>NC_088860.1:13165159-14544326 GCF_963853765.1 Magallana gigas | reverse complement strand
TTTTTTAAATCAATATAATAATTTTTTAGGACAGCAAATGAAATTACTACAATTTCATTTATTGGTCAAGTTTTTGTGGTGGTCATATTAGTAGATCTGATAGCACCGTACATGTACAGTAGTAAATTCAAGTTAATAAAAAATCAAATTACATGAAGTTAATGAATATGTATCAAATTAAAAAAATATACAAATTACTGAATGACTTTCAAGAGAGTTTTTGACAGAGTATGCAATATTACATGCCAGCTGCCTTTTGCTCACCAAACCTTATTGTATATCGGTTTTACATTAAAACTGCACGTGTTGGGTGTACATGTAGTTTCAAAGTCTGTTAAAGGACTAACAGAGACCCTATCCATCGTGCATGTGAATAAGTAAACGATTTATCCAGCCTTATGAGAAAGTAATGAAGGGCTGAACCAGTAAAATTGGGGTACAAAATGATTATATTTCATTGATGATACGACACATCAAACATAAAACACGACTTTTATTTCAATCGATAAAGGTTCGAGTATTAGTAATTCTATCAGACTTCCGGGCCCATATTCAGAATGTTTCAATATCAAAGCTTTGCTGGTGGGTAGGATTTTGTTTCTAATAAATAATTTATGAAATAAAAGCTGTTCGTAATTTTGAATGATTACACCCATAGCGAAAAAGGAATAACTTTCCCTTTCCATCCATTCGCTGAGTTTTGACATTTTTGGACGAATTACATAGCACTGCATGACATGAATATAATTACAGAAACCAGCAATAGAAGACAAAATGTTTCCGATTTATGTTGCAATTTTCGTGTTTAACATCGGGGAATGTTTTGCGAACGTCTCATAAAATTTGATATTGTATTTAATGCATGCCGTTCGAAAGTTTTACGCCCAGGGACGCCAATGGGAATGTTTCTAGGATCTAGAAATGCCTTCAATTTCCATATTTCATTAAAAGTATTAGATTTCAGAAGACATTCTGCCTAGGAATTGAAAACAATGTATCTTTGTGCTTTAAATTAAGTTCTTTTTTTGTCTATGTCAAATTACTGATTGCATAACACTATCATTTTATTCTCTGACTGAAGAGATACATGTTCCTGTTTATCAGTCAATGAATGACAAGTGCTTTCCAACTCCATTAATTGGACAAACGATGGGACTTCTATAACTACAAAATCAGAAAATACACATAAACAGGTCTTTCTCAAAGAATGCTGACGTACTATTTATTCATACCTTATCTTTCTTTAATTGTTGTGCTGTGCAACTATAATTGATCGGCGTTTTAGAGAGCTAGGTAAAGTTGATTGCAATAACTTGATGCACAAGGGTACTATGATGAAAGCAAAAGCATCACAGTGTTGGCAAAGAGAACTCGACGTTAGGTAAAAGTTTAATCAGAGTCTTATGTAATCTTTTTTAAAATCATGATTAAAATACTGTAAATCTAAATCTACAAAATCAAGTACTCTCAGTAAAATAATTTAAAAAAAAACCCTCAATGTATATTAAGAATGCAATTTTGGCTGAAATTCTAGAAACTCTGATTAGCCAAAAATTGAATATGTATGTTGTGATTACAGCATCTCGATCTATATCAAACTGTACAACAACAGAATGAATCGTTTATCAGGTTGAATGGTTAGTTCTCCTAATCTGTCCTCGACCATGATAGGCAAGGGGCTTTAAACACTATCATTATCTGAGCACAACTCAATAAATAATCGGTCTCTGGGGCTGGGAGGATTATGTCGCAAAATCCATCGGCATTTCCTGACGGTGATGACGACACAGTCGGAATTTTTTTCTCTTTTAGAGACTCACTCCTTAACAAGATCGGGCTTCAAACGGTTTTTTGTCTGCATGATGATAGCTGGTTTGGTTCCTATTCAGCATAGGTCTTTGGAAAAATTGAATTTGTTGATGCCTTCAATAAAACCCCTTCCATCACAGATTGGTCTCCAGTACTGGTTTATGACAACTGGCATTAAGTTTGCACAACAAATCTCATTAGACTGGAATAGATACATGTACAATCATGCGTTTAATATAACCAAAGGAGTTTATGAATTACAGAGAGAAACAAAGATAATTCAAAATTCTGTCAGAGCAAATTCAATTTAAATATAGGAAGCCATCCAAGGTTTTCTGCCTAATGAAGTTTTATGCATGCATCCTACATTTGACTAATATTTTAACTTTAATACAATCATTTCATTGTGATAATCAATCTAATAATCAATTTAGTTTTCTATTTTTATTGATTTATTCCTTTCGTTCTTTGTTCATGCATTATCCAACTGGAAGATCCGTTATTTATTGTTTGCATGCATTTATTTGCTCTAGAACCTCAATGGATATGGTATCAAACACTGAAGAAATGAACGTAAATATTTTCGTGACACACAGTGCAATGAAAATAGCTAATTTCGTTTATAGGTATGCTAGAGTATGATTGCATGAAACCTTGTCCGATTTTATGGAACGAAGCATGCAACTGATGCTTTGCGTTTGTTTGAACAACTATCAATGAAGACTTTCTGATAAACAATAGCGAAAAATTGTAAGGTACGCTTTAACGTCCGTTTTAGTGTATTTTACCGTGAAAAGTATTAAGTGAGGGGATGTAATCAATGCTATTGACCGCCAATTAAGACCGCTGTGTAGATACAAAATGGTCATTACTTTGCAATATGTAACTTGAGATCTCTAGATTTCTCTATAGTGTTTCGTGCTTAGAGTTGGTATAATAAAAAGCAATTTTTGTTTAAAGCCATCTGTTAATATTTTCCCCTCCAATTTTGCTTTTAACAATGAAAGTGCAGAGTGAAAGTGCAGTCATCAAAATTCAGAAAATTTGTTGTTTTAGTACCTTCTGACCATAGGTTGTCTCACGGATGTGGCTATCTGTATATGAAACATTCTCAACAATGACGCAAAATTATGAAAACATATACAGAGACATATGAAGCATAAACAATATAAGATACTATTTTATTGTTGCATTTCATGTCATTTTTAGAAAAGGGTCAACTCCTTCAAATTAGGTATGCAATGTAACAATTTTTTGTATGCATGTAACTTCTGGACGTCTTACCATGATCACGAAACAATCGAACTCCTTGCAAGGTTATAAAATCCGACAGCCTGGCAAATAACATCAAATTGATGTTTCTTTTCATCTCAATTAATAACGATTAATGTCAAATGTGTAGCAGTTGACTGTATCTCTACGGTAGTCTAACCTCAACAGCTTTTACGATGCATACAAGCCACATTTTCTGGGTTATCAGTGATGGAATAGAACTGTTATGTATACTAACCCAGCAGTAACAAGCTGTGTATATTTGGTAAGACCAAGAAACTTGTTCTCAATGATGTAACACAATGTTACATATTTATATAATTGATAGCAGAATTAAAAACATCTGATAAATACCCGTACATTGGTTGTGGAAACGACTAAACTGGTTGTTTCTTTAACTCGGGACAGCATGAAATATCAGTATAGCTAAATAAAGGAAATGACTCCTTCATCTAGGTATTGGATGGGCGATTTTTCACATCATTATTCCGGACCTTTGCCATCCACCATATCATGCAATCGTATTGGCTGAACTGTTCGTGAAGTCTATACATGTACATGTATAAAGGGTAATTCTCATCTGGGTATTAGTATTCATGCAACGTGTGGTCAACTCGACTACTGACAAACCTAACGATGTATTCAAAACTTATCTTCAAAAGGGGTTATCATGTTTAAAAATGTTGACCCTGAATAGTGTTAATTATTTTTTGTGGCAAAATGTGACACACTAATAAACGGATAATTTCTCAAAATTTTACTTTTGATATCCTTTAAAATGGCTTCAGCACACAATCAACTGTCTACTGTATTTAAATCTAGCGTATTGATAATACGGTTATGATAATTATTTATTGGAAATGATAAGCTGCCAATTTTAGTTTCTTTGCTTTTTCAAAATGTCGAATTGAATTGTATTTATTGGAAATGATGAGCTGCCAACTTGAAGTCTGTTTCCTTTCTGAATTTTGAATTTGGATAACTGAATTGCATTTTGAATTTAGATTTGCATTGTTCTGAAGTACTGTTGTTGAATATCATCTTTTTCAATTTTTTTCTACATTATGAATACGTTTGGAGAATGTGTCGTGTTAAATTTCTTAAACTAAATCAGCCCGACCGTATTATAAAATACAAAATCGCATATAAGCAATGGAATGCCAGTGTGCTAAAAATTATCAAACTGACAAGATGCCTTTGTCGGCACTAAAAGTCTGAACTTCTTTGGCTCGTGTTTTCATCTGCTCGTTTTATGAATAACTGAGTGGAGACTTTTACTACTCAGTTCATTGTTTTGTTATGGGTACTAATCATGCGATCAGCAAATAAAGCAGAATCAATCGCTAGCAATAAAAAAAACAGCCTTAAAATATCTTTTGAATAATTTAGACTTAAATTGATAAGATGTGTTCATCCAGAAATCCGTTAAAGAGATATTATAATTTGATTTTATGTCATGTTTTTGGATGAACATGCATTACAAAAACAAAAGATGCATATCAATTTTTCAAACTATTTTCTATGTCATATTTTAAAACTTCTTTGTAATTTCCATTGCCTTGGTTTTTCATGCTTAATTTTCGTAACACATGTACCTTGTAATAATATGTTTCACTACTTTGAAGATGTATTGTATGACAAGTATATAATAGGTTTGTATGACAAGTACATCATATAATTGTATGCTGTGTCGTTTAATTATAAGTAAAGAGTTTAACACTATTTGATAACTACACCGAGCATGGCCAAACACCAAATGTTCTTATTTTGTAAACTTAAATTCTAATGAAAAAATAAGAACTAAAAAAAAAGTAGTAAACTCTTTAATTGAATGACTTTAAATTTGTGAAGGTTAAATTTATAAGAACAGAAGCAATGGCATGTGTAGGTGTGGATACAAAAACTTGCACATTAACGATAAAATTCATATATAAAGCTTGGCTGTCATCGCAGATGCGTGGGTAAAATCTGTTATCTGATTCAACTGAGTGAGTATTTCTTTTCCACAGTCTTTTGCTCCCAAGAATAGATGACATATTTATCTTACATGTACACTCTTTGAATATCTATCAGCTGGCACATGTCTCTCAAAATCCCAGCGATTTAAAAGAGATATATGTTGACGATAGATATTTACATCTTCATGTAAATGGATCTGGAGAAGAATAAGAAAATCCAAGAATTATCATTTTATGTAAAAAAAATTATTTGTCCGTTCTTTTGTTGTTTATTTCATCATATATACTTACTGATTCTTCAATAGATTTGTCAACGATCACCAAATCTCAAATCCAGTTCTGGTATGAGACAAAGTTTCTATTCAAAGTATAGCTTTGTTTCGTTTCACTGCCGAAACATGGCTGGTGTTTGCGCCTGCGCTCTTTATTTGACACTTGGGACTATTAAGATTGGGAGTGGTTTCGTTATTGAGTGCAAATAGAGTAAAGGTCCGGATTTATCTAAACAAACATCAAGTAATTAATTGATTTATTAAAAAACTGTTGTTCAGATTGTGTATTGCAAACATTAAACAGCGCTTTGAGAAAAATCTACCAACGTACAACACGCTAAAAACCTATCGTGCTAACACAACATTAAAGGGGCATGTTCACGATTTCGGTCAAACATTGAATGGAATTTATATTAAACCAATAGTAACCAAAAACATGGCACGAGCCTTGTTTACATAACAAAGAATCACGAGCTTAGTATCTTGCTTATAACTCTACGAATGACACTAAAAATTGGGTTGATCATTAGTCAGAAATACATTACAAGAGCATTATAATAAAAAAAATTAAAAATCCAAATATTTAACCAAAATCGTGATCATGCCCTTTTGAACGATACGCCGTACGTAACGCTAATATTTTCAGATGCCACACTATTCTCTTCTGAGGAGCGGATAGGCATAGGCTAGGCCTGCCCACTTCTCAAATGAAAATAATGTCACACCAAAACGCCGTCATGCTGTCACGATCTTGTTTTCGTAACGTGATGGCTTGTTGAGGGTCGGTGCATTAGCGCAACGGACCACTGAGCGCAAAGACGTGTTGTTTAACAGAAAAAGCATGTTATAACAGCGACTGAACGAGACGGCGGTGTGTGTGATGTAGCAATTTTTCCCGACGCGCCATCAGCTACTAGTAGGACAACATATCATCACCTTTATTCTATCTGCTGTTTAGTTTTAAATGATTTTCCTAAAGTAGTTGTACAAATGTTTTAAATGAAATTAAACAAGCCTTAGGTCATCGCTAGGAGGAGCATCCCCTCGCGACATGAATTATTGTGTAAGGGATGCATTTTTAAGGAATTTATAGTTAATGTTAAATGTAAATGATGAGACAACATTCTACTTACCCTCCATTACAACAAAAACTACTTTTTCTTTACCTGTACTAAATCTAAATCCAAAAAATATCAAGTTGTTGATTTGAACTGCTTACTTTCACTTTGGTTTCACAGAAGTGAAGCGGAAGTGGTTATTGTCAAGTCGTACATAAAATTTCTGTTTAAACCTGTGTAATTTTAACGATATATTAAAAAGTACTCAACTAATTGACTTGGAAAATAACAGGGTCTGTCCTTTTACTATGTCAAATAAGTGTGCGAAGTTTGTTAATATCCGTGCAAGGGTTTTCTTTTAAACTTGCTTCCAAGCTGAACACACACACACACGCGCGCGCGCACAGCAGCGATGCTATATCCCCTTCGCAACAAGTTGCGCGAGAGGATAATAAATTGTGATAAAAATGTTTTCAAAGCTCATCTAAATAAGTCAGAGAGTATATCGTTTCCAGAAGTTACATGTAATATCCAGCCATCTTATGCACATGGTCAATGCCTATTTTTTCATTTTATATATAAAGCTATCAGATACACCATCTCATTTTTATTTCTTTGACTGCTCGTTTAAACTAGAAATTATATATTATTATTTTTTTACAGAATGAATGATCTATAAATATTTCTGCCAAAACTATACATTTCTTGTGCAATGCTTGATATGTGTGGAAAAAGGATGAGAACTCGATAAATTATCATGATATATCTGTGTTATTTAAACTTTCCGCACTTAAGATGGCAGACTTAAATATAAAACATATTCTTGTGTTATTTATCTTCCTGTTACTTTATTTATTTATTTGATTTGAAGTCCTTGATATAACCCACACAAGATCACTTAAGACTGCAAGCGCTGCATCATTAACATCTGTGAGGACACCAGTATGTGATCTGACACCTGTGATTTGAAAAAAAGGGCCGAAAAATGCATTCAAAAGTACACGTAGAAGGTTCCAGAAGAAAGGTAAAAGACGCGATCACCCGTGGGTATCCGACGATGCAGAAACTTATAATAACAAAATAGTTTCTATAGTGTTTTACACGGAAGATTGGGGGGGGGGGGTATGGGCGATCGTAGCAGAAGTTGGATGACATTCATCATTGATCCGGAAATATTCGACTTTTGAAAAATGAGCAGGGACAACCTTGAACATCAAAACTTGGAGAGAAAAAATTCCTAGCGTGTAAAAGGCTCGTATTTCGTCTTTAATCTTACATGATGTTTCACATGAAAGCACCATTAAAAGCTTCGGATGCTCGATTTAGTGAACTTTCAAAGTGAACCATACTGTATTCCTTAATTTCATTTCCACCAAACATCAAACAATTACTACTTCAATAAAAGGAATCAAACTATCTGATGTCAAAAATTAGTTGTACTGGCTACATTTTCTGTGAGGTTGAAATGTTACCATTTTGTAACCGTCAGTAAACCTTTTTATTCTTTCCTGAAAATTATCACCTATGCATCAGCAGTAATTCCTAACATTCTTTTGTGGTTCATACGAGTATGACTGTAGGAAGCATTGTAAACTTAAACGAGATAACCCGGATCAATGATGAATGTCATAGATATTTTTAAAAGGGCATGAGGAAAATAACCCTTTACTCTTAAAGTCTATATAAAGTACACAGTATTGTCTAGTTCAGTAGGGTGTAGTAAATTGCATGAACATTATTATAATCTAAATGAAGTGTATATCTACATTGTACGTTTTGAAATGTAAGAATTCAAAATAAACAAATAACCGGAATATTTTATGAATCGCATTCAGAATCACATGCATAAATGGAGTTTCTTGATTCATGTTGAATTACTTTGGTACGCGTGGTGGATGTATATCTTAATATAATTATGAATTGATAAGATATCATGTATATTTTATATCAAAAACTAGTCTTTGTAATATTTGATTGATTGTTTGGTTGTTTTCATCCGTCGAGTGTCTATACAACGCGTCAAACCGTTGCTCTTTGCTTGTAGTGGTAGTGACGGACTTGTTTTATCTTGCTGGTGCTTGCTT
Source organism: Magallana gigas (assembly GCF_963853765.1). Lineage (NCBI taxonomy): Eukaryota > Metazoa > Mollusca > Bivalvia > Ostreida > Ostreidae > Magallana > Magallana gigas. Next base: position 14,535,873 of record NC_088860.1, on the reverse strand, counting down.
TGATACTGGAGATACCGGTCATCCGCATAACCTGTAAATTCTCATGACCAAACTGGGTATCATTTCGTCACACCAAGAGACAACCCCCGCCCCCACCTCCTCCCCCAAGAAAAAAGTGGTTATACTTTGATTTCTAAGAAAACGTCATGAATAACATATGAGGTCAGAATGGCTGAAAACACCAAAGGGACGACAAATAAACAATTAATGAATATTTATCATTTGTGATTTAATATTGAATAAATATATTCAAAGTAATCAATATTGCTCCCTATCTATTGTCCCGCTCTAAAAATGCTTCTTTGTCTTTTCACTTACATCGATGAAAAAGCAAATTTATTTTTTTTTTTTGCTTTTTTATTTGGCAACTGCATCGATAACGCTGTAGATGTTAAGGTTACATATATTTTGATTCAATCTTTTCCGTATTGTTTAAGAATAACTATTTGTTGACTCATCATGAAAGGCAATATAGGCCTTTAGTGTTCCATTACAGTTGACAAAATTAGCGAATAGAGACTTTGTTCGGCGAGCACTAGGAAGTGGCGCACATACTATCGATGTCGGACCATGGTAATCTTGAAGCTCCATGGTTGGTGTTAAGGGGGAAAATGAGAGATGCAACATGTATTTGCTTTTATCGGGAATTTATCTTGTGTGATTGGGAAAAAAGGAAGTCCCGCGTCGGCCGATTCAGATTCATGCAATTGGGATACCAGTTTGTCAGCAAATATTTGTTGTATTTTTTTAAACAAAGAACACAATTTGTCTCAACCTTGATTCAACCCGGAATTTTTATTTGTTTTTTTCACTTTAAAGCAAGTCAACGAGATACTGTATACAAATTATTTGAAATAAAATAACTTTGATTGTATAATAGTTTGTGATAAGTGGTATGAAAAATGAAATAAAAAAATCTCAAGGGAAAAAAGGAAACTAGAAACATGATTCGCTGTTTAAATTTTTTTCAAACCTATTAATGTTTTTAATAGTGTTTTGGAGGCATTTAAGTTGTTCGTTCATCCTTTTTTAAACCTCATAGAATATTTAGAAATGGCATATACTCAAGGGGAAGGGTTTCTCATGTTACGTTATCTTTAAAACATTTTGAATGAATATTTATTTATAAATGTGAAAAATGATACACATGATCAATAAATCTTTTTAAGGCAAGGTGGAACTGAGCACTTGCTACTTGAAATGGAATATTTCGCTAACACGGCAAAATTCAATTATAGCATCCTGAGACATGTCGCTAAAAATAACGTGAATAATAACCAAATCAAAGAAATTGCCGTAATTTCAGCGCAAAAATTTGCCGCATCGCCGCTGAGTGCGTGATTTAACGGAGCTAGTGTTCCCTTTATTCCGTGTTTCCTTATTTCTATTAACTGTGATTAAAATAAATCCCCGTGAAAAACGACGTCCTCGGGTAGAGTCTGCTAACGTCTAATGAAGAATCAAAACTCTCTTTGAATTGAAAATTTTGAGAAAGTAAACTGTGTCATAAAAATTGATTACAGGGGAAATTCTATTGATGATGTCGATTTCTGTCCGTTTTATGAAGGTATTTTTCATTAATTGATCTTGAAAAAAATATAATAGGCAAACGTTTCATCTCTTGTGTCCTCCCTCCGGAGAGCGTTCGATACGGAAATCTGTGTGAGTTTTGATCCTTTGTCAATTAATCGCCACAGGGCCCGATTGATTGGCCGTGTATGTGTGTATTTATTTTACTAAAGCTCTTGCACCGTTCCCTATCTGATCAAAGTTAAACAATGCAATTCAACCGCAAACCACGTGGACAAGAAAAGGGTTGATCTATAAAACGAAAGGATCTTGGCGGATTCTCATCCCCGCTACCGTTGAATCAAGCAGGTCGGCCAATCAATATTCCAATCACTTATAACTGCTTGTAAACACATTTAAAGGCTTACAGCGTTACAAAAGGGGGTTTAATTAAACAGTTCTGTCAATGGCTCCCACTTCAACCTTCTTCATTGCTTTCGTCTGTATGTATTTACAATTCACTGTTTTCTATTGCTTATAGAACGTTATAATATAATTTGTCACGAGTTTGAAGACACTCGACAAGATTTATTTAGCTGTTGTACCGTCGAAAGTGGGGGAAGTGATTGACAGAAAGTAGTTTATGAGGGAGAGAAAATTGACTCAAAGTTTCATTAGTGTTGCATCGCACTCATTGAGTGGAGATATTAGGGAGGATAGGGAAGAGGGAAGCAGTGAGACATACTGGTAAGTTCTTTTTATTTGGATACATTCAATACCCGAACAATAAATAATGGTAAAATTATAATGTTACCCAAGACATCTTACGTAAATGTATAAAGAATCACATATTTTTCATATTTATTAGCATAGAAAGATTTTTATTTAAATATATATGAAGACGGAATTTATGAATAATCTGTGTGCAAACTTTTATGCACGATATTTCGTGTAAACGCTTCACCTGGCCTATTTCAGGGACATGTGAGAAACAAAATTGTCCGAAAAATGATTAATTCATTGACTCTCTCTCTCTCTCTCTCTCTCTCTAGTTCATATAATTTAAAACGCATCTATGTTATTCGATCTCCTTATGTTATTTAGGTTTTTTTGTACTTACTTTGTAAATTGTCCTTTGAACAGCTTTCTTTGCTAAAAACAAAGTATATAGAAGTCTTTACTTATTTTGCAAATAAAACGATTAGAAAGCGCTGCATTCCTTTCAGTATTTTGTTTGATTTATGTAAGGTTACGATTTGGCGTGCCCTATCAATTGTGAGTGTTTTTTGTGCTAAGCAGCTGGATGGCTTATCCGTCGTGTTCTCAGCCACTGTTGATAGCACGAGGAGGTTGGACAACGTTAGTTAATGGGCGGAAATCTGGAAGATATTCTTTTATAAAACACACTCTCTCTCTCTTTCTCTCTCTCTCATGTCATTGGTTCAGACTAATCAAAATACAGTCTCTCTATGTTTTTCGTTGAGGTCAAACTAGTTACAGTGTTATATATCATGTATTTATTCCTTCAATATTGTTCAGATTATAGGCTTAGCTCTGCTTAATACTACTCGATAGCATCATGGCTATAGACCGTCCTTCCGATAAAAAAAACAGAGAATACTCTTCAAAGAGTTGTGCTTTAATTTGGCTTTAGATCGCAGTAAGAACATCGAAAGTGAAGATTAATAAAAGTTCAGATGTCATATAAATCTGCTTGTAATATTGAATATAAGATAGCTCCATTTTGATGCAATATTTGATGCAATAACTTGCGGCAAATTGTTCATATTGACACCAAATCAAGATGTATCTGTCTCTTGCTAGAATATTGTACGATATTTCTGCATTTTGATGGAAACGTAATAAGAGGATACGTGAACGTATCAAGGATGGCACTCGCAATGTGTCCTACATACGAAAATATCAATCCAACCCCTGCGAAATAAAATGAAGGAAAAGCAATTAAGAGCAATCGGGTTTATTATAAACATTTATAAACGATACAAAATAAAGTTAGGAAAGAAACCAATTATGTTGATAATAAATATTTACACTTACAACTTAAACTCATTAATGTGTGATAATCGACTGTTTATGTTGCAATGTTTCTGTTTGTCTTGAATGGTTAACCTAATCCTTGAAAGAAGAATCATTTACAATGTTAGAATAATAAAACATTCCGTTAGAATACTTAAGAACCAAAACATTGATACGATCAAGATTAGTAAATAGATTTATAGTGGTGGTTTTGATTTACAGATTCAACACAATGAACATTAAAGCCAAAAAGTAAAATAAATACTAGTATAAGAAAAACGCTACGAAACGAACTGCAAGACTAAGACTTAAGATAACCCATTCTTTCCAGATACATTTTGTACATAGTATATTATATAATAAGCTTTGTTATATTTGACAAAACGGTAGATCTTGTTAAATATTCTTAATATAGTTCAACATTAAAAAAATCTGTCTGGAACACTGTCTTTGTTGTTTAGGCAGCCTACAGAGCACACAGTGTACTTACTTCAACTTTCCAAGGCCGGATATCCAAAAGAGATTGTTAATTGTAGCAGTCTCATTACGAACGCACCACATTAATATAACAGTTAGCAAGGTCTTTGTATTTAATCCCCTGAAAATTGACATGATTCAAGAGCAGATAATGATGATGATGGGGAATTTTGTAGCGTCTTTAAAAAAGCCCGGATGGGTAAAACAGTTTTCGTGTCATTATTTATTACGCAACGTTTATGTCTGTGGATTTTGTTTCTTGTTCTTTCGACAGCCATTTTATGTTACGGAACCATTAACATAGGATTTAGAAACAAAGGTCTTGTGAAGAAGCAAATTAACTTCATTATATTTCTCTTTATATTCGGCATCGTTTGCGATTTTAGGATTTGTGGCTAAAGAAAAACTGGTTGTAGCAACAAGGATGTAGACGTTAGATTAATTTGCATCACATAGTAAATGAGAGTCAAAATGACACCAGGAAAAAATCACTATTACCTTAAAGCAATAATGTAATCGATAGTCAAAACTGAGCTTTTATCATAAACATTTGAGAAAAGAGCTATGAGCAACTGCCATAACCTATTTTTTTTTTTTTTTTGCAAATCATGAGGATTCAATAAAATATCACCATGCAGTGTTTATGTATGTATAAATTGATCCTCGTTTGATTTAAACCTATTTTTGTACGATTAGAATTCTTCTTAGTTAACGTAAAACTAACTTAAAAACTAAAAAAACCTTGTTGGTGTTAAATAATTTAAAAGTACTTTTTTTAATTCAATGTTGCAACTGCTGATTTTGTTAAAAACGTGCTCCCTTAAAAAATTGTGATGATTGTAATAATGGAACTAAAAATTTAAAAATATTGAAGTGCAACACATGATGTAAATGTGTTTTGTAAAAGTTTTTAATTGCAGAAAACCAATTGAATACATACCAAATGAATGATTAAAATTGCACAGTTTTTACTACAGAGAGTTGTTGTATTCAAACTTCAAACTATGGCTTGAACGATCCATTGCGTCTTTTAAAACCTATTCGTGTCTTATCGTGGTAGGCAATCGCCAGTCAGCGGTAACCGGAAGCCACGATGCATGCCCGTGTGTAGGAGCACTTCCGCCTCGTTATAGATTTCCTAGCAACGCCGCTATCAATGTACAAAATATCCACATTTTCTTTTGTCGTGATATTAGGTCACCGGACAAATAAGCAAGTGGATAATCATAGCGATCGTGCAAAATGGGATCAAAAAGGGAATCAAATGAGTTTTTATTCTTCCTAATGAAATTCTACTTCCGATTAGGTTTTATTATAAGAGAATTTGCGGCGGGAAATGTTTCAGTAATGTTTGTAATAGAGCTATCGATAAAATATTTCCTATTGAAATAAATCAAAGAAGTATTAGGAAGTATTAAGACTCATTTTTGCAATTTTTCCACCAACACGTTTCGAATAATTGCCCCACGGAAACGATGATATTATACAAAAACATCCGATTGATTCCGAAGATAACCTTGCTTATGGACGAAAGACACGTTGTTAACGAAATTTCAATTCAAAGTGAAAATAATTACGGCAAACGCCATATTGAAATACGTAAATATATGCTAAGGAGAAAATGGGTTTCTCTTACTGCAATAACGACGAGTGGGCAGCTGATTGAATTGTATTGAAGGGTCTGACTGTAGCTTAATTGGTACAGTTTCTTCATTGTTCCTCCGAAATAACGATTCAGACCAAGAATAAAGAACACAAAATCCGCCTTTTCATGTTTCTCCCCAACCGTGGTTCGATATCATTCCATCAACAGACATAGTCTCAGTAAAATCAAAGGATATTTCAAAAGCAACCGTTCATTAATTCCCAACAGGGACAAACGAAGATATCGAAGAAAATTAATTGACTTAAGATTAGAACAAACTTAACAGGTTTTGTATGAAAAGCTACTGCCAGAAAAGGTGTCGATTATCTTAAGATTCCAGTTTTATTAACTGAGTAAGCAATTAGGTGGATACTTGCTACCCGACCACCCAAAAGTCTAGAGATGTAAATCAGAAATTACATGCCAACTGCGTTTCCTATTTGAATAAAGATTAAAGATAAACAGATAATTCTTTATTTAAAACTTACAAAAATTATATTATCCACTAGAGAGAAAAAACTTTTCTTTCTTTGAATGCCTCAATTTAGCGTTACAAATGAAACGTCAGTGTATATAGTTAAACAGATTTTGTGTTAATGCCCAAGAAATCCAGCAATTTTGTGGGGAAATTAAAACAAGATGATGACGCCTTGTGTGGCGGATTCTAGTTGGACAAGAATCATAAAAATTAGGTTATTATTCCGATGAGCAATCCCATGAAAAGATTAATCTTTTTAAAATTATACATGTACGAGCGACTATTATCTAAAAAATGTACAAATGTTTTCGTCTAAAAGCGTAAGGTATATATAAAAACTACCTAAAACCGAACCATTCTTGATTAAATTTGACATAAATGTTTTTTTCATTTCTTAAGTGAAAGTTGAGTTATCGATTTTTAACAGCTGTATACTTAAGTTGTCGAGCTTTCCGGCTGATATCCTTGAAATGTCTTCATTTTCTGGCTTCAGGTTAAGATGATAACAGACAGATTGCGGTATTCTTTGACAAGGTGATTTATAGAAACAAAAGAAAGTATTAACCCTTAGGAGTGCATGAAGCGAGCACTTTCAACTGTTTTAATTCGCAGTTTTATGGTCATTTTTTTTTCTCTTCGATTGCCCTTTTAATTGATTTAAATATATTTTGTCAGATAATATATAACAAACGTTTAAGGTCAAATTTTTGAGCAGTTGCAATTGAGAGGGTGAATACACAAATTGTGTTTTAAGTAGGAGATCGGGTATAGAATACAAAACTCTGTTTTCTAAACTCAAGCGTAAGTGCATTAACCTTCTCAACTTATTTTTAGTTTTTATGCATTTGTAGTAAAGTAACTCTTGAAAAATTTAAACAAAATTGTTAAACACTATACATGTATTTTCATATATGTAAAAAACTTTTTGCATCATCTTCAGAATCCACGAACCATTTTTCAATTGTGTATAGATGACTCTTAAACCATTATAAGCTGCAAAGAGCAGATTATCGTATCGTAGAATATAATTATGCCAAAACAGCAAAAGCAGTTCCAAAAACATATTCATTGCATAACAAAATTTATACCAATTGCTAAGATAGACCATAGGTATTACACTGTTGAGGTTGGAAATCGCTCTCCTTTTTGTCGTAACATATATTTGCTGGTTAATCATCACAGTATCCATAAAAAGATCATCTTTGCAATGAGTGCATAACCGAATTTCGTCCTAATAACAATAAAGAAAAATTATATCGTCCAATATCACACTAGAATATCTATTCTGCCTTAATATCCTACATAATATCTAGGATATTTAATGGCGTGGTATTTCTTTAAGAAGACTAACAAGAAATGCTATAAATAACACAGAATTATCGTTAGCCCTTTTTTATGACAAAGCAAAGATAACGATCAAACATAAAAGGACTATCTATTTTTTATATACACGATGCTTGCTTTCTCTTAATACATCTGTTCTTAGGAATTGATGCGATTTATGCACAATATCGGATCGCCACGTAATTTTATAGCCGTTTTAACAATTGCTTGGGCAAAGCCACATAACTATAAACAACTGTTATATCTTTTATATGTCAATTTCCTAAACCTTTTTCCTAGATCTTTCTTCTTGATTACTCGGTAATTTTCGGAGAGAAAATCCCAATTGATTTTATCAACGAAATGCGATTTATAATTCTGAACTAAAAAAGACAAAACAACATATGCCATTAGATATTTGACAATGTTGTTTGTAAAACATATGAAAATCATAATTATGTTCAAGGCGTGTACCAACATTAAGATGTGTAATCAAATTGACTTATGGTTTTACTGATTACTAAGAAAGTTGCACAGCTTTTAACAAATCAATTACTACTTTTTCTTATCACTATCTAAGTTCATTCGGAAGAGATTACTAAATTGTGTAAAATGAATTTACTCCCACACAGCATCAATTCATTTATAATATCATTTTTACAATCTTTTCATTCAACTTTACATGACCAAAGATGGCACCAATTATTTGAGAAGAGTATTGCATTAAGAGAAAATGATCTCAGTACACGAAATACTGTTAATCTAATCATGCGTTGAACTTTAGTAATTGTTTTGCAACGATATATACATGTATATAACGGAACAAAAATCCAGAGGACATCCTTGACCTGCTGATTAATTGCACGCCTACCACCCACTCACCCCCCCCCCTTTCCAATCTCAGCACTGGTGCACTTACGAACACGCACGGATAAAGAAAAAAACCACCTTATTAATGAATATTTAACGTTGCTGTAATGGAAATCAATTAAGTGGAATCATGATATACAAAATTACCATGGCGTTTGCCAAGTTTCGAATTCCATCTAAAAATCAGTTTCAGCTTTGACATTTGAATGACGTAAAATATTAATAACGGTCAAGTTGCAAAAAAAAAATTGAAAACAAAAAATCCAAAACCATATATAGAAAACCACAAACCAAAATATTAGAATAAATATAAAGACACTTGTCTACTGTTTACCTGTTTATTAGAACCATGAAATCGGATACTAAGTCTTGTTATTAGTAATTGCGAAAATATTAGAAATGTAAATAAGCTATTAGTTAATAAAATTAATAAAATTTTCTTTCGTATAGTAGTACTAGTATTTCAAGAATTCGACTCTCTTGAAAGACAACAAAGCCCATATTAGCAATTCTGCTTTTTGTATTAAAACTGCATAATACACATTTTATCTTCATTATTTGATTAAATGAAAAATAAGAAGGATTGAAAACTAAGAAAATTTAATGTATCTGGTGCTTTTTACTTGATAACGCATTCTCTTGACACCTTAACTATAATTTTTTAATTGTTAGACTGATTTTAATTATTTTGTGTTTTCATATTCGTATACCAAATTAGAAAAAATCAGTGCATATAATAGGTTATCTGTACAAATCAGAGTAAACTTAGCGCTCAGAAATGTATATTTGTATATTATAAGATTTCAAAGTGATATATAGGTCCAATGGGCCGGGTGTAATTCGATAATGTATAATATTGTATTGTACTATACTCATGACATACACATGTCACTATAATAAAATATTTACCTTCTTACTTACTTACTTACTTACTTACTAATAGGAATATCTTTGTTACGCCTTGGCTCATGTTAACAGTGTATATTCAGTAACTTTAGATAAAAAGCATTGAAATTTAGTAGAAGTGTAGTCTTTGGAAACGTATTTCTTACACAAGACGTGACACAGATAATCAAAGCTCGGTGATTTCATTTTATTTGGACATAAATGCATCCAGAATTAGGAAGAACAAAGAATAAAGTAGGTCTGTCATGCAACCAGGTTCCATTACTGCACATCTGTCTCCTTGCAATTAAATTTTTTTTTTTGGAAACTCCGTCTTCTGGAAATGGGATCTAGTTTTATTAATTTTCTATAGAAAGAATAAGCTTTTGCTTTGTGTGTGTTTTTTATTAACGCTAAAATCGCGTATTCGATTAGTCCCAAAATTTTCCAAGAAAATATTAATTATTAATTCAATTGTGCAGAAAAGATCCATATTATTCAATTCTCAGTTCTAAGTTTTTGTTATTCTGGTAACGCTCAGCCGCATTAATTCCGACGGATTTTTTGTTGTTGATCGAATCGCGTAATTGAAAATGCATAAGATGTAAAGCACAAATTAGAAGGTTACTAATGTTGAAAAAGAAAACACAACGATTGTTTATTGTTTATCTTAAAATTTAGCAATTGTCTTGATTTGAACATGCATTTATAGTGCATTATAAACGATAGTTGCATAGGTAAATGTTGGATATCAGTCAGGCAGATTTTTTTTTTACGGATTTGTTTGTTTCTGTGTTCAGTTATAAATTACATGAACAGAGAAATCCGGGTTCGATTCCTGTCTAACGCAAATAAGAAGATATTTGTATACAAGTTTCACCAAAAAAGAACCATCCTTCAAAAACATTGTTTTCTTTACTTTTTTTTTACCTAGATAACATATTTCTTAGTATTGTACATGCATTTATATAATTCAATCAAACTAATTAAAAACAGTACATTTAGATTATGAATATTCAGGCAAGAGAAATAGTTTACAATCCTACTGGTTTTTGAGCGTTACTATAGTTCAGTAACTGTTTAATGAAATGTGCGAATGGTACTCATACTTAATAGGGAAGTTAATAGACTCTGTGAGCAATGCATAATCAATCGTCATAAACAACAGCTGCATTGCATCGAAAGAGAGAAAATTCCATCATTTCGTTAGCTTTGGACCACAATTCCAATATATACATTAGTATTGATGAAGGAACCTAACAATAAGAGCTTGGTGTGGATAAAATATAATCTTAGAAAATATTGCAATGCAAATAATGAATTTGTGTGAGAATAATTGCCAAATAAGCCATGTTTTCAAGATGTTTTCAAATTAGTTATTTTCATTTACAAAATATCCACAATTTGTTTTTCTTATACACGTATATCATTTTATTTAAGGAGCTTGGTGCCCTGAGATTTATTTAAATAGCCCAAAGATGACCAAAACCATCCAGCATTGAAGTGTTTGGTTCAATTTGCTGGCACGGTTTTCTGTTACAAAGTTCAAACAGGTCCAATCCCTATATCCAATTATACATTGCGTCCGTTTTTATATTTGGCCTAAAAGCCCAACATGGAAAAGCAATTTGCCCCATCTCTCACCAGTGATCGAGTTCGTTGAGACCTTTTTCATCTAATATTTCAGATACTCGAGTTCTGCCTTTAAAATCACGTACACTTGTAACTCTAGGAATAAACACAATACTGTCCTTTTAAAAGAAAGGTGTATCGGAATCGGGTATCAGTGTTTATAATAGAACTATATTGAGTTCCATGTTGCGTGTCACACCGCCATCGTATAGATAGATGATACATGAATATAAAATGTAACATTTCTAGACTGTTGTACATGTATATTTTATGCACATAGGGAATGCCTGTGTAAGTGCTTCATGTATAAGCGTCATGTTGATCAATTGCGATATTGCCATTGATAGATATTATGAGAGAAAACCTTTTTTCATCCGTTGGAATATACCAGTATAATGATTTTACACCGACCGTTTTTACTATCCTCATAAAATATACATTTATTAAGTTGAATTGATTTAATTATTTTATACACATTTACTTAAATACACCATCGAGCGATGTGAAAATATTACATGCAAGACTATTACATTAGCTGCACAGAATTACCAATATAGTTCTATGGTTTTCTTCAGCATTGATACACTTAAAGTAGATCCAGTGTTCTGTGACGTCACACTTTTTTGTAAAACTTTGAATTCTTTAAAAATTGTGCAAGATAGTTTTATTTATTTTATGTGAATATAATCACATGGATGTAATTAGAAGTATTGGTAGGTTAAAGATATTTTCGCACTTAATTTTATACTAAATTTCCAAATTTTTATATATTTTATCTATGCAAAGGGGAAATAACTCTTTTTCTGACTTTTCTCTCAGTTGTATGTCTAAATGCTATAGTTTTTCTTATTCCAACGATTAATTTTAAAATATTTTTGTAATTTTAGTTTTCTGATAAAGTTGACATTAAAATTAAACAAGAAAAACAAATTTTTGCCTACAAGATTTTACTTTTAACAGAAAAAAAATACATTTTTCTAATGCTAAAATATGCTTTAGTTTATGTTTATCTGGCATCTCAAAAAGTGTGATGACATGTATATTTTTTCTAACAATTGATGACATTTAAGTCTATTAAGTCGAAATCAGTTCGGTTTTTCAACTTTCCTCAGAGAATTTTACGAGTATGGAGCTACCTTAAAAAAATATTTAATTACATGATAAAAAGTGGCGTTTATTAAAACGGTGTTTAGAATAATATATCCTCTATCAACCAACTTTTAATATCATATGATTTTCAAGAAAATGCTTGACAAGTGTTTATTTTTCAGTTATAAACATGGAAAATCTTTTATTATTATTATTATTATTTTTATAAAGAAAATAATACAGCAATACAAGGCACCACAGTAAAACTTTTAAACGCCAAGTTCTCTGTAAAAAAGAAAAATCCCAAATGACGGACATTGACCTACTTTAGAAATGCAGAATCACAAGGATGTGACGTCATCATATCACTGTCAACTTGTCAAAATGTAGATACCATCGAGCACCTAGTTTTGTGATTTATCTTGTTCGGTCGTCGAAAAAATATCGTAAAATAACCATGCACCCGGAAATGTTACATTCTGAATTGAATTAAAATGTGAAAACACCCAGGAGAATACTGCTCTATTGTGAAATTATAAATATACCTAGGCAAATTGCAGGTACACAAATGTCGGCCTTCGTATTTTCCTGGAACAAATAGCGCTGGCATTTCTGAATTATTGAAAAGTTATTTGGAAAGTAAACAATACTACAATATAATTTATAGCTTTTAGACAAGACTCCATGCGAGAGAAAATAGGTCATGGTTTTATGTTCTGTTTCGTATGAAATACGAATGTGGGTCTCTGATTAATAAAACACATGCAAATATTGTAATGATACTGCAAAAACTCTGTACCATTCGCAATTTTATTTATCAGTGTACATTAGCTCAAAATTAGAACGATTTCTCATTTTTAATGGAATTATAGAATATTTATTTATTTACTAGTATTTCGAAGTATGTAGATTACAGTCTTAAAATTTGCATTTTCTGTAGATGATTGTTTATGCCTAAACTCTATTCCACTTTAAAATAAAGTCATATTACATCTCTTTAAAAAGCATTTATTCCATACCATCGTCTTCAAACTTACTTAATTTACTTATTGGAGGATGTGTGATATTTTGATACAATTAAAATAAGAAACATGCACATAAATCAGGAAATGGTTCAACTTCTTTATACTATAAATACTGTAAAATGGTCACAGATGTACAGCCTCCTTCATTCAGAGATAGGTAACAGTGCACATTAAATTTATACATGATTCATCAAAATAAAAAGTATCACTCTCTTCGCTCCTAACTAGACCTCGTGGATACGGACCCTGCTTATATTGGCAAATGTCTCAATACATTGACAAACCGTTAAATTATTATACGGGGGGAGTACAAATATTTGATAACACCTCCGATTTATTCGTGCGGAATTAACAATGAATACGTGTCACCGCCGCAATAAAGTAACATATTGATGTTTAAATCTATGGACAGGTACCATATTGTAGGAATTGATAAAAATATATATTCGTGACAGAGTGTTAATGGATGGGGGCGAATCAAGATTCCATTTAGGGGGAAGAAGGAAATCTTGATTTTGCGAACAGTTCAAGAGATAAAGAAATACTGTAGAAGGTTTTCTTGCCAAGCTTTTGCTGGCGTGGGATACAGCGATGCTTATCGTATATGTGTAACGTGTAAATAACGAAATATTGACATGTAATTGTTTCAACTCAAGCAATCAATGAAGGCAAATAAAGCATTAAACAATGCAACAAAACGAAGTAATTTCTAGGAGCGGAACCGAACACTTTTTACGATTATTGAAAAAAAAATTCCCAAAACGAAGTAGCGTAAAAGATTTAGCTTTGTTGAAATGCGGGGACCAATATTGTTTTTGGGATACTTTGAAGCTCTTTATCTCTATCAATTATTTACAGATGATTATTAGTTGTAGGGGGAAACAATGATTATATTTTAACAATGTTGACAAAGCAGACGAGTGTTTCCCGCGTCCCGCTCTCCTATTCCAAATCGCCGTTATCGGGGCTGTATAATCGAGATCAAAGATTTACTACAGATTTATACGGAGTCGGAGGATAGTTTTTTTCCTTACAACCGCTCCGCAGCGAGTTCGATCGTTACTGTATAACAGAATGTAGAGTTATGCGTACACGTATAGCCACACAGTCACGGATTCATCGGAGAAGGTGTGTTAACTAAACGAAGGTAGGCTTGTTGGTTAAATTACTATTCGATCATAATATCTGGACTGCTGATAAATACGAAAACTCAGTGTTAAAAAAATTTTACTTAAAATCTAACCAAGAACTATTGCTTAAACTCTAATGATTGATGTCATTTTTAAATTGCATTAAAAAGTAGATAGAATTGTGCAGCAGGCAAAGCTTATGGCATCTCTTTCCTTTGATATACGCAAAGGTCAGATGGTATAAGTTGATTAAAAAAAATTCGAAATGAAGCAGTGAAATTTTTAGATAAAATTTTGTGTATATAAGGAAGCTGGTACATGCATTAAACTGATGAAAATCAACTGACTAAAAAGGCTCATTTCACAGAGTACGTGACCTGTTACATCTTGATAGGAAAGCGATGCATATTCTGGTTCAAAAAAGTTGGTGGTTGACCTTTAGTTATATAGATATCTGTAAAATCCTTGGAGATGCTTCGACTTTATGACTTATGAATAAATTAGTCGAACTTTTTTTTATGGTAATGTATTTGTACAAAAGCATTGACTCTCTTGTGAGTTTTTATAATTGACTTGCAGAAATTATTTCAGGTTAACAAAAATATTGGTTCACTGTTCCGTGAATTTTCTATTGAAATTAAAAAAAAAACTTTTAAGTCATTCATTAAAATCTAATCACCCAATAAATGACGTTCGTCTTAGCAAAATACATTGTTTTAGTAGAAAATACGCATTTTTTCTTATGATTACAAGATTAGATACCCTGTTTTCATTTAATTTTTTCTTTTGAATACATAAACCGTGTGTGCAAGCCGAAAAAATCTCTATCTTACAAAAAACTTTATATGTTTTGCAAGTTGTTTCTTTAATCTATATAAATATTTTTCTTCTCACGTTTTTATGTTTAAATCTTTCAATAAAATGCACAAAATACGATTAATGTAAATAAATGTAATTTGTCACGACATGTTTGGTTGAACATTTACGTACTTCATAAATCGAGACCTCAACGAACAGGAAGTTTGATCTTTTGATAAATAACATAACAACATCGCTTAAAACAGGATAATAACTCTGAAAAAGAAAATGCAACACATCCTTAATTATCATTATGTTTTATAAAAAGGCATATACTGAGGTGCCCGCAATAATCTCATTCAATAGTTTGTTAAAAGAACTGCATACAAAGACTCTGTTTATTTCAAAAAGAAAACGAAACCTTGTTGAAGATGCTGTTTTTCTTTCAACCTCGTCCTTTCTATCTTCTGGAGGCTTGTCGATCGTTAATTGTCCACATGAGAAGATGTGAGCTTGAGGTCATTATAACTCTTCAGCGAGAGGCATATTATATGTCGTGGAGAACGCCGAGGAAAGGCATTACATAAGTTTTTGCCAATGCCATAAATAAGGTCTTTGGGAACAAACCTGAATAATTTGTATATCATTAGACGATTTGTATATGTTTCCTGTTTTTGAGATTGGAAATGCTAATACTCTCATTATCTTGGCGACGAAATCGATTTTATGTTCCAAGCATTGACCCTTGCTTGTCTCTAAGATTGTAAATATGACTAAATGGAGGTTAAATTGAGAGACCCCATGGGTCAAATTAGTTATTTTATTTACGGAAAGTCTCCGATAAAACAATGCTAATGTGTGGGTAAGAAAGAAAGTTTAAAAGTAAAATTCAGGTGCATCTAGTTGTCATGTCTCATTGAGATAGGTGACATAATTATGTAACGTGTTTTTAATTTATTTCATGGTGTATACCATTGATCAGAAGTATTGAATTAACTAACCCAAAATCCTGAGCCAGATATCAAACGTGGGGAACACCTACATGTAGAAATCGATTTCTGGAATGTTTCGTTGATCAATATTATATAATACAAACCTTTTACAAAGTTAACTGAAAATCAATATACCACTCTAATTTACTGTTAATATACCGGGTTCAAATCAAGCCTTACAATGTACAAACACCACAGTTACCCTTGCCTCGCGCCGTGGTAGCGTAATATCTAGCGCTACAGTAACGTTTTTCCGTCTAGAGTAAAATTCACAGTTTCTCTTTGTTAATTAAGAGGTGCACCTGGTTTTAGTGATTGCCATGAATGCCGGGTATAATTATTCACAAAAGATGGGTTTTTTTGTTTTTTTTTAAATTGATATAACTTAAAATATTTACATATTCTAAGTTACTTTTAAGGTTTAGTCTGGCACAAAGTCTCGTTGTTCTACAAAAACTCTGTTCTTACACTGAAGCAACTGTTTACTTGGTGCACTAGTGGAGAACATTAGCATACACATGTAAATCAGTTAATTTTGGGCATATACTTTCTAATTTGAATTAAGTCTTAATTGTTTTTTGCTCAACATTGGCTTTTGGCTTTGAAAAATAATATTTACAAGTAGATATATCTATGGTTTGGTACAAGATAGGATGTAAAGAAACAAAAGTATAACATAAAATTAAAACTAACTGAGGGTATTTCCCCAGATTGCACAATTCTTTAAAAGTTTAAACACTTCATATAAACAAAGGGTTTCTTCCAGCTGTATGCCTCTTATTAGTCCCCTACCGGTTTTCACCGGAGGGGACTATAGCTTTCCTCTGCGTCCGTCAATTCGTCCGTCCGTACGTCGGTCCGTCCGTCTGTCTGTCCATCTGTCCGTCCGTCTGTCTGTTCCACTTCAGTTTTCCACACTTTTTTATTTTATGCGTTTCGGGAATAATATGAAATTTGCTGAACAGCTTCAAAATGTTAAACTACAGATCAAGTTTACACTTTTGTAGCGTCTGGTTGACATATTTTTGAGAAAATTAATTTTTTATATTCCAATTTTTTAATGTTCGGGTTCATTATCGGGTTCGGTGTGTATTGAATAAACGACGAAAATATGTAGTCAGTAATAATATCGTGCATTACTTGAACCATTCCTTTTATTGTTTCTAACAAACAAATAAGTTCTGTAAAATAGTGTCAAGCATTGTGTTGTAAATTTAATCGACAGTGTTTTTTGTATAATTACAATCGGGTTACAGAAGACGGTAAGAAATGATATTCTGCATAATAGTGCATTGTTTTCACAAATTTCTACAAACTGGTAGGGGACGTGTATTGCTTATGCAATACTCTCAGAATGCTTGTTATATTTAACTCGGGTTTCTTTACACTGTGGACCTACACGTCAAAGTGGAACTCTTCCTCAATATCTGAAAAACAAAATTTACAAAGACGATTTCTTTTGTTACATTTGCGTGTCGATCACTTTTGAATGCAAGATTATGTGATGAGATTCTTATCTTTTAACACATTTTGTAAATGTTGCGGGTTGAATTTTTCAAGTATTAATACATGTATTACACAGAAAATTGTCTATAATATGCTTAATACGCTGGGTAAATATTTCAAAGTATTTTGAGAATTGTAGTTATGTAGATATGAACGCAATAGGATTCACAGATCTTTCTCATTTGATTTAAAACGTCAACGTTACTGTGATATTTTTCTTTTCATCTCCCAAAAGTGCATTTTATCAAAAACGATATCACATTTCTATCTTATTCTATTTCTTTTGGTGAGAATTCAAAAATAATCAAGTATCAAATGGCATTCCTGTATCACATTTCAGCGATAAATGTGGATAAGAATGTCTACATAGAACTGCTATCACTGTCAAATCTTCATACATTAGCATTTCTTATATCATCAGATGTATATGTATAAAATTCCAAGCATTTTTTTTTTACATTTAAAATCACTAGTGATGACTTCCCAGCGTTTCTTAACCGCTCTCAAAATTGCTTCATTTATAAAGGTTATGTGTTAGTTCATGTTTACAAACCATTGTTCTCATTCTAATACCGATCAAATTTGCCCATAGTAAATATCTATATTTCTTGAAATGTTGTTAAAATATTTAGTCGTCGGATGTAGGTTTTATCTGTTCAATATCGAAAAAAATATCGAATTTTTATTCAACTGTACTATTCATTGTTTTGATGTTGAAAAGGGTGCGCATTTCTTTGCTTTGTTTGTAAAATTTTAAAACAAATTGGCCTTTAGAACTTTCCTTCAGTTGCATCTAATCTACCATAAATCTTCTAACAAATATACTGTATTAAAGATTCCACGGAAAATATGCCGATTCCAAACTCTTCGCCAGACCTAAGAAGTTCAGACATCTTGTTGAATTCCCCAGTGTAAAGGCCTTGATATAAAAAATACCGGGCAACTTAACAACATAATGGTGTCGGTAAAGGCTACTGTATCTTCATATTCATCAATCATTCCGGATCGCCTTTTTTTTGGCGGGTTCAGAATTTTGTGCTCTCTGTTCCTGATCCGCTGTTTCATACGATGTATCAATCAGGATGCTAATCAAGCGTGAGACTCAACTTTTTCTCACTTATCGGTCAAGAGGGAAAAAAGGAGGGTGTAGGAAAAAAGAGTCGTATAATATCGATTCTTATTAACCTTGTAGAATTTTCGGGCTATGATTAATAAGTTTAGCTGAATACCATATGATGTATTTCTTTATCAGCTATCATTTCATTAAACTGAATAGCATGCAAGTTGTACACCAACAAAAGTAGAACAATCTTTCTCTTACCAGAAAAACACTAAAAAAAACCCAAACAAACAAACACATAAACAAACAAAAAGATATTAAACAACATTTCAAACGCATAGAATCAAACACATGCTCATGTTAAACCAATTTCATGTATATGTCATTTCCCGTTGAAAGACTGGCCATATTCTATGAAGTATAATTTATTCTTATGTGTATCATGTTTCGTCGAAAATAAATAAAGTACATGTATCTTTCAACACTTTTTTTTTCAAATACCGATAGCATATGTTACTGATATGGCAATTTTAAACCTATTTTATGTTTGCAATAAATAAAAGATAAATTGACAAGTGTACATTGAGTGGCAGATTGCTAATAGAATAATGCATGAATGTTGGTAAACATTCTTTGTTTGCTCTTACAATCGTTGACAGCTATTATCGTAAAAGAGGTAATATATTATTGGTGTTCAATATAATATGTATATCATTAAGAAACTGAGCGGTCATACACAAAGAAAGGTTTTGTGAAGTTCGATTCAATATGTTGCTACGGTAACCATAAAATAATTAATGGGATTATAAGAACATGTTTTCTTGTAACAGGCGGGTTGTCAATCGATATTCCTATGCAATGCGTAATTAAATATTACCTTGCTTTCAATAATTTCCAAGAACATTTAGCATACAACTTCGTTACTCATTTATAGATAATAAAAATGGAATATAAGATTACAGATACTAGTCGTCTTACTTTTACGTATCAGGGACGTATATTGTAAAATATGTATAATTACTTACACAATAAAACATTTATAGGGTTTGATAATAGTTATCAAACAAATAATTTAACCGCGAAAATCCACAAAGTTCTAAAAATCTTTAAATAGTAGATTAAAAAATCACTTCTTGTGAGTTTTTATCAAAGAAACTGCATGTACAGTTACTATAGCAGGAATGATCTCGTTCCAGGGTCTCTGGTGGGAAAACTGTAATGGTTCAAGCAAAACAAAAACAAAGCTGATAGACATTTAGGAATTAAAAGAAACTAGCGATAGGGGACCCAAAAATCGATAAAAATACATCTTCAAAATTTGTTTCAAGTAATTATAGAGTTTGCAAAAACTTAAGCAGCCTTATACAATGTTTTCGTAACACGAAATTTTAAATCCGCTCTTGATAAAACATGCTAATGACAAAATTATCGGTTATTTTTATCGAGTTCCGAAGAAGGTCCATAATGTGTGGTCTAAAAACTGGTAACTTGCTAATGGAACTTCAATTTTTTTTTGTATTTTCCGATATCAGGATTGAAAAAATCCAAGAATGTTTTTGGTTTCCTTTGAAAACATTTTCAACGATCAGTTGTTTGAGGGAGGAAATGGCATAATCTGTACATGGACGTCAGGATGAGGGTCGAAGCTGTAACATTCGTTGATATGTTAAAACTACACAGAATTAGCCAAAAATAAAGATAACATGGTCTTTTACTAATGGATTTGAAAGATTTCAAAGTTTTACTGGAACTACACATAGCTCTTAGCGTTATCTTCGCCCCGCATTAGCACCTACGTTCATTTCGCACCTCTTTATTAGAATTTTACAGTCCGCGCAGCATTTCTTACCGAGAGGAGAATATATTCACTATGAGATTCTAATCTCTTGATATCATGTCAAAACTGCCTGGTTTAAAAATACAGCAGTGAATTCTTCCAACAAATGTTTATATTTTTTGGAGATAGCAAGCTTTTAGATTCAAAGACGGCCGTATCATAAGTGTTATCATGGGCATGGAACCTTGCCGTGTTATCAGAGAATCGAGGTTAAAACGTTTTGACTTTCCTTTTTGTATATTTTTTCGTCCGTGGTTTTATATAACAGTTCGTGTGTAAGCATCGGAAGGGTTATTACTTTTTTGTGTTTGGTTGGAGATGTGCTTCAAGATAGTGACAGAATGGGTGTCAATATTTGCTATTTTAAGGGTATATCAAGATTCTGGCTACCTTCATACGTACTTCAAAAGACATGCAATGTCTTCAAGGAAAAGTAAAATGACGAATAGTTTTTGCATTGGTTAACCGAGACCACGTGGACCACGGTAAATGTACATGTACTAATGACATTTTATACTAAGGATCGATCATTAAGTCAATACGTGAGAGCCTTTTTACGAACTTTTTAAGATTGTCAGTTCATCTACGTTTTTAATATTCATAATCGATAAAAATTTGCCTCATTGAATCATTTTTTTCCTCCGTTGTTGTCAAATCATTTTTGTGATCTTAAGAAAGAGCACAGGTATTAACAGCAGCGTAATAATCAGCACGTGCTCCTGTTGTTCTTTATATATACAGAAAACTGCCATTAATGTAATATTCAAATTTGTGTGCAAGCTGATACCAAGCGTAAGCCATGCTGCACTTTGAAACCTGATCTACCGAATAACTTTCTGTGAATTCTGTTCCTTTATTTCAGGACCATTATCGGAAAATATCATCACCATATGGAACACAAAAAATGCATTTGAAAAGGTATGTAAAAAACATATACATATCATGGTAATTTGTGTAGTAGATGAAATATGTTTATTCAGTCGTAAGGAAACGTGGGGTATGTTCTAAAGCATTGTGATCGTTCAATCATTGAAAGCCTCTAATGAATACATAATGATTAGATCCATGTTGTGTTTGGGTTGCTTGATTTACTCCTATCAAACATGTTGATCTTCCGTCAAATTTGAAAATCGTTATTTTTGGATGATTTTACTTAAGGATATGAAACAATTATTTATCTACTTTGTTTACATCTGGATCGTTGAATACCTGTTCTGTTTACTTGTACATGTATTTTCGTATTACAGCCACTTGTAAGTCCTTATAGTAAATGAAAATAAAAGGACACTTTGTGAAATGAAATGAACAATAGAATGATTTTCTTCTTTTGACTTTATTTCATTAATAATTCTCTCTAAATTTTAAGCTTAAAATACGCCGCACGCCGCACCTCAAGAGAAAGAACAAAGCCTTGGTATTAACCTTTTCAGAACTAGGTAGATAGATACACTTGATTACAGATTAAAGTTCAAAAGGGCATCGTAGGAAATCTTAATAACAGAATAGAGTAAATATTTGCATGTTTCGAGTGTGAAGCAATTTACGGGGTGATATTTTTATACTGCATGTTAAGGGGGAGGATTCCGATTCTCAAGATTGGGGAACCGTTTTTCTCAAGATCTCTAGACTCCGATTCTGTTATTAACTCATAAAGAGCTTTTTCAACCTAGCCCCCTAGACAACCGAGTGCATTTTCTTATCTGGCTTCAAAAAAACCTGTTGTAGGATTTGCTAAGTAATTCAATAGATATAACGTTTTAACAAATGAATGCTATTATTTTAGGTTCGACATCCATTAAGATGATGACAAGCGATTTCTGAGCAGACGCAGAGTGATAAGGCTATCGGAAGCTAGCCATCTTCGTGTACTCCTTGCAGAAGATTTTTAACTGCGTACCGAAAGCATGGAATCGCTCAATACAACCACTATTTACGGCGATCTGCTTAATACGACAGCATACGACTTCATTTTAAACAATGATTCTGAAATCTCCTTCAACTCTGTAGTGTGCAGTCCAGAACCAATTGCTGTGAATGCAACGGAACTGACAGGCCTGGGTAAATTCAACGAAGCATACGCCGGAGTCCATGGTTATCTCAGTGTTATGGTGTGCCTTTTTGGAATGGTTGCAAACAGTGTAAACATAGTCGTTTTAACCCGTAAAAACATGCTTTCGTCAACTAATGTCCTCCTCACATGGTTAGCGGTTGCTGATCTCTTCACCATGCTAAGTTATTTCCCCTTTGCATTGCATTTTTTCATCTTCAAAGAACCGGATTTGTTCTATTTTACGACGAGGTACTTTGGATGGATCTGTTTCCTACTTTTTCACGCCAGTTTCAGCATTGTTTGCCACACCGTGGCCATTTGGATAACAATAGCCCTCGCCATTTTCCGATTTCTCTATATATGGTTTCCGACAAGGGGAGCGACATATTGTTCTCTAGCACGAGCTAAACTCGCTATTACTGTCACCATCGTATCAACAATAGCATGCCTCGTTCCCAACTACATAATTAATGTGAATGGAACTATGCAAATTTGCGACCCGAAAACGAACACGTACGAAACCATTCACACAATCGAATACCGTTCTGGGAAAGAATTCAGGGTTCTGGAGAACGTGAACTACTGGGTTCAAGCGATATTTGTGAAACTCATTCCGTGCATAATGTTGACGATTCTGACCGTTTTGTTGATCGTTGCGATGCACAGAGCGTACAAGAAAAGGATGGCTCTGAAGAACCAAGGCAAAAAGGACGAGTCGGACAAACATAACGAACACAACCGGACAACTCTGATGTTGTTTACCGTGGTAGTTTTGTTCCTGATTACAGAGTTTCCGCAGGGTGTGTTAACGCTAATGAGCAGCTTGAATAAAGCTTATCACCAGGAAATATACGAGAACTTGGGGAACCTACTGGACATGATGGCGCTTTTGAACAACTCGATCAACTTTGTGCTCTACTGCACCATGAGCAGGCAGTTCAGGCACACCTTTATCAGTATATTCTGCAAGTGTTGTCCGGAAAACAGGCCTGGATGGAGAAAGATGGGCGTCGTAAGTTCGGAGAAGAATGGATTTGCTACAGTTACAACACATGTTTGAGTCACGATCGCCATGTACGAAAATAAAACGCAGACGTAAAACAAGAAGAAATTGATACGTGCATATCGCATCACGCCGATGTAATTTCACCATTTCCATGGTCTGTGTACCTAAATTGATCGCAGGATTGCACACAATAAGGACATCGAAAAAGCGATGCAGATCTGGAGACCAACAATCACTCCCCGTGTTTTGGGACGAATCAGGTTGAGTTAAGTCTGCGCAATTCATTGTTACTGATACTACATGTATTAGATCCTACATTTAATTAGATTACATCATAGTAGCAAGATTCCAAGTTTTTAAAAATATTTATCAGATGGTTAAAATGGGTGAAATTTAAGTTTTATTGTCTTTTCAAAATAATTTTGTATTCTTAAAAATCCAAGAATTTACCCTTTTTTTTCTTTATAAGGTGGTGTATTTGGAGTATAATTTCATATTGATATTTCAAGGTGTCCCATTCAGATTTAAAGCTATATACAACATCCATTGATTAGTAATATCGATCTACAAGTTAATTTTTCGGAGAGTAACAAGCATAAAATATTTCCATATTGATCTGTTACATTTAAAAGATCACTTTCAGCCAAAATGTGTCGTTAACGCACTAGTCGTATGGATTGTTCAACGTTTCAAACCCATTGTTTTAATGATCCGGTGAAAGTTGGACTGAAGCTGTTTGTGTAAACAAAATGTATTCGCGTGTTACTTAACTTTTTTCATATTTTTTTTTACAATAATTGATAAGAATGTTACATTGTTAATAAGCATTACTCGTTTTCTGTTCATTCTCTTAAAATTCCAAAAGTTTTAGGTTAATTGTAAAAAATAAAATGTGGCATAACGTATAATTGTCATGCATAAGTGTCAATAAAAAACTCTCATGTGAATTATTTTTTATTATTTTTTGTTGTTGTGCTAATTATTTATTTTAACCGATGCCACTTTCAGTGCGAAATGAACAGAATTGCCATAAATCATCAGTGCCAGAGTGTGAAGTTCAGTGTTATAATTACACATTGTCTTCTTATATAACGTTGTATTTTATTGTGTTTGGATTATATGTAGATTATTTAATGATTTAATTGAATGAATTTACATGTACATAATGAAATTGATCCGTTATCCCCCGCACTTAAGTAGTAAATAATTTGTGTATGTACATGTACAGTTTATGTGAAATGATGCTAGATGGTGCGATGAGCAAACTGTTGATTCTAATGTTAAATTTGTATTTAGTGACGTTATCAGGGAATCGTTTCTATTGCGTTAGAACAAAATCGAGTTCAAATCTCACTATCACAAACACGTATAATAAATGCTTCATTTATAAGACTTAGTGACAAGTATTATTCATGTATTTTTATTAAAACACCGAATGTGTACATGCCATTAGGGGACTGTGTTGAATATGTTTTTTTTTCTACTGCTTGTCTGTCCGTTTGACTTGGCCAAAAAATCAAACCCAAATCATACATGTACGTATACATTTACAGCACAAGCACCAGACAAGACAATTAGGGTATGACGAAAAACATGTTGCTGAATTGGATAAAAAATATTGAAGCAGGTGTCGATCATGAAACCAAGATAAAAACAAGAAGTACATTTTACAATAAATGAACACACATGTTCAATACCTACAGGTAGATTATCCCGCCAAAACATATTTCTAGCTACTCGGTCCCACCTTGGCAAAAGATAAGAGTTGAAGTTTATAATTTGCAGTATATATACCGGAATAGAGGCGATGTATTTATTTGAATACTCTCTACTAATTTTGTATTTTCCGTCGAAATATCTATTCATTTGTACTAAAATCTGCAAAACTTGTAGTTAATCCGTCCATGTTTGTCAGAAACATAAATTATGCTATATGGAATAGTGAGATAAATTGAAGTTCAAAGGTTGATGTATTTGCATGTGTCATATAGTTTTTGACTATCTGACTGTATGTCTATGTATTAATTAGATGTAACTGGTCCAGTATGTATATCAGCCCATTTTAAAATTTATTCTACGCAATTCTTTTTCATATGAACGTATTGATTATTGTGATATACAGTTTCGAAATGAAGTGACAAAGGTCAAACGTATGTGTCAAAAATAACATTTTTAAAAATCTTTTTTAAATCTTTTTTTCCCCATGTGAATGATACGTGTTGTTACTCTCGTTCATTTGTGTTTAAAATGCCTTATAACTTGTATGTATGTACACATGTTATAGATTATTGAAAGAATGCAATAACTGATTGACAGAGTTGTGAATAAAAATTGTCGTCAATATTTGTTTCTATTATACTTGATAGTGTTTACTATATATCTTAATACCCGCATTACTCGTACATGTATAACTATAATTTCACAAGAAGAATAGGCTACTCTCACTGATATTACAGTATTTTTCTAAAATCTTAGTGGTCATAGCAAATTATGTATCTCATATTTCACGATGTTTCTCTTTTTTAATTTTCTTCTTCTCTTTTGATTATGTTGTTTTTTATCAAGGGATTTTTAAAGAACTTTGTAATTTTATTTAAACCGCTCATATGCAATGAAATATTTACAAAACAACAACTTAAAAGTCGAGAGGTGCGAGTCAATTGTTTGGGAGTATAAACAGATATACACCGCTAACACCAATCTGCTTGCAATCGTGTAAATAAACAAAATAAATGCTCCAGTTGTACATGAAACCTGCCAAAAAATAAAAATATAAGAGAATGAATCACAAATTATGGTCCTCACAGATGCATCTTTGAAAGCTCTTCAGACAAAGATGTGAGAAGTGCATGACAGGCAATGTTGCACTGCGAATTGATATCAGAAACGCGAGGATATAAATAAACACCATGTGTATTTATAAAAAAAAAAACCAAGGCCTGAAATTTCACGCCATTTTATACAGATTGTATGCACCAAATGTTGTCTAACAAATGTTCCCCCCGACAAGTTAATATGAAAAAACATCAAACACAAGTTGCCACGAACCCTAACTGCTAATTAATTACGTCAGTTATCTAATGACGTTTGCGGTCTGTGGTTCCATCGCATTTATTTTTCGAGGTACACCACATTTAAGATCTAAGACTGGTGGTTTTTTTCATAATTAATTTTTTTTTGAAGATGAAGATAACATTCAAGCACGCTTTGCTTACAGGGGTTAATTAGAAAGGCTATTTTTACGTAGATTAATAGATAAACATATCGAAATATAAACATATCTGTTGGTGAGTCAATCTAAATTCTTCGTACAGATTGATTTTTATACGACGATATTATCCCTTTGCATGATCACTTCTCGATGATGACAAAACCATAATGGCGTAAAATTGTTTCTGTAAAAAATGTAAATTTGATGTAAAATCATATACATATAGTTTGTTTGATATCAACATGTTTAAATTATGCTTTTGTAATATATACATGAATGTTAAAACTTATGAGTGACGAAACCATATACATGTACATTATTAGAAATATGTTGATCATGTACAAGAAAATAATGCAGTGGTGGTAGTTACACCGCTTGGGACCAGATACATAGGACTGAAAGAGAGAAGGAACTGCAGTGTACGTGTACGAAATTCATTTTCACATTCACTTCCTGTTCGGAACGATGTTTCGTCGTTTTCCTACAGCATCATTCTATTTCATTTATCAAATCTTATCATAATGTTTGGAATCAGTTTAAAAATATGACCAATATGTATTACTCTGCTTTACAATAATCCAAGTAAAGTAACATCCACGTGTATGGGACACTTATATTTCTTCATTCATACACGAACTTTAGATTGCTGGTTTGATTTTTTGGTCATACTATTTAAGCTGTGATAAAAGAAATTTCGTTAAAATTGTTCTATGTTGATTTCAGTCGTACATGTAAATATACTTTACGTACTTTTTCGAAAAAAAAATCTTTTATCTTCGTAGATAAAGATCTGTACAATTGTTAATTACATTGCCGAAAACCCCCTTACAATTGATCAAGTTAATGAAGTTGAGCATTTATATGCAGGGAATTAATTGAATTCTCGCATTGAACGAGATTTGGTTCATGTAAAGTGGTGATCGTCACTCTCGTCTTCATTTACGTTCAAATCAGTGTTGACATTTTCCATTTCTGCTCATTTCACCCACGATGTCAACTTAAATGAGAAGAAATACGATTGATAATCGAGGTAATCTTTACATCAGGAGCAGCCATCCAATTCAGAGCCCCACTCTAAGGCTTGTAACTAATACACGAATTGCTATTTTACTGACTTTGATAATGGAACTTGAATGATTTTAAAGCCCTCATTCTATCAACGTCACTGAGTTTAAATTGAACGTATAGTTCTCTGGATAGGGTTTTCCATCCAAACGTGGTTTTAGGGTTATTCAACCATCAATGACGTTCGAAAACTGTGATAGCTTTCCATGTTGTAAATTTTGTATTTACTTCCACCCGGTAAATTCAAAATTTACAACATGACATAATTATCAATTTCCATCCATTTTTCCACACACGCACTCATTTGTGTTTTGTTTTGAGATCGTTGTTGTTTGTTTATTTTTTACAGAAGGGGGGGGGCGGGGGTGGCAAAGATATATTCCCTTCTCCAAGATACGCTCATGAATGTATCTAAATAATCTAAAGTTGCGTGGGATTTTGATAAACTCATATAAAGAAAATTGTAATGTCATGGCATGTTGAATATATGCCAAAAATATAATTCTAGCAAATTTTCATGAATGTGTTAGCCAATATAGAATAATTGCATCGGGCTCGTAATGTGCTGCATCACACCGGGAGTGTGAATGGTTCCGACCGATCAAGAAAAGAAGTGAGTACGCAGTAACTGCATACACCGATATTTCTGTATAAATTTCTTAAAAGTAGTTGATCGTACTCAAATACAATATTTATTTATCATAAATCCACAAACTGCGGGACGATTGGATAATTATAGAACTTATATTGAACCAGATTCTTCGTGTATGTTTCGAAGTGTTGAGATTCAGCCTCTTAACCCAGAGATCTCTTGCAGCTGCAGCTCTCTGCAAGATAGGAGGTATTGACAGAGTGCATGCTCATTATTTTGACATTAATCCCATCAAAAATGTTAAATAAGAAAGTGCCCGAACAAAGGGTACCTGCACCCTCGTGACAAAGTCCGGAAATAACTAAATACCACGCACGCAGCACTGATGAAAGCGATCTGTCTCAAAGTGCAGATCATTAATTAATTAACCAGCTGTGTTATGAGCCGATTTATTTTCCTCTAATGATATAAACACAGTCTATAAAGTTTTTAGTGTTTAAAGTTTTAGAGCCCGTTTCCCCATTGTGATTAGATGGGATTTGTAGTGTAGGAAATCCACTGATAGAACGACTAATTAGTTCGTGATCGACTTAGTACGTTCAAAGTGTGATGAACGCACTGAACGTAAAGTGTGAACCTCGTTATGTTTTTGTTAGGGTGAAGATTAAGAGAAACGGCATGTTCCGTGATGAATCGAACTCCTTTTGATCGATTACGTTAAGATAAAAAAAAACCGCAATTAAAGCACGACCCAGTTAGTGGGGGGGGGGGGGGTGCACAATGTGGAACAAAATGGAGACCGGGGTACTGCTTGATTGACCAAAGTCTGATGACGTCATCGAGACTAGGTCCCTTTTATCGTTATGATAATGGTGCATGTGGTGGTTCAATCAATATTAACAACGGTAATTACAAAAGTAATACTTGGCATACTAATATTCTTAACTCAGGACAGTATATCACAAGAACAATCTAGAAACATTTATCGGTGAAATATTACTTGGAAATCTTTCATTTTTTCAAACATTCAGTAACATTGATCAGTAAATGTTGGCATGAAAAATGAATTCATTATAAATGGCATGTAAATGATTAATCATGCCTCAAGTGAACGATTAAAAGTATGTGTGCATCAGGGGATATCGGCGACATCCATAAAACATATTGTAGTTCGAAATCAGAAGAATCGGTGCTTGGTGGATACGAAAGCATTGACTTGATTTAAAAAATATTTATTTAACGAGGCCGAGTACAGAACGAGTACGCACGCTTTCGCGCAGCGTTTCATTTGTATTGTGACGTCATCTTTTTGCTTGGTTGACGCCATGGCTTGATAGTTTCAACTGCAGATATTCAGCGAAAATTGTTGAAAATATCTCGTTTGATGCGTAAAAATAATATTATATTGTGGAATAAACATAAATGTCTCGAAGTATAAGCTATATTTGGGCTCGGGTCGAAAACGTGAAGAGGATTCAGCAAGCCTAGCCCTCTGTCACGTTTTCTTAACCCGCGTAAATATAACTTAATTCATATATTTCAAGAAAATAACCATGTATTTTTATATTAATGACACTTAATATGTGATGTTATATATTTTTTTATTACTTAAATATGTCTGAATGTTTTAATAATACTATATAGATCATCTTTTCCGCCTTTGTCAAATAAAAAATAGCCATTATCTGACTAATCCGGGAAATTGGGCATACAAAAAAAAACTTTGATAAGACCCCTGGAACAAACCAGGAGGTAAAAGGTTTTTTTTATTTGACCATTTGATGCCTTTTAGCAATAACTTTAATATGTAGAACACAAAAAGAAATCCCTAGGGCAGAAGTTTTGAAAAAATGTAAAAAATATGCAAAATTGATACATTTCAAGCAAAATCCCATAGGGTCCTATGTTAAAGATTAACAAACTTTGAGATGACCCCCTAAACAAACGGTGTGGTAAATGTCTTATTTTTTAATCGTAAAATAATAATTATATCAGTAGAAATTCATGTAAAGAGTTTCATCCAAAAATCTAGGGCAGAACAAATTAGACCCGGTCTCGTTAATATTTAAAACCCGTAAACGGAACAATGAAATGCTATTTTGTGATTCATTTTGGTATGATGTATTCATATATACAATTTTGTTCAAAGAAATTTTGTAATCTTTATGATGGCTACATTTAAAACCGGAATAAACCAAAAAAGGTCCGATCTCTTAATCTTGCTTTCATTCAAACACATTTATTACAATCGATCACAGATTGTCCACGAGGAACAAACATTACAAGTATTAAATCAGACATGGTAGGGGGATAAGATTTAAATTCGACGAAGAAAATGAATTGCCTACAAATTAATCCGATCAAATTGTCTGTCAATATTATAGAAATATTGATCCCGATCCTAAATAAAACTTAATAAAAAAAAAATGAACAAAAGTTTGACATCTACAACTACCGCACTACTCTCACATACTACACTCCTTTTCCTCAAAAGTTAGAAGATACATGTAGGTTCACCGTTGAGGTTTATATATTAGAAGATAGGTTTCGGTTTATGACAAAAATACTTCAAAAATAATAAACCCCTCAATCTTCGAACTTGGGGGCATTGAAAAATCATATTCAGAAAACATTAGATGGACCGAATAATTTAGATGAATCCAATGTTTATTTTACAGCTGGATAAAAAATGAAATAATGAAAAAACAATGCAAACAAAAGACAAAAAGCTATCACATAGCCTCATCATATTCTGTAGACGTATGGTCAACATTGTTTAAAAAAATAAAACCTTTTATCGGATATTCTTGAAATTCATATTGAAATCCTGTAGAATACCGTATTAATGATATAAGAATTCTTTAAAACTTTCTGTATGAAATCTAAATACCATTTCACATACAGGTTTGAATTCCAGTTTAACGAACACTTCTTATCTCAAATATCATGAATGTGTCGAATTGGCAGTTGGGGGTTCTCACTACTCTATAATCATTTTAGCCTCAATATCTCGAATCCAAGGATATCTCGTTGTTTTTCTGGACCACACTGAGTTCGAGATAACGAAGTTTGACTGCTTTGGTATAAGCCAGAGTAGATTTAACCAAAGTCACTTTACCCTTTCTTTCCTCCATCCCTAAAAGCCAATAACGTAACAAATAGAAAAAATCGGACACAGCTCCTCTGTTCTTTGGTATATATTGAATTATTTTTATCAATTTCGATTGTTTTCCGCACCGTTCAGAGACCATACTGCGGAAATCGACACATTATAACTACTCAAAAATAACTTAACATGTCAGCGGCTATAATAAAGCTCATTCATCCTTTTCACAAAAAACTGCTACCGCGTTTAATACGTAAATGACAGATCTGAGAGATCTATTGACATTTCATTTAATAATTTGTCTTAAAATAAAATTAAAACAATAAAACTCCCGTTACAAAAGCAGAGGCTCATAAATTTTATCCGATGTAACAGTATTAATTTATTTTCGCCAGTCATTCGCAATTTTTCACCACTCATTTTTTTAACAGAGATCAATACTTTCAAGGTTTTATTATTGAATTGAGAATAGCAAATATTTAACTGCACTAAACGCATTTGCGTTGGAATTCTCAAACTATTAAGAGGGCATTTCTGTAAAAAAAAAGTTATTGACATGAAATCAATTAGCTGGTGTCAAACTTTTGCTATCTATTCGATTCAGTTAACATTCCCAATGTACCATAAACACATGCTTTTTACGTGTAGGCGTAATTAACAAGAATATATGATAATGTGGCATCCCCGCGCATGTAGATTTTTAACGTTATTATGTAACAAACATTATTTCAGGTCCAAATAGTTCGTGTATCGACACAAATTAAATTTCTTTTAGCACTTCTCCTATTTTATCGTTTAGTACTCTTCTCTCATTTCATCGTTTAGACAATTGATTAGTTTGAATTCTCCGAGTGCAAAAAAAAATTAAAAAGGGGATGTACATGTAGTGTATATATTGTATTCTGAGATTATTCTTATCTATACCATCTGCACTTATAACGATGTGTTTGCACGCTCTGTGTTTATACATACTCAGCAGACTGGTATAAACGAAGAAACAAGACGTATTTTCTTCTATCGCATAAGCCACTGCTTTGGAGGCAAATCTACAGAAAACACACAGTATTAATATCAGACAATATTTAGATTTTGTGTTAATGCTTGAAGAAAAAGAAAAAGGGCGAATAAGATGGTGTGCATTCGGCGAATCTCTCAAAGATTTACCGACATAGGAAGCAATAGAAGAGCATTTAGAGCATGTTTTTTTCATAGATCTAAAAGGAACAATTGTCTCTTCAATTTAAGTGAAATTACATAATTATACATATTAGGATTGACAGAATAACATGTAGGAAATCTTTGTCAATGAAATAATTATGTGAAAAAAAAATTAGGTGGCGAAAGTTTACCCGAAGGAAAGCATCATGTTTATAAACCATAGCTACCATGAATGTATTGTTTAAAACAAAAACCCAGATTTCCAAAATCTCGGTTCAGACGTGAAAGAAGTAGGAAAAAGTCTGCATTTTTTGTTCATTTTTTTGATAATCAAAGTGCAAAAGAAAGATAATATCGGATAGGATGAAGTGACGTTTCGTGTAAACTGCAGATTTAATTTAGAACGAAAATTTATTTTTTCAACGACAACCCAACCTTTAGAGAGATAAAATTGACAAAAAATCGCAATATTCTGGCGTAGATGAAGAACGTTGGTAAAACTTTAATAACACTCAAAGCGTTCTCGCGTATGATGTTAAGATGATAACTGGCTAATTAGCAGATTATGCCTCCTCATGGTGGGAATTCGTGATTTTTTTCTGCATAATGCATGATGTTTCTGCGACTCAAACTTTCGAGCGTCTTATCAAAAGATCTAGAACCTTAGGGCTAGTAAAGAGTGCAAGCTTATCATCGAGTGTCGGGCAAAAGACTAGTAGGTTCTTTTTCCTTTAACTAACGTGCCGGTGATTTGAAGATGACTAATGAAAGAACGGGTACTACTGTTATTAGCATACAGTACTTATCTATAAATTCAAACAAGAATATACAGTCTCCAGTCTCAATTGAAAAGACAATGATAATATGTCAATTTTATTATTTTTGTATACAAGTATAAGTTTTGTTTTTGTTTGTCTTTGCTGTTTCCTATCCTGATCTGGCTAGTCCACTTTAGTTGGCGTTTATCTACAAACGTCTTCTGTTTCCATTATACGTTTGTGGCAAACCATGGTTTGCTCTTTGTGGCATTTTTTGTTTTATATGACGCCAACTTTTTATTTGTATTATTGTATTAAACTGTTATATCATACTCAGTATTAACAGGGAAGATTATTAGCTGAAGTGTAAAGATTGTTGTCGTAAATTTTATGCAAGTTGATGTAAAATAATCTCCCCTTATATTGGTTAATTTCTAGTCATTTAATAAAATGACTAAATTCGCAATACATGTGTTGTCTCATCTTTTAAGCTCCTAGTCAGATCAGAAAGTATTACGTAAATATAATTACATGTATGTCTACCTTCTTGTCCCGCTCTCCCCTCTTGTCTTACATTCGTACATACAGATGTTCTACAATTAATACAATTTTGTATATTTCGTTACAAGATAAAATTCTTAAGGGAGAACAGTGGTTTATTTGACAACAAATTCTGAATCAACTGTTTAAGTACATATACATGTACATGTAGTTCAAATTACTCAACTTCTCAAAATTATTAGAATTTTTAAAACTTTTTTTCAGTAAACAAACGTGCATGTAAATTTTAAATGAAATGCATGCATTTGATCTTATCCTATTCTCGGCAATTAAAAAAAATCTTTGCAAGAGCAAAACGGCCATATGGTTTTTTACCAATTTGGTTTCTATTTCACTAGCCCCTGGTTCGTTCAGAAATAGATACCTGAAATGCGTTCGTGTAAATATTTATCAATTTTTGCGCTGACCACTCCGTCCAGTTTATAATGTTTTGCGCATGTTTGATTTCGCATGAGATGCCCCTGTTTATATGTACAATACATCTGTGTCTTAGCTATCGATAAGTAGGGGGGTCCCCTCAGGGAGGTTATAAAATACGGCTTACTATCGTAGCATAGAAGTGTGTATATTTCCATATCAATGGTATTTACTTAAATCTAAACGAATCGCACAAACGTGCACTTAAGTGGGTTACCAGGGGAGAGTAGTGTTCATACTGTTAAATACATTGTTTATTATGAATTCATTTGAACATATTTTGTTTAATCAATTCTTGAAGCTATACATGTTCATATTTTAGTAGTCATTATTATTCGTTTATAATTAAAGATTTTAGACTGAAGTCAAGATTTCAGTTATTCACCAAATACTTTGGTGTAAACAATCCTATAAATTACATTTTAAATGTTTGCATGTAATAAAACTTTGAAATTGTGTACAAATTCTGATTTAGTCGAAATGACTTAATGATGTTGGGGTAAGAAATCTTCAAGGCATCCGTTGTTATTTTTATGGTATAGAAAAATGAAGTTCCAGCAATAAATTTCTATCATCTAGCCAGTTTTACAGGTGGATTTTTTCAGAATAGTATCAGAATAGTATCAAATCAAAATGAGAAGGATGATCCTGCTTCTGCGGTCAATAGCTTTAAGCAGCCAGTAAACAGATCCACGACTAATGCCAACTGTGAATGTTTGCACTCTGGTGTCAAGCAGTTGTCACGAGACTTGTGCTAACAGAACCTAGAATGCTACATCTGCCAAACGATAAACGGCCAGAGGTTGAGCAGAAGTTATTAGACACGTCAGCCCCCGGGATCTTGAGGCAGTTCTAGACTTAAGACAAAGAAACACAGAAAGATCAGCATTCGGTTCATGAAAGAAATTTCAAGCTTTCTAAACACAATTATACTGTAATCATGCATGAAATCTTCTCTATAGTGGTCAACATCGACAAATATTTGTTTCTGTAATAAATAAGTTGAAAACGTTTAAAATTTGAAATATTTAAAAAAAAACTTTTTTTCCAATTTAACAAACTAATTTTATAATATTATATGAAGAACCGGGTCTTAATCATTTGTACATTTATTTAGAATTTTTTTTTACGAGAATGACCCCCTGTTGGTCAACCTTGTTCACAAGTCCAGCGTTTTATTTGTATTCACAACAAATATGTATTATAATGAAAATCATAAAATCTCGGGGAATGAATGTATTCAAGGAAGTTTAAACGTGTGCAAGTTTTGATATGTTTGGTAAAAGTTCCGCTTATCCGTCAACCCAAATTCCCGTAGAACTATATTTCTGCATCTATGCAGTGTAAAACGGCTATTGTCACATGTAAGTACATGGCATATAGAGGTCAGATTCAGGTGACCGTTATCATATGACTTAACTAAAACTTCAACAACAAAAATCTATTTTACGCGAGTTTTAAGGGTTTTTAGCTTACCTGACTCGAAGGTTTAAGTGAGCTTTTGTGATCACCTGTTGTCCGTCGTCCGTCCGTCTGTCTTTTAACTTTTTTACATTTTTGAATTCTTCTCAAGAACCACTGGGCCAAATTTTAAAAAAAAGATCTTCTTCTCAAGAACTACAATGCTCCTATTTGTTATACGGTATTACTATGCAAACAATCTCAAATAATGTAGATTTTAAATTGTTAAAAATTGTGACCTCGGGCCAATACTTGGGGCCCCAAGAGGGGTTCAAATTTTAATATAGGAATATATATATAGGCAAAATATTTAAAAATCTTTTTTTCAATAGCCACAAATCATGGCCCACAATGCTACAATTTTTTAGATCACTAGGCAAGCATCCTTAGGTAATGTAGATTTTAAACTGTAAAAATTGCAACCCTAGGACCAATACGGAGGCCCTAAGGGGAGTTCAAAGTATAGCATAAAAATTATATAGGGAAAAAATTAATGTTTAAAAACCTTTGTCTCAAGAACTACAATGCTATAATTTGTGAAATTACTATGCAAGCATCCTCAAATAATTTGGATTCTAAATTGTTTAATTGCAAGCAGTCAAATTTGATAAGAAACCGGAGTCCTAGTATGGCTCAGAGGGGAACGTACTTTCCACTTGAAATTTCCTTGAAAAATATCCTCTTCCACCAAATTGTACGCAATTGTACAGCGAAGTACACAGAAGCGTTTAACTCCAGAAAAGTTTTGACGTAATGTTTTGACTGACCTTTGTCCAATCAGATCGTAGATCTGGCGGAGCTGAGACATTACCGCTCGTGTCATAATGAGAGAGAGAGAGAGAGAGAGAGAGAGAGAGAGAGAATGAAGTAAATAAGTGATACCGATGAGTGAACTATCTATCAATAGTTATAAAGCGACAAATCAAGGTCTAGTATATTTTATAAATACATGTATAAATAACTTTGAAATGTTTTGAAATTCTTTAACAACAATGAACAATGATGTCTATATATAGATTATGGGATGAGGTAATGTCAAACATCGAAGACTATACGAATAGTTAAGAAACTGTTTTCATTACAAGTGTTACCGTTAGTATTCTGATCAAAGTATGCCGAATATTCCTGGAATTAAATATAGGTTG
Organism: Magallana gigas; assembly: GCF_963853765.1. Taxonomy (NCBI): domain Eukaryota; kingdom Metazoa; phylum Mollusca; class Bivalvia; order Ostreida; family Ostreidae; genus Magallana; species Magallana gigas. The sequence goes on along the minus strand of NC_088860.1, from coordinate 14,499,050 downwards.
CATGGTTACTTAGTGTGAAACGACGAATTTGTCCGCCATTGTTTTATTTCTCCACTAAGCATCCGCCTGCGTTGCCTTTCCTTTTCACTTAATTCATAAGATGTCATTCGTTCGCATTTTAAACTATTTAATGCCCGTACTCTCGGACTCCATGCCAGGAAATGAAGTTGGTTAATTACGTCATACTTATACACGCACATGTATGAAGACACTTGTCGACGGCGAAAGAAATTTCCACAGTCGTTCTTTAAAATGCTTTAAAGTTATACCAATATAGGATATACATGAAATTTTTATATCTAGATTTCTTCATCGGAATCACTTATAATTTACTCAATTCTCTCTCTCTCTCTCTCTCTCTCTCTCTCGTCACGAGCGGCAATGTCCAATGTCTTAACCCCGCCCAGCTACGATCTGATTGGACAAAGATCAGTCAAAACACTACGTAGAAACTTTTCTGGAGTTATTCCCTATTAAACGCTTCTACGTAGTTCTCTATGAAGCAAATTGTAACACAGAATACATAAGTGGAACATAATGATATCCAAAAATCATTCTGTAGAGAGTAATATATTTTCAAGCCTGTGCGGACCATAAATGCCATAATGGTGACCAAAGAAATAAATGATGTTTGTGAATTAATGCAGCATATCATTATTACTATGCTTACTTTTGTTTTAATTTTATTGCTGTTCCAATGTTAAAAAAAAACATTTTGCATATTCATACTTACCATTTCTGGCGTAAAACCTCGCACAGCTGCGTAACTTGTAAAATTACCATAAACCATAAGTTTTTGAATTATACATGCAATACAAATGAAAAATGAAACAACAATTTTAGAAACTACATAATTCATTATATAGATTCCAAGTAATACAAGTAAAAATTGTACAATAAAAGGAAATTTATATATTACGAATGGAAACTTCGGAAAATATACAATACATAGAAAGTTGTACAATACAAATGGAGAATTATATAAAAATAACAAAGAAAATACATGTACAATACAAATTGAAAAAAAATACACAGTGCAGATACAATACACATGGATGAGCAAATATTGCAACGTTTGACGTCATTAAAAAATCATATCTATCAACAAACACATTGAATAAATGAAAGATCTAGAAAGAAATACAAGTTCGTTGAATTTTACCGCAGTCTCAAAACATATCGCCATTGCAATGCAGAACTTTCAAGCTTGGATTCTCGTTCGACAAAATTGATCCGGATGGAATTGAGATCATCTCCACTGTGTTGGAGACATCGTTGATGCTAGATTCCAAAACGTCAACGTCACGGACATCCGTTATATTCACCATGGAAACATTGTGACCTTCATTTTTGAGGTAAGGGGCATAGAGCTCGTTCCTTATCCTGTTAAGGTGCTCCGACCAGCCTCTGTGACAGGAACACAGTACGATAGCAAACAGAAGCCGGATCTCTCGAACGACTACTGTCAACATCAGGAGAGACGTGAAGTAGGAGAGATGGACGATCACCCGATATACGATGAGCATCAACAACATGCACGTGTGGAAATGAATGATGTACACTGTTCCGAAAAGACTTACAAAATACAAGAGCGAATGCAGGAGAGCGCTGTACAGGATCCGTGATGTCGACTTGGTCTGAAAACTTGGAACAGTGCGTCCTGCCAGATATTTGGCCGATTTCATGTAAGCACAGACTGTTAAGTATCCACCAACGCTGCAACATACGAGAAAGATCTTCATTACAACAAGAAAGTAATATCTATCGAATCTCAAGTCAGAGGTTAGGCGAAAGTCCACATCAGTTGGCAGTAAGTCGTAAAGAGCACCTGTTACAAAAAAGACGGCTACGGCCCAGATAGTAAAGCATATGAAGACCGTCTTGTTGTCCGTGACATGTATTTGGTACTTCATCGCAAACACTAGACTCATGATTCGGTCAAGGGCAAGAACAGTTGTACTCAAAATATGAGCGGTAAGTCGGAACTCGATCAGGAAAACTTGCAGCTTCAGAAAAGTAGGTTGGCTTGGCGTCCAAAGATAGCCCCGCGAGTCCAAGAGCACTGTGGACAACGTACTCACCATGTCTATGAGAGTCAAATTTAGTAGCAAGAGTCGCGTTTGTCTCGGAAACTGTTTCGAGAGGTATAACACTGTATACAAGAGAGCCATGATACCGATCCATATCGTTTGCGATACTGTCAGAATCATATACGGTAAATGAAATCCGGAAAAAGTGCAGTTCATACCGCTCATGAAATTTTTCGACATCACGTTTGAAATGTTTGAAAAATTATGTTTCCGGAAGGTAGACGTCTTTGAGGATAAATCTTTTAAAACTCAAGAAAATAGATGTCTTCAAAACAAGTAAAAGCCAATAATTTTGTGCCTTATTATCACTTTTGAAATGTGATAATTAATGTTATGAAAACTGTTATGTAAGTGACATTTACGGAGATTGTTCCATAACTTGTAAATATTTTAACAGATGTTTTGTAAATGTTAATTGGTATTTTAATCTGACCGTCTTTCGTTTTTAAGGTGAACGATTTTCAGATGAAGTGCAATATAAGAACTAACATATTTGTACATTTATTTATCATTCACATACTTTTTTAAACAAAAATATTTACATTCAGTGTATAATTCCCCTTATGCATGAATTGAAAATCTGTGACATTAAATGTTCAACAACACAAGACAATTATGATAATAACGTATAAATACATTGTCAAGTAAACGTCACCACGCGTTTCGAATAGATAAATTATTCTTAGATTTAACGTTCAAACTTACTTAACCAATTTAGCATGTACATGTACTATGAAATATAATCATGAAATTATACCTATCCTTTATTTTCAAAAAAGAGTTTCTTTTTCAGGCAAAGTTTCTGGCACTATATTTTTAATTCCCATAGTTTTATTTCATATCGATGACAATGAGCGTATATGATAGCATACAGAACTGTTTCATACAAATAAATATCAATATAAATACTGTGGAATCACTTAAATTCGTGGGGGCCAATTTTCGTGGATTATGACTTTTTTGCTGATTCGTGGGGATGTAATTTCGTGGATGCGTAGGTTACTGAAACAGCAACAAAGATAACTAAAATTGTTTCCGTTGAGGATTTAAATTCGTGGGGGAGGGCTACCAACGAACACCACGAAAATTGAGCCAGCACGAATTCTAATGATTCCACAGTATAAGCATTGAATGCTTGTTTTTGGATTTTGATATCGTCGGTCCTGTAAAACACTAGCTGCAGAATTGTAGCTGTACGGGAAATTTTGTTGTCATATCGTGAAGCTAGAGTTCCATCCACGTTAATGGACCAATGGTATCCAAAAATAAACATTCAATGCTTAAAAATTCCAATAAAAAATTCAAAGATGCTCTTTTAATCCCTCCAAACCAATTTTAAGACAGTTGTTCCGAGAACGATTGTTTTCAAACCAAATACCGTATCGATGAAAATTATAGTTTTTTAACTAGTAAAAAAGTTTTAGTTTTAATTATTTTACACAACATCTAGAGTTATATCATGCAATCAAAAGACGTTTTCTTAAATATGTTCTCAATATCTTTACAAATAACTTAATTTGAAATGCAATTTAAATACCTGCATTGAAAAAACAAAGAACCAAACTCACTAAATACTTTAAGAAACTCCTGAAAAAGAAGACAAAAGCAATTAATATGATATTATCCACTTTCTTTTAGTAAATTACTAGTATGTACAACTTTCGTCAATCTTGTCAAAAATATCTTGCTTCACTATTTCGTCAAAAGAAGTCTGATAATGTCGCATGCAATATTAAGTCCGAGTTCAGCAAAACTTTTTTTTGTTTTTCTTCTTATGGACCTACCAAATATGTTTTCTTGAGTCCATTTAGTACTGAACGCGCATTGATTTTGCACTTAATGTTTGACGCGGAGGCGTAGGGAGGGTTGGCAATGAAGAGAAAATCCAATACCAGCAACATCATTTTTATCGAGCTCAATTGCTAAGTTTAATAACAAATCACTGTAAAAAGCATAACCTGTCATTCAGACAAAAAATTGATATTGATAAACATACAGGAATACATTGACATTATTTGATTCAAGGTAATTCATATATTTTACTTTGTGTGAATAAAAAAGGCATAACGAGAGGAAGAAGTGCTTCGGACTTTGAATTTAAAAAAATGGGCTTTGAATGTTACAAGTCAATAAAATGTAAGTAACAAGCGAAATATTGAGATAAGAATTCAGTGTTATGTAATCAAAGCGCAAGTTTTATTTTCATTTACAAATTAACAAGTAAGGTATTTACCATTTCTTTGACAAACAGATAAACTGATTCAATGTGTTCACAAATAATGTTATCAAAAAAGAAAAGCATAATTTCATTAGAACTTGTACCAATACTAACAGCAATATATATGTAAACAATAACAAAATTCGAGCTTTGTTTACAAAACAGAGAATTATGAATTCTGTTCTTGTTTGTTACTGAATATTTGAATCTCAAATTTTGACGAGGAATTGAAAATACCAATATCAACCATTTGCATTCTAGACATCAAAAATGGAAAAATAAAATTTGAAAGTTTTTTTCTCACAAGACTGACGCATTAATATTGGGAAAGAAAATGCATAATGTGCATTTAAACATCAAAGATTATAAATACAGATCTGTAAAGACATTGACATCTTACGCGACTCCTTGATTCAAGGTCACTGCGCTGTTCTTGTTTTTTCACAAACGCTTCTTTATGAAATTTGATACAGAAATGTTTATCTGCTCTGACCATTGACTTTATATTAATCAAGTTCACTGCACATCCTGTATAGGTATACGTTGCTGAGGAACGGAGTACTACAGACCATCTTTGGACTTCGGACTGATCAACAGATATGGCGACTGCAGATAGAAAATCTTGCATGATAATAGGAAGAAGAAAAAAACCAGAGTAAATCATCACTTGAGGGCTTAATCAAGAATCACACATCAAACGACTCTAACAAATCAAACTCTGCCAGTATAATCATCTTGTATGATCAATTCTTACCCTAAAAATATAATTATAAAGTTATTCATTTTGAGATCATGCAATTGAAAGATCGCATTCAAAAAATAAGTTATAAAGATATATTATCATTTTTAAAGATTTATAAATGAAGTTCATGTATTGAAAAAGTTTGAACAATTTCCGCCTCTACTACTTTACGCTTCGTAGGTCCTATTTGTTTATCACTCTTAAGTCTTATTTGTGCATCCTTTATAAGCATCTTTATATCTATATAAATCTTGAAATGGACTTTCGTCAACAATCATGATATAAAATGCTTAATGATGGCCATTTTCACAAATTTACTCTGGTTTTTTGTTGTTGCTTTTTTGTTGTTGTTTTTTTTTAGATCTGGATTGCAAGAATTTTGATCGTAAAACGAATTTTACATATACATATATGCATTATTTAGATTATTGAAATCATTGGAAATTATCTATATAATTGCAATATTAGTAAATACAATGTAGTTTGAGAATTGAAAAAATCTTTGTCAAGAAATAATTCATACCCTCCAAAAATATTATATATACTTCCATCCCCATTGAATTTTCAAGGTGTCCCATGCCACCTTAAATCGATCAATTCAATACAATAACTTCCAATAATGGAACTCAATTCTCTAGCTATTAATATTGCAGTCATATGATACATAAGCAATCTTCTTACCAAGGGATACATAAAAATATTGGCGATTCAGATATGTTTCACAAAAATCACAAAACATTTAGGCTCTTCCTGCAAAATTTCAAAGTAGGCTGACAAACATGATAAATAGTCGCTCACATCGTAAACATTGCATAAACTTCAACAAACGGTGCAAACTAAAAGCGTGTAACAATGAGTAATTATTATCTGTGACTAGATATATATCTATTCTTCAAAGAAGTTTTATCTTCGAAAACGGGGTGCGATGATTCGATCATACATGTTCAACTGTACAATTAATTTCCCTCCAACAGAGCTGATGAAAGCAGACGACCATGGGAGATGTGTTTAGTCACTTCGATAAGGCTTCAAATTAACAGTCTGTTAGAGACACAATGTCCTCCGGTCCGTGTACTATTCTACAAACCGGGTCTTCCTTTATTTTATAATGTCACGCGTGCATTACCTTCTCGGGTTCGCCATTAAAGCCTTTGATGACAGCGAAGCAGAATTCAAACATCGGAGAAACACGGATGCTGAATTTCCGTTTAATTGTAGCTTTGAGCGCTTTGTTTAGTGAAGTTCTTTTGTATATCTTCAATCTACGTCGCCAGAGTCGGTTAATTACAGCCTAGAAAAGAGAGAATTTTCGGAACGAACCCGTTATTGACAGTTCAAGAAGGAAATAGGCCGATAGCTTGTTTTGTTATTTGCTATGCATCATTATAGCAGGCCTAAAATAAAAAGGGAGAAAAAAGAAAGAAAATCTACACTTACAAAAAAGCTAATGACCTAATGATTGTCTAGCTTTAAACCTATCAATTTTCAGGTCGATAAGTTTAAAAATTATCTGATCTTCCCAGAGATTTAGAGCATGGTACTAGGTTAAAACGCTATCAAATTCAGTAAGTAATTAAATAAAAAACAAAAAAACGCATCCACCATTTAGTTCTCGCCCCCCCCCCCCCCACCTTCTTTGTACATTGGCATATTCAGGCGATGAACGATGTTCCATTCTGAAGTTGTCTTATAAAATACTAGACTTTGACCCGTGCGTGCACGGGTTGACATTGCATATTACATGTATGTCTGGCATTTACGAAATAGATACATCAAATTTGCACACCATGTTGACATTCCAAACTCTCGGAATTTTTCATATTAACGCACTGAGTTAGAGTTACTCCCGTATTTTCTTTCACGAACAGAATATATAGCAAATTTTTAATGAAAATTTACACGTATTTGTATTATCGTTTTTGAGTTTACCCATGCAAATGTGATATTGTGGAAATATAAACTAAATAGCATCCCGTGATTTAGCGTGAATGTAATGAGCATGATTGTAAAATCGATCCGAAAAATTAAGACGATTTCCGGATTTTTTAAAGGAATTTTCTTTGATAATTATTTAGCGAAGCCTGATTGAGAAAAAATAAAACCAAATTGGTAATCTCCAGGTATATACCAATGGTGTTAAAAATATATAAACAAAAGACAGTAGTCTTCCGATTTCTCGGTATTAAAGCCCAAAAATTCGAGTCAATTATTTGAATAGAGTAGTATAAATGACATGCATCCTTTTTCGAAGCTTAAGTCAATATTACATTAATCTACATGTATGCATTACTTATAATTCTTTCAAATAATATATAGGTTAATTTATCAATATGTTGACATAGATAGATAATTATACATAAGATACATAACAAAACGAGATACACTATATTCGAAGTATAATTTTTATATTCAAATGCATAACATGAAAGTAGTAAGAGGCGATATATATTTTTGTAACTTTCATTTTTAACAGAAAATAGAAGTACTTGGGCCGGTTTAAAATCTCAAAATGACAAACCATTCCATTTTGAAAGTTTAGGAAAATAGAAATGATTTCAATGTTAGATGCCTTAGCTATAGTTCTCGGTAAACGCAACAAAGCAAACCTTGGGAAGTCCATTCAGTGGGAAAATTGGGAAAATGGATTTAATTCTAGAACCTTAAAAACCACGGCACTTATGACTTTTTAAAAAGATATACTATTATTTGTTTATTATTATTTGTATTATATTTATTTGTTTATTATTATTTGTTTACATTTATTTGTTTATTATTATTACATGAACTGGCAAGATTGAAAATATACAGCTAACGTCAATTTCACATGTTACAGTCAAACATTGGAAATCGGCGGGAACAAATTGACATGGACGTCTGAGAAAACAATGGATTGAAACAGTAGTGTTCCACGGTCTTATCATTGTTTTGTACCAATGACGAGCTCCAAAAGGAGGTGCGCAATTGTAATCATTGGGGGTTCTGATTTTTAAGCAATGTGATTATGACATTTCCCTTGAAATACTTCGTAATAACTTTTTTTACGAGGACCTCTATCTTGTATTTTTTTCAGATCGATGAATAATTTTTTGAAACCAACTGTCACCAACTTTTATGAATTATTAAATTTATGTGTAACCAAGACTTTTGATCCAGGTTGAAAATTGACCCGGGGATCATTTTTCAATATATTGCGACCACAGGTGTTGCATTAAGACCCAGTCCATTGAAAATTGGCCCGCATCGTGAAATTTTGATCAATGAACATGAAACCGGTTCACATTTTAACAAAACACAATGAAATCGGAGATCAAAATCAAATAATTTTTTTCTGTCTGTAAATATTTTTTTTCTATAACTTTTAAATTGTAGCATATGTATCATCATTGGTAAGCACATTACTTGTAAACAATTTTTGCCCTTTTAGATGTCTCTAGTTTAAAAAACACGTGTTCATACGCATTCGTTTGTTTCTGAGTGATTATGATTAACTTAATCTTTCTTATGTACACGAATCGAACTACTAGTACTGATTTCGGGAGAAGAAAATGTGTTTTGGGGTTTTTTATGGAAACACATCTTTTCGATTTTTTTTCTTTTTATCGGGAGGAGGTGGATTATTTTGTTCGTATAAAGTTGCAAACACAATTTGGTCCTTACAGAGAATTGAGATAAAATATTCACATATTTCAGAATGTGTTTTATAGATACCTTGTTTTGGTATAATGAAGAATTACATGTACATAATAAAATTGATTCCACTTGCACTATACTCCCTTCTTACCATGCCTTTTTCTTTTGATTTATTAGCAATAACGGTCTAGAATTTTCTTACCTTACTCTTACAATACACTGATATTAATGTAAAGATCTAGAAGGAACGGTCATTTTCATAAAGCATGCGTGAATTTTGTTGGAACGCGATGGACTTGTTAAAATGTGTTATCTTCAGAAAAGTCATATAGAATTTTAGTTGTATAATGAAAAATGTATTTTCAAAATTTAAATCATAAAAAACACCAAGCCAAGTATAACTTGTATGATAACAAGTACAAGGGTATTTCTAGCTATTTCTAGCACGGAATTTAGAAAAAAAATAAGTATATATACATGTACGCTTCAAAATTTCTTAATGTATTTCTTTAGTGTATTTTGTTGAATTATAATGCAATTATGACCAAATATAACCATTTATCTTTGTTCTTGCATATTTATCAACAACAAGACATTTCCATGAAAAGTCGAGTTAAGAAATATCAACACTTCAAATTAACTTATTTGTCATATTCAGGCTGGAGTAAATGAATATGTCGATAAAAAGATAAGCATACAATTACTCCCCTATTTGCTTATACACAACATTCTTAATTTAACCTATTTAGTAACAAAGAAACGATTTGAACCGCTTGACCTATATGTAAATATTTGATGATCGAGTTCATTTGCAGGACAAGTTTATATTTAAGGGATTTACGTTCGCACGGACAGGTTAAGATATAATCCTAGTCATTAATGGCCTATAAAGACTTGATTAAAACAGTTGACATGGCGTTTTATCCCCATTTTAGAGCTACACATCGTTGCAACAGAAATTTTGCATTATGTTATAAATTGCTGTCCCACATGAGCCTTTCTCACGTTATCCCTTCCAATTTAGATCCGAACTTCCGGTTTTCTCAATTTAATCGATCATCGTGGTGTTTTTTAATTGACAAGGATGGAAATTAGGCAAAAATAATGTTGCCTCCTTTTTATAACCGAAGGTCTTAGAATTCTCAATAGATTATTATAAATCCGACCCCCCGACCCCCCCCCCCCCAAAAAAAAAATAAATAAAAAAAATATATAAGGTTGAACAAAACCACATAGAAACCACTAGAAATACATGTCTATATAAACACCCCTGTAAAAAATAAAGAATTTTTTTTTAATTCCCATAATAATGCAAAAAATGTCTCTTTCTCACTTCAGCATTTTTGTTATTTTAAAACATAAATCCCATGAATTGAAAGAATTGTTATTTTCCAATGAGAAAAAAGTATACATATGATTGTACACATGCAATTAAATTAGAAATCTTCAGAGAGAAGGGGAATCTGTATAACCGATTAATAATATACGCATTTTCTGGATTCCCTCACGAGTTTGAATTTTTTTATCTGTTAGTGGTTTTATTGAATACAACAACCACACTCCTGTCACTTTCTGGGTATATTAATTTCGTGTGATATCTCGATTTAGACAATCCACGAGTCCTCAGCAATTCCCTGAGAAATTAGTCTCGCCTGAAAACTTACAGATAAGGGCAATATGTTAATAGTTTCGTATGTAATAGAATTGATTAAGTGTTAGATTAAATCTTATATACGGTGAACGTATTTTTTACCGACTTTCTCCCGAGAATTCGGGCTGCAATTTAATTTGTGGGAGTTCCGTTTTATTAACTTGAGCACAAGGGATTTGACGGAAAACCCTGTTTCGTCATAAGTGTTTGAGTTCGTGATGCTGTAACGCTGTCTCTGGTCTTTGCAGCAGAGGGTAATGGATGACGAAGTCACCAGTGCCTAACTTGATTACAAAACCATTGCTACTGAATGACCTGGACAGCCCATGTTCTATCTAGTGCATTTGCGTAAAACCATAAAACCTAGTAGTTTTACTTGTCGGGCGGCGAAAATACATGGTCCAAGAAATCAAATTAAGGCTTTCAAGGGAAGTAGCCAAGTAAAATGACCATCTGATTTCTTTAGAAACTACGAACTATATATGTTTTTAATAAAAGGGACGTAACTTAATGTCGGTTGTCAAATGATTTACGTTTGTTTAATAAGAGACGCCCCAAAGCGACCGATTACTTTTACAGATCGACTCACTTTAAACATTCATTGCAGATCTAATCAATCTATTCACGTTTAGCAAAATTGAAAATATTGACAAATTGATCCTCGTGGAATGTTTACGAGTAATGTAAATATGACTACATGATATATGCACTAGTTATGCATTTCTATGAATCGTTAATGTACATGTATTTTGTACATATGCTTTTTATGATTAAGGGATGTTCTAATCTCCCGAATATTACAATCAATTTATTTGTATATATATACAAGAAGCTACAAGTCAGATGGAAAACCCATGGAATGATAATGATATGTCGGGAAAAGGTGACTATAAATAGAAATTAATGTACAGGTTGAGCCAAATTAACAATAAGATGCCACATGATGTCACAATTATGGAGAATCATTAAATATAAGTTAATGGTATGGCGTTAGAGCATCATATTAACTATCTAAATATTCTTGTATTTTAACTGGCTGGATACGGTGTGAGAGGGTTGTACAAATATTTATAGAAAAAATGTCACAGCCCGAGGCTCCCCCCCCCCCCCCACACACACTTTTTAAACAAAAAATCCATTAATTATAAGAAGAGTGAATTTTGAAAGAGTTGTTATATTTTTTTGGATCATATAAAATAATTTGTTGCGAAATAAATAAAACTAAAATCAAAATAGAAGATTTAGGTACTAATATACCCCAACCCCTGCCCCCCCCCCCCTTCCCCTCACTTCCCCCAATTACGATTTTGAACATTGGCATGGGTATTTTGGGTGTCAAGATTTTTGTGATAAGTCTGCTCGCACCCCCCCCCCCTAAAAACGAATCTATGTGCCTGAAAATATCACATTCTCCTATGATTTCTATCTATCTACTCGTTTTGATAGGCACCCCTCCCTCCCACGCCCCCCTCCCCCCCAAAAAAAATCGGTAGAGACTTCTACGACGACTTTGAAGTGAATGAAATAAAATATAAGATAAAGGTATAAATAAATGCAACGAAACAGTTCTTTGAATAAACGTAATTTAGCATCTGTATGTTCTACTTATGGCAATTTTGTGGCTGGGGGGCTCTTTTGTTCTATACCCTCCAATTTGTTTTCTAGTCATAAGTTTGTGGATCTTCCAGCCACTTTTGTTTATGTTTTTATGTTGTATAATTTTTGAGTTATTTTTTTTTAAAGAACAATAATTTAACTATCACGAGGTTTAAGTACTGTCTTTCTTTACGTTGACGAGCAAATGAAAACAGTTGTCTTGATAGGTTAAAAAGGGGTTTATAACATAAATGTAATTATGTTTATGAAGAAAATCTTGGTAATACATTAACGTGTATTAAACACGGTACACGATCGCAAGGACCTACGGATAGACCAAATTTATTCATAATATCATTGGAAATTCGAGTATGTGGCACAAGGTTTATAATCACTACATGTATGTCGTAAAAGATCAAAATAATTCGGTTTAGTGTTACCTGACCTTAAACAAACAAAACATACAGAGGAAACATATTTAGAAATACCCAAAATCGTTTGGTGACATTTATAACATATTATTATTTAGTAAAATCTCCCACATGTTCAAATCAGGGTCACGAGAGAAAAAACCCATAACGAAACCGAATGACAACTGATACTCACGACATTTTGAGTAGTTAAAATGAGAATGCTTAATATACCATTAAAGTGATTGGTTTTCATATAAAGAAGATGAGTGAATAAGGCGTGTAAAATGCCCATATGAGGAATGATTAGATACTGCAAAATCAAAATATCATTAAATCTGATAATATTTTAAAAAGCAATTAAAAACAAGGTATATTTAACGTAACATTGGTTTGTAACCCTTAATATTTTAAATACGTGTAATAGATTGATTCAAACTAACGTATGCGTGTCAAAACTTACAAAAATAGTGTCATTTTTATAACTTCAGTGCCTTTTCTTTTATAGAGTGGGTCTGAGCTCCATACTTTTGTCATAGTGTAAATGCGGTTTAATGGAATTTAAACATATTTTAATCAACAAAACTGTGGAGAGATGACCCACTATACTTTAAAACTGTCATTTTGTAGCCCAACAATTGACCGTTTTAGAAAAATAATACAAGTCCGTAAAATCGTGGCCAACGTTTTATGAAGCATTTAAACAAAGCACTTTGTTTTGAATGAAATGGCTCAGTGGTTAGAGCACCAGACATTAGGTAATTTTATAGAACTTGGTTTTTTAGGTTGTGTGTTCGATACCACCAAAACGTTAGGATTTATTTTTTTCTTATCGTTTTTTTTTAATATCTCAAACTAAATATAGTTAGAAATTTCCCTTTTGTAAACTTACATTATAACATATCAAATATATTTAATTGAAAAAAATGTTAAATATTTAATTGACATCGGGGTTGAGATTCTACGGAAGCCAATTTTGAACCTATCGAATAAAATATTTTTGAATTGACTCAGTCTGATTAAAATCACCCCTCTTCTTCTTACACTCGTCAGGGTCTGACACTTCTCGATAAGAGGTCATCTTCACACGAACTTTACTTCTGGCCAATCATGGAAGGGCTTTCACTGCTTTAGAAAATCTATTGGAATTCTTCATAAGGAGATAAAAAAATAATTCGTGCTTGTTTCCTATTTAACCTCTAGTTTTGAAGAGTTTCAGCTCTCATAAAACAGATAGAAGCATGTCTGTGATTGGTTGAGGTACTAGTATACTAGTGCATGTATTTAGTTTGTATGCAGATAACGGTCGTGTGAAGATGACCTCTTATAGATACCTGTCATACCTTGACGGGGATGGTACGTTTTAATCAGACTGGAATGAACTTCATGATTTCATGATAATATAGATTAAAAATAAAACGAATTTAATAAAAATGTTTTAAGGATGTTGTATGTTCAACAAATTAACCATCAGATCTACCTTAAATTTCCAGATATGATTTGTTAAGCTATTGAATATTATTTAGCATAGTAAACTTCCATAGATTTTGGCTTTTAAATTTTATTATTTTCCCCTATTTTTATCAAGAACTCTTCTAATAAAGGAGGTCGGTACAGTCTAAAAACGTACATGTACATTTTACAGACGTTAAAAACCCCAAGTCAAATGCATTGTTAATGTGAGTTTGAAGTTCATCCCCCATATCCCTTTCGGAAAACTGGCTGGGTACATGCAATAGCCTCCACCTTTATTTCGTAGTTTGCTTGTTCAATGCCGGGAAAAGGAGGGTATTTACCAAGAGAAAAGCTACTGAAATTACGGCATCAGCATGGATGGTATGAGTGGCTGTGTATATGTCTATGTACATGTATATAGTCAGGGGAACTTCTTATAGCGTAGTTTCTTTATGTATATGTGAGATGGACTACAGCTCTGTCAGGCATATCAACCCTATAGCCAATTGCAAAGTGGATACTAAAGGGGGAGGGGGAGTATTCGTGTGATGGATATACATGATGTGAGAGACACAACTGACTAGCATTGTAAGACTACATACAATTTATGTTTTTCTTCAACATTTAAGGTGGTATGGGGCACCTCCATATTGTAACGTACTATTTATTGAAATTAACAATAAAATCAGGTGTAATTTTATAAATATTTTCTTCCCTAAAATTGTCACAAGAGCTAAGCGCATTGGGTTAGAGCGTTAACTGCGAATCTGTAAGTCATAAGTTCAAATCCCGCTGGGGACTTAAAAATTTTTACATTTTCAAAAATTATAAAAACTTATTTTTTTAGTTAAATATTGTAAAATTTGAAAATTCTGAACCAGTCAAAGTATTTTGTATATAATATACTTTTATCCACATTAGTTTCGCAAGGTGTCCCATACCACAGGCTTGAATAGAATCAACAATATCTGCCACAATGATGGTTAACCAAAATTATCCCTTACTATTACATTTCGTCAGTATAGATTTATCATGAGTTGATATTTGTGGACAGAACACCCCCAACAACCTCTTCCCTTCCCGAAAAAAATCGAAAAATCTTCAATTTTCAACATCACATGACCATTGATCCATTTAGTTAGTTTTTATATGATGCACGGCTGAGTCATTTTGTACACGATACCAACATACATGTATAACTTTTGAAGCATGCATTCATGATATACACGTACATGTACAAGCAATGGGTTTTGAACATAATCTTTAAATATCTAAGAGACAAATCACAATAATGTAATGATGTTTTAAATTATCAACATTACATAAACTTAAATAAGCCTGCGAGAATTATTTTGTGATCTTTACGAAAACAGGTAATTATGTTGTCAATTATCAACATTACATAAATTTTATACCAGCTCGAGATAATCATTATTAAGGTCTTCCGTTTCCAACGGAAGACCTTATAGTTTTCGTACTGTTTCTTATTAAGGTCTTCCGTTTCCAACGGAAGACCTTATTGTTTTCGTACTGTTTCTTATTATTAAGGTCTTCCGTTTCCAACGGAAGACCTTATTGTTTTCGTACTGTTTATTATTATTTTTTTTTTCCAAATTTTGTGCACGCGATTTCTCGAAAACTACTCAACCGATCTGAACAATTTTTTCACAGATGATGGGAAATTATCTGAATTTTATATGTTTTTGAATTTTTTGTCGTCGTCACTTCCGGTCCGGATTTACGGTCGATTTTGTAATTTTTTACGACCAATTTTGTGCAGAGTTGATCTCAGAAACTATAAGAGATATGACTTTGAAATTTTCAGGATAGGTAGAGCATGGTTTGAAGTTGTGCACTATTTAGTTGTTTTGTACCAGTGGCGCTATTCCTTGGAGCTCGCTTAGGCACAAAAATGGGGTACAGATATCGAATCAAAATTTCCATATGTTTTGATCAGTATCTTTTTATCAGTTAATATTTTGACAAGACATATAGAACAAAAGTAGTAGAGAATCAAAAGTTCTATCCAATATAATCAAGAAAAAGGGGCTGGCCCCTTTAATTAGGGACCAAGAGACTCGTAAATTCTATTACGAATGACTTGAAAACGATAAATATTTTGTTATGCATTATAAAAATCAAAGTTGTTCATCTCTACATTATCGGTTTGAAAGAGTCATCGTCAGGCCCATGTATGACGTAATTAGGGTTTTTATTCTTTATCTTCAATTTTTTTTTTTTGGGGGGGGGGGGGTAATTTTGAAATTATATCGATATCTCATGGTATCATTTTATCTAAAAAAAAAAAATCGAACGGAAGACCTACTCGTTACTCATAACGAGGTCGTATCTAGTTATTATTATTATTTTTTCCCCCTTTTTTGTCCACAAGATTTCTCAGAGATGGCTGGATAGATTTTCTTGAAATTTTGAGGACTAATAGAAAATGATAATATCTCTAGGTGTTTTTTTCATTTTGTCAAAATTCACTTCCTGTCGTCCGTTTCCTGTCCCGCGACAAAAAGCTATGGACAATGAGATCTCAGAAACCATAAAGACTTGAACCTCCAAACGTCACCGGAAGCACTTCTAAAATTATGTTTTTACGCATTTTATTTGTTTAACACAGAATTGATATATAAGTATAAACGCTTTCATATGTCATCTATCCGATGATTAATAAACAAAAAAAATTACTTCCGGTGAGATATCTCAAATATCTCAGGTAGTCTTTTTAAAACAAATATTATGACAGCGTGATCTCATAAACTGTAAGTGACCAAGACACGAAACTTACATGGATGATAGACATTTGATAGAAGATGTGTTTAACAGCTCTCATTTTGTCAACCGTCACTTCCGGTCCACACCGGAAGAGTTCAAACAATCCATGTTGTTTAAGAGATTTACTGTTTTTGTTTGACAAAGTAAGACAAATTGATAGTCAATAAAGTCCTGTTGTCTAATGGTTAAGAAATACTAACTTTCATTTTCATCGAACACTTCCGTTTGTTTGTTTCCTGTCCCGAGACAAAAAACCTTGATTCCCAGAGATCTCAAAAACGGTGACGACTTGAACAATCAAACTTTGTGGGATGATAGACCTATGTATGTACATGTGTTTACACTATTTTGTTTTGTTCGGCGTAACTTCCGGTCGTCTCCGGAAGCACTTCAAAAATTAGTTTTTTTCATATTTTATTCATTTTACTTTAAATGAAAATATCAGTATCAAATATTACATATGTCATCTATATAATGTTAAATTAGCAAATAAAGTTTACTTCCGGTGAGATATCACAAATATCTCTATGTAGCTTTCCTTTTTACAAATTTTATATCCTCGAGATTTTTGTCATTGTAAGTGATTGAGACACGAAGCTTTCATGATTGATAGAAATTTGATTGGGAATGTGTTTAACGAGTTTAATTTTGTCAATTGTCACTTCGGGTTCTTACTGGAAGGGTTCAAACAAATCATGTTTTAACAAGTTTAATTGACTTTCTTGGGTGTTTCATCTAGCCTAATAAACAGTGAATGTACGAGAAATGCCAGATCTTGTTTTTATTAATCACTTCCGTTTGTCCGTTTTCGGTCCCGAGACAAAAACTATTGTTTCAAAGAGATCTTAGATTTGACATAGACGTAAACAACCAAACTTTGAGGAAGGATTGACTTATGATAGTACAATTGGTTAACATTTTTGTTTAGATCGGCGTTGCTTCCGGTCGTCAGAGAAAGTACTTCAAAAATTGATTTCTTTTTCATTTTCGTTGTTTTACATGTAACGTCTGGTTATATCATTCACAATAATTATCATATCCACTTTTATTTCTATGTGAGAGAAGCAATGTCTTACAGTTAAATTGATACATGTATATCAAAACGGAAGACCTTTTTGTTGCTTTTGCAACAAGTGTCTAGTTATTATTAAGGTCTTCCGTTTCCAACGGAAGACCTTATAGTTTTCGTACGATTTCTTATTAAGGTCTTCCGTTTCCAACGGAAGACCTTATAGTTTTCGTACTGTTTCTTATTATTAAGGTCTTCCGTTTCCAACGGAAGACCTTATTGTTTTCGTACTGTTTATTATTATTTTTTTTTTCCAAATTTTGTGCACGCGATTTCTCGAAAACTACTCAACCGATCTGAACAATTTTTTCACAGATGATGGGAAATTATCTGAATTTTATATGTTTTTGAATTTTTTGTCGTCGTCACTTCCGGTCCGGATTTACGGTCGATTTTGTAATTTTTGACGACCAATTTTGTGCAGAGTTGATCTCAGAAACTATAAGAGATATGACTTTGAAATTTTCAGGATAGGTAGAGCATGGTTTGAAGTTGTGCACTATTTAGTTGTTTTGCACCAGTGGCGCTATTCCTTGGAGCTCGCTTAGGCACAACAATGGGGTACAGATTTCGAATCAAAATTTCCATATGTTTTGATCAGTATCTTTTTATCAGTTGATATTTTGACAAGACATATAGAACAAAAGTAGTAGAGAATCAAAAGTTCTATCCCATAAAATCAAGAAAAAGGGGCTGGCCCCTTTAATTAGGGACCAAGAGACTCGTAAACTCTATTACAAATAACTTGAAAACGATAAATATTTTGTTATGCATTATAAAAATCAAAGTTGTTGATCTCTACATTATCGGTTTGAAAGAGTCATCGTCAGGCCCATGTCTGACGTAATTAGGGTTTTTATTCTTTATCTTCAAATTTATTTTTTTTTGGGGGGGGGGGGGGTAATTTTGAAATTGTATCGATATCTCATGGCATCAATTATCTAAAAAAAAAAATCGGACGGAAGACCTACTCGTTACTCGTAACGAGGTCGTATCTAGTTATTATTATTATTTTTTTTTCCAAATTTTGTGCACGCGATTTCTCAAAAACTATTCGACCGATTTTCAACATTTTTTCGCAGATGATGAGTCATCATCTGAATTTTATATGTTTTTGAAATTTTTGTTGTCGTCACTTCCGGTACCGATTTATCGACCATTTTGTTGTTTTTTACGACCTATTTTGTGCAGAGCTGATCTCAGAAACTATCAGAGATATGACTATCAAATTTTCAGGATAGGTAGTCTATAGTCTAAAGTTGTGCACTATTATTTTGTTTTACGCCAGTGGCGCCATTTCTTGGAGCTCGCCTGGGCACGAAAATTGAGTCCGAATTTTCATTCAAAATTTTCAAACGTTTTGATCTGTATCTTTTTATCAGTTGATATTTTGTTAAGATATATATAACAAAAGTGGTAGATAATCATCTCATCCAACGAAATCAAGAAAAAGGGGCTGGTCCCTTTTTTTAGGGGCCAAGGCACTCGTAAACTCTATTACAAATAACTTAAAAACGATAAAGATTTTGTAATGCATTATAGAAGCAAAGTTGTTGATCGTACCAATATATATTTAAAAAAATCATTGCCACGCCCATTTATTACGTAATTAGGGATTTTTAGGGGCCAAAGTACTTAATCTTTGACGAAAAATAACTAAAGAAGTATACATATTTTGTAAGACATCATAGAAGAGAAAATGTTTGAAATAATGATTTAAATTTATTCCACTTATCAAAACACGAATTTCTGTCCCCATTAAGGATCTAGAGGGCTGGCCCCTAAAATATTCAATCATTTGTATCTCAAAAATGATCAACAATTTTACATGGGTGCAAGAACATAAAATGTTTGTATTCTTAAGACCTTTTCAAAGAAATCAAGAAAAAGGGGCTGGCCCCTTTTTTTAGGGGCCAAGGCACTTGTAAACTCTATTACAAATAACTTAAAAACGATCAAGATTTTGTAATGCATTATAGAAGCAAAGTTGTTGATCGTACCAATATCTATTTTAAAAAATCATTGCCACGCCCATTTATTACGTAATTAGGGATTTTTAGGGGCCAAAGTACTTAAACTTTGACGAAAAATAACTAAAGAAGTATACATATTTTGTAAGACATCATAGAAGAGAAAATGTTTGAATTAATGATTTAAATTAATTCCACTTATCAAAACACGAATTCCTGTCCCCATTAAGGATCTAGAGGGCTGGCCCCTAAAATATTCAATCATCTGTATCTCAAAAATGATCAACAATTTTACATGGGTGCAAGAACAAAAAATGTTTGTATTCTTAAGACCTTTTCAAAGAAATCAAGAAAAAGGGGCTGGCCCCTTTTTTTAGGGGCCAAGGCACTCGTTAACTCTATTACAAATGACTTTAAAACGATAAAGATTTTGTTATGCATTATAGAAGCAAAGTTGTTGATCGTACCAATATATATTTGAAAAAAATCATTGCCACGCCCATTTATTACGTAATTAGGGAATTTTAGGGGCCAAGGTACTTAAACTTTGACGAAAAATAACTAGAGAAGTATACATATTTTGTTAGACATCAAAGAAGAGAAAATGTTTGATTAAATGATTCAAATTGATTCTACTTATCAAAACACGAATTTCTGTTCCCATTAAGGATCTAGATAGCTGGCCCCTAAAATATTCAATCATCTGTATCTCAAAAGTGATCATCAATTTTAGATGGATGTAAGAACCAAAAATGTTAGTATTCATGAGACCTTTCGTATAAAATCAAGAAAAAGGGGCTGGCCCCTTAAATAAAGGGCCAATAGACTCCTAAACTCTATTCCTCATACGTTAAAAATGATCAAGATTTTGTAATGCATTATAAAAACAAAGTTGTTGATCGCAGCAATATCAGTTTGTAAAACTCATTTCCAAACCCATTGATGACGTATTTAGAGATTTTAGGGGACTAAAATCTTAAATCTTTAATGTGCTGTATGTTAAAAAGCAAAACTCTTTGTTAAGCATTTTAAAGGATATTGACAATCGTATACATTATCTAAAAGGAAGTGGTTGAGGGAGAATTCTGAAATTTCATTGATATTTTAATCGAATCGTTGAAGAAATTGAACGGAAGACCTACTCGTTACTCGTAACGAGATCGTATCTAGTTATTATTATTTTTTTCCACAAATTTTGTGCACGAGATTTCTCAAAAACTATTCGACCGATTTCGACCATTTTTTCAGAGAAGATGAGTCTTGATGTAAACTTCATACGTTTTTGAGATTTTTCCTGTCGGCACTTCCGGTACCGATTTATCGGCCATTTTGTACATTTTTACGACCTATTTTGTGCAGAGCTGATCTCAGAAACTATCAGAGATATGACTATGAAATTTTCAGGATAGGTAGTCTATAGTCTGAAGTTGTGCACTATTATTTTGTTTTACGCCAGTGGCGCCATTTTTTGGAGCTCGCCTAGGCACGAAAATTGGGTACGAATTTTCATTCAAATTCTTCATACGTTTTCATCTGTATCTTTTTATCAGTTGATATTTTGTTAAGACATATATAACAAAAATAGTAGAAAATTAAACGTTCTTTCCAACAAAATCAAGAAAAAGGGGCTGGCCCCTTAAATTAGGGGCCAAGACACTCGTAAACTCTATTGCGAATAACTTAAAAACGATCAAAATTTTGTAATGCAATATAGAAGCAAAGTTGTTGATTGTAGCAATATTTATCAGGTAAAATCATTTTCACACCCATTTATGACGTAATTAGGGATTTTAAGGGGCCAAAGTACTTAAACTTTGATGCAATATATCTAGAGAAGGAGACATATTTTGTTAGGCAATGTAGAAAAGAAAATGTTTGCATTGATGATTCTAATCAATTCCACTAATCAAAACTCCAAAGTCTGTCCCCATTAAGGATCTATAGGGCTGGCCCCTAAAATATTCAATCATTTGTATCTCAAAAATGAACAACAATTTTAGATGGGTGTAAGAACAAAAAATGTTAGTATTCGTGAGAACTTTCGATTGAACTCAAGAAAAAGGGGCTGGCCCCTTAAATGAGGAGCCAAGACACTCGTAAACTATGTTACAGATAACTTGAAAACAAGCAAGATTTCAAATATCTTTGGTACTTAGCCTTTTTTACAAAATTGATACCAGCGAGATTTTAGTCACTGTAAGTGATTGAGACACAAACTTTTATAAATGATAGACAATCGATTGAAGATATATTTAACGGGTTTTCTTTTGTCAACCGTCACTTCCGGTACTCACCAGAAGAGTTCAAACAATTCATTTTTATCACAAGTTTACCTGATTATCTTTGGGGTTTCATCTGCTATGATTAACAGTAGTGTACACTAAACATATGTATAAAAAACCCTAGCTTTTATTTTCATAAACCTCTTTTGTTCGTCCGTTTTCGGTCTCGAGACAAAAAACCTAGATTCACCAAGATCGCAGATTTGGCAGAGAATATCGATATTTCATCGTATCATATGAAAACAAAATCGGACGGAAGACCTACTCGTTACTCGTAACGAGATCTAGTTATTATTATTTTTTTCCACGAATTTTGTGCACGCGATTTCTCGAAAACTATTCGGCCGATTTCGACCATTTTTTCTCAGATGATTGCCAGTGGTCATAATTTTAGAAGTTTTTTGAAATTTTGAAATCGGCACTTCCGGTTCCGATTTACGGCCGATTTTGTAAGTTTTTACGACCCATTTTGTGCAGACATAAACTCAGAGACTATCAGAGATAGGAATATGAAATTTTCAGGATAGGTAGACTATAAGTTGAAGTTGTGCACAATGTATTTTTTTTGCGCCAGTGGCGCCATTTCTATGAGCTCGCCTAGGCTCGAAAATTGGGTACGAATTTCGAATCAAATTTTTCATACGTTTTGATCTGTATCTTTTTATGAGTTGATATTTTGTTAAAACATATATAACAAAAGTGGTAGATAATCAAAAGTTCTTTTCAACAAAATCAAGAAATAGGGGCTGGCCCCTTAAATTAGGGGCCAAGACAGTCATAAACTCTATTACAAATAACTTAAAAACGATAAAGATTTTGTAATGCATTATAGAAACAAAGTTGTTGATTGTACCAATATCTATTAGAAAAACTCATTGCCACGCCCATTTATTACGTAATTAGGGATTTTTAGGGGCCAAAGTACTTAAACTTTGACGAAAAATAACTAGAGAAGTATACATATTTTGTTAGACATCATAGAAGAGAAAATGTTTGAATAAATGATTTAAATTGATTCCACTTATCAAAACACGATTTTCTGTCCCCATTAAGGATCTAGAGGGCTGGCCCCTAAAATATTCAATCATTTGTATCTCAAAAATGATCAACAATTTTACATGGGTGTAAGAACAAAAAATATTTGTATTTTTAAGACCTTTTCAAAGAAATCAAGAAAAAGGGGCTGGCCCCTTAAATTAGGGGCCAAGGCCTTCGTAAACTCTATTACAAGTAACTTAAAAACGATAAAGATTTTGTAATGCATTATAGAAGCAAAGTTGTTGATCGTACCAATATCTATTTGAAAAAATCATTGCCACGCCCATTTATTACGTAATTAGGGATTTTTAGGGGCCAAAGTACTTAAACTTTGACGAAAAATAACTAGAGAAGTATACATATTTTGTTAGACGTCATACAAGAAAAAATGTTTGAAAACATGATTTAAATTGATTCCACTTATCAAAGTACGAATTTCTATCCCCATTAAGGATCTAGAGGGCTGGCCCCTAAAATATTCAATCATTTGTATCTTAAAAGTGATCAACAATTTTAGATGGATGTAAGAACAAAAAATGTTAGTATTTATGAGACCTTTCGTATAAAACCAAGAAAAAGGGGCTGGCCCCTTAAATTAGGGGCAAATAGACTCCTAAACTCTATTACTCATACCTTAAAAATGATCAAGATTTTGTAATGCATTATAGAAGCAAAGTTGTTGATAGCAGCAGTATCTGTTTGTAAAACTCATTTCCAAACCCATTGATGACGTAATTAGAGATTTTAGGGGACTAAAATCTTAAATCTTTAATGTGCTGTATGTTAAAAAGCAAAACTCTTTGTTAAGCATTTTAAAGGATATTGACAATCGTATACATTATCTAAAAGGAGGTGGTTGAGGGAGAATTCTGAAATTTCATTGATATTTTAATCGAATTGTTTAAAAAATTGAACGGAAGACCTACTCGTTTCTCGTAACGAGATCATATCTAGTTATTATTATTTTTTTCCCAAAATTTTGTGCACGCGATATCTCGAAAACTATTCGGCCGAATTCGACCATTTTTTCACAGATGATTGCCAGCGGTCATAATTCTAGAAGTTTTTTGAAATTTTGAAATCGGCACTTCCGGTTCCGATTTACGGCCGATTTTGTCAGTTTTTACGACCCATTTTGTGCAGACATAAACTCAGAGACTATCAGAGATAGGAATATGAAATTTTCAGGATAGGTAGACCATAAATTAAAGTTGTGCACAATGTATTTTTTTAGCGCCACTGGCGCTATTTTTATGAGCTCGCCTAGGCTCGAAAATTGGGTACGAATTTCGAATCAAATTTTTCTTACGTTTTGATCTGTATCTTTTTATGAGTTGATATTTTGTTAAAACATATATAACAAAAGTGGTAGATAATCAAAAGTCCTTTCCAACAAAATCAAGAAATAGGGGCTGGCCCCTTAAATTAGGGGCCAAGACACTCATAAACTCTATTACAAATAACTTCAAAACGATAAAGATTTTGTAATGCATTACAGAAGCAAAATTGTTGATCGTAACAATATCTATCAGGCAAGATCGTTGCTACGCCCATTTATTACGTAATTAGAGATTTTTAGGGGCCAAAGTACTAAAACTTTGACACAATTTATCCAGAAAAATAGACATATTTTGTTAAGCATTGTTGAAGAGAAAATGCTTGCATTGATGACTCTAATCGATCCCATTAATCAAAACACCAATGGCTGTCCCCATTAAGGATCTAGAGGGCTGGCCCCTAAAATAATCAATCATTTGTATCTAAAAAATGAACAACAATTCTAGATAAGTGTAAGAACAAAAAATGTTAGTATTCGTGAAACCGTTCAAATGAACTCAAGAAAATAGGACTGGCCCCTTAAATTAGGGGCCAAGATACTCGTAAAGTCTATTACAAATAACTTAAAAACGATAAAGATTTTGTAATGCATTATAGAAACAAAGTTGTTGGTCGTAACAATATCACTTTGTAAAACGAATTTCTAAACCAATTAATAACGTAATTAGGGATTTTAGGGGACTAAAATCTTAAACCTTAAATGTGCTGTATGTGAAAAAGCAAAACTCTTTGTTAAGCATTTCAAGGGATATTGACAATCGTATGCATTATCTGAAAGGGAGTGGTTGAGGGGGAAATTTGAAATTTCATTTATATTTAAATCGTATCGTTTAAAATTGAACGGAAGACCTACTCGTTACTCGTAACGAGATCGTATCTAGTTTTTGTTATTTTTACGAGAGCAGATTACGTAGTTGAAATTTAACAAGATTTCTCTCAAGAACTGTATAATGGGAATCAGAGTAATTTGGCACTGCTTAAATTCTGATATGGGATTTCTGTTGAGAACATTAATGTCTGAATTTGTTTTGTTAGTTCTGAGGTTTTTATTTTAGATGACTCAAAAGTTAAACAAATCACTGCCCTTTTCTCGTTCTAAACTACTAATGGTTTTTATCATAAAACCTCATCAATAAAAACTGGATTTTGATGTTATCCTCGAGTTAATGCATTATTGACATTTACTCCATGGATTTTCTATTTGCTACATTAATTTTACACGTTGATGAACCATCTACGAGACCATCAATCATTTTTTGTTACATAAACATACGCAGTGTAAGTTAAATCACGATTTATATTCACTGTAATTATCATGTACAATAACAACAGTTGTTTTAAAGAACTACCGTAAACAAACTATGTGTTCGTTAATATGTCATATTCAATTTGGTTCTCTACATCTTTTCTGTGATATCAACATGTATACACGACTTTACACGAACGTTGCAGTATTATTAGCATCAGTACGGTGTCCGTTATTTAGTGTTGCCAGGTAATTCTTGTTCCCATTTGACGTGCTGTTCAGTTTAACCTTAAGAAAACCAACGCCATCTTGCGGACAACATTGACAGAATATTCGGACAAACGTGTCTCTGAATTGCTTGCTCATGCTGCAATACAGCACAAAATTAACAGCGTTGTTGCAAAGCGCCACAATATCTAACACATCCCCAAGTTTGTTGTAGACTTTCAGTTCCCACTCCGGTTCGGAAATTACAATCAACGTCAGAATTCCTTGCGGAAGTTCCGTTATCAGGAACATAACGACGACGGCCAAAAGCATGCCGGTCGTTCGGTTGTGCTCGTGGTGACGATCGGCGTCTTCCTTCCGTCCGACGCTCTTCAGCTGCTGTCGTCTCTTGTAAGCCCTGTGCATTGCGTAGATCAGCAGAAGTGTAAGTATTGTGAGCATGAAACAGGGAACCAGTTTAAAGAGTATCGAATGAATGTACTGGTTCGCGTCATCAAACCACGTGTCTTCTAACGACTCCGATTTCGCAGACTTGTAAAGGTCCGTTCCATTGTGTATCTCGTGATGGTAACTATTGATTGCATAATTGGGAATGGTAAGGATAATTATGGAGATGTACACACAAAAAATTACACATTTGGCTCGAAACGGAGAACACCAGTCGTTTCCGTAGGTTGGAAACCAAATAAACAAAAATCTGAATATGGCCAATGCTATGGTCAGCCATACTGCTATGGTATGACACACAATGCTGAAACTAGCATGAAATAATAAAAACACCATAGCGCTGTAACTTCTTGTTTGAAAGTATTCGAGATTTGGATCTTTCAGAATGTAGAATTTTGTCACGAAGGGAAGATAATCCAACATTTTTAGCGTATCTGCCACAGCTAACCACGTGAGAATGATGTTTACGGAAGTAATCATGTTCTTACGTGTGAGTACAACGATGTTTGCGAAGTTGGAGATTATCCCGAATAAACAAACAAACACACTAATGTATCCATGATAACCAGCATAGTGCAAATAAAATTTAACCAAAGGACTGAATTCGTCGACAGGCCCATTTTGTGAGTTGTTGGCTGGAATCGTAAAATTCCCGGAGACATTCTGACTTCCGGATCCTACACTGTACGTCATTGTTTGTGCCATGGTTCGGATTTACTTCTTCTGTCTTACATTCTCCTACAAAATATGAAATGACAGAACACGATTAGTTACACACAAAAATATATCGGTATTAGCATAATAAAAAAGTAGTCATTAGTGATCTCTCTCTCTCTTTCTCTCTCTCTCTCTCTCTCTCTCTCTCTCTCTCTCTCTCAATTGTAAAACTATTTCTATCCTTGTTTCTCTTGCATTCACCGTTTTAAATAAAATTTTCATTATCTGTCTTTAAAAAAGGGAAGACGGTATAAAGAGAATTTACAGTCTCCCGGTTGTGCACTTCCTCTCCTTTGTGATTGGTAGAAAATACATGATGTAAAAATTTGCATTAATTTCATTGGTTGAAATAATGTTCGGCGCAAGGGAGATAATTTTCTAATGATCTTTTTTACGTACGACTTAACAATTTTCGTAGATTTTAAATCTTAAAAAATGAGAAAACGAAAAAAATAAATAAATAAATAAAATTGCTGTGAATGAAATTCAGGCTTTAATTTTTCAGTACGACTAGTTGAAAGCAGTATTCTCAAATATCTTTTGAAATGTTATGTTCTTCTCTTTTTGTATTGTCTATGCAAATACAAAAAATGTGAAAATTTGATGCAGTATGGCTAGTTCAGTAAATAAGTTTGCATATTAGAGACGGTAAAACTACTATCAGTAAAACAAGCTGCTGAAAGCTGTAGTATGAACTTTATTTAAAATACGACCCTTTCTAAAGATCTCTTTTACCATACTATAGTCGATCTCAACTTACACGAGCATTTCTCAATTGTAGACACGCACATTTACAGCATATATAAAATAGTTCCACATGAACAAGTAGAGGAAGGCGACATTAATCTAAAGAAAAGAATTTTTTTTTTTTGATAACCTATTGCTGTTACGACGTTGCTCAAAAGACGGTGTGCTTTTTTAAAAAAGCTACACTTGTACTGTATAACGCATTACAAATAAAGCACCATTGAAGTGTTTTTTGCTTACTAAATCACTATCAAAATGACGTCAGTTCCTGTCAATGGGAAGTCTTTATCAGTGTCACAGATTCTTCTGGTCTAATTGTCCCCTTTGTAATTTATTAGTCATTATCATGAAGTAAGTACCTAGGCGAAATTCTACACAAAGCTTTTAAATTCATTAACAAGGGTTATGTGAAATCAATTCACCATTTCACGGTAATTTATAAGATTCAGCATCCTGTGATGATAAACTATCCTCTGTCACATGTAGGTCTTTAGGTTACTTTAATCACGATTGACCTGTAATCAATTCTATAAATCTTCCGCTCCGGAGAAGAAATTCTACAGGATAATGTATATTTTGTCAAAGGTCTAATCATCTATCTGTTGTAGTCACTGTGGTGATTTGACTACGGGTCATTGACCATCAAAAGGCTGCGGTCGAAAAGTGAGATTATCGAAGTCTTCGTAATACACTATAGATTGCATTTACAGATATAAATAAATGGGTTTAAGGAATTATATTTGAAAAAAAAAATTAAAAAGAATCATTTCAAACCAAAATTACTTTACACATATCAATGAAAAAGGATTATCCTATCTTGTACAATAAAGAAAGAAATATTGCCTTTGCACAGTAAATACTTTTTTTTCGAGTTGTAGAAAATAGAGACGATTATTTCTTTTATTAATATGAAGGCTTTATGATGATATTTCGCATTTCTTAATTATTTAGATGAACACTTCAGAAAAATAATTTATTTTTTAATTTTCATTTTATTATAATTCTAAATTATAATCATTTTCATGTTATCGAAATAAAACCAATACTAATGACAAAAGTCCACAGCAGTTATTCTCGTTAATTTCTCGTTAATTTAGCTAACTTTAAGGTTGTTCCGAGTTTGAATAGGAATTCCATAAGAGCTTTACAAACACGGTGTACTTTCAGATTCAATTACTCGTGTCCCTCAAATTCTTATTATTAAAGAAGTTCTAACAACCTTTGATTTATTACATCTCAAAGGAAACGTTTGAGGTTAATATTAATCAAATCAAATCCCAATTTGCTTGGAGTGGATCTCCAATTTATTGTTCCAGCCAAACAACGCATTAATCCCGTTCCAGGAGCCAGGAAATGCTGTCCTTAATGAGTTGTCCTGGACGCAGTGTGAATCAATCTCCGACTCCGTGTAGGGACCCTCTCCCATTGCTTCCTAACAGCATCGCGCCGACTTACTTGCCTTTATTGGCCCTTATTCTGTGATTATTATCAAATCAGGTAATAAACTCAATCGACGCTTTATTGAAAACTTGGTCGAAATCGCCATTATTGAAAAACAACTGTGAAGTTGCGCGAAAGAAAATAAACTTAACCCTTGTTACTGTTTAAAAAGGACCTTGTTCGGTGGTTTCTTGCTAGACTGAAGAGACTAAATTTTTATTGCGTTTAGTTATTTTCAGAACGAGTGGGCGAGGGCAGACTCTTAATCAAGGGTTTTGAAGAAGTGGAAATAAGCAAGCTCCTTAAATTGTACTTGTAATGGCCATATGGTGACTAAGCAATAAAAGCGACAGGATGTAATGTTCAAAGCTAAAACGTGTGCCCACTTATTAATGGAATTAGGGTAGCGGTCTTTTTATTTAGTTCCAGCGGAGGTCGAATATTTCACATTATTAGATATGCCACAGAACGTTATAAAAGATCTATCCAGACACCAGACACCAGTAATTCCATCACCGATAACTGGATGAAGTTTTGTTAATACGTACAGGCCAGTTCGATATAAAAACACTCAGACCTTTTTGACAAATGCTTGTCCAAGATCGGTGCTATCTCGTTATCACTAACACGATTTTTTTTTCAATAATTGTTTTAGTAAATTTACGCAGTGTAGCATTGCTTCATTAAATCGCCACTAACGTGCAAAACGTTCATAAAATTTAATCTTCTAATGGTCCAAGAGACCAAACTTCATATGTGCTTTTTTTTGTTGAAATTGAGATCAGGAGGATTCCAAGTATAATAAACTCCACAGAATACATTAATGTAAGTTTCTTGCTATTGCAAAGTCGGAACAAAAGAAGGAAGAGGTTGGGTTAATGTACACGCATGTATTACATTGAATTATTCATATACGATGACATTAAAACTTGATGTCATCTTAATGCAAAAAATTCCAATCTTATCTTACACAGAATAAAAGTCCCTTTTGTAGGAGATTTATTTGTATCGTATAAATGTGTCCACAAGCTTCGACCTCATTTAGGATGTCAAGCATTGCTTTGATCGTCCACATTCCTAATAAAGAGATTACGTCAAACATTTCTAGTAAATATGACAAAATAATCCTCTGTCAAAGCTACAATTTCCACATCGTTAACCTGCCGACCAAAACGAAGATTTTATAAAAATCGTTATCTATTGTAGCTAACCTAGATAATTGCTAGCCCTGTAATAGGCATAAGCCTCCAAGTTGTAAAACCAATTATTCATGTACTTGCGGGTTCGGTCTGACTAAACCTCATTTTACCGTCATCCCTTCAAAATGACGTACATAAATATTTCCGGCTGATGATTTTTATTCATAATAATTAAGGAAAAGGGAGCGGTATAATTCAATTAATTTTTTTTTATTCACGTGTAACAGTTATTAATGGTACAAGTTATAGTTCTCTCAGGAATGTTAAAGAATGATAAAAGAAAGGTAACTCTTGCAAAGGGTTAGTTCTTTTTACATTCAGGTGCTTGTAAGATCTAATAGTACATCACCCACATTAAAGTTTTTTTATTGCACTTTTTCTACGAAAAATTTCCTAGAAATGTGACAATATTTCCATCAGATACTGAGAGAACAAACGCGTTCAGAGTTTATTTGTTTTCGTCTAGTGTAGTTCGTGGACTCTCGGCGTTTGACCCTTTGACATGTAAAACAAAAGGGGTCATCTACTAAAAATGGTGCACCGGTGTATCAACTTTAACCAATCCTAGCAACAACAAAAAAAGACAATAATTATCCGTCAACACTTATATTTATTACAGGTATATTGTTTACCAACTATCATACACAGGTACACTGGGGACAATTACAATATTCCTCACCTTATTCAAAAGGTAAGGGGCACGAAGTGAAAAGATACTCACAAAAAAAAAGTTTTTCATAAGAAGGTTAAAATCACATTGTTTTGCATGGTGATATTGAAGGCAATAGCTATGCATGAGAGTTATTTCTCTTTGATCTGACTCGCTATCATATAGGGTTGGGGGGGGGGGCATAACATCATACTGAATTGAAGAAGAGACACATGTAAATCATAGTCATAAACAATATAATTATAGAAAGTTCAAGCATGGCTAGAGTGTAAGGTAAGGTCACGACTGTAATAGTATCAGGTGGTGGGTTTTTTTTACTGAATAACCAGTGTTGTCCGGTTGTTATACAATTTTCATTTAACATTTAGACCAAGATAAAAAGTGTTCTATCATAAAACATTTAATTAGCTATTGATTAGCAAGCCCTTGATAAAACTGAACTATGATAGAGACAGAGAGAATGGCAAACATCTAAAACGTTTGAGGGTAAATGATAAATATACGGTATTACATGTATATCAAAGCAGTGTCAATGATATAACTTTTTTTTCAACTAAAATATTTAGCAGAACAGTTCGTTTTTTGTTTTTTTTTTTAAACCAGATACTTAGGGAATTTACCATAAATTCCTCTGTATTTAAATAATTTGCATTTTCTGTCAATTAAGACATTTAGATCATATGGGCTGTCAGTAGAGGTTCAATAATGAATATGATTTACAAACTTTATGAAAAGCGGGGTTTTGAGAAATCATACGATGACCACTTGAACAAGTTTAATTATTGAATTCATTTTTTAAAATACATTGAGAATGGTGAAAAACAAAATTAAAATCTCAAAAGTAAGGGTGAGTTGACCTATGTGTCATATTACCAGAAAACAAGCCCATTGTTTACCTTCACACCTTCGAAAGAGTTCTCTAAAATGTTTACGAAATCTGGAATCCTCGTCAATACCCTTAAATGGTACAGAAACAAATCTCTTATGATAAAATACGAGATTACTTTCTTGAAACCAACTCTGTTTACTGGTGTCGCTATCTGTGCAAAGTTAGAGAACTCGTGTCTGTAATATGGCAGTGTGGCAAGCACTTTGAAAAAATTACGCACTTTGAAAAAATTTTTCAGCTGGCTGAACAATAATTTTTTCATTGGTCTGTTAAAGAATCTATGTGTTTCAACAGTAACCCTCTTTTCGTATTCTAATCAAATAAATCACTTCAATAATAGAATATTAACATTAATAACGAACATTACATTATTATAAACTTAAAAACAAGCATTAGGATGTGGGTTAATTTTCTCGCACTAATCTTCTAAAAGATCATATTGTCTTTGATAAACAGATCTAATGTATCCTTTTTTCACATCATATATGCAATAAGCCAGTTGAAATATATCATACATTGATCTCCATTATTCATATATATATAATTAAA
The DNA here is from genome assembly GCF_963853765.1 of Magallana gigas. Taxonomy (NCBI): domain Eukaryota; kingdom Metazoa; phylum Mollusca; class Bivalvia; order Ostreida; family Ostreidae; genus Magallana; species Magallana gigas. The sequence goes on along the minus strand of NC_088860.1, from coordinate 14,466,645 downwards.
TCATATTTGTTCGGGCATAGCCCAATATACCAGATAATAGGTAAATTTGCTGCATATTCAAAATAAGGAAAATGCAGTTGCAAAGCGATGAAGTTTTGTCATATTTGGATAATTCAAACCTCCCGAATTTTTTTTCTGTGTAAATTGTCGATATTGTCTTATGTGAAAAGAAAAAAATTCTCATCTAGAAACTGTTTATCAAGTCAGCTGAGAATGCAATGAGTTCTTTTTTAAATATATCACATTAAGCTAAACAAGGTTAAACAAACATTTATTGTATATAAACCTATCAACTATTTTCACTACACCACGAACATCTTTTTTCAAAGTGCGTTAATATCGACGATATCAACGCACTTTGAATTTTTTTTCCAAAGTGCGTTGACTTGGTCCCAAAATTAACGCACTTTGAAAAAAAATTTCAAAGTGAGTAATTTTTCAAAGTGCGTTGTAACATGGCAACCAGATGCTTCTAAAGTTTTTAATGAAGTAAACAACGATGCAAAAAATATCACATACACTATCTATACTTTTCTTTATCTATTATTTCATGCATTCCCAAATACAAAAAACAAATCAAATCAATTAACTTTGACAAAGTAGAAAAAAGGAAAGGCCAATCCGATCTGACCCCGACTTAGTTCAGGCAGCGTTATATAGCCAATCAGAACACAGAAGGACACCTATTTCAGTGGACCAGTAGTCACTAATGAAACATACGACGTGGTTAAGCATTGAATTTCAGTAATCGGAAGCTCCCTGAACAAGCAGCGCTTGTTATATATACATGTAATAACGTTACAACAGGAAGATCTGGTTTCAGTCAACAAGCCACAGTCTTCGCCCACTACTGCAATTGAAGTTTCGAGTAAAATTGCTATGAATCCTTAATTCATCAAAAAATACGTCAACTCAAAGTCAAGTTTACGCAAGATTAAACATAATTTCATGTTCTGTCGGTTACGACTTTGATCAAAACACAAAAACGAATTATAAAAGTAGAGGATACAATTGTAAAACCTCTGCGCACTGCTAGTTCGAGATCCAAACAAGGTACAGACAAGCTTTGTTATCAACTGATGCACAAGAAAAGATAATACCACTGTAAAAATAAAAGAACAAAACTAGTCTCTACTGAGCGAGGTACAGTTGTGTTTATTATATTTTAGTACCATAATGCGTTATTGCGCATTCAAATAAAATACAAGATCTCATCAAAAACATGCACTATTACACAAGGTGGGCCGATGGTGCGCAAACTATGACAAGCAAGTGAGGCTTTACACGGTCTGTCATTATAAAGAATGGAAAATCGTTTATAGTAAATTGTGGTTTTTGTGCATGACCCCCGACGTTTGACAATCCGATTCCATACCAGTATAAACCCTTTGATGTGTACAAATACATTGGAAGTTGAAGTACAGTTTACCGTTGTATGGAGTGAAACTATAATCACCAGACAACAGTGTTTTTAAACACCCAGAGATTCTCTACAGAAACAACCAATCCATCAATGCCATTAACAGCTTTTATATTTCAAAGAACAACTCTATACAATGTCGCAAACTACATATGACTGTCTCTGATTAGATCACCTACTAGTATCCTTATGACAAATACATATAATATACAGTTTAAAGCACTTCACGTTTTAAGTGAAAACAATGCAATTGCTGATGCTTAATCTCGCTAAAATAAGAGGATATTTAGAGAACGGACTCCAGCAGTCATAAGGTGGCTGCTCCACAGTTCATGTCAATTCTCCAACTAACTTATATCCTCAAAAGTGCATGCAATCCATCGTTCGATGTCACCCCAATACTAACCAGTCACGTAATGTTGGCCTTCAAGCATTCCTATTGTTCAGAAATACCTAATTATGGATTAACCTTGATATGGTCACGACAAGCGTCATATACGTATATCACCAAAAGCGAAATCATTTTGTTTTTAAAGGGGATACCAGCACTCAATTGTCAGTTCATATATCAGGCAACAGACAGTTTAACGTTTCTAATGCTCTGGTGATTGTACTACACATTTCATTGTAAAAAAAAAAAGTCAAAGACCAAAACAATAAGCAGTGAAGAACATTTATACATCCGTTAACTTTCTTTTTGAACATCCTTAACATATAATCTTTCTGAAGTTATATGTAGGTAACAATGCAACGATGGTTTTTAAGCAAACTTACACTTGGGCGACCTTTAGGCGTCAATGTGTTTTTTTTTTTTTTTTGCAATTTAAGCATATCCATATCGGAACAAAAACGCTATAAAAACAATTGATGAGTCGATTATATGCAAAGTATGAATTTCTTACCTTGACCTTTGACCATTTTAAATCAATAGGGGTCTTCATTAGATAACAGGAGATGTGCTTTCGAATTTTATTGCAAAAGCTCCTGAAAATGCCTTTTAAGATATTTCCAAAGAAAGATAATGTTAGTCACAGACTGACAAGGCAGAAGTGAAAGCGGGGAACAATCATCGTGTAAAAATCCAATAGTATAAATATTGACAATGTTAAAACCTTTTTCGGTTTAGCTTGTTTTTTTTTCTTTTTGGTTCATTTCTTGCAAATTAAGTTTTATTTCCATCTAGATTTAATGTTGGTTTTTTCCATTATTCAGTTGGACAATGAAATATTGATAAATAATAGAAATAGTATTGGCAGATTGTATTTATATGCAAATTAAGGGATTTACTGAATAAATCAAACATTGAAAGCTACAGTGCGGAGAAATAGAATGACTCGACGGAAAGAATGACCTAGATAAAGGATACGTGAAAAAAAATGTGATTTTTGTCATTTAATTGTATTTCTATTTTACTATTGTAAAGTTTCCTTAAATCCCCCATTTTCTTGACCGTAATAAAATGTAAATATGTTTATAACTCCAATTAATTATGAAAATGCAGTTGGCTCTTCTCTCTCTCTCTCTCTCTCTCTCTCTCTCTCTCTCTCTCTCTCTCTCTCTCTCTCTCTCTCTCTCATATTTCGTATTTATATAATATTTCTTTCGAATTGTTCTTTTCACTGGCTTTGAGAAAGATAAGACATGTTCAAACAAGTTGTGTCATTTCCTAATACATATCGAACTTCGACTCTGTATTTTTCTTAATCGCAAAAGGCGACAATGTGTCGCAAACTTTTGACTGATAGAAGGTCGTATTCGATTGACTTTCTTGTTTATTCACTGATAGCTTCGTAAAAGACTTGAAGAAAGCAGCGTCTCAAATATGCAGAGAAACAGAATACTCATTCTGGTCGCTTGTCAAATTGCATTCTGTTAAAGCACATGTTTTGCTTCCAAACGGGGATGACAGAATCGATTTTGTGTTGTTCATCAGGGGGAAGGGGAGAGACAATTCTTAATTTTGAAATAACAGTGCTGCTGCTGACACGAAGCTCCAGTAACAAGCTTAATTAAGGGAATAAGCTCGAGAGAAAACCGGCAAGAATTCAATTGCCCGACGCTAAAAACGTTAAACCTCTTCTCAGCCCAAACCACTCCATTAGAAAAAAGGCAATTAAAAGACTTTGTCGTTACTGTGTGAACATTATGTGTTATTGGCCGTAATAATGAGTCTACAATCTTTGCACTGTACAGTTGTTTCTGCGCAATGTGTTTTACGAATCAGTTTCTAGAACTTAAAAAAGAAACGAAAATCATAGCTTTGTGGAGTAGGTATGTTTTCGACTAAAAAATCAAAACATCACTGACTTTATAATAGCTGCATCGATAAGAATATCCACGACAATAGTCTTGATTTACTGTGGACCAACAACAGAAAACTATCGACGATTATCTAATCGGCGGAGGTTGGAGACAGTCATTGTAAACAAAGTCGAAGAAAAACTAATTGCAGACTTTCGATTGATACAATTTTTTTTAAATGAGTCACATTCGTAAAAGTCCATTTCCCCCGACGCATAAACACACATTAAAAACAAATCTATTATACAGTTAAAATTATCGCTGAAATCTTTGAAATCTCTGTATCTGGCACTTAATGAAAATGTATTGTCATCTCAAACAAAAGTGTATAAAAAATCAAACTAAATCAATTTTTCTTTCCAAAAAAAACCCAAACAAACAAAAACAGAAAAGGACTTTTTATTTCCGAGATTAAAAAATCCTTTAACTAATGGCCTTTGCGTTGGTGGAGACAATTGAATCAGGATAGATTTACACATGTCAATTATGTAATAGAGACACTAACATCATTGTTATAAATTATCTACCGGGTGATTGAAAGCGAAGGAGCACCATTGGAAGCTGAAGTACTCGAAATAACAGGGAGACAAACTCACAGAGAAAGACACCATTCTAATACATCAAATTGTAATCTAGATTCAATTCATCTCAGCGGATATTAAAACCCAGCGAAATTTTCATTCTATCCATTCATCTTCTCAAATTAACGCCCCAAATCGGCAATTTCCTGAACTTAGTCCGCGTAATTCTAAATTGTTTCATCATTTTGTCGCTAACCCGATTATTGAGACAAATGCAGTCTACAAAAGATAGCGCTGCTGCAATTGATAGTCACAGACAAGAGATCAAAGGGGGCTTGTAATTGAACACTAACGGATTCGATCGTCAAATCATAGTTGCATACTTTTGATCCCAATATAAATTCTTTTGGTGAATGCACTTTTTCTCTACAGAACGTTGCTATAAAGATAGGACTACATATTTTTTTTTCTGAAAAATTTTAAGCTGTTCTTTGATATAGTGAAGATTATTCGTGGATCCAAAATAAAGTAAACAAACGAAGAATGTTGGTACTTGAACATGTTGTTACATTCCTAATGAAAAAAAACATCGCAAATAATTGGTTTTTAAGTTTACAAGCTCTTCTATATAGTAACATTTTGAGAACAAGAGATGTGATTATTAGAGATTTCTTAGTTCTCTTCAACCGAGAAAAAGAAATAAATGAAAAAAGAAAATAAAAATAAGATGAGTTGGGGGTCAAAATATATTTGTTTACATTTGTCAACTTTAAAGTGAACTGATAGTAATGTACATGTACGTTTACTTGTAAAACGGTATAGAGGCTCTCGAGTACAACAGTAAACAGTGGCAAAAGGCGAAATTTAAGTTGTCGAACTTCTTACGATAATTTGAACTTATTCCTCGGTTGCATATTTTGAAATATAAATCAAATGTACATGATAAGTTATATTTAAAATTTCAAACAGCTAGACCAAATCTTATAATGATAATTAACCAGTCTCACTGAGGTTTAAGATTCGATTCTATCTATGTTGTTTTATACTTGTTGCTCATAACCAATAGACTCTCTCTCTCTCTCTCTCTCTCTCTCTCCCATATGAAACAACCGAAACACTATCTTAGTTCAATATAAAGCTAGGTAATCAGTAGGAAATTGACAGTAGAGGTTTGTGTTCAACAAACACATCTTATGCTCTCCAGAAATAGAACAGTCATCATTAAATGCAGCTTGTTTAAGTGGAGTTGATTCTCTAGAAAGGTCCAGTGACTGTTAAAACATTCTAAATTTAAAGTTATTGATTGTGTTTCTTTAATTGTTGTATATTTGTTTTGGTTTATGGATTAGATTTTTGTTTACCTTGTTTTTTAGGGGGATAGTGTGAGTGACAATATTTCGTTACAGAAGAAGTGGAACAAATTTCGAATAGTATTCGAGAATAGTATTCAAATTGTGTAATTTAATAAAATAGCAACACATATCCTTTTGTTTAATAATGATGATATTTTAAGAGGTTTTAGTTTTAAGCTCAAACTCTACAATGTACTACAATGTTACAAGTTTTCAGCCGACTTTTGAAACAGTCATCTATCTAAGCTTCCGAGTATTAAGCCCTCTACATACACCGTCCACTCTAATCCCCCCCCCCCCAAAAAAAAAAGAATAAATCCATCGGCAACATAAAATAGAAATCAGAAAAAATTATGAAATTGTTTTTAACCTTACAAAATTGCCCACAGAGACTCTGAACAGCAACACAAAACTTTATACACACTAAACTAGTTGTCTCATTAAAAATCAAAGGCATAAGGTACTTACTTTTTACGGCTTCATTCGGTGATAACAACGCAAAAAGAGAGAAAAATAACCTGTTTATAAGGGTTCTTGATGTCATGCAATCTTCATCTGTATCATGATTGCCAATGGTACAAGAAAAAGTTTTGGCCCGAAATGCGAAAGAAAAGGAAAGACAGATTCCCAATGATAAACCACTAATGGCACTGTCTCTTTTCTTGGAAAAGAAGATATAGAAGATTTATAGAGACGGGTCTCGTAGTAAATCAGTCCGATGTTTCACACTGCATTAGATTTCAATGACAAGATTTCTATAGTAAATCGTCATCGTGCTGGCAAAAAAAAAAGTTAAAAACCTTGTGAGCCAAATATTAATACAAAGTGTTCATAATGCTAAAGGGGAAACCGGAAATTTGTTACGGTTATTAACAACAAACTTTTCTGTAAACAGAAAAGTGTGTGTTGGGAAATCGATGTCAAATAGAGGCTTGCAATTGGAGATTTAATGCAGTAATAAAATCACTACAAGTCACTCTTTATTTAATAAAAAGGAAAAATCTATAATCATTATTTCTTTTTTTCTGAATCCAATAATAATAATATCATACATATAACAGATGTTAAAATAATCTATATTCTATAAATCTGAAATCATAAATAACTATGGGTGAAAAAATGTCTACTACGACATGAAAAGTCAAGATAATCTTAGTAGTTTCAGAGAAGAAGCTGAAAATGGTCAAATGTTGAGGCTTTACGGGCGACTCGCGACGACGAACAAAAACATTTTGCAGTTGGCTGCTTGAATGAGTCAGGCGACCTAAAAATTGATATACTAGTATGTTCAACATGTAAGATATCTGAACATAAAAGGGATTAATTTGTTCACAAAAATTAGGAATGTTTAATCCGAGCGTTAGCTATATAGCAACAAAGAAAATTCAAAAGCATTATTGTCCCTCCTGAGGGATCAACCTCTTCTAGTCTTGATCAACAATCCGGAGTACTGGACATTTGATATCCTGATTTTACCATTTGCAAAAGTTAACGCCAGTAGATACATATTAAGAGACAGTTTCGAATGATGGGGGCGGGGGGTCTCAAGTGCATTGATGAAATACCTTAAAACCGATTAGGACAGAAACATTTGCTGTTGAATCTTATACGGACTGGAATGAGATTGTTGAACTTTGATACAGAAACAGAAAGATGCCCATAATCGGATCAACGACAGTAGAATCCAAAATAGAGTGGAGTGAAGGACAACATATAAATAATGTCAAAAGTCACATAAGAGCTAAGAAGCGTTTACCGTATTGAGGATTTTAAACGTATTATGGAACTGGCAACGCAATGATAAACAGCTCACAAAAGCAACGGTTTACCGCTAAGGTTTCAAAATGTACTAAATCCGTTAATAGAACGGGCTTCATATACAAAATACCCCCTAAACTTAAATTTTCAGCAATATTTAGCAAGAAATGATGATAGTTTTAATTCTAAATGATAATGAACTTTATTATACTTTCATGTTAAATACTGAAATACGATTGGTTTAGACGCAGTTGATAATCCGTTCTATTACCCTCAGCGTTAGCAACACACCTGGCAACGGGTATCACAACGAATTATTACATGTTGTTACATGTGTCTTGTGTTACAAGCCTTGTTAACAGTATATTTGAGTTATACATGTATTATATACACGCATACATTAAATGAATGTCTAGAATTTGTTCAATTAATCTCTCTATCAATAACATATATATCTGAGGACAAGAATAACGAAACATCCTTTAAAAAGGGTCCTCCACACTTTCTACACCTTTGGAAAAAGTTTCGCTTATACAAGCCCAAACTGCTACGTATACATTTTTTATACTGTGGAATCGTCATTGTTCGTTGGGGACCCATGTTCCTGGCTTTCATGGATACTAGTAACCCTTGCCCACGAATTCACATCCCCATGAACTTATATTATATAATATATATATAATCGTTTACTTAATATTTATCAAAATTTTACCGATCACACTTCCAATGAAATTACGTCCCCTACGAACCAGGAAAATTTTGGCTACCCACAAATAAAAATGATTGAACAGAAGATATGAAGTTTTAAAATGTTTTCGATTTGAAAATGATAGAAAAAAGTTTAATATGGTGGGAAACCAACTTTTAAGAATTCATAAACTTATTCATATTTTAACTATTTTTTAGTCATAAAATAAAGGTGCCTTGTGTACTCGAACTCGGTACCTGTTGGTCAGAGGACGGAAGCTATACCACATGCAATACATAGACTGACAATCAAAATTTGGCGATGTAAACAATTTTAAAATAGGTTGAAATCGCCATGTTGTTTACTGTTATTAAAGTAAAAATTTACAGTGTTTAGTGGACCCTTAATAAAGCAAAGTAATCCGATTCAGCAGAAAAAAAATAAGATACTAATCGGTTTGTAGAAGATAAAACTTTTGACAATTTTGCTATAAAATAAAAACAATTGGTAATCTGAACATGTGAATTTGAATATATTTCATACAATTTCAGAACGCTTAAAAACAACCAAAAAATCAGATTTTAAAATACTCTTTCAAATTAATATGCGTGAGACGAAATTAAGTTAATTGAGAATTTATGTACTGTGATAGAATTCCAAGAGTCGACTCTAAAACGTCGTCAGTACGTTGATTTCATTTGCATTCGTTCCATTGTAATGGAAATGGACATTATCGCGAATGCCATGAAAAGAAGAATCTAAGTGCTCCCTGTATTTAAGGATGTTAATGTTCTGTGAATTTAGACACTGAACGTCACTTACCCATATATTGATAATACCGTAAAGCAATATTTTTACCATAGGCATATTCTTTTACAATAACCATGTGCTCTGGACACGGTAAATAACCAATGGTCTTATTGTTCACGTAAAAAGCTTGGCATTAATTCAAATTCATTGTTAATCTCATTTGCCATGAACCCATTAATAACTGAATATTGGTCATTCGTAAGATCCTATAAATAACTGTCTTATTTCTCTATTCTTTGGTAGATTTAATGTAATGTTTTTGAGGCAGTTTAAGATTTAATTAAGAAATTCAAGCTGATTACAGCTCGGGTTTTTTTTTATAAGTATATTTTTAACTCTTCATATAAAATAATAAAGCAATTGGGATTGTTTCCCTTAAGTTTCATGATCTACAGGTCTCAAGCTATGATAAAATAAAATTAAATAAAATATTTTATGAATCCTATAAATACATTATATGTAAAAGTTGGATTCCAGTCCAAAATCGTTTATGATCGTTATCCCAGAATTAAATAAATCCCTTACAATTGACTCGCGTTTAAATCGAGGCATCATGTTCTCGTTTCAATTTCCCAAAGCGCACTTTTTAAAATCCATATTATACTGCAAGCATTTTCATGAATGGGGTGAAACAACAATATTCACAATGAAAGTAGAAATGTACCTTAGTTACAATGTAGATACATGTATATTATATTACTAATAGTACATGGTTTATAGTACTCGTCCAATTTTTAATTCTTGGGGCTTTTTTCAACGAAATTCCAGATGCGTTGTTGTATAGTACATGCATAGTTTATTTTTATTATGATTTTTTTATTCGGAGTTAACGATATTCATTATTTATACGTTAAACAGTTAATGAACTAATAATCACATGACTATAATTGAATGTTTTACTATATTTCAACTATATGCAGTTGGTACTATTACTCTCTGCGGACTTTTTTAAAATTCATTTTAATCTCACTTAAAATAATTATATTTGAACAAACCCTTCCGCATTTAAATTTAAAATCAACCCTATTGAGAAATTATGTATCATAAATCTAACAAATCTTTATTAAATACGGTATTTCAACAAAGATTCATAAGTTGGCAAAATAAAAAAAAGAAGTAGAACATTTAGGGCTATTGGAGTAGTTCAATTACATGTAACTAAAAGTAGAAATGGGAATAATAAAATCACACACCTAATTTTTTCTTAATTACACATACTTACATATAGCAATAAAAGTTTTAAACAATCATGAATTTCAGTTAAACAAGCCCTTACCTGACTCGCTGTAGTAGGGAGCTGAGCTATAAGATGACCCTACGAGATCTATTCCCATTTATACCGAACAGATTCCATCGATCAGGACACCAAACAGAATAAGAATACTTTAGTCAAACTGTGTAATGTTCAAATCTTTTTGTCAATGTTGTTATTTAACCATAAAAAGAATCATTCATTGAACTCGGCATCCTAAGCAGTATTCATATGGACCTCCATATCAGATGTTTTATTAAAAGTGGAAACCTTTGCCAATCACTTGGCTGAAATAAGTAAAAGTTGCATGTCTCTCGAAATCAAACGCTTCTCTCACGGCATGCACTGGCAGAATAAAGATAACAATGATGGTCATGTTAAATAAAATTTCAAGCCTGTCTTGATAGAAAAAAGTTGCACGTTCTCCGGCACTAGTGAAATCACAATGTAAAATCGTTGGTAGATGTATTTTTCTCGATTTGAATGTTGATTAGCAACAAATCACGTCATCTTAATGAAGAGAACAGAACCGAATATCAAATTATTGATTGAAAATGTTTTTGTTTAAAATATCACATGAAATACTTGAAGGAGAGCTAATGAAACATTTGTCAAAGGAAAATTGTTGCCATACATAATAAAAATGAAAGCTGGAGCACGATCTCGCGACATCTGCCTGGCTTTTTACGATCAATTATCTATACTGTTTTTAAAACAAAAAACAAAATCCAACATGTTGATACTGTCGATTATTAATCCCGTATGTATGTAATTTATATAACTTAATTGTCAACATCTTCAGGCTGAGAAATATCAACATTTAGATGAACAGAATATGACCTATTTTATTTTTGGAAAGCCAAGTTGTTTTAAGATTCAAACTGCCATAGAGGTGTGAAAATTCAAGCTTCTAAGAAGCGACATCTTTGCCAGCAAAAGATTTTCAGTCCGCCCCGCGAAGACCGAAACCCAGAGGCCAGCGAAGAATAGGGACCTATGCAATAAATATTGAAAATAGACCTGTACATGTTTAGGTACAATTTACCGGCAATTGTTTTTAGTGCCTGCACACGTTATTTCGCCTTACACGGTAAGTAATAACTTGCCAATCCACTAAGCGGATTGGAGTCTTACAATATGTGGGATCTGGTGCCATCTGTAACCCATACAACGTACAAAGTGCAATGGCCGAAGACTCATTGCCCAACATAGCTCTTTAAGTACGTACATGTAATTGCATCATCCTTTGGTATATACGTATCAACCTAAAGATTCCTTTAATGTTAATTGAAGTAGCTGGTTGGTAGGAAGGACCGGTAATGTAAATAATATCGGATTGAACTATTATTTCTAACATGAGGGATGTTGACACTATACTAAATATATTGTACTTGTTCTGATGTCGTACGTGTAAATTCAGAAATACCAGGCATGTAAGATTCTATCCCCAATGGAGTTGGCCACTCGTGTTGACATGAAACAGCTGATCACTAGCAGGATGAGTTGTGTACCAGGGATCATTTTTATCAATTAGTGCTTATATTCTGTCAATGACAGGGTCATGCAGTATGTTAAAGATGTTTTTTCACCATGTTCATTCACATACAATATGATTTCTATCTTGAATTGATCACTGCTATCATATCAGTATAAAGCTACAGCTGCTTCAGATGCATGAACATTCAATTATTTTTTGACGAAAAATACTAGTATTTGCAAAAGTCCAATGGTGAATCTTGGTTGATCATGATTAAGATGAATTAAAACAAATCTGGAAGTTAAATTGCGAGCCTTGCTGAGAGATTTTGGAACGAGCGAACATAATACGTTACAGATTTCAATTTACTGATTTAGTTGAGGAAAACCTATAAATACGAATTGACGTTTACATCGAAGACAACGCGTCATTACTTTATTGGAACACCATAACACCAATCCTGACCCCATAGAAATCGTTTGTTTTCATTTTGGTCTAAATGAACTGTTGATTGGTAAAGAATGTGATTAAACGTTGGAGTTCATCCCAAAGGATTCGATATCAAGATGTAGTAGGCAGGAGTGTCTCCGATTTTTAAATAATTTCTCTTTTTTTTGGGGGGGGGGGGGGGGGGGGGGTAGTTTTCTGGATTCCCTCTTTGCCACAACCAACAGTCTGAAAAAATACTAGTATCTGAAATGGCTCAAATCCGTCCTGAATCAAAATCTGCCTTTCCTTTAATAAACTACAAACTTTTAAAGATTTTTTTTTCAAACATTCTTATATCGAAGAATATTTGTGATAGAAGGACATTTTTAAAAATAAAATCAAAGAGTTATAAATATGTTTATTTTGTTACGCGATCGGCGGACAGACGTCTTGCTTGGGTCTGTTCCGGAGCCATTGAGACGACTTATACAAATCCTTGGAATCCTTTGCACGTCCATTTTCTCTGTAATTTCCTATGACATTTGTCATTATATGCATTTATCTTGACCAATCTCTAGATTATGTTCCTTTCAAAAATATCATACCACTTTTTGTTATGCGTAGCTACGTTACGACGATATTGCATACCAAGATTAATATTTCATTGGAATTTCTTGTCCCAGTCAAGGGATTGTGGAGTGGAATTGATTGACAATCTTTCCCCGGAATAATACTCGTACTAATGTATTCCTTCGCGAAAACTACTCAAACCGGCAAGGTCCATTTTACATGACATAATGTAGTCAGGAAACATTTCCCAGTCTCGAAATGATAATTAATTCAATTGAAATCTGACATCAACAAATAAGGTTTTTCCCTCTGTTGAAACTGCATATCAATGCGATTTTTCATCAAAACACTACAAGAACTGCCATCGATTTGTCAAATGAATTTTTTGACACCACTCTCATTAGCCTAGTCAATTAAATGAAAACCCCACCGGACCGACCATCCTTTATATTTTTCTAGCTTTCCGTGGGACAATTTGTTTCACATTTTAATTTTCTTTAAATCTTTTCTTTAAAATTGGTTTCTAGAATAAGATGTATAAAGAAGCCTTAATGTTCACTCACTTATGTTTTTTTCACAATTTCATTAATTCCCCGGCATATCAATTTGCCTGAATCAAAACAAAAATGAGATTTGGATTTGAAGGTTGGGCACTTGCATTTATTTCTTGCTGCGTTTATTTGTCAATGAGTAAGGTGTAAATAATGAAATTGACGCAAACACTTTGAAACTACGCATTAATACGCATGCTAATTGTGATTACGTGATCGAAAGCTCTTCATACGATTGGACGCTAATATCCATTAATTTTTAAAATCAACAGGAAAATCCGGCCGCATTAGTTCTTTATATGTACAATGTAATTGCTCAAGACAAGACTTAAAACGAATACTAGTATTCTTTTGTTTAGAAAGTTGCTTTCTTTACGGACATAAAAGAGTGGTCTTTATCAGAAAAAAGTATGGAGCCAACTAAAATATTATGTCATATGTGTCTTTTCTTTTCGGGGGGGGGGGGGTGTTGCAACCACTATTGAAATAAAACCACTATTGAAATAAATTATTTCAATAGTGGTTGGGAATGTATTTCATTAGAAAAATCACCTTGCATCCATTATTGAAATAAAACCACTATTGAAATAAATTATTTCAATAGTGGTTGTGTGAACGTTTTTCATTAGAAGAATCACTTTGCAACCACTATTGAAATACAACTACTTTTGAAGTAATCATTTTAATAGAATTTGGGAATGTATTTCATAATAAGAACTACTTTACAGACACCATTAAAGTTCAACTTCTATTAAATTCATATTTTCAATCATAGGTGGGAATGAATTACTTTATAAATATAACTATGTAATCACTATTGTAACACATTTGGAAAGAAAGAAGTTGTATATTATATTTGCAAACTATTTTGAAATGCAAGAAATCTAACGAATAATTTCAAATACACAATTATGTTACAATTTTCACTGCTGAGTAGAAATAAATAACCAATATTCGCAAATAAACATACATATACATTCGTTTTTATCTAACAAACAATTTCAAATACACAATTAAGGTACTAAAGACTTGCATATTTTTGCGGTAATAATAATCAAGACAATGAAATAAATGTACTTATTTTAGGATTTTCACTCTTGTGCAGAAATAACCAATCCTCGCAAATTAACACAAGAAATTGTTTTCATATTTTTTCTCTACCTTTCTCTTTCTATAGATATATCATGCTTTATAAAAATTGTAAATTATTTGTACTAGAAGACAACGTTGTAAATTGCCAGAACTTCTATTCAAAACCCCTGCATATTAAAAAATAATTATAGCTTACATTGTATATATCATTATAGATATATGTTATAATGAATATCACTGTTGAGATAAATAATTTCAATAGTGGTTGGGGATGTACTTCATTATGACCAATATTGAATGAAATAAATTATTTCAATAGTGGTTGGGTATGCGTTTCATTATAACCACTATTGAAATAAATTATTTCAATAGTGGTTAGGTATGCATTTCGTTACAACCACTATTGAAATAATTTATTTCAATTATGGTTAAGGATGCAGTTCACTACAACCATTATTGAAATAAAATATTTCAACAGTGGTAGGGATGCATGTCATTTTAATGCCTATTATTCCAACTGTGCATAGCACTTTCGGTTCCAGATGACAGGTGGTATGGGAAACATGACCATATAGAGGTAAATCAAAGAACATCATAATCAAAAAGGAATTCATTATCTCATAAGACATACTTCTTATCTTAAGAAACTTCCCTAGCAGAAAGGAAAGTGTAACAAACAGACATAAAAATAGACATAAAACTGAAATGCATGATCAATCACTATTGATATACTTTATTTCAACAGTGGTTGAAATAAAAGGTATCCCTAACCACTATTGAAATAATTCATTTCAATAGCGGTTGAAATAAAACGCATCCTTAACCACTATTGCAATAATATATTTCATTAGTGATATCTATAATAATATTTATCAATAAATAATTATTCAATATACAGGGGGTTTGAATAGAAGTTCTGGCAATTTACAAGATGTTCACTATTGTGCAAATTATATACACTATTCATAGGACATGATGTCTGTAAAAAGAGAAATGTACAGAAAAAAATATAAAATTTCAAAGTAATATTTATAAAGAATTTCGTTCTAAGGTACGATTGAAAAAATAATTTTAATAGTAGTTGTACTTCAGCAGTGTCTGTAAATTGATTTTCAAAATGGAATACATCCCAGAACACTATTTAAATAATTTATTTCAATAGTGGTTGTATTTCAATAGTATTTGCAATGTGATTCTTCAAATGAAATACATTCCCAATCACTATTGAAATAACTTATTTCAATAGTGGTTGTATTTCAATAGTGGTTGCAACAGGGGTGGAATGGGGGTGGGGATATTTTAGTGGCTGAGACGCCGGTGTCAAAAAAAAGGGGATGAGGGCAGATATCTCGATTTTACTTGAATTAATTTTTCCAGCAATGAAATAATAAGACCAACAATGTTTGTGATACATGTACATCTGATTTGACCACAAGAAGAAAATGGTGCATGCATTTTACATTAGAGTTTTTTTTGGTCTATAATGTGCTTTCATTAGTGGTTTACCCCTTCGGAACACATTAATAATCTATTTTGACAAATCACAGATGCTCCGTCGTTTAAGTGAGTACGAAATTAGTGAAACTGATTTCGATTGATTCGGACGAGGTTCTTACAAATAGGTGAAAAGGGCCACAAATTACCTCATGACATGAAACTTACAAACGGACCATTTTTTAATTTCCGAATTTAAAAATATCCTATTTGTCAATTATCACTAATTGACTGCTTTGAAAATTATGATTTTTTCCAGAAAAGGACGCATCTAAATATTTATCATCCGAAAAATCTAGCAACTCTGTAAATAATCGAGATACGAGTCCTCCCTACAAATTTAGGTTGACATTTATGAATTGTAGTGATGTAAATTAGCGGCCCAGTCGATGTGTATCTACCAACATGAAGAGTTGAGTGATTGTTAGTTAAAGACGTCTGGTCTAGCGGAATATGCATCTTTGGCGTTTGAAAAGGTTACTGAAGTTCGAACAAGACTGGCTTGGCGTTTAGTCGTCCCTAATACAATCAATCGGGTAATAAGTAAACTCACAAAGATCTGCTTAACTAACAACATTATTGGAGAAAATATATGGTCGTTTGTATTGAAGCACTTAGTTGATAGCCATTAAAAGGATCCGTTGATGGAACTTTCTGGTGTCTGTTCATAAGAATTGCCATGTAAGAAAGGTTAGAAAAGAAACTTTAGACTTCTCGAACTTCGGTCTCGAAGTTGGCATTACAAACTCAAGCTTTGGTGCAAGAGTCTTTCTTCCTCACAGATCGACCAAAATTAATAATGAATCAGATTAGTTATGTATAACTATGTGAATGTTAGTTTGTTTAACTATCTCGATAGTATTTGTCCCTCCTCTGTTTGGTGTATAATTAACTGCAGAGCTGCAAGTAGTGTGAAATTGGTTAAATTATATGTACATATTCTTTTCGAGAAAAAAATTGAGTGGCAGTAAAATAAAAACTACAACATTCTGTAACATATGATGTTTTATTCGTTTTGTTAAAGAAATGTCATCATTCCTGAATTTATGTATTCGTTTCGTCTGAATAAATGTTTTGATTATCGTTCATGGCTGTCGTCCGTATCCTTATGCTTGAGGTTTTTTGACAATTTGCACAGCTAGCCCACGAAGTGAAACACATACTAATTTATTTGTAAAAATTTTAACTTGAATCTCTATGCTCCGTGAACAGAAATCAGTATCTGATTTTTATTGTTTTACCTGTTTTTGAAGCTTTCATTACTTGTGATTTATTAAGGACATCTTTTTCTGGCTGTAAGCAAACATCCACATGTTCAGAGGTACGCCAAAATGTTTATGACAACAACACAAGAATGAGTACTAAAAGGCGCCCAAGATCTCTGAGCATCGGGATATATATCATCATAAACCAAGCTGCGGATGCAATATAAAATCGATTGCCTTGCAAGATGTCAGTCGTGTATATCTAAATTAAAAAAACCCAGTTTTGAACAAAACTGTTTTGCATGGTTAAAAAAATGTTTTATGAAAAACTTAATGATAGCAAATAGAAGACAGGATGAACTTCAAAGACAATCCTAACTCCTTTATGCATACACTCCCGGTGATAATGGGAACATTTGTTGTGATCAGATTTGATTATGAAACAATTTACATACTTTATGCTCTCACGAGATTTGTACGTTCACCGGTTGATTAGTCAGTGCAAAGTTCATGAGTACTAGACGTATAACATTTCTTATAAACACACTGCGAAAGTATAGTTATGACAATGGAAATCTTTCACAGTAAGAAAATATGTCACGACAATGGTGACATGTGCGTTTTAAAACAACTCGACAGCACAAAAAGGCCCCACCAACCCATGAATTTGGACGACTCCTACCTCTAGACAGTGACAACGAATAAACATTCCTTAATTTCACTAAATAAAGCAGCTAAAACATGTATAATCCATTTAAATCTTTTTGAAACCAAAACCCCGCTTCGATTTGTTTTGATGCTACATGTAATTCGTCTCTGGATATTCATGCGCGATCTTTAATATTTCAACAATGAAATTATTCTAATGATGTGATATTAAAGTTGTTTAATTGTTCAAGTCTGCTGTTTTGATCATTTTGTGTATCTTTGTCATGGACCTATATTGTTTTGAATGGCTTAAACAAGAGTCGACTTATAATAGGAAAACAAAAACCCGGGAAAATTCTAATAAACAAAAGTTCAGTGATCTTTAGTTGGATACGGATGAGACAGGATGTTTTGATATTTTCACTCGTGCTCCGAACTTGTAAAAAAATCAAAACATCCTTTCTATGAGTGAAATTATACAACACATTGAATATCCTCTTGGATGCATGAACGATAAAAAACCCTACAGTAATTTTTCGTCGGGCTCTTTTTTTGGGTTCTTCCAATTCTTTACAAAATCCTTTACATTCATGCTATATATCCCTCAAAAAACTTTTGAATTTGCAAAAGTAAACCATTTTATGGTACGTCAATGGTCGCACGACGTCATTAGGAGCATTCCGGAATATTTTACCGTTATTGGCTTTAATATTAGTATAATGTGATTAATGGTTTTGTTTATATTTCTTGATTTGAAGTTGTGTTTTAACACATTTTAAACCATTGTGTCCCTGATTTTCTTACATGATGCATGTATTAAAACATGACTTGGTTCTAAACTTTAGTTTTTTAATTCCACACAACTGATTCGATACATGTACTTTCATACCTTGTATTTAAATATCACTAACGTGAATACGCTACATTGTAACACAATATCCATTGTATGGTTTAGCAGAATCAGACATGAGGGTGAAATCTGAAGATCTGCTTTCTTAGGCAATTTTTCTTCATAATCATCGGTCAATTACTGTTTTTAAGTCATAAAATTTATCAAAGGTGCCAGTCAGTGCACTATTGAACAGTTCGCCAATCTTAGAAGAAAAAGAGAAGATCAAACCAAAATAGAATATCCTGATCGCCATAAATGTTTGTAAAATCCCTGATACAGAATGTTAGCAAGTGCATTACCCTTCATCAGACAGGGACTTTGTTACATTGTGTCTCGGTGGAACCTTACTTCAGATAAAATTGATAAAAACACGTTTTAAACTGCTATACAAATCCTACTAAAGAAGCGAGTTTGGCATTGTAGCTCAATTAAAAACGTGAAAGCGAATCCGAAGCGAGGCTAACATGAAAACAAAGCAAGATAAAATTCAAGTAAATTGTAGTAATTGATCTATACATATATGTATATGGAGGTGTGTCTCATTTTAAATGAAAGGCAATAATAGTACATGTATATATTTAAACTTGTCTCTTGTTAACCTGGTTTTCTGGTTATTGAAATGGTGAATATGGCGGGCGGACAGGCGGGCGGCTGCCAGGTTACCCCTATTGTACGGATAACTCATCCAACTGTTCTTAAGATAGGAAGTTGCTGTTTTGCAGATCAATTGTACATGTATATATTAATGATGTGCATAATACGTGGATTTGATTTTTGATAATTTATGAAAAAAATACCAGCTGTTGAACGTTGTCATTTTTTTTTGCTGTACATTGCATATAGGGTACCCCTATTGTACGGGTAACTCCTCCTACAGGTTTCAAGAGAGGAAGTTGTTGTTTTGCAGATTAATTGTACATATATCAGAGGTGTGCATATTATTTCTTGGATTGTGTTTTTTGATTAATGAAAAAATACAAGCTGTTGAACTTAGTTATTTTTTGCAGATTACTGCATATAGGTACTCCATTTCTATGGATAGGTACTTTGCAAAAGTTTATTAATTCAGGGTTGAGAAATGGATTATGGATACTGTTTACATGAAAGAAAACCCGGGTTGCTGTCACATTGACAGCTTTTCGCTTGTTTTTAAAAATTGCATTATTAAGAGGAACAACATTTAAAATTAAGGAGATTAAATGAAGATGTCCGCCTATTGATTCATTCAATTATTTATAAACTTAAAACGAAGCAGTTATATTATATTCATCACAATTAACAATCTGGCAGTGTAAAAAAATCCCTGTACTATATCTCTGTGACAGACACTAAGGACATGGATACCCCATCTTTATTTTTTTTTAAATCCAGGCCAACTTCCATTTCATTTCTTGCTTATGTTTATCTACATGTATACTTACAAAACAAGCTTAAAAAGACAAACAAGTTACAATATCAATAATGTACACATGTATACTTTGTTGATATTGTAACTTGTTTGTCTTTTTAAGCTTGTTTTTTCATCCAGCACTACATGCCAGTCGAAAAAACCCGCTTTATACGGACATCTCATAGATTTGGAAAGGTTTCATTTTCAATAAGATAATAAGCAAAATAAAATTTCTTTTGGAAAAAAAATTGATTGTCGACCTCATTTTTTTTTAAACATTCATTTGTCCATGCCTGAAGTTTTTCGGAGGTACATTGTGAAATTGCATGGTCACCAATATCATCATGGACTATCAGGTAAGAAACATTTTTTCTATCCGAATGTATAACTACGCGTGTTAAAAGTCAAAAAGGTCATTTACAATGTAGTACCAATGTGTGTGCTGTGAAAAAAAAATCAGGAAATACCATTGGACCATTGACTATTGTATGAATTGGTCCTTATCATGATTCTAAGAAAGGTTCAAGCACATTAGAGCATGATTTTTTTCTATTGATTGCATGAATGGGTCGAGCACAATAGAACATGAACATCTTCTCGTGCTTCTAGGGTAGGTTCAACCGCATTAAAACATGACCTTCTTCGCGTACTGTTGGGAAATGCTCCAGAAGCAATCGAACATGAACTTCTTCGTGTGCATTTAGGAGACTTTATGTTCAAGAACATTCGAATATGGACTCCTTTCTATGATTCTGAGAAAAGTTCAAGCAGGTTAGAACATGAATTTCTACTCATGATTGTAAGAAATATTCAAGTTCGTTACATATATATCATGAACTTCTCGTGCTTCCATGAATGGTTCAAGCACATCTTTAACATGGACTTTTTCTCATGATTCTAGGAAGGTTCAAACAGATTAGAACATGAATTTCTATTCACGATAGTAAGAAAGATTCAATCTCATCATGGCATAAACTTTTACTTGAGCTTCATGAAAGGTTCAAGCAGATTGTAACATTGAATTTCCCCCCATGATTCTTTGAAAGGTTCAAGCACATTAAAATATGAAATTCTTAGCAAAATTCTAAGAAACTAGGGTATAAAAGATTAGAACAAGAATTTCTTCTCAATATTCTAGGAAAGGTTCGAGCAGAATAAAATATGAATTTTATGATTGTACGATAGGTTTGAGCACACTTGAACGTGAACTTCTCGTGATTCTAGGAAAGCTTCAAGCGCATTAGTTCCTCGCGTTCTTTTGGGAAATTGAATTCTCAAGAAACAATCGAACATGAACTTCTTCTTGCTTGTGCTTCTAGGGGACCTTATGTTCAAGCACATTCGAATATGAACTTCTCATGATTCTAAAAAAGGTTTAGGCTGTTTCAAACAGTTTCTCATGATTCTAGGAAAGGTTCAAGCAGACTGGAAAACAAATTTCTATTCATGATTGTAAGAAAGATTCAACCTCATTAAAACATGATTTTCTTGTGCTTCAATAAAAGGTTCAAGCAGATTAGAACATGACTTTCTTTTCGTTATTCTAGGAAAGTTCAAGCATATACGAACCTGAACTTTTTTTTCATGATTCTAAGAAAGATTCGAGCAGATTAGAATATGAATTTCGAAGCATAATTCTAAGAAAGGTTCAATCAGATTAAAACAAGAACTTCTTTTCATAATTCTAGGAAAGGTTCAATCAGATTAGTACAAGAAATTCAAAATTGTATGAAATGTTCAAGGACATTAAAACATGAACTTCTCTTGATTCTAAGAAAGGTTCGAGCACAGTAGGAAATACAGTTTTACTCAAAAATCTACAAATTTAAATGTTCAAACATTGGAGAACAATAATTTCTTTACATGTAACAAGCAATGACTAATTGTTTGTCTTCATGCAGCCGATACATCGTCCTGTCTTGAGAAGCCTTTTCTCTCTTTAAAAACAAAATATATGGAACTCGCATAACCAGCCTCAAGATATGCTTTTTAAACGATGAATTTAGAATAGTAACACATTAAAGGCAGGTGCAGCATTAGTTCCCAGAATGTGACGGTAAAATTGATAAAAGTAGATTTTGTATTAACAATTTAAGAAACCAATTTATTTACATCCAATTTATAAGCCTTGTTTTTCAGATAAAGCCAAACTATTATCTTAAACGTCTGTAATCGAACGACTTTTACAGTGCTAAAAAGAAAAGGTCACACATCATTCCAAATTCAATCAATTAGTAAGAATGTCCGCAGAATATAGAGAATAGATTAATACGTCTGGCAATGGGAATAAACACTATAGCAGGGTGCTATCAAACGCGAAATAAACTTTCCAACTAATTTCAAATCTTGTCGAAAAGTAGATAAAATAGCGCTTAGAAGTCTCAAGTGCTTAAAGTCGGCGATGATTGAGTGGAAAACATGAGCAGAAATCGATGGGCTCTGTTGATTGGAATGAATGATTTATCAAAAGCAAGATCCTGCATTTTGCCTTCATGGCCAACGACTTTTTACATCATTTATGTTGTAGGCACAAGAACCATAAAAAAATATTTATGAGATTCTACGCTGATATTGACAAATTTCAGAGAAATCGCATAGCTTTGCCATTTACAAGTTCTTGAAAAATTCGATGTATTAGTCTACCAATTTGTTTTCAGGGGTTAGAATCCAATGATCGAAGTAAAACATTTTTGCCTAGGATTGAACGATATATCAAACACACTTCAATTTTTTAACATTTACATGTGTATCTAATTTAAAAGCAAATTGCATTTAGTTTTTCGAATTTGCTAGAGAAAGCTGAAGAAATTGACATTTTATTGTGGTAGATCCGTTAATATGTATCTATTTTGATAGTTCTCTAACATAAATACATTATACCGGCGAAAGTGCTCTTGCGTTATTTTTAACTGAAAATTACTTCTACATTATCCAAAACAATTATCCTTAAATTGTACTCTATATATTTGGTTCACACCATGTCTCGGTGATGCTTGGGTTTTAATGATGGAACAGCAAGGAATGAAATTGATCTCCCCCTCCTACGCCTCTTTGTGAGTTCAAAACAAAATAATTCCGATCAGTCATGGCTCTCTCTAGAACAATGCAATATACAGCGCATTCTTATGAAGTTGGTACTGTTGCATATATTGGTTAACTTAAGACATTTGAAAATAAGCATTTTGTTTTTTAAACTGTCTTCGTTAGATTTAACTATCTATCAAACAAATGATAAAATGATTCCGGAGATAACTTATAAGTTTCTGTTTTGAATGATTAAATACTTAAAGTTTGAGATTACTATAATGGCCACAACCATTAAGCCGTTTAAACAAAACGTAAACATCGGTTTCAAAAATATCAAATCAAAATTTCTGTATATGGTTGTGTTATATGAAGACATTTGATTTTAAATGTCTTTAAGGTTGTCATTTTTGGTTTGTCGGGGTTTTTTTTTTGGTTGGGGAGGTGAGGAATTTTAATTCGAATAAATTTTATATTATGACAACAAACCATTGTTGCACATACTATGAGTTTAAAAATCGTGTCATGTCCATAAGGTGTGTGTAACATTTATGTTGTTGTAGTGTTTTCTGAAAAAAAAATCAAACCGCTTCTCTTCCCGAATTTCTACATAATGATTTACCAAAGATCTCGTAATTGACAGAATGATCTAATTAGAGAGACTATTTGGAAAATTCTACCAGATATGGAGGCGTGCAATTGATGTAACATGTAACCCTACATACATCTAGGTTCGAAGCAAAATTGATAGAAAGTCTAGTGCAGCTTTATATGGAAGAGGTGAGAGATGTGATCATTCTATTGACTCCCGCGTGATTTTTCAGTCTGGGGATTTTATTAAATTACGATGTAATGAATTGCACAGATAGAAATTAAACTTTTATTAGCAGTAAGTGTCCCTTCACGAGAAATGATTGATGTTCTATCCAAATGTCTAAATTAGAACTGGTAATTAACAGATCGCCTTTCCATTGCAAGTGCAGCTTCATGAGCAAATGCAATAGACATCTGAGAGTGATTTGCATGGTAAGGTAGATGAGTTAATTGCGTTTTATTCAAACGTTTCGTATGACATGTCTCGCCTTCAAGACATTAATGTTGACTATCATTTGAGTGTGGTCATGACACTAAACGTAGAATAATACGTAGTAAACGGTATATATTTTTTATATCTATATATTGGCTATTATATTTCATAATCATCCTTTTAAGATATTTCAACTTCCTTTTGAAGAGAACAGTTCTTACATGCTGAAACCTTTTAAAATGCACGACGTAATTGGTATATAAGTAATCGAAAAAAAAATTCTCTCTTTGCCAAGATCTTGAAAGGCATATAATGCAAGAGAGCACATTATTCCCCGGGACTCGGCAACTGTCCATGTACCTCATTAAAGACTGCCCCGAATCAGAAGTGCAAACAGCGAGCGTTAATAAGCCCGAATTTGTACCACTCGAGAGACGGACGCCTCGGTAAAAGAAGAGGTAAAGTGTATTAATGAATAAAGATTCTCCTGGTATTAGTTCTGAAGTAGAGACTTCATTACAGCTTGTAGTGGTGCCCACTGAAGCAAACGAGTTCTTTGAACAAAATAAACTACGAATCCACTAAATACGTTTTTCAAATCAAACAAATGAACTAGAATGAGAAAAAGAACATAGCGGAAGCTATCGAAATGCATTTAGGGTAAATTGGCTGGTCTCTTTTAAGCTCCATTGTCCATTTAATCATTATTATTTTTGTTCATACAAGCAGATTGTCCTAGAAAAATACAGTTTAATTTAAATGAGCCCCTGCGTTTTTTTATTTGTCCGCTGAGAGAGATATAGACCTTCACCAACTTACATCCCTTAAATTGTTCTCTTTCTAACGTAGAATTATTTAAATGAAATAAAAATGTTACAGATTTGCAAGCGTCTTAAAATCCAAATGCATGGTGGCTTGATATTTATGCCGAATCAATATGTCTGGTTTACGCACACATACTTCGTTGTTTTCTAATGTGTAAATTTTAAAAAACCCAATAAACTATGAATTACGTTATTGCTGGTTAATGCAAATTCCCAGTAGAAACATCCCACCCCTCAAAATAAAGACGAATATAAAATATATTTTATTTATTCTTCACATTAAAGTGTGTTCGTCGACACATTTTCCAAACTATTTTACTCATTAAAATATAATTGTTAAATAAATCGGGAAAACTACTGCTTTCTTTAATGAAATACTAGGTGACATTGTTTTACCACCACTTGTCAGATAACTTTGTCTAATTTTCACTTTTTCAAATTTAAAAATTCAATACTAAAACGTTTTAACGCCCAATTAATGCCATCCAGTTGGTTCATTATTTTTTTACAAGTCGACATAAGAATTTGAAAAGTCGACATAATAATTTTTTAGTTTGACATCATGAATTGAAAAGTCGACATAATTATCTAACAAGTCGACATTATATAAATAGTGCCCGTTTAGGAGGGTAAGAGTTGAAATTGACACCCCGAGAAAAGCGTCGGTTGACAATAGTTTTCTCGGGGTGTACTGAATGTCTTAATTTTAAAGAAAATTTTACTACTTTTATATATGAATGACGTGAATTCTTTGGCGAACCGTACGCGCATAGTTTACGGCATGTAACAATTCGTTGTGTTACCCGTTGCTAAGTGTGTTGCTAACGCTGAGGGTAATAGAACGGATTATCAACTGCGTCTAAACCAATCAGATTTCAGTATTTAACATGAAAGTATAATAAAATCATCTGACAAGTGGTGGCAGATTTATGCTACCATAACATACAGAGGGTTTTTTGTTGTTGTTTTTTTCAAAATAGTACCTTTGTTTTACAGTGTCCATGACAGACATGAGATGCACAGTCAGTCTTGGAAGCTTTAGGCTAACACGTACTGTAAACAGTATAAATGTTGGATGATTGGCTTTTTTCCTTAATGTTTATTATTGCTTATCTTCAAAATACTATTATACATTTTTGCCGCCTTTATGTTTAACATGTTTGTCTGAACAAGATTTTTTTCACGATAAAAACGGAAAAAAAATTATGCCCCCAAAATCGTGTTATCTAAATATCTTCCAAATGTCACTCTTTTTTTTTGGTCATAACCAATTCAACCAAGTGGGATTTGAAAGCGAATAAAATATGTTTGATCAAAGAAAGGATCAGTAATGCCTACCAGGCTTCCGGTATAAGCGAACTAACTATTATAGAATACTCAAAGATTTTTGTACATTTTAAATTCAGTTATAAAAACCGTGTTTATGAATATGCTTCTCTAATGTTTGTTTTAAACTAAAATTATTCCTCGTGATCCATTCTGGAAGTTCTATAATCTATTAAGGAGCGTGATGGAAAAAAAAGTTTTTCGTCCTCATCATTATTAAAAAAAAATAAACGAGATTGGAAAAAGTTTTTTTAAGACGATGAACATTTTGCTATAATATACAGTGTTTAAAGCTGGCAACAGCGATTTTGTTGTACGTATAACATTTTGTCAATATGAACATTATGAACAGATGTTAGATCTACGTGTATACAGGATTTACATTCTGACATAGTTTATGGTTGAATCTTGCACTGTGTTACTCATAAACACGTGTCATTATTTGCTAACTGCACAGACCCAACATAAAATCGAACAGGATTTAAAATCTATTGGAAAAAAAATCATCAAAAATCTTTAAACAGCTATATGTATTTGACGATAAGATTAGAAGTAACTGTAGCATGAAGACAGGTCCGTCGCTTACATTGACACAATAGCAATGAGTTATCCCTTTATTTAATGTAATTTCTACGAAGAAGAATCTCGATGTTATATTATTGAATGTTTTGTACACCCTCTACCGTAGCAATAGACTTTTACGCAGTGAACAACGCTTTAATATGCAACGCTATGAGAAGTAAGTAATCTATATATTTAATTCATGTATGCACAGGTGCTTGAGGACAGGATCGACCCCCCCCCCCTTCCACCTCACCCCCAGGACTTTATTTTTCTTTTTTATTAAATTATCCTTTTTTGACATATTTCTAATCTAATTTATTCATTCATTGCCCAAAATTTATACCTAAAACAAACATTTTTTTAAAAAAATCATGTATAGAGGTTCTGATTTTTAAAAAAAATCTGATTTTCAAAAAAAAATGTTTGTTTTATGTAATTTTGGGCAATGGATGAATTAATTAGATTAGAAATATGTCACAAAAGGATAATTTAATAAAAAAGAAAAATAAAGTCCCGGGGTGGGGGGGGGGGTCGATCCTGTCCTCAAGCACCTGTGCATGTATGTACCGAAAATATGCCATGCTGTTGTTAAAATCTATATTCGAAAACACAGAATGTGACTTTTATCTTTCCTTACTATATTTATTTCTGGAGCAAAATTCCCCAAGAGATTTGATAAAATGTCGTTCTCTGTGAGACCAGTATATTGCCGTTAGCTGATGCTAGAGGTGGCTCGACACAATAACGTATTATTTGTTGGCTCTAAGTGTATCTTCTTAAAGATGATTTTACAACAAAGAGACCAATATAGTCTTCTTATCATTTTTCATGATTTTGCTGTTAATAAGAAACGTTTGAGATAAAAAAAAAATTTCATAATTATTGCATGATATAATTATCTGATAATACATGTACATGTCAACGACGGTCAGGTAAACTTATTTTCAATAGATATAAGTTATAATATAATTAAATGAAAGTCGTTTCTTCATTGATCGTCTTACTGTAGTACACACAGGTACAAGTTTTATGTCTGATTCACGCTTCCTTACTTAGTAAACAGACTGGTGTACGAGACCATTCTTTTTGCGACAATACTTCAGAAACCAGTTGCACACACTTCGTCTTCTGAAATGGTTTCATATACAGAATGTGCTATAAAGAGAACTCGTGCATGGCGGCCCAATTTTCGTGGTATTCGTGGGTAGTACTCCTCTATGATCGAATTTACATCCCCGACGAAAACAAAATATATGAGTTGGTTTTCTTACTTAAACTGAAAACAGACGCATCTACGAAACTACATTCCCACGAATATGCAAAAATCCCACAAGCCATGAAAATTGCCCCCCCCCCCCGAATTTAAATGATTCCACAGTATTTGTACGTGTACGTCAAAAGAAATCGAGGCTATGTTACTTATCTCCTCTGTTTCTTATCGTGATTCAACATTGAACAATACATAAATCTGACCGTCAAGTTCTAGGAAAATTGGTCGTCAACAAAATTGACCAATCATGTTCTCCTAAATATGAATTTGCTAGCTATAATAACCTTTTATTAGAAAAAGAAAATCCAGTGCGTTTTAGCATTAAAATTTGAATATTTTCTTATGTCTGGGTTATTTTTTTTCTTCAAGTTAAAAAGGTTTGAAAATGGTAAAGAGCATTCAACAACTTTATTCTAATTATAACAACTCTTCAGTAAGCACATTTACTAGTTTTGACATTACAAGCTACCTATCTTAAACTATAAGTCGACTTACAGAAAACAAGCGTAGGCCAAAATCATGATTTTAAACCAATGATGTCAAATCAAGGTGAACCTTTCAAAAAAAAATTAATTATTTGAAATGCGTCATCTAAGACTACATTTTGCTTTTAAACCTATGAATTTAAACAACCTTGAAAAAATGGCATATACTCTATACAGATAAATGTGTTTGTCAAAAGAATTGACACAATACAAATTGTTTGTTTTCTACATATGATATATTCTTATAAAACATGCATCAAGTTTAACCTGTTTTTATACATTCCCACACCTTTGTTAATGATGCAGTTAATTTTTCTACTGACACTTAACCAACAGCTGTTTTGCTTTAGGGACTTGCATCGGAATATGATTGCGTGCATAAAACAGCCCTGAACTTACAGCCATCTTTAAAAAATGATGCAAAAACGACACAACAAGGAATGACTTTATAGCAGTAAATTCCAATACGCATATAAAAGAAGAAAGACTCCCAAGACTTAAACTACATGTAGCTAGCAATACCGAAAAAATGATGCGAAAAACGACACAACAAGGAATGTGACTTATAGCAGTAAATCCCGATACGCAAGACTCCCAAGACATACTACATGTAGCTAGCAATACCGAACACTTACGAATAGGAGTCTTCAGCTAGCTAGCAATACCGGACACCCAACACTTTAAATGACTTAAAAAGACATGATCAATATGTTTGAATGGAAAATTAAAATTAATGTTTTCAAATAATCAAAACTGCAGAAATCAAAAAATGGGTAATGTAAGATGAAGATATATAAATCACCCACCTTTTTCAAATCAGTGCATTTCCAGAATAAACATCAATAATACTTGCATTAGTTTTCGTCGTCTGTGCACATCGCAGAGAGAAATTTATGATGCTATTTGATCAGCAATTATTAATCATTCATTAATGAAACTATCACATCAGTCAATAGCTGTATATGGCAGCTTCGACACTCACTAGGCGGCACAAAGTGTAAACCGTCCAATGTTAGGTAAATCCCCGAGGGATTCCGAAATAACTTTACTCCCGGAGAAGAAGCTTCGGCCATAGTAAGGAGATTACTGAAAATCCTAAACGATCGTATGAATTATTCATATCTCTTTGCAATAGATTTGGAGGGAAATAAACGAAATTACCGACTTGATAAAAAGGGTATTCGAATATAACATCGAAACGCCAAGGCTGTTCCGTAATGATTCAAAGTAAAGGAAGAGAAATATTAAGAATATCTTAAATTCTCACATACACTGTACCTAGGATGCGCTCCTAACAAGCGTAAACAATAATTATAGTAATATAGTTATATTTTTAAAGTTTTTTAAGGTGTAGAAGTATTTTACCAAGAGCTTAAACTTTGGGTAGTTGTGTCAAACAACGCGACGTAGGCCTGTCTATTTCCAGGCACGTAGCATCGGGGGGCAGGGGGGCTTCCCCCCCCCCCCCACTTTTTCCCGCAGCAACTATTTTTTTAAAATTTACATATAAAAAGTTGAATTATCATGGAGTTGCCCCCCCCCCCCCCACTTTTTTTGGGAGTATGTAAAAAATTGATATGAAAATAAGAAAATTAGGAGTGAAATTGATATTATATACTACGCCAGTCCCCCCCCCCCCCCCCCCCCCCACCCACTCACCGATTAGGTTTTTGTAGAGTTTGGGAAATTATAAAAAAAATTTGGCTTGTCAAGTTTTTTTGGATGAGTCTGGCCCCCTCACTTTCAAAAACGATGCTATGTGCCTGATTTCATCGTTGGCCACTCAACTATGGCTCATTGAAATCAACAAGGTTTGTCTGGCTTTCGAGCCAAGACTACGCAATCTGTGCATATTTTGCTTAAAACCAGCGTCATTTTGAATTGTTTTGACGCAAGAAATAGATGGTTTCCGAAAGTCCAAACTCGTGTTAAAATAATTCTATTTACTAAAGATAATTTCTCTCTCTCTCTCTCTCTCTCTCTCTCTCTCTCTCTCTCTCTCTCTCTCTCTCTCACACACACACACACCATTCTCAGACACCAATTTAACAGCATTGTGTAAAACGTGTAAATTTCTTCCTTTCAGTGGACACATTTTGCACATCAGACGTAACACCAATATCGCTATTGGTATATAAGAGAATTAATGATCGTATATATAAGGGGATAATCAAATCATACTACTGTCATTCGTTACGTCGTCCTGAAACGAACTGACATACAAAAGGATGGCTGCAGGAATCCCTGCACATTTCTAAAGCAATCCAACGCTGAAACATCATATATTCATGTGGAAAGAGGTTGTGTCGTCAACAAACTACCCATCAGATCTAGTACCTTAAATTTTCGGACAAAATTTCTTTTGCCATAAAATACTTTTAATTAAAGAAAAAATCCTAATATTTTATCTTTAAATTTTGAATATTTTCTATATCTTTATACATGCATGCAGCTCTTCGTCTAAAGGAAATTGATTTAGTATAAAAATGACCACGGCCATCGAGTCCTCATTAAACTCAAATTAACTGGACAGTTATGAGTTTTGTTTAAATGTGGGTTCCAATAGATTTGGTTCTTAGCTGACATCATGTATCAGATGAGAGTATACTAAAACTTTGTGTTCGATCAACAGATCGCTGTTTGTCCTATTATCTAAGCCGCCATCCCTCCCACTCTTTTCTCCTGAACTATAAAAACACCAACATTAAATGAATTCGACACTTATTCCGTTCTAATCCGGTCCGTTTTTCTCCGATCCCGATAAAGGCTTGCCAAGTTTACAAATAAATCAGACGAGGGATGCAATTTGTTCTGAGTGAGTATCATTGTGTGACCGCGTTTTTATCGCGATGGTTTGCAGGGAGGCGACTCGTGATTTATTGCGGTGCATTTTCTTTTATCTCCATTCTATGGCTGCCTAGGCTTTGTGGATGTATAATAAATGTTTTAATAAAACAACGATGAAGACGAAGGGATCCTGTGTGTTTCCTTGGAATGCTATCAAACCATCGCAGACTTCTTTTATATCAGATTTATGCCATAAAATCAATAGGAAAATGATCTTAGATGACTTTGAATTCCTTTGAAACTTCCTGTTGCGATGCATTCATACCGGCTAAACTAATGTTGTTTAAGAATTATTTACATGCTGGCAAATGTTGCTGTTTATATTAATTATCTGGCTACCATCTTATGACTAGGAACGCTTGCGTTTCAGTTTACCTGCATATCATTTTTCCGAGAAAAAAAACCTTTTAAATATAAGTGAATTAAACAAAAATGTTTAAAAAATGCAAGATGCCCTTGGACTTTAACAGTCAACTGAAGATAGCTTGCAAAGAATCTTTAGAAATGATTATACTGCTGCACTATGCATTATTAGTTTAAAAATATTTTTTTTTGAAATTGGTGATTCATGAATGTTGTTAGCATTGCAGAACAAAAATATTTATGACCGCAACATGTACCTTCAAAGCCCGCGCGAATCGCCAAATAATGCATTTTAGTGTTCGTATTTACAATTTCTCTAAATTATTCAATCAATAATGTGAAAAACATGTAATAAATAAAATAAGTGTACACGTAAAATTATTGTTTGCCCGTCAGCACATCAGAGAGAGGGAACAGCCAATTGTCCAATATTTATACGAACGTTACCATGGTTACTACAACTACTAAAATAAGGTCAGCCCGTGGTAGTCCCTGAAGTTTATGCATGTTACATGTAGCTCAAGTTTTGATCGAGAAATAATCTTTTCAGGATCAACATCAAAAGTATACAAATAAGACATCAATGAACGATGTAAATATAATTTTTTTTAGGCTTTATTGGATTTGATCACGCCCCGACCAAAATTATCAACCCAGAATAATCAAAGAGTGATTCCTTCTTACTAATATTTATAAAATTTGCAGCAATTGTACGATAAAATGTTTGAATATAAATAAGCAAACCCCACTTGCGCCCCAAATATACGTTTATGAATTTATTGCACGTTATTGTACATGTACAGAATCGATATGTAGTATTATAACAGGCAAAGGCACTGAAAAATGTCAATATATAATGATAATAAATATTTGTATAAATGCTGATGTTTTATTTGCTAAACAAGGCAGTGAATCAAAGACATACGCAGATAGATTGTCCTGCTGGATTGCATAGATTTCAGTTTTGCCAGTGTCTGTATGAATTACAATTGATTTTATTTAGAAATTAAAAAAAATACAAGTGGTTTATATTTGTTTATAATGCATTGCATATGATGTAGCACATCAGATTTCTATCAGCGCATCAGGTGTCTAAAGAAATTCGTCCTGTTCGGTTTTAATCTTTCTTTTTATTGTAGAAGAGATCCTTCATTTGAATAATGCTTCCTCTTTACCTAATTATGTTCGGTGCAACTGAAAATGACATAGTGCTTGAATTTTCAATGTTTGTTGGAATGCACAAAAATAAAAATGATTGAGGCTAATTTTACATATTCATACAAAATGTCAAACCGTCAAAGAAAAATGATTTGGTCAACAACCAAACCATGACTAAAAAGTATTAAGTTTACTTAAGGTTATCCATACTACCTGGAACTTGTTATAATATAGGGAATTTGCAATTAAACGATGATCATTTATTATGAATTAAAAAAAATGTATTGAATAAAAACAGCAGAGTTTTTCACGATTACATAAATTGCATAAGTCAAAAAAGGATAGCTTTCGATGTATGTGAGGGATGGAACAACTCATTTTTCTGATACCGTTGCGTTTTGGGGGTTGTGGAGTAGAGCTTTTTTTTCTTTTAACTTGGACCTGTTACTACATCTACAGAATAATCAGTTTCCTCTAGACATATTCATTGATAACGTCTTCAATTTATAAATAAATTTTATTATGGTAGCCTTGTTTTTCATATTAAGACTTTCTTGTTTCGCATTAAATTTTTAAACAATTTAAAGGGCAATTTTAACATATATGATACACAGTATTTAGTATTTTTCGTTGTTAATTGCCTATTTCTTTTACTAGTAAAATGCATG
This sequence comes from Magallana gigas, assembly GCF_963853765.1. NCBI lineage: Eukaryota > Metazoa > Mollusca > Bivalvia > Ostreida > Ostreidae > Magallana > Magallana gigas. Next base: position 14,433,239 of record NC_088860.1, on the reverse strand, counting down.
ACTTTTATGCAAGTATATCTATATCATCTACACCAGAGGTCTGTTCCGCAGGGTGAGCACTTGTTAACATTTGGGGGACAGGAATTCTGGCGAGCACTCACATATCGCTAAACAGGACTCAGAAATAAACAGCACATCCCACCCAACAAATATTTTGAGGATCCGAAATTTGGTAAACATCAAGTTAGTATTGTTATAGCATCTGTGTTTACGCAATTATCACAAATTTGAGGTTATTTACTTTTTATAGCTCCTGTCGCCAAAAACCAGATATTATTTTAACCCATTCCTAAAGGATAAATTTCTTGAAATATAGATGTGAAAGAATTTTTAAAGGGTGCAAAAAAAAAACAATAAAAAAAATCTTTATTAACTTGTTACATTATTCAGATTATTCTATAAATTGAATTCCATCTGCAGTGCTCACTTTCGATAAACGTTTTCACGGGGTTGAGATGCATCCGGATGATTCAATTCATAAATCGATGCCGTGGATTACTCAACAATGGTTTATAGCCCTTGTGATTAATTTGTTTTTAATTGGAAACAAATGCGTTGCTGCAGTTTCTTGAACTTTATATGTAATGCTAAATGATTGGGATTGGGAATATCAAAGTGCTCTGTCTTGTTGGGAAAATACCACACAAATTTTTTTCTCTGAATTAAAAAGAGATAAGGTCATTCAAAATAAACTGATCTCTCTTACCACGCCAATGGAACGTGTTCGTGCAAAAATATGGCGGCAGCGCTTTACGAATGAGATAATCTGATCAGGTGGTGGAGGAAATCCGATTTACGAAAACGTGTAACATCTTTGACAGTATGCTCCTAATGGAGTACATCTCTAAAACAAAACCACTGTGAGAAAACCCCCCAGAAAATATTGCTATACTTTAAGGCTTCTGGAGAAGAGTTTATAGGATCTTAACAATGCAGTGTCTTGGGTATCCGACGATGCTTCCTACCGAAAGTTCAAGATTTGGTAAATGATTTCATTGTCTATATTTTTGCAAGATCCATTATCACGTCAAATTTCATTTGATCAAAACCTTTTCCCCGTATTTTCTGGCTTCAGCAAAGAACTTTATGTAGAGAAGTCAAATATTTTCTTCCTATATCAATGCAAGTGGAATCTTGTGAAAAGCAACCCGAAACCTACATGTATTATTGTGTTAATTAATAAATAAACACTAGTAATACATTTCAAATTTCATAAACATCTACATTTAGGCTACATGTACTTTGATTTACCAGATCTTGACTTAAAGATATATTGTATTGGCACATTTTGTTTACTTAAGTGTACCCTATATTTTATTCTTTCTAAGTGTGTTATTCCAAACCGCCTGAATGCTTTAAAGGAGAGAATATGGCACGATTTAAACACAGAGGTACAAACCAGATACTGAAATGAAACTTAATTGCGATATAAAATCAAGGACACTGTTCCAGGAACCTGCCTAACCTGCTCTGTTCGTGTTGAAATTACATTACCAGTCTTAATTGATGATTGCTTTTAGCTAAATGGTGATGGAATGGATTAAGAGCGTGTTGCAAATGCATAAATCGCACGATAATCAACCATCGCTCTGTATACAATTCAAGAAGTCAGTTTTCTGTAACTTGTTGAAATTTTTAGCATTTATAGGTTATACACTGTAAGTATAATTATTATGTAAAAATCATTATTCATGTTATTAAAAAAAATGGATTTGCATACCGGCTATGGTTCCTATTTTTAAAATGTATAACAACTATGTCAGGTTTATTCATAACATACATACAAATAATGTGTTAAAATAATAAATTATGTGACAATCGATGTGCCTTTTAGAACACATGGTTCGATTAAACAAGTGATTCATTGCAAAATATTTAGTCTTTTTTCAATTTAGATTGTAAATTTAGCACAAACGTAAATCAAAGGAATGTGAAATGCTTATTTGTAACCGAGTAATGGGTGTAAACACGATCGGAAGCCATTGGTTAATTGTCTTAAATTCTAAAAATAACAAGTCTCTTTTAAACTAAACTTTATTTATTTTACAACGATTGATAAACAAGTTCTATAACTTATATCAATATCTTTCGTTGGCACGGATGTTAACGCGAGGGGGCCATTGATGTGGGAGGAAGCCTGAGTGCCCGGTGAAAACCCACGTGTCCAAGCGGGCGACCACCATACCCTATCACTTACAACCAATGTCGATCACAGAGATCAAACTCGGGTGGCAGCGGTGATAAGCGAAATCATTGTCCACTGCGCTACTTGGACACCCTTAAAGCAAGCATTTCAGGAAAATATATTTAAGGAATAAAAATCATTCTTTGAGTATTATGAGGTGATAATTTTGGTCGGGGCGTGATCAAATGCAATAAAGCCCGAAAGGCTTTATAATAGATTTGATCACGCCCCGACCAAAATTATCACCTCATAATAATCAAAGAATGATTCCTTATTACTTATATTTATATAATTTTAAACCATCGTACGATTAAATATTTAAAAATAAATAAGCAAACCCCGCTGGCGCTTCAATTTGGCGTCATTTGAAGTTATGGGTTATATAGTACAAAATCGATACGTACATGTAGTGTTATCACAGGCGCAGACACTGGAAAATGTAAATACCTAATGAGCGTTTTAGGTACTATTTTCTTGCGAAGATCGATATATATGCATCAATGTATCCATATTGTCCATAAATATAAACTTTATATTGTAAATGTTGTATATACGTATCTCTTTCAATATCTTTTCAATTATCCCTTCAGTATGTGAAAATTTGTCACTTTTTCGTTATGTTGCATAGATGGGAAAGCCCGTTATTGTATTTAAATTTACAATTTATACATTGTATGGCGTGTGTGTTTGTAAAGAAATCTGATTATACAGAAAAACTTTCCAATTCTGAAATGGGAAATCTCTGATAACTTAATAAAGCGTAAGTGCCAATTTATCTACTAACATTTCAAATTTTACTGTCGTCTAATGCACCGACATCTGCATGAATTATTGATTAAGTGGGAGCAATTACAAGGCTTTTATGAAATATTTTGTTTATTATATTATTCCCAAACTATATAAAGTGCTATGATATTTTTCAAAGAAAATCTGTTGATACAAACAACAGGACTTGTAAAATAATTTTAAAAAACCCGATCGATAATGGTTTCATCACATCTTACAGGATATCTTATAAGGTTACAATAATTCAGATTCTTTAGAATTAAATTCAATCATTAAAATCGTCCTGTGCAAATTTTTACTCTAAAGAATTTAACCTTTTGTACAAGACATTATTTTTTACCTGAAAATATGTACAAGTATACAACGATTCTCAACATCAAACAGAGTTAGGCTATTTGCAATTACACTATAAAATGGTTTCTTTGGTGCTCCATGTGGGTATAAAGGTACGGGCATTGCAGTCAAAATATATATGTAATACCAAAATTTAAAGATTCTGTAACATATATGTTGTATGGTTAACCAATCAATGTACTTTAAGTGTTTTGCTTTACAACTGACTTTGAATTTGTTTTGAATTATTCATTTGAGTGAAAGTAATTGCAGTGGACGACAAACATTAAGAATTTTATGTCTGATAAAACCAATTAGTCAACAGTTACGCAGCTGATAGTAAAAAATTAGAATTGATTCTTCCAATCAGCTTTCAGGTGGAGTTAAATCTAATACCCAAATGGCTTCTTAGAGCCCTTCCTTGACACTGGACTTGTAAATCCAGTCATTGCGATAGTTTTCAATTATCATATACTTTGGCATCGGAAGAAACATTATTATTTAGAAGGAAATTGGGCTGGCGACAAACATAGTTACTATGTATCGATTGCCCGCTAGGCGTCCCCTTGTCGCGTTGCCAAAGACTTGTCATACGGACAAATGAAACCCTGCTCATCCGCATGGGGATCAGGAGAAATCAACGAACAAGGTCGCGCTAGGCTTTCCCAACAGCACTTAACAGAGACAGTCAACATATTCTGCCGGTTTGACAGATCACCAATACACAAAGTAAAGGTTTTTTTTTTTTACAACATAACTAGAATAATCCAATCTGCTCTGGTACTTAAGTCTACTTTGGGCATATTTATTGTAGAATTGCCTACGTATGTACATGTATGACATTGTTAGGTAACCTTGAGATTTTTTAAATTCTAGGCAATTTTCAAGACTTTTGACCCCTGTTTATCACTTACGAGTCCCAGTTTTGTTGTATTAATTCAAATACTAGTACTATGCTGATATTTGTGTTATCATCCTTAAACAATACATTCAAATTATCATGTGAAATGGTCTCTTAATCTGAATGAAAAGCCCTTTTCAATTCTGCATTAAATTCAATAATCCATTTTTGTTGATAGCAATTTCATTAATCTTTTCCCTGGTGTCTAAACAAATCACATTATGTCGTAGAAAGCACGACAAGAATTAAATACTTTTAGATTTACATTTTTTCCTCCTCTTGTGCTACAAGGGATGAACAATTTTATTGATTTGCCCGTTGCTTCTCTCGAAAGATAAGTCTAAGAAAAATATTAATAGCATCTTTCATGTGGAAATATTTCAAGCGAACATCATTCAATGAATATGAAATGTGAATAAATTGTTATTCGGGATCGAAATAAAGGAACAAAATTTTATTTTATAATCCGTATTACTTGATCTAACTTATTTGGAAGATATGCAATTGAACCCAATGACATTGTACTTCAACAATTCTTGTTTGTAAGGAAAAGATAATAATTTATAATTAAATGTAGGCCAAAATAACGTGTTACCTTGGATCTTTCAGCATCTTCGTTTTCATTCACTGGTCATGCTTTGTTAAAGGAGTAATCCTTCTGCCATAGCAGCAAATCACAAGAAGACTTGTAATAAATGTCCTTTTTTTCCCTATATGATAAGACACAAAACTCTCAGGAGATTGTTTCGTAAATCTTACGTCACAAAACCAATCGCAAACTCCAAACGCGGAAACGTTTTTGCGTACACCATGCACGGACGTGGAGTATTATTCTATGGAACTGGAGCAATATTGTAACAACCTTGCTCTGTTCGGAGGGATTTCAAACCTGGTACAACGTTACAGTGCAAATTGAAGTCAAACACGAGGCCGTAAGAAAATCTCTCTTTCGAGTTTGTACGAAAGTCGTAAGCGTGGATCGACTGTCAATAAATACGAGCTAATTGAATTTATCACGGTATGTGCCGCTTTGGAAGCAACAGGAGACCCAGATTCCGCGTTGACACTTCATTCTCAATTCAAACTTTTGTCGCTTAGTTATCTTCGTTATTGTAGCCTTACTGAATACACTGTAAAAGATGTATTACTGTGGTTTCATTAATTTTCGTGGGTATCAATTTTCATGGATTTTCTGAAAACCAGAGTTTCAAGGATACGAAATTTCGTGACCAATGATCCAATCAATACAAAATGTTAGTTGAAATTGAACTTCAATGAACATTAATTTTCGTGGATCAACTTAACAACGAAATCCACGAAAATTGGTATTCAACGAATATTGATGAAACCGCAGTATATTCTCATAGGAAATATTACACTAGTACTACATCCGCGTATATAGAATTTTCTCCAGGGCATGGGGGAAGGGGGGCGAAGGAGGGAGGGGGCAGGTTCCGAGGCACGGTTTTGTTTGTATGACCGACTTTCTCTGGGATATTAAAAAAAAAAGATTATCTAACATCGATTAATTAAAACTAATCTTAATATCATCAATTCGCTTTAATGATAGATTGATCATACCGGTATGTTTCTAGCTCAAACGTCCAGGCAATAACATTAACTACCGGCTGTTTTGCAACGTATGATATAATGTTGGTTCGTTTAATCGGTTTTAAAAATGTTCTATAATCTGCTTTTTGACCAGTATCACACCATGTTTAACAGAAACAATGCCATACATGTTGGGAGATAACAGTAAGTAAGACTTTATATAGTCTTCTTTTTTCAGAATTGATTTCATATACACCATAGCTAAAACCGCCATGCACAATAGTTCTATTTTTCGTCGGGATCGAATTTCATGGATTGGCTGAAATTCTCAGTCTGAAGGACTATTGCGCAAAATAATGGACAATATCATAAAATTGTTTTTCCCCCGAGCATACCGTAACTATTTTTCTCAAGCACTATTATGATTGGTTATATGTACATGTATATTAATAAAACAATAGCCTTTAATTATCGACCAATACAGATTTTTGTAGAACTGCGTGGTGGTAACGTACCAATACTCTCATCAAGTCTATCGAAACATGTAGTGGTCTCATCAAAAGTCTATTATTGTATTTTATAAAACAAATATAATTGTAATTCTCATAAAACCATAAAAGACAAGTAAATTGAGCTCTACTGTGGCATTCTTATATACATCACCCTATCGATCACAAAAAATATATAAATTAAGATAAAGGAAATTAAAAGAAAAGGAGTATAATTTATTGAAAGGAAACTCTTTGAGTCAGTAATAAAAGGAAATGTTTGAAATACAACATGGTGATAAAATACATAACTTTATTTCGTCATTTCAAAGTGAATATGATATAATCAATCATAAGGTCAGTCGTCAAAATCTTCATGTGAATATCATTTTCTTCCTGAAATAGCTTTCCTATGGCAGTATAGTACATGTAGTTCAAGAATGTCACGCACAATCCGTTTCGGTATTTTTGTATATGATTTCAGGACATAGACTGGGTATCGATCTCCAAATTGAAAGCTTCTCTTTCGGCTGGCATGTGGAACAGTGGAAACTTGGTTCTAAAGTAACAATCCGCATGCGCGAATATATGGAATCTGCATCCCGATGAGGAATGCAATAGCAAGAACAGCTATTATCGCCACACTCATCTGGAAGATATGGAAAAATTATTAATAGAAGATTATGCTGGTACGTCATCAGATGACATTAACTACCAAAGTTTATTTCAAGAATTCTGGGTCGTCAAAAATAGTAAATGTAAAAATTTTAGTACATTAAACATCACTTTCATTTCATGAAGAATCCTGCGTTCACATTTGTCTTAATAATGTTTTTAAATTTGAGAAAATTAATAAAATTATTTGAATGATTATTCAATAGGTGAAAATATTACCAAATTCATTTCTGATCGGGTTCACCCTTTATATCTGACAGTTACAAGGTTATATGAAAGTCATTAATCCGGATCCGTTTATTGGACGAATAATAAATGCAAAAAATGCTTTGACGACAAAATATCAAATACCAATAATATTTTTTTTGAATTGTATAAGATTGATTTTATTATACTACCTCCAGCTATTTGTACTTTATACTTGCACCATGTACTTAATTGTATACACGAGTTATACATATTAAAGTTCCAATACAAAAGATATGTAGCACAATGTAATGAAGTTCAGTGCATTTATGACTAATGTTATCAATTTTATTTACAAGTTCAATGCACAGGCACTCGACGTAAACAAATATTTATATTTTTCATAATAAGATAATACTTGTACAAAACATGTACATGTAGTTCATTTTTTAAGTTTACATTTTAACAGTAAAATTTAGCAGGTGCACATTCAATTAAACAAGCTAATATTCATAGAAGAAAATGCATAATTTTTTTTAACCTGTAAGAAGCTTGAAAACTAATTAGATTCTACATTGTAATAAATTAAGGATCGAAAAATATAATGTTATATATATATATTTATCACATGTTTGTTTCAATATATATGTGGCGCATATTACTCCTGTAATTTTTTTTTATATTGCACTGTGTATTCTTACTCAACATGACGTCATGATTAAACATTACAGTACGTAGTTTTAGGCGGTTGAAAAAAAAGATGAGTTGTAAATTAATGTGATGCACTTAGTGCTGTTTTATTTTTTCATGAATTGATAAAAATACGTTTGAAAATGAAATGGTTATTTTCATCTTTAAGGAACTTTTTTCCTTGCGTTAAGTTGTTGTCGTCTTAAAATAAATGTGTTGTGCGGCTCACAATTACAATTTCTACAGAAAAGATTAGGGTTTAACAAAAGACTTTGTAAAACGTGTGATAAAAAGAATATCTCATGATTTGCGATGGTATAGGATTTTTATCCAACTCGTTATGTGTATACAAGGCCAAGACTCGGGGATAGAAAACACACAACTCGTTGAATAAAGTCAAATACCATCACAGATCATGAGAGATCCTACTAGTATATATGTTTCATGCAAAAAAAAGTTTATTTTAACTTTATACTATTTATAAAGAATTTAATTTTAACGAAATAATAAAAAATGAAATAAAACGTAGAATTTGTTAATTCATGCACCCTACCTTGTCTGGGCAGTTTCCTTATCACCAGGACGAATGGACAAGGGTAGAGCTACTTCCCTATCGACTGGTCCCTCGGGGCAAGGTGCGCGGTGTTTACAGATGGTCAGTTAGAGCGTGACACGTGTGTCGTGTAATGTTACATGAAATATCATATTGATATACATGTACACGTAAACATGTACCTCTAGCATGTCGTACAGCAATGTTTGACAATATTTTGAAATATCTATATAGCATTTTATTTCTTCCTTTTGGGACTGTTAAAATGTGTTTTGGGTCACGGTGTATATGAGATAATTTTGTTCAAGACAATTTGATAGGCGTAAAGAGAGAGAGAGAGAGAGAGAGAGAGAAAGAGAGAGAGAGAGAGAGAGAGAGAGAGAGAGAGAGAGATGCAATAATTTTTTGTTTAACATCATGTTATAAAAATCGTGAGGTAAAATGTGATAACGATCTACGAGTAAAGTGATCTGATCTAAGTTCAATTCCTTACATTGACTTTTTAGTTATCTTTTATGACTGACAGTTAAAGTTGTTGTAATATTTGATTCATATTAATTAAGCCAGAGAACTTTCGGTAGGTAAATCATTTCAACGACTTTGATTCACAATATTAATATTTTTTTTTAAATTTATTACGTAACCAGGGACATTAGACATTTTTAACAAAATTCCAAGACATTTTAATTAGAATGTTATGATACCCTTGGTTTTTATGATAAAAAAAAAAATAAATTATCTTAAGTGCTGGGTTTCGAATGCTAAAATAAGTACTGGGGGAAGGGGGGGGGCGTATGCTTCTTTGTTCTCATTGTTTATTAATCTATTTTGCACGTTAACGGTAGCTTGGATTAAAATAAAAACACGAATGGGTATTGGTGCCAGTTGATATCATTTAGATATTCAACGCAGCTTTTGCAAGGAGTATGTTTTGACCCGTCCGTCATCCAGTCAACGCCATTTCTCTTGGTTTGACCACAATTTATTGTATATACATATACACTGCATAAAATACAGTGGGTATGAACACAAGTTCCAGCAACTTACTAGGTTCTCATCCTAATAAAAAGACAATTCTCAATTGAAATAAAAACGATATCTATATAAAACAAGAAAGATAAAGAAAAAAAATATGAAAACACAATATTATGATTGTGTAAATTCCCCTTAAACCGCCTTACGTAATTTCGTAAACTCTGTAGGTATATTACAGGGAAATTAAGATTCAATAATTTTTCTTGGAATTTCGTCTCTTCTGAAATAAGATTTTTGGTCATGTGCGCTTGCTCACTTTTTATTCATTTATGAACGTACGAGCCATTGTAATAAAACGAAATTTGATAATGAGTCACTAAGTCGTACAGTCGAGTTTGACTAAGCTGTATGTGAATAATCTGTAGTTCGAGATAATATCTTGCTATAAGTTCGCACGACATATATTTTTATTACGTACGACTAAGTATTCCGTTAAAACTATTTCTTATTTTATATGCACGACTTAGTTTCTTATTCGTACGACTTAATCCCTCGTAATTAGGACATATCATCTCGTTAGAAAACTTTTAATGTGATTAGTACGGCTTGAATAAAGTCATTTGTTCGACTTGTTGGAATTATCATCTTATACGTTCGACTTTTATATCATACGTATGCCATTATCTCGTAATAACGACTTAATTACTAGTATTATACCGTACGTACGACTTAGAGTAGTTCAAACTAGACCGTAGACTCTGAGAAGTTTTAGTCAAACAGAAATTTGATGTACTAGTATTAGGTTATATTTATTCTATTGTCTGCTATACAGTCATTGTATTATAATCAGAGAAATCAACAATTTTATCTGATGAACCTATGCATGACGTAATTAGTGGATTGAAATTTCACTCGTTTTAACATGTTTTAAAAATATGAGTTGACAATTCTTTTGAAGAAACATAAAGTTACATCATACTCATATCAACTATCAATGATCTTATTAAGATAACTCTAAATCACATTTATGCATCAGTTACATAAAGGAATAATTGATGCACAAACATTACTGACTAATCCCCGTGATTTCTTTGATTAAAGGAAATTTCCCTGTTAATTAATTAATCATACAAATGTACTGTACGTGTCAATATCGACTATCCATTTGATGGAAAACGTGATGACAGGAATTTATTTTTTAAGCTTTCTTGAAAACTTTCTGCAGTAATGACAGCGAACTCAATCACTCTATCGAAAAGATAGCTGAATCAGCTGTAACTAAATATAGATCATTCAAATATTTGACAACCTTTAAAGTTAGATTAACCTTATTAGCAACATCAGCTAATCATTATGCGAGAAATGATGTCAAGTGTTTGCTACTTTTATTTTTCTACACAGTGTTAAAAAATCATGGCTCTTAAACACATAAATCTCAAACGTCAATATTACCATGCTTGCATTGTGGTGACATCCTGTTGATATTTTAAAGAAATAAAACACGTGATTTTGTTTTCAGCAACTGCATTCAAAATAGAAAGATTCTTGTGTCAGATGTTTAGTACAGCTCGCATAAATAACTTGTAGTTGATATTACTATTCATTTTGCATCAAATGTGTTTTCAATTCTTAATTTGATGTATGTGCCATTATTTTCTTGTATCAATTAGATTCCTCATGAAAAACGTTAGATCATTTGAAATCATCAAGAGAAAGAGTTTATTTTTGTTTTGCTGCTTTTACAGCCATTTATTTTTCTCCAACAGAGTACAAATAACAACCTAACAGCGAAAGACCAGACCAAAGTTTGGAAGCGAAAAATGAGTCATTCATGGTTTTCACTCTAATGCGCATGAATATCACGTGATTATTTAACCGGAAGTATTGTTGTTGTTGAAAAGGAGAGGGATCAGGAAAAGCAGCACTGAAAAAGATAATTAAACATTTTGAAATTGATGCTTTAATTGCTAAATGCAGGGAATTAATGCAAGCATATAAGTCAGAATAAACGCATGGATGACATGTTGATAATCTACTTACTAAGAAGTCCAATGCCGCTGCCTCCGAACAGACCGTTGTTTCCGGCGTCGATGCCAGCTCCAAGACCGATTGGTGGAAGGGGAAGGGGAGTAGGGGTTGGCTGTTGGACGGGCACAGGGACTGGGTAATACACATGGGTGGATGATTTCTTTCCGTGTCCCTTTCCGTATCCACTTCCATATCCGCTCCCGTATCCGCTTCCGTACCCGCTTTCGTATCCGCTAGATCCGTATCCATATCCACTTCCGTATCCACCTCCATATCCGTAAGATCCAGATGTGGGATAAGACATGTAGCCGTAACCGCTACTTCCGTAGCTGCTACTTCCGTATCCGCTGGAACCGTATCCCTCAGCCATGGCCACGGCAACGCCGGCCATCATAACGACAGCAATGGTGATGAATGAACGCATCTGTAATACAGCAAAATGTGACATTTAAAATCTTTTCTTGTTCTACCGGTATAAATTGACCAAGAATATGAATAATATAAGAAACTAGAGCTAACGTGAAGCTGCCTCAAACACGACTTATAGCAGGAAATACGCAAATATACCACAGGATTATAGCAATGGAACATAAAAATGGCCTGATATTTGTAAAGAAAATTGACTGTGAATGAAGAGTGAGCTTACTCTGTGGAAGCTTACCTTTCGATCTGTAGGTCTGTTGGACTGCACTGCCATTCATTGCTGCGCCACCCTTCTTATAGTAGATCCCCAGAAGTAAATTGCGTAACAACATGGCGTAAGACATCCTGGTATAAGGAAGGTGCGCGCGAAGAACATGTAATGTCTAGACTGCCGACTCTCCTACCCATGTCCAAAATCGGGTTTGATCAAAGTGTTCCGCAATTGCCATTCGATCAACTGATTTGTAAAATATACCTTGATCCAAAAATGTGTCTAAATTGTAGCCGCGATCAGGTCATTGAATTTAATACATAATATATTTGAGATTCAATTAGGATTGATGAAATAAGTTTTGTTTATTCAAATGTGTATTTTTTCATGACATATAATCATAGTGTATATTAATTAACCCTTTCTTATTCAAAACTTTCATTACTTCATTATCTGTCTATAAATTAATCTTATCTCTGTTTGTCTTCTTTCTATGTCTTGTTGACAAAAGCTTTTATTTCTTACTGTATAAATCATCAACAAAAACAGTAAACTAAATTCTAATAACAACTGCAAGTATTTTGTGCGTGCTTGCGTGTGTGTGTGTGTGTTCATAAATATTTTCAAGTAATGATAAAATAAAAATCAAAGTTGTAATGAAAACAACTTTTATTAAAAGTTGATTTTCATTTTTCATTTGATTTTCAGTTTTAATACTGTTTTTGCGCACCCACAAACAAGTCAACAGCCCTGATGTTTTGTAATCGTTTTCTTTTTCTGTTATGCATGGTAAAAGATATCTTTATCATATTATCTCTAATTTTTACGTGTAACGAATGTTATAAGTTTTATGGAATATTATATACTAGTATTTATGTATTCATAATGTGCACAGATTTTCCCCACTGTTTTAGCGATATTTATTAATATGTTATATATACTTACTAGCAACTCATTTTAAGGAAAGGGTACTGAAGGTTCGGTTTTGATACCAATAAACATATTTAATAAAAATGAAGTATTGATAAATCAATAAAAACTTATTTTCCTTACTGCAATCGAGAATATTTAAAAAATATTACATTATTCTTTGAGTAAATTAGCTAAGTAATACAAAATCAAATAAAGCCCGAAGGCCTTTATGACCTACATGTATTTGATCGCACCGATCTTACTAAATGGTATTTAATCACCCCACTGGCCCATAATATTCAAAGAAGGATTTTTTTAATTACATCTACTTGTTTTCCTCGTTAATTCATATAATTTTCAGCAAAACAATTAAATATCAAAATAGGCATTGGTGTATTGGACTGTACATTACAAAATCTAGTCAAAGACACTTGAAAATGTAAATATTCATAAATGACGTTTTTAGTAACTATATTTTCTCTAATTAGAAAACATAAATTAATTCCTAATATGTAATACAATGTTGATTGAAGTCAAGTGAAGAGATGATATAACAGTAGTAAATTGCATGAAGAATTTAATGGTACTAATTGTTTTCACAGAATGTGCGTATAAGTAAAGTTAATAAGTCCAAACATAGCGCAGATTTTTAGCAATAAATATACACTTTTTTCAACGGGCTCCCAGGTTGTCCATCCGAATTTTTTCAGACAGGGAGCTACAGACCTGTAGCTATAGTTAAAGGGATGTCTGTTCATGAAAATTTGTATGCACTATGTATAGACCCCTAATATTAAGTACATGACAATCAGAAGCAAGATGCTAAACCTGTGGGTTTATCTATTTGGTTGACTTTACACAGTGAAATGAAGGAGGTAAAGTTACACGAAAAGTATGTGGATGGGACAAACTGGTAGTAAATAACACACCGGTAAGTTCTTGATATGTAAAGGTACGCCATGCATGTGGTACAGGTGCAGGAAATTAGCTGGGAAAGGTCCAATAAAGCTGTAAAAACATGAAAAATGGGTGAAATATGATTGGGTCAAAATTTCAGAAAAACCACTAAATGATCTGACTAGCAATTTTCCCCAGAAATTGTTGTTGAGCCTTATAAAGGAGTAGAAAAATGGGTAAAATATGAAAGGGTCAAAATTTCAGAAAACCACTAAATGATCTGAGTAGCAATTTTCCTCGGAAATTGGTGTTGGGCCTTATAAAGGAGTGAACTAAAGGTATTCTGACTGAATGTGAGCTGGGGAAATTTTAGTGACAGAGTTATGAAGACACACATCCCCTGGCCACAGTGATTGGTATAAAAAAAAACCCTGTACCGCGCCACCTAACATTCTCTTAAGTATAATATTGTTAAGAGGGATGCACAGTCATCTTGTACATTTGTGAATAAGAATGTAAACATTTCTTGAACTGGCTTGTTTCTGTCCAAAAATGTTGTCAAAAGATATAAAAGCATTAAATATGAAGCCCTACATGTCATTTTGTTTGAAAAGTATGCATACAAGAACAGGACAATGCCTTTTTAATCACTCAGAACAGCCGTCGATCTGCGCAGCTACAGACTTATTTTGAAGATTTAAAAATTTTAAAAAATATGAAGGGGGTTTATTGGTGTCTTCTCTACAACCATTTGTTGAGAAAAAGTTTGAATCTTGTTTACACTCTTATTCTCAAATGTACAAGATGGCCGCACATCCCCCTTGATAATCCCAACTCAAGGGTTTCAACTCTCATCTCTCACAATGCCGGGAAGGACAGATGCGGATCGTAAACACGTGGAACTTGGAAAAATGGATACTCTCCTGTAAAGGATACATTTGATGGCAATTTGATAGTAGACAATAAAGCAAAATAAATAGATAGGAAAAAAGGTGTTTTTTAAACCGGGTTTTCCGAAGGAAAAATCCGGTTATTAGAATGGTGAAAATGGCGGGCGGGTGGCTGCCAAAAGGGTAGATAACACCTCCTACAGTTTTCAAGATAGGAAGTTGTTGTTTTGTCGATCAATTGTACAAATATCAGAGCTGTGCAAATTTTTTGGATTTGTATTTTTGATAATTTTTGAAGAAAAAAAATACCAGCTGTTGAACTTAGTCATTTTCTCGCTGAATATTGCATATAGGGTACCCCTATTGTATGGATAACTCCCTGTACAGTTTTCAAAGAGGAAGTTGTTGGTTTGCAGACCAATTTAACATATATCAGAGCTGTGCATATAACTTGTATTTTGATTTTGATTAATTTTTTTTAAATACTACCCGTTGAACTTAGTCATTTTCTCGCAGAATATTGCAAATAGGTACCCTTGTCGTACAGATAACTCCTACTACAGTTTTCAAGATAGGAAGTTGTTGTTTCGCAGATCAATTGAACTTATATCAGAGCTGTGCATATTACTTGGATTTTGATTTTTGATATTTTTTTTTTCAAAAAGCTGTTGAACTTAGTCATTTTCACGCAGAAAATTGCATACAGGGTATCCCATTTCTCTGGATGTGTTGTGTTTATCAATTCAGGGTTGACAAATGGATTATGAATACTGTTCACACAAACGAAAACCCAGTTTGCTGTCACATTGACAGCTTTTCTCTTGCAATCAAGTTGATTTCGTTCAGTATTTAGTGGGGATTATGAACTGAATTGGGAAAGGATCGGATGTATAACCCGTCAGGATCCGATCTGAATATTATGTGCATGTCCACAAATAACATGTCAGATATAAAGAACTAAAGAAAAGCAACTCTCAAAAAAGGAACAGCCGTGCATGGAAACAAGTATCCATGTGAACTTCTTTCAAGTGTTGTAAAATCATGAAAATTCAATACTTAATCGTCATTTAGCGGTATTTCTGCTGCAAACAGAGAGGCTTATGCGTAAACTCCGTACAGAAGCAGAATGAAGAATATATTCAAAAATGACAACTTTTTATCTGAAAAAATTACAAATTAACTTTTCTTTATTGTTTGGAGGGTGGAGGTTATGATTGTAGCGTTAATATATCCAATCACTTTAAACGTTAATATATATTTCAGTAAAATTTTTCTTAAAATCAAAAGTTTCTTTATCTACATAACAATCAAAAATATAAATGAATAATTTTAGGTAAAATATACATACTTGTATTACAATATAACACATGAAACAGTGGTCATGACATTCACATGAAATAGACTTAATTAGTTTTGATAAATAGATATTACAAATATAATTCAATAAGTTTTCTTTAATTACGATTGTGTTTTATAAACCCTCGAAACGTTAATTTGTTATGTTTCGATGTACAATTCTTATGATAAAGATACATCTAATCTTCAGATTTTTCCATACATTTGTGTTTTGGGATTATCTTATCTATTAAAGAGTTCTGATATTATCGTACTTTAAAAGGAGATGGGGGAGCAAGATGGCGCAAAAATCCATTTGGTTTAATTGTATAATACAGTTTCAGGGGTTTTTTTTTGTTTTTCCTTTTGTATATATTCTTTTTTTTTATGTACAATCCAATTTTTTTAAAGCCATCTTCTAGCGATAGTCAGTTTGAATATTATAATTAACGCAAAGAATTTTTTTTAAAATATCAATTGGCTTGAGTGTTTCTTGTATTGAAACTAAACCTAAAATGCCTCGTTCTACCCACGTCGTTTAAATACAATATTCGATTTTGGACACGACTTTACAGACTTCAATTATTTCCTGGAAACGTACAAATGTTGGGACACAAAATGATATATCTAATGTAAAGTGGGTCGTCGCTCCAAGTTTTTGTGATTGAAAAAAAAATATGGAGCACACACCCACTCTATGAAATAAAAGGCATGATTGAAGTTCTAAAAAAATCTCACTATTTGAAGATTTTGGTACGCATACACATTTTATATCTTCGCTAGCGGTCCACTCCGCTTCCCTAAAACCCTTGGCAGATCTCATTACAAAACCTCGGTGATGCGGTGGCACTATCTATTTTGAATTTTGCTGTTTTGGGTTTAATTTTTAAGCATCGTATACATCTTAATGTAAGCATTTTACTCGTATTTCCTAATCTACTATGTGTAGTTAAGGTGTAACTATGGAATGTTTGGTTTAAATCGTTTTGTCAAAGCGCTAAGCATAGCTAAGCGCTTTATTGTCGTTAGACTTCTACTTCCGGTGCATCAAATAACCGCCCCCTATAAGCAGAAATATGCATCACTTAAAATGGCTAGGGGACCAGTTTCAGGGGTGCACGGGCTATTGTGAATACAAAGTTCGGGATATTGTGAATCTAAGGTGCGGGGCTTATGTACATCATTGCAGTTACGCAGTGATGAGGAAATATATTGCCTAAACAGAAGCTGAAATATAAAAATCAAATCGATTCTTTCTAACTAAGCTTGCAAAAGCTAAATTTCCTTTAGAACCAAGCTAGGTTAGCGCTTTTTAGTACTATCAGTACTTTGATTTAACTTATCATCAACCATTGTCGTTATCCAACTTCCGGACTTCCATATCTGACCCCTGACGAAATTTCACAGTGCCTACTAGCCTTTCGTCTATGCAATCCACTTCAAATTTTTCATTCTCTTAATATTTCTTGCCCCGTTACAATTGGTTTCTTAATACTTTTGTGAAGGATATTCTGATCATGATAATTAATCGCCACATTCCTAACCGCATGGACCACAAAAGAAAGCATTTCAGTAGGGAGAACATTGCCCGCGTCAGTTTGTTATGTAAATATATGTACTATATAGATACTTTCATAGCTAATATAAACCATCAAAGAAAACTTTTCTATACCTACATGTAATTATCTCTCTAAAAGTTTTTACAATTATATGTCTTGAATAAGTAAATTGTTCGTTGTTATCAATCATAACGTCGTGTAGAACGAACAACCGATTTTTCCAGGCTGGATTCGAACACCATTAAAACTAATAATGTGTTTAAAAAAGTTATAATTAAAAAAAAAACCCTAAGAAATGTGTGGTTCATACGCGAGCAAATGTATTTGAACTGATGAGATCATGGTTTCATATAGCCCTTCTGAGAAGAAATGCTTCGCTAAAGGACATTTTCCCGTTGGTTTCTTACACTGTAGTTTTAGTTAACCAATATAAACTTGAGGAAGATTTTGATCCAATTTGTATCTATGTTTTCAGCAACTGCATTCAAAATAGAAAGATACTTGTGTCAGATGTTTACAATAGTTTATGGACTAAATACCTTCCAGTTGATAATATTATTTAAATTTGCATCAAATGCTATTTTGTTAATTTGATGCCCGATTATTTTCTAATAACAACTGGAATGACAAACGTTAGATCATTTGAAATCAACATGACAAAGAGCTAAGTTTTGTTTTGCTGCTTTCACAGCAATTTATTTTTATCCAACAGAGTAACAACCTAACATAGGGAGACCAGACCAGACCAGACCAAAGGTTGCGACCGAAATATTATCCCATTCAAATAAGAGGCTCACGGCGAAGCGCATGGATATCACGTGGTTATTTAACCGGAAGTGTTGTTGTTGTTGAAAAGGAGAGGGATCAGGAAAAGCAGCACTGAAAAAGATGATTAAACATTGTTGTAAATGATGCTTTAATCACTACATGTAGATAATAATGAATGCATATAAATCAGAATAAAAGCATGAAAGTATGACAAGTTGATAATCTACTTACTAAGAAGTCCAATGCCGCTGCCTCCGAACAGACCGTTGTTTCCGGTACCGACTTCAGTTCCAAGACCGATTGGTGGAAGGGGAAGGGGAGTAGGGGCTTGCTGTTGGACGGGCACAGGGACTGGGTAATACACAGCAGTTGAGGATTTCTTTCCGTGTCCCTTTCCGTATCCACTTCCATATCCGCTTCCGTATCCGCTTCCGTACCCGCTTCCGTATCCGCTTCCGTATCCATATCCACTTCCGTATCCACCTCCATATCCGTAAGATCCAGATGTTGGATAAGACATGTAGCCGTAGCCGCTACTTCCGTAGCTGCTACTTCCGTATCCGCTGGATCCGTATCCCTCAGCCATGGCCACGGCAACGCCAACCATCATAACGGCAGCAATGGTGATGAATGAACGCATCTGAAATGAACAAAATGTCAATTTTTATATTGATAGTCCCAGAATTTTGAGTTTTTTTATTTTTATTCATTTCACAATTGTGCAAATCATAAAAAACACTTAGTTTTGTGTGATAATATTAACGACAAGAAAAACCAAGATAAAAACAAGAGCTATTTCGTTACGGAGAAGAAAAAAAATCCTAATTATTATGTAAAATAGGCTTAATTTCAAAGTTATATATCTTATGCTGGGTTAAGGACATATGTCCTTTATCTTTCATTATAATCTATTTTTGAAAGTTAAAATTACGTTTTGCGCTTTGATGTAACCTAGTTTTTTTTTTCATTGATAATAGATAATAAAAACAAACAATATCTTCAATGCAGACTGAAATGTTAAAATCCCTGTAAATGGACAGCGATGCTTACCTTTCGATCTGTTGGACTGATCTGCAATATTCGACTATTCTACCCCTTTTATAGTATTGCAAAGTGCATCCAAAAATGTTGGTGGCGTAACAATATGGCGTAAGAATGTACACCTTTCCTTCGCGATGTGACGTAATGACTAGACTTCCTATTGGCTGTATTCAGTAGTTGGCATTTCTGTGGTTACTAGCTGGTAATCAGACTCTCAAACTATTCATTCAGCTCAATGTAATTGATGCGATTAAAAAACTTTTGCTACTTTCTTTATTCAAAAATTTTCAAATTGCAGTAAAACCAAGTGAATTTTTTTTAGGGGTTCTGTTTGTTTGTTTGTCCTTTTCATTTACAATTTTGAAGGAGGGGCACTAAAAGTCAGATAAAAAACGATTAAAGTGGATTTAAATTATTTATATTTTGCTTTTGGAAGTCACGTGTTTGGCAAGGGAAGAAATTTTATTTAGTTGATTTTTACGTAACTTTTGAATGATTAATTTATTTACAGTTTGATTATGCCGGTATATCTTCTTCTTTGAGAAACGTCAATGAGTTCTTTGAAAATAAAGCCAACTCTGCAATCAAGCTTTGTTTTTTCTTCCTTATTAAGTTTATAAACCACAATTTCATCCTTGAAATTTTCATAAACGTGCTTACAAAGAAAGTTCAACCTGGACATATCAATGAAATAAAATTTGAAAATTTAATCTAAGGAAACTGAAAATGTTCGACTCAACATGTCTAGCTCATCTTGTATTCTGCTAATAGTCATTTGATCAATTGATCGCCATGCTGATATCAAAATCTGATCAAGTATCGGAATTTATTTTAAAAGGAAATGGGTGGATAAGGCGTGTAAAATGCCTATTTCAGGACAGATAAGATAGTATTAAATTAGAATATCAACAAATTTGATATTTGTTAAAAAAAAAATGTCATTCCAAACGATGTATATTAAATATAATATCGGTTTGCAACCCTTAAATACGTTTAATACTTGGATTATGTTGATTCAAACTGGGGGTTGCGTATCAAAATCTCCAAATAGCGTAATTTTTAAGAATTTCAATTCCATTAATTTCGGTTTGCGCTACATACTTCTTTAAAAGTCTAAATAAGGTCTAATGGAAAGCAACCCGATTTCAATCAACAAAACCGTGGATTAATGACCTGCTACATGTATGCATTGAAAATTATTTACCCCAACATTTGAACGTTTTAGAAAAATGATACAAGTATATTAATTCGTTAAAAGATAAAAGTTGCATATTGCATTTAAACAACGCACTTTGTTGTGACTTAAATGGCTCAGTGTTAAGAACACTAGACATAAGGTAATTTATTTAATAATGTTTTAAATTTTTATTTCATTATTAAAAATATTTCAATTGGAAATATTAAATTTGAAACAATCATTGCACGACTTAACCAAATGGGCATTTGCGCTATTTTATCACCTGCATCTTCTGAGTTTGGTTAATGTATTCGTTGCAACAGCGAAAAGAAATTATCTTAAAACGTGTTTTGAAATATAAAACAGTCGAAAAGAATATTCATTATCAATGAATTTCTATATATTTTAAAATGAATTATTTCCTTTTCTCAAGTTCAATTAAGCTTAATACGTATAATTTCTTGACAATCGATTGAATAAATACATGTTATATTACAGAATGGAATGAAATAAATACGTTATATTACAGAATGGAATGAAGGTACCCGTGTTTTGATTACCGACTCTAGCAGTACATGTTAATTATGTAACTCGCACATTTATGTCTTCCGGGGTAGACATGTATTACCCAAATATTCGCTCATAATACGCAAACCCTGCAACATTTATATCACCGACTGTGTTGGTTTTCCCATTTGAATTACTTTAGATTGCATAAAATTCAAATTCGCGGACCCCTATATATACCCAGTTTCTCCGATAGCTTGGCATATACTCTACTCCACCTTCGAAGGTAAAGCATTTGATCTTGATCTGCGTTCGCAATCTCTCTCTCCTTATACCTTAGTGTCCTTTTTAATATATTTTATTTCTTAAATATTACTACTTTTGATTAACTTTTATAAAAAAAAAGTAGAATATGTTTTAAAGTACGGTAGACTTCATTGGTTTTGACTAAGCAATGAATATCTCTGATCCAACGTGCTATCTATTTTTCATTATCTATCATAATGATATTGTCCCTTTTAGATGCGTTCCTTTGCCACCGTCGCTATACTTGCCCTCGTCGCCGTTGCTGCAGTCAACGCTCAGTGGTTCGGCGATGACGGTTTTGATGATTTCTTCGATGATGATGATGATTACAGGATATACATGGGTGGCTATGCCCCATCTGCTGGCTTCGGACCACTTTCCTCTGGATACGTAATGGGATCCATGGGATCCGTAGGAATGGGATCAATGGGATCATCTATCGCTTATAGTCATGGTCACGGTGGAAAATCCGGTAAAGCCATGTACATTCCCTACGCTGTCCCCACCCCCGTCGCCGCCCAGCCCACCCCCCTCCCCCTTGAACTTCTGTATGGCAATGTCCAGACAACACAGAGCGGTCTCTTCGGAGGAAACGGAAGCGGTCTTCTTTGTAAGTAAAACGGAAAGTACATGTATATTCTTCTCTACGCTAATATTTTTTCACACAAAAATTTTTGACGAATCAACTTTGCTGAACTCTTGTGTTGATTTTCTTCTTGCAAAATAACAAACCTCTGATCATGAAATATATGATAACGTGGTAAAACAAGTTGAATGAAGAAAGTAGAGAAATATTGTAATATTTTGTCTTAATATGTATTGTACGAGGAATTTGCTTGTAATGAATGTTAATGTCAATGTTGCAGTGCTCCTATTCTTGTTGCCCCTCCTCCTGAACAACAACAACAACACCAGCGGTTAGGAAACTCGCCATGATTTAATCACCATTTGCATAGAGGTATATACAACGATTTCCATCCTCTGTTTTTTTGTTGTTTTTTTTAATTGTTTTTTGTTTTTTGGGTTTTTTTTGCTACAATTTTTTTTTAATGAAATAACCGAAAATAAAAAGCCGCATGGAGAAAACAAATTGAAGTGCTGTTTAAAAAACAAGAAAAAGCTATAATACTACTTCTTCAGTTACAAGTCCTTTGAATGTCGACGAGTAATATGTGATGTATGATTATATGATTCTACGTCATAAACGATATTGATTACCATGAATTATAACTGACTTACAATCGATTGATTTCTATTTTCAGACGAGAGACTCCCCCCAATCAGGGCGCATCTTAAGTTTGGTGTTTAAATATTGAATCTTCAATAAAAATTGTAATACCATGATTGAAATACACACACTGTCCTAGTTATTTGTTATATTAGAGCAATGTTCGCAGACTTAGTTTGAATAGTTCTAAGCATTAAAACCATTTTAACAAAAGCTTGGAGATTTGGGTAGCTGTGTCAAAAAGCAATTTGACGTAGACATGTCTATTTCATTGTTAGCCAATCATCCATGGCTCTTTGAAATCAACAAGATTTGTCTTGCTTTTGAGCTAAGACTACGCAATCGAAGCATATATTTCTCTTAAAACCGAGTAATTTTTAACTTGTTTAAACGCAAAAATAGATTGCTACGTCCTACTAAAAGTCCAAGGTCTTGTTAATAAAATGGTTCTAGATGCGATGGTCACAATGATTATTTCGGTATTACGTGTAGTATGGTTATATTATGCACTGTGATAAAATAGTGACGATGCAGCCTTGCTTTTTGTTCTTTTAGAACAATAAAAATAGATATTACTTATTTATTTATATTCATCGTGTAATGCATTTAGAGAAAATTATTTTTGTTTCAAGTTCATGGATATGATTTAGCCCAGCACTTTTCTTATTCCATAACCATATAATCAGACACATAATTAATATATAAAGACTATCGTGGTGTTAGGGTGCCCTTGGTTAAACAAAAGCTGCTTTCAGCAAGAGACATTGAATGGAACAAAGAAGAAATGTGATACATTATATTTTATAGAATAGCAAAAAAGTGAGACAGGGGTCAAAAGTCTTAGTATAACATGCATGGAATCAGAGGTTTTCCGAATGAATGAGAAAAGCTAGACCTTGTAACTCACTGGCGTCGGAAGCAAATTGAAAGTGGGGGGGCTAGACTAATCCTCATAAATATTGAGAAAAAAGTAATTCCCAAAATCATGAAAATCCTAATCCGTGGGGGGGGGGGGGGGGGAGGGGGGGGGGGGGAGGGGGGGGGGAATATACATGTACCTATACTTCCTAAAAAAAAATTTACTTACCACAAAATTTTTTTCCCTCAATCACGAAATTCCTAATCCGGGGGGGGGGGGGGGGGGGGGGGGGGCTATGATTCTGAATCCAACTTCTCAATCGTTCAAGGTAAATTTAGGAACAATAATCTTTCCTGCGGGAAAAAAGTGGGGGGGGGGGGGGGGGCTGAACCCTCTATCATACTATGTTTCTAATGGTTAGGTATAACTTTGCAAAAAAAGTGGGGGGGCTAAGCCCTCCCCCCCCCCTAGCCCCCCCGGTTCCGACGCCTATGTAACTTACATATTACTGAAAAGCGAACGATATTCTAATGTGGTATGATGGTGTTTCATACTTCCGGAATTACATGTATAACATCAGAATGTAAAACGAAGATTGTTCGAAAAAGGGATGAAATGAAACAAAACGGTCCATATATAAACAGTCCTCGTTGTGCCCATTGATTTACTTTAACTACGCTATGATTCATTGTTAGTAAATTGTACATAACGGAAACAAAGGACAACTATTCAATATCAGATATAATATAAACAATTGCTCCCAAAATATTCTAAAGCATTTTTTACAACAAATATTAATTATCAAACCCTTTATAAGTTATTGCCATTTACATGTACAATTTTGATAGAACATTTCTATTTGAGACCTCAACAACGCAAGAATTGATAATGATTTATTAATATAATCACTATGAAAATGTACCCCCCCCCCCCCCCCAAATAAAAAACAACAACAACAACAAAAAAAAAAAAAAAAAAAAAAAAAAGAAAGAAAAGGAAGAGCTGAGAGCAAATGTACATGTTTATACCTTCTTTTATACAATCCAGAATGCTTTACTTAATAATATCAAACTGACAAAAGTCAGACCTCTCAATCATAAATTTCTTATCTTACGTGTAGACGTGTACAAGTGCGTGGTTCCGAAATTTTTTTCCTGGGGAATCGGTGGTCCGAGTGATAATTTTGTTTGCCAGGGGAGGGAGGGGGTTCCGAGGCATATATGTACATTTATCTGAGAAAAGTTTAATTTGTCTTGGAATGAAAATGTATTTTGAGGTATTTTTTTTTAATTTATGAAGTATCCAGCCTTGTTGTCTTTGTTAATCTTAAAAATGTAAGATTTTGACACCAATGTGTACAAAAGAAATATGATCAATTGTTGTTGACGACATGGGGAATGAGCTGGAATTACATGTAACTGAAGACATGGACAACATACATTTCCTTCACTGTTTGATACTCATGTGTAGATCTATGATCTCAGAAAAGCTTTCCATAATTTTTGTGAAATAAATATAAACTTAGTAGATGTATTGTGTCTTTATAACGATTTCAACATGAAGTTGAACTATTTTCTAAAAATCATACTGAAAATATGCGAGACGTTAGTCAACATTTTTTTTTAACAAATTGGAATCAAAAAAAGATATGAGCCGTACCATCACACATTGGCGTGTAATATTGGAATTGAACTATGCAGGTTGAATTACTAAAGTGTAAGACGAGTGTATTTAATGTAAAAATGTGTTTGTATAATGTTATTTTGAGATATTTTGATGTTGTTAAATTCAGCATACTCATGATTTCCTTAAAAATTTACTTGAAAAAGTGATCATCCGCGATAAACCCGGATTGGTCAATATCGTGCTACAATATAAAAGACAATATTATAACAGTTATAATTTTGTTGTGAGTTTTGTTTTGTTCAGTTTGCCAACATTGTTATCAATACCCAACAATGAATATCTGCCACGCGTACAGCCAATGGTCGCTAAATAAATCTTTTAAATCAAACAAAATTTTGGGGTTTTTTCTCTGGGTGAATAAACGTGGTATTGCTAGTATGTCCCCTTTTACCACCCAAACTAAACTGATTCTTAAAGAGACCAATTTAATGAGATTTTATTAAATCATACCAATACTTTTAAATATGTGGTCATCAGTGGAAATCTTCATTTTATTTAAAATGTTATGAGAATGTTTTCTGCAACTTTTTATTTTCGGAAATGTGCAAATTCCACCATCTTTATGAAAACTGTCTTTATTGAAATCGTATTTTTTTTCTATTCACAACTGAATCAAAGTTTCACAAAAGGCGGAGTGCTGTGATGAAATAATGGAAAGTAAAGTTCTTAGAAATTACGCTTTCTTTTTATGTTGATAGTCGTCAATACATGTTTATGATTGTTTCATTTATTTAACTTCAAATTGCTTTTTGAATTCGATGATTTAATAAACATCGTTAGAAACGGATTCCTAACGAGATATCAAATAGATAAGTAACATATCTTAGTTATTTTATTTTAATTTTCTTTTCCATTCCACAAATTGTATTTTGGCACTTTATACTACGTATTCGCCCTTCTTTCTTCATGTGCTCAATTAACTTTGTTTATGAATATAAATTATACATGTATCATGTTTAAACAAAAAATAATCTCAAATACATAGAAGCATAAACAATGGTTGCATTATTCCCAATCACTTCCTTAAAATATTTCAAAACCATCCTCTCAAAATTTTTCTTCAGCAAAACTTCCCAGTTTAATAAAAAAGAAAAAGAAAAGAAACTCCGATTACCGTGTAATACTGATTGTTACGAACACAATCTTGTATGTAATCTTAAATGTTTATACGTGTAACATGTGTTCGGTATTTTGAACACAAGAATTGCTCTTTCATATCTTATCTTTTAAAATTATGACATTTAAATGCTATAGAAATAGTTTTTTTAAACTATTGTTTCTTGCTTGAAAAACGAACCAATTCCTAAAAATACTTCGATGAATTATTTGAAACATCGAAATATTTGGAAATTTATTATCTGATTATTTTAAATATCGTAAATAAATACAATAATGAAACAATGGTTGAAGACTTCTCTTATAATTGGAATCAATTCATGTGCACAAATGCACAAATGTAGTTGTTGAATTTTCTCGCCATAATTCTTTTAATTAATAAATTGGTAAATTATATATTTGAGTGTCTAAATTCATGTTCAACTATTTGAAATAAAGCCGAATTTCCACTCCATGAGTTTGAAAAAAATAAAACTTGAAAACAGTGAGTTTGCATAGAAATAAGCTACAAACACTGAGTTTGAATAGAAATTAAACAAAAAGCCATAAGAAAAAATCTTTATGTCTTGCACTGTTCTTCCTGAAGTACCCATCGCATTTTGTCAGCATTAATAGAATAGATCACAAAGTCAAAGGTATTTGGTTGAAAAATATGTTTGTAAAGTAACATATTTTTGATAAGGAACCAGAATTCCACCCTATCCCCATCCCTCTCATTTTGAATAGAAGAGAACAGACAAAATGGGAGAGGAATTTTCTTGAGTAGCAATGCTTTTCTTATCCCAAACTTATCGTCCTAACTATGAAATTTGGAGCGCGTTAAATTGAGTTGACTTTCCATTTTTTCATGCCTTGATGCTTTAGATTGTGTTTAAATTTATTAAACTTACGAAAAACAGAAGTTTCCAGATCTGCATTGGGACTAAACTATCGTAGAAGAGAGTGTTGATGGTAACACACCTAAAAAAAATAAAGCAGCAGGTACACTGCATTTGATTCTACATTATCATAAAACGTCATAATGAATAAAAGTTTTGACACGCTTAGAGCTCTCGAATTACAATCTCTCCCATCAGCCCTGCAGATTAAAATGAACACGATAAATGTCTACAAATGAACATTAATGTATGTTTTCAAAGAAAGATTACACGAAATTTATATCTTTTTACATCATATCACACACCTAAAAAACATACACTTGTAATAAACTTTAAATGGATATAAACTTACGTATATTATCAACTTCCTTGTTGAGAGCATGCGCATTACGTCAGGTAGAAACAACATGGCCCAAAGTAACAACTGTTGGTGTGGCTGTTGCGCGCAAAACCGTAACCGCTGTAGGCGCCATTCACTCTTTGGTATAAAAAGGTGCTTCGACCAGATTCAAATCACTACCAACAGATCTTTCAAGGTAATTGACATCCCTAGTCAAGGGACTAAGCAACCGTTTTTTCTATGTATTTTTTTAAAGAACAGATATTTTATTCTGCATGTCTTAGCTGTTTTAGGCAAACCCTAGTTAATTTCTTTTTTGTTTCCACTTTAAAAAAAAAAAGGAAATACGACGTTCATGCATATTTAGATTTGATTTCCTCGAAATTACAAAAAAGTTTAATATACTGAACAGTTGAGTTCATACAATGTAAAAAATCCGGGTGTTTTTTTTTAAACAGATGCATTCCTCAGCTGTTGTCGCCGCTCTCTTAGTTCTCGGTGTTGCCCTCGTCCGTGCCGACATGGGATATTCCAGCGGTGGATACGATCAATCAGGGTACACAAGCGGATACGCAAGTGGATACGACCAAAGTGGATACACAAGTGGATATACTGGAGGATATGCAGGGGGATATGACAGCGGGTATGGATACAGCACCGGTATGGGCGCATATGGACAGGGTATGTCCGGATACGGACAAGGTTTATCCGGATATGGACATGGTTCATCCGGATATGGGCACGGTACATCCGGATATGGTCACAAGAAATCCATGAAATCCGTCTACGTCCCTTACCCAGTCCCAGTGGAAGCACCCGTCCAGCAGCCACTCCCCCTCCCAGCCCTTGGTCTGGGTGTTGGAGCTGAAACCAGAAACCAGGGAATCTTTGGAGGAAACGGTGCTCTGCTTTTGGGTATGTTATGATAAAACGTTTATTCATTTTCCGCTTAATATATACAAATTGAGAAACTAAGAAAAGGACTATCAAGAACGGAATTGCAATCATGTGTACTATTTTTTTTAGCTGTATGTTTAAACACAATTCCAAAACAAGTAAATATGTTACTAAGGATATTTGCTGACAGTTATCAATTTGTCCATCTCCTGGTAATATCTGTCCATTTGTTGGATCTATTTATTGTATAATTCATCATTCGTTATTCTCATTTGAAGGTCTCTTGGCTCTTACACCAATCTTGTTGAACAACAACAACTCTGGTTAAACCATTAAACCCCAATAGATCTCCCTTTGCCAAAAATTAAGGTAAGAGAAAAAATGTTGTTTATTATTTTTTTACTATATATTGCATCTTAATGGAGCACATTTTATGATTATTATTTCTCCGTAACACAATTTTTTTTTTATCTTTTTCAGATGTTCTTCGCGGCCCTCAGGGAAGACAAGATGAATCTATATTGACAGTTTATTTTATATATGTTGAAATAAATACTGTTGTAAAAAACAACAACTCGTTATTTTATAACTTACAAGAGAGTTTACGCTTTTCAACTTCTCCCAGAAGTGAACAAATAATGCCGATTATACGCCGTGTTCTCACTTCGACTTCTAGCAATCAATACTGATCAATGGTGTGTACTGTTAAGAAATTGTTGGATATTATAGTTAATGGTACTTAAAGGTCAACATCTAGTTATTGTAAACAGCTTAGAGCAGGCACCTTTACGAAACTTTCCTAGGATATGACCTAAGTGAGTTCCTTAGATGTGACTTAGGAAAAAAGTTAACATCCTAAGGCCAACTTAGGACACGTTTAAGATGTAGCTCGACGGTAATATACTAATAGGAACATATTAATTAAGAAACCCTAACACGTGTAACCTACTAAAATCAGTCTTATTTTTCACATCAATTCATACCGATAGAATTTGAGAGACTTCTGCTGGGGTAAATCATTAAACGTTTTGCCAGATAATATAATACATGTCGGTGAAACGATATGCCTAAAACCAGGAATTTTCATTTTTATACATTTTCTTAAATATATACATTTACTTGGATATATTTCAGTCACCAATAAGTTTGTTCAAACAAAAATCCTGAAATCCAATTAACCGCTATTTTGTGTAAAGAAAATATATGTATCATGACAGCTTTTGGCTCACAAGCAAATAATTTTTGAATAACATATGGGCATTCTTTGAATGTAAATTAATATTTGATACTCTTGCCATTTAAGTAGTGCGTTTCATAAATTTTTACCTTACATATACACACACGACCAATTTCTTTTCATCTGCAGTATTTAGAATAACAGTACAGTTTAAATAAGAAATAAATTGTTATCTATCTCGAAAATATAGTTAGTTTAATCAACATTTTCAATAATTTAAAAAAATATATATTTTTTTCAGAATGAACTTATAAAAATTGAGAATGATCCCACATGGTATTTTGTTGAAAAACACATTTGTAAAGTAACAAGGACAATGAAAAAAAAAAGAACCAACATTCCACCCTAAACCCCCCCCCCCCATCCCTCTCATTTTGAATAGAATAAAACAGACAAAATGGAAGAGGATTTTTTTGAGTAGCAATGCTTGTCCTATCCCAAACTTATCGTCCTAACTATGAAATTTAGGATGCGTTTAATTGAGTTTACTTTACATTTTTTCATGCATTGGTGCTTTATATTGTTTTTAAATTTATTAAACTTACAAAAAAACAGAAGTTTCCAGATCTTCAATGGGACTAAAATATCGTAGGAGAAGAGAGTGTTGATGGTAACACACCTTAAAAACCAAGTAATAGGTAGACTGCATTTGATTCTGCGTTATCATAAAACGTCGCAATGAATAAAAGTTTTGACACGTTTAGAACTCTCCAATTACAATCTTCCCCATCAGCCCTGCAGATTAACAGGAACACGATAAATGTCTACAAATGAACATTAATGTTTGTTTTCAAAGAAAGATTACACGAAATTTGTATCTTTTTACATCATATCACACTCCCAAAAAACATACACTTGTAATAAACTTTAAATACATATATTTACATTCTACTGTGTTTTTCCATTAAATTCCGTGATGTTTAAATGCCTCTAAATGCAACAAGTAGTCAAAGGTCAAATTGACGAGTTTTATTATGACGTCACAAACGTTGAACGCTGTAAACTGCAACGTCACAAGCGAAAATCAAAGTTCACGCTTATGGCTGTTACTGTGGCTCTTCCATTAATATTAACTTACCCTTAGGATAAGATAGGAATTTTAAGGTATGAATCACATTTGCAGACAAGGCAAGAAGTTAAAAAAAATGTAAATATAAGCATTAAATCATGATTTTTTGAAGTATACACTCTCATAACTGCAGCGGTGTGTGCATACAAATTTTCATAACGCGCTAACGCGCGTTACTCAATTTGTATGCACACACCGCTGCAGTTATGAGAGTGTATACTTCAAAAAATCATGATTCAATGCTATAATAAACTTACGTATATTATCAACTTCCTTGTTAAGAGCATGCGCATTACGTCAGGTAGACACAACATGGCCCAAAGTAACAACTGTTGGTGTGGCTGTTGCGCGCAAAACCGTAACCGCTGTAGGCGCCATTCACTCTTTGGTATAAAAAGGTGCTTAGATCAGATTCAAATCACTACCAACAGATCTTCCAAGGTAATTGACATCCCTAGTCAAGGGACTAAGCAACCGTTTTTTCTATGTATTTTTTTTAAAGAACAGATATTTTATTCTGCATGTCTAAGCTAATTTAGGCAAACTCTAGTTAATTTCTTTTTTGTTTCCACTTAAAAAAAAGGAAATACGTCGTTCATGCATATTTAGATTTGATTTCCTCGAAATTACAAAAACGTTTAATATACTGAACAGTTGAGTTCATACAATGTAAAAAATCCGGGTTTTTTTTTTAACAGATGCATTCCTCAGCCGTTGTCGCCGCTCTCTTAGTTCTCGGTGTTGCCCTCGTCCGTGCCGACATGGGTTATTCCAGCGGTGGATACGATCAATCAGGGTACACAAGCGGATACGCAAGTGGATACGACCAAAGTGGATACACAAGTGGATATACTGGAGGATATGCAGGAGGATATGACAGCGGGTATGGATACAGCACCGGAATCAGCGGATATGGACAGGGTATGTCCGGATACGGACAAGGTTTATCCGGATACGGACATGGTTCATCCGGATATGGGCACGGTACATCCGGATATGGTCACAAGAAATCCATGAAATCCGTCTACGTCCCTTACCCAGTCCCAGTGGAAGCACCCGTCCAGCAGCCACTCCCCCTCCCAGCCCTTGGTCTGGGTGTTGGAGCTGAAACCACAAACCAGGGAATCTTTGGAGGAAACGGTGCTCTGCTTTTGGGTATGTTTTGATAAAATGTTTATTCATTTTCCGCTTAATATATACAAATTGAGAAACTAAGAAAAGGACTATCAAGAACGGAATTGCAATCACGTATACTAGTTTTTTTTTAGCTGTATGTTTAAACACAATTCCAAAACAAGTAAATATGTTACTAAGGATATTTGCGGACAGTTATCAATTTTTCCATCTCCTGGTAATATCTGTCCATTTGTTGGATCTATTTATTGTATAATTCATCATTCGATATTATCATTTGAAGGTCTCTTGGCTCTCACACCAATCTTGTTGAACAACAACAACTCTGGTTAGACCGTTAAACCCCAATAGATCTCCCTTTGCCAAAAATTAAGGTAAGAGAAAAAATGTTGTTTATTATTTTTTTACTGTATATTGCATCTTAATGGAGCACATTTTATGATTATTATTTCTCCGTAACACAATTTTTTTTATCTTTTTCAGATGTTCTTCGCGGCCCTCAGGGGAGACAAAATGGATCTATATTGACAGTTTATTCTATATATGTTAAAATAAATACTGTTGTAAAAAAACAACAATCTCGTTATTTTATAACTCACAAGAGAGTTAACGCTTTTTAACTTCTCCCAGAAGTGAACAAATAATGCCGATTTTACGCCGTGTTCAACTTCTAGCAATCAATACTGATCAATGGTGTGTACTGTTGAGAAACTGTTGGATATTTCTTCCCATCTATCTTGTAGTTCTTATAGTTAATGGTACTAAAAGGTCAATATCCAGTTATTGAAAACAGTTTAGAGCAGGCACCTTCACGAAACTTTCCTAGGATATGACCTAAGTGTGTTCCTATAAGATATGACTTAGGAAAAAAAGTTAAGAACATCCTAAGGCCAACTTAGGAAACGTCTTTAAGATGTAGCTCGACGGTAATATACTAAGAGGAACATATTAGTTAAGAAACCCTAACACGTGTAACCTACTAAAATCAGTCTTATTTTTCACATCAATTCATACCGATAGAATTTGAGAGACTTCTGCAAGGGTAAATCATTAAACATTTTGCCAGAGAATATAATACATGTCGGTGACACGATATGCCTATAAAACCAGGAATTTTCTCTACATAATTCCGATATGATTTGAACAAAATTCCTATAGGATTTTAAAATCCGATAAGAAATGTTCATTTCCTATAACAAAACTACCTTTCTAAATCAAATCCCTGAAAGAAATATTTTTCTCCTATAGAAAAATATAATTCCTATATATTAGGATTTTTAGAAAATGCGATAGGATTTTCAATATTTCCTGTAGGAAAATTATTTCTCTTATGCTAAATATTATTTTCCTATGGGATACCGGTGTAAATTCTTAAAGATAAATATCTCACCTGTCAGATGAGACACAATTAAAACAAAAGTGGTTATAAACATTCTCTAGACAATGGTCTATCATTTGGTGTATATGGATTTTGGCACTGGCATAATTATCCGGCTCAGTGTTATATTCTCTATCACTGGTAAATAACTTTTTCTTAAGATGTAAATATGCAGTCCGTTATGTTGTGAAGAATAGTCTATTTCGAATGGATTCAAGGTTAATACAGGCAAACGTTATCACAACTTTTGTGCAAAAAAGAGGGGAGTGAAATGATATGTCTTATAAACATTGAATAAAAGACTATTAACAATGGAAACGAGCTTGCAATTATTTATATCATGCTAACATTTTTATATTCATTCACATTATTTTTTGTGAAATAAAGCAACAAACATTCATGATCAATATCAAAATTAAACCAATCACACATGAAGGTTTTATGCACATTTATATGTGCATGGAGTATGTATTGACATTTAAGCTCTGTTCATTTGAAACAATGTGGACTGGATTTGAAATAAAACCCTTTTGCTGTGAAAATATTCATAAACATGTAACTTTAAAATGTATAAACACTGTCAAAAAATTATGGAATACATAGTATTATATGATATGAAATAAATTTTTCATACAGGATGACAATACTGTAATGTAATTTGGCTTCTATAAGAGCCTTTAAAAGGTTTTCCAAATACAAATAACAAAAGTTTCAAACTTTGTAACTTTTCCTTTCAATGACATGTACAATAAAATTTTCCAACATGAACACTAAAGCGTATTTTGGTTTTATAGATGTTTTCATAGTACATGTTCAAAGTAAGAGAATCCATGATCAGCAATGTATCAAGATTTTGAGTAACGAATGTATAACAATTTTTATAGGTTTTTCCTTTGACTCCTATATCAGTTACAACACATCTATTTTCTTCTTATACAAGTTAAAAACAAATTTTAAACATGATATAATATGAATGGTTCTTGATATACTTATGTATCAAATGTATTCAATTTAGATTCTATATGTAGATGCATATAAAGTTAGGCACATAGCTGAGAAATGTCCAGAAAATTTAAAACAGATGATGGAAATGTCATTCACACTAGAAATAAATGAATTGAAAGATGCTGAATTTGGAATTTAATGGCCCTGAAAGCCATTTTTAAGCATAACATATATAAAAATATGTTTAACCTTAAAGAAACTTGAATGCAATAAATGTAAAAAAAAAAAAAAGAAAAGGATTTTTCAGAACACAACAATTTGCAAAAAGTTCCAACTTTTTTCATGATATTGATGGCATACAAATGTATTTTTTAAACAACTTGAAAATGTTTAACATACAATGTTATCTGTAAAAATAAGTAAAATATGGGAAAAAATATAATATGTAACATTTTTTGAAAAAAAAAGAAGGAACAAAAAAAAAAGAATTATTAAAAATAATATTAGATTTTTTTATTTTATTTTTTACAATTTTTACAAAAAATATTCAAATTAAACATGAGTTTTAATATACAAATCATAAAGTGAACTCACACATACTGCCAAGAAATGCAAAAAGATAACCAAAAAAAAATGAAAATGGATTCCATATGTTTTGAAAATGAGCATCATAGAAAAAATGTACAAAATTTAGAAGAGAAATAAAAAATGAGCTTGGTAATAATGATGATCTCAGTTTTTTCCCCCACAAAATACAATGATCTGTTTATCACGTTGTTGCCAGGAATGCACTATTCTGGTATTTTATACATGGTATGTAGCAATAACAAGTACTTCCATTCAAACACACTTTCACACACAATTGGTTCAGTTCTAGTCTCTGACTAGAGAATTGTACTAATGCACCAGTGGAGATACGTTGTGTAACTCATGAAGAAATTGTTGACATTCCAGAGCTGGAATATACAAAGGGAATCATTAATCCTAATTAAGTTAATGAACATTCATTTGACAATGAGTTCTTAGACTGATTCTCCAATTCCTTGTATGTTTTGTTTCAGGGAGGCTCTAAGATCTACCTAGTGCATGTATTTCATAGCACAATTTTTTCTCAATTTTAAATTTTTTAATTACGGGGACATTCAAAAGGTTTATTGGCATGAGGTAACCAATATGGAAAATTCAAACTACATTTGTAGTTGAGGTCATACATGTATATATGTGTGATAACCATATAGAAATACAAGGTGCAGACAGTAAAGCAATAAATACATGATGATTGAGTGACAAGTCCTTGAATTTCATTATATTAACAAAATTAGAGACATGAAAAAGTACAATGAATACAGTACTACCACATGACCAATTTTAGAACCCTATCCTATCCTATCCTATCCTATCCTATCCGGCATTATACATGTACCTACATGTACTCATTAATAAGTAAGAAATATATAGTTTATCCTGTTTTGATATCGTGTTCTGTAAGCTCTGTTCATCAAATTAGGTACTTGATATATATATATATAGTATACATAAACAGTACTAGTACTATTTAACTGGTTTTAACATTTACATTCTGAATGTTTAATCAGTCAACCTATCGTGTCATCTGTATATCCTCGTCTAGTTAATGTTAATCCTACCTATCAATAATTTCATTCTAACATTATTTTGTAATAAAACATAGGTAATCACAGATTACAAAGCTCACCGAGACGAGACATCACCCTTATGAGACTTCACCTTTATGAGACCACCTTTATCATATTAAATGAAAATCATACTTTATGATCTTGGATATTCATGGATTGTTTTGACACAATATCGTATATCATCTGTTAAAAAATTGTATGATAATCATATGTTCATATGTTAATCAATACAATAATATAAAATTAAGTATTGCATCCTATCATATTTACAACATATATCATATAATACAATAACATACCATAATAAACAATGATGAGATATGATATTGTAACCTATGATATGACATTGTTTTGTTATACGTTATTGTATTTGATCACATAATACAATATCATAATATATAAAACAATATAGTATTATATTACAATATCATATTACATAATACATCATAACATTGAAACATATGATATTATATTGTATAATATAGTATGATATTGTATGCCATACTGTATCATTTTTGATACATAATATGATATTGTATCATATGATACAGTATACTTTGATACAACATTGTATCATATCAAATGATACAATATTATGTAATAAAGTAAAATATTATATCATACAATATTATATTATACATATTGTATCATATGATACAATAATATATTTTACAATATCATACAATACAATTTCATGTGATAATATATCATATTATAAACCAATATCATATTATACAATATCGTATGATACGATATTATATAATATTATAGTATCATATTATACAATTTCATGTGATATAATTCTATATAACAGAAACTAATATCATATTATACAATATCGTATGGTACAATATTATAGAATATACAATATTGTATCATAGGATACAATATTATATTTTGCAATATCTTATGTAATAGTATCATGTGATAAAATAATAAATTAATAATACAATATAATATTATACAATATTGTATCATAATATACAATATTATATATAACGATATCATGATACAATATCATAACATAAAATATCAAAAAATTGATACAATATCATATCGTATCATATAACTTTTTATAATATTACATAAGATATTATACTGTATCATATTAAACGATATTGTTTCATACCATACAATACTATATCATAGGAATCATGTTATATCATTTATCAAAAAACACATCTATCTATTGGGCAAGTTTGAGTGAGGTAGGAGATTTCTTTAGCATCCTTGATAATTGAGATCAGGCTCTGCATCTGAAGCAACCTCTGCATTTCATATATAATATAGTTAAATCAACTATGCAAGCTATCATCTATAAAACATGTGACCTGTTCCAAAAACCTCATCCAGCATCCGAAACATATGGCTTAGATTCAGCATTCAAGCCTGTCAGGTGCATCAGTATACATAAGACGCATCTCCATGCAAGTTTGGTGAAGTTCAGACTAGTAATAACTAAGATATCATCATCAGAGGGCACTAGCAATTAAAACCTTAACCTGCTCCAGCATCCGCAACCTTTGTCTCAGATTCAACATCCATGCCTGTCAGGTGCATCTGTATCATAAGACACACCATCCATTCAAGTTTGGTGAAGTTAGGACCTGTAATATCTAAGATATATTTTTTAGCATCCTTGATAATGGAGATCAAGCTCTGCATCTGAAGCTTCCTCTGTGATTCATTCATATTACAGTTTAATCAACTATGCAAGTTTGAAAAAGTACTATTATCTATTAAACATGTGACCTATTCCAAAAAACTTAACCATATCCAGCATCTGAAACCTATGGCTCAGACTCAGCATTCAAGCCTGTCAGGTGCATCAGTATCATAAGACGCACCATCCATGGAAGTCTGGTGAAGTTAGGACAAGTAATAACTAAGATATAATCATCAGAGGGCACCTGTTTCAAAAACTTTAACCACCTCTAAAAACCTTAACCTCCTCCAGCATCCGAAACCTATGGCTCAGATTCAGCATTCAAGCCTGTCTGGTGCATCAGTATCATAATACGCACCATCCATGGAAGTCTGGTGAAGTTAGAACAAGTTGTAACTAAGATATAATCATCAGAGGGCACCTGCAACAAAAACTTTAACCAGCTCTAAAAACCTTAACCTCCTTCAGCATCTGCAGCTTATAGCCCAGATTCAGCACCCATGCCTGACTGGTGCATCAGTATCATAAGACACACCATCAATACAAGTTTGGTGAAGTATGAACCAGCAGTAACTTAGATATTGCTATCAAAGGGCACCTGCAACAAAAACTTTAACCTGCTCCAAAAACCTTAACCTCCTCCAGCATCCGAAACCTATAGCTCAGATTTAGCACTCAAGCATGTCTGGTGCATCAGTATCATAAGACACACCATCCATGCAAGTTTGGTGAAGTACGGACCTGCAGTAACTTAGATATTGCTATCAAAGGGCACCTGCAACAAAAACTTTAACCTGGTCCAACAACCTTAACCTCCTCCAGCATCTGAAATTTAGGACTCAGATTCAGCATCCAAGTCTTTCAAGTCCATAAGTAGGTCCAGATGCATCATCCATGCAAGTTTGGTGAAGATAGGACAAGTAATAGCTTAGATACAGGACCTGCAACAAAAACTTTAACCAGGTCCGGACGCCGACGCCGACGCCGAGGGTATAGCATAAGCTCCCCCTGACTTCGTCTCGGTGAGCTAAAAATGTAAATTTTTAGCATTTTAGTCATAGTTAGATCATATGAAGTAAAATTTATGTGACTAAGAAGGGAGCAGAGGGAAAAAACAAATCAAAACTTAATGTACTAACCATAACAAGGCATTTAATCTTGCAGATCAAATATGTGGTTTCGAAGAATTTTCATCATTCCAAACGTTTTCACTCGTTTTTTCTCTACAAATTGAAATACCAAATTCATTCAATTGGAAAAAAAGGCATGATATAATTAACTTTAATACACTACACTTATTTATAAAAGTAAAACACAAAGGAAATTAACATGGACTGATCACTCCAAAGAATAAAATTAACATACATTTCATTTCATGAATGAACTCTCTTTTAAAAATAACAATGAAAACATTTGAGGAATCAATAAGCACTCACTGAAAACATTGAATAGCTGATCATCACATAGGAGAAACTGTTTATTCTTGGGATCCTGAAATCCAAAGACAATCAACATGTCGTTAACATAACTTCAAAATAAAACTTTATGAAAATGCAAGCTAACTGCTAGGAAACATTTGAAAAAAAAAATGTCGAGAACTATACTGCCAGGCTTATAATGGTACTCAAATGCTTGATCAATGATTTTGTTTTATCTTACTGGTTAATATGGTCTTTATATTCACTTGGCAAGCCTTGCGAATATATAAAGACCATTTCAACTCTTTGGATAAACAAATATAAAATCACTCCATTGCATATCCAAATAAATAAAATCAATGTTGCAGCGTCAATAAACACATAGTCATTTTGTAAATTCTTAAATCAAAATACCTGTAAATTTCTCTCTTTAATAATGGCCCACATTTTCTTGACAACTTCACTTCTTGCCATCTGTAAAAAAAAAACCCAAAATATAAAATTGGTTGGTTTTATTCTTTGAAATATTTCATGAATTGATAGCTGCACTGGTAATATCACATTAACAAAGGTCTTAATTAACAAACATCTTACAAGCTAAAGTCTGGCAAGCCTTTTCAATACAATCATGCTTTTAAGCACTATGGCAGGTTGTAACTTTTTTTTTGGGGGGGGGGGGGCATTTACACATTTAATATTGCAAATAAAATACAAAATTTCTATTAAATGCCAGAGCTCAGATCATTGAATTTTAGATCCAATACATTGACTTAATTTCTACATGCCAGTTGACCTAGTGACACAATTCTTTTGAACAAGTACAGTGTAGTACTCACCTGATCTGTACCCATGACTTCTGCCAGGGCTGGAGATAATGAACAAGGTTTGCTGTAAATTGACTTTTCTGTGAAAAAAAATATTTTTGGCTGTTATGTCATGTACCGTACATGAGGTCAAATGATAATAAAAATGTACCATCCTTTACATCAGATGTTTAAACCAACAGCATATACATGTACGGTGCAGTAATTGAACCTTCTCAGGTAAAGATGCAGTTATGTAGACACTCTAAATGGTCAAATTTTTCACAAGATACAGAGAAGTTCTCAAGATATTGGGTGGACATTTCATTTCCATGTTAAATACTTATGATATCAATCAATTTGTATTTCTTCTGAGCCAAAGACAGATAAAATTCATTTAATACTGTCATTTACAAAGCCTGCATTAAGAAATTTTAACTTACTTTGTTTTTTATCATTTGGGTCCTTTTCTTTCTTCTTCCTAGGTTTCTTCTGTAATGTGGAAAAAAAAGAAATTTATTTTCAAAATATATTTTCTTACATCAATACAATCCCACAATCACAAAATAATTAATAATTTTTATTTACAATACCGATAATTATAATCATGCAGATTTCCGTAAAATTCTTTGCTGACGACCTGAATTAAGGTAAAAAAAAAAGACCTTACTGGTTTTTTGGCAACTGCTCGGGAGGGTCTTCGTGAGGTGTTTTCTTCTTCCTGCAGGCGACGGGCAATGTCCTCATCATCTTCACCGGCATCCTATAAATATTACATGTATCAAAAGATTTATTTAAAAAAATGTGTATATAACAAACTGATGACATTGCCATTGCATAGGTTCATTTCATAGAATATGCAAAAGTTTTGTAAAGGAAATTGACCATCACATTTTGGAGGCATATTTGAACTAATAATAAATAATATAAATACATGTAGTAAGTTACATGAGTAATTAAGCTGATTAAGAGACATATTAAACATTCTGTTAATTCTCTTACAGAATTGGAACAGATGGAATATAAACATTATTTTTTCCCTTATAAGGAATAAAAAGAAACTAAGGAACACTTTTTTGCCTACCCCTGACCCAGCAGATGAAATGGATTCCCTTTTCTTTTTCTCTGGTTTCATTTTCTTGACTGGTGGTTCATCATCTGACTGTTAAAGTGAATGTTTTTAATTTTAATTGGGGAAAAGTTGTAAATGATCAGAACACAGAAATTCAAATTCTGAATTCATATAAACATTATTACATGTCTTTACTAGCCAAGGATTGTTCACTGCTCCCATATCAACTTGGGATCAGGAGAAGAAATGAGTGAATTATCACTAATGGCTAGTGAAGATGGAATGATAAACTGTGTAATAATTTAAATTTGTGGGGGAATAATTTCATAGATTGTAATTTTTTTGAAGACTGGTAGTAATATAATTTAGCGTACATTTTTCTATGCACATTGAATAAAGACTGTGTTTCATAATTTGCTGTGAGTGTTAATTTGTGGGCAAGAGGTATCTGTGAAATCCACAAAATTGAGCCACTACAAATATTAATGATTTCATGGTGATTCAAAATAAGGTTTTACACAAACTTTATGCTGAAAATACAGCATGTACCTGACTTACTAGATTATCATCTGATGATTCTTTTGCTCCATTGCTCTGGGCCTCCTCTTTCTTTTCATTTTCACTTTCATCCACATCTGAGCCTGCTTCTGTCATCTCCTTCACTATCTCCATTGTTGCAGCATCCACTTCCTTCTTTCTGTATAATATAATACACATTGCACTTTAGAACCAGAAACCTTCAAATTATTATCTTTAAACGTTCAGATAGGGCAATTTGCAAAAGCTCAAGAACCCATGGTGAAAAACCACTATGCTGTTGTTCTAATACAACTTCATAAAATCTGCTGTCCCAATAACACAAGTTTGCACACCATGCCACACTCTAATGCGACTTCACACAACACTTTATAACACTTCTATATTGTAAC
Source organism: Magallana gigas (assembly GCF_963853765.1). Lineage (NCBI taxonomy): Eukaryota > Metazoa > Mollusca > Bivalvia > Ostreida > Ostreidae > Magallana > Magallana gigas. The sequence goes on along the minus strand of NC_088860.1, from coordinate 14,391,552 downwards.
AAAGTGATGGCTAGTTGTGTGTTTTTGATGGCGAGTTATTTAAAGTTGTGTTAGCATGACAGCATATTGTGCAAGGATATGTGAGCATGTCAGCAAGTTGTGTGGCCGTACTTATGTTGCATGTGCTATTGGGCTTTTGCAATGGGCTACCCAGGCGCCATAGAAATGTTATATGCATTTAATACTTTAGTTCCATTTTTAAAATTTCAAGTTTTATATTTTTGGCATTCAAAAACTGAATTAGGAAAATGTATTATATCAACACATGATAAAGAGAAGAAAACTAAAAACCTTGGAAACTTTTCTTTATACTTTTGTACATCAAGCATGCATCAAATTCAGTAGAATATTTAATATTAACTGAGTTAATATAAGCAGCAAACCTGTCAGTGAAATCGGCATTAAACCTAGATTCCAGAGCTCTTCGAACCTTCTTTGCAGATAAAGATGAGAGATCATTTCCTTTGACAATTTCTGAAAACAACACCAGCGTATTATCTATTACGCATACATGCACGTTGCACAAACAATAAAATGTAAACACGACGAAAAATTCGGTGTTTCATGAACATGGGCTGCCTTAAAGTAAAACTAGCATAGTGTGAGGATTGCTTGTGTAATTACAGCTGATAATGGAAGAGCAATAACAAACAAAGTCATCAACAAACCTCTAATCGCTTTTAACAAATCGGACTTGCTAATGTTTGCCATTTTTTCATGTGGTCGTTCGCTACAAAGGGAAGTCACTCTAAATCTTTAGAAACTATCGCCCAAACTTCAAAAAGCGGATCAAATTGGAAATAAACGTTACCCACATATAGGTATAGTTACAACAACATATTTAAAAAAAAAAATATGTATATAATTTAAGTCTATGTCAGACTATGATCATGATGATATTACTTTTAGATCTACGATCCTGATGAAATATTCTTTTTTGTTTCCCATTATACATGTATATTTACATTTTCCAGTGTCTTTGCCTGTGATAACACTATATCGATTTTGTATTCTACTACAGTTATTGCTGAGATCAAAGAGATGCCGCGGACATTATTCTCCAATATACCACGAACGTCATCAGTAAATCAAATCAGAAATACCTATTTGTCTCGCACTGGTCATGAAACCGTAAAAAGTTTTAAAACCATGTCAATTTCACGTGTTAGTTCAGTCAAAACGATGTGTATTGCCTCATATGTTTATTTTTAAGAGATCAATGCGGCTGTTCCTGGGACCTCCTTATATAGCACATTTTCACTGCGTGTTTTTACATAAAATATATAACGTGTGGTAGTAATAATCGTATTAAATTGCCCTTAAAATATTAGGAATATAACTCAAAGATATTTAATGAATAAGTGAAGAGTATCAAAAGTCCCAAGAAAAAATTCTGTCGTCTGCATGTGATTCCTTTGATCGATACACATGTAAAAATAACTAACGTAACTGCTGGGGTTACACGGAACAGCCGTCAAAATGACCTAGATCGTCTCTCTATAGGAGAAACGATCTGAAGAAATACTGGGCTGTTAGTAGAATAGAAATAAAGTTCTTGTTTTCGTGAATGTTGCAGGATAACCTCCTCGGTCTCGAAATGTTGTTTAAAATATAAAAGCCTCGGCTTACGCCTCGGCTTTTATATTTCAAAACAACATTTCTCAACCTCGAAAGTTATTCTGCAACATTCACGATAACTCGTACTTTATTTCAATGACGCCAAATTGAGGCGCCAGCGGGGTTTGCTTATTTATATTTAAATATTTAATCGTACGATGGCTTAAAATTATATAAATATAAGTAATAAGGAATCATTCTTTGAATATTATGAGGTGATAATTTCGGTCGGGGCGTGATCAAATCTATCATAAAGCCCGAAGGGCTTTATTGGATTTGATCACGCCCGACCAAAATTATCACCTCATATACTACTCAAAGAATGGTTCCTTATTCCTTATAACATTATATGTAGTAAGTCATCTTTCCGTAGTTATTACGAAAAAAATATCTCGTTATTACGGGTTAATTTTCTCGTATTTACGAGAAAAGATCTCGTAATTACGAAAAAAGATTAATATAAAATGGCGCGTTTCTGAAAAGACCTCCAAGTCGACTGGTTCTCCCTTTTAGTCTCTCTTTTCTTTCCAGAAACGTTAATTCAATTTTGATTAATTTTAAAATAACAACGGCCATTATTCATTAATTTTTACATAAAATGATCGGATTTGACATTTTATCTCATATGAATAAGTGGAAGAATTTTATGTAATTATACTTTTCATCTTAAATACCGGGGTATTATGATGAAATAATTTTTACATAAAATGATCGGATTTGACATTTTATCTCATATGAATAAGTGGAAGAATTTTATGTAATTATACTTTTCATCTTAAATACCGGGGTATTATGATGTCACCCCGAAGTAAATACCAAGTTCTATAGTCGTAAAAACACAATTCTATTTGTTACAGATGACTTAAATGACCATAAAGTTTCAATCATGAATATACAGGATTTACCCGAATTGTATTTTATATGTTCATGCACAACCTAATAGATAAATCAATTATTTTCAATATACATATAGTATACAAATACAAATATTTTATTGGCACAAACACAATTACAATATTAGTGTAATTGGCAAAGGTTCAATGGATATACATGAACATCATTGTATGTTTACAATAACTGCATGTACAGTATATATATATTTTTGCTGATCTATATAGATCAGTTTAACATTTCCTTAGACTAATTGACATCTGTGTTCAAAGCAGTCATTAATGAATTTAACAGTAATTTTTAAAATAGTATGTATTTCACTATTTAAACATAAATGTGAAATGTATCTTTCTTTGTCTAAGTTATTGGCAATATTTATTTTAATTATATTATAAAAATTACTAAAATAGCTGTTCCTTAGATGAGAATAGGCTTTATACGTTGAAAAAGAAAAGGAGTTTCATCTTCAATTGCACCTGTTTTACAATCGTTATGTATAATATGTATATTGAAAATAATTGATTTTGTATATTAGCATTTTGAAGTCTGTAAACAAATACACGTATCGTTCTTATTAATGAATAGTTCAATTAATTTATTAATCAATCTGCTTTGCTCCTACTCTGAAATTTCTCGTAATAACGAGATCTTTTCTCGTAATTACGAGATGAAATATTTTTTTTATGTGGCCTTATTCGTCTTTCGTAGATTTCCAACCGGCATCTGTTCGAATTTAAGACTATCCTCTTTTCTTTAATTTCAAATGTTCCGATTTCTTGTTGAAATAATTATGATTATATAGCAATTGTAAAAGATAAGTGACAGTTTTTTTTGTATTTTTTTTTTCAATATAGCCCACGGTTTAAAAGATATCTTTAACTCTTGGTTTTTATTTTCATAATTTTTTTTGCACAACTTCAAACTATATATAGTCTACCTATCCTGAAAATTTCTTATCCATATCTCTGATGGTTTCTGAGTTTACAGCTGCACAAAACGGGTCGTCAAATATTACGAAATTGCCGATAAATCGGTACCGGAAGTAACTACGAAAAAATGTCAATATTAAATGTATTAAGTAGAGATCACGTTAAACATCTGTGAAAAATTGGTCTAAATCGGTTGAATAGTTTTTGAGAAATCGCATGCACAAAATTTGGGGAAAAACAATAAATGTCTCACCGGAAGTAGAATATGTTCACTTTGTTTATTCAACACGGTATATTGTATAGATAACATATGTAAGATTTTATACTGACATATTAGTTACTTGTAAGATAAATCAAATAAGAAAAAAATTGAATTGCTTCCGGTTATGACCGGAAATTACGACGAATCAAATAAAATAATGTAAACAAAGATATATACAGAGGGCTATCATCCCAGAGGCTTGATTTGTTGTTCAAGTTGTCACTGTTTTTGAGATCTCGTGGAGTCAATGTTTGTCTCTGAACAGGAAACTATATTATATGTATATTTGAAATATATCACTACAAAATGCAATAGGTATAATAATACTTATAACATGTATTATAATATTTTAATTTGTAGTAACTAGTAATGATAATAATTAGAAAAAAAGAAAAAATACAAACAAAAGGATTTACACACAGGTTCAGGTTCTGTGGTATACGACAATAAGAAGGACTAGACGGATTATTTAAATCTCTTCGTAGATTTTATAAATTCATGTACATTTTCTATTCATATATTTTGCTCATAAGTAAGACTAATGTCACCCTTAAGAATGAGATGAACTGAAAAAGGTATTTACAGTCTTAAGGAATTTTGGATTAGTAAATGTCTTTGAACACAGTAAGTGGGAACATGTTTCATTATTGTTTCCACAAATGTCACAACTTGGGTTGTCACTCAGAAAATGATTATAAATATAAACCAGCATTTAAATTACTAGCTGAGTTACGAAGTTGACAATGGATTATATTTTCCTTTCGAACACCATAGTTAAAGTACTTCTTGGCATTGGAATAATACATATTTTTTATGGCATGTGTAAACTATGAGAGTGTTGAAAGACTACGGATATTATATGGGAGTTCATTCCAGAGTCTATCTGATGAAGGTAAAAAAAGAGGTTGTTTTAGCTTTGGGGACTTGAAATGTAAGGTTGTCCTGATTTCTTAGGGGATAAGAATTTTGAGGTAGTAAACATTGTCCAAGCAGTTCAACCAAATACTGAGGTGCCGATCCATAAAATATCTTATAAAATAAAGCATGCAAGCTTATGTATTTTACGTCGAACTTCAATTGTATCCCAACCAAGTTCATCATAAAGCAAGGATCTTGAAGAATTTGACCTTAATCCTGAAATAATTCTAGCTGCTGCAACTTGAATATCTTTAAGTAGTTTAGCATCTCTATCGGAACAATTATCCCATACAATGTCAGAATATTCGAGAACGGGACGAACAAAGGCAAAGTACATTTTTATCAAAGCATCCCTTTTAAGGGCGTGTTTCAACATTCTTAAGATATTTAAACGAGTGCATGCTTTAGAATGAATATCAAGAATATGTGTTCTCCAACTACCAACCTGCTGGAATTTTATACCTAGATGAGTATGTGTTTCAACATTTTTAATAGCAAACCCATCAGTACCAAATTTAACTTTGGGATGACTCACACTCCTTCTAACAAAATCTAAATGAACTGTTTTATTTGGATTAAATTCAACTGCCCACATATCAGACCATTGCTTAATTTAGAGCCAGTTGTAGAGTTATAAGCAAGATACAGGGCTCACAATTCCTTGTCATGTAAACAAGGCTCGTGCCCTGTTTTTGTTTACATAAGATCAATACCAGTATACCAGTAAAAACCTTTTTAAGTTGATTTGTCGGTCTACTTATCCATTTTAAGCATAAATAAACAGTTTCTAATGCTTAACACATTCATTTTAGGTCTAAAACTGGAATTTTCACTTCAACATCCAAAATGTAAACAAACGTTTTGTTTACATAGCAAAGAGATGCAAGCTCTGTTTTTCGCTTATAACTCATCAAATGGCACTCAAATTTTAAATGGCTATTAAAAATGTCTTAGTTAAGCATATAATAAACATTAAGATCGGGAAAATAATTTTTGACCAAAATCGTGACGATTTATATTATACAATCATTTTCTGAGTGGTAACCCAAATTGGGACATGTGTGGAAACAACAATAATACACGTTACCACTTTTTTATTGAATGTCCAAAATACTGTGTACAAAGACATTTACTAATCCGAAATATAGATTCCTTAAGACTACCAATATATTTTTTAGTTCAACTAATTCTTAATGGTGACATTAGTCTTACTTATGAACAAAATATTGCAATATTTAAATATGTACATGAATTAGTTAAATCTACAAAGATATTTAAATAATTCAGATAGTCCTTCTTATTGTCCTATACGACAGAACCTGAACCTGTGTGTAAAACCTTTTTATTTTTTTTTAAATTTTTGGTTTTTTTTCCTAATTATTATCATTACTAATTACTACAAATTATAATATTATAATAAGTATTATTATACCCATTGTAATTTCTGCATGGTCATATATTTCAAATATACATGTATGCATATATTTATCAATATAATATAAATTATACATTATTGTCAATATTGTATGGCACTTAAACTTGTATGTATGACCTTGACCTTGTATGTCGGAGAGGATTTATACATGCAGTGCCTGCTATCCCATCCGTTTATGTAATATGTTGCATAATAAAATATTATTTAAATCATAATTAATTAGCTCTAAAATATCTTGTTAGCAGCTAAAACGATATTTCTGGGTTCTATTAAAATATACCCAATAAAAAATCCAGATAAAATTATTCGAAGCTGATATCGGTGTCACTTTTGTATTAACATTTTTAAAAATGATTCTCTATCGATCCATCAAAAAATGCATTGGTGTGTCCAGCCATCTTGAATAGTTTGAAACTAATTCGAAAAATAGATATAATATCAATATTTTTAAAATTACATGATTATCCTCCTCATTAATGCAATTTAATCACAAGTAACTAGTATAAAATCTTAATTCTTATCTTTCTGATCGAGTTGTACAAGACGGGTTCATTTGAGTGCCTCCGAGTTCTCTCGGATAGATACAACAATTAAAGGATTATACCGGTATATGACCTTAAATTAAACCTTAGCAGAATCTGTCACATCATACGCTCAGCCTAACACTCCTTTAATTATAAAGGTTAAATTTTCTTAACTTTACAAAGTAAAAGATTTAATTTCCAACATTAGAAAAATTGTATGGAATGAAAATAACTTTTAAAAGTAATTCCACGGTTGATGGTAACACACATTTTATATTTCTTTTATGAAATTGCAAAGTCTTCGCTCTGTCACTGTTCGTCCATACGCTCAGCCTAACACTCCTTTAATTATAAAGGTTAAATTTTCTTTTTCTTAACTTTACAAAGTAAAAGATTTAATTTCCAACATTAGAAAAATTGTATGGAATGAAAATAACTTTTAAAAGTAATTCCACGGTTGATGGTAACACACATTTTATATTTCTTTTATGAAATTGCAAAGTCTTCGCTCTGTCACTGTTCGTCCATTATATTTGATATTGATTTCAGGGGTGGTTTCAGGATAGTTTCTTTGTAGTTCGTCAAAGTTACACTCAGATACCGTATAATCTATAGTTGTGAAAAAGAGTTTCATTTAGTATTATATTGTTTTTAGGATAAGGCGATTATAAACCAATTAGTATTGATGTCGAAGACTATTTTAGCTACCAATGCTATATTATTCAATTTCCATTGATGAATGATTCTCAATTCCATTTACAACTGAATGATCAAACTGATTTTTAAAACAAGATAGTAGCATGGCTTGATAATATATTCCATGTGAAAAGTGCTGATTTTTTCATTCTGAAAAGTATGGCTCCGTTAACGTTGTACCTGCTTTTACCACTTCTTTCTTTCTTTGCGAGGAGTAGCGCGAATAAGGAAGAAATAGTCTACCAGAGAAATGTACATTACATGTACCTGAACATGCTGCCCGAATACGCAGACGTAAATATGACTGGATTTTCGGACATTGGACTAGTTGAATGTTCCATGAAATGTCTTGAACATACATGTACGGGTCATACAAATTGTGTTGGAGTATTTCACAACTTAGAAATTCAATCCTGTAAACTGATGTCAGACAACTTGGTAGAAGGGTTAAGCTTCCAGTTACGGACTGGTTGGGAATTCTTTTCTGTTAATCGCAAGTATCTTATTATTTTTTGTTGTTTGCGAATTTTGTTCAGCTTTACAAATTCATTTTTACATAAGTCAAGTTTTACATACACTGAACCAATGTTCTAAGTGGTCATCCAGTAGAATATACTATCTGAAATAAATACATTCATTTGCCTTGTCGTCGGGGTCATTGATTTCCACTGAACTTTAAGTAGTTAAAAACGACCCCAATGATCTTGAGCTTAGGTTGCAACCCGAAACCATGACCTTTACAAAATATCACAAACATATCCGGTTTGATTGAATGACGTGAAATAATTATCCTGATGTAGGAACAATCCAGACACTAATATTCCAATTACAGTTCTGGCGCCTTCGTCAATTATCATTTTGCCCATTTTAAGTCTTTTTTCTCTAAAAACTATTACTAAAGACGTATAACAATCGCAAAAAGCTGACAATAATATGAAGTACGTACAGAAAAATACAAATTTCTACCTAAAGTCTGCTATTCCAAATACAAACCTATACAACCTACTGTATTGTACTATTCAACTTTTTAAAGTCTTTATTACAGATACTTTACTTGTGATCCTTTCCTGTTTTTGTGCTCTTTTGTAATACTTATGTTGAACCTCATATATCAGTGAAATGGTCTTGAGTGAATAAAGAATCAAATTGAAGAAGGCATTATATCAGTCACAAAATGCTGAAAAATTATAACCGTATCATATTTCGTAGTTTTCAGATTATTCTGTTTATTAAGACGAAAACTGTTGTAAAACGTATTTTGTGAACGCGTTCGAAGGAGTCCAATTTATGTGCTTCCTTATCAGTACGGAATATCTGTAAAAGGTCCTGATTAAAATGTTGAACTAACAATTCATAATCAAAATATAAATATTTCATCTTTTTTGTCTTAGTTGAAAGTAATGTTTTTATATGTAACAAACAGTAGATTTTCCCTTATTTTATAAAACCAATAAAAACGGAATATATGATCATAGTTTTTTTTCTATGAAAGTACTTTTTGGACGAGTTTGAAATAACTTGGAAACATACAAATTTCTTGTTTCCGAAAAATTATTTTTTATTATTTCCATGGATTGCTTTTCTATTAAGAATAAATGAACTTTTGTATAAAAAGATACAATATTCAAAAAGTAGAACATATTTTAAAGAGAAAAAAAAATTTGTTTGTTAGTGAACAATTTTTTATTATTATTATTCCTACAATAATAGGCTTAAGTAATAGAGCGATACATCTTCAACACAAGCAGATCAAAAAGCACTCTTTAGGACTAATTTTCTTATATTTGAAATTCTCTGTAGGTTCACCCTAATGCCGTTTCTGACCTCAATATACTCCCTTTCTTTTTCCAAGTAGACTTTTTAAAAAAGTAATTGACGTCATTATTTCAAATTGTCATGTGTGAAAATTTTCCATAAAATGTATTTTTTATTTTTCATGTGAGTACTTTTGATTATTTTTGCCTGATGTCATGATATTTTTTGAAAATCTTTGGTGAGACATAAACAACTTCCGAAAAACTCACTCATTTAGCTTATAACACATACTGTTCTTTCGCCTTTCAGCTTGTGAAATTGGATGGTCTTACTATATGAACAACTGTTATTACCTGAGCAAAACAGTGGCAACGTGGGATAATGCAAAGGTAGGAGTTGTTTTCACGGTATGCGCACCCATGAATCTGCATTGTGAAACTGTCGACGTGTATGTTTAATTATCGGCTAGGTGTTGTATATCGCTCTATAATTTTAAGTGGTTTATTGGTCCGTTCAGATAGATGACAATGAACTTTTTTCTCCAAATCAAAATAAAAAATATTTATAAACAATATCAACAAACTATTATAATAGATGAAAATAGTGGATACATCTGAACATGCATGGAGAAGGGATAGCAGATAATTGTTGCAGTTTAACCAAAAAAAACTATCTCTCTCTCTTATTGTAGTGTCTAGTAGTTAGCAAATGTTGACCAGTAAAGTGTCATTGATTCTGTGACATTTACGTTGGTTCAAATTTTAAAAAATGAAGTTGGATTTAATGATATTTATTTTTGTATATAAACTCTGAGTTTGATATACATACTTTATTACAATTAACTGAGTAGTGAAGGTTTCACTCCCTGTCATAACAAGCACATGATTTAAATTTCTGTTTTCTCTAGGAATATTAAATCATCCACCAGATCTAATTGGTTGTTTTGCATTACAAGATATAACATAAAGTATGTATTACATACAATGTAGTTTCTTTGGCAAATTAAATACATATCTCTCAAAGACTGAGTTTTTGTCCAAAGCAAATTACTTTTCACACCTTATAAAGAACAGTTTTTTTTTACTTCGCTATACCATGATTGCTTATGAAGTTCTCTGTTAGATAAAATTGCCTCACGGAACCGTTGACGCAGGTGGATCATGGCATGATGCATATCGCAAACTAAGAACTTTTTAAAACTGTTGTTTTACACATGTACATTCTTGAAAACATATTCAATCATTAGATCTCATAACCATGTTTGTTTCTTCTTTTCGTCTTCTAAATAGTCTCAGTGCATCAGTTTCTTGGCCCATCTCGCTGAAATAGTGTCTATTGAAGAAAACGATTGGGTTGTTGGAACTCTAGCACCAAGTAAGAAAAGTAAAGAAGAAAAGAAAATCAAATAATGACAAAAAATGAGACGATGGAATTTCATATATGTCATATTTTTTAACATCTATTCTATTTGGTCTTTTAAACGTGTTTGATGTACATGTTTTTAAGTTAAGACATATAAATGTCATAATAACAATTTGCTTTATACCAACTATCTTTTACAGTAATAAGAAAACAATCATATTTTGATGCAGTTTTTAATATAACATCATTGATTGAATCAGCAATATATATTACAAAATGTTTTATGTTTTCTTTTAAAAAAAATGGATTAGTATTAGTTTTCGTTTAGTATTAGATTTCAATTTTAGAAATTCATTGTCTAAATTAACAAACATTTCTATCATTCTAGAAATTCTGATGATTTTTGCTGTATAACAAATGATTGATTTACACATTTTGTGGGTACTTAGATGCTCTTTTTGTATGTTAAAGAATGCATACATAAATCTTTAACAATGACTTTTTTCTCTCCTTAAGCACAATGTAATGATGCGTGGACTAGATGTATTATTTTTATTGGTGGCAACGATCGTGATAACGAAGGGTCCTTTGTCTGGAGTAGCGATAACAGAGCCCTGGATTTCTACAACTGGTCTCCAGTAGAGCCCAACAGTTATACAGTAAATGACGATTGTATCGTCATTTTATACCCAGGAGGAGAATGGGCCGATTTTGGCTGCACTCCCACTCGACCATTTCTCTGCAAAAAACCTCTATCCAATCTGTAACTATAGATATACGTGTACAAAAAAACTATGTTCACCTCTAGAAATGTATGTTTCTTATGTGTGTAGTGTTTATATCCTTTCTGTCATTAATTGTATTTTCGATTGCCTATCATTAAAAGTAACGAAATTAACGACATTTTCACACATACGTAGAATCGCTTATTCAATACAACGATATATGGAGCACACACTTAGTTGACATGAAGATCATTAGATTAATATATTAAGTTGTTAAATGTTAGGCATTAGGACTAATTACTAAATCAACCAATTTTTATAGACATATTGAATTCAATGAGCTCCTCATTCATTACGAAATATTCGAAAATTAGGTGAAAATTACAGCTTCAGGAATACGTAAATTCATGGCCAATGATCTTGTCAATACAATATTTTACTATACATTGGATTTAAAAAGAAAATTTAACTTCCTGGATCAATTGAACAACGAGATTTAAAAACTGATTGTGTAAATATGTTTCCGTTTAGATTATAAAAAAAGTTAATTAACTACAGATTCGTTAACTACATGTATATACATTTAATATCAAACTTTTGAACTTGCAATGATCAGTTTTTAGTTTAAGTTGTCTTTCCTTTCACATTTCATATGTTTTGACTGTAACAGGTGAAATTGACGTAAGCTGTATATTTCCAATCTTGCCTTTTAATGTTCTACGGTCTTAATCCAAGAACATGTCACTTCTTTTAAACTTGCTCAATTCTTTGTGTTGTTTTAGTGTCTTTAGTATCATTTTGTCAAAACTTTGCCTTTTCAAAAAATCCACGTTTTTGCTCTCCACCATACTTAAATGTCAACAAACAGATATTAGCATCATCAAAACGCAATAAAAAGAACACTGATTATTTAGCACAGAGACTTCAGCCAAGTCTAGTAGAACTTTTTGCAAAGTCAAGCTTTTACGTGTATTGTGGAAACTAAAGATACATAGATTACTTGTGTCTTCTAGTTATGATTTCCCCCGTTTATTTGCTATAAAAATTCGAAAGAAAAGTTACAAATTCCAAACTTCTATTTGTATTAGAATTACATCTTCATTACATTTAAGGCACTTTGCATATATTTTGAAAGTGGGGAGGGGGGGGGGCGACTTATCCAAAATCTTGATAAGAAGTAAACCCAATCCGTCCGATTTATTTATCCTAATTAAAAAAGGGGGGATATATGTGGGCAACTCCTTCAAAATTCAAATTATATGTTAGTTTAAGGATATGTTTACTGCGAGAAAAAGACGTCCAAGCCAAACCTCACCCCCATGCTACGTGCCTGAATTTCGATTTCGATCCATGTATAATTGGCAAGTTAATATAATTTAAGATTGTACCCTATACCTATGAGATGCTTACCATCATATCAACAAATTGTACATGCTGTATTATATCTCTTAATAATGAGATTAATAAAATATTTTCTCAAAATGGGACTATTTTACTATTTATTATTGTCACGAGATTGATAAAAAAAAATTTCAAGATGGGGCTATTTGAGGTCCTAATACCAATGTGATACAGGAAGTTCGTTTACGATAAACAAAGTAGATGAATCAAAAAATTAAAAACGAAATTCAAAAATTCAAAGGATGTATTGTAAAATGTTCATGACTTCTTGCTCTATATTCAACACAAGAAATGTTGTTAGCTAGGTGGGTTTCTGTTCTAATGACTTAATCACTGATAGTTCTGTATGCACTATAATGTTAAAATCATGTAATTATCATTACTATTTAAGCACGGAATTATTATATAGACTTTGAGTTATCAATATTGCTTTAGTAGCACAACAATATGTAATTTTTTGCATGTTTAGAAGGATTAAATTTTCAGCTATGAAACGCTTCAAAATATTGTATTTATACATGCATGATAGCATATACATGTACATTTTTCACAGGTTTTACAAAAAGTAATCTTACCACAGCTAGGACTATTTCTTAGAAATAAAAACCTATTACTTTTGAAAACGTACAAACCAATTTACTTAGAAGAAAAACGTACAAACCAATTTACTTAGAAGAAAACTTAACCATTGACATTTTTTAGGGTCAAGTTGAGAGAAGGAAATGGGGATATACATGTTCTTAAAGTTGTAAAAAGAAAATGGCGCGTTAACCTCTATATGTTTTTAGTTTTTCAAATGCAACAGATATAAATCTAAAATTATAAAGAAAAACATATTCAGATAACCATAAATTACAAAAATAAATTAATAAACTTCAAATTTTCTTTTAAATTTTATTTTAATTTGGTTTATTTCCTTAAAACTTTTTAAAACAGTTTATCAAAAAAGGCCAACTGTAATGTGCTTTACCCATTAAGCTGGGTTAAAAAAATATATATACATATATATAAATATATATCAATTTTACTTAAAAAAAGATGTCAAACTTATAATTTAAAAATAAAAAACATCACTTTTATCAAAAACTTGCCGCTGAGTAGAGACCCACCTTAAATACCAATCGAAATAGACATCATTTAGTAGTGCATAACTATGAAAAATAAAATGCAATATTTTGTAAAACATCATATCATTATCTCATTTAAGATTGACACACAGACACTTTTAGCTAATGCAATATGGTCATTTAAAGAAGATAAATAATTTGATTTAATAAAGATTAATGGGTTAAATCAGGTTTTGTACAAAATATTCGTCTTAATGATGCAAATGAAACATCTTTCACAAAACATTTTTTAATCAATATACACTTAGTCTACTTAATGTCATTTCTGGGGTATATTGACACAGTTTTGTAAGGCCAAAAACCTCCCAAAATAGCTGACATAAAGATTTTAAGCCAATCAATTAAACTAATGATCATTTTGCAATTCAGTGACATTTTTCTATATGAGGACGAAATTTGTCTGGTAGTTCATTTTTTGGCTCGTTAGCATTTATATGAAGTAATGACACCTTATTATGATTCTAAATATAAGTATCTGGATAAGAGTAATCATATTGACCTGCTAACTAAATGATAATACTAAGCAGCAATATTGGACATTTTTTTAATAAAATCATTTTGGTTATGTTAATGAAAAAAAAATTGATAGAAACTGTGGTTTGAATAACATTGTGAGCATTAATTTTCATGGTTTTATGAAACATGTATCTTTAAGGATATGTAAATTCCTGGTATATGGCTTTGCAAAAATAAATACAATGTAATTCAATTTTTTTTCCTCGATGAGCATTATTTACATTTTTTAGATGTTGTTGATTTGCTTATTATGTCAAAATTGTGAAACCACAGCACAAAAGGATTTTTGAATATTTTGAGGAATATGTAATATGCTCCTAATTTTTGGTACTAAGATAAATGTAAGAACAAGTGCTAAAACTTGATCTTGAGAGACGGCTGTAAATGTTATAAGATGGTTTGCCACAACCTTGATCGTTTCTTAGTCATTACTACGTGTTTAATTTAACCATTTACATTATATTTTTAAATAAGAGTATTTTCTCTAAAACCAAATGTCAAAATGCTGTCCAGGCATACATGAGTCGCCCAAAGCACTTTCCATTTTAGATAAGGCCTCACAGCTCTTTTTGGTTGATATGTTTATCCTGAACTCCAAGGAAAGTAGTACTATAAACAAACACACAATGTTCACTTATAAATAGCCTGATAATGCTATGTTAATAAAGGCTAAATAACTTAATATCAATGATAACTTATGTATGGGCATGTCGTTACTGACATTTTGTACCCGCATTTATGTCATCCTTCAAGTATTGTTATAAAAGCACAAGAAGTTTGGTGAAAATATGTAAAATCTTAAGATTTTAACCTGAATTTTTGTAAAGACCTACTTATGTCAAACAAGTTCGTGAACAAACGTCATTGCTTGCCTGTGGAAAGTAAGATTATCAAAATTCCACATGCTGAAGACAAGAATCCGTTCACCAAACGACTCTTTTGTTTCTTCGCTTTACATTTTTATGTTGGACTACTATAAAAAAAAAACAGAACTATTAATTCCTGCACTAAAAACAATGGATGTTTGATCCTTTTTGAAGACAAAGAATTAAGCACTCAGACTGTTCTGACATAATTTATTTTCATCATTTCACAATAATGAAGCAAAAATAAGAATGGAAAGAAACAATCTGAGTTGGAAAATTATTTAGATTCACAAAATGATTAATTGCTACGTTTGTTTCTTCATAATCACACTATTAATTAAATTGATCACACTGTTAACTACCGATTGCTTCTGACATTTCAATACAGCAAAACTTGGTTATTTTAGAATTCAAGTTAATGTATGCATGGTGTTCTATCTCAGTTAATACAATTGCAATTCCTGTAGATTTCATGGTGGGAGATATTGTCGAATCACTTTTAATATAATTCGAAGGTCTCAATATTTATAACTTCATTTATTTAATGAAGTTGAACTAGATTATCACTCAGGTATAGAAAAAAAGAATGATGTATTGTCTGATTCCAGTATATATGTGTTGTACCGGCTTGACATCTTTTGACCGACTTTCAACCAAGTTTTTTTTAAAGAATGCATTTTCCAATGCTTAAACAACATATTCTTTAAAAGCGGGTTATTTTTGTGCTCTGCTCAAAATTGAACAATAACTATGTAAAGTGTGTTTAATATTAGTGGGTCAACAAATTCATTTTGCAAATTTGTTATCAATTGTAACCGAATACGTACATTTTTAGAATTCTCTATGCACAAGATTAAAACATTTTGATATTTTGTCATTGAATATTTCTTTCTATAATAAAACATTCATTCAAAGTACTAATTGCAACCTTCTTTAAAAAAGGGATATTAATCAACTTACATCAGTCAAATGGTATTACTATTAAATCTGCATTTGAATACACTGTGAAAAAAATTTGTAATATATGCAGTTTCAATCACAAATCTTCCCTGATTGACATTTGCTTTCTAAAATTAATGTTCAAAATAAACTTCCTATTTTGTTTTCTTAAAGACATATGGAACAACTACTTGCATTAAAAGGATATCATGCGTAATAATCAATACCAGTTGTCATACACAATTAAAGAAGCTGAGTTGATCGTAATCGTCAACACTTTTCTCTAGGAAACCATTTCAATAAATTAAGTGTTACCCTTTCTATGTTTTACTAAAACATGCATCTAATAAATAAATCCTGTTTTCTAGCATATTATATATGGTAGGATTATATATATATATATATATATATATATATATATATATATATATATATATATATATATATATATATATATATATATATATATATATATTAAATGCATAAATCTTACTTAAGTAATGAAAACGTCATTACCCAAATTCCTTAAATATTGTCGGATATGTACATGTATGACCAATAGCTTAATGCAAAGTAGCTAAAATGTAAATTTAAACTTGTCGAGTCACAGTTTGACCAAAGTATACTGACATGATGTATATGCATATGGAAATAAGACAAGGCTAGTAAGTGAATAAGAGTTAATTTTTTTCTTTCAGGATTTCAAATTTAATGAAACATGATAGGAAAGTAAAAAAAGTTCTGGTGGTAACTTTAAAACGTTCTTTAAAAATCAGATATTGCTACAATTAAAGAAAAGTAAGACTTGTTATGTAAATATGTTGTATAAATGGATAAGGCTGCAGACAATGCCTGTATAAGCCTTCTCCATAAGGAACAAGGTACACATAATAAAAATACAAAAATAAGGAGGTATATGATTAAAAACAGAATGTATGCATTTAATTTGAACATCCTCGATGAAAAACAAACAAAAATAACAATTTTGAAAAGATGTAAACTCGATTATTTTGGAGATTTGCTTCAATATTTTCTCTTTTTTCAGTGTAAAAAGGAAAATCCCACGTTTTTAATCCTTAATCTGTCTGATCAATCTGAAGAAGATTTGATATCAAACGTTGAAGAAAAGAAAACTTTATTTCATTAAAAAAAATATGAAAATGGAATTGGAGATCGTTTGCATACTATATAACATAAAACTGAAAACTGACCCTGAAATAGAATACTTTCATTAGTCATATAGAATTTTTGATACCATTACAAATGAACGTTTCCTGGATGTTGTATTCAATTATTCATTAACTTGTAAGTGATTGGTTTATATTTCATATGTGTTAATTGGTATTATGTTGATTTAACAGTAATGTAAAAGTTTATTCGTAAAAAGTACAGGCGCCAAAATATTTTTTCAACGTCATTCACTGCGGTTTTCAAAGTATTTTCTCAACAAAATGGTCTCCCTTTAAATTTGTTCTGAATTATTATCACAAAAATTGCCATTATAATTCATATTTAATCCAATTTGTTGTTAAGCAAGTGTAATTATTATTATAATGAACCAGTTGAATTATGTTTCTGTTCATCTGAAATGCAAACCTTCTTATCATGCTTTTCAAGTGCATATATTAAATGGATTTATTGCGAATAGTTCCAATTAAAATGTATTATTCTTATTTCTTTTTATTTACGAACAAATATTTCTGCAAAATATCTTAAGGCGGATTTTTATAAAGATTATGAGTGGGTAAAGAAAAATATTTTTTTTCCAACCAATCAGTATAAACAATGAAGTCAATTCCATATTATACGTTTGCTTTACTTTTTATATTTTTTTTCGGTACGTACGTTATACAAAGTGGATTGAAGGATGACAATTATATTTTTTTTATACTTTTTTTCCTGTTTCATTTGGCTTCTGATGTCTGTATTATACGACTGTGAAAAAAATGAATGAAAAAGTAATCTTTTGCTTCTTTACTCATGTTATTCACACCAAGATACCCAACATATGGACTGAAAGAAAACGCACTCAAATTAAAAACTAATACTGCAACTATGGTAATTATGTAAAATTAGCTTTCTTTAAAAACGAAAATTGTGTCCAGAGTCCATGGAGGTTAAATCCAAATTTTTATGAAAACGTACCGAAAAAAGTTTTTTTGGGGGAACTGAATTCATGTTTTAATAGTTCGTCTATTATTTTAACTAAAAACTAATGGCAAGCAGTAGACAAATCCATAATCGTATATATGATTTAATCTTACGGTCAACATAAAACATAATTTATTTTTCAAATACTTCTGTCATTAAATTTGTATGACATTTGCCTTCAAGAATTCAGCCATCTGGCAAACTCAGACGTACATATACAAGGCTGTCGTAAGAAATGGGAAGATCCTTCTGAAATTCCCAAGTGGAATTACTGTTTCTTGCCCATCTAAAATAAGAATATCTACTCATATCTGGGAGGAAAATATCAGAAATTTATTTACTAAGAGAAATGTAAATAGAGCTAAAAAGTCTCAGAGTAATGCCAAAGAAAAAGGGCAACTTAAATGTTGAAAAGACAAGAATAAAGATAAAAATCATCATTGGAAGTTAACTAATACGGTTGACATTTCATAGGAAATGTCAATGTTGACACTTTAACGATTCTTCTGTTGAAAACCCCAGTTTAGTTTGAAACGCAGTTTACTGATAACAGATTAACGCATTAAAGCATGCAAGATAATTACATAATACATCATATAATGTAAATTCAAATTCGAATATTTTTTCCTAAATACCTACCAATTATCATGTTTTCATCAAAATCTCTCCATATTTTATCCCGTCCGACACTAAATATTCATGATAACAAAATTTAATGAGTAATAAAAAGTATCTTTGAATATAGTGATTTACACACTGTGAGAAAGACATTTAAACAGTTACCAGTATACAAGTAAATCAACTGAAGCATAAAACCTATATAGAAAGACAAAGCACTTTCAGTTTGGTTAAAACATTGGCTATGAACTCCAAAACGTTTATCCTCCTACAAGGAACTTCTTTAGAATTAGTTCAAGATATGCAACACTCATCAGAATATGGACCACCTGTTTTCAATGACATAAATGATGCACTTTTTCTTGAGTGTTCCAAAATTAAATGTTGAATGTGTGTAAAAGAAAATTACATAATATGACTTGTATCATTGCTTTTACTTTTTGTAGAGCGCTTTAAAAAATATTATGATGAATTTCAAAATTTCGAATAGGAAAACCAAAAGCTCATCGATGAAGACCTATCTTAAGATGGTAAGGTTGTTTTTTTTATTAGAAATTTTGCACCTTTTGTTTAAAAATTATTATGCCTGTTTGAATAAAAATTGTCTTGGTCAATTGTTTACAGTTATTTAAGAAACAAGGTATAAACAAACATTTGAATTGATTTGAGACTGGAAATCTCGAACGTTTCAAAATATAAACACATTATTATTTTTATTTGAACAAACATATTAACAGGCATTTTATATATTAACGAGACTTAACAACGTTGGGTGAACATGGATTTAACGAAAGCACCAAAGGAGCTTTCAAGTTGGTTAATCTGAATCAGAGAAAAAATGTTCAAATTTTTTTTATTCAAAATTTTGCCGCACTCATGGTCATCGACAAAATCACTTTTATGAATAGTTCGTGACTCTTTTTATGGCATCCTTCTCTCTTTTGTGATGAAAATATCACAAACTGCGCACATGCTATCACATGATATATATTATGTACATTTAGATGCAAGTTTCATTTTTGTTTTCTAAATTCCAAAATTCAAAATACTTTCTCATTCGGTTAGTATAACTTAAGATGCAATGTTTAAGAGGTTGTTCAATTTCAAGCATAAAAATAATTAGAGTATTTAAATGATCAAAAGAAAAGGAAGTGTACCTGGATACTAGTATAAAATTTCGTAAAAATTGACACTAGATAATCCATACGATATGTCATTATTGGCCCCAACAAATCAAGTAATGACAACGAACACGACCCTTTCAATTCTTACAATTACATGTACACGTGATAAGAATTTACGACTATTAATTAAGTATGCGACAATATTATTAACCTTTTTGATTATATATCCCCTTGTCATTACTTAGCCATTCCTTGTTTTGTTTACATAATGAGAAAAGTAATGTCAGGGTTCTTTTTATCATATTCATGTTTAAATAATAGTCACGTCCTCGTAAAATCATGAGACCTTTTGTAGTTAATGACAATAAAAACTGTTGCAAATTTTAAAGGATTTTTCTTGAGAGAAATTTAACGCCTTTTGGTGCCTGGTGAATTTTTGTTAAATGACCAAAGGAGTATCTTTTTGAAATACAATAACATCAAAAGTACAAATGATATTTATTTTGATTGTTAGTTCTCGTAATATTTCGTTTTTTATTATTTTGATAGATACCACACACACTCGCCTCCTGTCTTAAAAGATTTATCTACGCATGCATCGATGTGCTTTTTAAAAAATAACCGCAGGAACAGTAACTGCTGTCATTTACAAATAAGACGTGCAAAATCTTTATCGAAACACATACCAGCAAAAACTCGTTAAATTTAATATTACATATAACTTTTACCTTATTTGTAAAATAGTATTATCTTATTCGTATCTAATACAATTAATTGCCACACCCACCCCCTAAAAATTGCAACCGTTAGAAAAAAACCTTATATTTTTATCAATGTGTATTCAAAGATGCAAAAGCACTAAATAGTGTGTTCTAGCATGTTTGTAACCGATAGCAGATTTTTAGATAGATATATAATAATTTAATATGAAATAGACAATAAGGCCTTAATCTGACCGAATGTTCGTTTAGAGCTCATATCAAATATTAGCTTTACAAGAAATGTACTCTTTTGGCGAATGTTAAAAAGTCAGCTGAGCCTTATCATTCATATCTAAACATCAGTTGGGGTTCATATACTTGTGTCAAACGAACGTTTTATTGCTGAAATCATCTGTTTGTTCCTTGAATAATCTGTCAAAAGAACCAAGAAGAAATGTTTGTTCTACGTAAAGATCAATAACTGATTTTTCTGCACTGTATAAGATGTTTACTTTACATTTAGTGATTAAAATATCCCGGTACGGTATGACATTTATGTGAAGACTTTTTTTCAAAGTGTACACCGTTTTGAGTATTATTGCCAACACTTCTCATTTAAAAGTGCGATGATTTGATCAATTATAACGTGCTTGGTTTTCTTAATCTGGAAATTCCTATAAACCTTATGTAAAAAAAAAATTAAGCTTTAAGTCATTTTTAAACTGGTATGGGACATCTCCTTGTTGTGACGTTTGATTTCTCGAAATAAACAATAAAATCAAGTGTAATTGAACAAATAGTTTCTTTCACAAAATTGTTATCTGGCAGCGTGGCGCAGTGGGTTAGACGGATTATTATGTATTTGTTAGTCATGAGTTGGAATCCGCTGGGGTTTTTAAAATTTTTATTCTTCCACACATTTCAAAAATTATTGTTTGGTTAAATGTTGTAAAATTTGAAAATTATAAACCGGTGAAAGTATTTTAATTATAGTGTACTTTAATCCATATTATTATCGACAGGTGCCCTCTACATGTACCACCTTAATGTTTAATTTTTTCATTTTTAAGGTGACTTTTTACTAATGAAATCACTTAGTTTGAAGTTTGTCAAAATTTATATTTAATTCTTTTACTGTGGAATCATTTGAATTCGTGATGGCTCAATTTTCGTGGTATTCGTGGGTAGCCCTCGCCCACGAATTTACATCCTCAACGAAAACTAATTATAAAAGGTTTGGTTTATCTACTGAAAACTGACTCATCCACGATATTAGATCCCCACGAACAAACTAAAAACCCACAATCCACGAAAATTGGCCCTTACGAAATTAAATGACTCCACAGTAATTTATAATCAATAAATTGAAATTAGTATAGCTTTATATTGATTTCCTTTATTATTACTGCCTAAATTTTACATTACCTGAGCGATTACAAAAGTAAAGCAGTTTAAGATCATAAATTCGTTTTTATGAAATAAATAGACAATGCATTATAACGTTTAAATTAATTTTGTAGGTTGTATTCAAACTGAATAGAAAACTATAATTTAAAAAATTATGATGTAATCAATTTGTACTCAATCCGCGAAAAAAAAATTGTTATTGCAAATTAATCTTAGGTTTAACTGCATGGCAATACAGACCAATGAAACGATATTTAGTACCTTAAATTGCCTTTCCTTATTTTAGAATTAAAATGGAAATTCTGCGTAGGTTTTTCCTCCTTCTGTAAACACGTGCCTGGTTCGGTTGCTGTCCAGTCACAGCATCAAGAAAAAAAAACACCTGAATCTCGGTCAAAAAATACAACTCTGCATGCAGTTTATGAATATTCCAACTAAATTAAATCTGGAACAGTTAAGATTTATGTTGTAGAGCGAGGGTAGACAATTTACGGTTCCTGTCCTGGGTTTATGATCCATTTAAGCTTTAAACTCTCGTCAAATTTTAACTACGTCACTGTCCGTGTCAGGTGGGTCTTGTCTCCTAGTTTCAATTAGACCAAATCGCCAGCGCGTATTCGCTGAAATATTCGGCCATCATCTAGTCTTAAATAACCCTACTTCATTAAGCCCTTCAACGCGACAGGGGCGCATCTCATTACAACCTCATTTGCATATACAGATACATTATGTGAGTTAATAAGGCGATATAATTTCCAAGCTATGATCGGTCTCTTTTTGGAGTTTTCAAAAAATCAGCCGGCGGTAACATTTTTATGATAGTGAACGAGGTTCACTCTGTGCGCGATGCGTCACATTTGACAGTTTCAAGCACCTTAACAGGAGGCCAAAAACCGAAAATGAACTATATCCTTTATTATCATAATGTTTAAGATATGAATGACAATTTTCGTCAGGCAACTATGGTAAAACATGTACAGTTGTAAATGTATGTACATGTAGTTGAACATACATGTTAAACTTTTGGATTTTTTTCTTTTAAAACATATACATATTCAGATATTATATGATATTAAGAGTACTTAAATCTGAAAGATAGATTCAGAAATTAAGTTAAAGTAATTGCATTTTATAACCACATTGGGAAAATCTTACTAATCATTACATAAAAACACTATATTTAAAAATGCCTTGATGAAAATTTACCTTCTAATTTAAGTATTTTGGGTCCATAAATCAAAATTTCATACATACATCATTATGCTAAACGATTTGATGTTTTTAACATAATCATTAGGAATGCATGCCAAATTGTTCAAATAAATTTACAAGAAAGCAACTAGAAAATATGTCAATGGTCTTAAGTGTTCAAACATTGTTTATATGACAAAAGACGATTATGTTCTGTAAATATTTGCAAAATTTTAAATAAAATGAATACATATTACACTGAAAATTACATGGTCATATGAGCATCAATTGTTCAATAGAATTTGCATTTCATAACTCATGCGTCATCTGTAGTCTGGGAAAATAGCACAGGGTACGGTGTTTATTTTCATTGTACCTCGAAAAACTACATAACAATTATAACAACGTTAAAAACGGCCTATTTAGCTTAAAGTCTTAAAGACCATATTCCAAAAAAAAATCATTAAAGCAAACTTTAATGATAACCAAATGTGTGCTGTGCAAACTAATTAGAGCTTTTAATTGATGTTCCTTATGCATTATTCATGGTAACTTATCATTCTCAATAATTACTCTTCTGAGAGTACAAAGAACACCTTTAAATATATTACCGTTTCACTGGTTCAGTTATGTACCGTTTAAATCCATAAATTCCAATAAAAGCGATTTTTCATTATCGAAAAAAAACTTCGCCACCTTGTGTTTTCTCTATTAAAAATAGTTTTCAGTTTAATTTATGTTTCCTTACATTCAAAAACATTCAGTTAATAATTATATATTGATGTACACTATTAATAAAGCATATCATTTATATGTACAATGTAGAGCGTTTAATCAGGGTATTTATGTAGTTAAAATTAATGCAGCCTCTTAAAGCATACTCTACAAGTTTCCACAAAACTGGGAGTTACGATTGAAAGATGAATAAATGCACATAAAAAATATCAAGAAATGTATAGGGAAGATATTATGATTACGGTACTTCTAAGGTTACAGGTAATAAACGTAAACTTGATGGTGAAAAAATTAGACAGAAATATATCGTATAAGTTATTTTTATAAAGAGCGTATTGAAAATGTCGCAATAAAAGAAAACTAAGGCATAAATAAAGATCATTATTTACCTTTTATTTATCTCATTTTAATATTCATGAAGAAGAACTGCGGACTAGCAGAACGAAAATATGCCTGCTATTTTTTCCAGCAGAAAAGATCAAAACGTATTCTAATAGATCTGTCAAATAACTCACTAACACGAATACAGTTATCCTTTATCAAAACTAGATAAATGTATCGTATATAGTGAGGGTAACGTCCTACCATGATATCAATGTCAATAAAAGGACATGGTTTCACATAGCAAAAAACCCCACTAAAATCCGTACTGACCGTAACGAGCATTGTCTTAATTTAGATGTTTAGTCTAAATTACAAGACTTTATAATATTAATCTAATTAACCGTTTTTGTAATTTTTTTTATATTATGAACTCAGTCTGATTTTGTTATTCTTAATAATTTTCATTACATTCCTTGGTCATATGTTCATGTAACTCTAAAAAGACAACATGACGTATCGGTCAGGGAAATGTGACTACCTGTTTCTTTTACAACAACTTGAGTTTTTCATGGCCAGGGGATCGTATCTACAATTGTAAGGTAGATAAAATGATGTTTCAAAATTAAATGTTCCAAAAAAAAAAAAACTAATCAAAATTCTCTCGTGGGTTTATTATTATTATTATTTTTTTTACATTTTTGACATGATCAAACATTTTTTTAAAATGCTTGTTATTTATAAATAGTGTTTAATGTTTAAATGATTATTGATATTCAACATCTATAAGTTCCTCAGTTAACTTAAAATATTTTTTTTCTTGAAGAAAAAATCAAACTTTTCAATATTTAAGATAATGATTAATGATAATGATCAAATGTCAATAATTTGATATTAGTTTTTATGATATTTGTATGAACATAAACGCATTATTCATCGTAAAAAAACGGCGTTAATTGAATTTCACAGAATTTCAAGTATTGACTCAATGTGCATGAACCCCCCCCCAAGAAATATCAAAGCCTAAGTCGTTTAGTAAAATTAGTTTAAGAAATATTTTATTCAAAAATATACATATAAGTATATAAATGAATCTGGATTAACAGCAGGCAATACTAGCCTATATTAGTTCTCTCCATCTGAGATCAAGGTATAAATATCTATAATACTAATAGTATATACTTTTCAAAGATTTACATGAACATTTACTAACTTATAAAGAATATAGTAATAAAGGATTTAGATAAATAACAATATAATGATAGACAAAAGAACAAAAGAGAAAATAGAGATATATATATATACACATATATAGTACTAGTTATAGTATAATAGGCTCAGTAATTAGTATATGTAAAGTACATTTAACACAGTGTTACTCATTGTTAATTAACATTTTAAAATCTTTCATTGTTTTTTATTAATTGATGAACTTGGTCAAAAAATGATATATTTTCTGCTAGAGATAAGCAATCATTACCATGTAATAAAATATTGATATCTATTGGTATGTCATGATCACCCATGTATCTAAACAGAGAGTTTCTTTGAGTATTATAAAATTGACAATGAAAGAAAAAATGAAATGAATCCTCATAGGAGTACCCACATCTTAAACATTTTGATTATTCAACTAAATTATTATTATAAAAGTCTGCATTAAGGTTACTTGAAAAATTTCTTAACTGGCAATGAAGTAAATTTAAATTTCTTTGTCCATGGTTGTATAATTTAGATTTTATTTTATCTACAGGGTTATTGTTTTGCAAGCCTTGCTTAAATTTGGCTATACTTGTTGCAGATTTTAAACTGTTTGGCAAAGTGTTCCATAATTTAACTGTTGAGGGTAAAAAACTATTATAATATGCAACAGTTCTGGTAATTGGAATGTGAAACAAGTTATTATTACGTAATGAATAATTGTGTGAGACTGGGAGACACTGTTCAACAATATCATACAAATATTTGGGTGTATAATTGTTAAGTATTTTATACATGAGTGTAACTTTATGTTTTTTCCTTCAGTAAAATGATAAACTTTATAAGATTTACTGCACTACATGCGAATAATAACAAGTAGCTGCAATTTACTTTTCTCTAAAAACCGTGCAAATATGGCTGGTGATAGTGTATCTGGATTAAATGTTTTTGCAGCGGTTAGCAAACTGTCAAAGTAGTGCCAGGCGAGTTGATTCCAACTCATATGCCTAGCAAGGACGGATGTGGGTTTTTAATATCATAAATATGTGTGTTCTGATATTGTTTTGTGCCAATAAACTTTTTACTCTTGAAACATTTTAAAGAGCCATCTGTTCTTCATAACAATTAGGAAAAATCATTATCTCAAAATAAGCATGGTAAGTTGTCATTTATGGCATTTTTAAAATATGAGCAAGCTTATGTAACTACAACATCGAATACAATTTTAATAAGATATTTTAAAAGATACGTTTCCCATATGCTTCAATGTGTTATAAATATGTTACTATTCGTTTTTTCATTCCATGGGAAAAAACTTTTTAATTTGATAAAACCGTTAAACCTGTTAAGATTTTAGTGACCAAACGTACAATTTATTAAACTGAATTAAAACTGGCTACATATTAAGTATTTAACCAATCATTTTCCTTTTTTAAAAATACTGTTCGTTAAATGAATGCTCTTTATATTTAAATAAGGGAGGCAAAAACATTACTTATTTAAAACACACTTTGCATTGTTTTACTGTAAAACTTCCAAAGTTTTTTTTCATATGAACTAATAATGTAAATTTGTAATTTTAAGATATACCTTACAAAGAATATGTATTAAACTTATGATTTAAATGAAAATATTTCAGCAATAGCTGCGTAGCAAGATGCATACTATACGTAAACTTGTGTGTAATAATGAAAAGAGGAATTTTTTTATTTGACTTTACATTTATTTTATTTTTTATTATTTAACGTCATATACGAGATGCCATCGTACCTTCATTACATATTAGAAAAATAGCATAAAAATGAATTTTTATATTTGCTCAAGTTATCCAATTTCAATTGCAAATGGAAGGGTTTTTTCCTTCATTTTTTGAGTATTCGCTCTGCAGTAACAAAAACATACACTGTTTACATACTTGGTATATTCACTTTGAGAAACATTTGAGTTTTATAAGTAAAAATATATCGATTTGTACCGCATGATACCTTAGCAAATTGAAAAATCAAAAGTTTTACCTGACCTAGTAGTAGTAATGAAGTCATTTTTTACATATTTGATCCACATTTTAAGAATGTAAAATAGTGCATCAAAGGTCAACATAGATGTCACCGCATTAACTGCTATGAAGTTAAACTAATCTTAGTCGTCATTCATGTATGCAGATAGCTCGGTAATATGCGTCAGTCACTTAAAATAAGTTGATTTATTTTAAAATGCTATGTCCATGTTAAGTGCTCTTTATAAAATTATTTCTTCATGTTAACAAAGTATTTGGGTATGAATTTTATTCTAATATGTATCATGTGTACAGGAATTTGGATAATGATTTGAAATTATTTAAAACTTTATATATACGTTTATTGATTGATCTTGTCACTTGCACATGTATGAAGGCTCTGTATAACTCGTTAACAATCAATATCTGACATGCCATTGCTGAAGCGGTTATTAGATCGTTGTTATTAATTTTAGGATATTAATGATGCATATCTTTGAAAATGCAAATTACTGTTTAAGTTCAGCTACCATCAGTTATATAAAGCACATCACTCTTATTTATGAAAATGCAATCATCAAGATTTGCATCGCATCCTTTTCTAACATTATCATAAAATTGTGCGCAAAAAATAAATATACAGAATGATTGTTCGAATACGTTTAGATTTATCTTAGAAATAATGTCTTCCTTGTTAAATGCCATATGATAACAACAATCACACCTCTTCAATACGCTGCACTTCTTTCCTTCCTTGTCAACCTTTGAAAAAGTAACCAATGAAAGTTAATTTCTTTGCAGATTTAAAGGTCTCCTGTTTAAACTATTTCTTGACTTCATTAATACACACACTTCCGCTACACATGGAATGCATTTCCAGTGTTTTACATTTTATTTGTTTGAATTTTTTTAACATATTGTCCAATCAAACAACTTTCTTTTATTTTTTATATCAACGAATTTATCAAAAACATTTGCTTGCTACTTCCTGGCAAGCATCCAATAGATTTCGTACTTAAGTCGTTCAAGAGGGCTTGATGCTTGTGACTATTTCTATACTAGTACATTAATCTTTAATCTTAAACCTTAAGATGAATAGATGTAAGTACATAAAAGAAAAACATTCAAATTTTAATTCTAAGATAATTTGAATTTTTCCTAATGGTTTATGGTCTAAAAATATCATGTAAAAAAATTATAAGATATCTGATGGGTAATATGTTGACCATCTAGCCATCTTTTATCTTCAGATTGTTTTTCTATTGTAGTTCATTTTACAGCACTCTTTGGTTTTAAGCAAGATTTCTTTGAACATTTGTTTATTTACTACTAAGTGTATGTTAACCCTATTATGAAACGATAATCTAGATGGATTTCATTTCGTCGAATATTCTTTGAACTGACGGTTTAATTTTTAAACATTACAGTAACACTTTGAAATCAAGTACATGTTTCTAAACACCAATTTCATGTAAGTTCTTTTATGATTAAATACCTGGTAGTTTTTTTAATTTACGGAGGAAGTGTGAAGCTAATTGTATCTTTGTAAAAAGAAAAGAATCATTGACATCACATTTACCCTCAGAGTCAGCGGGCGAATTTAAAATGGAACTTATTTCATATCATTTAGGCCATATCTTGTTAAATAAAACTTTTTGGGGGTTCTATGATAACACATGGCAATGTTCACCCTATATTTATAGTGCATACACTGTTAGGGCAATTTACCACCAGCTGTTCAATCGTTTTCAATATACAATGTATTTATTATTACTTCAATAAAACGCTTCTAAATTAAACCAAAGATCCCCTGTACGCAGTATACGTGTAAATACAAAGTAACAGCCTAAAAACATAACTTAATGCTTGGACATTCTGTAGCCAAAAGTGCAAACAAAATTGGAGAAAACTAGAGTCGCCATTATTTGTTCTATGACAGATGGTCCGTCTGTTCCCCATCAATCTCTCTTTGTCTCTCTTTTAGCTTTCTAGACCTGTAATGGAGCACACTGTTTTTACATTAGTTTATTAAAGCTCCCCAAAAACGTCAACGAAAAAACGGTGTCCAATTTGGTCTATATACGTCTGTGTGCCGAAACTACGATTACTTTGTAACCGCCTCATTTATGATTAACACTTGCACGACATTTAGTGCTGATTAAATACATTTATCATCTCAGCAACAGTTAATCTAAACTTAAAGTACAACATACAAAACAAATGCGTTTTGGCAATGCAAAGCCGGGTGTGGTTATGAGGACTGGGAATATGTCTACAAATAAATCATAATACAGGATTACAGGAAAATGTTTTGGAAATTTGTAGCCAATGGGATTTGTTGACGTCTCAGCAGATGAAAAATGATGTTTCAATTTTTCTCTGTTACCAAAAATGGGTTTTGGCTACGTTTAACATCTTAAGTGTGAAAGACATAATGGTTAAATGCTGACATATCATGACAAATTACCCATCTTAGTCTAAACACTAGACAATTTAAAAGTGCGTAGAGTTGTTTTTTGTCATATTCTATTTATATTTATAGTTTTCTATCTTGTTAAGATACATTTTTAAAGGTCGGCATAAAACATATATTATATAAATAGTGCCTGTTTGGGAGGGTAACAGTTGAAATTGACACCCCGAGAAAACCATTGTCAACCGACGCGAAGCGGAGGTTGACAATGGTTTTCGAGGGGTGTCAATTTCAACTGTTATCCTCCCAAACAGGCACTATTTATTTTGTTATACTGAATGTCTTTTTTAAAATTTTTAAGAAAATTTTACTGCTTTTATATAGGAATAACGTGAATTCTACAGCGAACCGTACGCACATAATTTTCGCGCATGTTACATTTTTTAATGTTACCCGTTGCCAAGTGCGTTGCTAACGCTGAGGGTAATAGTATATAAATAGTGCCTGTTTGGGAGGGTAACAGTTGAAATTGACACCCCGAGAAAACCATTGTCAACCGACGCGAAGCGGAGGTTGACAATGGTTTTCGAGGGGTGTCAATTTCAACTGTTATCCTCCCAAACAGGCACTATTTATTTTGTTATACTGAATGTCTTTTTTAAAATTTTTAAGAAAATTTTACTGCTTTTATATAGGAATAACGTGAATTCTACAGCGAACCGTACGCGCATAATTTTCGCGCATGTAACATTTTTTAATGTTACCCGTTGTCAAGTGCGTTGCTAACGCTGAGGGTAATAGTAAATATTATTAACTGTGTCTTAACCAATCAGATTTCAGTATTTAACATGAAAGTATAACAATAAATATTATTAACTGCGTCTTAACCAATCAGATTTCAGTATTTAACATGAAAGTATAACAAATGAATATATTGTAGTTTGAACGAACAAAACTATCTTTTTTCTCTTATAACAAGTTATTGAAAACCTTTGTTTCAGAGCTTCCGGTAAATGTGTTTGAAATAAACATTCAAAAATTCATAATCAAGCAATACTATTTGCATAGTCCACTTTTATTTGCCTAAAATTCTAATAGTACGTCTTTGCACTTTGTAATTATGATTAATTTTTATTGCTTTGTTATATCATTTGTTTCAGCGTAAAGACATATGTTCCAAAACAAAAACAGATTACACCAATGTTATGATATGACAATTGGTATAATGGTAATGCTGATGGCAACTAGTTTCCATATGATGCAATGTTAATTGTTAGGTGGAAAATGCGCATATGTAACCAGATGCTGCAAATAGTCTACGTTAATGACGCCATTACATTTAAACATGATTTTACCCCCAGTGTTTCTGTAATATCGCACTACTTTATTTCATTTAAAATTGTTGCAACCATATTATCCCCAAATTTAAGCAAATCAGATATTTCTTTGATAATATGTGAATTTGACAGACAACCTAAAGCTAGCATGCATTAAGGCAATACCTTTTTGGGTGCTTTCTTGCCTAATTAACCTCGTAATTCTTATTACCATAAATTATGGGAATATACAAGTAACACTATATGTAAGGTATTGTTATTTGGATTTAAATTTCTTTTGTGTCAATAACAATGCATTGTAACCTCTTTTTCTTGAGGCAGAAAACAAAGTACTATATGTGGTATCATACATTTCGCCCCCCCCCCCCACCAATTTTTTATAAAGAGCTTTAAAAATAAGGTGGAAGATAGTTGAAATGATATTGAAAATAAGCGGGTAAAAGGTTAACACCACAGTTACGTCATAATGAAGAAATGACATCATGAAGATTGTCTAATTTTGACCAGTTAATATTTTATAGCAAAATATTGGTGTTTTCCGAGGGTTTTCCGACTGGAAAACATCGAGTCCAAGCTTGCTCTAGTACCATTTTTTAAGGATAATGTGTATAAATATCTGGACAAAAAACATATGTAAAATCGTACTTTAGCCAAATGCGCTCTATACTTTCAAATCAAAATATAAAGAAAAAATTTACGAAATTTGCGTTTATTTGCAAATTTGCGAGAATTGGCCCATTCAATGGCGTCACAATTAAACAGCTATTGGACACTGATGACCAGCAAAATAAAGATTAAGTGTTAGGCATCCTCTGTATAATGATTTATGAAGGGTTGATTTTATATGATACTATTGAAAATTTGGTTAAAATTAGAAGCAGATAATTGACCATATCAACTATTAATAGTCCTTTAAATGAGGCGTTTCCAGGAAATGTGCAACCAGGTACCAGTCTTAATAATAAAAATCTGCAACATCATAATATCATTTAGATTTATAAGTATT
Organism: Magallana gigas; assembly: GCF_963853765.1. NCBI lineage: Eukaryota > Metazoa > Mollusca > Bivalvia > Ostreida > Ostreidae > Magallana > Magallana gigas. The sequence goes on along the minus strand of NC_088860.1, from coordinate 14,359,389 downwards.
GTAAAACAGTTCATTTGCATGGTATTTTAATTGCGTTATTTAATATACATTTTTTTCATTTCCTGCAGGAGAGTCCGTATGCTTTTTAGCTAATCAGACATCAGTTTGATCATGCTAGCCGAACAGATGTATCAATTCACAAGTTCTTTGCTTTCAAATTTTATTGAAAAGAATTATTAAAAAATATACATACATAAAGATGTAAAGTACAATGAAGTGACGAGTAACCTCAAAGATGTATGAAGTAATTGCTAATTTGACTGGCATTTATTTGAGCGTACTCAAATTTAATGTGTTAAATGTACTTTGTTTGTTAATAGAGTGGGTTTTTAGATGATTAAATATTCATATCACAAATAAATATACATGTAAAACAAAAATGAAAAACTATACATTCTTTGTAGACACCTACTATATATCTATAAAGTTTAAAAATCGTTTAAAAGTATATGGTCGCCCATGATTTTAATACAATATGATATAATCAAATATGTCTACTTAACGACCATTCTAAGTATTAGTATTTTGGATTTCGTGATATCCACTTGATTTTCCTTTGATTGCTCTTTACAATTTGCTACCTAACTACGTGGAACTAGATTTCTAATGTTGAAATCATGTTACATTACATTATTGATATAGATAAAACATGATTAGTTGTTAAAAAAACAATAAATCTAATTTACATGCAATATGCGTCTTCTTACAGTATATTTTGCTTTTGAATTGTTTTTTCTAGTATTCATTTGCCGTTTTAAATCGGATGGTAAACAAACATTTCAAAACAAATGTATTATGCTCTCTTGCACTAGTTTGAAAATGTAAAAAAATATAATTTATTCTTTTTGATTATAATGTTTCTATAACAGATACACACAGCCGAATCAATAGACAATGAATTTGCCATTTTTTAAAAAGTTTTTAAACAAATGTGTAAAGTTTTCATTTCTAATAGATTATCCCTTTTCTTCAAAGGTATTGACCAGTGAGTCAATCACACAGTTGAAAGAGTAATTGGCACAGAGTGTAATTTACATGTACCGGTAAGTCATTTGTGAAGATTATGATTTTTAAAATACAGAATCTTTTCTGACAAATGAAAATATTGCTACATTTTATATTTTACAAGAGTCAATTCACTCTTTTAGGAAAATCAATGGTAAAATTTATACTAGTAAAAACATTCTTCAAATTTACATTAATATTTACTTTTAAAAAATTGCCTTTGATTATGATAAGTTATACCCATAATTTTTAAAGCCACTTTGGTGCTTCTCAAATTGCAACAGGAGCATGGAAAATTCAAGGAACTGAGTGCTATTTTCTTTTCATAAAACCGTGAAGTGTTCCATCATCGATATGATTTTAATTCATTGTCTTTTACACAAGTTTTGCACTCCAAGCCCAAGTAACACACAGAAAGTATAAAAAATTGAATATTTGATATATCATATGCATTGCTTTATAATATACTTTATTTTCCGTTTTCTTATCTTAATATTCTATTCAATGTAAATTGTGACATTACATGTAAATATGCCTGAAAAGCAAGTGTTATCTACCTAACCCATGTAAAAAGAACGCAATCCAAACAAGTGGACGTAATTGGCTATTTTTGTTAGATAAAACAATGAACTAACACTTCGTAAAAAAGTGTATTATCCGTTCCAGCATTTTAGCCCACCATTAATATTTTAAACAACAAAAAAAGCTGTCGAATTTCTATTTTTAGACACGTTTATGATTAATTCTGTTATCACACAGAGTGATAAAGATTATTAATATCTGTGTTGTTTTAGGATTTTTTTACAGGTAAAAACTAAATTTAATCTAAATTTCAGATGAGAATATTTTGGTTTTTCGGTGAATCTTTATTATTAGTTATGAAGTCTTGTACTTTTATAATTTACCGGCGTACCGTTGTCGTTTCTGTCAAATTAGCGCAATTGCTGTGTTCATTTAATTGTAAATTCAGTAATGTTATTTAAAAGTGTATTTGAATTATAATATTTAATATGCTCGTTACGTCAATTTGTTCCGGAATGAGTTGATAGCCATGTTAATATGCTGTATCGTTTAATCATGCATGCATATTATCATTGATTATTCGGAAGATAAGATACTAATTTTTAATTATGCCTGAAAAAAACCCAAATCCAATGCTTCAGAGGTTGAATTGGGTTTTTCGCACGATAAAAATTATATACATGTACATATTACATGTATGTGATTGTTGCTAAGTTGAACATGAGTTTTTCATACATTTCATATATATATATCACTTTTATGACAAAATATATATATACAATGCAAATGATTTCTTTCATAAATCTTATCTTTTGATAATAAATTGATTGAAATATTAAAAAAGGTTTGAAATGAACAAAGTCTTAACCAGTTATATATATTCTTTGTAGTTCTTTACAACATATTCATTTTTTTTTTTAATTTTTATGATGTAACTGATGAAAATTTTACATTATCTCGCACAGGAATTTTTGAAGACTTTTCCAATATTGCTTTCAAATTATGCGTTGTCTGTAATCTGGGTTGTAAAAAAAGTATAACTAGTATTTCGTTTAACATTATGAATAATGCTATACTATCCGGCTTTTTGCTTTATTATGCACATTTTAGTTGAATATGATTTCTGTTATATGACTTTTATGGGGTTTTAGTATTGATTTTTTTTTTTATTATAAACCTAATTATCGGCTAAAATGCTTTAAACATAAGATTTAATTTACCAGTATATATAATACCCATGTTACTTCAACAACAGTATGCAATAATGATTAATATATCTTTGGTTTCATCATAGGCCAACAACGGTTGGAGGGTAAAGGTTTTTGATTATTCCACACATACCAAATACCCAACGTATACAATTTGATAATGATGAACCTTTTACAAGTCATTACTTTCTGCATACCACAATCATGGCTTGAAATTAAAAATATTTGGATCCAAACCTAAAGACTAAATAACAAATAGACAGGAACAATTCAAAAATCATTCATTAAAGATTTAGAGAAAAATATTGCTTTGTGTCCTTGCAATACAAACTGTTTTAAGGATCTGAAAAATTTACCATGAAAGCATAGAATAAAGACTATCAAAATAATTTATAAAAAATATTGTCAACTTGTATTCATTCAGTACAATTTATTGTAGTAATTTTCTCAACCATCCCTGAGCAAAACGGTTATCGTCTTTAAACAGTTTTCATTTAAACCCTATTGTTCCTAATAACCAGTTTGACAGATGCATATTTTGTAAATTTTAAAGAGATTTTACGATTAAACCACATTGTCTTCATTATGAGTTTAAAAACGTCAGTGATTAGAAGCTCAATATATGGGTGCTTTTTTTCAATATAAGGGCTTCCATTATTGTGAAGTAAAAATTTAAGAACGTTGGATTATGATATTATTTGCAGAAATTACTCTATTCATACATGTTCTACTTTGATTAGAAAAAAATAGTTGTTATCCCCAAATACTATACTTTTTAAACTACTTCCTTTAAGGTCAGACGACACATTCCTCGAGCATCTTTTCTGTATCTCCTTGTAATATAGAGTTCCATTTAAAATTATTATTTTCATAATGATTGTTAAAATGATTAAAATTTACTTGTATATAGATATATGCCTAGATGGCCAAGTGGTTAGAGCCGTGGCCGCTCTCTGCCAGGAGCGTAGGTTCTAGATGCTGTGAGTTTAATGCCCAGCCCAATATAGTGAATTTTGCTGCGCTGCATTATTTATTTATTTATTTATTTATTTTTATATCAGCAATTCAAGTGTATTTTCAGGAAGATTATATAGGAAATTGCATTCTGTAGTATTTTGCAGAAATGCCTGGTAAGATATCCTAATCTTTTGCAAGAAAGCTTGTCGGAGTAGTAGTAAACCATTAACAAATTCCTGGAAAATGTTATATAACATTGAGGAACGTGTTGTCTGACCTTAAAGACACTAAATTTTTCTCTTCTGTAAAAGTGCCTTCGTTATAATTAACAAAACATTTATTATCCAAAAATGCAGCTTTAATTAATCATGCTATTCAATGTGTCTTTTCATTTTATCAGATAAAATACTAGTAATATTTTGTGATTGATGATGCAGTTATACTGGACGTTAATATATACGAATGTTCACGTTATAAAGAAAATCAACAAAAATCATTATTAAATAAATTATGAACGTAAAGTACAATGACCTTCTCTTCAAATATGGGTATTTTTGTTTCTAAATGTATCTATATAGTAAAACTTTGTGGTTATCTTTTTTTTAAACTCTGTTAATTTGTCCTTTTAAACACAATGGTCTTTTAAATAAAATTCGTGTGTAACTATTGCACTTTTCGTCGAGAAAAGTGCATTTGTTTTAATTCTATCATTATTGTTAAAATTTACTTTTTCTACACATGCATAAATAATCATTCACACAACACGAAAAGTCTTACATTATGGTGAGCTTCGTCAACTCAAGCAAGTCATATTTTTATTCTTCATTTACTAGTACCTCACTTCATATGCACCAATTTGGTTTTAGACCTGAAAAAATTCTACATTATTTACTATTAGATCATAGTTAGAAAAATAAAAACTGAAATTGAAAAAGAGACTTAATTGAAAACTAAGGTAAAAGTAGCACAGATCTCCGGAAAAAATATTTACAATACCATGTCTTTTCTAGAGTTTGATTTCAGTTTCTTTATGATAAAGATCTAAACCGATGTTTTCAAAGAAATCCAGTGCCAGCCAGATCTCTTAAATACGTGTTCAATCATAATTCTGAAGAAACCACAATTTACCAAGATATTGCTGAGAAATATGACCAGAGATTTCAATTACTGGAATAGGTCAACCAAGGATATCTAAGGGAACATGGCCAAATAAATCCGGAGGAACATGACAACGTAAAGGATTTGAGGATGAACATGACCAAAGATATTCTGATAAGCGTGGCCAAAGATATCTGAAGGAACCTGACCCAAGATATAAAAAAGGAACCTGACAGAATATATCTAGTGGAATAAATATTTTTGAAAAATACTTCTTTCTCTTTCACATATTTTCACATGAATGACAGTATTCATGCACAATTATCAATGCTTTGTCCAATTATTGTAGACGATGCACGTATAATATACAAGAGTACCAGATAAAGGTTAACGACAGTTCTTGCTAATTCTACACTTTTTCAGTGTTATAATACACATGGTCATAGTACTGCCTATATAGGAATAGAACGGGTAGCAGTGAAATTTATTCTGCACAATAAATCTTTCAATGAAGTCGGAAGAGGGAGGCCCGTGCACCACACTTTGCCGTGTTAGCTATGTGCCATCATAGTAAGTATGATTCATGAACTATGTACTTTCTAAAACCAACGCTTTTTAACAGTACCTGTCAAATATTTTACCATATATAGACAATTTAAAAGATAAACTTTCCCATATCCGATGATATGAATAAAAATGACTATCAAAAGCATATTTTTTTTCAAAAAACATTCATGAAAATAAATTTAATTGCCAAAATAATTAATTTTGAACTGCTATATTTGATGCTTTTGATTAAAACCGCGAGAAATAAACATAAAAAGGGGTCCTATTTTTGTCAGGTATTCTTTATAACATTTCAAACGGTAGGTGACATTTGTGATGCTATCTTTTTATGACAACGTGCGTCAACAAGCTGACGAAGACAACAGAAAATGCACCAGATTCTACACAAAATAACAATAAAGTTAGCAATTCTGACCACAAAATTCCACAAAAAGTCTCTAGCCAAGTCTCCACAGCAAAATCGCAGGACCAGTGCGTTCCAGTGTTAGTCTAAATTAGGAAATATTATCTCTAAGTTCATTAGGTAATTTTTATTTACAGACACTGTTAATTGTTCTTCTCTATACGACTGTCGTAATGAGTGATAGCGAGTTTTACACCTCTTTCATGAAATGTCTAGATATGTATAGTCTGACTCTAATTTTATCGCGACGAAGTCTATTACATGGGCAACTTTTTTGGCTGATTAAATGTTGTTGTTTTTTTTAAACCACAGAAAAGCTATGATGTTAAAATAGATTAATAACACTGTTTTGTGTGTTTGTTTATATCGCTAGAGAGATGGTTCGCGAGATTAATTGTCAGTTCTACTTTATTTCTTTTTTTCATCCTTCCTTACATGTATTATAATTTATATGTATTATAATTTATATGTATTATAATTTATATGCTTTTGTTTATTGGATGTTTCTCAAAACTGTAAGTCATGCAGTAAAGAGATTAAAGAAATCGTCATTATCATTGTCGTTGTCTTTCATTTCAATAGTCTTTTATGGTCATCAATTTCTCACGCTTCACATTTTTTTTAATGTTGGATTTTGAATTTGCAACAAACAATTGATTTGATGAATCAAAATTAAAGAGGGTATTGCAATTTCTATGCTATTTTTCCCAAAATGAGATGAAGATAAAATGAAAAATCAAAGTTACAGAATTCGATGTATATCTTTTTTGCATGCAAACTTGTACATAAAGCAGTGTAGAATTTATCTGAAAAGTTTGCATTAACTTTTATAAGACAATGAAATACATTTATGAATGGTTACAGACAAATATGGCAGATTTTACGCTTTATATAAGGGGAATCCTCATTGTTGTGGAAAAACTGCCTCTTGAAACAAATTTGATTTAATCTTACGTTCAGAGTCAGACAATTTCTTGAAAACTGTAAGTTATTTTCGATTTTTGTTTCGAAGAGCCATATTTTTAAGTAAGAATTCTAACTTTTCGAAAAAAAAATCATTAATGCCTCTGAAATCGAAGAACGCTGTGTTAAATTTCCTTTGTGCACGACGTTACTAGATCGGTCGAGTGTTTACACGGCTAGAATAGATTATAACCCTGTCCGACTTTTTTGATTGGGTTCAAATCCCGGAACATTTGGATTTTTTTAAATACATAATTTCTTAATCGCATAATAGGGTAACGTTAAAAGAAAATTTAAGAATGTCAGAATTAAGTTATTTAAAAGCTTGTCAATGTAATATTTTGCATACATGCTTAATTTTTTTAACATTACTTACTGTGTAAAATTCCCGCTATAAACTTGAATAATAAATAATTTCATCTGAACAAGGGATTTTAAAGCAATGTTCATGTACGCATCAATGTAGAAAGTTGTTTTCTCCTCCTTGTTATGAAATAACCGGGTATGCCGTTTTCAAAAATACATGTACATGTTGTTAAAAGCACAAAAATTCATTAAAAAAAATATGAATCGGTGACGAAGCAATGGATAAATAAAAAATACGATCAAAATTACAAATCTGACGGTTTTGAAGAGCCAAAATCAATTAGGTCCAAAGAATGATATTTTAACACGACGGACAGTAGAACTCAATTTAATATGTTAACATCAAAATTCAGGATGGTCATCTTCTACGTATATTTATGAAAAATCTAATGATGGTTGCCGTGTTCGAAAAAAAAGCGCGTAAAATGTATGTATATATTGCTTACGTACTGAACATACCCACTATGTAAATAAATTCGTCCACGTAATGTGTCTATATTTAGATATATTTACATTTTCAACTGTCTTTGTCTGCGATAACATTACGAATCAATTTTGAACCATAAAACCCAAGAACTTCATAAAAAAGAGTGACACAAAATGGGCGTGTCTAATAGCATAACCGAAAAACGGTATTGGCTGCACCACATAGTAATACATAGCATGTACTACATAAAAATATAGTGGTTTAAAATAATGCTGTTTTAAAGTGTTCAAATTGGAAGTAATATAAATATAAGTAATAAGGAATCATTCTTTGAATATTATGAGTTGATAATTCAAGTCGGAGCATGGTCAAATCTATCCTAAAGCCCTTCGGGCTTTATTGGATTTGACCACGCCCCGACCGAAATTATCACCTCATAATACTCAAAGAATGATTCCTTATTCCTTATATGAATCTTCAAGCGATACGGATATCTAAAGATCCTTTCCACGTTAAATAATAGTCCCGCATTGACGGGATTGGGATGTGGAATAATGTACATGTATGTATATGATCATGTAAAAATAAAACTCGTCAAAAAATTATTTAAAATCTTAAAATCTCATGCTTGTAAAACTGAATCGTTGTTATGAACCGTTGACTCCTATTTGTTTAAGTAGTTGGTTTTGTTTATTTGTTTGTCTATTTTTTATTGTAATTAATGAATAAAAAGTACAGATTACTTCTTTCTGAACCCTAATATTATAATTAAGTTGTGGGTTAACCGAAACCTTTTAGGTAGTATAAAAGGAAGTATAAAAACATTGTAACCACAAATTACATGTAGCCCGAACCTTACTTTGGTTGGCTTTTTCTTTTTGGACTGAGTTGTTCTTTTGACTTATTGACTTTTCATTTTTGTTGATTCTACTTGGTTTTTGGATGTTTTCATTATATTGAAAGGGGGGAAACAACTTGATTGTTCTATTCTTCTCATATATTTCAAGAAATTTCACTGTAGAAAATTAGGTATAAAAACAAATTAACGCATGTATCATGTAACATTGGTCTACTCTACTCTGCAACACTTTTGAAAGGGCAAGCGCGGGGGAGGGGGTGAAGTCAGGTGAATGTACATCAGTTGTCTCATTGCAAGACTTCTAATTAAATGGACTTCGAATTTGCATTGCTCTGTTACTTAACTTTTCTCTGAAGAACAATAAAACGTCTATCATTTTGCGGTACATGTACAGAGTATACCTAAAATGTTAGAGACAAGCACATGTCGCCAAATTTTACCGGCTCGTAACCTATATAAAATACAATGTAACTCCCGACCGAAAGTACCGGAGATTTTTCATTTATGACTAATGGTATTTATTAAATGATTTTTGTTTCAATTTTGTATTTTTAAAATTAATTTGACATTCCCCGCTGACTTTTTTTTCGACATATCGAAGTCCTCTTAATTATACTATTCTGCACCATGCAGAGCGCCGTTATAATTTACGACTAGGTATACAGAATGTCAGTCTGGCTCCTTGAAAGTAATTTACACCCTCTCTGTTTCCAAATTTTGTGGTTTCATTTGTTCTCGATTCTGACTTTGCAAGTTTTCTCGACTCCACTCTGTCGCATGGCAAGTCTATAAATTTGCTGTACATGCGGGATGTCCACTTCTGAATATCTTTATTGTCCATTTTTATTACTTACCTGTTGTATTGAAATTGGATCTAAAGAAGCAACCGGACCACATGAAGGGTTTTAAAAAGAAAAAACTCCAGAAATTTAGTAACTGGTTATTTAGCGGTAATCGTGCTGAAATGTCGGGTACGTTATCCCATTTTACAATCGGCCTCATGCTGTGTCTCGCTCCCGAATTAAAAAGACGAGCAAATTATTTGAACATTGAATGCGTGTAAATCCATACTTATTAGATTTAAATTACCAGATGGACGGCGAGAAAATCAAATTAGAGGTGGATAAAGTCGATTCGTGTCCATTATCTGAAAATGAATTCTGTCTCAAGTCAATAGCTTTCAAGTATCTGCTAATGCCTTGGAAATCAAGATGACCTTAGGATATGGGGTTAAAAACAGATGAAAACAGCCGTGTCTGAGATTAATTTGTTGATAATGATAATTACAATAAGGTGAAAATTTCCTCAATAACTTGGACTAATTCACAACACTGTGGTGTAAAATATACGCCACGGGACATAGACTGTGATAGAGTGATGGGGGTCCCTTTTACGCTGACTGACTTGGAAAAGTTGTGAAAATAAAAGGTTGATAAGAATTCTTCAGAAAAATATAATTGATGCGCGTATGTGTTATCATTGACACATTAACACGTGAAGTGAAGTGTCAACACCAGAATTATTTTGTACAATATTCTGCAATGACAAGCTATTTGTTGATCACATTGCATAACAGGTGGAATGCCGATTTGTTTTATGATTAACAACCTATTTTCATTATTTTCACCTTTTCAATATCCTTATCAACTTGCTTGGAAAGAATTTTCTATACCAAATAAATGAGCAATTATTTATTGATTTTGGTTAAAGGAAAAAATTTAAAGAAGTATAGTTTGCAAATCAATGCGCCGCTTGAAATTTTAACCATTACGAAGAATAGCGTAAACAGATGTAAATCGATGTTTCAATTCAAAATTGCGGCACCTGCAACAGCTTAGTATTTGAACAATGCGTGCAAGCTCAAATATATTGAGGAAAAATAACAATTCTGAAAATAAGTGGAAAAATGATCATTGTAATATACTTTTAAGGAAGAGTTGCATTTTTTTTAAATCCGGAATTATTTATTTTTTCATTGAAAAGTTATTGATTTTCAAACTTCTGTTGAAATGTGAGTGATTTCTGATTCATTTTTAAATGAATGCATATCTGTTTGACCTTTTCCCTGTTTTAAGTACCATTGCAACTTAGCACAAGATAAATAAGGAATAAACTTTAATGAATTATTCCTGAAAGCGTTTCCAGCAATAAAAACTAACATTCACCCATCTATGTCTAAGTTTAGATAAAACTTTGAATCCAACTTGCTGAAACGTAACAAAATTATAATAAGTAATACCGCGTCCAGCATCCCGGTTAACATGTACATCTTCGACTGCAGGTTGTGTGGTCGTCTTTCGAGCGATAAACGGTGATTCCAAAATAACGACACATCTCAAAGAAATGGATTGCATAGCAATGATTTCAAGGTTGGCGCCAAATTGATATTCATTAGTTCTTTGTGACTTAGAAGTGTCATTTATAATATATTAATTGACCAAATTCCTTACTTAAAATTTGAACTTAAAAGATCTATCAAACCGAACGAAGGAGATTATTTTTTTACTTTAAACTGAAGTTTAGGGAAATTACTCTTACTCGGTTAACAATTCCTAAATGGACAGGAATTTCACCTTATTAACGAAAATAAAATAGATCCATATTTATCGAAGGAATTTTCTCCATTTTCTGGATTATTCGCGGAAAAACATTCGGTTTCTTTGATTTTTGTTAAATTAAGCGAGCTCAACCCTAAAGCAGGGATATAACTTAAAGTGTTGGTCTTAAAATCAAAGATTGCGCCATGTCCCCTTGTTTGTTTGTTAAACATTTTAATTGAGAGAAGTATCATTTTCCCTATTCAGCTACGGAACGTAAATAGCTCCAGGGTCGCACATCTAGATCTATTACACGCCGGTGTGAAACTTACAACGTGTAGTTCGCTTTCCGCCGCCCCTTCGAGAGAAACGTGTTTATAAATGATATCAACATCTTTCTCAGTGTAGGTTTCAAGTGCAGAAAATTGTTAAGCTCCCGGATGGAAAATTGCTGGTTACTCATTCTAAAAACGGTCTAATGAATGAAAACTCATTAGGTGCCGTAATTGGTTTTTATTAGCAAATCCCGCGACCCCACACCCGCAATTGAAAATTTTAAAAAATTACCGAATCTCTTTCATCTAGGCCGGGTTTTAGAATTTCTTATTTTCTAAGAAAACAAAACTTAATTCACATCCTAATTTGTTCGTCTTGTTGTGTTTTTCCGGTCCTGTTTCAAAATTGCATCACAAAAGTTGAAAGATATTTCATCAGGACACATTTGAATCCGTTTGGGGTGAAAATTAGAGATCAAAGAGGAATTTGTCAACAAGATTTTGTCATACTCTGACACCTGTTATAATTCTTGGGGGGATAGGGCACCGATGACTCGTGGGAACTTTCCGGTAATCGGTAACGTTCCTTTACTTATGTACGTAAATGAACCCAAAACTTTTAAGGTACAATGCCGGTATCTACACGTAGAAGGTGGTTTAAATACTAAGTAATTAACTATTTCTTGTCTTAATTATTGAAAAACGAAATTATATAATTTAAAATAAAGACAATATACTCCGAGTCTACTATTACCTTCAATAAGATTTAACAATATTTTATGTTTAAGAAAAGGAGAGTTTTTGATCTTTTCAAAATGAAAAGAGACAAAAATTCAATAGAATTAAAGAATTCTAAAATTATCTATTTTTTATTTCTATTTTTTATTGTAATACATGAATATTGATAAAGGATCTCGATTAGTATTTTATAGTTAAAAACAGATAAAACGGCAAAATAAATGCGGAACTGGTTTCGACCAAGGATCCATGGAAACCCCCAACGAATGACAAATAAAATCACCAACAGGATTGACAGGAACAAAAAAAAGCAATTGCAGATGTTCAAACGGATATATTTTTTTTCAAATGAATGCACAAGACCCAATGATGAAATCCTTAATGAAATCACAAAATTACTTTACAATTTTTGGTCTATCCCCCCTTTATTATTTTGAAACTTGTAATAAATCTGCTGTAAAACGTATGTCTATGTATTTTCATGTTGTAAATTTTGAATAAACTGGGTGGGTGTAAATACAAAATTCCCAACATGACAACTCATGTTGTAAAAGTTTGTATTTACACCCACCCAGTAAATTCAAAATTTACAACATGACAGTATTTTTCAACAAAGAAATGGAATTGGATTGAATCGATTTGAAATTGATATACAAAGATGTATATAAGGGAAATTTTCCCAAATAAAGTAACTGTTGAGATTATGATAAGATATTAGGATTTGAGATTTTAGTTTATAGGTTCCAGTTGATAGTTGATCTAGCACCACACAGAATCTATTTAATAGAAAAATAATGTAGATCTCTCTCTCTCTCTCTCTCTCTCTCTCTCTCTCTCTCTCTCTCTCTCTCTCTCTCTCCATTTTAATGATGCATGTGAATAAAAAACAAACAAACAAAACAATCATATGAGCACAAAAAGGAAAGGGTAGAACAAAATGTTCGGTTTTCCCCTTTCTCTCATTTATGAAAAGGCGTACATATGATAATTGGTATTTTTTCTTATCATGCATTAAGATTTTGCACATCAGTTCGAAAATTCGATTTAACACCGGATGTCTGTTCAACTTAAACGTGCGACTGTGCACGTCAAAATATTCAAGTCATCACCTAATTTTAATTGCAGTCTAAATAATTCATATGATATTCATTTTTTTAAACTCTAGGGACATGAATGTAATAATTTTGAAATCACGAACTAAATCATATTAGTTATGTTAATAATTTAAGAATATGGTTTTTAAATTAAAATGTATTACACTAATTCCACGAATTTAATGACTATATAAATGTACAATTACCAAAAATTAGACTGCATGGATAACTCATTTGAACTACACATGGTCGCAAACCCACATTATGCAAATCTGGTTAAAATGTCAGTTATATAAGTTTTTATCTGTTCCACCAAACTTGACTTCACCATTCAAGGTTAACCGAAGACAAAGTTAATTAAAAAAACTAGATCCTGGATATGACCCTACACCTAATCAAGTGTCACATTCCCTGCATTGAACGGTCTTATTACTTGATGAGCATGTGCTTTGTGAGAAAAACACGTACATGCTTTTCATTCGAAAAATATACATCTCTTGCGAAAATATAAATTGGTGTTCAATAAACGTCGTTTTTCTTCATATGGAAAGAAGAAAGTTTGAAGTTGATTACACGCGCGAATTGTTCCTCTTGGAATAAGGGACCCGATTATTCATCAGCTACACAATAGGCGAAATCGATCACTTCGTTTTCTTTAGGGGTTTTTGAAGAAATGTGTCATTATATCGCCAAATCGCATTGATCCAATTAATGCGCTTAAAAAGAGGGGTTAAATTGTTTACACTGTGAAATTGACCACGAAAACCTTCAGAAGGTGATAATTAAAACTGTTTTAACAATTTTCCCTCATCGCAAATATAGCACAAATAACCTTTTTTCAATGCTCGTCCTAACTTAATTTCTGTTTGGGTACGCATCAAATGATCTACCTCCATGTTTGTTTTGGCGAGCATAAATCTGCCACGGGAAATTTCTTTTGTTTTCTTTTAAAGACACCGTCTTATTTAAAAGATTTTAATAAGATACTATGTAACAGAAATATGCTATATTTTGAATTTCGATATATACTACGTCTCTCTGTTCAGTGATCCAGTGTAAATTTAGATTTGCAAAGTAAGTCAAGCACGTGTATTACGCACATGACTTCGGAGACTGAGAATTAAACTTGTCCTGACAGGATTCACCCTGACATTTCAATGCCTTCAAATTACGCAAACAGATGCAAATTATCGAAAGAAACATATACATCATCTCCATTTTAAATCTCATGCAAAAGTCAAATTCTAATGGGATTTGTAAGAAAGGGTGTTAGTTCTATTCTTGTCAGGCGCATGCATTTTCTTCCAGTTATAATTTTTTATTCAAATATTTTAAATCTACTTACAATCTAAAGTAACGTTACCTTTATTAACTAATTTAGTTTACTTAATATGGCTTATTTTAATGAGAGTTAAAGATTCTGAATGACTGTATATTCCACGCAGTTAACGAAATTCATGATCCTTTAAGATTGATGGCAATAAATGCAGTATTTTATCCAAATAACGCCTGTTTTGTAAGAGTACCTTAAAGTATAAGGCTTAGCAAAACGAGAAAAAAAAACTCGCATATTTTATACGAAGAATTCCTAATCAATCTTCATTTTTATGTATAAAGTAGAATTTACATAATGTCATAATTATTAGCTGATTCATTTTAATGAAGTGATGCATATTTGCATTTTTTAAATGCTTTCTAACATTGAACGATAGTTCATAATATTGTTTCCAAAGTCATAAAAAATTAAATCGGTAATAAGGATAATAAAAGTTGGGAACGGTATTTTTTTCCAAGTGTCATAGTGTGTTATTTTGTTTAATTTTACATCTTTATCGAAGCAGATATGAAATTTATGTCAATGCTAAAAATAAATAATACATAAAAATTAAATTCGTATTCAATTGGCTTATTAACTTGTCAGACTTATTATAGTAAAGATAAGACAAGCTGAAATGTTTACGCTGTTGTAATCTCTTTATTTGTCTGCGGTGAGAAAGTGAGAAAAAGAATGTTTGACACGATTTGCATACGTTCTAACACCTTGAATAATTATTCGGATTTTTACCTGAAAATGAAGTTTGCCTATTACATATTTAGATGTATTAATAGTGCCCACAAGACATTAAATTGGTTTCTATAGTACACTCTCGGCCCGGATTGGCAATTGATACGCCAAGCGTAAAATCGCGGACCAATCAGAATTCGCCAGAAAGAAAGTATGAAAACACGATGTTTAAATATGCCCGAACTAATTGTTTACATTGGGTATAAGATTGTCTCAGCTACGATTCAGAAGCATCAAACCTGCTTCTTCCCGCATTGCTTCACTTGATTCTATTGAGACATTGTGGGTTGACATTTCCCTTCTTTCATTTATCAAAAGAATTGTCGAATCGAAAGAAAGAAAGGAGGAAAAAATAGTGTGCTGAATTTACTTTCAGAAACTTTATATTTTGTGGATTTTAATAATCCAAGAACAAAAAACTTTTTAAAAAATGAATGTGTTACCTCAGACCGGTTATCCTTTCCCCCCGGGATTTTGGCCATTCGCAACTTGTGCCGGGATGAAGACAATGGATTTACCCATCCACCCGGCTTTCATCCACACGCCGTATCCTACCTACCCAATCCATTCATCCGCCACTATTCCACACATGATCCACCCGGGGATTAGATCCAAGGCCGATTCCTTTACGATAGATGCAATTTTGAACAGAGACAAATCCGACAGTGTGTCCAGAAAATTAAAATCTCCGAGTTATCATGACAGCGAGTGTGGCAAGGACTTGGACATTCATTCAAGACGCCATCAAAGACTTTTTGCAAATTCGCATCCCTATCTGTCTCCCTCTGAAAAATCCAACAGCGACCGCTCATCTGTAAAAAGTCCTGAAATGTATGATGATGGTGAGTAAATATTTTTTTACAACAGTTCAAAATCAGAACTTAAATAGATAAATTAATAAAATGTCTCCGTTAAAAAAATAAGTTTAAATTTTCAAAAATATATAAAGAATTAAAGCTGCCTCTTTTGAAATTTTTCCTTGCCAATTTTTTTATATAAACAAAAAATAACGAAAAATGAACATTATTTATTTTTATTCTGAACTTCCAAATTTTAGAATTAATTTCTAAATGCATCTTGTCTTTCGAAATGTCATCCGGGACGAGAAAAAAAAAGAGAGCAAAATTAATGTGCAATGTAGATAAGTTGAGTTAATTACTCATTTTAATTAACAATTAAACTAATGAGACAGTGCACGCTGCACAAAACCGCGTAGGATTTATACGTGTTGTGCTGTACTCGACTCTGGCACAGTGTCGCATGCCACGGCCGACCACAAACAGATCGTGGTTCTTGGTGGGACATGCAACTCTCACTGTGGGGGTGAATTATGTAAATTGAATACTTTAAAATGATTTGTAAACATTCTATGACATCCCCGGTAATAAAAGTCATCCTAATTACCCAAGGACATATTGCCACGCATCGAACTTATCAACCTGTCTGTTTTGCAGAGGATTTTTCAGTGCGTATTTTAAGAATTTGACAAGTGTATATAAAGTGTTTCAAATATATGCAGGCAATTATCTTCTTTGTTTCAAAGAGATTTATAATTGAAATCCGTTATACTGATAAAAATAATTTTGGAATGTTTAAAAGATTTTATAGGGAAAACTGAATTGAGTTGGAATATCAACTTGGTGTAAAGTACGCAAGAATATCAGATTTTTTATATTCTCTCGAAGACTTCTAAAATAATCCGAGCAATTAAATCAGAAACGAAATTGAAATAAAGAAAAACGGTAAAATATTTACAGTGTCTGTCAAACTACCAAGTGTCAAATTAAGGGCCGCCAAGACACTTGCCTAGAAAATACGTTTCTTCAATTATTTTGTTTAAAGAATATTAAGTAATCAACCCTTGAGATTAAATTGAGTTTATATTGACTGTCGAAATAGGTGTTTACAGGCGGGGAGGTGTGGCATTTCGCCGCCAGATTCTCTTGTATTACCGAAATTTCCCATTTTCTCCACAAAATTAAGTTTACGTACGCTAGTAACGACATCCGTATCAAGAAACACAGGAGCCCCGGTGGTCGGAAAGATTTATGGCAGTTATAGACATCCCGTTGTAAATAATTTATTCTCTTGTTAATTTGATTCCTGCAAATGTAATGGTGCCCCTGATCAAATCTCTTCAACTCTTGAGGCCAAATTAAAATTAAATAAGAATTAATTATTATTATAATTCTGCATGCTTATGTTTATAAAAAAAAAAATTTCTGAACGGATGCATATTTCGCACGTACACGGTTTCTGCATGCAGGAAACGCGTAAACATGCAATCTTCTTCTCCTAACTCTAAGTGAAGGTAAAACATCTTACACAGGGATTTTCTCACGTGAAATATTTTTGAGAAGGCTCGTCTATTAAAGAGTAAATAAACTTTTCTGCAATTGTCAGTTCATTTGTGAAAGGAATGCTTCTTTTGAGTCGAAATTCGTCATCTCTCGGCAAAACCTGTAAAGTAATAATTATCAGTTCATAAAGGTTTCCCGTGGACACCTCCCCCTAACTATTACGATAGAGTGACATTAAAAATTCATAATCATATTCAAAGTAGGTCGCGAAAAGTCATCTGAGTTATTCAAATTTCCATATAATGATCATTTAGAGGGGCTTAACGACAACCGCAAACACCTTCACAGATGTTACTTGTATTACGACATTCTAATTACTCATTTCTTGCCCCCTATTTAACGTCTTTATACAACAGACCTATAATCTTTCCTTTTTGAAAGGAAAATTCAATAAGAGACTTATGAAAGAGCAATGTTTATCTTTTGCACGTGAAGTTCAAATAAATCATTTAAAATCCCTTCAAATTAAATAGAGCTTTTCAAGGAAAATAAACAATTTAAATGGCACGTTATCGAACGAAGAAACTATAGGAAAAATTGGGTTTTAGTATTTCAGAATTCATAAAATACTTGCCGACAGTAATTATTAAACAAAATAACTGCAGTACAAATAGAAAAAAAAATATTCAACTGAAAAGACACACTGATTTTTCCCTTCAATGATTTATTTGGTCGCGAAAATTATAGAGCTGGGATAATTTCTTTGACTGTAGTGTTATCCCGTTTGATTTCATTATTACGATCCAAATATAATAAGGAGAAAATTCTCACCAAGTTTATAACTTATTCAGGTGTGTTTGAAAAAAGATAACCAAACCGTATAATTTAACACCAATTTTGATTTTTTTTTTCATTATTGTTCAAAAATTTTACAATGCATGTTTGCATTTCCGCCTATTTCACACAATAGGCAAAGGGGAAAAAATCAATTAAAACACAATAAGTGAACGGGGTTTTTCATTTATTATAACGTTCTCGGACAGATAAATGGCAAAGAAAACAAAATTTCACGGACGTAAAAAATAAAAATAAATAAAACTGGTGTGAAAGGGGCGTATTTCCAATGTCAATAAGCTACTCTTTCTCACGCTTATATATTTCTCTAATCCCGAAAAACTATCCAGCAAATAACGAATAATATTTTGCATGATATTTTACAGCGACCATCATTTATAGATATCAGAATAAATTGAAACAATTAATACAGCAAACCAAACCATTTTATTTAAACAAACATGCCATGAAAGTATTCCACTTTATTTCTATAAATACAATTTTATTGAATTTTTAAATGAACTCGTATTAATAAAGTAAAAAAAAAAAAATAGTGTTATGGATTGATTTGATATTTTTCTCTGTCCAACTCGTAATGCAGACATTGATTAACTAAATAAATTCATTGCATTTCTTATAGTAATATATTTTGTCTTTTACGCTTCAGATCAAAAGGAAGATAAAAAATTGGACACAAAACAAGGTTGGAAACAGGGTAAAGGGAAGCGTGTGAGGACAATTTTCACCCCCGAACAACTGGAAAGATTGGAGGCTGAATTTGAGAAACAACAATATATGGTTGGAACTGAAAGGTACGTTGATTTGACAAAATAAACAAGAAACTTAAAGCAAATCTATATTTTGATGACGAATCAATGTCTAAAACCTGTGAGGTTTTTTTAACCTTAAATAAAAGCTATCATTTTTTAAATGCATTCTTCTTTTTTTTCTCAGGTATTATTTAGCATGCTCCTTGAATTTAACGGAAGCCCAAGTCAAAGTATGGTTCCAAAACAGAAGAATAAAATGGAGGAAACAGACCTTGGAACAACAACAAGCAAAACTTGCGCGATTTGATTTGTTTAAGGATTCTGTAGAATCTGAATCCGCCTACAGTGATTCTGACGATGACAATTCTAACAAAGGGAGTAGTTTTCCCACGTCTCCGGATCAGCGATGCGTGACGGCAGAAGTTCCATCAACTGCTTACACTTCCCCGTACTAAGATATCTGCTGTCGTTTCTGTGGTGTTTTTTAAAAACATGAAATAATTTATTTTATCAGTATTATGCGAAAACGGTCCTAAAGTGAGCGATTTCATGTAAACAAATGACTTAGTGGAGTAACAGTGTGAAAATTGGGTGTGTGTGTGTGTGTGTGTCTGTCTGTGTTTGGGTGTGAACGTGGGTGTTTGTATTGTTGCTTTCTTTTCAAATTCAGCTTTAGTGCTTTCAGAGCTAGTTCATGTATCTTAAAAACAGTCCAACATAGTTTGAATTGTATATGCATAATGAAGGCTTGAATTTTGTAAATAGATCTTATTTATTTCTAAACAACTTTTAACAGAACTATGTAGATCAACTTGAATAAATATATAGTAAAACATAGCCTTATTTGTTTGTTTTAGAATTTTGATCTATTTTTTGCTAATTTTGCGATATTTAAATACATCAACCAATCTCCAGTTTGTCAAGCATGGTTTTGGTTTTCCTGTTTATTGTACCAAGCAAGTCAAATTCTTTGAAAGTTTTTTTTACACAGAAGATACTTTGCAAGAGCGAAAAAACCACATATATTGCAAGTAAAAAAATTCTAAAATCTTTATATTTAGCTATAGATATCAAATAATTCTAATTGAATTACCAAAACGAAACAAACAAACAATTATCTAATACGGACATCATCGGTTAATCAATTAATGTGCTAGATATTGTACTATTCTCATAAATTCTACGAAAATAATTGTTTATGGGGCAAAAATTAAACATGTAAAATATATCTCATAGGCTTCGGAACCGGGGGGGGGGGGGGCTTAGCTCCCCCCCCCCCCCCCCCCCACTTTTTTTGCAAAGTTAGACATAACCATTAGGCACACAGCATCATAGAGGGTTCAGCCCCCCACTTTTTATCGCAGCAAAGATAATTGTACATAAATTTACATTGATAAGGTAGGATTATTGAGAAGTTTGAGGCATAGGTATACTCCCCCCCCCCCCCCCCCGATAAGGAATTTTATGATTTGGTGGGAAAACAATTTTTTGGTAGGTAAGAATTTTTTTTGGAACTATAGGTTTACTCCTCCTCCTCCTGCTCCTCCTCCTCCTCCCCCCCCCCCCCCCCCAACGGATTAGAATTTTCAGAATTTTCATGATTTGGAGAAATAATTTTTTTTTTTGCTTGTCAAGATTTTTGAGGATCAGTCTAGCCCCCCCCCCCCCCCACACACACACACACACACTTTCAATTTTCTTCCGACGCCACTGTATCTTGATCAAATTTTATCATTCGCAATACAAGTAACTTTTTATCACACCAGCTACCTGTGCGATTGACATATACTGGTACGTCGCCCTGTATATTAAATGTAATTACGCGTGGATTACACGTTATTCATCAATTACGTAAAATCAGTAAAGACTAAAAGGCGTTACACTACATCTAATGATATTCACTTCATTACCTACTATATAGTGTTATATCTATATTTATAAACCATAATTATTTCTTGTAACTTATGCAATTGTCAAATCTTTAATGATTTTTAGCTAACGTACATTGCACCTAGTAAAAGATTCATAACTCTAATTTACGATATAAAAACGTAAATGTGTTAAAATTAATTTCAATATAGAAATAAATGTTGCATGGTTTTTGTAAGCTCTCATTATAGAAACTTATCAGCGAAAATAAACAGGTATTTTTCACAAAGAGCTGCATTATCTAAGAGCTGAGGTCACAGAATATGGAACTGAGAATTTTAAAATCAAGGTCATGGAAACATTATATCATTACGGGAACCAACCTGAACCATCGTTGATAGATAGATTTCACGAGTTTTCGTGCTAATGTCTTTTTTTTTTTTTGTATTCGTTACTCATGCATTCCCAAAACGGGTTCTTTGTAGTAAGTTTGTTTCATAACTACATGTTTATTAAATAATGCACTGGTCAATCATACATACTTCAAAAATGCTATTTATAATAGGGTTTATGACATTTAATTAAGGTCTAATAGGTGTTTAGTTCTGCTACACAAGTTTAAAGAGAAAACATATATATTAAAGGACTGAGTAATCACTGAATGGTCGTGTCTAATTTAGGCTTTATCAAACTAGCTCCCTTAAAGAAGCTTTGTGTAAAGATTTGGGCAAAATTGAAATTCCAAGACTAAAATATATCGTGGAATTTTCCTTTGATAAATGATAATTCAAGTCCAAAATAATCATCTGAAATTGTAATCTGTGGCAATTTGTTAGTTCTTCAGCCTTCTTAAGCGTTCCAAGGAAATAAAAATGACATATATGTTTTAGCATTTTTATAGTATCATCGTAAATTACCATTATCAACTGTTCCTTTTTAAACTTAAAAAATACATGATTTCTAAGAAAACGGGTTTCAAAATTAAGGACATTAGAATGGGCCAAAAGTAATTCAACCAGTGTTTGCTTTGTGCCACGTTTGGTTGATATGTATATTTTTCAGCTATTGGTGCGATGTCTATCAATTCGTGATCTTGATAAAAATTAAATGAGTTTTTCATAATAACCTCTCTCAAGTCTTACTTAAATTGTAGTGAATAAGCAAACTAAAAACATTGCTAATAAATATACATGTAACGACGTTTCGTACATATGCAGGCATTGAGTAATATCTAATTTTATAAATGTAAAAAAAAAACAAAAACTTTTAACACCATAATTCACCAAAACGCATAAGGTACATGTATATACCCGTTTCTATGGGTTTTTTTAAAAATAAAATCAAATGGGGTACACACAAATTGTCAATTTACTCGCAATTTATAAAATGCTGAATTTCTTCTTCTTTTTTTATTGTTTTTTATGTCTGGTTTGTATAGTAAGTAATTTATTTATTTATAGTGACAACAGTATACATTTTCAAGCATAATATAAACAGCAATAAGCATAGATTTATCACCCGGCCTGTCGGGCCTATATGCCACTTTAAACACATTATAACTGAAAAGAAAAGAAAAGAAAATTAACACAGCGTCAAGAGATGAAAAAAAGATATTATTGAAAATACACGTGTATAAGTATAAAGCTTCCGTTAGAACTCTTGAGATTGCACCCCTTGTTTTGCTTTAATAGTTTATATAATACAGTTATGCTTATTTTCTGAACAACGAAGAATTGAAGAATTAAATATGTGAGAATGGAGACTAAATTGAAAAAAAGGAATTACTATTTGGTCCCACTGTACTACGAGAATGCTTTTTTAAATGACCCTTTAAAAAACAACGTAAACTAAGGATATATGGTTCATTCTTTTTGAAGAATTGCATCTCCATTCTTCAAGAAAACATCAGAAGGAAATAAAGGGGACTACTTTGGTGCATTAAAATTGGCATACATTGTAATGATTATGATGAAGAAGAAAAAAGAATTTCATCAAAACACTAACAGACTACATTATGGTGTAAAGATATGAAGGCGGTGGTACCGGTATGAGGGTGGAGCTTACTCAAATTCCAATATGACTGAACGCGGCCTCATCCAGTGCCATTAACCCTGTCACCTACTTTATGCATTATAAAACTGTTATAGATGTTTTAATTGACACACAAAAAATGTTCTTCGGGAAACCAAGTGAATTGTAACATTCACATGCACGATAAAGATTATGCACATTCTTTAAGCACGTGTTGTTACCTAAGTCAGCATACAACTGCGTCTTCGCAAAACGGTAGCTGCTTTATCATCCAAATTGAATCTTTTCGGTCATAGGTAACTAAAGAGAGGTAACTCAACATAGACTAGTACTATAACCACCCTCAATGTGTAATTCTTACAGGGTCATATAGACGCACATAAAGCCAGAAAATGGATAGAATTCCAATAGTTGTAGGAGTAAAGCAAATTAAGATATGTTAATTTTTGCCCTCCTTTTAATTATTGCACTTTCCTTTTTCATTCAAAAATTAATAACTCATTTTTTCTGAGTTACTTGATGTCATCGTTGAAACCATCGGGTTTTCTCCTGTGGTCAGAATAATTTGGTATCGGTGTTTTGTTATATTTTTTTTCAGTATGTGGTTTTTATCCCCCCCCCCCCCACCAGCATCCGCTAACTTTTACACCCCCCCCCCCTCTCCAAATACAAAAATACTAGCTAACGTACTTGACTAGCACTATATAGACACTGAACGAGTAACGATTCAAGAAAAATCACTGATGCAGACATCAGATTTAACAATTAAGTTGTGGTTCAGAACTCCACGATCGTCTCGTAAAAACACTTCGGTCAATATCAGAATTAGAAAAGCAATCAA
Organism: Magallana gigas; assembly: GCF_963853765.1. Lineage (NCBI taxonomy): Eukaryota > Metazoa > Mollusca > Bivalvia > Ostreida > Ostreidae > Magallana > Magallana gigas. The sequence continues at coordinate 14,335,660 of NC_088860.1, read as the reverse complement.
GCATTCAAATGAAGATGATGAATACTCAATATTGCAGCAGTCCGGTGACTAATGGTGCGGATCTAATCTTAGAATCGTCAATGGCTTTCATTATAACCCCTATAATTGACAATGTACCACCATTATTAAGGCAAACAAACATTCGTATGACTTGCGTCTTTATTTCATTTACATTTTTTCTCTTGACGATAAGAAAATTGATGGACCATTTATATTCAAGTATTCGCCTCCTATTGGATTTTCAGTCTTTAATGAATTTCATTGGAAATAAAAACCGATGTTCCTTTAACCGAAAATATGCGGGTCTGTCGAGAAAAGTGCCAATGCCGTGCCTATTCTCTGATCAAGTTCAAATGATTAATAAAAACCAGTAAAAAAGAGTGTCAACGCATGACCCTTATTTTATGCGACCAAATTGTACATTTGATAGAATGCATGTGCATAATGCATGCATGTTCCCTTTCGAATTCCCAATTTAGTATCAATCAATTCACGACACGTTGTTTGATACAGCTACATGTATATTCTGAACAGAAAAAAATATCATGCAGATATCCATTATGTTTTTCATTTCCTCCTTTCGAAAATGCATAAATGAATAAATAAATGAATAGATAAATAAATAAATTGTAAATTAAAAACCCTAGGTTTAATTTCAGTCTACTTATATAGTTGGGTATTAAAACGGCGATTGAATTAAGAAGTAAGGGGGATCAAGTCAAAGAAATAAAAGAAAATTCTTGGGATAAATATTAAGATGTTCTTGTTTAAACGAAAAACTGTATGCACAACACAAACGCATGATATCATAATAAAAAATTCCACTGACCACTTGCACCAACATAATTCATGATAATTAAAATGCATGTCTTCCTTCATGACTTTGTGGAATGTTTAAAAGTGGTTCATTGAATAGAAAATTTTAATAATAATTATATTCATTCATGAAGGCTAAATAATAAAAGTAATTCTGACATTTTGTAATTAAGTGTTTATTTTTTTTTTAATTTATTAATTTTTTAAAATAAACTATAGGCGTCGGAACCGGGGGGGGGGGGCTTAACACCAACCTCCTCCCCCCCCCCCCCCCCCCACTTTTTTGCAAAAGTGAGACCTTACCATTAGGCACATAGCATCATAGAGGGTTCAGCCCCACACTTTTTTCTCGCAGCAAAGATAATTGTTCCTAAAGAACCTTGAAAGGATGGAGTCAGAGGTATACTTACCCCCCCCCCCCCCCCACCCCAACGGATTAGGAATATCAATATCATGATATGGGGGGGGGGGTTTGGTAGGTAAGAATTTTTTTGGAACTGTAGGTTTATCCCCCCCCCCTCCTCACACGGATAGTGATTTTCATGATTTTGGGAATTATTTTGTTGTCTTCTAGCCCCACCCCCACTTTCAATTTACTTCCGACGCCACTGTAAACAACATTATATTTTTTGAAAAGATAAAGAAATGATATATTTAAAAAAAAAAAGAAGCTTGCATCGGTCTTTCCACAGGAATCGTCTATTTTATCAATTTGTTGCAAATACATGTTATATGTCTATCTTCAACCGATATTCCGAAAATGTCCGTTTAGGACATTTTGGTCTATGTAAATCCCGAGATGCTCCGAGTTGTTGATTAAAGATGGCGGCCAAAACAAATGCAGTGGGGTTGAGAAAAATAACAAAACCCGTTATTAGCACTGATGTTATGGGAAACAGAAATGTAGAGGTTCGTGCAGTTGGAGCATGGGTTCAACCAGCTTGTTCAATTCCATCTGAAGGCGTGGTACGTTTTTAAATCTAAAAGCCCACACTATGTCGCTGTTGAGCATGTTGGTTCATGCCCAACATCTAAGTTACACAAAAAGCAAATTCAAGAAAACAATAATACATTCATAAATATATAAATCATTACATATACTTGTTTTTGGTTTTTAAGTTTTGATACAACCAATTAAAACTTTGTTCCCAAATTTCGAGTGTATAAGGGTTTTTGTCATTGTTGAAAAGCAGTGTATGACAAAGGCTAAGCTATACCATTGGAAAAAAAAGATAATAGATTTTGATCCTACAATGTACATTTATGTATAGTACATTTATGTATAAGACGCAACAAAAATACTACTTTTGACTAAGTTTAAACAAGTTTTGCTTGCAAAAAATGTTGCATGTATTTATCTTTTGCAAACTATTGGTGAATGTTTTCAGGTGGCTGCTGAACAAGAAGAAGCAAGAATAAGACAAGCGCAAGCTGAGAAAGAGGCCAAGCTGAAAAAGTTTCGAGAGGATGTCAAAAATAGAGTTCGGTTAATGGAAAAAGCATGCAAGCAGAAGGAGTTGGAAAAGTCCTATAATGCTGTGAGTAGTTTTTTCTAAACTTCAAGATGTCCACAATCTGTGCAAAATCATCAACCATGGTGGAAAAGCATAATTATCAATTTTCAGTTATATATATGCAAATCATGAAATATATTTAGTGTGAATAATATAAATATATTATATATTGTTTTAGGGAGATAAATGATTTTGTTGTTTTATATGGTTGATGTATGCTTATATTTAGTTCTTAATCTAAAAAACAAAAAAACAAACTGTAGATATCCATATAAATATGGTACTTATTAAACATATTTATATCAACCATTATTATCATATCCAGTTTGAACACGAGCAAAGTGTTATGCAACAAAGTGCCTTCAATGAAAATGTTGTACCAAGGAAGGATAGCTGTTTAATCAGGAAACATGGGTCTCATGAGATTAAGCACACACGTCCCCCTAGTTCATATGGTAAGCCAAATATATACATGTATAATATATTTTTAAAATGGAACATTTACACTTTAGTGAAATGGTAAATCATTATAATATACCTTAAAACTAGAAATTAATACAATCATCTTTTAAAGAAAGGAATTTTTTTTTCAATAGGATAGGTGTATTTTATCATTCCAAGTTAAAGACAACTGAATGTTCTGAAAACTATAAACTACAGTGTATTCATTAAAAGAAATATTTGTTATGTTAAATTTTTGTTATGATGTTGGAATTAATACTGTGGATTCATTAAAATTTGTTGGGGCCAATTTTTGTGGATTGCTTAAAATTTATGAGTTTGTGGGGACATAATTTTGTGTATTCTCTTATACTGGTCTACAAAAGAAAATATGATTTTAAAACCCTAATTTATTTATTCGTTGACAATGTTAATTCGTGGATGAGATACCCACTAATTCATAGAAAACTCAGCCACTGCAAAATCTTATGAATCCACAGTATATAAATGTTGAACTGTTATTGTTGCTATTATTTTGATGGCATTTTTTTTAAAAGTAACTTTGTCTTTTACAAAATGTTCATCTCGCATACAATATCCCCTTTTCAAAAGATGTAAACTCTATAAAAGATACATGTACATGTACAAGCTTTTACTGATTTGATTTTGTTTACACTATAGACGGCAATCTAAGGAACAGTGACAGTATCCAGGAGCAGGCCTTCATAGACCACACTGAGGAGGTATTATTTACAGAAGCAAAGATGAGTTATAACATCACTCTGATGCAGTAAATTCAGAATTGTTTTAGTACAGAGTTTTGTGTATACACTCATCTTGTTTTCTACTGTTAATATCATAGTTTTTTTATTGTACAAGCTTACTGGATGCTTGCTTTCTCTTTTTATACATGTTATTGTAGTTATTTTAGTCTTTAAAAGAAATATTTGTGCAAGTCTTTTTGTTTAAGGAGATTTTTTTTGGTTTACACAGTAGCTGACATAGGTTCTGTGTAAACTCTAGGAATATAAAAACAATCTGAAAAACAAATAAGGAAAAACTCATAGAAAAAATCTTATGATTTTATTTCTTACTGTAGAATATGTAATGAAATATCTGCTTAATCTACTGTGCTGATCACATTCTTTGTACATTACCATCAGGTACACAAAGTAACGCGACAAGCCAGGAACAAGTTGGTATCCAAACAGATTCTTACAGACGACCTGATCTCAGACGGACTGCCAGGGGGTGTGTGGAAAGTCTCTGTGTCCAGAGATGTAAGCTGGAAATTTAATCTGTATTATTATCAATAAAAGATTTCTACAGTGTATTCAATACATATAAAATATTGCAAGAAAAGGTAAAATGTAAATATTTACTTTCAAACAATACACTAGCTGGTACTTCAAAAGATTAGAATACCATAGTGAAGAATTTGTTGGAAATTATTGATATAGATTTTTAATTTTTTATCAAATTTTAATTTACAGCTTCCTGTGAGATCCTCAGCTGAAAAAAAAGTCCAGGATGAGGATGAAGGTAATTTTTTTTCTTTTAATAGTTATTCAAGTATTCTTCTTCTTTACGCCTGTACATGAACATGCATTGATTGTAGTATAGGTTGTTCAGAATTTAATTTTGAAAAAAACTAATTCTCAGGAGACAGAAACAGGTTTTTGTGTTATAAAGTACAATGTTATTCATGTATTACCCTATTGCTAAGAATGTTTATCATGCCTATTGAATCAAAGTTTTTTTTCTGTCCTTTTGGGTTTTTTTTATTATTTGATTTGAAAGAAATGTTTTTGAAAAATATCAAACAGACTTTGAAGATGAAAGCCAAGACAAAGAAAATGAGAGTCTCGATCCTGTGGACAAAGTGGTTCAGTTCAACCTACAACCCACATATCACGAAATAAAACCAGGAAAACCTCGATGTAAAAGTGGTAAGATAGAGAGAGGACCTTTCAGATACGACCCCTCTCTTTCTTTCACTGTATGTCTGTGTGTCTCTCTCTTTCATGTATACTCAAGATGATGAGACTGATGTTCTTGACATTCTCTGTCTGTCTGTCTGTCTGTCTCTCTCTCTCTTTCTCTCTCTCTCTCTGAGACATTGTTTTCAGTTGATCATTATGCTTATAATACACAAAATAAAGGATTTGAAGTTATTTGTTCATAAGCCTTTCATATTTTCAGCCCATGCCTCTCTAGGAAGTCAGGGTCACAGAAAGAAACCTGTCCCTGACATTTATGCAGGAGTTCATAAGGAGGAACAGAAGAAGCAGCAAAAAATACAACAGGCGACATACCGACGACTGTTCATGGACATAGAGCGGGAACAAGTGAAAGAAAATATTCGACGGAAAGAGCACAGCAAACGCATACAGAAGTAAGACACATGCAGATAGAGCAGTTGTGATTTACTTGTTGATACATGTATATTTGCTAAAAAAAAAAAAAAATATATACATGTATATTGATACTCTATTATAAAAAAAGCAACCTTTTCATTTTAAGATTAAAGCTTGAAAAAGAAGAACAGAGAAGAAATGAGGAGGAAATGTCCCTGAGGTCTGTGGAACCTCGAGACCCACTCACTGGAGAAACCTCGTTTGAGGCACTTCAAAGGGAGATTGAAGAACATCGGCATGTAGTACAGGTCCTCAGGGAAAATGAAGAGAGAATCAGAAAAGTCAAAGAAATGGAAAGGTGGGCTCATGGAATTATAAATAAATTTACAATGTATATAAGATGTCTGTTTTTGCTTTCAAAATATTACAATCTACTCTTGTGGATATGTTATTTTGAAGACTGATCAGGGTTAATTTTTATCAATTCTTTAATGATATTAGGATGAACATACATTGAAACAAAAAAATAAACTGCACATGAATCTTTTCCCAATGTATGTTTAAGATCATTTCTTTCTTAAAAACAGAAGTTAAATATTATATTTAGTTTCGAAGAGCTTTTCCATTTCACTTTTCAAATATCATAAAAATGCCCTTATTAGTTGTATGATTTTGTGATTTCATATATAAACTCATTAATATTTGACTTGTCAAATATGTCTCCATTAACAGACCTGAATACCCAGCATTTACAGTAAATACATTTTTTTGTGATTGTTTTATGCATACAGATTAACCAAGGATGAAGTTACGGTAATAATTTTTTTCATTATATAGGTTTGTTGAGGCTCTAAAGCAACAGTTGAAGGAGAAGATGGATAAGCGTGGAGTAGAGTTGCCTCCCCTTTGCTGCTGCGGAATGACTCTCTGGGACACAAATCCTGACACCTGTGCTAATAACTGTGTCTTCTACAGAAATCCTAAAGGTGCGTAGGCTTAGTCAACTTATACATGCAACTTTGTCTTCTTAAGAAATTCTAAAGGTGGGTAGGCTCAGTAGGCTTACATCCTAAAACTGTCTTCTACAGAAATCATTTTAAAATTTTGTCAATTTGTGTGAAAGCTTAGTTCTCTTAAGAGATATCTTTTTTCTATTAAAGGTGTGTTAACTGTTGCTTATTCTCTAATAAAAACTGTGTTTTCTACATTATTAGATAAAAACTGTTAGACTAAAACTATACTTATAACTGAGCAAATCATAAAGATGTTCAAGTTTTGAAGCTGCATGTATTACATATATGTTTCCTCTACAAGTATATATTACAGGTGTAGGTTTATTTGACAATCTAAGCAAAATATGCAAGATTGTTTGTAAATTCTCCCATACAATATTGATGTCTGCATTAACTTAAATAAAGAACATATTATATGGCTATGAAAAAGTTTTCATTTATATCATAAAATCATTATATACATGTACAACTAATGTACATCAGAAAATCCAATAATCATAATATTTACAAAAAAGAAAAAGTTAATAGACATTTCAATTTTCCTTTCTGATTTTAGGATATGCCAAAGCATTACAGTCCTTACTGATGACAAATGAAGTCTCCTGATACCAACAGTGCTGGGTGCGACCAGAGGGAAAACATTACTGTGATAGTTTTTATTCATTCTCCATATCTCATACAGTCAAGAAAACATGCCATTGTGTACTTAACTGTAGATGCCCTCAAAACTGCTTGAAGTGTTGCAGGGCATGAAAAATTCAAATTTGAAGCAGGATGTGAGCAAAGTTATGAATGAACTGCTGAATCTTTTGCATGTACAAGTCACATACTTTTATAAAATATGATATCCAAATAATTTAGTACCAATATTATATTAATGTTGTGTGACACACATTAAAATTGTTATGGTATTAACTGTTTTGTAATTATCAGTGTTGTCTGTATGCCATAGAAAGTGGTTTCCATGAAACTTCAGTTACGTAAGAGATGTACTATTTGCTTCATTTAGTTTTGTAGCATTATTGATAACCAACTTGTTTTAATAAAAAAAAATGATTGTTCAAAATATATTTTATGGTGTGATTAGAATGTGGAGGAAATCATTTATTTATTATTTTGTATACAAATATACTGTATTAAAATATTTAAAGGGAAATTTTAATGAGGTTTAGTTGGGATCTCACTCCCATCAGTTATCGGTGGTTGAGATTAAATTCTTATTGAAATAGCAAATACCTGTAATTTTGTTTGTGCATTTCAATATTGACATTTAAATGGAATGATCGCAGTATGAATTGTAAGAATGCAAGAATTGTTAACGCTGGATAGCAAATAGAAGGTAGCGAGAAGAAATCATTATTTAAAAAGGAATACAATCTGAATTCAGGGATTGCATCATAAATCATCTTCATAATGTTTTGAAAAACTTACGCAAATGTTCACACTGCACATAACAGAGAGACACACTGTGTGTAGACAATGCCAGTATATAAACGATTACATATCAACAGACAGAAGTGACTGGGTAATTCGTCCACATGCCTGTCCCAGTCTAGTTTTGTATGCCGTGTCAAGGGTAAATATCACTGCATCGTCAAGGTGAAATTATATCGACACATGTAGCTGGAAAGAAGGAGAAGGTTTCTATAAAATGTTTGGCGTTTAGAAAGTTTAAGGTTGGATGCATGGCGTTTAGAAAGTTTAAGGTTGGATGCATGTAGCCAAAAAAAAAAATGAAATTTTTGTGCTTGTTACAATGATATCGGGATCACGGAGTTACTGTCTGTATACTAGTATTCATTGTCAGCAAGTCACCGAGAGGCGTGGAGTCTGATATCAAGTTTCCGACGAAGCATTTACATTGACGCTTCATTAATTCAGCCTTGGAATTAACATCACAATAAGTACGAATCCATGTATAAAGAAGCCATCCACACCATGCACATCAACGGGAAAGCGGCTGCTTTATTCACGATTTTCTTTGTCGTGGTTAATCCATTGAAAGAAGGTAAGAAGAGAATCAATAACTTAATTCAAACATTTGATGGTCCGATATTGAATAACTTGGAATGCCCATGGATGAATTCCGAAAGTACAGGCTTTCGGAGAACCTGGCCGGGGTATGCCGATCTGATCAATGTATCTACACGAATAAAAGTAATTTTTTTGCGTTTGACGAATTGGGTGTCGCTAATTTATAATATCAAGATGTTAACGTACTGTTTACAAATTTAACATAAAAGTTTATACATTTTATTTTGTTTAGTGCGCGGTTAATGTTAACCAACCCCTACCCCGACGAAAAACGTGCATGGGTCGGTGACTTATTTAATATCACTTTGTATAACTATGCTCTATAAATAAGTTAACAGGCATATTCTTCAAGGCTTTGCACGCCTTCTTCTCTATAGAAAATGTATATTATAACAATATATTGCATAGGCGTCGGAACCGGGGGGCCTTGGGGGTGCTTAGGCTCCCACTTTTTTTTCAAAGTTAGACTTAACCATCAGGCACATAGCATCATGGAGGGGCCAGTCACATCCCCCCTCCCGTTTTTCCTCGCAGAAAACATAATTTTTATTAAAATGACATATAAAAAATTGAAGTATCAGGAAGCTGGCGCCTCCGCCCTCACATTTTCCATTTTCGGTAAATGTGAGGAATTGAAATTGAAAAATGCAGTTATAGGTACACCACACTACGCCCCCCCCCCCCCCCCCGGAATTTCATGATTTCGGGATTTTTTTGGATAGGTAAGATTTTTTTGGATTTATAAGTATACTACGCTACCTCCACCTCACGGATTAGGAATTTCATGATTTTGGATTTTTTTTCTTGTCAAGATTTCTGATGAATAGTCTAGCCCCCCCCCCCCCCCCCCCCACACACACACTTTCAATTTGCTTCCGACGCCACTGTATTGGTGTTACGTACATAAATATATTATATTATTGCCCAATTGAGACCATCTACTATTTATTAATTTATTTTTTTTTGCAACGATCTGTCAATTTTATTCATCCTCCTATTCGTCTTATGAATTTGTTTAATATAAATGTGCAACTGAGATTTATACTCAGCAAAATGCAACTGGCTCTTATGCAGATATATTTGAATCCGAACACCGGCTACAAAATGCCCTGATGACAAACTACTCGTCGACAGTGAGGCCCGCGACTGAACTCGATAAACCGGTCCACGTACAGCTGATGCTTGACTTGATGCGGATAGACGAACTGGTGGGTAATGTTCATGTAGCTATAATACGGTCAACTGATCAACAAAGCTTTGTATAACCTATATGTTATATTATATAACATTACTTGGTGCGACATGGTGACGCATAAACAAATTACATGTATTCTTAAAACAAAAAGTATATATTTTTTAATGATATTTTTATGACTCTGCATATCTTATTTCTTATATGAAAATAAGACATTTTGAGAATTTAAGATGCTCTCAAGTAAATAAATCCGAAAAATATTAACACACATTGTTTTCCACTCTATGTACACACAAAGATCACACCTACAAAATGTAGCTTTTGAGAGCACAGTATCTGGAGATCCTTGTTTCTTCACAACCGATATTGTTTGTAAATATGTAATCTTTTAAAATGTATATTTCCTATAACAGATTTACAATCATTTAGAACCATTTTAACAATAGCTTGGACTTTGGGTAGTTGTGTGAAATCAACAACATTTCTCTGGCTTCTGAGCTGAGACTGCACAATCTATGCATACATGTAATTCACTCAAATTCAGTGCATATCTAACCTGTTTTGATGCAAGGAAAAGATAATCACATCCTACCAACAGTCCAAGGTCAGGCCAAAATGGTTCTATTTTTTTCTCACGCCATTTTCATCGGAAATGTTCAATTGACACACGTGAACAGTTTGCGACCTAGTGTAATTTGACAACTTTAAGATATGGGAAGAGAATTCCTCGTAAATCAAAATATCTTACATATTTACTAATTTACGTTATCACAATCAAAAAGTTACTTTGATTTATCTTATATATATGTAGTACGTATTTATTAATTTTGAATAATTAACTGACCTTGCAGAACACCCTGAAGTCGAATTTCATAATAACGTTATATAACTTTACATGTATAGATGTTTTTTAGCATAGTAATGTGAGCAAAACAATGCAAAATTCAGACATTTTAACTTTTAAATAATATTAAAATATAATGTAATGTATGCCTTGTTCATTTTTTAAAGGATGCTACAAAAGAAACAATGACAACAACATTCATGCTTACTCAGGTACATCTAGATTATCATTTAAAATTAGGCTCAAATTTAAAAATATGCTGTTTACTGAAACTTATTTGTAAAGTAATGCTCATGCAAGATCAACCCGATTGCAATTTTTTTCTATTTCAAGACTTGGAAAGACCTGCGTTTGGCGTGGAATACATCTCAATACGGGGGTGTAAAATCCATCCGCTTAAAGGATAGCAGTATATGGCGACCAGACATAGAAGTTGCAAACCAGTGAGTATAATGAATATAATAGCATGTTGTGCGCTGAAAACAACGCGAGCTGCATGTATTTTTATTTTAAAAAAACAAAAACAAAAACTGATCTACTGCAAACTCGCGTTCTTATAATTATCATGTATGCTACTTAAATATTTGTCAAAAGGTTTCTACGACATGCACGCAGATCCAATATTTTTTTCCGCGTAGAGGGTTTAAGTTTAACTTTTTATAACCTGGACTCCTCTTAAAATTGTTTGAATATGAGAAAAAAATGAGTTAAGAAAAAAGTATTGAAAAAAAATTATTAGATAGAACAAAAACCCATCTTCTTCCCGGATTCGGACGGGGTTCTGATTTGGTTTTGTCTATACAGCTGTGCTATCACCCTTTTGTATAGAATAAAACGCTTCCTACCAATTGTTTTGTCCCACAACACTGAACGTTTATTACCTTGTACCCTTTTTTGTTTACCTCAGAGCCCCTGGACTATCTTTGACCTCGGAAGCTTTGCCTTTCATTTCCTACGACGGAACAGTGGTTTACGTTCCGTACAAAACCGTCCCCACTTACTGCGCTATGGACCTTACACTGTTCCCATATGACACCCAGAAGTGTATCATCAAATTTACTCCATGGACCCACAATGCTCTGGAAATAGACCTAGGACTCTTCGGCCACTATCTGAATACGACGGATCAGATGAAAATACCAAGAGAGAGTCTGTCCGATTTACAGTGGGAATTGTTGGAAGGAACGGCAACCCTTTCCTCAAAGAAGTTTGATTGTTGTCCGGAAAAATATTCTTTTTTTGAAGTCAGCCTGCAGATGAGCAGGAAAACTAACTTCTACCGTTATGTTGTGACGTGGCCGTCGGTGGTTGCATGCTTTCTTGTTCCATTTCTTTTCGCCATACCTTCACATTCATCTCAGAAAATAACATATGGTAATTATTTACAAGATAAAAATGATTTTTATATATTTTTTATTTGTAATTATTATGATAAAATACGGTAAGTTTTTCGGCTGGAGTGTATTAGAGACAATCTTTGAAGAGACAAACAGATCAAAGTTATTTATTGATTGTGGCTTCCAAGTAGGCTTATACATGATAATCAACTAAATTCAATGTTAAACGACCTCACAATTTTCAGTAAAGAGGATACCCATGTATCCACATTAATGAATGCCTTGAATGTTATCAAAGTCATAGACCCTCTGCATAATTAAAGACTTTACAACTTTTTTTAAGGTCTTGCGCTCATGATTTTTGAATCAATAATCATTTTGACTTTTGCCGAAACAAACTCGTTCGACCACAAAACAGTTCCAAATATAGGTAGGTACTGGCTTGCGTAACCAAATCTACACTTATGTGATGATGTAAGCTTAAAATGAGGAAATGATGTGATCGTTCTTGTAAAGCAATATTCAGACATTCTCGCATAATGAAGCTAGTCCTTTAAGGAATTTCAGTACGTTTGATATTCGAATTCAGAATCTCCTTGATGCTCAATCAAATAATTCAAACATTGTCATATTATTTCAGCCATCTTCCATCTGATTACTCTTATATTGACGTCCACGAGTCTGCTGTTGTCCATATTTATCGTCTCGATAAGTTGTGGTGACATGAGAAAGCACGTGCCAGCATGGTTACAACGAGTAAGTTTAGCATGTGTATATATTTGATAAGAATTTTCTTATGGTAAAACTAGCCTGTGGTCGCTCGCTAGAAATCAGTTCCGAGACATTTAAGCAATCAAAATGGATGCTTTAATTCTTCGGTGATTGCGTGATATGAAGGTGACGACATTGCAGAAAAATACATAACCAGCGCACGGGACCAAGCCCGTTGTAACATCTTTATTTATGGTTACATTGAAAGCTGCTAGGTCCGATTTTTTTGTTATTACAGTATCAATTTCTTTTCCAAAACACACCATTTATCTTAAAAAGTTATGGACTTTATCCTATTTACACCAGCAGAATCAGTCTCCTTTCAAAGTTAGAAATATTTAAAGTAAATAAAATTATTTCTTTTTGGGCAAACGAAAAAAACAAAACAAAATGCATCACGGGAACGTTTAGAGAAGGATACCGTTTAGTTTCGTCCCCCGAATAATTGGGGTTATTCAGCGCGCATGCTATGCATCGATTGTAAAGAGAGCAAACATCAGAAAATTTAACCAACAAAACGTACAAATGTTTATTTGTAATTTGGCTGATCATTTCGACCTTTATTTAAAGCGATGTCAAAGTCGTAATTACAACCATACCCGTCTCGTCCACAGGTGCTTGTGGACTGGACCGTGCACTACCCCCCCCCCCCTTTTTTTCTATATTTTTTTTCAAAATTTTTTTTTATTTCTTTTATTAATTATCATTAACAACCCCTTTTATATGTCTCCAGCCGAAAAATAAAAGAAATATCACGACTTGGTAGCATTTTATAATCACACTCGTTTCCCCTATATATATGTGAGATGAAGAATTGTATATCTTATATTTTTTTAATACATATTTTATATATAAGTTTAAAAATTCAAAAAAAAAAAAATAGAGGTTCCACTGGGGATTGAACCCTGGCCGCTGGAAGTGATGACCACTGTCTTATCCAGTAGGCTACGGACGCTTATGTAACAAGATGTGTTTTTTTATTACATCATAATATTGTTAGTTAATCTATAGGAAAATGGTTTGAACATTTTGAACACATATGTGAATTAGTATTATTTTGATAATGATAATGTAAGGTACTTTTCATATAGTGTATGGATATTAATAGTTTTTCTTGAAAGCAATTTTATAAAGAAATTGATTTTGTTAGATTTTCAATTATCATAGAGATTATAAATTTCGGACAATAGCCATTTTGTTTGTGACCATTGCTGAGGCCAGTTGTGAGTTGAGAAAACTTTTGTAAGTAAAATAATTGTACTGCTACTATATTGTATTGAAGTTAAGTTAGTTTTTTTATCAGTAATTATATCAAAGTAATCATTGTATCACAGATGAGAGTATATGTTGAAATTATCAAGAAAGTTTACAAAGTTTAAAGGTTTCACAGTGAATTGTACTCATGATTTGAATACAGACTAATGTTTGAAAAGGGTACAGTGATATTGATTTTACATATATTTTTATACAATTATAGACATGCATATTTTGCATAGTTACATGTCTAAATGGTTTGTTTCAGATATTATCTACCAGTACATGTAATACAGTTCCTTTCACCCTTATTTAGGGTAGGTACATGTGTACTTGAGAAATTATTGACTATGGCATTTACATATTGTCAGAGTATATTTTTAATCTGCAACATTGCATATTCAATATTGTAATAGGGTTATTTCTTTTTATGACCATCATTTATTAAATATAAGATAATTAGAAAAACAATATTTCGTAATTGAACATATTTGTCATTATAGTAATTGAATCAATTGTGATGCTTTATGATTGTGAAGTTTATATGTGTATTATGTTTTGTAGGAGCGTCACCATAATAATAATAATATCAACAATAAACGAAGTACATCTATACCATGCTCGTTTGTTACATATATAAAGAGAGAAGGTAAGCAACTCCCGTTTGTTTACATTGAGGTACCACCTGGGAAATTCAAACGATTACTACATCAAAAATCGCTATACCTTTGGTGTCATCTATTTTTCTCACTTCCACACATACCCTTCTATCTAAAAACTTATATAAATTAGCACGCTGAACCGTAATCTATCCAATTAATAAACATTTGTCACTCGCGACCACGATATTTTGAAACGTTCCAAGTAGAAGCTACGGAAGTTAGCTGCACAGCGACATCTATGCTAAGAACGGTAACTCTTCCCGTGTTCCGAATGTCATTGACCTAACGGTAACGCACGATAGGCCCGAAAAAAAGTTCGGGAAATGTTTTAGATTAAATGCAAAATTTCAGCATTTGAATATCTGCCGTCTTCTATGCCAGCCCACCTTTGAAGTGTCTGGGCTTTCAAATCCTGGTAATGTGTTGCTGTAATGCCTGTAGATCAAACTATTGATACTTCTTTTTTTTTTAGTATACCTAATGTGTTTTGCAATTTTTTTGTTATGTATGTTTTGCCTGTCCCAGCTTGGCCAGTGATGACCAAGTTATGGCCATTAATTGCTGCTTGAAAGGTAAACAATTGATCTACATCCATTTTCTTAAATATTGCACTAAAACTTTTCCCGAACTTTTTTTCGGGCCTCTCGTGCGTTACCGTTAAGTCAATGACATTCGGAACACGGGAAGAGTTATCGTTCTTAGCATAGATGTCGCTGTGCAGCTAACTTCCGTAGCTTCTACTTGAAACGTTTCAAAATATCGTGGTCGCGAGTGACAAATGTTTATTTATTGGATAGATTACGGTTCAGCGTGCTAATTTATATAAGTTTTCAGATAGAAGGATATGTGTGGAAGTGAGAAAAATAGATGACACCAAAGGTATAGCGATTTTTGATGTAGTAATCGTTTGAATTTCCCAGGTGGTACCTCAATGTAAACAAACGGGAGTTGCTTACCTTCTCTCTTTATATATATAGGGGAAACGAGTGTGATTATAAAATGCTACCAAGTCGTAATATTTCTTTTATTTTTCGGCTGGAGACATATAAAAGGGGTTGTTAATGATAATTAATAAAAGAAATTAAAAAAAAAAATTGAAAAAAAATATAGAAAAAAGGGGGGGGGGTAGTGCACGGTCCAGTCCACAAGCACCTGTGGTCTCGTCGTCATGGGTGAACTTTAACATGAGGTGAAATAACGCGGTACCCTTTTATGTCGTTTGTTTTGTGCGTATTTTTCTTCATTGAAATTCGGCTTAATTGACTGGGAAAACTACTGCAATGTCTATTGTTATACATAAACTTAGCATAACCATCGTTTAAAAGCGTGCATAAAATTTGATATAAATCGGACCAAGCGGCTTGAAATTAATGCTAAAACAGGCATTTTATTGTTTGAATTTAAACCTTTCTTTTAATAAGTTTATAAATTGATAATAAAATTAAGTTAGATTAACTAATCTAATTATTTTTAAAGTACCCCAGTACATTAGCTAAAAGAAACAGTCAAATCGTCTCATGTTAGACCTTAAGTCTGACATCATCATGAATATTTCGTGCAGTCCGTGATTTTTCTTAGGTCGCTGTAGGTTTTGACCAATCGATAAACGGGGCGTGTAGATTTCAGTCTTGTCCATTTTCTGTCAGTTTCAGTCGCTGTTGGGTTTGACCAATCGATAAACGGAGCGTGTAGATTTCAGTCCTGTTAGTTTCTAAACTGTATAGCTATGAATTAAATAAAGTTTACGTAAGAAATAGAGGAAATCATACTCGGTGGATGTAAATGTATAGCAGTCTTAATTGGTCAGTAAAGATCTCTTTTTGAACAGTCGCAGTAAGAACGGTATATAAAAGACTTCAGTCTTGGCAGTAAGAGTAAACATAAGATATCTAGAACTGATGACTTAAGGAATGAATTCAATATTTATTTGTTTTATACGATATAAAATGGTTTGGGACAGTTTACGCTTTATAAACCGCGAAGCGGTTTATAAAAAAGCGTAAACTGTTTCAAACCATTTTATATCGTTAAAACTAATAAATATTGAATTCATTGCTTATAATTTAATTTTTTTACTCTTTATTGTAGATTAAAACGGTCGTATGACCTTTAAAATGACGTAAAATTGTACAAAATTCAAACGTAACGTCATGCGTATTGATACGTTTTTGACGTTAGTCTTACTATGACGTAGGCAACATTCTTTATACGATATAAAATAATTTTTCTAGCCAATCAGAAAGCGCGTTACAACCAGAATTAAATTATTTCCACTTATTGAATCATTAATTGGTGGTCTCCAGCTCTACGAGGAGACAAATTAATTTCTAAAAGTAATATTCCTAGTAGCATCAATAATTCAAATATCAGTTTACTTATTAGTAGTGGTTTCCATAGGAGAATTTTTATATAAATACATGTAGTCATAAACGGTAGCTATCATAAATATCATTAACTAACTAATCACCGTGGCTTTCATATAAATCTGCAACTCATATGACACCGCTACCGCACTAAAGATCTTTTGACGACCAGTCCAATACGTAGCTACCGATTTAAGAGTAAAGATCTCTAACTAATCAGTCGCAGCGACTTAGTTCAGTTACATGCTAACAATCCGTAACAGTATCTAAATTAAAGATGTGGTACTAGTCAGTCGTGTAAAAAAAACTGTTTGCTACAGTAAAGGACTCTAAGTAATCACTCATATAAGTCTTAGTAAGGATATGTAGCTGTAATGGTCAAAGACTTTCAGTTCAGTACAGAACAATGATTTTAAGGTTAAAACCAGCTTTGCGCGAGAAGAAATCTTGGGACGTTTAAGCAATTTCAAAACAAGAAAAAAACCTGTGCAACCCATGATTGAAATTCTTTTACATTTCTTGCATACAAAATGGGATGGTCAGAACCTTTCTTTGCCAACGTTTTAGAATCTGTTTCCAATACTACATTACAATACAATGTCACATGTTTTCGTTTTGTCCTACCCATTGGCATCTTCTTTATGTCTCACAGAAAATCTATAATTATGAAACATTGAAATTTCTACTTCTTTGTTTACATGATTATTATGTTATAAATATTGATTGTTTGATATTACTCATGATTGGGATTCAGATAAGACTTACAAAAGTACATTAATCGACTACAATCGCCGTTTATAGCGAAACCGGAAGCTTTTTACGAGCTGTTCAAACCATTTTAAAACAGTGAATAAGAATGCGTAAAAGAGTGAAACAAAGAGGACATTTTGGAAGGATTAAAGGCATCAATGAAAACAAACACTTTTTTGATAACATTTTATGTTCAAAATTGTTGCTTAAGTGTACAGTACTTTTCAAACACAAAGGAACGAATACTGAAGAATCATCTTTAGAAGGTAAAAATGGGTTGATGCTCCGCGTGGACATTCTGGCGATCATAAATCGACCAGTAAGGTTACGTGTATTCTTAGAGCACACCGGAACTGGTTGTTCATGTTGTTCAACGTCAATTTATTTTAAAGACTCTGATTGTTCATCTTTCCATTCATTTAGCTTGCATTGACCGATTCCTACTTGAGAACAGTTCTCTGTCTGGGCCAGTACAGGGATTCCAAAGGATACTCAAGCGGAAGGGGAGGAGGTTTTCTGCTGGAGGAAACACACGAGACTCACCACCACGAGCCAGAACTACGGACCATCTCCGAAAATGAGGTCACGAGAGACGTGTCTGAGTCCCTCAGGGCTATAGCAGAGAAGATGTCGTCAGATGAATCTAGGATCAAGGTCACGCAAGACTGGAGAGAAGTTGGCAGGCTACTTGACCGTGTTCTGTTTTTTCTTTGCATTTTAACAGTTTTGGTATTGCTTATCTGGTCAGCACGCCTGTGGTCCGGTTGATTCAACAGTACATTGGTATACACTAAGCGTAAATAAATCCTTTCATGGTTTTATAATCTTAATATGATATGATTTTCTTATGTTCCATTGCTTATTGTAGATACATAGAATGTTTTTTGTCCATTGAAATGTGCAATGTATACTTTATAACTATGTAATTGCTCATATACATGTAATATATTCAAAATTACTGATTTTAACTTTAAAATAAATATCAGTAGTGACCAATAGGAGTCTCTATGGTATGCATAGTAGTACATGTTCGTCTTTGCTGTATTCGTAACTCCAATTAAACATAATATTGTCAATCGTCCTTTTTATTGTATAAAAATAGTAGCTAACCCGCGATCGACCGGTGTCCCCTCCAGGGGAGTTAATGGCCCTCACCCCCTTTAGCAACAAGCCTCGTAGCTTAGAAAGGATTTAACAGTAACTTGATTCTTTGTGTAAACCTTTCTTTGTGATTGTATATATGTATAGATGAAAGGTTCTCATGATGCACATCGAGCAGAATTTGAAATCAGACGTTTGATATTGATTTCTCTTAATAGCAAGTCATTGACTGTTTAATCCTTATGAATGAGGTTTTCGCACGCGGTATGCAACGAATACATATTCACTGCTTTCCTTTTTATTATGTTAGATGTACTTGTTATTTCTTTCTTTAAGGTCATCCCACACAATAAGTTCGGTTATTTAGTGCTAAACCATTTCAACAATCACTGGTTTAAATATGTATATGAATCTAGCACTAATTTGTCACTGAACTACACTTTTTATTTTTCTTTAAACAAATGCCACTTCTGATATAATTTTCATAACAGTTTAGCTCAGCAAACATGCTATACATTTGTAAAACGCCAGATCGAGTACCATAGCAATTTGTTTTTTTAATTTCAATTTGTATATGGAATATGAACAATAGACGATATATAAATATGGACAGTGTTTCTCCAAAGCTTAAAACCTACCTTCTTCTTTGAAGGTGAAATAAATATTCTTGATTTCATCAAACGCCGTCTTACATGTATTTATAAATTAGATTAACTATTGATTTGTCGCCGAACAGATTAAATGAAAAATCAATATCTTATTGTTTTCGAATCAAATTCAAAATTTAGAAACCCTCTGTTCTACTGTTTGATAATGACAATACCTTTAATATTGTTTAATTCCTTAAATTAAAAACTAGAATTTGCCGATCTAGATCGTATTGACAATTATAATGGCATGATCGATACACAAGCCTTTCTTTTATTTCCACGGTCGTTATTATTTACTTGGCCATTTTCAACTTTTCAACCCATTTGGAACGATCAATTTTTCAATGTTATGCAAACACTCAGTATTCCTGGGTTTCATTTTTGATCAGAAATATATTAACATACACGGATAAAAGCGTCATTCGTAGAAGATTATTGATTGGCCGACAGAGGGAAATTCTCGGAGGAAAAAAAAAGCAGCGAAAAAATGTAACGTTTTTAATTTGACATGTGTATTGATGTTTGAAGAGGGAAAGCTGAAAAAAAAATCCAAGATGTAGTCAACGACAACAAAGTAGGTGAGTAAGTTATCCGAATGTAGTACATATAATTTTTTAATTTCCTTACGACGATGCTTTATGGGTAGTTCGCTACTTTTTCAGTAGTATTCTTATACATGTCTATTTATCATGATTTAATTCATCAGTTTAATTAAACAACTATCTTCGATCTATTAATATCTGTATTGTACAAAGCAAAAAAAAATTATATAAAGCATTTCTTATTGAAATAATAACTAGAAAAGAATAAATTCATATTCAACTGTCCAAAAAAGAAAAAAGGAAAAAAAATGATAAATGGATTAAGTAAAAATATATATGACACTTAAAAAAATTGTTGTATTTTTTTCACGTAAGAAGAAAGGATTCATATAATTGTATTGAAAAATTATTTTTAAGGGGGCTCAATAGTTGTAATCATATGTAGACTATTATATTTATCTCCTTGAGATAAAGAGTTCTAAATAAAAATATAGAAAAACATTGAAATTTTAAAGCTAAACTTCTTGGAGTTTTTCTTTACTAAATCAAAGTTTTTGGCTAAAAATGTCATATATTTGATCGTCAATGAGTCCATAACTAATTTAGTCATGGGCTCATTAACAATTAAAATCTGTTATTTAGTAAAGACTTTTATGACAATTTTACAATTACATTAATAAAATTGCTGATTTGACAGACACAAACTATTATACCTTAAATAAAGGTTCATTGCGGATAATTTTACGATTTCTTGAACCGATTTGCTTTCAAAAGTGTAATTTATTATTTCACTGTTATTTATTTTTTTTTAATAAAATATAATTTGAAAAATCTCATTTGGTTAACGTTTTTCATTTTAAAAAGTTTTTGCCAGGGTAGTGGTGAACGTGAATATTTCCTACCATCCTCATTGATTTTTATTCTTGCATCATTGTCTATATAAGTCAAAACCCCGGTAGCCCCGATATGTGTACATGTATTTGATTTTATACGATGGTAGGTATGGTATCAAACGTAGGTAAATATTGGATCATCTTTTAGGTTACTTAATATTTCAATGAACCCTGTATATTGTAAAACCACGTTCGAACTTTTATCATTAAGTTTGTTTAGTCAGTATATATTACGAAAGCGTAGCTATTAGTTTCATTTATGCTATTGAAAAAAATATAATACGGTACTTAAAGGGATATGGTCACGGTTTTGGTCAAATTCTCTTTTTCTGTTTTTATTGTTTACAATGTTTTAGGAAGCTTAATGATCAAATGAAATTTGAGAGTCAGTCGTAGAGTTATAAGCAAGATACAGGACTCACAATTCTTTGTCATGTAAACAAGGCTCGTGTCATGTTTTTGTTTACATCGGTTCAATATAACAGTAAAAAATCTTTTTCAACCTGATTTTTCAACGTTTTTATCAATTCTAAGCATAAATAAACAGTTCTTAACGTTTATCACATTGATTATAGTTAAAAGAAAACTGGAATTTTTACTTAACATTCAACATGTAAACAAAAGCTTGACTTTCAAATTGATTGAATATATGAGTGTACATTCCCATATTTTTCGATATTTTTAGTCTTTGGAGTGCCTTAAAAATATATCTCCTCGAGACAAAGAGCTCTGTTAAAAGTTACTGAGAGGTATTTTAAATTTTAAGCAAAAATATTTGTATTCTTTTTGTTCCAAGATAATAGTTACTTGCTTAAAATATCATATTTAAAATTTTAAGGTAAATCTGATCTCAGGTGCTTGAGGAAACTGAACCCCCCCCCCTCTTTCCACCCCCAAGTTTAGACCCCTCCCCCGGATCTTTACTCCTTTTTATGATATTAGAATTACCCTTTTTGAAACATTACTGGTTTAATTTATTCTTTGTTGCGAAAATTTACCTACAGAAATTAACATTTAAAAAGAATCATATATCTATCTCGTATGGTACATATTTATAACGTCGTAGTCCTTGATTTTAGTGTTTTCCTGTTTCCTCCATCAACTGTTTCGCTTAGAACCATCGGTGTTTTAACCAAGTCGACACAGAATAATTGATGACAGGCTGTTCATTGGGGTTAAGCGACGTCGCTTTTTCTGGTGTTTTTACAGTGCCGTGATATCTTCCAAAAATCCTTTACTCGTTTGAAAACGGCTTCAAATGACGTACACAACTAACTATGTTTCAATTGAACATTATGGTTTTTCGGCATGTTTTTGTAAAACTGTAAGTATTCAAGTTAAAAAACTCAATTAGGAAGTTTGGACGATTTTCACACTGGGCCATGCGTACTTTCCGCGACCGCGATCATTCCAATTTAAGTTTGATTTTATGGAAAACATTCAAATCCACTCTGATATGATTTGGAATTTTATGACAACCATTTTGGTATAAAACCCATTTAAAATGACCGAAACGTGATTAGATAAGTATGATTATTCTGAATTGTTTGTTTGAGATAATTTTTCGCAATTAAGTTAGACATATCATAAAATGATAATTAATTTTTAAAAAAGCAGAAAAGACTCGGAGTCTATACTTGGAATAAGGGATGGGGGGGGGGGGGGGTCAGCCTTTTCCTCACATGTGGGTCTGATAGGTAATTTTTTGATCGCCCAGCCTCCAAAAAAGGTGTTAAGTGGTACGTGTGTATAGAAGCCTACTGTATCTGTACAGAACGTCGATTACGCGGAATTATTTTACCCATTACATTGTATCCAGTCTGCAATTGATTTTTTAACTCAGTACCTTATATACTGTTACACTGTACAATGTACATGTGCATTTATATGTATTAAGATATCTCGAGATATTATGATTAATATCATATAAAATCTTATCATCATCGATACATATTTTTAACACACATCTATGTAACATTGTATACCAGTTCACCATTGTTAAAAATTAGAAACTACTTGTTCAAATAATAAATAAGCTTGTTTTTGTTTCGGAAAACATTGAAATTCAATAGAAAAATTTGAATGCGTGACAAAATGTTCACGACTGCACAATTAAATCAATTTTGACGGGGCAACCCTCACGTCACAGATCAACATTCCATTTAATTTGTTTGTATTTCATTTAAACAATGCAGTCGTCTTGATTTTTGTGTCGCGGATCAATTTTGCCGAAAATATTATGACATTATATAATTACCCAAGAAAATCATTTTATTTGTCGATAACTCATGGAAAAAAACACACAATTGTTTGAATCAATCCACACATCTTAAAAGGAGCATTACAATAATCCTTAGCAAAGACAACAATACTTTAGGTGGAGTTAATTGACAATGGCATTTTTTTTTTACATGAAATCTCTTCACATGAATGAATATTTTGTAAAGAATTTGAAATCTGTGCAATGTTTCCTAAAAGTACATCCCTATCTTCACAACGTCAAGGCTTTGTAATTACGGAGTTCCTGAATCACAAAGCCTTGACGTTGTGAAGATGGTACATGTACATACCTCGCAATTCCATTCACTTGCATTGTAAGAATGCAGCCGTTGTTATAAACCAACGACCTGTCTCGTTTACGTTGCAGATGGTGGTCTCACGAAACATTTTTCGGTTTTTTTAATCATAATAATAATTTTTTCATTCTCGGTCCACCAATGAGAGGGCGAAACACTTAAATTGTTCAAGGTTTCAAAACATTTTTTCATGTATGCATAAAAAAGCAATACATGTAACCCGATAAGTAAGATCCTCACAAAGGTTGAAAGGGACTAATCAAAAGAAATCATAGAATAATTGTGAAAACGAGAAAATTTTAGCGAGTTTCATTTTTACCACTGTACGTATAGTTTTTCTATTTCTCTAAGCAATGAAAATGTTAAAAGGTACTTGAAGTACCATACATGTCTACAAGTTTGATTTTTTTTTTCAGTATTATAATCTCTGCCTTTTTTATAATTTTGTTATTTTGTTCACACGCGAGAACATTGCATCGTTATTGACGATTTGGTTTATAAACCACTACATACATGTGTATTGTGTTTATATGCTATTTACTGAATCTTAGTTTTTCTTTAGTGATTGGTGGAAATAATCGGCGGATCTAAATGTGCATGCAATTTCATTGAACCCAGTAATGCCATATATTCTACGAGTTTTGTATTTCACAATACGGGTTCAATATTTCTAAATATTTTATAGAATCATTACTTCCATCAAATTCAATGTCTCATATATTCAGAAGACATATCGATTTGATAATTCCTTATATGTTACTTTGGTTACAAATATTCGATTTGAATGGATGATAAAGAAAAAATACGTCTCAAAAGAGAAGCTGGCTCTCAAAATCGATGTTATTTCTTTACAGGTAAAAAAAATGACTTCCAAAGAATCAACAATCTGAACCGAAGATAAATAAGTACCAGAATGTGATAGAGGTTTTGATTTCTTATCAGTTATTCTGTCAAACAACAAAAATGGCGATAAAAGGTTTGCCGATGATAGTTTGCTTTGCACTGATTTTCACGCTTAAAAGTGCCCATGTTGAAGGTTAGTCTTTGTTTTGAAAAAGTTTTCAATTTGTCTTACTCAACATAGAATTTTCCCAATATTACGCATATTAATGTATATTATGATTCGTTACAGCTTTCTCAATTTTTCCGATAGACAACGGTGATGTTCGAATCGGGCGAAAACTCTTGAACACTACTACCCCAGCGCCCGTCGCTGCCGTGGCTGAAGATAAGAGCTTTTTCGAACAAGTAGAAGAATTCTACGAGGATAAAAACAACTTTGCGATGTACCTCGTGTTGCCCTGCATCGTTTTGGTTTATGGCGGATGTAGTGCCATTTACTGCTGCTATAAATGTCGACAACAGCTATGTTCAAAGAAAAAAGGGAAGGGAAAGGATGAAGACAACGATGATGACAAAAACAGGGCCATGGCAAACCAAACCAATGACAAAATGTCTCTAATAGGGGGTTCTCCCGAAAACCCAGGCAAGAAAGCAGCCGCAAATCAGATTCGACCCGCATCTAAAGCAAGTGTATCAGATGTTAATGTTGGTATGGGCAACGAAACTCCTTTACCCTGGGCGATTCCAGAAAAAGAAGACAAACAGCCGAGCCCCGCGATAGTGAAACTGCCGCCTGCATATTCAGATTTCCAAACAAACCAACAAGCAAATAACATACAGAATATGCAAAATTTCAATCCACAGTTACAACAGGCACAAATGCAAGGTATGCAACAACCAATGCCTTATAACCCCAATGCATTCCAGATGCAGATGATGCAGCATCCAAACGCTATGTATCAACCAACCATAATACCGATACCAATGCCAATGGATTATCAGGATTCTAAGCGAAACAACCGAAGGGACCGCCGTCTGTCAAGAGAAGACTCATACGATGATATGGATGATTATCATCCACCACCACGCAACCAACGAAAACAGTCCAATAACCGCAGAAATTCAAACTCTTCGCGTTCTGGGAAACAATCCAAACACGACGACTTTGATGATTCCGATGACGACTACAATCCAAGGCAGGGGCGTAGCGGAAATAGTCGAAGAGATTCCCCACGAAACAGCAGGACGCCAGATAGAGGCAAACATGGCAGAGAGAGAAGGCGTTCTGACGACCGGAACGGACACCATCGCGACTACTCCCCATCTAGAGAAGATACTATGAGTGCACGTTCTGATAATCGTAGGTCATCGCCTAAACGGAGGTCGGATGATCGAAAAAGTCGCCGTCCTGAGGATCGTAGAACCAAAGACCGAGGATACTCACCAACGGATCCCAGGGACAGACCATCAAGAGAGGACACAATGAGCGCCCGGTCTACTAGACGTACACGGTCACCTGATGAAAGAAAAGGACGGCGCTCTGACGACCGCGATCCCGATGAACACCGGTATTCTCCGACAAACCCAAGAGACAGACCATCTAGAGAAGACACTATGAGCGTAAGATCTGATAAACGAAGGTCTGATGGGAAAGATGATCCAAAGCCGCCACGCAAAATAAATGAGGTCAAACCAACACCACAGAAACCGAAGATTGATGATAAGCCATCTGACACAAATCCAGATAAAAGAGACAACAACCCACCCAAGAAACCACCACCAAGACCAGCACAGCCAGCTAAGAAACCTCAGAACAAGAACCAGCAGGACGATCGGATAATGAGTCCACCGCCTCCTTATGAGGGGCATGAGCGGCGAAACTCCCTGGACGCCGTGTTTGAGGCGGCTGGAAACCCAGGTAATACGAAAGGTCCCGCAAGACCGAGTTATAATCCAAACCCAACCATTCGAGTAATATCTCAAACGAAAGGCGGGGGTCCAGTGTCTGGAATGGAGATGGCAAAACAAGCTGCTGAGATGCTGAGAGTGGATAATCCCAACATTGGAAGGAAAAAGCCTAAACGGCTAGTGTTTGTAGCCGAGTGAACCATTCAATGTAGAATAAGAATCACTGTTTTTATCAAATTGAATATTTAGCTACTTTCATAATACTATATTCACCGCATCCTCTCTGCTTGGTCAATCTGACCCAAAGGGCAATGTGAAGATTGTCCATCGATAATTGTTTTATTATTGTATTGATAAAAATTATAACAGCAGTATATGACTGGGTGGGGTTTTTAATGATCAGCGATTAATCGATTCAAAATTCAAACCAAACTTCATTGATATAGAGTGGAAATCGCAATATCTTGGATCATTCCGACAAGAAGAATAACAGCTGCGTGAGTATTAGGAGGACAGTTACAACAACGCCCTTTTCATAAACATTGATATCCATATTGGAAGATATGTTATCTTCAATATATCAGCTCATTCAATGATATAACCTGAAATACAAGACGAGGTTGCTGTTTAACAATTACTCAACTTAATGGTAAGCGACGTCATTTTATAAAAAAAAAAATTCAACACACCCTATGATGTTTGCACTTCAGAAGTGTGTATTCCGAGCTCTGTCCAAAAGACCTGAGAAGAAGCCGTTGCTAGAATGTTAGCGATCAGGAAATATCCAAAACCCAAATACCCAATTTTGAAAATCACAGTAAAAAATCCTTGTGAATATTTTGATATCATATCAAAAAAAACCCAGAAGTTTTGCTTCGAGATTATTGGAGAGCCTAGGATGTAATGTTGCCTGATGCCGAAGACATAATGATAACTTGTATTATATACATTATGATATATTTATTTTTAGTTGTTTTTAAGTCATTTATATGTATAATTGTTTGACAAAAAATGGCAATTCTTTAAAAAACACAAATCGTGCTGGAAATAATGAAAATTGAATTGGATTTGCATTCGTAGCACTGATATTATTAATTGATAAGTAGTTTTTTTTTTCAGAAAAAAAAGAAAACAAAACAAAAAATATAAATAAATAAAATCAGAACGGTATTCAAGGAAATGAGAGAGTAATTTCGATCCATCTTAACAGAATATAATTTTGTTATCAATTGTCACGTCGTCTGTGTTTCTCTCTTTGCTGTATGCACATGTACATGTGTTTCTCTTTTTTTGTGTGTGAACATGTAAATGTATACAAAAATGTTTAATTTTTTAATTAGTCATTTAAGTATATCATTACTGCAAAAAGGGGTTGAACTTAAAACGTATTTATACGTTTGATGGTAATTTGATGAATCCTTACAATGCATTTCTCTATTGTCTCTAGAATAGTTTTTGTCGTTTTTCTCCTCGTTTTTATGCAGATGATATGTAACTGTATTGGGAACTTGTTAAAATTGTTATACCGTTTAAGATTTGAATTGTTGTCGAATAAATCATTCTTCTGATTGTTGAAATTTGACATAACCAGAAAAGTGAAGTCCTCTTCAAAATAAAAAATGTTTACACATAATGTCTTACATGTAATACCATTTAAAGTTTTGAAATATCAACGCAATATCAAGAAAATTTCTACAGGCGTTTAAGACGGCACGATGGTCGTGGCCATTTTTAGACTGATCTGATCTCCTTT
The DNA here is from genome assembly GCF_963853765.1 of Magallana gigas. NCBI lineage: Eukaryota > Metazoa > Mollusca > Bivalvia > Ostreida > Ostreidae > Magallana > Magallana gigas. The sequence goes on along the minus strand of NC_088860.1, from coordinate 14,308,043 downwards.
GAATTGAGAGTTCTATATAAAAATATTAGGAAATACCCAAATTTAAAAGGTAAAATATATGGATTTTTCCTTAATAACAGTTTATAGCTAAACCAATTATATCTTAATATTTAGGTATATCTGATGATTAATTTGTTGACTATCCACCAACCTCCTTAAAAAGGAGACACTTGAGCGTTGGAATACCTATCCAAATGTTCTTGTGCTGTTGAATTAGCTCAGAAAGTGTAAATAAAAATCAATCATCATTTTCACTTAATTTTGTGTTCTGAGTTTTTACCCGTTCAATAATATTTTTACGGACCAAAAAGTTTATTTTGTCTTTATCTTAAAGGAAAGTACCATGGTGTTTTTTTTTAAAATCAAAATCGTTCATGTACACACTTTTCAAGGATCAAGCCAGAGTAGCCAGACTAGCCATATATCATTCTATTGTAATCTTGTTTGTTATGATTGACTAGTCACTTGAACAACCTACATGTATGTTTCAACGCACTTTGAATATTACGCATTCTGTAACAAAAATTTCAAAGTGTGTAATTTTTTTAGTTCATTGCCACAAACCCTAGACGACACAATATAAAATAATATATAATATAAAACATATCGCTGGGTATTTTTCGTTTTTTTTTTTAAATATATTCTTCTGGTTTATTGTATTTTGATAATCATAAATTAATCCAGATCTATGAAACTTGGGGAGTTTGTTTTTTCGAAAATATAGTTCATAGGCTTGCATTATGCATTATTTTTGATTTGACAAACTAAATTCGCAAAAATCGACGATAAAGCCATCACTTCCAAATGACTTATTGCTAATAAGCTTTTCGTCAGATAAATTAAACTTAGAACCTTCTCTACCTTTATTAAAATCATGGCTATACTATGAACTTGAGGATTACAGTGAAAGTAAATGAAAAAAGCGATATTAAACTAAAACTTTAATAACTTAAATAATTTCTTTTTTTCTTTACTTCAAAATAACTATCGTTACCGTCAGGCACCTTTCAAATCATTAGGTTTAAACGCATTTTAAGGAAATTTAATTACAAATGTATATAACATTCTTGAAATAGGCGACTTCTTGGTTCTCTGGAAGACATACCACTTAACCTTTATAAATTCCTTATTATCTCCCTTAATTTCGAATGAATTTGAACGATCCTATAATTTTCCACCTTAGTATTAACCTGGTCCTTTATTTATATATCTCGTTTGATTTTAAAATGACTTCCAGGAATATTGACTTCATGATACAGATTTCTATGGGAAAGGATGGAAGTTGTTCGCTTCCAAAGTTTGATGATGAAATTCTATCTATAAGAATAATAATTAACGACAATGCAGAAGAGGTCAGATTGGAAATATTATTTTATCAAAAAAATGATTTGTATAATATATATTCCGATCTATAATTTCATACTGTTTAGATGTTCAATATTCAGTCTTTCTGATGCTACTCCAACAAATCTTCAAAAAGCTTGATTTTCTCGCTATCTAGCCACCAGTCTTCATAATACAATCCCTCTAATGTCTGCAAGAATCGAGACAGGCTGTAACGAGCTTGGCGCAAAGTTTCTGCGTCCTTTGTAGCGAGGATGTTATATTTTGCCTTCTCTCTTTCAAAATGGCTACCTGGCAACATAAGCCCAAGCCAAGGATTACCATAGAAGAAATGTGGCAGGTTCTCTGCGTTGAGAGATAGTTTGAGATATTTTACAAAGTATCCCAATGCCTCCCTCACACTGGATAGTTTGTTTTTCTCACGCGGTATAGTCAAAAACAAGATACAATATAAAGTGATGTGTTTCAGGTGATAAGACTTCAGTACGCTGCCAAGTTGTTCCGTGGACTCTGATGAAAATTTGCTCAGTGCTCCTTTGAGCACTCTGCATGCTGTCATAACGTATCTCTGACTTTGGCTTCTCCGAGCTGTATCAAATATATGCTTCTCGTAGCCACATGTAGATTCTCGCCATAAAATATCCTTTTCGACATCACGTATTGCTAGATTCTTTTTATTTACCCATTTCATAACACCGTACCTTAAACAGTACATCATTCTAGCATCCTGTTCAGTTGTATCGGATACTTCAGAGGAAGAGAAGATGCGTACTAATTTTCGACACCATCCTTTTGGATAGATTTTCAGACTTTGGTGAAAGTTGTTAACTGTGTAGGGGTCTGGGATAACATCGTAAGCTAAAACCATGGCTGGGACAAGATCTATATCGATGGTTATCTTATCTTCACTTAGAATTTTGGACTCCGACTGAACTATGGTTTTGAGTCCATGTAATCCGAACAGTTTGTCGACTTGTATTGTTATCTTTAGAGTAAGGGGGTCAACACTTCGATGTATTGAATAATTATTGTACTTTGAATGGGTCAGTTGTGTATTTTTGTTGATACATGTAAGTCCTGATACAGCACTATTTACAAGAGAGGTCAATACTTCTCTTTGAAAGTTCATTGTGTTAATAAATCTTTCACTTCCATACATTGAATATTCAATAACAGTGTGTTTCTCCATCCAAGATACTATTTTCCAAAATGAATTTTGTATCATATATTTGAAAAGTCCAGGTACTTTATTTATGTAACAGTTATAGATGGCATTTTCAGTAAGCGTTACTCTTCAATAAGGAATGGTAGGATGTAATCAAATTCAAATGGATCGCACACCTTCAATCCTTCCCGAGAACTTCCTTGTTTGATTAAATTATCTTCTAGAATAAGTTTTCGAAAACGCATCTAATTAAAGAGGTTCGATCCTGTGTTTTTGGTCGCCATTTTGGGTCACCTCTATTCTACAAAATATGCATCATATATTGATTCTACTCAAAAATTCAAATTTTGAAATGCCAATTACACTATCTTAAATAAAATAGTATAGGAAAAATTATATATTTACAGAGTTTATTATGGGACTATATTTTGTGGCGGAAGGTTTTTAAGAAGAAAATGAACATTTTTCATAACTCAGTTGTTTTAGAGTACCGTCACTTTAGCTTCCTTATTTTCAGTTCAAACAAAATTTCCAGATAGTTTGTGCATTAGGATAATATGTTCATTTTGTTATGAAAAACATAATTTTACAATTTTTCAATATTTTTATCGACATATATTGGCAAATTAAACTTATAATTCATAAAAGTCAAGGAAAAATGAAATCCAATTTTAGCCTTAAATTAGCTTATTTCATGCCATATCTCAAATTTTACATAATAGACCCATACTTTTTGTTTTATTTTCTGAAATCTTCACCTTTTTCTGACAAGTTTATCATAATTTGAGAAAAAGTTTGAGACTTTTAAATAATTTCATTACATGTTAAATTGGTACTGAATAAAAATAGCGTTTTATCAGTGCAAAAAGGTCAAAATATCAATTAGGTGAAGAAATTGTAACATTTTTCTTTATGTTAATTTTAATTTTATTTATTCAAAATAGTATAAATTTGTATTTGATGCCATGGTTCATTCCTATTATAAAATATAGAGGGAAAAGCGATGTATGTGCAATCTGCACTTTCAGTGCAGAAAGGTCATTTTTAAAAACACCCTAGAGCCAAATGAAGCATATAGACCCCAAAATTTTGTTTTGAATTTTGATTAAGCTATGTTTGTAGATTATTAAAAAATACTTTAGAAAAAACTTTAAGACTTTTGATTACAGGATCCAACGTCCTTAAAAGGAGAATTAGGGAACTATTTTGCTTTAGCCTTTAAGTTATGACACCTACAATGTTCCATTTAGCTCATCCAAACTTTGTCATTTTGTCATAATTCACAATAATATAGGGGTAAAATGTGAACGACTATATCCCTTACCTTTGAAAAGCGCATCAAACGAATTCGGGGGTAGGGCAGGGGACTTAGACAGGGCTTTAATTTTCTGTCCTCGGTTTTGGGCTGGTGGTATACCAGGAGTTGATTCCCATGTGTTTCGGTTCATTTTTATGATTTATGTCTAATAAACACTTGGGATTAGAAGAAGACTCTCATTAAATGTATCCATTGAAACCTTTAGTAGGCGTCTGGGACACCTACCAGGGTTCATTTAGCTCACCATAACTCTTTCATTCCCATGAGTTCGGTATTCCATAAGCTATCACGGAATTGTCCAACAGTGATTATAAATTGACTAAATATGGACGATTCTTTAAGTGCTGATTTACTCATTTCTGTTTGAAGACAATTAAAATTATGTAACGTGTAAATACATGTATTTGCTTATCGAACTGGATACAATTCAGTCTGTGGGTTTTATAATTCAACAGTTTGTATATACAACGCATTTGTAGAACAAAGTTGTTGAAATATAACTTTTTATAATATTTTATTAAGTAAAATGGTATTTCAAGCCTCATTGTCGTTAACTTGCAACGTAGTAACACCCCCACCATTTTTTTAACCGAAAATATCACAGTCAGAATTTGATGAGTTCATCTACTACCATGTTTTCAATGTATACATTGTATTTTGAACCTATGATAACGTAATATGTAATAATCAAATTAACAGTTGATTTATACCAGTTACCTCAATTGACAGAAGAAATATACATCAGAAATATGAAAATATTTGTATTTTTTCATTTTACAGAAAAATATTAGTGTTGTGTTCTATCTATCTTAATTTTACAATAAGCGATATAATAGAATGTTTTATCAAAAATTAAAATCATAGTTATACGAACATCTTGATATTTAAACACCTGATCTACAAAAAAAAAATAGATCATACCTTAAAGTACCTCACTACACCTACACTTATACTTTTTAAGACACTACGTCACAAGATGGCGATTTAAATGTTTTATTTGACGGTTTATATCGTTCAGTTGTGTTGTACATCGTCGTAGCTCAGTGGATAAAGTATTGAGTTTTGAATTAAAGGATAAGTTCGAATCCGCCAGCAGCTTTTGTTCATGTTAACTGAATGAAATTTTTCATCCAAAACTGCACATTTTTTTGCCTATTATACTTCAATACTTCTTATCCATTACGATATCTATCATAATCAAGTAATTTTCTGCTGATTTAAGAAAATAACTCACGGTGTCGTGAGCCAACTTAAAAACGATAGTAGGAGTTATCCGGACAAATGAGGTAACTTATCAACAATATTATGCAATAAAATAACTACATGTAACAACAGCTGGTATTTTCCTAATGAATTATTAAAAACTAAAAAAATCTTTAAATATTCACATATCTGATTTATGTATATATTCTGACTGGTGCAGTCAGTTAGCTAACCACACACAACAAAAGTCACACGTTTCAGTCTTTATTTTGTTGAGTGGTAGTGCAAAAGTTTGATAAAAACTACAACAAATTAAAAAAAACAATTTACAAAATAGTAAAATGTAGAACAATTACTTTATTCCTTAGAAAAAAATTATGTTAATTGATTTCAGGACAATAATGGCGTGCCATACTTTTAAAAATGTTTCTTCTGATAATCTGTAAAACAGATTTTCATGTGTAATGATACTTCAAACAATTCAATACTGACAAAATAAATCAATTACTAATAGAAAAAGACTTACATTATGGTTTGAGGCCGTCCTAAAAAAGGATTGAAAAGTATGGACAAATGTGCGACCGCACTGGTAAGTACCTGCAGTCTTATGGCCGATGGGAAGTGACTTAGGGCGAGTTCGATCATTAACTAGAGCTCAACCACGGTAGTAAGGAAAACTTAAGGTGCGCATGTCTGTGTTCGAACGCACATTGGTCGATGTCTGGTTAAAAAATGAGAAAGAAGTTAATTAATTGCTACTAATAATTTTATTGTTCATGAAAAAATACCTTGTAAACACAATAAATCATATGTGTGTGCGCTAAAATTTAACACATTGCACATTGTGCTCATTTAAATAAGCAAAATTTGGAGGTTTCGCTTTCAGCCGCCATCTTTAAACTACCTGACTAGAGACAGACCAGAGTCTCTCCGTTAGTTGGACCACGGTTCCAATTTAGTCGGACTAAAGTGAGTTCGATCTCATCTTAGTGGAACTACGGCGACAGTAGTTTGTGATCGAATTCGTTCTTAGCGAGTCCTTGACCAGAATTAAATATAAACTTGTACCAAAGATGATTATATAAAACTAAAAATAGTTAGCTTGTACCAAAGTGTTTATACCAAACTGAAAAGTTAGCTTGTACAAAAATACTTTTCATGAATTTTAAAACCAATCTATAGACATTACAGTATATGTGATCTACAAAAAAAAATTTCCCAACTTGAGAGGTGAAGTAAGAGCTTTCTGAACAATAATGATAACCTATGTTCGCATAAAAAATGATAAGTTCAACAGCTGGTATTTTTTGCATTAATTATCGAAAATCAAGATCAACTTAAAAAAAGTTGAAATCAATTACCCGTGACGAAACCTCAAAACAAGAGATTGGCGGGTTTTTTTTTCTTTCAGCACGATGTGGTGCTTAATATTGTTGACAACTCTATTTTATATATGAAATCTAAATGGAAAAATAGCGTGCACATTAAAAAACGACATTTCTTCAAAAGAGAAGGTTGGGGGTGGTAACCACCCCTTTTTTAAACAGCCTTTTTCAGTGTTAAAAATTATTCAAATTGTGAAATTTGACTCAAAGAATAATATTTATAAAAGAAATAGGACGCACAACATCTCCATCCCGTTTAAAAAAAAAACCAAACAATTATTAGGCATGTATACATAATTATGCGATTGAAAGTTAACATTAATTTTAACAGATAATGCCAAAAATAAAATTATTTTTAATTGCAACCAGAAAAAAAAAGAGCAAACGGAAAATACAATCAAAAGCCAAAAAAACAAAAAACAAAACAAAACAAAACTTTTCCATTCAGCTGCAACAAAAAGAATTTAAACCACATATAATCAATTTCAGTGTAGATGTTCATACCTTACTTCTCCTCGGCTCCAGCCAGTTGCTTCATGATATATATTTTAAAAAGATAAAATGTGGAAAAAAAATTAATTGCGCATTAATGTGTAAAGTGTTATTTCCCGCACTTGCGCGGGATACTTTCTCGTTTTTTAAGCGCTAAGCATAGCTCAGCGCTTTATTGGCGTTAGACTTCTACTTCCGGTGCATCGAATAACTGCCCCCTATGAGCAGAAATATACATCATTTAAACTGGTTGGGGAACCAGTTTCATGGGTTTACGCACATAACTGCTATTGTGAATCTAATGTGCAGGGCTTACGTACATCCCTGCAGGGGCTGCTACGCAGTGATTATAGTCAGCCTTCGGGCTGATTTATTAAGTTATAGTGAAACTTCAAATGCGCTTGCGTAAATTGGAATTCTGGGAAGGAATTACTAGACAATTTGTTAGTGAAATTCGAAGAAGTTATGAAACTGGTCAGCTTTAGGTCAAACTGCATTGTATACGTGTACACTGCTACACACATGCCTCCTCACATACAGTTATAAAAATATCTGTACATCTGCATATTATTCTTCAAAATATGTATATCTTGAATTTTTATACATGTAGAGTTTGTAGTCTCTTGTCACCTTAAATGTATATATATTCCAGTGGCTGAGTTTCTTAGCTTTTAAAAAAGCTAATCTTATGAGTGCATAAACAGAAGCTGGAATGTAGAAAAATCAAAACGACTTGTAAATAGCTACATATAGTTCTTGGTGTTCGCCGCTTTCCTCACAGCACATATATAAGGAATTAAACACTTTAAGTTTGCATAGTAGATCTCATCTGTGTGGACGTATATTTTACGTCGCTTACATTTGTTACTTAGACGCAACAACTTACCAGATAAATGCAGTACATATGCAGAAGAAGATTCACAACATCAATTATAATGGTCAATGCAATACCTTTATAAAGAAAATGCACGCGTATAACGACAATACAAGTGCAGACATTTGTCAAACAAACGTATTTAACACGTCGCACACAAGGTACAGATGTGAAATAAAGTGTAACAAAATCAAAGGCTTTTATATAACATGATTCAGGCAGGTGTCCATTTACAAGTCGTGTTCAGCTTTGATTTAAATTAACTTTAAGTGTATATGATAAATCATAATATACATGTATATTTAAAAGAAACGTAATTTCGACCAAATTTTCTTAAACAAATTAAATTAAATAAGGATAAATTTTGGATGAGTACAACTTAAACGCCATTTCGACTCTTCTGGCATTAGTTACTTTCAATTAATATTAATTAACATTATGTCGATAAGTCTCATTTCTAACTAAGCTTGCACAAAGTAAATTTCCTTTAGAACCAAGCTAGGTTAGCGCTTTTCAGTACTTTCAGTACTTTGATTATCTTATAGAATTCAAACCCCCCCCCCCCCCCCCCCCCCCCCCCCCCCCCCCCCCCCCCGGTTGCGTGTCCTTTTACCAGAATGATAAGCCGTTTGATAAGTTTTGAGACTTTAACGGTACTCCGTATATTTCTGCATTGAGTTCTGATCCGAAACTTCTGCTGTTTGGTAAGTTTGAAAGTAGCAGTACCTTTAATGCCGAAAACACCAAATCAATCAATTTTGTGTAGGTTACCTGTATATAAATTTGTTTAATTGCTAACAGATTGCCCGATTTCATGGTAGATAATCTATTAATCTAAACATTGTCTTGGGATATGAGATATAGAATCTCTATTTCACTTTCTCTTTATTTTCGTGGAAGCAAAACGATTTTTTCTATGGCGGCAGATTTTGTCAATATTTAATTTTTTTCTCAAAACCATGGTACAAGAGATACTAACCAAATGAACTTTTTTAAATGTAGACAAACAGTCGGGATGAGCAAAGCTAGCTACGATGTAGATCATTATATTTGTGGAGAATATACTATCATTTTAGCTAGGCTATTAATATACAAAGGTTTTTTTTTAAGAAATATGGAGTTGGTATTCGACAATAAATTACAGAAGTTAAAGAGTATTTGTTAAGAATTATAAAAATCTCCTTCTTAAAACTCTTTTCGAATCAAAGTTAATATGTTACATTATAACATATAGTGAAATTATTTATTATTATTACATATAAGTTTATTACTAATTATTGTAAAAAGCATGGGATATTAAATAGGCAAGTCTTTTTGTAAGAAAGAAATGATGTGTGTTAAATAAGGTTAAAACTATAAAACACCCATTTCTTACACATTTCCCATTGTTCCCAAAATAAATCTCCATTACAAAAAGTTGTTACCAAAATGATATTTGGTTTATATGTCTTGAATTATACTTTAATATTTAAATGTCTTGAACAATTATCAATACATGTATCCACAAAAGGTATTCTATAGTGTTGTTAACATGCTAACTTTGTTTGAGTTATTCGTTTAGAGTATCTAAAATTTATAATACTAACATAGCATGTTTTTTTTAAGTGTAAACTTTAGTCTTTGGGGTTTTTTTTCATTGGCATTAAAGCTAAATCTGCAAATCAATATTACTCTATCAATGATTGAGTATATACGCTGTTTTTCTTTCATATTTACATTATCTTACTTCTAATGCAGGTATGGATAGAAAGTATATGGATGAATTTATTCACCTCGCGATGCATTTGGAAACATACACTTTGGGTTGGATACTAGTACTTGGTTTCACTATAGTGATATTTTCCATCATCATAATTACATGTATATGTAAATGTTTATGCAAAACGCAGGATAGAAAAACAAAATCTGTAAATAGGTAAGTGTGCATTTCATTTATTAATTAAGTTAAATCCTTCTCCGTGCCATGTAGGCGCATAAGGCCGGTGTGTGGCAACGCACTTTGAAAAAAAATTACGCACTTTGAAAAAAGTGCGTTTTTGGGACCAAATTAACGCACTTTGGATAAAAAGCACAAATGGATCTAATTTACCGTCTTTGAGATTGGGGATGGAGGTTGGAATTAGCCAAAGATATAGGTCAACATATAGGTCCTCCACCCTCATATATTCTTCCAAAACATATGTTAATGATATTCAGCTACTTGGAGCAAAGGTATAAGAGCGTAAAAATAAAAGCTGTTGTAAATTAAGTACAGTGATGTTGAAAAAAAAACACCCCAAAACTGGCCAATCAATAATTTCTCCAATGGTACGTTAAAGAATCTATAAGTGTTTCAACAAAAACCCTCTTTTCAAATTCTAATCAAATAATTCACTTCATTATTTAAATAAGTTACATTGCCAAACATTAAATTATTGTAAACTTTAAATAAGCATACGGTGTGGGTTTTTCTCTCGCACTGATGTTTTAAACGGTCATATTGTTTTTGATAAACATTAACTAGGTATCCTTATTTCACATTATGTTATGAAAAATATTCTTATCAAGAAACAATTCATCAAGTTAGATGAGAATGTATTTAGGTTCTTTTTTAAATATCTCCCATTAAGCTTAACAAGGTTAAAACAATTTTTTGTTATATATAAAGGTATCAAATTATTTCGACCAAAGCCTGAACGATATTTTTTTCAAAGTGCGTTAATATCGACGATAAATTAACGCACTTTGAAAAAAAAATGTTCAACGTGTGTTGACTTGGTCCCAAAATTAACGCACTTTGAAAATATTTTTCATAGTGCGAAATTTTTCAAAGTGCATTGTAAACACCGGTGCTTATCCCCCGAGTTTCCGTGGTGCTAAGCGGATGAGATTACATTACATTTGTAGACTGTTATTCACAACTACATGTATTTCATTTCAGTTTAATTTTTGTTACGTTTCACAAAGAAAACGGCATTACTTTTTTCAGACGATTTCTGTTTCTTTTGACGATTATTTTCAGATTCAATAATTCGTGTTTAATCTTTTTAAAGGTCAAGTTTGAATCAAAACTCCGAAAATATTGGTTCAAATTGCAACATTTGGAGATTTCGCATTTTTGAAACTGGATCAAATGATAATGACGTCGTCGAATTCTTTCGAACGAAAAAAATCAATTTTGACTACTCTTTATGGGAAGAAAGCTGTGAAGTCATTGACAAAGTCATGAAACATGTAGTAAGGCAAATGAAAATGACAGCATCGGGGGATTTTCCAGGTCTTGTTTTAGAAGATAATTTAATCAAACAAGGAAGTTCTCGGGAAGGATTAAAGGTGTGCGATCCATTTGAATTTGATTACATCCTACCATTCCGTATTGAAGGGTTAACGCTTACTAAAACTGCCATCTATGACTGTTGCATGAATAAGGTACCTGGACTTTTCAAATATAAGATACAAAATTCATGTTCAAATATACCGTCTTGGATGGAGAACCACGATGTGATTGGACATTCAGAAGATGGATATGGAAGTGGACGATTTATTAACACTAGAAACTTTCAAAGAAAATTATTCACGTCTCTTGTAGATAAGTCTATATCAGGACTTATTAACAAAAATATACATTTACCCAATTCTAAGTACAATAGATATTCAATAAATCGAAGTGTTGACCCACCTACTCTAAAGATAACAATTAGAGTCGAAAAATCTTTTGGATTACGTGGGCTCAATATGTCTTTTCAACTGGAATCCAGACCTCTAAGTGAAGATAATATAACCATCGATGTAGATCTTGTCCCTGCCATGGTTTTAGCAAACGATTTTATCCCAGATCCCTACACAGTCAACAACTTTCACCAAAGTCCGGAAAACTATCCAAAAGGATGGTGTAGAAAATTAACACGCATCTTCTCTTCCTCTGAAGTATCCGATACAACTGAACAGGGTGCTAGAATGATGCACTGCATAAGGTACGGTGTTATGAAATGGGTAAATAAAAAGAATCCAGCAATTGGTGATGACGAAAAGGATATGTTATGGCGAGAATCTACGTGTGGCTACGAGAAGCATATATTTGATATTGCTCGAAGAAGTCAAAGTCAGAGATACGTGATGACAGCATGCAGATTGCTCAAAGGAGCACTGAGCAAATTTCCATCAGATTCCACGGAACAACTTGGCAGCGTACTGAAGTCTTATCACCTGAAACACATCACTTTATATTGTATCTTGTTTTTGACTATACCGCGTGAGGAAAACAAACTATCCAGTGTGAGGGAGGCACTTGGGTACTTTGTAAACTATCTCGAACTATCTCTCAATGTAAAAAACCTGCCACATTTCTTCTATGGTAATCCTTGGCTTGGGCTTATGTTGCCAGGTAGCCCTTTTGAAAGAGAGAAGGTGAAATATAACCTCCTCGCTACAACGGACCCAGAAACTTTGCGCCAAGCTCGTTGCAGCCTGTCTCGATTCTTGCAGACATTAGAAGGATTGTATTATAAAGACTGGTTGCTAGATAACGATAAAATCAATCGTTTTAGAGATTTATTAAAGTAGTATCAGACAGACTGAATATTGAAAAGACCTTGTTTTGTTTGTGTTTTAAGGAACGTGATAGATGTTGACTTCTACAAAACTGGTGTGTCATTAACTTCTTGTACAATTCACACCAATATCGTATTTACATTTACAAGTATAAGAATTGTTTTTTGAATATATTTTTTTTGAATAATGATGAATAGGAGGCTTGAATATTTTAGACAATAGGTTCTCATACAAAATCCAATTGTATATTTTTTTTATTTTAATGCAATTATGACCATTGATAAAAAAAAAATCACGCTTTGCTATTTTTGTATACGTAGACATTATGTCAAATTAAATCTTAGTGATTTTTGGGAGTTGATTTTAAACAGATTTAACTGATCTTATAACTGCTAGTACACCGTTGTTTACTATATACATGTCAATTGCATTTATGTATACGTCCATTCTATCCACTGACCTTTATTTATGTTGTGTACACATATTGTATTATATCTTTGTATTGGGGGAGGGCGGTCTAAGTTATAGAACTTGTGCCCAATCCCAATTGTATTTTGTACAATAAAAATATGTTCAAATCAAATCATAACTTACACATGTGCCCTAGTGCAAATAAAAAATAGCAATAATACGTACCACTTGCAGGTAATGGTATTTAACTTAATTGTAAAAAATATTTGATTTTGTAACGTGTCACGTTTTTAAGCGTGTATCATATTGGAAAGATGTGCAAAAAGAGGACGTATAAAATGTTCATTGTTTACATGATCATTGCAAACAGTCAAACACCTGAAGGTGTGAACTCTTCACACCTGCAGGGTGGTGTTTGTGTATATAACACCTGACTGAAGCCATTGTTTAATTAGTGACACCAATCAGTTTTATTTCCTATTTATATAAGATCGACTGGCAAAATTAATGTTGAAATAAAAAAAGAAACCCAGGTTTAAACTGGTTTTTTTAATGTGAGTTTTAACTACATGTAAAATTATGAGTTTTCATTAATTTTACACTTCGTGATGGATGTTTACGAACTCACCTTGGGTGAGTACTCCTTTTAAAGAATTACAAAACAATACCACTTATTTTATAACAAAATACTCGAAATTGAAAAAAAAAATACAAATGAAAAAATATATACCCCGGAATTTTTATGTTAGGCGGACCTTTTCTTATACGGGCCGGACCCTTTTAGAGCAAAGGCGGACCTTAAATGTTAACATTTATGGTCCGCCTCGAACCATTAACAGGGCGGACCTTAAATTATACGACACTGGTCGCTTCGTCAGCATAAAAGACATGCCGCCGCCACAACTACGCAGGAGAGAGATCTTAGCTGACTAAGCAAATAACATCTTCACAATGTCAAGGTGTCACGCAGTGTGTGTGGAGTTCCATGATCTCAAAACCTTCACATTGTAAAGATGAGCGAAGCAGGGCTTCATCAGTTTAAAAGACGTTCCTCGGGCTTTTTTGTATTTTTTGCACACTGAATATTTGATGTCGTTATAGTTGCAGCCGGTTATGCTAATTTGAATGCACTTATTTGGTATCGACAGCTTTCTGGGTTGACACCTGAACCAACTACATACAAGCTATGCTGTAACATCTTCCCTGACTCTTTGACCCAATCAGATCGCTAAGTAGGCGAAGTTAAGACTTGAATGAGAGAGAGAGAGAGAGAGAGAGAGAGAGAGAGAGAGAGAGTTGACGAGGTATGTAAACACAGTTTCAGGAAAACAGTATGTAAACAACATCTGTCGATAAATGTTTGTATACATGTATATGCTTGTATGTACCAATTAATTTGAATAAATACTAAACAGTCTTCCTTTTAATTTTAACATGCAGAGTAATTGTTAAGATTACGGCATTTGACCCGGTCAGCTCTAATGCTTGAGGACAGGACCGACCCTCCCCCCTACTCCATCCCCCACCCCCAAGTATTTAGACCCCGGGACTTTACTCTTTTTTCTTTAAATTATCCTTGTATAACATATCCATAATCTAATGTACATATGTATACTGTCATTGCACTAAATTACTTAAAGCAATATGAGCTGAATTTTTTAGAATTTTATTTTGCGGCAAAAACCTGCTAGTATGATAAGTCTGCATATAACTTAAACTTTTATGATAAATAAGCTTTGAAAATATCATTAATTTTTGTCAAAGGAAATATTTCTCTTCTAAGGAATATATAGCAAATAAATTTTTGTAAGGTAACTAATGTACATGTATGTTTCATATCCCTGACTAAGAGTGTAAATAATGGATTTATCGCGGCAATTCACAATATTTTATACAAACAGACATCAGTATGAAAATATAAATATAAGCATTGAATGCTTAAGTAATGTATTGTATGTTTAAAATCTTGTTATTTATAAAATCTTGTTATTTATATGCAAAAATCTTGTGATGTATATTTAAAATTTTGTAATGTGTATTCAATATCTTGTGATGTATACTAGTAATTTATAATTTTGTGTTTCATATTTTATATCTTGTGATGAATATTCTATAATCTTGTGTTGCATGTTTTATATCTTGTGATGAATATTCTATATCTTGTGATATATATTTTATAATTTTGTGATGTACACTGTATATTCAATATCTTGTGAGGTATATTCAAAATGTCGTGAGGTATATTCAAAATCTTGTGATGTATATTCTATAATCCTGTGATGTATATTCAATATCTTGTTATGAATATTCTATATCTTGTGATGTATATTCTATAATCCTGTGATGTATATTCAATATTTTGTGATGAATATTCTATATTTTGTGATGTATATTTAAAATTTTGTAATGTGTATTCAATATCTTGAGATGCGTATTCAAAATCCTCTGATGTATGTTGTATAAATCTTGATACATGTATGTGTGCAATCATAAACACTTATTTTAAAATTGATTCTAGCGAGTCATTTATGTATTTTTAAATATATCTATTATCCCTTGTATGTAATCGTCATTTTCAAGATGTGATACATTTAATTTCCAGTAACCTGTACCCCTTTCCAATTAATTGAGATTCAAATTACAGTTCAGAAATATGTGGTCACTTAACCATGTGATTTATCACCACGAAGTCTCATAACAATTACATTTTTAACTCGATCAATAAAATCATTATGAACAAAAATGTAATAAACCCTGATTCTTGAATTATTTTTAGCATCACATCATGTCAAGCCATTTTAGTAGGATTCTAATAAAACCATACATCAACTAAGTCTAGCTTAGTTTTAAATAGTTTGCTCACCTATTTATGGGGTTTGTTTTTGTCTTTATTTATGTTGCAGTTGAAGTCTTTAAAATTTTACTATCTTGTTAAGAATACTATTGTATTGTATTGTTTATTAGTCAACAGCTGTACAGCTCATAGACATATACAATTAATATACACGTTATAATACATATACTGGCAAGTTTATACATGAAGTTTTCTGATTACAAAAGCATTCTTAATATATTTACCTAAATTGCACAAATCCTTTACATTTTGTGTTGACAATAATAGAATTAATTTAAAGACAGAGGGTTTAATATAATAAAACTTCTTAAGGAATTTTTCTCTTAAGTTACAGTAATAGGGACATTTCAATATAAAATGATATTCATCTTCTATATCTAAAGTACATAGAGGACATAAACGTCTTTGTAATGGAACATTGTTATATCTGCCAGTTTCGATGGTAAGACAATGGGATGATAATCTTAATTTACATATAAGTTTCTTATATTGTAAAGGAATTCTTTTTGTTAGATATGACTGCAAGGTACAATGATCAACTAAATATCTATAGATTGTACATTTGGAAGAGGCATTTATGTCAGCTAGTAAAGACTGTTTAAAATTATCAAAAATACGTTGCTTGGCGATCGTTAAAATAATTTCTGGCTTTTCAAAAAATTGGTTTTCCCATAAGTTCATTAGCCCAATACTTGTTAACATATTCTTGATCTCTGCAGCCCAGTTTTTACATTTGTTTTTACCTAAAGTTTCATTATACATATTAACATAACATGAATTCAAAATGCAATTTCTTGATGATAAAAGTTTCATCCAGTATCTTAAAATACGTATCTTTCTGATACATTGCAGAGGCATTCTGCCCAATTCACAATAAATAACTGCATTAGATGTGCCCCTTTTAACATTAAGTATGTTTTTACAATAATTAAGATGAATTTTTTCTATATCTGGGGCAGAATGAAAGCCCCAGACTTCACAACCGTAGTAAGCAATGCTTCCTACATAAGTGTCAAAAAGGGACAAAAGCGTAGTAAAATTAAGACTCATATTACAACATTTCCTTTTCAGTGCAAAGAGAAAAACGCATTAAGAAAACTAAAACATGCAGACCTGTTTGTCTCTTTATTGGGTGCATAAATATTAATGAATGTATGAAAGTTGTTGTCTATTTTAGCATTGAATGATTAACAAGAAGTGTTTTACCGTCATTAGACTTATGTATATTAAGAATATCTACGTTACATTTTATGTTGAAGAAAACTGAAACACCTTTACAAAGAGGGGAATCAGAAAAAAACATGTACAGCTCTGCCGTTCCATTTCCTGTCATAATTTTCAGTACGTTTTCAACACTGTTCATGTACATGAAACATCTTTAATGATTGAAAGAAAGCGCAAGATGACTAGTAATCGCTCATCATCATTATCACTGTACGAAACAAACATCAATGAAATGTCATCTTTGACGTCAGAGTACAGTGTACATGACGGCGATTTGTTCACAATCCATTTCCTAATTTTACTTTTGATTTTCATAGAACAAATAAAAGTTGACTTTTTTTCGGTCAACATTATTTATGTGTCTCAAAAGATTGCCCTCAGTTTCGTATTTGGCAATATGTCGTCCAGTATTAACTCATATTATCAATGCTGCCCTCGATCCACCACATTTAACATTTAAAATACGAAAAACCAATATAATATGACGACTAAAGATAGTGATAATCATCTTAAATAGGATGAAAATAAAATGCAAAAACACATAGTTTACCATTGAACAATGAACACGTGAGTAGGCGGTGCTAAAAAGTGCTTTATATTATGTCCACTTTTGTAATTTAGAGTCATAGGAAAATTCGGTAAGAACACTGTAACAAATTTGTAATTTTTATCATTATAGCAATTATTCATATTATATAGTAATGTCAATCAAAACGGAACTCGTTTGAATAAAACAAAATTGTTACAAACCAGATCAGATTTCAAAGCATTATTTTTCAAAATGTGTCTTCATTCAAGCTCATTACAGCTCTTGAGAGCTTTATCACAGTTAGATGTATATAACCTAATTATAATAATATGATATATATACTTTCTATTGATTCAAACTAATTTGCATTACTCTTTTTGCTATACATGATCTACATTTAAATATTCCTTTTATGATTTTAACGAAACGTTGGTGACAACAATTGCGAATATGTGTTTTCATCTGGTTAAATAATAATACCCATATACACACATAGCTATGTAATTATTTCAAACTTGTTTTTGAATACGATATAAGATGATTTGGAACAGTTTACGCTTTTTAATAAACCGCTTCGCGGTTTTCAGGGTGTAAACTGCCCCAAACCATTTTATATCGTACAAACAAACAGATATTGAATTCATTCCCTAAATAACTCATATATACAATATATGAAGACTAGTTTAAAATGAATGATGAATATGGCGTACATGTACCTATACTACGTATACTACCAGTTAAGATTGTTGGCGCGGCCATATTGGCCGCCATAATTGTGCGATAAATTTTACGTATTTATGGTTTCCGAACCTCAGCCTTAAAATATTTTTTCATCATTCAATGTTATTTATTCTTCAAAATTTATAGATGAAATAAAATAAACAGAATTTCTTTATGGTTTCCATGCATTTTATGAAGTTATTGCAATTTTGGCCACGATGGATATAATGGAATCAATCATACAAATTGAAATCAAATTAGAAAAGACGGTTGTTCAGGTGCACCGGTCGCTCGAATCCCTTTCCTATAGTCAAGTTGGTCTCAGCGAAGCCATTACGTCAAACAGTTTGTTGTACAACTATGAGTAATATTCACACCACAAGACTAATTAAAGAAACAGAGCGTTCAATGCCTGTCAAGAAAACTTTTAAACGACTTATGTAATCTCTTATATACATTTTTAAAAAATCGTACATTTGAATATGTGCAATAGTATATGTAATGCTATAATATAGAACTTAATTGCCTGATCATTAACAGACATACATTTAATTTACTTTTCTTCTTATGTTTTGGGTTTTGTTTTTTTTTTTCGTCATGTGACAGGTTTAAAATATTTTCCAAAATAAATCTATTGTATCAAAAAAATAAAAAAAAGTTTATCTAAAAGGAAGCAAACACGCAGAAATTAAAAAAAGAAAATGACCACTATGATTCAAACACCCTCTCCGCCGAGAGGCGCTGTCTACAGTCCTCCACCTATCACACTGAGCTACATTGACACGTACTAATCAGTGTAAAAAACTTTAACAATTTGACAATTATATATAAAGTGTTCAGTTTGTGTGAAAACCACGAGTTTTTACCCATAATGGGTCTAGACTCCACTTTAATAAATCAATAATAAAAAACAGTGAAAACTTATCCTCTTATCAAAAGTATATTTAGGATGGAATCCAGACCCATTCATACCAAAATATAGCGCAGTAAATGATTAAGATTTATGCATTTAAAACGTCGTGTGGTCTAATTTGGAAACCTAGATCTTTTGTGTTTACAGAATTGAAACAAGTTATTGATTTGCGTCGTTAAATTTATGATAAAAACAATGTTTACAAGCCAAACTTTTGTAGCTCAGCAACATTTGATCAATTTTTTTTTATTGCTCCAAGATGGGGGATATATATCGCCTTGTACGCCCCTGTCCTTTGTCTATATTAAAGACAGGTTTATGGTACGAATAAAAAAATTCGGATAATATAGGGTTATCGAACATTGCTCGGAGATTGCTAACGTTAACATTTGTCCATACGAAGTAATGACTTGTTTTCAATAGCCATTACAGCATTTCACTATTCCGTGCACTGCGGTGTGAAAATAATAAGCTACACAAAAATTCATTTCTCTCAATTAATTTAAAAAATAAATTGGGGTCCACACATCAGATGGCAATTTAATAAATTGAAAAACAACAACTTGTCTCCGGGTATCCAAATTAACATACACATGTACACCTCCACTCTGACTGTGATATATTTTATTAATTTTAAAGTGCAATTTACCAAAAATGTTACATGAAAATATTCAGGCACATGTCTTTTTGTATTTTCCATAGATATGGATGCGGGTGAAGTAATGAAGAATGTGGTCGAACAGACAAACAACGTTACTACCGGAAATGAAACAAACAGTGAACTAGAAACGGTTCCTCCAAACCGTTTTACGCTTCTCTTTAAAATCCCTTGCATATACGACAAATGCTCATCCGATATGTACATTGTTTTTTGGATTGGCAATATAATGTTATTAATGGGAATCTTTGGAAACGTGTACACTCTTGTCAAAATCGTTCGATCTAAATTGTACAGGTCGACTATATACGCGTGTATTATTATGTTGGTGACCACCAACATGGTTGTCTTAGTTGTGCATCCTTTCAGGTTTTCTGTTTTTATAAACGCTCACCTTTATCACAAACCGAGCCCACCGCGGGTCTAATTGCTCTTTTATTTGGGGGAAACATGACGTATATTCCTGTCTTTTGGTCCGCCATGAATACGGCATATTTTGCTTACGAGCGATTCTTCTTAATCAGATATCCTCATCTATATTTTGTCCACCACACGTCCAGGAAAATTGTCAGACGTTCTGTGGCTACTTTGTTGATCGCCATAGCGTTATGGTCAACACTTCTAACCGGTGTACATTTCCTGTTCCGGGAATCGATTGAAATTAGTATTGCAGGCTTAGTGGCAGCCATTCGCTCCGTAAATCTTCTGACCATTCTTATTTTGTTACCGTTCTTCCATAAGTCCAAGACCCAGCACCTGCGAAACGAAGAGACGGGCCAGCAATATGAAGAATTGGCACGCTCAATGACTGTCAGGATTGTGATTATTCTTATTGTGTATATTGTCTCGCAGATTCCAGAATATGTCTATGTTTGGGTTCATTTTTACGACATACTTAATCATACAAAATATTCAAGACGGATGGTAACCATAGTAACCGGCTTCTATCAAATCAATTTTTCAATCAATCCGTATATCTACTTCATCATTCAAGCCAAGTTCACATGTAAGCCTTTTTAGTTGACAAATCATGTCACTTGGCGATTCGTACATTAAGATTTTACTTGTATGAAATAAACATTGTATCCTCATTTATTTTACATGTTCCAAAGTTATACTCCTTCATTTTTATTTTTTTTTAAATTGAAACCTATCTGGTAATATTTACATTTTCAACTGTCTTCGTCTGTGATAACATTACGAATCAATTTTGAAGCCTTTAGCCCAATAATTTCATAAAAGATGAGCGACACAAA
The DNA here is from genome assembly GCF_963853765.1 of Magallana gigas. Taxonomy (NCBI): domain Eukaryota; kingdom Metazoa; phylum Mollusca; class Bivalvia; order Ostreida; family Ostreidae; genus Magallana; species Magallana gigas. Next base: position 14,287,167 of record NC_088860.1, on the reverse strand, counting down.
ATGGGCGTGTCTTATAGCATTATCGAACAACAGTATTGGCTGCACCGCTTAGTAATACATATATATATATAGCGTGTGCTACTTGAAAAATAGTGTTTTTAGAATGTTGCTTTAGAGAGTAGAAACTAGAAATAATATAAATATAAATAATAAGGAATCATTCATCTTCGGGCTTATTGGATTTGACCACGCTCCGACCGAAACTATCACCTCATAATATACTCAAAAAATGGTTCCTTATTACTATATTAAAATGTCCAGGTACTACTTATTTAGTCGTTCACAAGATATTCAGTTGCATGTGTGGGATAGTGAAATGTATAATTCATCAGAATGAATATTAACTATATAATTTTTGAAATCCCGTTATCCTTAGGAAAATACTTGAGGATCTGCCTATTAAATATCAGAACTTTTTTGGTATTTTTTAGAACTAGTTGTGCAAAATTGCCCATAAAAAGAGGTTGATATGATGAAATACCTCGTGAAAACCGTATATGTATGTACCATATACAGTGTATGTAACTGTAATGTGATAAGAGACGAATTTCATAATTTATTTCATTGTACAGATATAATATTTATAAAGATAAGAGAGTTTAATGCATACCGTTATATTTCTACGCACAACAAAATGTTTACAAATTGTAACAACTATTTAATATTAGTAATACAACAATATTGAATAGTCTTTGTAAATACGTTGAAATTATAATTGAGAGAGTTAGCTCTTTAGGTTAAATGTCAATTTTACCTTTTTATCTTGTATGTCTTTTTTTTTTCTATTTTCACCCTTCAGCCCATTTATTGTATTATATGTGTTGTTGTTAATTGGATTTTTCTCGATCAACACTGTAAACTATGCAGTTCAAAATTGGACCCCGAATCGTCTATGCCGACTTAAATTCAAAAGTGATTGCAAGAAAATTTGCACTTCGTGTGATATGCACAAAACTAGAAAACAGTGGAACAACCAACAATGACACGTCTCAATTACTCGCACCTTTGGAACACAGACATAATTTGCTATACCGAAGGCCTCAAAAGACAAATTGAATCTTGATTCGATCCATGTTCAAGGTAAAAGAAGCTCCATAAAATGAAATAAAGAAAAATCACCAGGTCAGGAGATTACCCCCGATCACGTGATCGAAAAACAAATCCTGACCATGCTCGTTTGATGAACGCAACTTTTAACAAAAGTGATCCCAGTATTTATACAAAATCAATTAATTAAAAACTCGGGAAACATATTTTAAAGCAAGAAATGGGTTTTGTAACCGTTTGAAAAGTACTTTTTTTTTATAAAGTGTTTTGTTTAAGTTTTTATTGGGTTTATCTTATTCGTCGAGCAACTTTTTGTGCATTTCTTTAATCTCAATTATAAAAAGGTTTTTGGAAATTATTTGTGATTGTTAAAAATGGAATGTTTCTATTAACTTCATTATGTACAGAGCTACCAATATTCTGTGTTTATATATTAAACACTAATTTAGATGTTTGGATTTTTGCCAGCGAGCCTTCTATTAATGATTCAAAGGAACCTAGACACGATTTAAGCACGCAATTATCTAATTCAATTTACCATTCTTAATATCTAAAATGTTTAATTTTGGATTTTGTAATGTCCAAATTTGAAAGACAGAAATCGAGTTATAGTGTATAGACAAGATACATACATGTAGTTTGAAGTTCTTTGTTATGTAAACAGAGCTCTCAAGTCTTGTTATTGTTTAATCATGTGTTAAATTGTTTTTGTATAAATTTAAATAAATATATCTCTTTCTTTTGTTAATTGATTATATGAACTTATGAACACATTGGATCATCTTGTCTTCCACGAGCTATCTTGTCAAAGAAATGGTAATCTGTCTACTTTACATAATTTGTAGACAAATGAAAGATTCCGGCTTTGTTTACCTAAGAATTATTTCCTACCACTGTATCTTGCTTGTATCTTGACTTTCAACATTCAAATTTTTGTCAATCTTTTTAAACGCACAAGTAAACCGTTTTAAAAAGAAATGGTAGAAAAAAAAACTCGTGTGTAGGTCCCGTCTATGAACATGCTAAAATACTTCTAAAAAATATACAATTTGTTATAATATTGTACTATAAAATAAATATTTTTTTTATTTTGAGTTCTTGTCATCTTTCTAAAAACTCCCCACATTGCCACTAACTAACAAGCCTCACTATGATACATTTTGCCACATTTGGTAAATACATCAGCCAGGGTCCTCAACTCAGATGCCATTCCACATAATCATTGATGACAAATTTTTAGTCAATATTCTAAATGAGTCTTGGGATATTTTAAAGAAAATTATTATTGTATTAATAGCATCAAAATTTCTACTTCACACTTGTATATTTGCCTCACGCGGGGCACTGAAGTTATTGTAAATATACATGTATTGTATGTGTAGATACAATATAATAACAAAAAATTCAAGTGCCAGTGATTTGCCTTGATTTTGCTACCTTCAATAAATCGTTGATATCGGGCTCGTTTAGGCCTAAAAAAAAATCCTTTTCTGTAATAACTTTTATCGATCCGTCCAAATACATTCCATTATATTTCCATATATACATGTACATGTAACCCTTTAGGCATTTTGGAACTCTTCTTATTGGCGTCTTAAAAGCTAAGTATTACCGAGAGCTATGATTTTATTTGTTTACCTTCTTTCCATGTAAGCCAAAAAAAAAACAAAAAAAACAACAACAAACAAACAGAAATTTTAAAAAAAACTAGATACGATCTCGTTACGAGTAACGAGTAGGTCTTCCGTTCAATTTTTTAAACGATTCGATTAAAATATCAATGAAATTTCAGAATTCTCCCTCAACCACCTCCTTTTAGATAATGTATACGATTGTCAATATCCTTTAAAATGCTTAACAAAGAGTTTTGCTTTTTAACATACAGCACATTAAAGATTTAAGATTTTAGTCCCCTAAAATCTCTAATTACGTCATCAATGGGTTTGAAAATGAGTTTTACAAACGGATATTGCTGCTATCAACAACTTTGCTTCTATAATACATTACAAAATCTTGATCATTTTTAAGGTATGAGTAATAGAGTTTGGGAGTCTATTGGCCCCTAATTTAAGGGGCCAGCCCCTTTTTCTTGATTTTATACGAAAGGTCTCATGAATACTAACATTTTTTGTTCTTACATCAATCTAAAATTGTTGATCACTTTTGAGATACAAATGATTGAATATTTTAGGGGCCAGCCCTCTAGATCCTTAATGGGGACAGAAATTTGTGTTTTGATAAGGGTAATCAATTTAAATCATTTTTTCAAACATTTTCTCTTCTATGATGTCTAACAAAATATGTATACTTCTCTAGTTATATTGCGTCCAAGTTTAAGTACTTTGGCCCCTAAAAATCCCTAATTACGTAATAAATGGGCCTGGCAATGATTTTTTCAAATAGATATTGGTACGATCAACAACTTTGCTTCTATAATGCATTACAAAATCTTTATCGTTTTTAAGTTACTTGTAATAAAGTTAACGGAGGCCTTGGCCCCTAAAAAAAGGGGCCAGCCCCTTTTCCTTGATTTGTTTGAAAAGGTCTTAAGAATACAAATATTTTTTGTTCTTACACCCATGTAAAATTGTTGATCATTTTTGAGATACAAATGATTGAATATTTTAGGGGCCAGCCCTCTAGATCCCTATTGGGGACAGACATTGGTGTTTTGATTAATGGAATCGATTAAAATCTTTTATTCAAACATTTTCTCTTCTATGATGTCTAACAAAATATGTATACTTCTCTAGTTATTTCTCGTCAAAGTTTAAGTACTTTGGCCCCTAAAAATCCCTAATTACGTAATAAATGGGCGTGGCAATGATTTTTTCTAATAGATATTGGTACAATGAACAACTTTGCTTCTATAATGCTTTACAAAATCTTTATCGTTTTTAAGTTATTTGTAATAGAGTTTATGACTATCTTGGTCCCTAATTTAAGGGGCCAGTCCCTATTTCTTGATTTTGTTGAAAAGAACTTTTGATTATCTACCACTTTTGTTATATATGTTTTAACAAAATATCAACTCATAAAAAGATACAGATCAAAACGTATGAAAAATTTGATTCGAAATTCGTACCCAATTTTCGAGCCTAGGCGAGCTCATAAAAACGAAAAAGCGCTTGTTCGATATAACCGAATTTTCTAAGAACAAGTTATTCTTCACATCTCCGTTCCTTCCATTTCCGGTTAGGTAAAATCGAAATTGCAGAGGAAGAGCGGGATGTACAAACGGTCGCTGTACACAGTAAATAATGCTGGTCAGAGACCGAAGAGGTATTTACGTTATACTGATATCTAGTGTTAAGGCTGCACATTGCACTGCTGACGTTTCGCTTTATAATCCGAAAGCGGAATAAGTATCGCAGTGAACAATCATGTTCAGTCTACAGCAATGTTATGTGTGTAAAATGTCAGGTAAAGTTTTATGTACATTCTACGGGTGATACTAAAACAAGTCCCACGGAGAAAACAAGTCCCACCTAAGTCCCACGTAAGTCCCACGGCAAATGCGGCTATATATCAATATAATTATGATTGAGTATGATTAAATGTGATAAAATAATCATAATTAAAAACAACAAAATATTTTTATAAGTTTTTATTACGGATTTAGAAGAAATCTGTATACCCGCCGTTTATTGATGGATAATTCAAATTTTCTTTAAAAAAATAAAATCTAATAGCAATAAAAAAAAATGACTTTATATTCATTAAATAACACAAACTAAGTAAAAGTTGGGTAAGTAGACAACTCCTACGCAGAATGCATTCGCCACCGAGAAAAGAGCACTCTTGCCGCTTACCTGATGGGTTATTTTAATGTTTTATATTTTTTAACTTAAAAATGATCATATTAATACAAATTTTTTATTAAGCCTGTCACCGAGGCTTTTATGATAAATTATAATACAGTGAAAGATTTAAGAACTAGTCTATACGAAACACACAAGCCTGAAGGAATGTACATGTGTACGCTTAAATTACCCTTGTCGAATACCTACATGTACCTATATTAACGGATATGATTTTTTCATTCTAAGAAAAGTATTATGACGTATTGATAGATAGTTTTATTCATGGTTATCAAATTCATTGATCAATACTCTTGGATGCATTTAAACTTCTTTGATGAAAAAATCCTTACAGTGACCACTTGTAATGAAAATGTTAAAGCATAAACATGATAAAAACCCAAATATTTGCCTTTTTTTTTAAGGAAAACTCTTGCACAAGGCCGACTAGTGAATGATTCAGGGCATTCTTCAGGGAAATCTCGAGGAGTTCTGGCACATGGAATAGGTACTGAACAGAGCATTGCTTACATAAACTAATGATAATGGCTAACTGTAAATTTCATACTTTGCATATGATTTACAGATCATAATGGGTTACACCAATTTCATGGCTGAAAAATCAAAAATTCAATCATGCAAATATAACTCTTTCAAAAAGTTATTTAAAATCTAAATACACGTACTAGTATTACTACTTACAAAACAAGCAGCTTTTTCTTACATGCCTTTAACAATTTGTGAAGATATGGAAAAAAATATTGATAGTGTAATAAATACATGTAAATTCATGAATGATTATAATGTGTATATTTAGATGTACATGTTAGAAGTGTTGATGAAAGAGTACCTCCACAAGTACACAATGAGATCCCTGCACGCAAGATGGTTTCTGATTCCACCAACAATGAGGAAAATGAACCAACAGCAAGCATAACACCAAGAAAGTTAGTTTGAATAGCAAGTTTTGTATTTTTAGTTTCCATCTCCATTATTTTAAGTAAGGAGATATTGGTTGTATTTTTTTTTTATAGTATTCATCATTATTTGTACAGGGTATATTCGGGTTGGGGACAACAAGATTGGGGATATTTGTGTTCAGTAAATTATGCACAGAAATTGATACAGTTCTTATAAACGTTCTACAGGATTGTACATGTATAAAATCCACTCATATTTTTAAGTACTTTTAAAGTAATTGTCCAAATAAAAACCCCAGACTGCTCATGATGTCATTTTTATAAAAGCAATAAAAATTAGATTTGTGTAGATAAAATAGTTGAATAAATCAATTTATTTACGTTTGCATCCACTTGTGTATTTGTTATGACTGTTGTGGGAAATGAAAAATGCTAATGTTTCTCTGAAACTCTATTTTAGAAAAGCACCATGCACCACTGAGCAAAACTCACCGGCACGAGTTCGAAAAACGGACTCGTTGGATCTCTCGGACAGTGACGAGGAAATTGATAATGGATCAAAGGTAGAACAATAACAAAAGTCTCTCCCATGAAGCTCTCAGTGAAAATGCTAAGTTAGATGGAATCATTTTCATTTTACAAAAGCAGTTTGAAGTGAGTTTTCTTATCACCATTAGTCAGTGAGCCAATTTCAATCAAAATTTGCATTGTGCAGTCTTTAATAAAGTCTCAGGACTATTAGATTATTTTGGTTTTTAGATAAAGGTGTGTGTGTGGGGGGGGGGGGGGGTAAGAGTAGGATTTGGATTGTTAGATGAAATTATATAAATTATATATAAAATTATGCAAAAAAAATTCAAGTTTGTTTGTCTCATGATTCTTGTGTGTCAAAAAGTAACTTAATTTACATAGAAAAACTTGGAGAAAAATTCTTTAAATTAAATGGAATTTATATTCGGTGAAACTGATACACTGTATATGAAACTTATTTAAGTAGATACATGTACCAAAGCTTGTCCTTGATAGTGATATTGGCATTAATGTTTAAATATGTGACTGTAAAATGACAAAGAGATCTAATTGTTAAATAAATAAGTAACTTTTTTGGTTCTGGTTTTAGATTGATATTTTGGGTCACCAGAAAATGACCACGGATGATGTAATGGTTCTGGATGCCTCTTCTCGCCTGGCTGACCCAGATCAAGTAGAAGTGGACACGGTGGTTGGTTACAGCAAATCACCCGCCCGTGTCATCTGTCACTCCCCTGCTGGGGCCAGGAGACAGCTCAGGTGCTTCTAGTGCTTCTAGCTAATTTTCTTCACATTTTTTAAATATCAAAACATGATAAAATAAAGATGTTTTCTAAGACTGATGTTTTACCATTAAATTGAAATATAATGTAGTTATGTATTTGATAAGTTGAGTCTATACTTTCCAAATCTTTTGTTCCTTAGTTCAATAGTGGCCTTCTTTGAAATTCTCACAGTGTAATCTTTGTAGGTTTTCACGCCAGGCTCTGTAACATTTTCATTCTATATTGGGCTATTCATTCTATTAGGTGTTCATCAAATAAATTGGCAGTTTAAAAAGTTCATTGTATTAAGATATCCATATGTCTTTTAACATGAAGAAAAAGATATCGTTTTCCTGTGGGCTGACCCAACAAAAGGGATGCAACTGAATTCTGATTTTGCAAAGCAGGGGTTGAATAATCCTTAAAGGGGTTAATAATCCTTAATCCTTGTACATGTTGTAAACCTAAAAAAAAACTGCACATAATTTTCCTTTATGACACTGTAGAATTGTGTAAAATTCAGAAAGATGGTGGGAAATCTTTGTAATATTCATATAGTCTAAATGTTGACATTTTCAGGAATGCTGCAGTAAAAGGTGAATCCAACAAGGTGCCAGTGACCAGTGTCCCAGCGGTCTCTGTCTCTGCTCCTGCGCCAAGTTCCCCCAGTAACCATTCATCCCCTGCAGTCAGAGAGAGACAAGCAGGTTTGTTGGTTTACTTCACAAACGAAAGGCTACATAGAAATGAGTGAATAAGATGAAACAATTGCCTTTTGTTTTAACCATAAAATGCAATTTCAGATTGCAATTTCGAATTCTAGAAGATATATTTGTAATGAGAGATTGTAAAGGACTATATATGATATGGGCCATTTTTATGGGCCTAAAATGGCCTCCTAAAATGAACATCATCATTTTACTGTAATTCTTTGTTTTCTTTGTACAGATATATATGTGATGTTTTTACATAATATTCATTTTGATTCAACTGCCCACAATTTAAAAATATGGCATCGTAAAGACAACCTTTTCCTGCCATTTTTGCATTTTTAGCATAAAACAGCTTGTTTTCAATAAGTTTTTCTTTCAGAAAACATAGAGCACATGCTTGAACAAACAAAATATCTAAATCAGAGATGTATCTAGCCAAGGCTAATAAGTGACAAAAAAAATTTTCTTGTTCAAGCATGCGCTCTATATTTCCCATTCATAAAAAGATAAGAAAAATGTCAATTTTTGACTGATTTTGATTGAATTATAGAAATAGCATCACTTCTGACGTCATATACTGCCAGTGAGTGCAAATAAATCAAATAAATAGGTGAAAAGTATATTTTACATCAACTCTTCTAAAATATAACAAAACATTTTATTGTGCCAGAAACACTTTAAAAAAAATGGCAAATTATGGGGGCAAAATTTAACTCATATCATATGTACAGTTCTTTCCAAGGTAATTTTATACTCAAGTCAGTGTTAATTTTCTACAAACATAAAAAAGAATCTGATATTTTTGATGGAACAAGTTCAATTTTTTTCCATTCAACTGGTATTGCATGCAATATCGACAGTCTTACCACCACAGTATCCAGAAAAACACTCTAAAAATTGGCGTTAAGTTTTGTTCTTATGTATAATACAAACACCCCACTTTTTATAAAATTTTGGTTGGAAAAAATGTGTACATTTCACGAGACTTTACAGTCACCCAAATACTATGCAGCATGTTATCCATTAAAGAAAAATCCATAGGGTTTGGATGTTGTTTTAGAATCACCAAAAAGCCATCATCATATGTTGGGATCACTTCCTGTTCTGACTCAGATGGAGAAGATGATGGGATTGTCACAGCCCAATTTCGATGATTCAGGTGATTCGGATGCTCTCCTGCAGCCTCAGGATGAGAAGTCTGATGTCATGTCTCTTATAAGTGAAAGTGATGCCTGCTCAATCTCAGACTTTGTCACAAAACCGGTCAACAAAAAAAAGTAGGTGTTGGTAATCAAATGCAAGGTTTTAATTATAAGACCAATTTTGTAAGAGTCACATGTCAAAAGTTAATTTCGTTTTGCTTTCTATGTCTAGACTAAGAAAAACTGTTTGTAGAATTGTTTTTGTTTTGTTACTGCATTTAAAAAAAAAAATAAATCCTTATTGAAATGGTTCCTCTCACAAGTGCATGTGTGTACACTCAACAACACTTCTGAGTGTTCACCCTGATAAATAGAATAATTTGAAAATTTCAAAATAAAATAATGTGAAAGGACTGTGTGTGGTATTATGCATTCCCGCCCCCAAAATCAAACTTCCATACAGTATTTTAAAAATAAGGTTAAAAATAGTTGAAATCATATTAAAAATAAGTATGTAAAAAGTGATCACCCCATTGATGTCATAATGTGTAAATGAGGTCATGAAGATTGTCTTATATTGATAAATTAATGTTATGGAGCTAAAACTGGGTTTTTTTCACATTTTTTGACTGGGAAACATCGAGCGCATGCTCGCTCAAGTACCATTTTTAACTGTGATGTGTATAATTACAAGAGCAAAAACATATGTAAAAATCATACTTGAGCAGACATGTCTGCATTGTTTCTATGACAGACTGTACTCACTCTAAATTTGGTGTTTATTTTATCATTGACATTGTTTTAAATATTAATCAAACTGAAGTAAATGCTATTTTTATATAATTTTTCTCTTCCATAAGTGAATGTCATTTCAATCGGCAACTTAAAAAATAATCCAAAAGCACTTAACAAAATTTAACCAAATCAGAAGTGTTTGTGATATTTAACAAAGGTCTCGGTCACAACCAAAGATCAAGGTCAATGCATCGTTCTTAACTATTTGGAAGTAAAGTCAAACTACAAGACAGCAAGACAAATAAATGTGCTCATTTCATATAGTAGATATATTATATTGGGTGACCTCTTGGAACTTTGGTTCAGTGTATATGAAATAATGAACAAACCACATTAGGCATAAATGTACATGTACATAAACCCACATGTACAATGTATTTCTTAAAACTTAATATAAAATTTCAATGATATGCAATTCATGAATTATAATTTTTTCTTCAGACCTGTTAAAAAAGCAAAAGCAGGACCAAACACTCCAGGCACTGCCAAGAAAAAAAGTGAGAATGACTGTTTTGATTTGTGTACCCATCTTGTAAATGTACATCTATTAAGTAATTTTATTGGAACTACATGTATAATAAATACATTTTTATTTAATGATGTACATTTACTGCATGTAGCCATTTTTTTGTAGCTAAAGTTGTGCCATCCAGATACATGCAAGCTGCTCAGGCCAAGGCCTCTGTGTCCGTTCTCATGGATAAGGTAAATAACATTATGTCTTTACATTATATCTTGACATACATGTACATTTAAGAACATCTTGTCACTAAGGGAACATTCACTTGTCAGTGCAGCTTGTTAACTTTTACAAATATGCTGTTTGCAAAATTTTATGTGAATTCCCTTTTACTTTCCAAATTTAATTTCCAATTTACTTTTTGTACATCATTTTAATTATAGAAATATTGCTTAAATACCATAATCATGAAAACAAATCCCATCGTATTAACTTATTCATGAATAAAATAGGCTTTACAATTAATTGAATTAAGCAGCTTTAATTGTCTATTTCATACAAGTCTTCAAAGGCAGACAGAAGTAAAGTAAGTCGGAGTCTAGAAGTACCCACGTCCCACCCCAGTCAGAGGGCAAAGAAACAGATTAAAGAGAAAAGGCAAATAGAGGTCCAGAAAAATCCCAGCACCCCAGAGAATTCCCAGAACAGGAAAACGGGCAAAACCTCCACCCCCACCTCAGATGTGTCATTCTTTTCCACCCTGCAGACAGACTTATCAGCAATATCAGCAGGTAATGAGCTTCATTAGTTATATTGTAGATGGAATCTATAGTATATGTAGTATGATAAGTAAATAGTCTCAACGATATCAGAAGATGTACAATTTTTAAAAAAGTTTGTTATACATGTATGTATTAAGAAACATTTCTTCCCCAGAAAAACAATTGACAGAAAAATTGAAATTATAATTAGTTACAAAAGTATGCAAGTACATGTAATATGTTGAAAAAAGTGTGCACTTGAGATTAATCTTTTTTTCCATTGTTACAACAGTCCAAAGAAATAGTCAAGTTTGAAATCTTCATGAAATTTGATCCCCTAATGTTATACCATTAAGAATTATATACGTGTATGTTACATTTCAACCTGTAGGATGATGAGACAGTTTCATAGCTTTTACGTTACAATCCACCGTCACCAACTTTCCTCAAGTCAATACTCAGCATTAAGTCTGAGTTTTTACCTCAAGTTCATGCACTTTTCTGAAAGTTAAGTTGCATAAAGTTGAGTTAAGGACTGAGTTGAATGATTTGCAAATTTTGGTGAATGTGGGGCCTGATGTAATGAAATATGTAATGTATAAAGATTGTATTCATGAATCTAATGCATTTTTATTAAATTTTAGCTGGAGATGTATCAAAATTGAATTCAGACTCACATCAATCAAAATCAAAGGTTTGTGCAAATGTACTTTTTACACAGCTTTTTAAGTACTGGTACATGTTTGTTAAAGACTTTCATATTTCATTGCAGCTGATAAATACTTTTACAAATTATCTACCTATTTGAATTGATTTTGACATATTGGTACACGAACTTTCAGCCCAGACCCAATATAACACAGCAGACTTTGGACTTGCTGTATGGCAGGTTTGTACAGTGGGAGTTTCTCGCTTGTAAGGCCAGGAGGATCAAAGAAGAACAAGAAAGGAAAGCAATGGTATAATATATATTTATTAAATGATGTGATATATAGAATTATTTAAACAATAAAATTCTTTCTTTGGTGACTCATGCAGAAATAAAGCTTAAGGTGGCAACATTGCAGAAAAAATACATAACAGGAAATTTTTTTTTGCAATGATCGCTACCTTCATAACTCGCATAATTCATCAAGGAAAGCATTTTATTGTTTATATTTACATCTTTCTTTTACTTAATTGATTGCAAACAAATTAACTAATTTACTAATAATATACATCAGTACGTTAGCTAAAAGAAACAGTCAAAACTTCTATGGGAATTTCAATAATAGATAGATAGGGTGTGTAGGTTTCAGTCCTGTCGGTTTCCATAGAGCTATGAATTAACAATAAGTTTCTGTATGAAATAGAGGGAATCATACTTGGTAGATGTAAACATAATGAGATAAAATAATATCTTTTACGTCATTTGGAAAAGAGGTTATTGATTTTTTTGTTATATATAATCTGTGCTAATCTTTTTAGGATTTTTTTACAGTCTCAAATGCTCTGGCTACAGGAAGAGTTGCAAAAACTCCGGAAGCTCAAACATGACAAAGACAAAGAATTAGCAAGACTGAAGCATTTAAATGAATTAGATGAACAGCTTGATATTCAGGTAAAGGGTGTCTTATGTACAGTTTACTTATAAATTAATATGCACAATGTGGAGCGTCACATTTTCTTTCAAATGTACATGTCCATATACATGAACATAGGTGTTGGGTGACCACAGAATCTTATTTCAAATTTTTAACGGGATTTTCCAAAGGTGAAAATTGGGTTTTGGTTGGGTGTGCATTCTGCTGCCAGGTGGATACCCCTATTGTACGGATAACTCCTCCTACAGGTCTTATGATAGGAAATTGTTGTTTTGCAGATCAATTATGCACATATTAGAGATGTACATATTACTGGGATTTTGATTTTTGGTTATTTATGGAAAAATACCAGCTGTTGAACATATTAATTTTTTTGCAAAATATTGCATATAGTGTACCCCCTTTCTCTGTAAAGGGAGTGTTTCTCAATTCAGGGTTGACAAATTGATTATTGATACTGTTCACACACAAAAAAACCTGGTAAGCTGTCACATTGACAGTTTTTCTATTCTTTTTATTAGAGAGAATGTTTGGAACCTGTGGTCAGTCATCTCCCAAAACTTACCAAGCAATATGAGACACTGGCACAGGCCTTGGATACGACTCGTCATCAAATCCCAACAAAGGGCATCTATATTCCACAAGATGAGGCCCTTTTCCATAGTAAGAGAGTTTTTCACGTACATGCTTACTAGAAAAGCTGTAATTTTATCTATGATATTTATGCCAATCTGGACTGATTAACTATATTTAGAAATTGTGATACATTAGTACTGATAGTATCTGATGTAAATGCAAATAAAAAGTCTGATCTAGTTCATCTACATACATGTGTGTATCATACACACATGTATGTACATGAACTAGATCAGACTTTTTATTTGCATTTACATCAGTAAATTCACTCTCTACTACCATTATGAAATTAGGAACTTTTCGTTACCCATTACAAAATACTTGTTGAATATTTGTGATTATTTAAATATTTCTTAAACAATCAATAACACTTGCTCTATGTTATAACATTGTTAATTTTATCATTATCTAGGTCAGCTTGAACAAATTTTACAGGAGAGTGAGTATCTCCTTGGAAACCTATCTGCCAGTACAGGGCAGCAATTACATAGTGCCACAGCAACAGTTGCTAGGCATGTAGCCTCCTTAGAAAAACACACCAACCAGCAGTGTCAGCAGTTAAAGAGGTGAGATCTCCTTGTGTTATATAAAGGAGTCCTTGTGTTATATAAAGGAGTTCTTGTGTTATATAAAGGAGTTCTTGTGTTATATAAAGGAGTTCTTGTAATTAAAATCCATCAACACAAAACATATTTACACGTATTTTGATACACAATGAAGTTGAACATGTGTATCTATTTTACTATAGAGAGACTAGAATATTAAACCACTGACAAATGTATTATAACAAAGATGTAGTTAACCTTTAAATGGAAAGGGATTTTGTTTATCGTTTTCAAAGATAGTTGCTGATCCTTACTTAATAGAGAATATATTATAACAATATTCAAATCGTAAGATCACTTGTATTATGAGATTTTATGGAATCATTACGACTTTCTTGTAATTTCAGTTGTAATGAAATGATTGCTGCAACACAAAGTTTGACTGTTGAAGAAAGTTCCCTCCTCATTCAGAAAGAAGTGATGTAACAAATGAAATCTAGGACTTTATATTATATACTTATAATTTATATACATGTATATTGCAAAAATAAATACATGTAAATGCACAATCAATTTTTCTTCCAATTATTTCTATTGGAATTTGTACAAATCTCAGAGAACGCCACTACACTGTACATAGTAGTTATGGACATGTGTACACATCAGAGTACAGGTACCAGTAATACAATTCCAATAACTAGGCTGTAAGAGCAACAGTTCTTTCAACCCATGTACTTATGCACATGTACAGTGCCTATGCTACCCATGCGTGTAGTCGAGATGTTAAATGCATCTATGCAATAGATTACCCAAAATTGCTTTTTCAAGATGCATTCATTTTATAAAGCAAAACTTTCAATTTTGTTAAAATAATAATACATGTATTCAATGGGAGTGAACCTTTTATCATGGCAACAGAAAATTGATTCAAAATTCAGGAAAGTGTCACCAAAGATGTCTTGTAGATGTAACACAGAAATTTACCAAATTTCAGTAAAAAAAAAAATATTGAAAGTGAATTCTTTTAATCTCTGTCAATGTAAAGGTTGTAAGCATTGCAGAAAAAATTGCTGCTTTATTGCCATATGTTTATATACAGTCATTCTTCTGCAATGATGGCAGCCTTCATATCTTGTATGTGTACACCAACAAGAGAGCATTTTATTGCCGATATTTATGTCTCCCTTTGATCTATAATATTGATCAGTGTAGTTTCCAAATATGTATTTTTTTTCATTCTCCTGACTGTAACAAAATCAAACTTAGCTTGTTTTTCATTTTGCATCATGTGAAAGAAGCTCATTCAATAACATGCACCTACCAATGTTCTGGGAATCATGAGTTTGAAGGTGAAAACTTGTGGTGGAACATGTATTATATGGAGCTCAAGATATCAATATTACCGGTACAATATATTGTAATTAAATTGGCATAAAACATTCCTCTAATTCAATGTGAAAATGTAAAAGCCCCAGAAAGTTTTGGAAGTCCGGACTTGCATTCAGAAAGGAAGCTGTCACTTTACAAGTTATTAGAGGAAATAAATTAGGTACTTAAAATATCAAAAACTTTTATTTGGCACGAAAATTGTAAAACAACATTTATACCACTCTTTTCAAAGTAACTAAGTTTTTCTGAACTTTAAAATTTGTTTAATTCAATGTTTGAGTTGTTTGATTTCCTTAATCTCTTCTTCTGATCGGATGTACTGATCAACGTCATGTTCATGGGCTTCTGACAGTTCATCATTACAATTCAGTCCTTCAGTATCTTCAACAGCTTCATAGTACAATCTTTTTCGTGGTTTTTTCAATATTGGAGGAATAAATATATTTTTCTGAAGGGTGGAATCACTCTCATAAACAACTTCATGAACATCTTTTGAAGCACTTAATTTTCCATAGACTCTGTCACAAGATTTACTTTCCATTTTACAGCCTGATGAACAGCTTTCTTGAGTGTTCTGAGAATGTTCGTTGTTGGGCTGAATATCTGTAGGCCTTTCATCAGCGGCTGAAGCCCCCTGGATATTATCATCTTTAGAATGAGAAAAGATTTTGTTCATGTCAGAGGTGTCTTTTACATTAGAATTGGAAAATGATACAGTTTTCTGGTTTGGACACAATTTCTCAGTATTGATGCTAGAATTATCAGAGTTTTCAACACCTTTTTCCTTAACATCTGAAGGACTTGTGTTAGATTTCATGTCAATTACAGGTACGAGTTTCTCAGTCACTTCTATCTGGTGATTGTAGAGCAGACTTTCCCTGTATTTCACAATCTCCAAAAGGTACTTCCTATTGAATAATTTCTTATCTTTATAACTGCCAATGACCCATGGCAAACTCTTTCCAAGCTCAAAAATTGTTTCATGAATTTCACTGCTTCGATCAGAAATGGGTCTTGAATATGAAAACTTAAATTCCTTGCAATAATCTCGCAGTGATGACTTCCTGCCTTTGTTCTCAGTCAGAGTATACCAGGCAATATGAGATGCCGCTATAATTACGGGGGAATGAGAACGACCACTCACAATCCAAGCCTTTTGACACAGTTGAATGATTTCAGCAGTAAGGTTCGTGACTTTTGAGCCTAATTTGGCAGGTTCCAACACAATATCAATTTCTGACTCTATGCTTGGGTAGTTCAACTTGATGTCCATGCATTTGAGCACAAACAGAAAGTTTCTTGAAAAGTCGTTAGCACATATGCCTGAAATCTTACAAAACCAACGAAGTGGAAAAGGAAGATCATTCTCACGCATCTTAATATACACACATGCTGCTGCTAGAAGGAGTTTGTTTGACATGGTCTTGTGGATAATATCTGGATGCCTAAACAACCTTTCATACAAATTCGCAGCATCATCAATGAGGGAAACCCCTAGCTTGAAGGTCTGTCCAACAATTGTTATGCGATTCTTGCCCAATTTCAGGCCCTGTGGTGTTGTTACTTGGAGAGCATTTCTCGCTGATTTAGACAGAGACTGTTTGAAGTCGAAAGCAGAGGTGTTATCGAATCCCCTGGAGAATGGTGTCTCATCGGAAATAAAATTCTCGTCATTCACTGATCCGCATTCCTGACACACTCGCATGGAGACAGATGGTGCATCATTTGTTGATATCACAGCATCTTCCCCACAGTATTTGCACTTAGAAGCCATCGTTATTGCTTGTTATCTCTGTAGTGAAACAAAACTTTAATTAGAAAAGGGGATTTCCAAAATTTATAACAGATACAAAAGCCATAAAAATCATGATTTCATATCAAAGTACACACAAATATCATCTACAACATGAAATAAGTACCGAAATAAGTTTATCAAATTAAAAGTTACCTGAATGCTACGTAAACACCAAGATCTGCTACAGTCGCATCGCCATCGTAAGCGCATTGAATTCTGAATTCCGCGAAACATACTTTTACTTTCGATTTGAAAAATGGAGACGGTAGCAAATAAAAAAAACCACTTATGACCGGACAAAAACGGAAATTGTTAAATACATTTACCCCCACCCCCTTTTCCGTTCTGCGGAACATACTATTTAATTTTTTCATTAAATAAAAGAATTATTTATGAACCGTAAAGCATCTATTCCCTCTGAAAAAAAATTCCCTAAGACCCCTTCCCGTTTAATTTAGGACGTTGGATCCTGCGATCATAGGTCTTAAATTTTTTTTCTAAAGTAATTTTTAAAGCTCTACATACATAGATAGACCAAAATTCAAAACAAAATTTTTGAGTCTATATGCTCCTTTCGGTGCTATAGTGTATTTAATATGACCTTTCTGCACTGAAAGTGCAAATTGCACATAAATCGCTTTTCCCTCTATAATTTTTAATCGGAATGCACCATAGCATAAAATACATATCAATATTATTTAAAATTAGTGAAATTAAAATTATCATAAAGAAAAAGTTTGCAATTTCTTCACCTAATTGATATTTTGACCTTATTGCACTGATAAACTACTATTTTTATCCATTAACGATTCAACATGCAATAAATTATTTAAAAGTCTCAAACTTTTTCTCAAATTTTAATAGACTTGTCAAAAATATCTTACAAATTCAGAAAATAAAACCAAAATTATGGGTCTATGATGTAAATTTTGAGATATAGCAGGAAATAAGCTAATTTTAGTCAAAAATTGGCATTAATTTTTTTGGACTTTTATGAGATATTAGTTAAATGTGCCAATATATGTGGATAGAAATATTGAAATATTGTTAAAATATGTTTTTGAAACAACACAAAGATACCCCAATGCATAAACTAGCTGGAAATTGGGTCTACACTGAAAATAAGAATGTTCATTTTCTTCTTAAAAACCTTCCGCCGCAAAATATAGTCCCTCACTAAACTCTTTAAATATGTAATTTTCCCGTCACTATTTTATTCAATATAGTTTATTTGGCATTGTAAAATAGGAATTTACAAGTATAATTAATATGTGACACAGAATTTCCAGACTAGAGGTGACCCAAAATGGCTACCCAAAATCAGAGGAACGAACCTCTTAAGAGAGTTCCTAAGAATTGGCATATTTAATCTTATAAGACAACTTCTGACTCTTTTTGGAAAGTACGTGTTTCTCTTTTATCTCTGACGGCCCAGAGAGACAAATTCATCACGTGGTATATAGAATCCGCTGCTATACAACACTGTTACTATCACCCGAACATGAAAACGTCACCGAGTTATTGTTTTTTATTCAGCATCCTACTATGTATCAATTTTATTCAATTTTATTATTGATAATTTCACAAGTACAAAATGTAGTTATGTGTACCACAAATACCTAGAAATGTACCCAGGTAAATTTATAGGAATTTAATTGATTTTCATATCATCGCATACATTTACAACAGAACGTCAATCTTTGGATTGAAATGCTGATGAAGAGAGAGGTCGGGGGACCCTGGATTTTGCAGAATTAATGAATTGAATATGAATATTAGAAACAGAGAAATGTGAGAAATAAGTATTGAACCCGGTAACTTTAGTCGAGAAAGACAGAAAGACGAACACCATTATATTTGGTAGGAAAAAAAAGAGAAAACTGTTAGTTAATATAGACATGTACATCACATACGGAAGCGTTTGTCCAAGAATGTAAGTTTAAAGAATTGAGAGAAGGAGAAAATGGGTAATGGTTGGAATTAGGGTACCTTAAAAAATCCTGGATCTCTGGGCAGGCACCTAGAGAGAGAGCGAGAGAGAGAGAGAGAGAGAGAGAGAGAGAGAGAGAGCACAAGTTATGTGAGTTTATCTGTATACCATTTTTTTTCACAGACAGTACAAATTTTCAGGGATGATCGATGGACCTCTGAGATATGTCTCTTGATTATTTGTCGCTCATTATTGAAAATCATTTTTTTTTAAATACAACTAGCTACTAGTATTTTGATCAACAGTTTTTATCGTTAATGCTTGGTGTCTTTTTTATATTTCAATTATAGGGAATACGGTAGGGATATCTACTTGGCGCGCGACTTATAGTAATTTTAAGGATACAATAGAATTATAGAGAGATTCTTAGTGTAGCCAATGTAATCTTTTCAAATACATATGTAAATTAGTTTAAAGGAATACTATAGTCTGTCCCAAGATATTTATGCAGCACATTTGGATGATTTTTATTAAAAATACACATACGTGTGAAAGAAGTGCAATTGAAATAGTTGAAAGGGATATTTTCCAAGATAATTTCATTGACACATTATCATCTTTCACTCGGAAAAATTCACAGGAACGAAAACAGATTCCTTACGGAGATTTATAATTGGGAATGTTTACATCTTTTCTCCATTCGGAATACACTCGGAATACATCGCGCAATTTTTCAACGTTATCATCCGGGCTTGCTGCATTACAAAATCTCCGTAGACATCACATTTTTTTTGCATTGTATTGAAACCTGATAAGCTAACAGGGGCGTTTCGACTGAGAAATCTTGGAAATTTTTCATACTTTTGAATGAACATCGTTTGAATCCTGAGGTACATGTATTTATAAATATCAACCAATTAAGCCAAATGTGAATCCAGAATATCTTGGGACAGAGTATAGTGTGAATTTATTAAACATATATTGAATCAAGTACAATATGATTCTATTAATTATACCTGTTTTTTAAAAACATAAATCATGATACTTATGATTTTAAATTTTAAAATTCTTTTTGTGTCTTTCTATTCTTTCTCTTTACTTTTCCTCAAATTAGTTCCATTTCCTTTAATGTTGCAAAAGCATGTTTCATAATCAAATTATAAATATTATGTATACTAGAAAAAATCACGGACTGCACGGAATAATCATATGACGATGTCAGACTCAAAGTCTCACAGGAGACGATTTGGCTGTTTCTTTTAGCAAACGTACTTACGTACATTGACAGTAATTTAGTGAATTTTACTTACTTTTCATAATCAATTTATCAATAAGCTAAATGAAAGATGTTAATATAATTGATCGCTACCTTCATATCCCGAATGAATCACCAAAGAAAGCATTTTATTGTTTAAATATACTTATTTTACATGTACTATTATACTTACATAGCTTAAATGTGGTTTAATATCAGTTGAAACTTTGATCCTCGAGGAGAGGACCTACATAGACCCTTCCTGATGTCCTATCCTTTTATGTATCTTTTTGCTTAATAAAATATTTATTAAATTAATTTAAAATTATGATTTCAAATTATCGTTTTCCACATAAAACACCTACCTGAATCCTCTCGGATGGCTGTTTGATTTTAAAAAGACGTCTTACTTTACGATGTTCCCAAGTCAGCATTAATATTCTCCCAAACTTTTCCTGAGATTTAATTGTGTTTGGAACATTTTTAGGGAGAATATTAGGACATTTTCGTGAAAAAGTATTTTTTTCTGCAATTTCGAAACCTTCATATCAAAGAAAGCACTTTATCGTTAACTCTTAATATCAGAGTGTAGCAGTATTGATATTCATCAAAATCAGACTGCACCAGGTATAAACCCTCAAAGCAGCTGAAGAAATTTAACTGAAGTACATGTTCACTTCAAATAGCGGTACGATAACTGTACGAAAAAATACATTATATTTTTTGGTCCTTAAAAACGACTCTGAAATACCTGATAATTTTCAAATAGAATTCTATTTGGCATACAGCCAAATAAATATAAGATTCTAACATTGAATATCAATACAATTCCAAAACAAAGGTGCTGATACACAAAAGTGAGACATTTGCCTCCATTTAATGTTAATAACGTTAGAACCGTGAACTGTCTTTGGCGGAATCACAACCTCTAGCCGATACAGTTGGATTCTTACATAACATCAGTGCATTAGTGGGCCGTAATCTACAGAATCACGCTCTTATTTGAACTATTATACAGATAAGAATGTGTTCTGTACGCCATGAACTTTTCTTCCTCGAGCCTCGTTCTAAATAAGGTAAAATGTTATGGTTTTCTTTTTCCCCTTTAAAAAAAATTGCATTATGCAACAAAAGAACACAAAGATAACATATATAGGCAAAGGTCCCAGGTTGTGGTTTGATCTTTTAAATTTTAATGTTAGAAGCTGAATTCAAAGAATACTAGGATTTTTAAGATTGAAAGGTAACATTGAGGCATGTTTCTCTTCTTGAAAAAAATTTATTTAAAAAAAATGTGGAAGAAGAATGATATAAAACCATTTTAACAAGACCTTGGACTTTCGGTAGGGTGTAACTATCTTTTTCTTGCGTCAAAACAAGTTAGAAATGACGCTGGTTTCAAGTGATATATATACAAATTGCGTAGTCTTAGCTCAGGAGTTTTTATTGCTCATTCCTCATTGAGAACCTTCTCTACTGATGATTCAGCACTAAATTGCTGATCGAACAGTTGTATAAGTCAACACATGTTTGTAAACACATTTCGTGTTTACTCGACTTAAAACCTGACTTAAATAGGAGCTGGGACTTTTGGAAGTTGTGTCAGGCAGCAATGTGACGTAGACCTTTCTATTTCATTGCTGGCCACTCAGTTATATTATGACTCTTTGAAATCAACAAGATTTGAATGTAACAAGTGTCTTCAAAACATTGATGATTATTTCATCATTCATTTTAAGCATGGAGAGTAAAAATTTTGATTCCTTGTATTGAAAAAAATATTACGTACATGTATGCTCTTTTTAACGCTGTTTTGTATATTTATTCGCCTTCATTATTTTTTTTTATAGAATTATGAGAAATTCTGTTGGTAAGATTAAAGAATAATTGTTCTTAATTTCTAAGAAACAATTATATATTGTATGAGAAATTCATTTCGTTCACATATCTAATGAATATACTTTGATGATAATGCTACAATATTTTTATTTGACGAAGCGACCCTGGTTGTCACATGCTTAACCTTTGGTGAGTTTTTACTCTATTTATTACAATGTATGTGTTATGCGAACATACCAATAGCTAGAGGAATTATTAAATTATATTTTGGTCTGCAATATTTTATTTTTTTTACACACTATTGATGAGAACAAAATTTATATGCTATATTCTTCAAAATGTATTGGATCTTTCAACGTTCAGGTCATTGTGATGTAATGGTGTACCTGTGGCATAACCACTCGATTTTCTCTATAAACCAAAAAAAAAAAACCCAATCAAGCTTTTTAATGTCAACTTCTCAATACTCATGCGTCTCATTAAAAGCACCAAATTGAATATAGCAATAGCTAACAAATAATATTGTTTAAACCACAGGGGCATCCTATCTGCTTTGCTCTGAATGACATATATATAAATTAATTATGTATAATTTATGTCACAGAGAGCAGAGGGGATAAGATATCCCTGTGCTTTAACATAAATCTGTAAGGCAACAATTCTTGTAAAATAATTAATACTCTCGCTATATAGCATAAATGTTCTTTAAAGGGTACGTCATTGGAGCTGGTCCCCTTTGCTTGAAATGCCAAGATGCCGCGTCCATTGAGGAATGTAGACAGCAAAGCAGAGCCCCTTGTGGAGAGAACGAGGTATGTACAGATTGTAAATAAAGACCTTATTGATTGGAGACTATATTATTAGGTTTCAAGTAGTTGTTATATTTAAACTTAAAATTGAATTTAATGGGTGGGTGATAATACAAATTTACAAAATGACAACTTTGTCATATTAAAAATTTTGTATTTACACTCACCGGGTGAATTCAAAATATACAAAACGACACAATCAACCTTTCTACAGTTTAACTTCTTTTTAATCAAATACTTTTCTAAATATACATGTAGTTACGAAAACAATTGAAAAATTTAAAATAATTTACTTAAATTGCCTCACTACTTTTTGAAATAGTTTCTTAAATCAGCGGAAAAGCACTTAATAATGATAGATAGCGCGATGTCCCTCATTTTTAAATAATTACTGGTATTTGCATTTAAACAAGTTCATAGCCAAGAAATCAAAAGACTTTACCAGGCTCTTTTGGGAGTTGGAATACTTTGAATTTTCTTTTAAAGGGGCATGGTTACGATTTTCGTCAAAAATAATTTTTCCGATTTTAATGTTTGCAATGCTCCGGTAAGGCATTTTTAATAGGCAATCAAAGATTGAATGCCATTCGTTGAGTTATACGCAAATTACAAAGCTCATTATTCTTTGCAATGTAAACAAAGCTTATGTTTACATTTTGAATGTTGAAGTGAAAATTCCAGTTTTAGACCTAAAACGAATGTGTTAAAAGTTAGGAACTGTTTAAGCTTAAAATAAATAAGACAGAGAAATCAGCTTTAAAAGATTTTTCACTGGTATGTTGAACCTATGTAAGTAAAAACATGGCAGGAGCCTTGTTTACATGACAAAGAATTGTGAGCCCTGTATTTTGCTTATAACTCTACGACTGAATCTCAAATTTCATTTGATAATTAGAAATGCATAAATTCTAAAGCACTGTAAATAATAAGAACAGAAAAATAAAATTTGACTAAAATCGTGACATTGCCCCTTTTATAATCTGCAAAATGCAATACAATGCTTATAAATAATTATTAAAGTCATGGTCTATTTGTTCAATTGAAACTACATCTATATTTGTTTTCCTTCGGACTAAAATGTCGCACATTCATTGGTTGAAACATAGCGCGTGACTGCTTGAGAATTAATATTCGGCAATAACCGTCATTGCCGATCCGACGCTTCGCCTACTCATTTCGACATTTAATATCATTTAATTCAGAAACTGCAAGTCGTGAGTTCTCAAATATTTAGAGTAGTTGACTTTTGAAATTCTTTAAAATTTGAGTTGTTGCCCTTTAAATTTCGACGTCTTATTGTTGTGTATGGAGCAGAACAAAATGAAAGCGTCAAGATTTGCTCAAATCTATGGTGGCATAGATCTGCCACCACTTGTCAGATAATTATGTCGACTTGTCAGATCTTGATGTCGACTTGTCAGATAATTATGTTCACTTGTCAGTTCTTTAAGTCGACTTGTCACTTATTCACGTGGTTAAGAATTCAACACTTTAACCTTTCCACGCCCAATTTGTGCCACCCATTTGAAATAATATTTTCTGACAAGTCGACATAAGGATCTGACAAGTCGACATAATCATCTTTTAAGTCGATATAATTATTTAACAAGTCGACATAATTATCTGACAAGTCGACATAATTATTTGACAAGACGACATAACATCTGACAAGACAACATCATTATCTGACAAGTCGACTTACAATATAAATGATAATTTTCTTTAAACTAGTGGCCATATTATTTTTTCTGTCAGATAATTATGTTAACTTGTCAGATCTTTATGTCGACTTGTCAGATGATTATGTAAACTTGTCAGATATTTATGTCGACTTATATGGTATTATGATGACAAGAAAATGGCAGTTGGTTGCACTATCACGCTTTGACAACAAAATGTTGAGTCTCTATAGTCACTATGGTTATTTTCTGACAAGTCAACATAAAGATCTGACAAGTTGACATAAATATCTGACAAGTCGACATAATCATATGAGAAGTTAACATAATTATCTGACAAGTGGTGACAGATCTATGCCACCATACAAATCTTTGCAGAAAAAAGAGAAAACATTTAAAATTAAATTGCATTAAAACATTGTAAGCAAACATGGGTGATGCGAAGATTTTCAAATAGTATTCGAACGGTGAGATTGATAATTTTGAAGAGTTTAAATGACTTAAATTGGGAGAGATGTTAGGCAACTTGTACATAGGTTTGCGAAGATCATTGCTTTATGTGAATAAATGTGTCACTTGATAGTCCACGGGAAACAAACACTTATTAGGTTTGTTACTGACTGACTACAGAAATATTTCGGGTTAATCAATCTCGTAGACGGCTTCGCCTCGCCAGATATGAAATTTACTAACCATGTATCATCCCGTTCCCAGTAACTACATGACTTTGTAACAATTATATCTTACCGACTGCCTTTATGTAAATGGCATAAAGATAATTAAACAATGAAAATCAAGCGTTTGATAACAAAGTTACAAGTTTCAATTCGGGTACAAAACTTGACGTCACAATACTCAAAGGGGGGTAATATTTCGTACTGAATGTGTATGGAATATACACGGTCTCCACGTGACAACTGTTAGCCAATGATTTCCTTACAAATTAGCAGGAGGTAAGATATTAGTATAAACAACAGTATGCGAATACACAAATGTTTAAATGCATAGCATACAGGAATATGCAAAGAATCGTTAATTACTATTTCTTTTTCTTTTTAGAATTGCTTTTTGAGGAAATATACAACAGATAATTTGGAAATCAGATTTGAAGCTGGCTGTCTTTCCAAAACGGTATGGTTTTAGTTAACATCGTCAATACGTGTATATGCACTCATTATAGTAATATTTTATATATCTTCAACGAATTTTAGAAATACAAAAGTTTAAGGTAGGCACTTTTTTACTTTAAATACTCAACCATTTATGATGGCTTATAACATCCTATATGACGATTATTTTTGAACAGATAGGGTATATATTAGCATTGTTATGCTGTATCTTATAAAATGGTAATGTACATACTAGTAGCTAGACCTACATGTAATATGTAATGATAACATGATACATGCAATTCGCCGTCTTGTTGCATGGAACGCGCAAGGTGCAAGTTTTATGAAACATTTTATCACAGTTTCCTTGCTTGATAACACAAAAATGCTGCATTTGAACAAAAAGGCTGCATGATATTAAATAAAAGGAAATAATGAAATAGCATGTCATCATGAATAGAATTGTTCCACTTTTGATTATTTGCACCTTGCATGTTGGATGCCAATTCAATGTTATTGAGGGTGTTTTGATATTTCTTTGTCAAGTTATATTTTATACTGTAAAATATATCTAACTACCTCTGTCAAAACACTTCACAAAACCATTTTGCTCCAAAAAAAATCATAATTTGGTTTCAAAAAATCATAGATGTTCAATCCCGTTTTCAAACTGAATATGATTATGCAAATCACGAATGATAATATCACAAATAGTTGACGCAGCCTTCCAATATTTCTTTCATAGACATGCGCACTTTTAAACTCTCTGACCACACTAGGGAGGAGAAGTGTTTGGGGACTAGATTTGGTGAGACCAAAGAAGGACGTAACCAACTGTTTCCAGTGTTGTGGAGCCTCAGCAACAGACAGCGGTCCTTGTAACTCTCACCTCTGTGGCCAAGGTCTGCTAATAAGATTTATTTCCCCCGACAACAAAAACATTATTTCGATACTTTGAAATGTTAACATATATAGTTTGAAAAAGTGAGTAGAGTAGGATATCAGACAAACAGTATTAATACTGTTGAAAAAGCTTTAGAATCAAAGGTGGCATGAATTAAGAATCATTGGAATTAATGGTAATCGAACGAAAATCACTACTCAGTATGCTATGCCGACCCTGCAAAATCGTTTATGAAATAATATTGAATTGTTTATAAATACAGTGCTTTGTAATAACACTATTTGCTGGATCATATCACTATTTGGTAAGTAGGTTTTTTTCTTTTTAAAATAGTTCCAAATACTGAACTGGTGACCTGTAAAGTTTGTGTTGGAGTGCATGATCACATAGCCAGTTGTTCTCGGGAAGATGTCTGTCCACCAACTGAGGTCTGTTTGTAATGTCGTATCATGTCAAAAGAACATGTTGAACCGTACTATAAGCATCTTCATGGCAGCATTTATCGTTATGTGAATGTAATGATTCTTACCAGTGCCTAATTATTGGCAGTAGGTGTGTAAATTACGACTTTTGATACTTCTTTGTTGCCTTTCATTATCAACGATTTGTCACTATATTTTAAGATCCAAAAGTGGAGATATTGAAAGAAAACCTAAGGAATATGTCTAGTTTTGGTGCAAATTTCTAAAAATGGGTTTTAACAGGCATGTTATACTGGTATCCGAGTCGTGGGGACCGAGGCAAAGTACGTCTTTGGATGCGCTAATAAACGAGTAAGTACGCTAAGAATACCTTTTAACATTTACAGTAGAACTGCACGAAAACTGGAAAATTGTTGCAAGATCATATCCCCAATAAGATATATGTTTCAATATAACCCCTTAAAAACAAACAGTAATCAACCTCGAATCTTCTACAAGAAACTTTTACTGAAAAATTGAAAGAAAATAATTACATTTCAGCGAATTACAGAATACCGGTAAAGTTTTCAATAGCTTGCTCAATAGGGTGTACAATTTGGTCATAAAGTAAAACATATAAGCAATAGCTGAAATTCTTTTAAAAAAGTAAAACCGAAATGCATTTCATCGAATTACAAAATACCGGTAGATTTTTCAATTAATCTTGCTGGAATACTCAATTGGGTTTACAATTTGGTCATGTTGTTGAAAGTTGAAATTGCATTCTCCTTTCATCTGGAACAGCATAGCTTCATCACATCTGATCGTAGCCTATAAGCTGACCAGGAAGTAGAATATTATTATTTTGAATGTAAAACTTTTTGAATGTAATTATAAAGAGGTTTTCTGCTCACTGCGTCTTACCAAAAACATTGTATGTCATCGCATCTGACATCGTCTTAATCGGATCATAGTGTATGAACATGGATAACATGGATATTTACAAGCAGACAGTCTTAGTTTTTAAAAAACAAAGTATGGTAATTCATTTTCCATCACATACACCCTCTGCATGTCTTGTTGGCACACTTATCATCAAACTTTCTATCTTGAAAAAAGCTAGAAGGTGCTATGAATTACAACGTTTGCTTACTCCACTAGCGCAATCACAATGCTAACACATTGATTTAAACATTCTCCAGCATTTTTTATTTTATTCATCTAAATTCCAATATACGTTGGCGCTATTCGTAAAAGTGTATAGAGAAACTCTGGTTTACTTATTAGTAAGTAATTTTACTATGTGCTATACTTTCTATAAATGCGAATAATGACGTCTGTAATAATATTAAATCCACAGATTTGCAGATCTTTGGCGATGGACAGCAAAATGAAGAGGGTAATACACGGCGATGTCGGTCTAAATATATGTGACGCTTGTTGTGTTGGGCGAAACTGTAATGAGGCAGAATGTTTTGCTTTAAAGAAAGGTAATCTACTCAATGCAAGTAGGGTAAACACCCATTGATCTATTATTTTATTTTTTACAACCTTGGAAATGAAACAAATTAATATACATCGTTACTGCTAACTTACTGTATCTTAAGATGGAAATTATTGTAACATGAAATAATCAGTGCACATTTACTAAATAGTAAATACCTACTTAGGCATTTTCTCATTTAGATGATCATGCAATTGATTTATAAAGAGAGGAGGAACTTAGGAATCGTACATGTAACATTTTTGTGTATTGTAATATCTTATGATAGTATAATATTTAGCGTTGTCCTTCTTTTATAGTGATGAAGCTCAGTGACTACCTTTCGAACATCACATCAACACAACAAGCTGTTGTTTAAGTAATTAAAACATTAATGGGTTTCTTTAAAAATAAAATCAAAATACTTTTAACGGTATTTCCTTTTTAGATAGGAACATATGAATTTTTGCACTTATCAATTATTTTTTGTTTGTAAATTTTATGATTTAATATTTATGATATTCGATGATACATTTTTGTATTTACCACAATCCATTTGACTTGGCGTAGGCCATTGAAAACCGCATGGGTCAAATTTCATTTTATTAAATCAATAACCTGATATAGAAATGCTCAATCAAGTTTATTAATCTTTAGGTATATTATCAATGCAGTAAGTGCGATAACTCAGTTGTACATGGAGACATGTACCTCTGAATAAAGAACAATAAATTTTTCATAGTTTATCACTGGTATTTGTCAACAACGAACTCCAATAACAGAATATATGTAATTTAAAAGTATACGAACAAGAGACACATGCAAGGTGTGATAAATATTTTGCCATTTGAGCAATTGTGCAAAACACTAGTAGTAAATGTGTGATCAAGCACGTTTCTTGTCAACTTTTGAAGCTAAAAATAACAGTGAAAAGACACAATGAAACACAATTTAAGCATACTTTTGTGCAATATTACCTTTTAGTCTGAATGGAGTTTTAAAAAATAGCGATCAGCCATTTTTTTAAATGCCTTACATAACAAAGTCTAAAGTACACCCTAAAAATTTACAACATTTGTACTTGCAATTTAGTGAGCTTTAATATTTACACAGTACGAAGAAAATGAAAGCAACATTGACATTTTTTGTTTGACGTTCCCTTTTTGCACTTTACTGTCTAAAATTTACTCTTGAGTATGTATATAATATATAATATAACACTCTAACTGTAAATTTTACACAATAATTTGAATTTTTAATATGTTATCAACTTCATTTTACACCTTAAAGTATTTAAATGTGCATTATTTATGCGGGTAGACGCATGCATATTTATATGCATATTAATTATTATCATTTTATTATTAATGACTAATGGTTTTCAACTTTTCCTTTTTATTATCCACATTCTTCTTTTTAATAAGTTATCTTTGTAAGCCAATGTGTTTCGGTTCATTCCTCTTTTTTAAAGATGATACCGTTGACAACTGAGCGAATATGTGTTTACCGTATCAATCATATTGACAACCAACCACCCTTCAGTAGCAAGTACTAGCAAATATATGATAAACGGATGACAAAAACAAAAGCAGAATGTTTAATTATATTTTCTATTCTCTGTATAACTAGTGTGCTTGTATGAATGAAAACAAAACATAAAAAACACACACAGCGAAAAATTACAAAGCACAACAGATAAATGATGCATTTTTAATGTTTGATCTTGGAGTGAATGTTGTTTTGAAGTTCATGTGCGTTTGGTATGGTTTAAGATACACATAATTTGCATTTCTAGCTACTGTAGATAAAACTATTTATGACGGTGGAAAGGGTAAAAAAAGACGTGAATGCAAAATGGACTTATTTTTAAAACCACGCTTAAATACAAAGCAGACAAGCTTAAAACAAATTCAACAGCCTCTTTTGCAAAATCAACAGACACCAATGCAGAACAGATTACTGATACAAAACCACCAATCATGTACTGAATTATCAATAGATGGCGTGCAACGAGGTATAACGAGAAAGCGCATTCTAGAGAAAACGTAACCGGAAGATAGGGTACGTTTTCTCCGAAAGAAAAGATACCTTTGAAAAAGATTAATATAATGATAAGAATATTGTGATGGTTTTGTGTATATTTGATCATGTGTATCCATTCATGTATACTCATACCTGTATGTTATTTGTATCTGTATAATTTATCTATTATATCTATAGTAAACATGTATATCCATTTAATCATGTTTGGCGCGCACAGGTCTATAGTACCCGGCCGGTGTAAGGCAGAATAATGACCCCCGTATTATAAAGACCGGGGGTCATTTTTCGACGTAGAATAATGATCTCCGGTCATTATTCTACGTTAAGAAATGACCCTTTTGCTTAAATGATAATTGTCATTTTTATGAAAATGAGCATATCCTGCGTGAAGAAAAGTGACCCCTGTAGAATAATGACCCCCTTAAAAATGAAAGTTTTTCATTGCCTTTTTTTTGTTTTAAATATTATGTAAAATAGTCTGTACTATCTTCTATTTTGTAATTTTGTTGCAATACACAGAAAGCAACAGAAATTATAACTAATGAGAGAATGTGCATATAAGAAGGAAAAAAAAGTTAACCCTTTTGTTATATTGAGATACGACGGTGGCTGCTACATGATACTAAAGCAGCCACCATAAGATACTGAAAAATGTCCCGAAGTATAATTCTCATCACAACGAGTAACATTCATTTTATTATTACGATTAATTCTGTACATGGCTGTTGGCTTTGGATCGGCAATCGGTTGCTTTAATTAGCACCGGTGTCTGTTGGATTTGCACAAGAGGCTGTTGATTTTGTTTTAAGCTGGTCTGTTCAGTATTTTAGCATGTTTTTAAAAATTAATTGTTCATTTTGCACTAACGTCTTTTCACCATTCCCGTTTATATATATTTTACTTTACAAATGAACAATTCATACCAATCAAGGTTTGCACGATGATAAAAGTTCAAATGAAAACTAAACATACAATATGTTCTACTCCCCTGTACGTTCTGTTTTTCTGAAAAAATGACACCCCCTTCCCCCCACGTTACCGTTACACCTGAACAGAATATGCCACGATTATTCATTTTACATAAGATTTGTTACGATTTGATTAATGCACTTACAAGGTTGATAATTTGTTAGACTGTTTTAATTATAATCCAAACCAAATCGTATATATTTTACAAATTATCCATATTTGACTTCTGGATTACCATGAATTTGGAATCAGCCAAATAGTTTCGAAGCGTTTTAGACTATTAGAAACATGCATTAAGTCCTCGAACCAATTGCCTACACAAAGTTTGAGTATCGCTGTCTTCCATGCGGTATACATTTTTGAAAAAAAAACCTGTTATAAATACCTACAAAATGCGTGATCTGAATTACTCCCGTCTCCGAAGCGGAGAAAATGACCCCCCTATACGGGGAAATCTACTCCCCTCTCCTTTTTGTCGAATCCCCCGCGTTAGTGGTTGTATGCAGTCCTATTGGGTACCAGTAATGTTATAAACATATTTTATTGGATGCGAATATATAGTATTGCATATGATTATTTCACAGCACTGTATTCCTAGAATGATAATTTTTTTCTGCTATCTAAATAACAGTGTTTATAAAAACTACTTACCCTTGCAAACAAGTACACTCCGTTGACCACCCTGTCTGAATTTCTTGCTGACTGCTTTCTTGTAACAAAGAAATTGAAGCAAAGGGTTAGGCCAATTAGGGAGAAGTCAGATATCAGTGATTTAATATAGCAAGAAGAAGGCATAAAGTTATTTACACTGAGAGTGTTAATAAAATATATCTATCTTTAACGCTAACCTTGTGTTAATCTACACTATATCGTGTCTAGAGTTCTATTACTTTCATTAATGTATCGCTTAGAAAACTAGATATTTATATAGACAATATTAAATGTTTGAAAATCTTCCCAGCTGTATTAAATAAACATTCTACAGGAACAGATGAACCAGGGACTAAAAGATATAAATGTTCAGGCCATAATAGAAAAAAAATACATGAGTCTTGTATTTTGTACCAGTCCAAATTAATGAACTTAATATTCAACACAGAGAGAGAGAGAGAGAGAGAGAGAGAGAGAGAGAGAGAGAGATCATTCTCAATTGGTTTATGATACTGGAAGTAATTTTCGAGCTTCCAGAAGTAATGGTTTGACAGTGCATTAATCTTTGCTTATAAGGGTACATGTCTGTTCCCTTTTCTAGAGAAGGGTGGGGATTGGGGTGTTAAGCACTTCTTAAAACAATAGATTGTTTTGATACTACTCAGATTATCCTGGGGGCATTGTGTGTTGATACATTCTTCACAGTAAAGAATTTATTGAATGCACAGCAAATTTCAAATGTTTCAAAGTTCTAAAAACAACACTATTTAAAGTGTTATTTAATGATGTTCTTATAGCTAGTTATATTGACAATTTAAAAATGGATTTTTTTTTTAAATTATACAACCAAAATATTTTATCTCAAGAATTATTTCTTTCTTCTTTAAACATTTCTAATCAAATAAAGTTTCAGTTATTCAATTCATTACAATTTTAAAAGTGAACATGCATAAAAAGGCACAGTAATGCAACGTATTGCCATGTAATGCCAGCATTACACTAGGTTTTGGAAAGTAATGCATTACATTACCATTACTTGTAATAATAAATTTGTTGCATTAAACATTACCAGCATTACTTTGAAAACATGTAATGCAGTGCAATGCATTATCATAACATAAAGCATTATCCCAAATCTGTTGCATACCTTAGGAACTTTGTTACTCTTAATCCCTAAATTGATACCTAAGTTTTTTATTAACATGAAAAACTAATCCTTCAATACAAAACCTCATTGCAATTTTTAATCATCAAAATCATACCATTTATAAATATCAATTATACTGAATGTTTAAAAAAAAAAATTGAGAATTTTGCCTGGAAAAATTATTTTTTCTTAAAAATCAGCCTTGTAATCATTTAAACTATAATATTTATTGAATATTATCAATGATTATAATTATTGAAACCTAAATAAGGACATTTTTTGAATTGTCTGATTATTATATTTTATGTCCAAGTTACATCCTTTTAATAAACAGAGTTAATTGCCCTACATTTGAAAAAAATCCACCAGGGGGCGCAAGCATCTATCCTAAAATTTTGGAGGATAAAATCTTTCCCCCCAAAACGGAGATTGCCTGGACCTGTTGAATAATTCAGGTCGATAAAGTTAAAAAAAAATAATTCATCACGTTATAAAAGTGGTCAGAAATAAGAATTTAAATAAAAATTAAAGTTGACTTATACAATTTGATGTGTAAAATTTATAAATTGATTATTGTGAAGTTTACAAATGGATGTTAAGTTCATAGATTAAAGTTAAAGTTAAGTTTTACAAATTACATGGTACATTTTACATGTACACATTAGGTGTTAATTGTGCACAAAAGTATGTATAATTTACTGACTGTAGGGTAATGTTTATACGTCTAAGTGTGAAAAAAAGTTTCTTGTGCCACGTATACTTTTTCATATGTAACAAATCACTTTTAGAAATAATAATGCTCGCTATTAGTGAAAGTCAGAGTGAAAGTCAGGGTGAATATACGTATAAAAGAGTAAAATAAATCCTTGGGTAATTGGTAACATTAAGACTCGTTTGAGTAGTGTGTTTGCATTCGAATTAAAATAATAATCTTTTTATGTTCTTTTGTCATTGTCTAATGTGTTGAATTTTCGTTAAATCATTTCTTGACAGATCACAACTAAAGCTACACTGAGAGCCCGAACTCTCCTGAACTGGACGACTTGAACTTACACAATCGAGTAAATGAAGCCATTGTGGTGACCTTCTGATGTCATTGTCTAATGTGTTGAATTTTTGTTAAATCATTTCTTGACAGATCACAACTAAAGCTACACTGAGAGCCCGAACTCTCCTGAACTGGACGACTTGAACTTATACAATCGAGTAAATGAAGCCATTGTGGTGACCTTCTGATGTCATTGTCTAATGTGTTGAATTTTCGTTAAATCATTTCTTGACAGATCACAACTAAAGCTACACTGAGAGCCCGAACTCTCCTGAACTGGACGACTTGAACTTATACAATCGAGTAAATGAAGTCATTATGGTGACCTTCTGATACATTGCCAATTTCGGTAGTCCTTCTATGTAGTGTGCTGACCGACGAAACTAAAATGACCAATATCAAATTCACCTTTCATGGGTAGTTGGTTAAATGCTATAAGAAATCATTGAGAAAAAGCATTTTTTTTCTCCAAAGCTAGTATCTTAATTCAAATTTCAACCAAAGAAAGCATTTTATTCTGAATAAGTGAAAGTTTATTAAAACAAGTTTTTCTAATTCATTTCCTTTTAATAATTCCATATTGACCTTTAAATGAAATGAAAGAATTACCGCAATAATTTATAAATACGATATATTTGTCAAGTTAATTTAAAAAAAAATACTAGGATGGAGTTGTATACATTCAGGTATGCACGATGTTTTTCTTATTATAATAGCAGAGATTTTAACCAGTTGTATTTGGTGTTGGAATTGTACTGGTTTACTCTGATCTTTTGCAGTGCTGAACAAAATATGTAACAATTCTTTCTTTCAACCCAGTCTTTTCCCATCTGTTTTAGTTGAACAATGCAATAATTTTTGACAGAAAACCAACTACAAGTACACATCATCTATGAATAATACAAAACAACCATTTGAATTTTATACCTTATCAGATGGTATAAGACCCTCTTTTCTTGAAACACGTTTCAGTCTTGCAAACAAAAATATGTTCATTTGGGATTGTCTCAGTCTCAAACATATCTCTATCATTTGTGTCATGAAATTCCTGAATAACAACGAGTCAAAACACCAGATTTTCATCCCCCCTTTGACCAAATCTGAACAAGTACATGACCTTAATGGTTTTGTAATGCACTGTATAATGGTCTGTAACGGCGCGCTTGATAGCTATTCAACTTATACGAAAGACAAAGAGTGTTCAGTGAACGAGTTCTCTATCGGGTCACGTTGATAACCTTTTATGACTGGTATCACGCGCGGGTCAAACTTTTCGTAACTTAGTCTTCGTAGATAAAAAGACACAAGCTCCGCCGCTTTCGTCAGAATTAATTACTTCAGTTCGGACAAGCAGTGAGTATACTACACAATACAGTTTTCGACTAAGGATAGTAATAAATTAAAGATCATGTTATTGAGTTGGTTATTTCGGAATGTTTTCTTCATTAACTGGAAATAAAGAGGAATATTATATATCAGATCTTGAAATACCGCATAGAAAGAACAAAATATGTCGTCAAATTTGTTTGTCGAATTCAGCTTTATAAAGATATCTTACAGATTTGTCATTAAAATTATAATAAAGGATTTTATTGAAAATGACGACCGCACAATATTTGAAGATTGATTGGATCCATGTTTTATTCACCTACAAAACCAGTATCAAAATGCAATATCGTTTATCAAATAGCACTTAATTGATCACTTAGAAAATAGAGTTATGTGTTAAGATTCCTCTATTTTTGACGATTTTCAGCTTAAACTACAATAAAACAAATCTCTCTAGTTAAATATATCAATTTCATTTTCTGTTTATAACCGTGGCAAATTCTTGATTTGTATATGGTTTCCTTTTAACAGGCATGAGAACAACAATACGTAAGTAATTTTCATACAAATATTTAATAAATGTCCATATCAATATCATCTCATTAACCTTCTTGTGATCCCAATTTTAATAACTTGTTACAATTATTTTTTTTCAGTATCTCTTCTTTTCATATCCTTGTTTGGTAAGCCATTTTGGATATTGCAAAGAACACATCGTAATAAACAAATGGATCTATAAAATTAGTTAAAACTAAGGAAATACCATTCTATATAGTGAATTCTTACTTTTATTTACATATTAGGCTATATTCGTGCCGGACCAACATGCATACGATGCACCGATGCCGCGGAAATTTCAGAATGCATTACAAATACAGCTGCCTGTGGAGATAATGAGGTAAACTAAACGTAACACTTACAACTTACGTGATAATGTTAAAGTGATGTTCAATGTCTTCAGCAAAATGATATTTACAAAATCAAAAAAACAAAACGATAAAAACCAAATCAACCCTAACCCCCCATAATTCTGCTCACTGATGAAAGTTATAAGCTACATATCATTTTAAACATAATGGTTACTTTGATAGTAAAACTGCATTTCCGAATAGAAACAGTTGTTTCATTTTAATGTATTGTTAATTTATGCTTGTCATAAACATGGAAATGTGGTATCGTGTTTCCAAAAATTGGATTTCGATCGATCTTACTATAAAATAATCTTACCTGCTTTTCTTTCCTAAAAAGTGAAAGACAATAATAGATGAATAATGCAAGATATGTCTACGTTCGTTTGATTTTCTGTAAAATAATATTTATTTTGTTGTTGTTTTTTGTGATTGTTTCAAAAGATGAACCTCTTTTTGTTTTACTCTTTATTTGATGCAAGTTTTTTATATTACAATTTATAGCAATGCTATCTAGAGAAGGTAACAAAAGAAGATCTCAGCATTAGATATAACGCCGGATGTCGATCCACTGCGGTATGTTGAATTTCAAAATGTGTACCCCATATCCATCATTTCTCACACCATATTAATGGTACGTTCAGACAAATTGTCAATTCAGATGGCTGGATGACTTTTAGTCGAAGAGTTTTGTACAAATATATATGAAAATGTTCAAATTTAAAGATATATTTTTTTTGAATGTTTTACTCAGTTATAGTTTATGGCAAAATATCATATTTTAAAATATAAGGCGGATCTGATGGGTACTTTATTGACCACCGAGCATCCTTTAAACTTGATATTTGAATTATTTGAATTATTCCAGGTCTGTCAAATAATGGCTTCATTAAATACTGGAAGGAAGAAGAGAGACTTAGTGAACTGTGCCGATTGTTGTGCTGATGCTCCGAATGAGAATGGTCCTTGCAATGCTGCACTTTGTGGACTTAGTAAGTTACCAACTGACTGAACAAACTGGGTGCAACCTTCAATTTACATGCATCAGCTTTTTCAATTACTTTTTGAAAATAAATACAGTGACGCAGACACTGTAATTAGATGTAACCTTTTAAGTAAATTGTCATTTAAAAAAATACATTAGAATATGGAGGGTAGAAAGCAATGTACACTATTCTATTATAGCTTATTGGCTAACAAATGATCATCTGAAACGATAAGTGTAAGTTATAGGAAATCTTGTGATTTTGAAATTAATGTCAGGGTCTCCTAACTGCAATTACAGCTTTTAAAAAGTAAAAATGCAAAGATAGTGTTTCAAGTTATTTAAGAAATGGCGGTCAGATATCAAATAGTAGAACGAATGCATCTAATCCCGATTTAAAACGGTATTTGTTTTGCGGGGAAATGGGCAAGACCACTTGCTAATACTAAATCTTATGGTAATGTTCAGCATTTTCATTCAGTTCATTGCGTTGAAATATTCCAGTTAAACAGGACAAACATATTTGTCTGGGGTCAGACATAATTCTATTATTATTTTTACAACTTCAGTTGATCGTAATTCTTTAAAATTTCATATTGATATCTGAGAAA
Source organism: Magallana gigas (assembly GCF_963853765.1). Lineage (NCBI taxonomy): Eukaryota > Metazoa > Mollusca > Bivalvia > Ostreida > Ostreidae > Magallana > Magallana gigas. Next base: position 14,249,186 of record NC_088860.1, on the reverse strand, counting down.
GAAAGTGTGAATAAATTGTGACTTTAGAGACTAGATATGTATTTTGAACGTCACTTTAAAAATGCATTTTTGCAAAGAGTTGATTATACGAGAATGAAATATTGTTTTAAATGTTTCAGGTAAATATGAATTTGACAAAATTTATTATTTCATGGAGCAATCCATCTGCGAAATTATCGAAAATAGAACTGCATTGCCATAAAACTGTATTGATGCAATGATTGCAATATAAATCTTGAAATTCTGATAGTCCCATATTGCCTAAGAAATTGTCACGTAAATATAACTGTTGTCTAATACTCAGTACAGCAAATACAAGAAACAAAATGGTCTCTGCAATTTTCTATAGGACCTTAACAGGACGATAAAGACTGCGCAACATGAAAGGTTTAAAGCTCAATAATATTGTAGTTTTAGATAACAACTCTATAACAGAACGTTTAAGTCTTCTTAAAAAGAAAACGACCCTATCCTAGCTCTCGTGCTTTTCAAACAGCACTTTTATACCTGGTATAGGAGCAATTCCGACCCTGACGTTTTATTGGACCCCCCCCCCCCCCCACATTTATGAAATAATAATGCGTTTGAGACAAATTCATCATCAAATGAATATCTTCCAACTTGTAGAGCCCCAGCCTCTTCAGGCCACTTGCGTCGTCTGTAATGGTATCCACTCTGACGTAAGGTCCTGTACCCAAGCTGCCACCTGTCCACCAAATGAGGTAGGAATTGAGCGTTGCTAAGATTAACGACAATTCTATACCTTTTTCACCCAGCAGAGTTTTGGTATTTTGCGTAAAAAATGCAATATGCAGAAAAAAATATCTCCTGTTGTGTGCTTTTTGAGCCTTTTTAAATCCCAAAAAATGACTGTCACTTTAAAACAATTTACATATTAACCCTATATTTGCATATTCCAAATATACGATATCTATTTTTATATTTGATATTACCATATAAAATTGTTATCATTAAAGTCAATCAAATATCAAAGATGTTCATAGGGACATTTTGTCAACCATGGAGGTTCCTTTTTTGGAATCAAAATTTTAATACACTTAAAGTAGAAAATACCAGATATTTCAGAAAACGGTGATGCCAATGTTAGCTTTAAGAGCTATTTAGCCATAAAACAGTATCATTTAACAATGATTTACAGATCCGTGCAAACGAGAGAAAATCATATATTCAAAAATTGGAAATTGGGTAACCTATATTTGTTAGAGTTATATTAAATGAAAATGCGGACTTACATCAACAAACATTAAAACACACATTTCAAAAATATTATTTGAAACACACATTATAGATCAAATTTACAATATTGTGTTGTAATTCAGTATGCATATATTTAACAGGCTTGCTTTACTGGAATTCGTATTGTCGGTACAGCTATTCGATATGTATTTGGTTGCTACGAAGAGCGTGTAAGTTTATTTTTAAATATTTAAATAAAAAATATAATGCTTTGCAATCTTAAACTAGTATGTAAACCTTTTGACCCTTCAATAAATTCCACTGAAAATGCAAAATTTCATATATCTTCAATTGCAACTACATTGAAGCGTGAAGATTAATCATCAGATGTGATAAGTGAACAGTTATGAAAGAAATTCAATTACGTTCGGAAACTACTGTAAAATATCTGTCAATCGACAGTAGGAAACAAAAGCTTATCATTGATAAGTGGATTGAAATATTCGATATTTGCTATACCTAGCTATTCCTTTAAATACAACTTGTAAACAAAATGCATGCCATCTTCTGACAATATGATTTCTTGTTTCTACAGGTCTGTAAAGCTATGCTTGATAATGACAATACTAACTCGACCATTACCAGACAAGGAAGAATTATCCACGGAGACCAGGGGATACGCATTTGTGATGCTTGTTGTAAAGGAGATAGATGCAATGCCGCTGACTGTTTTGATCTTAGAAAGAGTAAGTTCTCTCTCTCTCTCTCTCTCTCTCTCTCTCTCTCTTTCTCTCTCTCATATTCAGAATCTTTATTTAAAACTTTTATTACATGAATACAAATGTAGTGGTTTTACACAATTAGAAATTACGGAATAATACAAAAAGCGTTTGCAAAAAAAAAAGCGTTTTGTATATCAGTTCAAGAAAATATTGTTATAAACCTTAACTTCTAGTACCTACAGGAATTGTCCAAGTTAGATCTATATATTTTTTCAAATAAAAGTTGCCTTTGAATAGTTCACAATTTGTATACAATGGGAATACTTAAAAGGTATAGGTACAAACAATTATTAAAGCACATGGATTTTATCGTTATTTCGGTCTATAATAAACACCACCACCTGAAAAACATTCTAAAAATGTCTATGCAGAAATGGCAGCGCAATTCACTTCCACTACACCAGGAGCAGTTGTAACCACACCACTTCCACCTCCTGCAACGACTTAATTTTGTACGAAGGCGGGTTTTAACTGCTGTAATTTTTTTGCACGCAAAATAAACTGTTCTGTGTCGTTCAAGATCATAACAACAACGATTTGAAAACATAAATATGTGCTTTTTTCGATGATTACAACATTTTGTAATAAAAAGAGCAAAAAGACGTTTGTCAGTAATGTCATAATGATAAACAAAGGGTAATTATGTAGATCTTGTTATACTTGTAGCAAGATTTGCTAGTTTTATAGTTCATGATTACCTAACACGTTTGTATTATCTATCTTTTTAATTGAATGTTATATTATCAAGATGACACGTAATGTAAAATTCAAAAGTTAAAAGCACTGTATAATTTAATAACATGGTGCATGGTTGCTTTTGCTTTAATATATGCTGTGTTTGTCTTCGTCTGTTTACAAAAATATATGTATGAAATGACCAAAAAATACACGTTACAATCAATTTTGCAGACGTATAATTAATACATTTAAATATTTTAAAACTTTTTGGTTGAGCGACATTTGTTTTTCAAGTCTCGCTTTATCTTTTTAGCTGGTCCTTTATGTTTGATTCTGCTTATTTTCTATTTTTTCGACAGAAATGACAGCTGGGGATTTTAGCAATGGTTCTACAACCCCTGTCCCGACAGGAAATCCTTGAATTTATGTTCAAAAAGTATAAATCATTTTGCGTTTTGTACATTTCTGTGAAGATAAAATAAACATGTTTATAAAATATTTTAATTCTTGCGTCTGAAAAAACTAAAGGACTGTGTTATTAATGCACATGACTACTTCTAAATGTTCAAAGGTAGTTGGCGGGTTTGTTGATGTTACAATAGAAATCGACGTAAAAAGTTGATTGTCCTAACACAATAAACTTTTTTTTCAAAGAATTACAAATGCTTTAAAGAATTACAAATGCTATAAAGTAACCTAGAATTGAACATTTCAAAAAAGCTTTAATGTTGTTTATGCAAACATTAAGTTATCAAGTGCGAAAATTTTCAAGATGTAACATAAATGGTCACATTTTATTGTACGAAGTATGAGTGTCCGTTGGAACTGTTCTATTTAAAATCCTGTATGCTCGTAGTTACATATACATGTATGTGCTCAATATACAAATGTAACTTGGTTTTAGTAAATTAGTGCCGTGTTAAGGAGGATGAATGTTAAACAAATTAACCATCAGATCTTTTTTGAACTTTTAAATATCATGAATTTTTTACCATGTACTTTAGAGTAGTAAAGAAAGAATGAATCCATATATCTAAAGGAACAAGGTCCTGATTTTGGAGACATTATTAGGGTCCTTGTTTCAAACGGAACACCCTATTGTTTTTGTAAGGTTTCCTTTTCTCTATTTTTCACTATTATTATTATTATTCTTTTTTTTCTTAACATTTTTCTTAAAACTCAAATATCTCAAATATGCTACAATGGATTTTTATGAAATTTTCAGGAAAATACAAAATTTCAAGGTCTTTTATCACGTACATTTTTGTTGATGACGTCACTTCCGGTCGGACGTTATATTCGTTTTTCTTTTAATGTAAAAAGTAATTTTGTCCTCCCTTTTTCTAAAAAACGATTAAAGATAGATAATTGAAAGTTTTAGGAATGATAGATTTTTGAATTCCTAAAGCCGATCAGGTAAAACCACGATCGTACGTCACTTCCGGTCCGCTCAGACAGCATTTTTTTTTTAAATTGTATTTTTAAAATTTTTCAATTTAAAAAACTTACAACTTTTTTCCATCAGAATATGTTTTTACCTTATCAAATTTTAAAATGAGCAGGTCGTCCGTCACTTCCGGTCGTCACCGTAAGTGATACCAAAAATTTCGATTTTTGCAAATTTATAGCATATACGTTTTGTAGACCTTTTTAGCTCACCTGAGCCAAAGGATCAAGTGAGCTTTTCTGATCACAATTTGTCCGTTGTCTGTCGTTGTCGTCGTCGTTGTCGTCGTCGTTGTCGATGTAAACTTTTCACATTTTCATCTTTTTCTCAAGAACCACTGGGCAGATTTCAACCAAATTTGGCACAAAGCACCACTAGGGGAAGGGGATTCAAGTTTATTCAAATGAAGGGCCACGCCCTCTTTACAGGAGAGATAATTGAGAATTAATGAAAATTTCTTGGTATTTTTCAAAAATCTTCTTTTCAAAAACTATTCGGCCTGAAAGACTTAAACTTGTGTGGAGACATCCTCAGGTAGTGTAGATTCAAGTGTGTTCAAATCATGGTCCCCAGGGGTAGGGCGGGACCACAAGAGGGGAATCAAGTTTTACATAGTAATATATAGAGAAAATCTTTAAAGATCTTCTTCTCAAAAGTTATTAGGCCAGGAAAGCTCAAATTTGAGTGGAAGGATCCTCAGATAGTGTAGATTCAAGTTTGTTCAAATCATGGTAACCGGGGGTAGGGTGGGGCCACAATGGGGGAATGGAGTTTTACATAGGAATTTAAAGAGAAAATCTTTCAATCTTTTCTAATGATCAACCTAAATTCAGCGTCAGTCTTAGAGTTATAAGCAAGATATAGAGCTCACAATTCTTTGTCATGTAAACAAGGCCCGTGCCCTGTTTTTTTTTCATTGGTTCATTTGTTTACATTAGTTCAATATATCGGTAAAAGTTCCTTTTAAAGCTGATTTGTATCTGTTTAATTCGTTAAATCATATATAAATTGTTCTTTAACGTTCATTTTAGGTGTAAATCTTGAATTTTCACTTTAGCATTAAAAACGTAACTAAGGCTTTGTTTACATAACAAAGATTTGTGGGCTCTGTTTTATTTGCAATGACACACAAGAGTGACTTTAGCACTATTTATTACTTGTTATATAAAAGATGAATAGACAGAAATAAGACATGTCGTTTTAACATAATTATTAACGATTTAACACCTATTGACAAACTTTGTTTTACAATCATATCGCCGGGGCTTTATCAGTCTGCAGAATAACTAGATTACATGTACATGTAGGTATGAATGTATCGAAAGATGCAAAAAAATTTCAAATAATGAAATTCCGTAAAGATGCACATCACTTTAAATTTTTTACGATTAACTTATTACTGATTTTTACCACTTACCATCGATCGGTTCCATAAATTGGCACTGGGTAACCGATAACCCGGTAAGAAATTGCTCTCCTTGATTTTAGAGTGGATGACAAAATAGGAAGTCCATATATATATATATATATATATATATATATATATATATATATATATATATATATATATATATAAAGGATGGGGTAATCATAATCAATAATCGTAATCAGCTGTAATCGATTACAGGTTGCTGAGTAATCATGAGTAATCAGTAATCATCCATTGTTCTGATTACAAGTAATCGTAATTTAATCGATTACTCTGTGAAAAAGTCCTGTAATCATGATTAATTTTTGATTACTTTTATGATTACAATAGCAAAATTCAACAGGTTGAAATCATTACTCATTGGATCTTATATTTAGTGAATAAGGTTCTGTCTTAAAGTTGGCCAGTATTCCTTTATTGCCCTTGGGCATGTTTAAATTCATGTCCAGTCACGATACAATGAGTTTGCTATTCAACAGTCCTTGCTTTTAGGTGCATTAGAAAACAGTTCACATACTGTGCTTATTTAATTGGGAAAATCATTTAAAGGGTCACTTTTAGTTGGACTTTGTTTAGAGAAAGATGTCTGCTGTACAACATTTTGAGTTTTCTGATGATCAACCGTCATCGGGTATTGTGAAAGTCAATTGTAGATACTGTTCTGCATACATATCGGGGTATGCAAAAACTACTTCAAATAGTAAATAATGCAACAAATTACACTGATACCAGAATAAAGAGTCCTGTCAAAAAATGCACTGGTTTTTTTTAAATGAAACATTTAAACTATGAAACAACTGAAAAACAAATAATGTAATCTAAAGTAATCACAAGTAATCATGATTACAATGAAGAAAAGTAATCGAATTACTTTTAAAAATGAATGTAATTAGCATGTAATCGATTACTTTTAAAACCCAAAGTAATTGTAATTCAATCGATTACTTTTGAAAGTAATCGACCCCATCCCTGAGATAGATAGATAGATAGATAGATAGATAGATAGATAGATAGATAGATAGATAGATATATATATATATATATATATATATATATATATATATATATATATATATATATATATATATATATATGTTCAGTGTATATTTTTCCTTATGTTTGCATTGGAAATCTGCGACGTTCAATTTTCTATGAATAAACTTTGCTAATTCATGCGCCATGAGAACAGAATCAAACGTCCTCACGTGTTTTGAGTATATTTTTTTTGGTAAGAATAAATGAAACTTTCAATCTTACATAACCAATCTGATACATGTTTGTACTTTTGAAAAGGAATCATTAATATACATCTACTCCCTAATAAAAAAAAAATGTCTCTCCACAAAGTTTCTGGTACTATATTTTAGTCGCGGAAGCTAAGTAAATAACATGTTTACATTGCTGTTCCATGTATGATTCATAATCTTGACAAAGAGTGCAAATAATGGCTTCATAGCGGCGATACACAATATTCAATACAAATAGAAATTGATCAGTATGAAAATATGAATATAAGCATTGAATGCTTATTTTTGCTAATGCGCGGTATTCAATTTGTCTGCACCGCTTGGTGTGTCATAGGACCGACAACATCCACAAATAAGCATTCAATGCTTAAATGCTTTTTTTTCTTTAACTGGACGTTAATGGTGTTATTAGTTTAATTTTGTTATTATTTTTTAAAATTAGTTATTAATTTAAAATGAAACATAGAACATTTGAATGAGTTATGAATTCCTTGGAAACAGTATTAAACATTCAAATCTAATCAAGAAAAAAACATTCAAAGATAAAATGGATGTTTCTTGAAATTCATTGGAATTGTCTGTTTAATTCTTGAATTCTGTAACCGTTTGACATGAATATAATTAATTTTGCTTTCAATTATGATATGGGTTACACCGTATAACGAACAATCAAATCAGTGGATTTCAAGGAGTTAAAACAGACTTATTTATGAAATACATCCTCTATTCCGCTGCTCAATTACAACTTTCTGAGATAATGTATTCAATTAGTATTGCTGAAAGATGAATCACGTAAATTTCCTTTCCTTGTCATCGGTCATTAACAAAAGTATTTGTTGCCCAGTTGCCCAGTTGCCAGAAGGCTCATTGATTCGAAGGCTGAGACATATAAAGTTCATTAGTCCAATGATTCATTAGGCCAAAATGCGAAACGGAATCATTTGAACTTATTGAATGAGTTTGTGTCTCCAACTTGGTGTTGATGTTTATTTATTTCCAGCAAAAGAAGCGGATAAGGGGTTGTAGTGCTTTATCAATATATATAATTTTAGTTGTTTCAGAAATGAAACTATTCTGATTTTACAAGCTGCATTACTGTAGCCTCGCTAACAATACCAATCGTTCTGCGATCGCCCGAACGAACGTTACAAGGCCATATTAGTAGGGGTGTAATATTAGCCACCATTCAACTTGCGTGCTTTAATACGAGCGTCGAAATTTATATGGACCAACCGACGATGGGAAATAAGGCATGTTTATGAATTGATGTCGGCTTAAGGATTATATGTAGTACATTACTACCACGTTGACGGTTCTATTTAAAAGTAACTAAACCAACAATGTTCAACTATCATATGAAATACAATACAAAAAGCCACCACATTATGATTACGAAAAGAGCAAACAGCCTTTCAGTAGAGGATTCTCACTCCTCTATGGTATGCACCTAGTTCTACCTCTAAATTTTGTATATGTCCGTGTTTGCTCTGCTCCTGTTTTGTATTTTTCCTTAAGACTTTTGATTTTGAACACTGTTCGTACTCACCACAATTCATTCCGTTAATAAGTAGTGCCATTCTCTAACCCTAGAGAGATGCATGATTGATACCTGTTATCTTTTTTTTTACAGTTGATACCCTGCATGTATGATAGTGCATCTTTTTTAAACAAGATTTGCATTCTCTCAATTGTAACGTCTCTGTGAATCGCTAGAGTAAAGTATGACAAAACTACTTTATGAAACTAGTTTGCTTCTACAATTCATTTCACAGTTTTTATCTACTTTAAAAATCGTTTTTATAATTGGGTAACAAAGTTAGCTCCTCATCAAATGAAATAATTCTTCAAATATCAAGAAAAGTACTGTTAGTGCATATATTATTGTGTTAGTTATGTCTTTCATGAAAAATGTAAGATTGGCAGCGACAATGTCTAAGAATATTTTGATTTACCCTCATTTATCATATATTTAATACAAAAAATTTTGAACATAAGCCTGCTTAATGAAACAAATTGTTGCCATTTTCAAATAAAAATATTTCAGTTATGAAAACTGTTTGACGATCTTAAGAGTCGTAAGATTGGTTTTAATTTTTTTTTTAATCCAAGAAATTGAAACCATTTTCATTTGTCAATATGTTAAAGGCGATACAATACATTGTTCCGTGAAAGCACCTTGATATACTTAAGTACCACTTTAATACCAGAACTGCTTCAGTAAACTCGAGATCAATCTGAGCAATTTTATCCCCAAATCAAAAAGTACTGAGACAAGTAAAATACTTACGGTATTTAATGACAATAAACTAAACGTTAAAAGACGTTTTGGTAGCTTTATGTACGCTAAGCAAATGAGGAGAACCCGCTTCTTCCTTAAGATATGCATAAAAGTCAGAATGTTATCAAAAGGTTCTTAATAACCTTGTTCCCATTAGTATTCTTGTCTGCAATTGAGTAGTTCTTATCTAAGACCTTTATTTGTGAAACCAGTGTATTTAGGTGCATTATATTTGTATATATTTTAATATCAAATGATTGTCAGTACTAAAATTAGATGGTCACTTACAGGCAACGAGTTCCATCACACCTTTAATTGGTATCCATGCCAACAGAGACTAAAAATGGAAATATATAGAACGCAAAATTAACATATTTTCAAATAATGATACATATCAAATGAGTTAAAGATAGGTACTTTTGTATTAATGATAGGTGTAAATAATTATTTTGTGGATAAAAGCTTGATATATCAAAGATGTAATAAAATGTTCTATAGTAAAACATTTATACTTTTTAAAATAAATGAAAAATAAAGTCCTTACTTATCAATTAGTTTAGTCAGTCTTCAAAATACTATAACCAGATATTCAGGCTATGACCTTGAATTGTTTGTATTACAAATTGGTCAGTATGATACTTATGTATACCTTGATACTGCGCAATTAATTGTTGCTGTGATGACTAAAAGAATGAACTTTGTGAGTCTTGTAGCACTGCGTGGTATTCCTAAATCAACTGGGTGCAGGATGCGGGCACAATAATATTCAAATCGGGAGTTAACAAACAAGTTGTTATGTTTGACGATTCTGTGTCTGCATCGATAGCTCTAGTACTCTATACTGGGTCATGTTTTGCATGTATTATATGACCTTTGTAACTTTTAAAACCATGTTCTCATGCATACTTCTATATGTGACCTTTCAATATTGTACATAAGCGATGCATCATACTCAGGCGGGAGACTCAAAACCTACATCACAATACTCTTAGTCCTAAATGAGGTTAAGTAATCAGGTACGAAATTAGGGCACAGTAAAATCCAATTTGAAAAAATATAAACAAGCAATCAACAACTTGTCATATTCGGCGATCATGTGTCTACGACGATAGCCTTGATACTACAAGATAGTCATGTAATGTTTATTCTATATATTTAATCTTTGTAACCTTAAAGCCATGTATGAATGAATGCCTATAACAATGACCTTTTGATATTTTACGTAAAGGCCCTGTCACACCAAGCTGCGTCCCCACGGCGTGTTCACGGCGTTGTAAAATTCATGGAATCGCCGTAGGATCGCAAGGAAAATTCAGAAAAAATGTACAGTTTTATTTGAAAATTTTACAAGTGGAGATGTCACGGCGTCTTGACGGCGACCACCGAGGCGTTCTTACGTAGCTCCAACAGCGTGTAACTGCGTTTCCACAGAGTTATACTTGGCGATTGACTGCGCTCTCGCTGAGTGTCCGCCGAGCGCTCAAGACGTGTTGGAGTTTTTACCACGCGTTCACGTCGGGCTCTGCGCGCTGACTGCGTGCACAAGACTTTCTTTACTTATTGGTAGGTTAATATTAATTTGTTCAATCGTATGGGAACGTTAGAAACGGAAGACCTTAATAACAGTTTGCTAAAATCAATTTGCACGAAACACAATTTAGAGTTATTTCCCTTAATATTTGATAACTCGAATTTACGTTTAAAATATATAAATACTAGGGAGGACATGACTTCCTCATTCAATATAACTGTGATTATATTACATTATACAAAACATTCTAAACTATAGGCCTAAATCCGATCATAGGATTTGCATGGTGATTCACTTACAGTCAGATTCATGAATTCATGAACATATCTGTACATGTTGATGTATATGTAAATATTTAAAATGTATATAAAAGCGGTATTATTATTTTAATCTTATATGAATCATGTCAATTTCTTTATTTTATCTTTTTCTCAAAATTATATATTAGTAATTGGAAATATATAAAACCAATGTTAAGAATATTGTCAAAATGTCAACTTACTGTCACTAAAGCAAATTAAAGAGACAGTACAGCTCAAAACACGTGTATGTGTTTAACTTCAAATTTACCCATTATATCGATTGGAAATAAAAAATGACGTTGAATGTGACAGTTAAAGAACATAAAAATCCTTTTCACACATCTAATTAATGTAATTAAAACCTGCCGGAAATTTAAGGGTCGTACAAACCGGATTAATCTTAAATTGTTAATTTGTACCACGTGGATCTTGATTGACAGTAATTGACACGTGCTGAAAACTGCAATTAAGATCTTCGCTCGACTACGGTCATCGTGAAATACGAGGTAAAAGGGACTCTCTATGCGAAGCACGTCATCACTTTCTCGATAATTTATAAATGGTTTACCAATTTCAGTTCATTTTAAAATGAACAGACAGATATGCCAATTAACCCCTCAAGGGGCCTAACTTAAAAAATGAATTTAGGTTAGCAACTTCTGTAATGAAACCGCAAAATACATGCTTACAAAATAATAATTCTGGGTTTTAAAAACTTTGATCAATTATTAGCTGGGAGAATTAGAAAAGACATATATCTATCAACAAACCTGTCCAGGACAATCTTCGCGAGCCCTGCATTTTTTGGTTTATAGCAAATGCGCATGAGTAATAGTATAGAAGGCGGAAACCCGTAACACGTTGCGATGTACAATGTTTATATTTATGGGTTATACGTAATTATTAATTTTAATGAAATAATTAGATTTATTTCATGAAGAAATTTGTAATTTTCTGAACACATTTATGAGTAGTACAAAAATAACGAACCCGATCGGAAACATTTTCAAAGTCGGGTTTTTTTACTGTCCCTTTAAATTCCATTTGATTATATTCAGAACACACACTGTGATACAACTTCTCTAAACCAGTGCCTTTCTACTACTGGCAGAGTAAGTATAAAAACAATGAAGGGTCAGTGGACATGGCGGAAAAATCTAGCCAATTAAATACTTGACTTATATTTTTTTTTAAGTTCAAAGGTTAAAGGTACTAAGTAATTGTGGTCAAAATACTACCAGATTTAAACCAATATATATTTATTTTTTTATTTATTTATATGGTTTAGTTGAACTTTATTTGTTTGATACTACTTACTACTTAAACGTTGAAAGATATTTCATAACTTTCAACAATACCGAAAAAAAATGACAATAATTAAAATATCAATTAATAGACACAGTATCACAAATATAATAATTTATTACATGTATCATCGCACATACCATACACTGTAGCATAAAGTGCAGTGACGGCATGACCTTTGGAAAACGGAGAGGGTTTATTTTTTAGAAACTGATATAAAACATTGTTCAGTTGTTAATTTCTTTGATTAACTATCGCTTATTTATCATGTTTGATGTGTTGCGTCCCGGGTCAACAATTTGGTGCTGATGTTTTGCACTCTACATGAACGATCCGCCAGTTCGATGTGCACGCTATGTAAGGCATGACAACGTTTATCGGTGTAGAATTAAAACGGATACCTTGGGGAATTCTTTCAAAGGATATATATGTACTATTTTTTTATTTTGTTGATTGTAGTTTCCTTATTTTCTCTTTTACAAACACATTACTACAATGAGATTTTCATGCATTTAAAAGTCCATACACCTGAATTAATGCCTCGATTGGAAAGCAACCGACCGTATTTATCTTGACCTGTACACATGTATATACCACTGAAGCATTAGAGAAGCGATCGAAACTAATATCCTTAATGCTTTTATGAATTAATGTCAATTTTAATTTTATTCATTGTACAAAGCTTATTTTGGGTTGGAGATGCATCCTCGCTTTAAATGGACAGGGTAGACATTTTTTTCTGAAAATAAGGGAAATAAAACTTGCAATATTTATGAAAGCTTTGATTAATTTAGTCATATCGATTTCATTTGTAACCAAATAGTCTGAACGTGTTTTGGGGGAATATTAACAACGGTTCCACTGAAGAAAATAGAGATATACTGTAGAGGAGTAAAACGGAAAAAAGAAAGTTTGAAGATTTTTCAGAATTAAACAATACTGTAACAATTTGGTGTAAGAGAGACTATTTTGTGAACTGGGGTAAATTCAGCTTTTAGGGTATGTAGAATATTGTTGCTCGGTTGAGTAATATCTTGTTTGATTCTTAGATTCGCCTAACAACCATTTAAGGAGTAAGTTAACAATCAAAGAATGGATTTCGCTTGATTAAGCAATACATGTACTTAACTTTTAAAAGTTATCATATAAGATATTAAAACTATTTTTATGTTGTATTTTTTCTTTCAGGGAATGGTAGCGGCAATATTTAAGTAACATACAGCTCATTTTTTAAAGCAAAAGAAACAATTTTAATTTTTTTACAAGGAAAACAAACAATCTATTAAGGTGTGTATTAGAGTACAAAAGTTACTGCTAAAGTATTCAAATATTAGGTTACCAATTTTGCTTAACTGGTTTTTATATATTATTTGTTTTCAAATAAGATGTAAAGCTAATTTATGTATTGATTTATGTTGCAATACGTTAAAAGTTGAAAGAAATTAATGAACGTTATCTTACTGTTATTATTCTATTATTATTTGTAAGAATTAAAGATTACTAGCATATGTATTATAATGCAATAATGAAACACTATGCATTTTAAGATACCAGTTACAGGGATACTTTTACTGTATCACAATGTTTCCCGTCCTATTGCGGTTAACGTTGTTTATAATATCAACATTTGTTTGTATGATTAAATTCGTGTTCTTTCTATTCTTGCTTTGATATACAAGGGTCCCTATCAAAGCAAAATTGGAAGACAGTCATATTTTTTTTCCATTTAAGTCATAACCGACACATTCACTTAAGCACCGAAATTTTAATTTTAAGTTTTAATTGATTTGCATGACACCTGAAAACTTATTGCTTCTGAAACATAAATACTAGAAAGTGATGACTGCATAGTTGTGGTTTTAAATGAAAGGCATTATTTTACTCGTTTTTACACGGCAAGGCCACATTACACATATAATTCGTTCACGACTAATTTACGCTTTATTTTAAAAAAAAGTGTTAATGCATCGAGCAGGTATTATTATTCACATTGCTAATCGATGATAATCAGTTTTTAGAAAGCTGTTTGCAGTTCCTAATGCAGGTTGAATCGCATTGTAGATCGCAGTTTGCAATTAAAGTGTATCATTTTATATGTATCTGAGCTGACATTTTCAGGGGCATGTTCTTGTGATCCACCACTACTTGTAATACTTTTGGGCGTTGGAAAATATATAATCAGAACGCTGAGTTCCTCAAACACGTGTGTCTTTATTGAAACACTCGGAAGTACTGTTTTACAAGATACGGGGTTCACATAAAACATAGCATGACCAATGTGACCTAACAGGGGCAATCTCAAAATACAAAATCAATATTATTACACTACTCCTGTGAAACATTGCTGATGCTACTACGTGTATATCTAGTTAAAAAGATTCTGGGGCCAACGGAAATACAATATTCAATAAAAAAGGATTTTTAACATCCGGCTTGGCAACATCGACTCGCTTGTTTGTGATCATTCACTCCTTTAATTAAATCTATATTACGCTGTTTTACTTTTTTGGATTTAACATCAAAGAAGCCTACCTTTATCTTCAATTTGTAAATTTGTATGTAGAGTATCAACAAATATTTCAAAATGATTTTAATCACGTTGTTTATATCATAATATTAAGGTATATCATTTGTAATTACTTCATATTTTGAAAACAAAATACATGAGTATTTAACTCTCAAACACTTACGATATTTCAGAAAGAGAAAGAGAGAAAGAAAGCGTCAGAGAAAGACAGATACAGAGAGAGATTATAATTTTTCTAAATCTTTTTTAAGTTTCTTGAATTAAAAAAATGGATCCGCGCCTGACCTATTTATAGCATCAATTATTAAATAAGCAGATTAAAGGGACTTAGACACGATTTTAGATCAAAATTTTCTTTTCTGTATAAAATGGTTTACTGGCTCATTTTGAATGATTGGCCAAAATTTGAATGGTAGAAGTCAAGTCTTGAGAGAGATACAGAGGTAAAAACTCATTGTTATGTAAACAAAGCTCGAGTCTTATATTTGTTTACGTTGTTAGTATGGAATTACCATTTCTTTGACCAAATGACTGGTGGCAAACCAGGTAAACTGATTCAAAGTGTTCATAGATAATATGATAAACAGAAAAAAAAAACATTTGATAGAGACTTATACCAATAAAAAACACATATGTAAACCATAACAAAGCTCGAGCTTTGTTTACAAAAAAAAAGATTTTCAAACTCTGTATCTTGCATATAACTCAATATTTGACTTTCAAATTTTGATAAAGCATTAAAAGTAACCATATTAGCCATTCTAAACATTAAAAGTGGAGAGAAAAAAATTTAAGCTCAAATCGTGTCCAATAGCAGTAACTGCATAAATCTCATATTCGTCTTGGGGCAAGTGTTTTGAATTTATTTTTTTTCGAACACCTCCTTATTACAGACTTGGCAACAATAAAGATAACATTTGCAGGGTTTTATTGAGGATTAACAAATTTTAACGCGATGATTGCCAGTCAGATATTTAAAATCCTCTATCGTCAATCCCTAATGGCACTATCATCATTTTTCACCGTTGTTGACCACTTTTGGATGACTGTAATATTCAGCCCCCAAAGTACATGTAGGAGAACGCCTGGTGCTAAAACTATAATTTTATATTAAAAACTTTACCTCCAGCAAGGCCTGAAATCTTTCAAGAAAGGAAATGTAACATATTTCAATGCAGAAGTGATTGACCATAAAATGATGACCCTGAAAAATACTAAAACCCACGGTTGATGACTTATATGTTTCTCAGCCTGATGTTTAAAATACTCTTACCAAATAGGGAATTTTCAATCAGGTCTGAATCTCTCAATTTCTAAAACCAAAGATAGTACCATCACCATTTTTACAGAGGTAGCGGATACCTATTTATAGATTTTCCGAAATTTGTCAACATATATAAATGATACATTTTAAATTTTGCGTTCTAGGGTGCATTTCACCCGAAACGCGTTCAAAAAACTGAGAACCCTTTGGGGATGTGAGTCTGTCACATAATGGAAGGATTACGGATGTAAAACGAGACAGTTTTTGAACTTGCATCATTCACTTGCGTTGACTAATTTTAAAAAAGTTTCGACAATTAGTAATAAAAATTAATTTTGTTAAAAGGCGTTTATTTCTTCTTATATTCGTCATTTAAGAAGAATACGGAAAACTTAATTGTATATAAACCTGAATAAAGATTTCCTAATTTGCAGGTGTGTTACACTGGTCTTCGAATTGTTGGGACAAATATTCGATACGTTTTCGGTTGCTACGAGGAAAATGTAAGTAGCCAAAATTTTTGTTAAGAAATTTGTTTTGTTGTTGATTTGTTCAATTTATCTGTTATTTTATTAGTTCATCTGAGTAGACGTTCCACCTATATAAGCTTTTCCGCAGTAAGCAGCAATGTTGTCGGCGTTTAAATCTTTGTAAATTCTATTTAAAATTAAAAAATCTAAAGGAAAGATGACATCCCTAAACATATTTATGTAATAGGGCTCTTTTTAGACAATGAATTACGAATAAATCTGCCATGATTTCTATAATTTTAAAACCTCATGATTAGTTTTGATAGCTTGACTCGTCTTTTTATTGTAATAAATCAAACATAATTGATGATCTTGTACACTCTGTAACAGTGAATTATTTTCTGCTTTGTAACCCTGTTCTTTCAATGAATGAAAATTAAAAGAATAGGCAGACTTTGGTACAAAAGACGATATGTATATAAAGGAATAAACAGATTGGACAAGACTTAACATATATCATGTGACTACATTTTTATTTGGAGCAGATTTTAATAATTGTGTGTTCGTGTAATTGTAATTATTGTGGCGTGAAAATGAAAATTTAAGGAAATGTAAGTGATTATTATTTTTGATAGGGCATTTTTATTGTGGCCATATTACATAGTAAAATATGATAATAATGTTGGGGTACCATACGGCTTTCCACAAATCTTAATCTAATTATAAAATGTTCACTTCAAACGCAAACTAGGTTAGTGTTGCATTGAAAGATAGTCAGAATTCAGCTGTATTAAATGACTGCATACATGTTCTTATAAAAATCACACCTACCTTTGATGACAAAGAATAAAACAAATAATTTCAAAATTAATATAAAAGTTATCAACGATTGTGTTGATTTTAAAAGGAGTGCTATAATATGGTGTCCAGTGGGAGTCGAGAATCAAGTATCCACAAGCCACAAGCGACTGCTATTCCAGGTGATCAAGGAATGCACATCTGTGATGCTTGATGTAAAGGATACAGATGTAATGCCGCTGATTGTTTCAATCTCAGAAAGAGTGAGTCAGTCATTGTTTCTTAGTCTCTTTTTACCTACCTTTCTTTCTATGACGTTTTCTATTGTGTATAATATTTGCAATAGTGTACCTCGGATACAAAAAAAGATAGATAATTCTAGTGTATCCAATTTTTTTCAAGCGTCGAGCTAATGCTCGGCAGCCTTCTAGCGATCGTCTTGATTGGCAATCGTCCAAAAATTCATGCTCTGCACCGCCTTATAAATGCGCATAAGAAATAAGTTTCTTAAAAGTATTAAACGTATTACAAGATTTTTATTCCGTCTATTCAGCTAAATTGTGTACAGAAAACCCAACTTTGCCTCCCTGGTTATTGACAACTCATTGCATAAGTATGAATTTGCTTAATCAAAAAATGGCGAATGAATACAATAAGGTGTAAAAATTCACTAAATATTATTTAAGTTAATCGATTACATTTTAAGTGGAGACCGTGACCGATAGAAATAAAATTTGATATGTAAATTTATTTGTTATCGGGCACGGTCTCCAAAATAAATGTAAGCGATAAACGTATCTAGTGATTTTGTTGCAATAAATTAACACGACAATGCAGTTGGTTTGGTCGAGCATTGCAAGATTGCACGTGTTGTGGATTTGTTTGTAAACAATCATACCATATGTAATCTTGTTTCAAACGGGAATTGAAATAAATAAAAGTATGTTTTATTATTATTATAAGGAACACACTGTTGATGTATTCAAATTATGAACCTGTGAAAATTGTTCAAAGACTGTTTAATGCAGAAAAAAAATAATTTATTTTTGAACTTTGAAATTTCTTCGATTTTTGTAATCATGATCAGTTATTGTATTATAACCGCATCACTACCTATTTTATTAGGAAATATACTGATTTTTGTTTTTAAAGTAACACAAAACATAATAATTCATTTACTTTTTTGTTTTTATATTACTTGATATACGACTATTAGTACAGAAATTCAAATTATTGATATCATTCTATATAAAAGAAAATGTCAGCTCGACGCCTTTGTGGCTGTTCCGGCCTTTGATTATATATCAAGTAATTGTAGCTGAAATAGGTATCAATATATGAATTAAAGGAATGTCAATTGATAACATGTTACTAGGTTACTCCGTCGGAACAAAGACACCTAGTCGCAAAATCATTGCACAACTGTAAACCGTGTTTCATTCGACCGATTTTAGCTAAACAAGAATGATTTTTCTTCGTAACGGTTATATTGCCATTGATTTTAGTTTCCAATTGTGTCTATTAAATAAGCGCGAAGTTCATTTACCCCACGGGTTTCCGGTGTATAATATTCGTTGTCTGCGAAATTTACCTATATCTGTAATTTGATAGTTTGAGGAAGGGTGGTTTTTTTTCGTTTTGTTTTCCTAAATCTTTGATGAATTATACCAATTTTTATTCAACAGATATGACGGCGGCTGAATTTAACAATGGATCTGATGCACCGTAACCCTTTAGTTTGTAACATAAGCACTATTTGATTTGGATATCAAATAAATATAGACAAATGTAACATATCTTTACAAACAAGAATGAATATATATGATAAATACAATTGTTTATTCATCCCCGGTTCCAAGAAAAAAGATTTACTGAATATATATATATATATAGAGAGAGAGAGAGAGAGAGAGAGAGAGAGAGAGAGAGAGAGAGAGAGAGAGAGAGAGAGAGAGAGAGAGAGAGAGAGCAATAAAAACAATTGTTATGCAAAAGACTATACTAACCAAAGGATTTTAAGTCGCCTCAAGCTCACTTAAGTGGGGATTTCTGATCACCTTTTTTCGTCGTTTTGCCATCTGTCTGTCTGTCTGCCCTATGTTTCTCCATCTGTCTGTCTGTAAACTTTTCATATTGTTTACTTCTTTTACACTGTAAACTAAAAGACAAGTTTAACTAAACTTAGTACAAAGCATTCTTATGAAAACGGAAGCTTTAATTATGAAAATAAAGTACCTTAACTTCAAACAATAGAAAATAAAATAGGATAACATTGTATTCTTTGAAAGATACCAAAAAAATTAAAATTACAGCATATTTGATAACTCTTTTGTCCAAAAAAAATTTATATTTAACAAAACATCAATTTATAACACTTAAATAGGCTCATTACTTGAAATATTTTGATTTGAACTGGTGTATTCGTACCAAAATCTTGAAAAAATGAAAAGAATTGCAAAACCATACCAAATTACTATAATCGTGATTTGAAGAGTTTTCAGAAAAAATGAACATTTGATATTTCAAAGAACATTCACCTATGAAATGTAATGGACTGTTCGCAGCCATCGAAATAGTGTACATATTTACAGAGAATTCGACAGATGCAGTTCTCAGATTACACCAACTCAGTTTTTGCATTCACAGAGATTAAGACGTGGGAAAACAAAGTGATTTAGGTTCCTTTCGATAGCCTTTGAACCATTGTGCAAATCGGAAGGACATACCAGGTTTTCGGTATTAATTTGCGCACTTGAAGATAAAGGACGAGCTTGAGTTTGTTGCCAATTGTCATAAAATCAGAAAACAGTAAGTATTTAATTGGAGTTGAAATATCTTTTGTATTTAGAGAAATTTAAGAGCTCCCCATCTGTTCGGGAGTAAAACATTGTTTAGTACCTTAAGCTTAGGCTTGTTCTTATACCACTAGTTTGGAGAGATGTCACTTATAGGAGAATCCATTATCCAATTTAAATTAAAGGATATTAAATAATAAGAAAATTGGTTCAGCTCGGCATTAATACTCAGGTAAATGACAAAAGGCCTCTGGGCTTCTTGTTTGATATCACAACTATACACACACAACAAACAATCAATACAATCAACGATTACTATGAAAATCAAATAATGCTTTTTTACACTTGATTTAGCAATAATTTAATCTTTTTGGAATACAATACAAAAATATTTGATTTCTCTTTACACATGTTTAGTTCGGTGTGCAGTGAGTACAAATTAACAAACATGTGATGAAAAGAATTTCGCATATTTTAAAATGGTATATAATTTTCGTCATACTCCCATTACGTTTTTTTTAAAATTATATACCATTGCAAAGACATCCTATATATAAATATTCTGCATTTTCTTTAAGGAAATGAAAGCGACAATATGTAAGTAACAGTTACTTACATTCATATTGTTTTAGCAAAAGAGACATTATTCATCTTTTTCATAATTATTTTATTCAACAAAAATATTCCATCGCTAAAGCTGTTGCAAAAAAAATATAGCATTGCCATTAGTATGTCTGTGGTATGTAAATATGTTTTATTTTTATCGGTTAATTATATCTTAACATATGCCATAATTTCGAATTGCGTGCGTGCGTGCGTACGTGTGAGACTTAACAATGCAACATAAATAGTGAAAGATAAAACCTGTACGATATTGACGCACTTAGTCCAACAATGTTTATTCGTGTTAATTTATTGTTGTAGACGGTCTATTCGAATAAAATGATAAGCTTAAATATGTGCTTGTATGTGGCAATGTATTTTTCGGTAAGTATGAGAAGTAATTGGCAAAAGATACCAATTTTTAATAATTTTTTTAATATTATTTACTGTTTAATAATTTTACCCGTTGTGAAGCTGGGCGGTGGTGTTCTAATAATCATATACAAACTAACATTTGTATTTAGAATAACTCTTTTGCATTGTCCATAAATATAAACAGATCATGAATATAAAAAAAATATCACCATGATTATCGAATATATTATCACATGTCTCAAATATAGCCCATCATGTTGTTAATTATTTTTTTTTCAGTCAGTTATATTACGTTATCCTTGGTCGGTGAGTCAACTATATTCAGTGTCTTTAGTTTTTTCTAAGGCTTTGAAAAAAAACGATTTTTTGCCATGCTATACAAAAGTAAACTTGAAAAAAAAAACAAGGATGATAAACATGTTTGCTGTAGGTTTGATTCGTGCTGGACCATTTTGCATTGAGTGCACCGATGCACCAGAAATCCGAGAATGTTTAAGAACAACCATTCAGTGCGCAGACAATGAGGTAAATCGATTTAGAAAGTATATAATATTTTATCAAACTATTATAATTCATTAATATTAAAACATGAATATTTACATTTTGTGGTTTGTTTTTCCTGTTCTTTAAACGTCTTTAACTTTCTTGTTTCATGTTGAAAGAAATATACATGTACATGTCTTAGATATATCAAAATAAAGATTATCCCATGATGCACTATTATTGATTAAACTTAAAACCTTCTTGATGCACTACTGGTCAACACTTGATGTGAAACGAATTTCTAGAAAACTATATATCATTCTTTTAACATTGAAAACATATATATTTAATAAATACGAATGTATTATATTGGAATTTAAGCATAATGACTATTCTAAGAATGCCGGGTTAGCACGTTGTAGATTTGTGTGTTCTTTCTGCTGACTGATGTTATTAAAGTTGATGTATATCATTCAATACTTGAGTTCAACCTAAGTTTCTTCGCTCAATCATGTTATATTGGAACAAGATGCACGAATATATAGAGTTATATTATTACATGCATAAGGAAAAGGAAGAAACAAGAGGTCCATACGCTACATCGCTCACTTGAACAACAGTTTCTTGTGTCATTCTTTATTAGTTTTTTAAAACACTTTTGTCTCTATATTGAGAGAACCTCTCTTGGGGCTCCAGTATTGGTCCAGGGGTCACGATTTTAACATTATTTGAGAATACTTGCTTAGTAATATCACGTTTGGAGTATTGCAGTTCTCGAGTTGATGATTTTTAAACATTATATTTCTTTATATTTCTACGTTAAGCTTTCAGCCTCTCTTGGGACCTTAGTATAAGTTCAGCAACCACGCTTTTAACCATTCAGAATCTTCATTAGTTGAAGATATATGCATAGTTATATTACAAATTAGAGCATTGTACCTTATGAGAAAACAATTTTTAAACATTTTCCCTGCGGTTCACGTGAGTAAAAAAGACTAAAAACAGCATCAATTTGCATAACAATCTGATATAAACTTTCTGATTAGGAAAATAATTGAGCAAAACAAGGACAAAGGATAAGTATTTGAATAACTACATATAGTTTTCTAAAAGATTTGGATTTATGACTTAATATGAGTTCAAACAAGAGGCCCAATGGGCCACATCGCTCACCTGAGCAACACTGGCTTTATATGGTCGTTCAAAGGATATTGAGCCATGTGCCCCCTGGGTAGATTAACCAAAAAAGGAATATCCGAATTTTACAATTATTTTAGCATATACTTAATCTTTGACCTATTTACCTTTATGGAATACGATTTTTACCGACAATAAGATTATATGCAATATAAATAACTAAATGTCCAGTCGGTGTTCACGGTTAACTTCCAGTTCCCTTTATTTTAGTCCCCCCCCCCCCATCACTTTATAAAAAGATTTAAATACATGAAAGCATAAAGGTACATTTTCTCCCTCCACTATTTACTAGTTACTGTATTTTATTTTTAAAAATCTTATATGTGTACTTCAATGCACCAGAAAAAATGCACTCAATTCCTCAAATTAAAAACATTGAAAAATTTAATTGGCCTTCTCCATTTTAAACGATTGTCATTTACCAGACATGAATTGATTTCGTATGACGTGTCATATCCTTACTCACTTGATTGAAGAATAAACTTAACTGAAAAATGTTGTCACATATGTTAAAGAGCTATAATTCCAATCAATGTATTGGTAGGCATGTCGCTCTATTGTACCAAGGCCCACCCATTATTTTCATCTTTATTAAAAAACAACAAATGTCTACAAACACAGATTTTTTTCCGTTGCAATAGTTTTTTAAGAACAGCGAAAATGCTTTTATTCTCATAATAATAATGTGTCATGACTACGGAAACTGTTTAAAAGGTGTTGTTTTCATATACTTGTGTTCGAAAAACTATCGAAAAGAAGATGGGGGAATAAGATGGCACAACTGCCCATTTGGTTTAGTCGTAAAATGCAACTTCAAATTTAACACTTTTTTCTATTAAATTTTTTGATATGTTATAATACAAGTTTACAAAAGGGTATTTTCTAACTATATTCAGTTTGAAATTTTTCAAAAAATAATAAGAAAAAAAATAATAAAACCTAAAGCTTTGGTGGTATCGAACCTACAACCTAAAACCTGCGGTCTAGAAAGTTACCTGATGTCTAGTGCTCTAACCACTGAGCCATTTTATTCACAACAAAGTGTGTTGTTTAAATGCTTTATGAAACGTTGGCCACGAATTTACGGACTTGTATTATTTTTCTAAATCGTTAAATTGTTGGGCTACAAAATGACATTTTTAAAATATAGTGGGTCATCTCTCCACATTTTTGTTCATTAAAATCGTTTTAAATTCCATAAACCGCATTTAGACTATACCAAAAATATGGAGCTCAGACCCACTCTATAAAAGAAAAGGCATTGAAGTTATATAATGACATTATTTGGAGGTTTTGAGACACAGGCGCCAGTTTGAATCAACCTATTACAAGTATTTAAAATAATTAAGGTTTACAAACCGATGTAACGTTAAATATACATTGTTTTTAATTATTTTAAAACAATTATTAGATTTTAATGATATTTTAATTTTGCAACATCTAATCATTCCTCATATGGGCATTTTCCACGCCTTATTCACCCATCTTCTTTGTGAAGATTTTATGCAATTCATCGTTGAAGAAGGTGCACCAGAAAGTAGTTACAGCATAACATCCTTTTGGCAAGACATTTCTATTGATCAATCAAAATTTCAGCATCAATCGTAGAATTTTAAGCAAGATACATAACTTTGCATTTCCTATTCAGAATGAACAAAAGCATCGCCTCAGCTCTGTCAGCAAAGCTTTGTATCTTGTTTATAATTCGAAACTTGACACAGCTGAATATGGTTAGTAAAGAGAATATTGTAAACAATTAAAACAACAGAAACATGCACTAAATTAAAAACAAAGAGAGAGCACAATTTATTTTTCATAATATATGTACCTAAAATATTTCTAGCAGCAAAAACAATCTCCGTTTAGACTGAAAATGCAGAGCATCTTAACAAAATTCGTTTCATTATAATCAACCATAACGTAGAGATCGTACCAAATTACCAATAGAATGTGTAGTATTCATAATAAAATATGTTGTTAGTGCATCAGATTTTGCTCATTTTGCGCAGGTAAACAATTTACTGTCTGATTAACCCAAGTCTATATTTGATTCGATACGTAATAATTCCAAAATACAGGCGATATTTCCATAAAGCATAAACGAAATTCAAAACAACGTAAAAACACTGTCAGGAGTCAAAAATGTCATCGCATTGAAAGATTAAACCTCAGTTCACTTCACGAAATCGGCACAAATATATTTAGCATGTTTCAAGTATCCCTTCGCACGTAAACTGTTGCACAGCAAGCAAATTCATCTTTGTCAGTTTGATCCGTTTGTCATGCGTCAACATTTAAACATAGCTGCCTTACACGGGACACCTTACACAATGAACTTCGATATGGAATACCGAACCCGAAGTTCTAAACTGATTGACGGCGATTATCTCTTTATCTTTATTTTCGTAAATTACTCAAATTTGAAACAGAATTCGCCAATAATTTTTGCAATTTAAATTTTCCTTCCCATAAGAATTATTTTTGAAAAATTTCGTTTAATTTGACTCAGTAGTTCTTGAGAAGAAGATTTTTTAAAATTCACCCCCCTTTTCTCACAGTTTTGAGGTTTTCTCCGCTTTGAAAAAAGATCGGTCTTTCATTTCTGCAATTTCTGCAAATCGCTTTCCTATAAGGCTGCTTTGTGCCAAATTTGGTTTAAATTGGCGAAGCGGTTTTAGAGAAGAAGTTCAAAATGTAAAAAAGTTTACAGACGGACAGACGGACGACGGACAAAAGGTGATCAGAAAAGCTCACTTGAGCTTTCAGCTCAGGTGAGCTAAACCTTAAAAACATTGAAACTTTGACAAGAGACCACAGTGTCTTCAAGGAGATATTCATCCTCAATCCTTTTTCTTGAAGAGATAATGAATGCGACCCCTTAAAGAAGAAACAAAAGGCCACTAGGCCTTAACGGTCACCTGAGTAGCATATAACCCATACACAAACTTGTCGAAGAGTCTCATTTATTCATCTGGGTTTCATTCTTGAGTAGAAAAATTATAAATTTGTAATCACGACCACCTCCTTGGCTGAAATCTTTCAAAAAGAACTATGAAACCTATAATTTTGGCAAAAAACTTAAAGATCTGGTCTACAAAATCAAGAATTTAGTTTTCCTTTCAGGTGTGGGAGTAAAGAAGATAATTTTTAAACATTTTATGCATTAACACCTATACATCCATTTTGGCCCTTCCTAGAGACCACAGTGTCTTCAAGGAGATATTCATCCTCAATCCTTTTTCTTGAAGAGATAATGAATGCGACCCCTTAAAGAAGAAACAAAAGGCCACTAGGCCTTAACGGTCACCTGAGTAGCATATAACCCATACACAAACTTGTCGAAGAGTCTCATATATTCATTTAATTGGGTTTCATTCTTGAGTAGAAAAATTATAAATTTGTAATCACGACCACCTCCTTGGCTGAAATCTTTCAAAAAGAACTATGAAACCTATAATTTTGGCAAAAAACTTAAAGATCTGGTCTACAAAATCAAGAATTCAGTTTTCCTTTCAGGTGTGGGAGTAAAGAAGATAATTTTTAAACATTTTATGCATTAACACCTATACATCCATTTTGGCCCTTCCTAGAGTCAAAACCCATACTCCATTGGACATGAAATTTAAAATTTTAGTAGAGGACATCCTGGTAAACATAATTATGAAGTTTTTCATACAGACGCGTGAGAATATCGAAGATTTTAAAGCATTATATGCATCAACATTATACTGCCATATCCCCCCCCCCCATGTCCTGAACCCCTGACCAAGGGGCCATGAGTTTCACAATTTTGGTAGAAGAGTAAGTGGACATCATAACCATTTATTCAGTTTTTTGACCACATGTTTGGGAGTAGAGAAAAAAGATTTTTTAAGATTTGATACATTTATACTATATGGCAATATTGGCCCCACCCTAGAGCCTGAACCCCTGACACAGGGGTCATGAAATCACAATTTTGGTAGAGGGCTTCATGGACATCATAATCATGCATTTAGTTTTTAACAAATATATATGGGGGTAGAGAAATATATGATTAAGATTTAATACATTTTTACTACATAGCCATATTTGCCCCACCCTAGAGGCTGAACCCCTAACACAGGGCTCATGAATTTCACAATTTCGGTAGAGGGCTTCATGGACATCATAATCATGCATTTAGTTTTTAAGAAATATATATGAGAGTAGAGAAGATTTTCTAAGAATCAATACATTTTTACTATATGGCCATTTTGGCCCCATCCTAGAGCCTGAACCCCAGACCCAGGGGTCATGAATTTCACAATTTTGGTAGAGAGCTTCATGGACATCATAATCATGCATTTAGTTTTTAACAATTATATATGAGAGTAGAGAAGAAGATTTTCTAAGATTTAATACATTTTTACTATATGGCCATATTAGCCCCACCGTAGAGCCAGAGACCCTGACCCAGGGGCCGTGAATTTCACAGTTTTGGTAGAGGGGTTCATTGACATCATAACCATGCAACCAGTTTTTTCTTCACATGTGTGGGAGTAGAGAAGAAGATTTTTGAAAATGTTGCATAGTTGGCCCCACTTGTGGTGCCCCGGGTGTGGTAGAGCCACGAATTTCACAATTTAGATTTCTCTTACCATATAGATGCCTTACACCAAAAATGGTAAAAATTAGCCTTGTAGTTTTTAATAAGAAGTTAAAAATGTAAAATTGTTGACAGACGACGTACGACACACGTCGCACGACGCACGATGACGAACGAAAACGGATAGCAATAGATCACCTGAGTTTACTCAGGTGACCTAAAAAGTCATATATAAATTACTAATTTCAGAAATGCTACTTGGAAAAGGTAACAAATGAGGATCTCAGCATCTCTTTTAATGCCGGATGTCGATCTACGCAGGTTTGTATAAAAGAAATTATCCATGCCTTATGTGAGATGTTATAAAGTTTTATTCCTCGGGTATTTTTGTAGGTAAAAGACACTTTTTATTGGTCACATTCTTGAATTCATTTTATTACTAGTAACTGTTTAAGAAGTATTTAATTTGACAGAGGAATCAAGGCTAAGTTTTACCCTATGTACGATGTCACATAAACAGGGTATACCATAAATACAACTTCAAAAAGTAAACATTTGTAACGGAATATCAAAGAAATTTATCAAAGAGATTATTAGACATATGTTGTAAAGTTTGAATTAACTGAGTAACCGTTCATTCAAAATTTACTTCATGACACTTATATTATCGATATGATTAAGATGAAAGATAAAAAATGAAAGGGGTTGATTTCAATTGGTATTGACAAAAATGAAACATTGAAATCAATGTTGTCTTTTGTCAAAAAATTATTTTGCTGTATATATGTCGCTGTAAAAAAATTGCATAAATAAACTTCGTTCAACACTGTGCCGGATAGTTATGCCAGTACCAAGGTGGCATTTATGCACCCCCTTGTAAGCTGCATATATCGAAAAATCCAATTATGCCATATGATAAACCATTGCTTAAAAGAGTTAACAACCACCTTTGTTACTATTGTGTCTCACCTGTCAAGTGAGATATTTTCCTTTCAAAAATAAATTCCTAGGGGAAAATAATTTTCCAATAGGAAAACGAATTTTTCTTTAGAAAATTTGAATTTCCTTTCAGAATACAAGAACTTCCTATAGGATTTTCAATTCCAAGAGGATTTGATAAAATCCTAAGGGATATCTAAATTTCGTATAGGAAAACTACCTGTCTGAATCAAATTCCTACAGGAAATATCATTCTCCTTTAGGAAATATATTTTCTATAGGATTTAAAAAAAAACCTATAGGATTGTCAATTTTCCCTGTAGGAGAATCATTTTTCCTATGGGAATTGTCATTTTTCTAAAGGATATTAATTTGTAAAGGTAGATATCTCACCTGTCAGGTGGAACAAATAAAAACAAAAGCGGTTATATACACTCTAAACAATGGTCTATTATTTGAAATACATGAATTTTCCGAAACTGCATCTTAAGCAGGTGCAGAAGTGCCACCTTGGTACTGGCATAATCATCCCCCACAGTGTTGTTAGTAAATTCAAAACTGACTAAGCGTTGACTGTTTGTTCTAAAGAATATATCACCTTACAAAAAAAAATGCTTGCACCGATGACAACTATGCAATATAACTTTAATCAGAGCCGTTTACTCACATTGGTAGATTTTTAAATCTTATATGTGTTTGTATAAAAGACTTGCCGATCTAAAAAATCCCTGATGGAAATAACAACTCACGGAATTTGAAAAACTAAATTGCTTATTTTGCTTGAAAATCTTACGCCCAGTTTTTCATGGTCAGTACATGTAAATCTCTGTTTTTACTTTTAAGTCTTTCACTGCTATGATTGTTGATAACTAAAATAAAATAAGTAATTTTTGTTTTCAGCAAAAGGGCAGGATAATATTTTTTTAATATGAGAATAAAAATTCCGATATTTTATAGCCAATCAATGCAAGATTATTTCTTTCAGGTGTGTGATATCATGGATGCATTAGCAACTGGTCGTAAAAAGCGACTGGTTAACTGCGCTGCTTGTTGTAACGATGCCCCTAACCAAAATGTACCATGTAATGCAAATCTGTGTGGACTAGGTAAATTGATAAATGATCTTAAATACCTTATTGATAATTATAATCACAATTATGATTTTTTTTTAATTAGTTGTTTGCTGAGTTGGATGTTAGCTTTAAAACCACAAATGTGATTGTAATGTTATTTTTTGAGTAAATTTATCCTTCCTTGTGATATTTGTATATATTTGAAAAAGTTGGTTATAAAATAAGAAATTATCAAAAAAAAATATATATATTTTTTGAAAACCCTTTACAATTCTGTTTGATTTCAATGCACTTGGTCCAACAATGCAAAAGCACTGTAAACGTATTACGAGAGAAGTATCTGTAAAGTTCCCCCAAATTCCTGAACATCATGAACGTATGACATCTGCCTTTTTCTTAAAAAAAAATTACAAGAATTTGCATTCAGTTTATAAAGCAGGATGACGGTAGATATATGTAATACAAGAAAGGTAGATGTAGCATGAATTCAAAGATACAGTTGACTCTCGGCTACCACAATATGGGAAGAGCGGACTGTTGCGTTATCACGAGACAATAGTACAACGGTCCCATCTTTACTCTATATTTTGAATTTATTGCCCTTCTAGTTGTTGAAATCCTGCTCTATAGCATTATTCACTGACAAATGTTATTTTTTAAAGAAATGATTCATTAATATGTCCAAGCAATCTGAAAACAAAACATCATCACCTTGAATAACATATGTTGTGTGATTGGTGTTTCTGGAGGAGAATTATATTATTTCCATCATTATTAACAAGGGGTCGGAAAAATCATGCAGCATCAAAAGTCCAAAGGAAAATACAAAACAGGGGCAGAACAAACACGGATCTCTAAAAAATCTCATTTTATCTACTGTTTTGCAAAAAGGATTGTTTTAGGTGTCGAGATATTATACATGATAAAATATTTTCAAAACTGCAAAATAATGAAATTTCCACATCTGTTATACAAATGGAATATTCCTCAGGGTGTTTTACACTTTATAAACCGCGAATTTAGCAGTCTATCCCAAGTTAGATCGTTTTAACAAGAGCTTGGACTCTGGGCTGTACGTGACAAACTCAAATTTGATGAAAGCGAGGTCTACTTATGGTTTACTTCCAGTCATAGGTTAATAGATCTGTGAATGCACTGAACGAAATGACACTTGTTCGACTTAATCCAGGGCTGCGTATTTTAGTTGAAACAACGTCAATATCACACAACAGAGCAGTTCTTGAGAAAAGAGAACTCTCCGGTTTTGACAGTCTATGAATGTTAATAAGCTTCTCAATGTCAACAGGACATAACGGTCTTCTGAGTATAATGGCCCTTAAATGGACCTGTCAGGGAGCCTCATGTTCGCATTTTAAGCGTCTTTTTTAATCAAAACCCTATATTCCGAGACTCCTCTGACCAGTTCCCCTATTTTTATTATTTGACGTTTGCAAACATCAATTCAGAAAATGGGAGGAGGGAGAGGACAAGAGTCAGAAGAATCTCGGATTATCTATTTCCCTAGTCCAGGGGATAAAAATGGGAAACTTTTAATAAAAAAAGACCTCGAGGTCTTTAATGGGCAATCTTTTATAATATTCAGCTTCATTTAAGATACAAACAAGCAAACAATGCTCAGAATTTGATATGACCAAGTGACAATTTTTCTGAAAGTTTTCAAATTAAAACGTAAATTTCTTCACAGACAATGTACGACCAACAACAATTGGGTACCTGAGTGTTTCAAGTGACCTAAAATATTATCATGTTCCCTAAATAGCCATATTTGTCACACAGCCCTCCCAAATATTAAGCCTCAACCACTGACCTATAAATACTATACTTGTATGCATTTACCTTCAATCTGCTGACAAGTGAAGCTTCAAAATTTACATCTACCAAGCATAATTTCCTCTATTTCTTACGGAAACTTATAGTTAATTCATAGCTCTATAGAAACAGCCATACTGAAATCTACACGACCTATTTATCGATTGGTCGAAATCTACAGCGGCTGAAAGTGACCGGACTGAAATTGACTCGCCCTGTTTATCCATTGGTCTGAACCTACAGCGACCTTAGTAAAATCCCGGACTGCACGAAATAATCATGACGATGCCAGACTCAAGTCTCACAGGAGACGATTAAGCTGTTTCTTTTAGCTAACGTACTTTTGTACATTAACAGTAATTTAGTGAATTTTACTAACTTTTCATAATCAGTTTATTAATTAGTTAAAGAAAGATGTTAATATAAACAATAAAATGCTTTCTTTGATGATTCATTCGGGTTATGAAGGTAGCGATAATTGCAGGAAAATTTTACATAACGCGGGTTATGTATTTTTCCTGCAATGTCGCTACCTTCATATCGCAAATGAATCACCAAAGAAAGCATTTTATTGTTTAAATAATTGCAGGCCCTGTGTTTTTGCCAGACACCTGTCTTGTTTGCGATGGTATCCATAGTGACGTAGCATCCTGTACTACTGCTGCTACGTGTCCACCAAATGAGGTAACTTCGTAATTCGTTTACGCATGACAGATTATCTTTAATACTTTCCGGAATATTGTACCAAAATAATAACCTTAACCGAGGAAGTCAAGAGAAACACAAATAAAGGAATAAATTATATTATTCTTCCTTTCGCTGTATGGTTAAATATTTTATAGCATTGTACAATAAATCCTTTATGACACTAAAAATAATTTCATGTTTAAAGCAAATTGACAAAAACTCTTCAAGTGGAATCGTAAAGGGGCAAGGTCTAGATTTTTGTCAAATGTTATTTTTTCTATTTTTATATTGTTTACAATGTCTTATTAATGCAGTTTTAATGATAAACGAAAATTTGAATGTCGGTCGTAGAATCATAAGCAACATACGAAGCTCACAAGTTGAAAAGCAATTTTACCTTCCTTTTATATTCTTAATTTTTTCCTAAATCTACCAATCTTTAAAAAAGGAACTCTATTTGTAGCAAGAATTGTGCGAAAAAACAAATTTATATAATGGCAAAGACATTTTTTAATGATACTTGTATAATATTTTAAGCAAAAAAGTTTAAAAGAAATAGTAAAGTTAAGAATTCTAAATCGAATTCCTTAAAACACATAAGTATAATTATTCGTCTATGTTTTCGACGTAGTGTATTTGTGTAAAATTCATTGTAAGATAAAGCTGAATAAAAATGTGGTTTGCAGGTGTGTTACACCGGTATTCGAATTGTTGGCACAGCTCTTCGATACGTTTTTGGTTGTTATGAAGAACGCGTAAGTAACCTTGAATTGTTTTATATATATATATATATATATATATATATATATATATATATATATATATATATATATATATATATATATATATATATATATATATATATATATATATATATATATAATCAAGTGAGTGTATTTTGCAACAAATTCGACTCCTTTATATTTCGTTCTCTTTCGCCTAAGTTGTTAGCAGGCGAGTAAAAAAGGTGAAATTCAATCTTTAACTATTGTGCATATTAGTAAAAGTGTATAACATAAATTTAATAGGAATTCTAGAAGGAACAAACCCGTTTGCAAGTATAACATGGCAAAAGAAAAAACATTGAGCCAAAATGACCTTGTTGACAGTCGCAGTTTTTCTTAAGTCGGTAGCATTTGCAATTTGTGATTAACCCTCAAATTTTTATTTGCCTTTTTTAAGCAGTTTTGCCAAATAAACAGACATTATGGTAAGCGATGTTGTCAATTGGCCTCTTGATTCTAGATCTGAGTAAAAACAAAAATATGAAAGATATGAAAAAAAAAATCACGAGAAGAGAAATACTGTATAAGAAAAGAATGAAAAAGAACAGAGATTACATAAGGATGATTTATGACTGGTCACAAAGTTTTCTTTCCCAACTTTTCTCATTCCTATTATCGTATAATAGCCATTTTGTGAATCTTGTGAATGCAACAAAGATTCATAATACTCAGATGATAGTTAAGGTCCTTTAGCCTCTTGTATTACTTATTGAATACATGGTGTGGTGCTCAAATCTGAAAAAAAAACATTTTGCTTGGTCTTTGGTTTTTTTAATATCATAGTTAGACTTAAGTTGTAAATTAAATAGATGCACCTTCGAACTGATACCTTTATATCCATCTCATGTGCAAAGGTTTGTTTTACTTTAATTTGAGAAACCGATCTCTATCTTTGTAAAATGTCTTAAGGTTGTTGTATTAAAAAAGGTATGCTATGGTATGGTATCCAATGAGAATCAAGAATCCAGTATCCACCACCCACGTGCGAGAGTTATTCACGGGGATCAAGGAATGCACATCTGTGATGCTTGTTGTAAAGGAGATAGATGTAATGCTGCTGACTGTTTTTATCTTAAAAAGAGTAAGTCTACTCTCTCTCTCTCTCTCTCTCTCTCTCTCTCTCTCTCTCTCTCTCTCTCTCTCTCTTTTCAATTTTATTTTTTGCTGTTTTGTTAATTCTAATACTAGTAATAAATTGAATTTATAAAATTAAAAAAATATTTTCTAATCATAAACCTCTATCACCAATATACTCGTGTGTATCATTAGTAATAAATTACGTGGCACAATACTTTGCGATAAAACTTGTAGAGGGAAGTAAGAATTTGGTTAGGCTGTTGGGAAAGATGGTCGCAGTATCCTGCTTAAATGGAGTAAACTTCTGCATATTCGTATTATAGATTAATTTCCGTTACAACATCGGATTAGATTAACTGTTTTTTGAGGGGGGGGGGGTTCTTCGTGTCCTCATTTAAAAATAGGATGGTAGAGCAAAGCAATTTTATCGAAAATGTGCACATTTTATGTATCAGTTTTTAAAAAAGTATGTTTTTAACTTGCCCAAATATGTTTATGAAAATTAATATTTGCGGTCATTTTGAATTAGTAGATTCCAGAATATTGTTTCTAAAAAAAAAAAGGGCAATGGATTAATATACCGATGAAAATAATTTGTGAATTAAATGTCATCAAGTTATACGTGGTGATAGAATTGAGACTCTTAAGCCATGGATATCAACTTTTCCAGATATTATGATTTTAAAAAATGCATTTTAATTGTACAGTTATCGTGTATTTCTTTGAAAAGGTTTTAAGAGAAAAATGTCTAGCTGAGCTTATGTTTTTAGGAACAGTAAAGCAGTGAAAATATCACAGGTTTGGCGAATTCGTATAGTATAAAGATATT
The DNA here is from genome assembly GCF_963853765.1 of Magallana gigas. NCBI lineage: Eukaryota > Metazoa > Mollusca > Bivalvia > Ostreida > Ostreidae > Magallana > Magallana gigas. Next base: position 14,214,691 of record NC_088860.1, on the reverse strand, counting down.
AACCTGTACAGAATGATTTAGTTTGACGCCATTTATTAAAAAATCACAAACTGTTTTCAGGCGAGCAGATGGATTGGTTAATGCGCGATAGCGCGAAATGCTTATTTATCTTCTCGCCTTGTACAATTATTGACGCGAGGAATACTAATATCAATTAGATAAGCATGGCTATATTTAAGCATTGGATCATTATTATAAAAGTAATATAGTTTCATTACTACAACAGTGTGTGCATATAATTTGAGTAACGCGCGTTTGCGATTTATTATGATTTGTTTGCACATACCGTCACAATAATGAGACTATTTTTTTTAAAAATAATAAAATGCTTATATTTACATTTTACCTGTCACCTGAGTAAACCCAGGTGACCTATTGCTATCCGTTTTCGTCCGGCGTCGTGCGTTAACAATTTTACATTTTTAACTTCTTAAAAGCTACAAAACTGATTGTTACCATTTTTGGTGTGAGGGATCTGTTTGGTAAATGGAATATAAATTGTGAAATTCATGGCTCTACCACCCACGGAATGCCACATGTGGGCCCAAATATGCCCAAAAAAAGCCAAATTTCAAAAATCTTTTTCTCTACTCCCACGCAAATGAGGAAAAAATTGGTTGCATAGTTATGATGTCCATGAAACCTTCTACCAAAATTGTGAAATCCATGGCCCCTGAGTCAGGATTTCAGGCTCTAAAGTGGGGGCAAAAGGCCATATAGTAAAAATGTATTAAATCTTAGAAAATCTTCTTCGAAATTCTCTACTACAACATATATTTGTTAAAAGTGCATGATTATGAAGTCCATGAGGCCTTCTACAAAAATTGCGAAATTCATGACCCCTGGGTCAGAGGTTCGGGCTCTGGGGTGGGGCCAATAGGGCCGTATAGTAAAAATTTTTAAATCTTAGAAAATCTTCTTCTCCACTCCTACACATATGGACAAAAAACTGAATACATGGTTATGATGTCCATGAAACCTTCTACCAAAATTGTGAAATTCATGGCCCCTAGGTCAGGGGTTCAGGACATGAAGGGTGGGGGGGGGGCAATAAGGTAATAAAGTGTTAATGCATATAATGTTTAAAAATTTTCTTCTCTATTCTCACACATCTGTATAAAAAACTGACTTATAATTATGTTTACATGGAATTCCTCTACTGAAATTTTAATTTTATGTCCCCTGGAATATGGTTTTTGACTCTAGGACAGGGTCAAAAATGGATGTATAGGTGTTAATGCATATAATGTTAAAAATTATCTTCTTTACTCCCACACACCTAAAAAAAAACCTGAATTCATGATTTTGTAGACCTGATCTTTAAGTTTTTCGCCAAAATTATAAGTTTCAGAGTTCTTTTTGAAAGATATCAGGCAAGGAGATAGTCGTCATTACAAATTTATAAAATTTCTACTCTAGTATGAAACCTAATTAATTAAATGCATAAATGAGCCTCGTCGACAAGTTTGTGTATGGGTTATATGCTACTCAGGTGACGGTTAAGGCCAATTGGCATTTTGTTTAATCTTCAGTCTTGTCCACAAATGTGATATATGACTCAAAATTGCTGTATTATTTTAAAAGTCAGTTAAAATTAATGAAAGCCCCAAGCGTGGAGTCGCTTGTGATATGCACTTTAACAGCGTTCAACGTTTATGACGTCATAATAAAACTTACATTGTACAAAGTCTGTGTTATAGTATTATTCATGTATCTGCAGAAGCTTTCCACACACTTTATACAAATAATTTATCTGGAATGTAAATATCTACGTTTTATCATTAATTTGAAATATTAGCATAACAACTTTTTATATAATTATATTAATTAAAATACTGTCAACTTTAAGTTGAAAACTCCGTACTATTTTGTTTCAAAATGTTTTCAAATTTCATGTGATTTTGGTACAACAAACGTGGAAAGACTTCTGTCTTACAAATTAAGAGGAAAGAATGGCTCTACCGAATTTTGGCACATCAAATGACATATATTACAATATATGTTAAAATATGTCAAGTTATTGCCGATCTTGTTTTCTTTGCATGAGAAAAACATCAGCATTTCCTTAAACGTTAATCAAATGTTTTGCATTTGTTAAGACAATTTTCAATGTATTTGGGAACCTAAGTGCTAAAAAAATAAACGTAGATCATTTAACAAAATATTTTTCTTGTATACAAGAAAAATCAATAAATAATATCAAGTCTACAAACTTTTCTAACAAAGCTTTGCCAGTTTATTATGTCAATTATAATCATGATTGTAAATTAATCAAGTATTCTTCCTTTTCATGAAAATGTTTAGCATAAATGAACGTCTTATTTTACAGATATGACAATTGGTGATTTTAACAGTGGAGTAGTTGCACCGTCTGTAGTAACTCTATAGTTTGTGAGATACAACACAACACTTCCTGCTTTTGAAATAAAAAATATTAAACATGTTTCTTCAGATTTTTGCCCAAAAGAATAGTATAACAATAGTTATATTAAAGACCATACGTGATAAAGAACTCTATTCCTGACTTTAATTTTCTACTAAATAAAAATTATTTTTTGTAAAAGCTGATGAAAGTACATAATATATGTATACTATTATAAACTATCTTAACTAGTTCCTGTTAAACTGCACCTTGTCTAGTTGATCATTATTTGTCAGTAGATACTGACAGGAGATTTTGTTTCGCTGTTGCCAGTCAATTTCTTAAGACTTTGAGACTGTGTTGCTCTGTTTCAATGAGAGTGATGCAGTTCTACGGGGTCGGATGAGAGATACTACTTAATTTTGCTTGTGACATCAATATGAAACTGTTGAATTTGAAATTTTAAGCCAATGAAAGAAACGCTACAAATCTCAACGTTTGATCCTTATAATACTGAAAGAGATTATAGTCATGCATGGTAAAATGATATATCGCAAATATGATGACGTTATATTTATTATTCATACTGATAATACTTAGAAAGTACGAGAAAACAAAGTAAATATTTAGCAACAAAACACGAAGATATGATGATAAAAAAATTAAGTATCAAACATGAAAAATGCCACAAAACTCAGCTAACAAAAAGGTTATTAAAAAAATATACATATTATCACCCTAAAAAACAAGAGGCACAAGGACCACATCGCTCACCTGAGCCACAACTTTGATCAAATAAGCATTAAAGTATCAAAACACTTGACAACTAAGTACAGTAGATCATGCTTTAAAATTTTTAAAATCTTCCAATATTCATCCATATATTTTTATGGTAAATACCAAGCCCCATTTGTTGTTGTACCTGTAAAAAGATTTTTCTCTTTTCCTACATACCCCCCCCCCCCAAATTTGTGGCCCCACTTTTCCCTAAGGAATCATGGTTTGATCAAACTTTAATCTGCACAACTGTGCTTTCACACAAATTACTGCCTTTTGGACTTTAAAGATTTTCTCTGTATAGTCCTACGTAAGACTTCGAACCTCCACTGTGGCCCCGTCCTACCCCCGGGGACCATGACTTAAACTAACTTGAATCTACACTATTTGAGGATGCCTCCACACAAGTTTGAGCTTTTCTGGTTTAAAAGTTTTAAAGAAGAAAAATTTGAAAGATTTTCTCTATATATTCCTATGCAAAAATTCATCTCCCCATTGTGGCCCCACCCTACCCCTGGGGACCATGATTTAAAAAATTTTGAATCTCCACTATCTGAGGATGCTTCCATTCCAATTTGAGTTTTTCTGGCCTAATAGTTTTGAGAAGAAGACTATTAAAGATTTTCTCTAAAAATATTCCTATGTAAAAAGTCACCCCCCCCCCCAATTGTGGCCACAACATACCCCCGTGGACTATGCGTTAAAGAAACTTGAATCTTCACTACCTGAGGATGCTTCCACACAAGCTACAGCTTTTCTGGCCTAATATTTTTTGAGAAGAAGATTTTTGAAAAATATCAACAAATTTGTTATAATTCTAAATAATCTCCCCTTTAAAGAGGGTGTGGCCCTTCATTTAAACAAACTTAAATTCCCGTCAACCAGTGATGGTTTGTGCCAAGTATGGTTGAAATCTGCCCAGTGGCTGTTGAGAAGAAGATGAAAATGTGAAAAGTTAACGACAACGACAACGCCAACGACGGCAAAAAAACGAACAAATATTGATCAGAAAAAGCTCACTTGAGCTTTCAGCTCAGGTGAGCTAAAAATGTGATTTTTTTTTTTTTTGTCTTTTTAATTATTTAAAAGGAATTAATATAAACTTGTTGGGGAAAACATATACATATTTTACTTAATATCTTTTTGAGTGAGAAGACGTGGAAACAACACATCTCCATTAAAATATGTCAAAAATAAAAAAAAAAGTTTTTGCATCCTTTGCATTGTGTTGCTATATCTTTACACATTCTGATGAATCCAGCTGTATTTAAAAGATCTTCACCCATTTCCAGGTTTGAAAGAAACCACATAAAGAAAACAATTTGAAAATTATACAACGTATCAATATAAAGTTTTTATTTTTATTGTTAGCAGCAGGTCTTTAGCTCCCAGTGAAAAACAATTTAATTGGCATTCCTTGGAGGTATATTACTGTTTTAAAACACGTCATTGCCTGCAAAAAATGCTTTAACTGGAAGGAACATTTTCATGCAATGTTGCATAATTGTTGGCATATGAATCAAATTGTAAAAAAAACCCCACTAAATGTCACACTGTGTGCACATATACTTTTTTAAAAGAAAAGTTTAGGTTCATTTAATTTGTTTCATTTTTTCAAATTGCGAAGAATAGCAAAAAACACGTTTCTAATGTTATGAAACAAAGGCTTGTGGGTGCTTTTTCAGATTTATTTTTCAAACAGAAACCGTTGCAAACCCTATAGGGGTCAATTTATTAAAAAAAATCACACTAAATGAAATACCACATTTTTGTTGTGTATGTCCCCTATTATCGTTTATAAAGGCAGTACAATACAATACAATTTTAAAATCTATAATGCTAGCCTTGGGGATTTTATTTCATTTTAGGTGTAGGGATGGCTAAGCTGGCCGATGGTGTTTGAAGGATTAGTTCTTTACTCCTGCCTTCCCTGTTAATCCCCAAGACGGTCTTTTTGGTTCAGATCATGTGAATTTGCCTGTTTTCTCTCTTTCCTAAATCGACAATTCTTTACAAACGATTTTATGCTGCTGAATAAAATCATTTATTCTCGTCAGCGATGGAGTCTGATATTTTCTTTGAGAGAAGAAGTCCCCATCATTGTCCCAAAAAAGGGAATCTATGCTTCAATATTATAGCGTTGAAATTTTACCTTCCCATCAAGAGCATAAAGGTGCAATCTTCCGATAGCAATAACAATCGGCCAAAACAGTTACCTACTACCGCTGTATCGATCAAGTTTTCTCAAAGTAGGGCTAGAAAAAACTTTTTTTTAAAGAAGGTGGTATATTGCTGTCATTAAAACAAGGTAAAATCTTCCCTCATCACAGAAGCAGATATTAGAGTGTTGAACATGATAACACTATTAACCAATGTCTCTATATTGCATATGTGACTGCAACATTCCTACAGCCCAATTTTAATAGGTGACAACAAAGGTCGTTTACTCATATAGAAATTAACGTCTTCCAGCAAAACGTCCGTATTCAATTTTGATTCTTGAATCCTGTAAGGTGTTATTAAAGGTTGCCCGGCCATGATTAAAATAATAACGATGTCAGTATGCCCTTTATATTTATATTGTATTAAACTTTTATTGTTTTAATTATTTGTATTTTGTATTAAACTTTTATTGTTTTGATTAAGGTCAAGAGCTTGTAAATGAGTCCAGACGTCTTTATGGTGCTAAAACCATCAAGACGTCATAATATTCACGTGCTGAATTATGTAAAAAAAAAAAAAAAAGAAAGAAACAGTTTTTTGACATTTAATATTGAAACGTTTTCCGGGTTCGAAGATTTGGTTGCTCTCCTGAGCAATTATAATAAAACAATCAAAGCTTTAAATCAGTAATATATACAATTCGCTACTTTCTACTACAGCGCACGCGCTTCCTCAACAGAAAATATTCTGTTATCAGCCGACACAACACATGCAATAAAACCTTGAAAGCCTTATACGAGCACGTTAGGAATTTATTTGTGTCCTATTTACTGCTTCCTTTATAGCTTCTTCTCACCTCGGCTGTCTGTTCAGAACTCCGACTGAGAGCTCAGAAACTCTCCTTGTATATCCTAAGTCACGTGATACTTGGGGATCTAGAAACAGGAAGTAGTACTCTAGTATGAGAAGCGAATATGATTTGATTCCGACTTTCGTTTCAATTATTGAAAAAAGTAATCCAAACAAGTATACCTAGTTTGACATCATTTTAAAGAAGATGTCAAGAGCTTGTTTAATAATGGTATGTGGTTTTTTGTTTTGTTTTGTTTTTTCCTTTGGAGAGATTGTAGGCGTTCTAGAAATATTTCATTAGTCAAAAATGGACAAATTGCCAAGATTAATTACCTATTTACTTCATATTTCATAAAGAACGACTTTTTAAATTTGAACTCTGGCACATCCTATCAAACACAACTATTGTGTAAAAGCATCATGAAAGAATTTGTTTCTTGAATTTCATAAAGCTGTAGGCACCTTTCATTTTCTAAATCTTTACCTTAACTGAGATATTTGCAACAGCTTATTTTTGCAGAAACGATTATAATACAGTTGATTCTAAACTTTTAACATCATTTAATAAACCTTTCTATAAAATTAAAACATGAGTCAATTAGAGAACCTTAGAATAAGGAAACATTTGCTATATATATATATATATATATATATATATATATATATATATATATATATATATATATATATATATATGTGTGTGTGTGTGTGTGTGTGTGTGCTTTTAATACTTATACTGATGGCAGGTTAGAGAGAACGTTGATTTTAAATAAATCTTTATCCGTCAAATCTCTTCTTCTAAGCTTCTAAGGGGGGGGGGGGGTGTTTTCCTCTTTTTTGTTTGTGTGTGTGTTTGTTTGTTGTTGCTTTTCTTACTTTCTTAGTAAGAATTGAATACTTGCATCTGAATTTTAACAATGCCACAGGCAGTGACATAAATTTCGATGCGGAACACAACACAGAAGAAGCCATTTCCATATTTTTTCTTTGCATGGTTAAGGTTCTTTGTGCTGAATTCTTTTCTGTGATCACATACGAAACACCTTGTATACCTAAGATGACCAAAACATTAATTCCAATTATGGACACAAGCAGTTTTACTTGTTTTCTTATCTGAGTCGAACCCAAGTCGGTGTCTACGATATATGTATTTGGGACATACAGATAAAATAATGAAAATCTTATCATCATATGCATCTGCAGAAATAGCCACGCTATTACCCAGTCGTTTGAAAAGTAAGTGTATGTAATATGATTAAATATTCTATTCTGAAGGAATCAAAGATAATTGTACATGGTTGTCTTTTCCAAACTGCATCTGTCATAATACTGTTTTTCAATAAGTAAATGAATAACATTTACTTTAAAACCATTTAAAGTAGTTTGAGTATCGCACCATGTCACAATTGGGATTTTACAATATTTGTTTGAATTTTACATAGCGTTTAATACATGTATATCCAGTGTTCTTGTAAACAATGTCAATAATAAGCAATTAGAACGGTTATGTATGCACTGATTGAGAAATAGAAATGCACGAAGTTAAGAAACTCAGTTATGTAAACAAAAACAAAAAAACGACATTTCTGGGGATAAAAAAAAACCTGATCGATTACCTAGATGTCAAGTATTCTTCATTAGACAACCAGTTTGAGACTAACATGTATACATGTTAGCTAGATGTTTAATGCTTGCTAAAGAGAAATTAATGACAAATGACAAATTTAATTAATCATTTATATAACATATATTTAATTTAGTGTATCATTTTATTAGGATACTCATAGCGTAATGATCCTTATCCCCTGGTAAATGAATGATTAACAGTTGTATAATACATCTGTTTACATTTCAGAAAAAAGATGAAAGCGATTGGATTATTGTAAATTAGTAGCATCACAGTGATCCCTGATACATAATTTACATAACTTAGTTATGATCAAGCATTTGAAAAAAATGTACATTGTTTTCGTTTTGATTAAACGGTGGGTGCCCCCCCCCTTTTCCCTTTTAAAAACTAAAACCAGTTGAATCTTAGATACAAAACCTATTTGGTATTTAATCAATCATTAATCAAATAATGTTTTTTAAAAATCCCAAAATTGTTGGCGGAAATTTACTAGTATAACAAAATATGTCTTTTACGGAAACATTTCTTCAGGGTCTACTTGCTTTAGAGGTTATTTCGTGAAAAGTTATAATTATTTTACCAGATCTTTTGTGTTAGATCTATAAACTGTAAACCAATTATCATTCGCGACGACTTTATTTCGCGATTTACCTGAGATGAACTGGTTCGCGTCGACTTATTTCGGGACCAAGTCTTATCCACACCTGGTTTTTTTTAAATACAACTACGTATATATGGCAAAAACTGGTCCGCGTCGAGAAATATTTGAGACAATATGGATCTCACAATCCTCGCAAAGATTTTCGATCGAGATAAAAAGTTGGTTAACAGTTATAAATATCATTAATTTAAGTAAATAAAAATATTTCTCGTTTTGTATTTTGATATACCAGGCCCAATTAGTGTAGAATAGCGCAACAATATTGTGGTGATATGGTTTAAACAAATGGTTACTAGTATAATGTATTTTATATACCTACTTCTAATTTATCAATAACTGATATAATAATATTTTTTTAGAAAAACGGAAAAATTTGCTAATTTTCACCATTTTCACTCATTTTTAGCAAGGAATACAGATTTCTTAGAGGCGATAAAAAACTAAGCATGTAAACATATAATTTTTTAGTGTTTATGTATTGTTTGAATGTATATCTACATTGTGTATAATCTAAAACTAGGATTTCCATGATTGAGCTCATTTAGTGCCGAGAATAGTACTACCTTAAAGGACATGGAAACAGCTTTATGTAAGTTTTCATTATTTTAAACCAAAAAGAAAGTTAAATGTAAATATTTGAAGATTGATTATATTTTAAATCGCACATTCTATTATTTAGAAACTTGTGTTCTTTTCCTTTGCAAAGTGTATTTCAAAATTTCAAAAAGATTCTTAAATGTACTTCAATATATATGTGGCGTTGTTTCACGTTGTGGATGAAGTTTTCAAAAAGTCAGAACATTCATATGACAAATGGTAGGCGATTGCTTATAGAGTATAATATCTTTTTTGAAATCTTAAATCGCATACATTCTATAGTCAATAGTTTATCGCATGATATGTCTTAATTTACAACCTTGGCACTGTTACACTTATTTTGCACACACACACACACACACACACACACACAATTTGAAATTTAAAAAAAATGGCCATTTTTCTAATTTAATCGATTTTGATCCATCTATGTATTTTCGTTCCTCATTTCAAAATCAAACAAATCAGAATCATTTATCGTGAAGAGTTGACAGAATTATACATATGAAATTGAAATAATGATTTGAAAATCCATTGGTGTACATTAATTATTGAATTTCTAGAAAGTAGAATTTTTTGGATCTTAAAAACATTTGTTACTAATGTGAACGTAAAATGACATATATTGAATATTTTTTTATCTACTTTATTATTCAGTATTTGTATCAATGTGATTTTGTATTTCAGCTTTTGTTGTCAGCTTGTCCTTGCTTGGTAAGTCGTATTGGCTTGCAATTTCTAACGTTCAACTTTCGTCTTGTTTTAAATTCTTCACACCAAACTTCCGTTGAGAATTTTTTAAATTGTATATATTAACCGACTAGTTTGCGAAGTTTTTTATTTCCTTATAAACAACTAATGTGAATGAGGCATGTATAAAACCGGTTACACATGTCAATTTACACTGTGTTTATATATATGCTAGTTGATAACTGTTTCTTTTTATTTCTAAAAAAAACGAATAAATATTAAACTTATATATTGACAGGCATTATTCATGCCGGACCAATCTGCATGCGATGCATTAATGTGGCTGACATTTCAAATTGCGTAACAAACACCATTCAGTGCGGTTACAATGAGGTAAGCAGATTTATGAATGAATTAATTTAAAATATTTCAAACATTCTGTAAAAAAGATATGATTCGTTTCACTAAATCATCTTCTTGATTTATATAACAATGTGACAGATAAGTTTTTTATTGATGTGAGAAATTTATCACTTAAATGATAGAAGAATTGTTCTCGAAACTGTTTTTTTATAAAATACGAACCAATGTTAAGAAGCATAATAAATTGCAGGGAGAAAATCTTTAAAAAAAAATTCTTGCCTTATTTTTTGCCAAAACAGTTTTGTACACATCTTTGGTTTATCAAAAAGTTAAAAAGGCGGGAAAAGTTTGAAATTTTTGGGATTCAAGAGAACATGATTGCAACAAATCTCAAAAAGTTGATAAATGACAATACTATAATAAAATCAGGGGGATGTAAAATACGTTTGTACATACTAACGAATATGAGATCGGTGCACTTTTCTCAGAATTCCTTCAAACAATTTTGATTAATGCATACTTCCTGGGAAAAGATACCAGTGCATATTCTAGAGGTATCAATAAGTTCATTGATTTGATATGAATTTGATCGTGGTATATTTTTTCAGAGATAGTTGAGTTATCATTTGAGACACTTTTCATCTTAATATTCATAATATGAAACAAGATCTTGAATAGATGTTAAAATAGTCCGGATGGATTGATTTAGTTTTAACAGCGATATGATTATTTAGTTATCAAACAATTAATGGATTTGCTTTTTCATAAGCATGCGTTTAAATATGTTATTTTTCAAAATCAGTAGAATATTTTTTGCAGATTACCAATGTAGTTTTGTTTTGATAATAAAATTTGCTGAATATCTAGAGGATGCGCACATTAAACTTGACCTTACTTTTGGCGGTATTGTTATTTTATTATCACCGATAACTTTAAATGAGAAGAGTTTACTTAAGGAGGCGGACTTAAGTTTTCTTTGCAGATGTTTTTGTGCATTTTAGTAAAATACAGTGTAGTTTTTTCGATACCATTCATTGAATTGCACACAATAAACAAAACAGAAAAAAAATAATTAGATTTTTTTAAAGAAAAAAATAATTTCTAGACGATTTTTTGTTTTTGGTAGGTGAGCGTTGCCATTGTGCTTTCATGACGTTATGATGAAATAAGGCTTTGTTGGAGTACTTTATAAGAAATGACATGAAAGAATAAGTAAAAAAAAAAATGCGTACGCTTTTGAAATTTACAGACAGAATTATGCTATCCCAAGGCTTATCGTTTTTAATTTTTGAATGAACGTATCGTACCAATCTTCATTTGTAATACTAGTACTCAAACAATTGCCAAATTTGGTCTATTTTGATAATTCGAGATGACCCCCACTAAATACCAGACGATAAAATTTAGTATGCTTTACATATAATTTAAAAAATGATATTACTAATCACATATTACAATTTAAGGAAAAACGCTATAATTATTCAATTTTCTTCGAAGTGAAAAAATGACATATTCCTAAAGTAAATGTACCCAAACTTTGATATGGCTCCTATAAAGAACGAGATCGCTTTTCTTGAAACTTCGCAAGTAATCTAGAGTTTATGTTAATTACACTTGGTTAAAAAAAAAAGCAGTTTTGATAATGTAGTTTTTATGCACCTAAATCGACATTAATTTTTAATACGGCTTTCTTTTGCAAAATCATACAAATAAAGCGCAAACAATTATTCATATAGGTATAAAAATCCAAACAGTATTCAAGTTTGCTGTATTTTTTACGTTTTTACCCTTTGTTGTTAAAACGCTTAGGAATTTTTTTTTTGTAAGGAACTACTTTACTCCAGAAAAATTGTGACTTAATATAGATTGATTTTAGTTAATATTACATCATATAAATCTACAACTTTTTATGTTCTAAATGTTCTTAAAACAGGTACAAATTGCAATGAAGTTCCACTATTCAAGATTTTTATGTAATATTAACTATTATTTTAGCAATGTTACCTGGAAAGTGTATTAAACGAGGATCTCAGAATAACGTACAATGCCGGATGCCAGTCTAACACGGTTTGTATGGTTCTTTTCTTAATCATTGAAACTTTAAAGTCATAAAAGACGAATATTTTTATTCAGAAATAGCTTCAAAAAAATAGTACACAAAGTGTTTTACAAATCAATTGGATATATTCTATTTAATGAGTATCTTACACCCAGTTGATCAATGCAGTATTTTTTTAAACCTACTCAATGATATCACGAGCAGGCGATGGAAATAAAACTACTGTAGATTCCTTTTTTACGCGAGTGCTTAATTCCGTGATTTAATCGTTTTCCATCAAATCGCGAGAACGAAAAATCGCGAATCCCGAATTTTTATAATAGTTTTTTGTTGTTTACATATTTCCAAAAAATAAAAGCGATATTTTGAAATTCGTGATATGTATTTTTCGCGATTTTACGCGTATTATAATTTCTCGCGTTTAAATAGGAATCTGCGGTATATATATATTGATGGAATTTTTATGTTAAACTAGATTTTTGGTTTTTTTTGGTCAATATTCTTGATTTTTTTATTCAAATATTTTGTAAAATTAAAATAAAAAACAAAGAGGATAGTTAGAGGAGCGGGCAAGTATGAAAATCTAAACTGAAATTGATTACATATCTATGTGGCCAATATTCTTTTTGTTGCAGCTGACTGGAAAAATTACAACCTTTTTGGTGTGATCCAAATGCAGTTTATTGTTGTACTGAAAATACATTTATAGTTTTTGCATCATTTATTTGATGTAAAAAGATCAATGTTTAATTGCATATACATTCATCAGAACTTTTATTTCAAAACGGGATAGGCGTATAGTACGTCATAAGTCAAATTTCACTACATTTGTATAATTTTTCACACTGCCCCAAAAAGAATATAGGATAAAAACATGTTTTTTAAAAAATGGAAAAAGGGGAACAACCCCACCCCACCCAGCTCCTGCTCCTTTGCTTACAAACCTTATCAATATATAAGTAGATTTGTCAACAAAATCTATTCATGGTTTACTTATTTTTTATAGAATATTCAAGGTGTACCGTCTATCTGTCAGTGGTTTAAAAAGTTGTGCAACCTAAAACACTAATGCATGCATATCTATTGATATAATTTACACCACAGTTTCACGAGCTAAGGTATCTGCCCGATGCACGTTGAACTTCCTCAAAATTTTTCATAGATGTTATAAAGTTAACCTGCGTTTTCGCTACCCCGTTCTAGAAAGTTCGTTACATCAAAACTTAAATAGCGCATTCAAAAAACGAATAGCTCAGCTTATTTATTCAACATTGTTAAATCTTATTTCTGTCATACTCGGAATAAGTTCACTCTTATGTAATTATTCAAATATCATTTCAATTCAAGTATATATTTTGATGCAAACTCCCACTAACTTAGATCCGCCAAAGCATTTCCGACACCATACTTTCATTTTTGCTATTTCAAGCTAGTTTATAAAAAATGAAAGTAGGTTCTTAATTGATTTTACAATGAATAAAAATAAATTATATTTTACGGACATCATTATTGATCTGCGTGATGTTACATTAAAGTTTTATTCAAATTAATGTTATTTTATCAAGTAGTGGGCCTTATTTTCTGATTTTAGTTGTAAAAATTAAATTATAAGGAATGAATTTAATTCCTACTTCCGTTAAAGGTAGATATTACAGGTAATTTCTTAAGGTAATGATCGATGCATCATAAAACAACGTCTGACTTTTCTCGTTATTATTTCTTGTCCGTGCCCGAGGCACAGACAATATACCTAACAAAGGAACCAAGCTGATTTAGAAATTCATTCATAACAAATCTATTAAAATTACTGGCGACTGTAATTAGATACGGAATGAAAACAACGCCGGCTGAGTCAAATGAATATTTTAGATATTGATCGTTTACTTATATTTTTCTGTACAAATTAATTTGAATCTAAACCTGAATGATTGTTTTAAATTGTTTTTGAAAAATGTTTACATTTGCAAATATGCTCTCTTACATAAACCTACACAATAGCAAAACCGTTTTCTGTATGAACGTTTTAGTGAAGTCACATTAATTATTGCACGAGCTTTTTAGTTAACGGTTGGATTATTGAAAATATAAGAACACGGTTATGTTAAAAATGCCTTTCTCAAACGTAAATATGTCTAATTAACAGTTATGTTAAAAAGTTCACCAGGGTATATTAACATCTACCGAGTATGATTCCCTCTTTTTTACGGAAACTTGTACATGTAGTTAATTCATAGCTCTATAGAAACAACCAGACTGAAATCTACACGCCCCATTTATCGATTGTTCCAAACATACAACGACCTAAAAAAAGAAAAATCACGGCCTTTAAGAAATAACCATAATGATTTCAGACCTAAATTCACATAGAAGACGATTTGGCTGTTTTTTTTAGCTAAAGTACTTATGTACATTAACAGTAATTTAGTAAATTTTACTTACTTTTTACTATTAGTTTATTAATTTGTTAAAAGTTATATGTAAATATAATCAATAAAATGCTTTCTTTGGTGATTTATTATGAAGGTTTTTTGCAGAAATTTATTTTACATAACCCGCTTTCCTGGTTTATGTGTGTTTTCTTAGTGTCAATTGCCAAGGGCTTTAAAGAGCAAATTTAAAAAAAAGAAAGAAATTTCTAAGTTTTAAGAAACTAAAAGTTATGATATATACTGTAGATTTTTTATTTCTCGCGAGGACTTACGAAATTCCGCGAATCAACCGTTTTGCATCAAATCTGAAGAATATAAAATCGCGAACGCCGAATTTTTACCATAGTTTAATCTACTTTACATCTGTTCGTGAAATGTGTTTCTTGCGATTTTACGCTTATATTAATTCCTCGCGTATAAATAGGAATATACAGTACATGTAATTACTAAGATGCATATTTCATTTACAAAAATATGATATTAACACATTGAAAGTTATGTATATTAATATATAATGTAATTTGTCATAAACTTAACAATTACATGTAATTGTTTTTAGAATTCCAGCGTTTTGAAAATGCCTCTCTTTTAGAGCGTATATACCTATGGTCTGTCTTATCATGTGACTGCTGGGTTTTTTTACTGTTTTTATAGATGTACATATAATATTTTTTTAGTCCTGTTGTATTATGCAGATCGCTATTCTTTGTAAAGTGTTTAAAGTTTTATTTAAAATAAGACGTTGTATGAATTTTAGTATTATTTTATTACTGTTTAGATATTTACGATGGTAGGGTCGTTTATTGATTGACACTGTCCTATTTGTAGGTTTGTTCTACCTTGGCCCCGACATATGTTGGATATAAAAAGAGAGGGCTGGTTAACTGTGCCGCTTGTTGTAACGAGGCCCCGGGAAAAGATGGTCCATGTAATGCACACTTATGCGGAGTCTGTAAGAATTGGATGATTCAATTCTATATAAGAATCATACACTAGAATAAGGGGTCCGGCCACCCATAGTCACTAATTTTCTTTCTATTTCATACATGAATACAAATACATATAAAAAGTCCAATGACACTAAAATCTTTATGTTTATGAGATATGCAAACCATTAATTTTAAAATTATTTAACGATGTCAAATGTTACCATGAAAACCACTAAATATTATAGAAATATATTGGTTGGGTTATTTCTTCTTTATCAAAGTAAATTGATTTCAATCAAAACCTTTATTTCTTGTCAATCTATACTATATACATGTACACATACTATACACACGATTAATAAACATCGACACCTCTTCTTATGCTAACAAAACCAAGAAAAAAAGGAAAGGAATAAAGGTGATTCTGATTGATTAACATTATCGACTTTTAAGATTTGGATGTTCCGTTCTGGTTAGATTGTGTAAAGAGCTTACATTTTCATTTCATATCGAAAGAAATGTTGTTACACAACTCAAAAGAGATTGCTTTTATGGAAATATGTAGAATAAAAAATAACCCAGAGATTCCTACTTTTAAAAAAACTCCATAGCAGCGGCAATTATCGTCAGAAAAAATTATGGGTTTTTAAAGCTGCGTTTAAGTTAAGAATTAAGGTCAGTCAGACGACACGTTCCTCGAGCATTTTTTGTGTCTTTTTTGTATCTCCTTGTAATAAAGAGTTGTAATAAAAAATTATTACATGTATTTTTATAATGATTTTTAAAATGATTAAAATTTACTTGTATATGGATATACATGTATGCCTAGATGGCTCATTCTGCCAGGAGCGAGGTTCTAGAGGTTGTGAGTTCAAAACCCGGCCCAATAGTTGTGCTGTATTGAATTCTATATCAGCAATTCAAGTGTATTTTCAAGAAGATTATATAGGAACTTGCAATCTCTAGTTTTTTGCAGAAATGCCTGGTACGGTATCCTAATTTTTTGCAAGAAGGCTTGTCAGAGTAGTAGTAAACCATTAACAAATTCCTGGAAAATGTTATATGAAATTGAGGAACTTGTCGTCTGACCTTGAATTTGTTTTCTTCAGCAATGAAATATCAAAATTTCAAATTCTATATTTAGACCTATTTAAGAATGCATCAAAACAATAGCGTTTTCCTTATTATTCTGCTTGTTATCTTAGCAACGGCCAATATTGCGCAGTCAACATAGTGGGTAAAATAGTTTTGGAATGTCATTTCAATTTCAAATTTAATATTAAAAACCCAATTTTTTAATTAATATTTTTAATCCCAAACGAAACACTTAAGAATTTTTTTCCTATAGTTTAAAATAATGACAATTTATTCTCATAAGATATTTTACTTTGTTAACCCCAAGTTATTTCCATTACTCATGATGGATTCTCAAACTGTAACATCCTATTTTCCGTGTTTACCCTTGGTTACTATGGCAACAGTATAACAAAGCAACAATTCAGTTATGTTAGCTTTTTTCACTTAAAGTATATCAGAATGAAAAGGATGAAAAAATCGGTGATATGCATGACCATCGAAATTTGATTCTTACAGAGTTGATCTTACACTTTAAACAGAATAGAGAAAATGAATGCATAACAATTCCTTCCATACACGTATACATTATCCCTGTGTTTGCAGTAAAAAATATTTTCATTTGTACTTGTTTAACTAATAAAATCAGGGACATTCATTATTGCAAAAAATAAAGTTTGATGTCCAATTGAATGAAGGACTCTTGTTATACTTTTTATCAAATCATTAATCTATTTTCTGAAAACATAAATCAGTCAGTTTATACGAGTTTACCACCCAAAAATGTTAGTTGGTGTAATCCGATATATCTGCGAATGTTATGTCAAAGCCATCAAAATGATGTCTTAGAATTAATAGAATAACCTGTATCGAAACAAACATGCATGAAACATGCATGAATGGGATAATATATGATTTATTGTAGTTTTTGCAATTGAAAAAAAGATGTTTTAATCCTAATCATTCTTGTAAAGCAACAAATAAGTAGATATGAAAGTAATAAACCACAAAAAGCAGCAGATTTCAACTGGATGACTGTTCTATGTTTACGTTAAAATTGTAACATGGTTACATGTTCAGCGGTACAATTTATCAAGAAAACCAGTCTCTAGAAATGATAATGTTTTCTAATATCAAAATGAAATATTTTGATTCATTTAAGCCCCAGGGGATTTACAAAAAACCTGTGTTGTATGTGATGGTGTCCACAGTGATGTAGCACAGTGTACCACGACCGCAGTGTGTCCACCAAATGAGGTGAGCGGAATGTTTGCAAAACAACGTTAGGATATTTACATGTAAAATTATGTTTGATAAAGATAAAGAATCTTTGAATGTTTGCAAAAAACGTCAGGATATTTAAAATTTTGTTTGATAAAAAAGTTTAGAAGACGAAGATTATTTATAAATTTTGATAACTATTTTTAACTGTGAGACATTCTTATTAGATCAAAGCTTTGATCAAACAAAGGTTTTTGTCATGTATTTGTCGTTGATAACAATAAATATTTAATGTCTTGTTGTAAGGTGTCATTGGGTGGGTGTGGGAGGGGGTGTGTGTGGACGGTTCTGTAGCAGTCGTCAGCTGTTTACAAAAAATGGCTAAACATATCTTTAAACCAATTTATAACAATCGATTATATAATAAGAGTAATGAAGTAATGAGGTTTTTTTTACATAAGCAAAGATTAGACGTGTTCTTTTTTTTGTAGAAATTTCAATCAGACATACTGAACCCGTATGTAAAAAATTAATTTTGTATTTATAGCGTCTAGATCCGGTACATGTACAGATAATACAATAACATTTTTTAATCATATATTCCACCAATTTTATGATTTTTCATGATAAGGCCGATTTGGACCCTTTAAGGGCCTAGCTCTTTGTAAAAAAAATTATTAACGCTAATCAAATAAAATTCAAAATCTTCTGACTTTTGCATTGACAGCTTTGCTTTAGTGGAATTCGAATTGCCCAATCAGCTATTCGATATGTTGTTGGATGTTACGAAGAGCGCGTAAGTTACAAATTACTTTACTTTCATAGAAGTAAGAAATCATGATTTTATCTAACGTGGTTAATGTTATGCATGAATTCGTATAGGAAAACCAACTGATATTCTTTTTAGATAAGTACACGCGTGTATCAATTTCAAAAATAAAGAAACCTGTTTGTAAGATTTATCTATGACAACAATTTGATAAATAAGTGGAAACCGGTTTGTCAATAACAACAAATCTCTACCATTCAAAGATGTATGGTCAAACCTGACAAAGATGTATGGTCAAACCTGAAGTGCAAAATTAAAATTAGATGTTGTCAATGGACAACAATACCCGCACCAAGTGTTTAACATTATCAGTAACATTACCTTTTTCTGGAAGTTTTTAAAAATTATGAACTTTTTTATTTATCAATAATCTTCACAATTCATGTCATAGAAATGTGTTTTTATATGCAGAATAGGATAAATTAACGTGCATTAACCTTTCTTTTGTGGTGATCAGCTTAGATAATTCATAGTGTGCTATAATTGGAATTATGATGTTGACCAATAAAGGTAAGCACAATACATGTACATTATGTAGTATCGCAATATTATAAGACACTGGTATACATAAGTATTACTTTTACTTTTTAAATAAGTGATCTCTCTTTGCAAGCATACTGTACCATCATCTTTTTATATCTAAATAAGCTTTATCTTGGTTACCTCTCCTATTGCATTTGTACAGTTTCTGTCATTTTAATTGCAAAAGTCATTTTTGGGAGTTGATTTTAATCAACTCTCCTATGCACTTACTCGGGCAAAGCGAAAGTGAAACAGTGTTTGGACCTAAGCACAAATCAATACCGCTGATAACACTTAGATCTTGAAAATAATCGATAAATTCGATGCTATGTATTCTAAGCATTGTTTTTCAAGAAAACTTATTTATTAATACCATGAAAATACTAAGATTTTAAATAGTACAAACAGTTTAGATATTCTTTAAAGTCGTATGTATTCCTACGGAATAAATACGGAATTAGGTCATAAAACAATTATTTAATGCCTGAACAGTAAATAGACTTGAATTTTTTCCCTTGGTGCAGGCCGTTGGCCTCGGGCAATAGATCATACTGAGCTGTTCCTGCACCAAGGGAAAAATAGGGATGAAGATGATCTAGTAAGCCACAGAGGTGAAACTGATCAAGTCTTAAGCAATTCACTTGATGATGTTATTGATGTTCACGAGGACAATCGTTCAGAGTTTGATAACTCTGTCTTGGGTTCAGTACATACGCATGACACAGACTCTAATGGTTCATGCATGGTAGACTGGAAAAATTTTGTTAAAAAAGTGTCTACAGAACTGAACATCAACTCAGAGCCGAGACTTCAAATCATACATGTCAAATCGTTTGATTGGGACAAAATCATCTACCCCACAACAGTCTTTGCCTATGGATGGGTACATTTTGAACACATTAACAGATGTTGCTGAAGAATTCCAGCGAAAAGATGCAATTCGGACTTATAAAGCATCAGATGATGAAAAATACCGAGTCACTTCCTTCGACTTTGACAAGTACTGCACAACGCCGCGCCTTGATGACAACATTGAGGACAGCAGTTTTACAACAGGGAGAAAAGGAAACAAAAATTCTTACCATTTCCGCAACCCTATGTTGGATTCACGCAACACTGAGTTATGGAAGATAGATCAAGGATCTCGACTTCTTCTTAGAGAGTTGACATATGCCTCTCTAATTACGTCCTACATTGATAACGTTGTATCTGATGAGGACAAAACAGAGGCCCTACAAGCACTCATGCAGGTGTTCAAGTCAATGGCTGATGTTACTTCCCGCATGTTAGTGGGCGCAGTTGCAGCCCGCAGATCCATTCACATTGAGGATTTGGCTTTTAAAAACAAAGCAACTGAAAACAAACTCCTTGTACAGACAACTCTGAATCCTAAGCTCTTTTGTGGGAAGTATTTTGATATTCTTCACGCAAGTGCAGAAAGTATGCGCGATGTTAAAGAAACACAGCACCTGAGGGGTTCAAAGCAGAGAGATGGTTCAGCCCTTAGTTCTGCGAGGAAAAGAAAGAGAGATGATTCAGTGGGCACCTCGGAACTGAAAGAACAGCAGTCATCCTTTGCAAAGAAGGGAAAGTTTGCTGCAGAAAAGAATCAAAAGACTACTATAGGAAGAGGACGAAAATTTTAATTCGATAGGTTCCTTCAGAGGTCAAACTCGTGGCTCTGCACAATATCGTTTGGGGTTTCGCCCCCCAAAGTAATTTTGGCGGATCAATTAGAGACTCGACTCGAGTTGCAGAAATCAACCAAAGTAGGCTGTCGGATCATTTCGTACCACAGGGAGTGGATGAAAATTACATCCAACGATTCGATTTTAAAAATAGTCTAGGAAGGACTCAAACTTGTTTTCATAAAGCATCCTCCAAATACAGGAGTAAGAATAACAAATATACAAGATGTCGTCCAAAGACAATGTATTTTAGAAGAAATAGAAAGTTTATTAGGAAAGCATGCCATAGAGATTGTTCCCAAGACCCAGGAAGGTCAGGGGTTTTACAGCACCTTTTTTGTTGTTCCAAAACGAGACGGAGGTTAACGTCCGATTCTCAATTTGAAACCGTTAAATATATTTCTCCAAAATCAACATTTCAAGATGGAATCTCTAAGGTCAATAATACAGGCTCTGAATGTAGGAGACTGGGTGGCATCAATAGATCTAAAGGATGCATATCTACATGTTCCAATTTATCCAGAAGACAGGAAATACCTCAGGTTTTGCATAGACAATATCCATTATCAATCCAGGTCAATGCCCTTCGGTCTAGCAACAGCCCCAAGAGTGTTTACGAAATTAATGGGGGCAAAAGGTGCACATCTAAGAAGTCAACAGATTTCCATTTATATGTACCTGGACGATTGGCTTCTCAAAAATGCAGATCGAATGACATTAGTTCATCAATTAAGGAGAACTTTGTTTCTGCTGATGGACTTGGGCCTGGTAATAAATCAATCCAAGTCAATTCTGCAACCAACGCAACAGATAACGTATCTTGGAGCACTATTCAACCTCCAACAGGGTATGGTCTACCCCAGTTTTCTCAGTCTGCGTGGGGCAATTTCTACCATGGTTATGGAATCTTTTATCCCAGCACGTACATTCCTCAGAGTCCTTGGTTTAATGGCAGCCTGTATAGATTTGGTACCTCTTGCCAGACTCAAGATGCGTCCCATTCAGTTCTGCCTTCTGTCCCAGTGGCGTCCACATGTGGACGAACTGGATCATATGATTCAAATCGACAGTTTCCTCATCCCACATCTTCTCTGGTGGATAGAGAGAGGGAACGTTCTGGCAGGGACGTCTATTCTGAGCTTCAGAGCAGACCTAACCTTGTGGACGGATGCATCAACTTACGGGTCAGGAGCCCACCTAGAGGATCGCAATGTGTCGGGGAAATGGACGGTGATAGAACAGTCATCACATATAAATCTGTTGGAACTCAGTGCAGTGGAGAATGCACTTTATCACTTAAGGGACAATGTCAAACACGGGCAAGTCTTGCTGAGGACAGACAATTCAACAGTAGTGTCTTACATCAATCACCAAGGGGGGACAAAGTCTGCAGCCCTATGCGTGATGACATGGAGGATTCTGCATTGGTGTCACCTTCTCGGGATACAGCTCAAAGCAGCCCACATTCCAGGGAAAAAGAATGTAAAAGCGGATCAGTTGTCCAGAGGGCGACAAATTCCCAAGATGACAGAATGGAGTCTCAACCAAGAAATAGTTCAGCAGATTTTTCGAGTTTTCCCCACTCCAAACATAGATTTATTCGCAACAAGGGAAAACCAGAAACTAGCAGTGTTTTGTTCTCCGTTTCCCGACCCCTTGGCATGGGAATGCGATGAGCTAGCTGTAGATTGGACAGGAATGTTTGCATATGCATTTCCTCCTCCCATATTAATTCCGAGAGTACTCAGGAAAGTGGAACAGGAGTCGTGTGTTCTTCTCCTCATCGCTCCGTTTTCACCAAGACAGTCATGGTTTCCAGACCTACTACATCTATTGGTCGACATTCCAAAGGAACTTCCAATAATAAGAGACATGTTGACTCAAAGAAGAGGGCAGTTCATTCATCAAAGTCCATAAAGTCTGCATCTGGCGGTTTGGAAAATTTCAAACAACAAAGAACAGAGAAAAGATTTTCTGAGAAAGCTAAGTCATTTATCTTCAACACCCGAAGACAGTCAAAAAGAAAAATCTATGATGCTAGAATACGAATCTACAAGGAATGGTGTGCCAAGAACCAAAAGGATTCAGTTGAGGCCACTGTAGCTGATTTAGCAGACTTCTTCATCTATTTGCATGAAGAACGTAATTGTAAGCCAAATACTTTAATGGGTTATAGGTCAGCGATAACATCTATGCATAAGGGTTGGAGCAATAGTTCTGTTATTAACAACACTGATCTGTCAAAGTTAATAAAAGGAATATACAATTCTGAACCTAATGTACGACCATTACTTCCAAATTGGGATTTGCCGACTGTCCTTTGGAAGTTGTGTGACTCCCCATTGGAACCGATGAATTCATGCGATATGAAGTACCTTACATGGAAGACAGTGTTCCTTGTAGCTCTGGCAACAGCATCAAGAGTAAGCGAAATTCAAGCTCTTTCAATTGGAGAGTCACATTTACGTCTTGAGCAGAATGGAATACGTTTATTACCAAATATACAGTTTTTAGCCAAAACTCAGAGATTAGGAAAGCCATGGAAACCAATATTCATACCAGATTTTAATAGCTTTGCAACAGACAGTAGAGACTTGCTTTTGTGTCCTTGTAGAGCACTTAAAATGTACCTAAAAAGGACAGAGTCTTCTCGTGGTGATGAAAAGTGTTTATTCTTGACTTACAAATCGGACTCACAAAAACCATCATCCAAGAATTCAATTTCAAGATGGATTGTGTCACTAGTAAAGTTTGTGTATGAACATAACAGTGAGACTTTATCTCATGTGCGTGCACATGATACAAGACGATTGGCAACTTCATGGGCCCTTTCAGTGGTGCAACTCTAGAAGAAATTCTACAGACAGCTCATTTGGGCAACAGAAAACACCTTTACTTCATTCTATATGAGAGATGTTCCTCAAGGAGAAGCTCGCTTTGCCAGGTCATCAGTCCTTGATACATCGAGATGGGCAAAAGAAAAAGAACAAAAATAGAATATCTTTTTGGGTGAGTGTATTCTTTATTTTACTATTATATGATAGTGATTGTAATCTCCCGCCCAATATTTCTGTTACAAATTCTGCAAAAAGTTGATGCAGGTAAGTATAGATATTGATGTAAACTTGAGGTTTTTAAAGGTAAAACCCCTGTTTACGAAATATCTATACTTACCTGCATCACCCACCCCTGTTCATTGGGTCCTAGTTGTGTAGGCCCTCACAAAACTGAAACGGAAGTATGCTTGTGCATTATGGGTAAACACTAGATGATACCACAGGGGTAGTCTCAAAAGTTCAGGCATGATCGTAGGCAGCTCGGGGAAAATGCAAAAAGTTGATGCAGGTAAGTATAGATATCTCGTAAACAGGGGTTTTACCTTTAAAAACCTTCAATTGTCTAGATCCGCGCATGTATATCCCTTATTAAACTTCTAATGATATAACTTTTTTTAAATAAAAAACTTGGATCTCTTTTTGTTTGAAATAAAGAAAAAACCCTTCTATTTACACTTTCAATTGTTGAATGATCTATTAAAACCAAAATATAATTTGTGGCATAAAAAGTATAAAAAAAAATTAACTGGTAAAAAATGCTTAATTAACAAACGAACTATTGAGGTATGATGAGAAGTCTTATTTTCTACCTGAAGTTAAAACTAATAACAATAAATAATTAGAATTTTTTAAATGTTTATCCTCCACCCACCCACCCCAAATCAAACCTGGTTTTAAAGATTCAAAGTCTTCTAACATTCTTGCATGTGTACAGTAGCAAAGAAGAAGAGTTTACAATGCCAGTCGAATCCCCAGCACCTGGGATATTTTAACAACTTATGTGCATCTCCTATAAAGGAATCTTGAAGGTGTGCACCAGGACATGTATAAAATAAAATTACATTACTCATTAACAAACATACATTCATACTTTATACTTGTCTTCTTATTTTCATTTCCATGGATGTTAAATTTTTTTAATCATTACAACGTGATCTCAAGCAATCTTTGACTGTGCTACCGCTGTTGTTTATTAAACATTATTTGGAATAGACAAGATCATATTTGAGGAGGGGGCGTTATTTGAAGAGTTTTAAAGCTTTTCCAAAATAATTCTTAATTAATTACATAAAATTTTTAAAAAATATGTTTTACCTAAAAGGACGCAAAAGCGCAGAATTTAAAAAGAAAAGTCAACCATGATTCGAACACCCCTCTCAGCCGAGTGGTACTGTCTACAGTCCTCCGCTTACCACACCGAGCTACCGACAAATATCAATCGTCTTGAATAACTTTAATTGTTTGACGATTATAAATAACGTTTGAAGTCTTTGTAAAAACCACGAAATATGACCCATTATGGATCTAGACTCCACATTAATAAATCAATAATAAAAAAGAATGAAAACTTATCCTTTTAATAGTACTTTTAGGATGGAGACTAGACAAATTCATACCAAAACACTGCAATTTATCACAGTAAATGGTCAAGATTTATGCACAAAACGACGTGTGGCTTAATATGGAAATCTGTACCTCTTGGGTTTATATAATAAAAACACGTTATTGACATATTGCATCGTGAAATTTATAGTAAAAATAATGTATACAAACCAAGAATACATATTTCATTAACATTCGAACACGTTCTTTTTGCTGCTTCAAGTGGGGGATATGTAACGCCTTTTACGCCCCTGTCCTTTGAAATAAATCATTTCTTAATTGGTATTTTTCTCTAGATGCACATTAAGTTTTTGAAAATTGCTTTTTAATTTTAAGATAAACAAAATGTTATATGAGGGGCAATTGTAAAGTCTCCTAAACAAAGCAGAGTCATCATTAAGCTAGGAATTATTACCCACATCGGTCAAGCACGACATATGAATAAGATAAAATTTCCAGTTCTGGAAAGTCAGGGTGTCTCCAAGAGGGCATCACCTATGTACCATTTAATGCGTAATGACACAAAAAGCAAGAATAAATATGGTTTAGGGATTGGGATCTCAAAAGTTATCAAAATATTTCTCCACCTCCTATTTCAAAGAGGGGGTGATTTAAAGGCAACTTTAGGGGGTCATGTACTTCACACCATTTAATGCATTATAATGACATTAAGAATGATAACAAAAAACAAGAATATATATGATTTAGTGGTGGGGATCTCAACAGTTTTCTGGATATTTGGTATTTTCCTGTTTCATAGGGTCAGAACAATCCAATAGGGTCATGGCCTACATTATTTTTGATGCATCATAATACATAAAGAAAAAAGCCCTTCCTTCCTATTAAAACTGATATAAACATGATAATTCTCTGTACTTGCTTCTTAATTACATGTAATACACAAATTTAATACAAAATGTCATAGGGTCAAAATAGGGTCAACTCAATAGTTGTAAGTTTGACAAATGAAAAGAATAACTTTTGCAATTAAAATTACAAAGACTGTACAAAAGGTGATAGAATAGGGAACGATGATAAGCTTATTTAACGAGGCCGAGTACAGATCGAGTACGCTCGATTTCGCGCAGCGTTTCATTTAAATTGTGACGTCATCTTTTTGCTTGGTTGACGCCATGGCGGGATCGTTTCAAGATATTTGTTGAAAATAGCTCATTTGGTGCGTAAAATTGATATTATATTGAGGAAAAAACATAAATGGCTCGAAATATAAGCTATACTGTGGTTTCATTAATATTCAAGGGTATCAATTTTCGTGGATAAAGTGGAAGTCACAGTTTCAAGGATACGTAAATTCGTGACCAATGACCCATTCAATACAAAATGTAAAACGAAATTGCATTTCAATGAACATTTAATTTCATGGATCAACTCAACAACGAAATCCACGAAAATTGGTATTCAACGAATATAGATGAAACCACAGTATTTGGGCTCTGGTCGAAAACGGGAAGAAGGTTCAGCAATCCTAGCCCTCTGTCACGTTTTCTTAACCCCCCTAAATAAAGCTTAATTCATATATTTCAAGACAGTAACTATGTTTTTTACATTAATGAACCTTAATATGTGATGTTATATATTTATTTATTACTTAAATATGTCTGAATGTTTTAATAATACTATAAAGATCACCATTCCCGCCTTTGTCAAATAAAAAATAGCTATTATCTGACAAATCTGGGAAATTAGGCTAACAAAAAACAACTTTAATAACACCAATGTAAAAACCAGGAGGTGAAAGTGGGTTTTTTTTTACCATTTGATGCCTTTAAGCGATAACTTTAATATGTAGAACAGAAAAAGAAATCCCTAGGGCAGAAGTTTAAAAAAAATGTAAAAAAAAAAAAATTAAAAAAAATGCACAAAATCGATACATTTCAAGCAAATCCCATAGGGTCCTATGTTAAAAGTTAAAAAAAACTTTGAGATGACCCCTTAAACAAACGCTGTTGTAAAGGTCTTGTTCTTTTTATCTTAAAATAATAATTATATCAGTAGAAATTAATGTAAAAAATTTCATTCAAAAATCAAGGGCAGAACAAATTATACCCGGCCTCGTTAGATATGAAAAGATAATGATACACTACGCTGAGAAGTGGCATAGCCTACATCAAAATAACTGATCTTTGTGTGCAATTACGTACCAAACACAGGTCTACAGGTCGCATTAGCGGGTACTAGTTTTGCCCAGATCGTCGTTTAGATGGTTTCACGTGGTGTACATACCGGTGTTACAAAGTGCCTTTTCCCCCTTGGAAATAGCAGGGAGTAGCAGTTTTTCCCCTCGGAAAAATGACTATATAGTAGAACTTCCCCTACGGAAGGTCGGCTATATAGTTGTTTTTCCCTTTTTATCACAAGATTACCACCACGGAATACATACTTTAAAGACGATTAACCCCTGTTTTGCATTCCAGCATGTTTACGGCGGACCGTTCGTGGCAATAGTTTGCAATATCTGAGATGATATTGATTACTCAAAATTTAGGGTAAAATGCATTTATGAATTGATAGTATAAAATACATGTTTTTTTTCATCAATGATATGAACAAAGGCACGCGTTTATCACATTTCTTATCACCACCCTTTATTTTACCCTTTGTTATGATTTTTTGGAACACTTTTGTAGACTATGGCGTTATAACATGGAGGTGTTTTTTTAAAGGACGTCACAATACGTTTGAGCGTCAAAAATGCACCGGTTTTGAGATGGGAGAACTAGGATAAAGCTGAATAATGTTTTTCATATCAAAATATAAACGAGTTGTTTATTAAAAATATGATATTAAAAACAACATCACTTGGCAAAATCTGGATCACACTCGAATCAACTCTCAGCCAATAACAGCCCCATGGCCTTCGTTCCCCCAGCTGATATTGGAGTTTAGGGTGATAAAGGATGTGATACAGATTTTGGCATGTATTATTTCAAATGTAATAAGTTCCAATCAAAGAAAATAACTGATACATCTTGAATACATTTTGCAGAGGGATTAAGGAGTGTAAATTTATTACCCCCTTTGTCTCCAAAGGCTATTGATTTAAAGTTAATACCTTTAGAATTGACGATCTTAATTGTAATCATATAATAGTATCTTTACTTTTAAATAATTATCTAACGGGAGACTGTGTGCAAAGGTTTATTGAAAAACTGAATTTGTGTACTTCGCTTGATGGGGTTCTATTTCAAATGAAATTTTAGATTGTGGAATGTATTTCAAACTATACAACTTATTTCATTTCATATACTCAGAAAGGTATTCTTTTTTTTCAACAAATAAAATTCTCAGATATATACCATCACTTGAAACTATATGTCAATGTATTACAATGTATATAAAGACTAGAATACATACAAGAACATTTCCTATGAAATATATACTATAAAAGGTCCTTAATACGTGAAGTTTCAAGTTTTCAGTTTCGTGGAAAACACAGAATGTTAAATAATGGTTTAAATGAATTCTTTCCTTCAGAGATAAAGTTTTAAAAAATGTTTTGAATAGAGTATAAAGTTTTTTTTATTATATTGAACCATCTCCGAGAAACATTTGAACGTATGCATTATATTTGTTTACTTATTTCTTTTTACAAAATCAAAAAGGTAAAAAAATTGCAATTCGTCAATTTTAAGATAAATTCAAAGAGAAAGAGACTTTAGTTATTTCGAATTAATAAATTAAACAATTAATCAAGTCATTGGGATTGTCGCTGGGAAGCATTTGGTTGTACGTATATCTTGTCAAATCATTTGATTTATCAGATAATTACCTAAATAAATTCTATGTATGCCATGATACATTTGTTCAATTTTCAGAATTGTCTAAAAAATAATAAATCGGTATACCAAAACTTAACCTGTATAGATGAAAGCAGGTACATGCAAACTGAGGGTTAAAAACATTGATTTTTAAATCCTTACTAGTTTCAATAATTGTTTTAATATAGAATTTGAACCAAAAATATAAACCCGTGGGGGGGGGGGGAACCCTACTATGGGAGAAAAGCTACTATATAGTAAGTACATGTATTACTTAATTTCACTATCTAAATAAGTGATCTCCCTTTGCCCAAAAAAGAATAATGTATTATGGGATGGGATATCATCCTTTATGAAAATTATAATTTTTGAAAATTACCAGAAATGGCCTTCATTTTTACTATAACTGGTACAAAACAGATGTTATTTAGGGGCAAACACTTGTTGCGGGTATTACTGTCTAAGACAATTTCTACAGATCATTATTTCTTATCAAATGGTTTTTCTCTTTTTCAATTTTACTTGTTCATTTCACACAGGTAGTAGTATTAACGCATTTCTCCACAGGTCTGTAAAGCTATGCTTGACAATGACAACACTAACTCAATCATTCAAAGATCAGGAAGAATCATCCATGGAGACCACGGAATAAACATCTGTGATGCTTGCTGTAAAGGATATAGATGCAATGCCGCTGACTGTTTTACACTTAAAAAAAGTACCCATCTCTCTCTCTCTCTCTCTCTCTCTCTCTCTCTCTCTCTCTCTCGCACTTGTTCTGTAGAGCTTGACTTGATATGGTATCAATAATTATCATTCCAAAAACATTAATTCATTTTCTTTATATAATGTAGTACCGTCAATATTACTAGGATATTGGGCATAAAATTTACATATTTTTAATTTATTGTTTGACAGATATGACAGCTCTCTTTGACAGCGCTCCAAGAACTGTTTAGGCAATTTACGACACACGGATATACATACATTATTGTAAAAATATATGTACCTACTTATAAAACTTTCAGTTGATAAAATATATCTGAATATTACATAATATTAACATCCCCGAATAATTAATGCCTTAGCTTTTTAACAATATACAAAACTATTAAGAAAGACAAAATAATATTCGACATACAATAGAAAAATTATTTCATTGAGTTCACAGATATCTTTATTAACAGAAAAAAAGTTTCTAATGACATTTTTACCAATATCCAGCTGCACTTATGTAAACCAAAACAAGACTTGGGCTTTGTTTACTAAACAAGGAAAACAATCTGAATTTTTTGAAGCGAGTGGAAAACGTTGGTGAAAAAATGTTAATTCTTCATTAATCTGTATTAAATTTTTAGATGAAAACTATTTACAGCCTCAAAATGGTTTGTTATGAATAATTTGAGTGTAATGCAGCTTCATTACTTTTCTCCAAAATCGTTTCGGAGCAATTCTGCAATTTTTTGCTACATTACGGGTATACCGGGGTATGGGAGGCATTTTAACTGTGGTGAAGGCCTGTCCCGAGACACAGATAATTCTAACTAATCAGAGTGTTGTGAAATTAAAAGCATTATTGTAGGCTTAAAGCTTGGTTATGTAAATGTCAACGATACGGTGTGTCAATGTTTCTATTTTGTAAATTTCCGATATCATATGCAATGTCAACCCAATGCGCGCACGGGTCAATGTTTAGTTACATTTATTTTAGAATCATTTTAACAAGAGCTTGGACTTTGGGTGCTGTGTCAATCGGCAATGTGACGTATGCCTGTCTATTTCATTGCTGGCCACTCAGTCATGGCTCTTTGAAATTAACATGATTTGTCTGGCTTTTGAACGAAGACTACGCAATCGGTGTATATTTCGCTTGTACTTCGTCAGCGTCATTTTAAATTGTTTTGATGCAAGAAATAGATAGTTTCATCCTACTGAAAGTCCAAGGCCTCATTAAAATGGTTCTAAAATCTTTTTAAAACTGCATGGTCCATAATATTTTTGTTGTTGTTGTTGATATTGGGTTTTTTTTCGGTTATTACATTATAAAAAAAATGTTCATACGAACCAGTTGTAGACTTTCGCCTATGTACACCAGCAAAATCTCCTTTCAAAGTAAGAAATATTCAAAGTTAATAAAAACAATTTCATTATGAGAACACAAAAAACCAAATCAAATGTATAGTGGGGACGTTCCGAAAAAGGAATTGTTTAGTCTAGTCCCCCGATTGGGTTTTTAAACCCACATGCTACGCATCTATTGTAAACAAAGCAAACTTCAGACATATTACTAAACACAATGAACACAGGTTGACTTTCGATTTGTCAAAACATCTTAAGTTATAGACTGCTTAAAGATAAAAATTGTAGTTATCTAAAACGTATCGTAAAAAGATACAAAAGAAGATTAAATGAATATCTCACTTATATTTGTGTATTGTTCAATTTTAATATTTTCATAAAGATACAAAATAACCAACTACATTGTACATTGTACATTGTTATCAGTTAAGATGGTATCGGGCACTTCCATATCTTGATTTTCTTTCAAAATAATTATTTCATGCACTTCATGTATTTTTTCACTATCTCAATGTGGAACAACAAAAACAATAGGTTAGGAGATCAGCTACTGACCTGCAAGACATCAGCTTGAAATACAAGGGGGAAAGCTATACATTTTACTTTTAAAAGAATTTTCAAAATGCACAATTGTATATTTGGGAAGTCTTTTAAATGTTATACTTTTTAAATGAGATATACCGTTCTGATACCGAACCCGATGGTATGGGAAAACGCTTTAATTCTAAAACAGCCTTGTTTATTTTTTCATGAAACACTTGTTGTTGAGTAGGACGTGCTCTCTATCCACGTAAAATAGGTATGTACGAGGGTTGTTCGGAAATTATTGAGACAACTCGAGTATTTTCTTTTCTAATTGACGAATTTTGGTGAAAATTGGCATAGACACTGAAGAAACGCCAACAAATAATAAAACAAAGTAATATTAAAAGAATATTTGATATTTTGTTTGCGACGGTAGATAAATAAGTCGGTGGTCGGGGTACCCGGCGCAGCCATGAACTCGGAGATTTAACAACTTAAACGTCTACTTTATAAGTGTCCGTAGAATTACAGTTAATGATAAAAGAAATCAAATTAAATATCTTCATTTTGCTATTCTTTGCGACTAACTTTCGATTTAGTTTCACTGATGTTCGAGTTGAAATACGGATATGGTACACATATATTTACCAAACAATAGAAATCTGACAACGACTTTACATTGAATTTTGACGTCAAGGCGGCGCATTGAAAACTGTCAAACTGGTGGAAATCTCAGAACAAGACCCTTTAAGGCCACGCAATTTCTTAAAAAACTATACAATGACAAGACAAGGTATAGAGCTTCAGTTCATTACATTTTTTTTTACTGATTGTTTAACTAGAATAAGGCCAAAGGGATTAATTATCAAGTACTTTTGACACACTAACTGTTGTCAACAGTTCTAAAATATATAAAAAATGACCACAAGAGACATTCACAGTAATTCGACTTTCGGGTAAAAATAACTCGATTCTTTTTCTAAAAAAACAAGAATGAGAGAAAATGCAAATGATGACAACTTGAAATGAAAACAAAAGATGAGAAATAAAGAATAATTCTTATTTCCATTCGTTTGTAAGGTGTTTAAAACACAGGAGCAATAAAAAGCGTTAAAA
This sequence comes from Magallana gigas, assembly GCF_963853765.1. Taxonomy (NCBI): domain Eukaryota; kingdom Metazoa; phylum Mollusca; class Bivalvia; order Ostreida; family Ostreidae; genus Magallana; species Magallana gigas. Next base: position 14,181,907 of record NC_088860.1, on the reverse strand, counting down.
TGACGTTGCGAAAAGTTTGCAGTTGCGCCGGGTCACCGGACGAAGGCACGTTGGTCAGCTTACCAGGAATGATCTATTCATGCCATGGACAAGAAACTTTTCACATTGATAATCTCTATCCTGATTTACGTTTTGGTGAAATTTCAAGAGTTTATCTTTTTTACTAAAAAAAATAAGAGAAAATGTCTCAATAATTTCCGAACAACCCTCGTATATCGACAGTCAGCCCAAATCCAGAAATTCAACAACTTCATTACCCTGTAACCCGAATTATCTCCGTCAGACCATGCTCTTCGAAAATATACTAAAAAATATATATATTTTTAAAAATTGTCATGCTTAAGCTACCAATAATTATCTAGAGAACTATATACTGGCAAGCTCACGGCCAGTAACCTGTGCTAAGGCCAAAAAAAGCTTACTTTGAACAAATCAAACCCTATCTGTATGTGAAGGATGCCTAGATTGCGCTATTTTGAGTTGAACGAAACATGATTCACCCCTACATTTCTGAAGAATTCTGAAGAATTTGACGCCAAATTCTACGATGTAGCAGAAAGTGGAAACTTCACTGGGGTGCAAATCAATGGCAGGAACCATTCAAATTCAGGGAATGAACTTTCTCGTCAACAAACATGTCCATGCTGAACCAAAGAAGACTAATAAAAAACAACTCGAGAAAGCAATGGGGTGCAAACAGATACAAAAAAAATTAATAGTGAAAACCCCCTCATGAGTACAGTGAAATTGATACATGTAAATTTAAAAAAAAAATATTCTGACAGACAATTTATTTACTAAATCAATTATTAGGCAACATTGTAATAAAATACAATGACATTAATGAACATCTCAAGAAGACTCAGTAGCACAAAGGAGAATATATATCTACGGAATTCAGTGACATCAAAGTAATACTAGCCGACGTTAAGGAAAGATGTGGTAAATGTGACCCGAAACAGGACACTTCAGACCAATAATAATTAGAACATAACTCAGTTATTCAGCCAATCAAATTCTCGCTAAGAATGCAGTCTTCGTGGTGAAGAATTTTTCATTTTCTCCAACACTGAAGAGTTTTTGATTGGTGGAAACTTTGAAAAGAGGCGTTTCGGAAACTCTCTGTTGCGTGACTTTATGTAAGCCCCCCCCCTTTCCACATACACAAATCAAAGAAAGGCTGGCCGTGACATATACTATTTTAAATCACAATTTATTTATTTTTTTCATTTTGAATTGCACAATTATTTATTACCTTCACATGTTCCGTCACATGAAAAATTTCCAGCATCTTCTCTCAAACACAGTTGTTGTTTTGAATAGCAGATATTAACTGTGTTAAAAAAATGTTTGGGCATAGTTTTCGACGTGATGAGGGGTAAATTTTAGTGTATTTGTTAATAGTGATTTATATAGAGTAATACGCTGTACAGACAGATCAAGCTGTGTTTGGGTAATTAAGAATGGATTAATGTCTAGAGTGGTCAAGTTTTATGGGCTTTTAATTATTGGAGCTATGGGAGCTATTGTAAGTAGAATTGGGAGCCAAGGTCAAGTTAAAGTTCAGACAAGATGATTAGAATTTTATAGAGATAAATGTAGAAATGGAGCTTATTAATTAATAGATTGGAGCTAATGATTTAAGATAATCATCAATTGGAGCCTAATAGTATATATATGATGAGCTTTAGAGATTAGGGAGATGGGTGTAGAATAGAGTAAGGAATAGAGTTGGAGATTCAGAGGTGCACATGGATTAAACATAATATGTAATGTGACTTTTCTTTGGTGATGTGAATAAACTTGTAAATAGTTTCAAGCCGACTTTCAAATATGTGTAGATATAAAGAATTGCCGGTCACCTCCGTGACATTTTTGGTGTCAGAAGTGGGATCCTTATTCTGATTCTGTGGGATTAATTAGGAATCAGGATATGGAAAAAAATTAACGTTCATTTTGGACCTAATTTGTTATCATAAAAATGGGAAGAAAAGGAAGACAAAGAAGCTTATCACCAATACCATCACCGTCTCCAAGGATGGTAACTATGAGAGAAGCAACGGAAACAAAATCAAATGTAACTCCTTCTAAATTCTATGGAGATGTTGGCGAAGATTTTGAGAACTGGATTAAAACTTTTGAAAGGATAGGTCGAGCTAATAGATGGGGACCAGACAGAAAAGTTGAATTGCTACCTGCATATTTGAGAGGCCGTGCAGCTGATTTTTATGAAGATTTGGATCAAGATATTCAAGAAGATTTCGATAGGTTGGTTGATCGTATGAAGGAGAGATTTTTTCCTAAAGAGTTACAAAGAATGTATTACACCGAGCTATTCCAAAGGAAACAATTACCTAGAGAAAATGTTGAAGATTATGGAAGCTCTATTCTGAAGTTAGCTAGACGTGCACATGGAGGGGTTTCTTTAGATGAGCATGACAGGCTTGTCATGGAACATTTCTTACAAGGCTTACGTCCCGAGTTAAGAAGATATGTTATGATGGCCGACCCCCAGAGTTTTGAACAGGCTTTTAGGATAGCAAAAAGAGAAGAATGTAATGAGCAATTAATCACCAGCAGTCAGCCAGAACCTTCCAAAGTTAACGTAGTGGCGAGCGAGATGAAAATATTAATGGATTCCTTTGAGAAGATGACAGGGAAGCTTGACAAGATTGCAGAGAAACTGGATGGTCTAAACAACACGAATATGAAACGCTTACCATATACCCGAAATGTTCAACCACAAAACAGTAATCAGATAAGGAATCGTCAGACCCGGAGTTGTTATGTTTGCGGACGACCCAATCACCTTGCTAGAGATTGTCAATTTGCACCAAGCACTACAAGAAAATTCACAAGAGCTCCTCAACGTACTGGTTTAAACTAAAACAGACCCCCTTAGAAGAGGGTAAGGTGGTCAATGGTGGAAAAGGAAGAAATACCTCTGATAAAAGTTCATCAGAAAAAGACAATGAAGAATCAAAATTAAAAGTAAAAATGGAGGAAAATGTCAAAAACATTGGAAAAATAACTTCACTTGTAAAAAGTGACTATCAGGGGATTCAAATTCAAGGGAAAATATTTGGAATTGATGCAATTTTAATGTTGGATACTGGAGCAGTTGTTTCTTTGATAAGTGAAAGATTTATTGGTCCTGACCTCAGAACTAAATTAACGTCAACAGATAAACGAATTGTATCAGCAACTGGACAGGCAATTAATGTTGAAGGAATAGTGGAGTGTGAAATTGAAGTGAACGGTGAACTGTTTAAACATAATGTGTTTGTTGCAAGGAATTTGTGCTATGATGTGATTATAGGAACTGATGTTAGGAAGAAAGTGGGTGCAATTCTTGATATGAAGGATGGTTCTGTGAACTGGAATGGACATTATGTGAAGTTTTGGAGTGACAGTCAAGATATAAGGTGTTCCGTACATTTGATGGAAAAGATAGAAATACCTGCAAGATCTCAAGTAATGTGTGTTGCAAGAGTTAGTTCGGAATTTCATGGAAAATTGGGAATTGTGGAGCCGAAGATTGAGTTCATTGAAAAGTATAACATAATGCCAGCAAGAGTGTTAACAAAAGCCAGTGACCAGATGGCTATTTCCGTTGTAAATTCGTCAACTAAGCCTGTAATTCTACATAAGAAGGTGAACATCGGGAGTTTTTGTGAAGTAGATGAAATTCGTGACAGTTATCCAGTGAATGAAATATTAGAATCAAAGGAAAGAAACGATCCTGATCTTTTAACGGATATAGATATAGACAAGGAAGGTATGTCCAAGGAACAGAATGAGAGACTTACAAGGATGTTTAGAAAGTACCAAGATGTATTCGCCAAAGATGATAATGATCTGGGAGAAACAAGTTTAGTTAGTCACCATATTGACACGGGAGATGCTCATCCCATAAAACAACGCCCATATTCAATACCATTTGCACAGAAGGAAGAAGTAAGAAAACAGATTAAGAGTATGTTGGAAAAAGAAGTTATAAGGCCCTCAAGTAGTCCATGGGGATCACCAGTGGTTTTGGTGAAAAAGGCTGATGGGAGTTATAGATTTTGTATAGATTACAGAAAGTTGAATACAGTCACTAGGAAGGATGTATATCCCTTGCCTAGAATAGATGAAATGTTGGAAGTGTTCCAGAAAGCAAAGTACTTTTCTGTTATGGATGTATTAACAGGTTATTGGAATGTACCTGTTCGTGAAGAGGATAAAGAGAAAACTGCATTTGTAACCTCAGAGGGGTTATATGAATTTAACTGTCTTCCGTTTGGATTGTGCAATGGGCCTGGTACATTTCAGAGGCTGATGGATCTGGTTCTATCAGGAATACAGTGGAAAATGGCGTTGGCATATATTGATGATATTATTGTTTTCTCGGAAACCTTCGATGAGCATATAGAAAGAATTGAAGAAGTGTTTACAAGATTAAGGGGAGCGAATTTGAAATTGAAAAAGAAAAAGTGTTCATTTTTCAAAACTGAAGTGGAATTTCTTGGACATATTGTAACATCTGGAGGAGTAAAAGCAGATCCAAAGAAAGTAGAAGCCGTGCGTAAATTTCCGAGACCAACTTCCGTGAAGTTTTTGAGAGCATTCCTTGGATTGGCATCATATTATCGAAAATTCATTCCCAATTTTGCGAAAATTGCAGACCCGTTAAATAAACTGTTACATAAAGAGACTTTATTTGCTTGGAATGAGAAATGTGAAGAAGCTTTTCAGAAATTGAAAGAGTTGATGACCAAAGCTCCTGTGTTGTGTTTTCCTGATTTTGAAAAACCATTTAAGCTCTGTACTGATGCAAGTGATCAGGGTTTGGGAGTAGTCTTGTCACAAGACACAGATGTTGGAGAGCGTCCAATTGCATATGCCAGTAGAAGTTTGAAGAAGAGTGAACTTAACTATCCTGTTATTGAAAAGGAAGCTTTAGCTGTTGTGTGGGGAATTGGAATATTCAGACAGTATTTGTTAGGGCACAAATTTACTGTTATAACAGATCATAATCCATTACGATGGCTCATGGGGATAAAGAATCCAAGTGGACGATTAGCGAGATGGGCATTGGCTATACAAGAATATGATGTTGAGATTCAGTACAAACCTGGAAAGAAGCATGGAAATGCAGATGGGTTGTCAAGATCGGGAAAAGAGACACAAAGTATCATGACTCTTGAGGAATTACCAGAAAAACTACAAACAAAGAACATCAGTGAAATGCAGATGAAGGATCCAAAGTTACGTGATATAATGAACTACCTGAAATGCAATGAGCTTCCTACAGATGAGGAGAGAGCTAAAAGAGTTATGGCTTCCGTTTCATTTTATGAGATGGTGGATGATGTGCTTTATCATATATGGGCTCCAGATGCTAAAGGAAAGCGCAAGGAGGTTAGAAGGAGATTAGTTATTCCAAGAACATTGATAGATGAAGTTTTAACCTGGTGTCATGATGACCATACAGCAGGACACTTGGCATTTCATAAAACGTATTACAAGATAAGAGAAAGATTCTTTTGGGAAGGAATGTATAGAGACATAGATTTTTGGTGTAAATCTTGTGTAAACTGTGCAAGTCGAAAAACACCTAAGGGAAGAAAAAGAGCTCCAATGTTACCTATACCTGTGGATGGACCATTTGACAGAGTGGCTGTTGATGTTTTAGGGCCATTACCACCAAGTTTGAAAGGAAATCGTTACATCGTTGTGTTTTCAGACTACTTAACAAGATGGGTAGAAGCGTTCGCAATTTCAAACGCAGATGCAAAAACCACAGCAAAATTGTTCGTAGAAGAGATAATTTGTCGACACTCAGCTCCTCGCACATTACTTTCTGATAGAGGACGTAACTTCACTTCGAGTTTGATGAAGGAAGTTTGTGAAATAGTGAATACAAAGAAGATATTTACAACTGCTTACCATCCTCAGTGCGATGGATTGGTAGAGAAGTTTAATGAAACCTTAGCAACTATGTTGTCAATGTTTGTGAATGATCATCAGCGTGATTGGGATGTTTATATTCCTTATGTGTTATTTGCGTATAGGACAAGTTTACAAGAAACTATTCAGGAGACACCATTTTATTTAGTTTATGGACGTGATGCGCGACTACCGATTGATGTGGCATTGTCTGAACCAACAAGACTATATACTGATGTTGATGACTACAAAAGTGTTATAATCCAGAGACTGAATGAGGCTTTCACCTTAGTAAAGAACAATATTGAACTTGCGCAACAAAAACAAAAACAACATCAGGATAAAAATGCAAGAGAACCAGATTTTAGCATAGGAGATCGAGTGTGGATTTATTTACCAGTAACAAAGCCAGGTCTTACAAGTAAATTGATACATCCTTGGAATGGACCGCATCGTGTTATAGAGAAAACATCTCCTGTGAATTTCAAAGTGGAAAGTTGCGATAACAAAAAGAAACAGCAAATTATACATGCAAACAGAATGAAAATATTTGTTGATCCTGAAGATTTACCGCCAAATTTACAATATTGTGAAGATCAATGTGCCGATGAAGATAATTCTTTAGATGAAAACGAAGTCTGTCATCAGGAAGAAGGAAACAGAACAAATGATGAAATTGAAGAGGATCCTGTAAATGAATCAAATGATGAGATTGTGGAAGTTTGTGATAAATTGTGGTCTAGAAATAAAAAGGGAAGAGCAGAGGCAAAATATTTTGTTAAGTATAAGAACGATGAAAAGGAAAGTGCATGGGTAGATTCTTCATTGGTCCCAGGAGATTTATTAGAGGAATTTGAAAGAAATTATAAAGGTCGAGGTGCTGCATACCGTCAAAGAAGAAACTAATGAAATGTTATTTGAATAAGAAGAAATGTAGTAGAAAACTGTGAAATTTCTTAATTTGTTGAATGGATATGCAGATAATTTGACAGGAACCGTAACTTGTATAATGTACATTAAAGTGACCAGTGCTCCAAAACCATCTGGATGGCTCCAAGATTCATTGTGTGTGGCTCCCAAAACACATTAATTTTGAATTTGACATTCGACACTATATATACTGAAGAACTTCATCAGAAAACTCAAACTTACATTTGCCTTCTTCGAATACTCATGGATTATCCTCATTCTACTGAATATTGTTCACTTTGTGATCGGAAATTTAAACATAGAAAAAATCTTTATCGTCACAACAGAGAAATTCATGGACATGGAAGATTCCATCATCAATGCCCTGTAACAACATGTAGGAGAATTTTTGGAAGAAAATATGCCTTAAATCAACATTTGAAAATGGATCATTGCAGTCTCTATGAAGAGCCAGTATTTGTTACTGTTACCAATGATCTGTATTCAGACATTTCCGACGAAAATGACAACGACTTTGAAGAATTTTTTGACAATCCATATTCACCTGTAAGTGAAGTATCCTTAACCTCATTAGAAGAAACAATGGACCGTCTGCAGTCTGGGAACGATAACGATATGGAGGAAGAGGAATATACCCTAAACGCAGAAAATTATGAAGACGAAGAATATATCCTGAATTTAGGAGAGGATGAAGATACTGTGCACCGCGAAGACGAAGAAGAAGATGTCATGATTCAAGAGGATAATGGAATACCATCAGATAGTTCATCAGATGTCCCTCATACTAGTAAAATTGACACTCGTGAAATAATGTGTATCACTTTGACTTTAAAGAAATTTCAACATACCTATCTGGACGGGCACCAATCGATAGAAAGAGAGACAGAAATCAGTTACAGTGAAGGACTTGTACCTGAAGAAATTGACTTCTCCGCCGTAGCCGAAAACATTTTAAATGAAGTACCAGAACATATGGACAATTTAAGAAATCGATTTGTATCCGCAGAAAATATTTGTTTGTGATTTGGACACTTAAGTACTTCGATTAATTGGATTATTATTTTCGTGAATTGACAGTTAAAGATATTATTTTACTATGAACAGTTAAAGATATTATTTTACTATTGTATAATTGATGTTTTGTTGTTTAATTCTTTTGTGCACTTCTTTTAATATCATTTATTAGTAGTACTGAGATCAAAAATTAAGGTAGTGGGTAGAGAATTTTGATCATTAATTTTTGAGGTGTATATACCTAATGTTTAAGTAGTTTAGTGGAGTTTTTTTATTATTTCTAATCGTGTATTCTTAGTGGTAGTTTTTTGTAGTTTTAGTTTACAGTTATTGTAGTCATAAACTGAGGACAGTTATATAAAAGATGAGGGGGAGGAATGATGAGGGGTAAATTTTAGTGTATTTGTTAATAGTGATTTATATAGAGTAATACGCTGTACAGACAGATCAAGCTGTGTTTGGGTAATTAAGAATGGATTAATGTCTAGAGTGGTCAAGTTTTATGGGCTTTTAATTATTGGAGCTATGGGAGCTATTGTAAGTAGAATTGGGAGCCAAGGTCAAGTTAAAGTTCAGACAAGATGATTAGAATTTTATAGAGATAAATGTAGAAATGGAGCTTATTAATTAATAGATTGGAGCTAATGATTTAAGATAATCATCAATTGGAGCCTAATAGTATATATATGATGAGCTTTAGAGATTAGGGAGATGGGTGTAGAATAGAGTAAGGAATAGAGTTGGAGATTCAGAGGTGCACATGGATTAAACATAATATGTAATGTGACTTTTCTTTGGTGATGTGAATAAACTTGTAAATAGTTTCAAGCCGACTTTCAAATATGTGTAGATATAAAGAATTGCCGGTCACCTCCGTGACAGACGCATTGATATTTACTGAAGAAAGAAAAGGCTTTTACATGTATTAATTTGGTTACCTTGTACAGATTTAACGAGGCCGGGTCTAATTAGTTCTGCCCTAGATTTTTTAATGAAATTTTTTACCTGAATTTCTATTTATATAATTATTATTTTAAGATTAAAAAATAAAACATTTACCACACCGTTTGTTTAGGGGGTCATCTCAAAGTTTGTTAATCTTTAACATAGGACCCTATGGGATTTCGCTTGAAATGTATCAATTTTGCACATTTTTTAAACTTCTGCCCTAGGGATTTCTTTTTCTGTTCTACATATTAAAGTTATTGCTAAAAGGCATCAAATGGTCAAATAAAAAAAACCTTTTACCTCCTGGTTTGTTCCAGGGGTCTTATCAAAGTTGATTTTTGTATGCCCAATTTCCCAGATTTGTCAGATAATGGCTATTTTTTATTTGAGAAAGGCGGAAAAGGTGATCTTTATAGTATAATTAAAGCATTCAGACATATTTAAGTAATAAAAAAATATATAACATCACATATTAAGGGTCATTAATATAAAATACATGGTTACTGTCTTGAAATATATGAATTAAGCTATATTTAGGCGGGTTAAGAAAACGTGACAGAGGGTTAGGTCTGCTGAACCCTCTTCAGGTTTTCGACCCGAGCCCAAATATAGCTTATAGTTCGAGACAGTTATGTTTATTCCACAATATAACATTAATTTTACGCATTAAACGAGCCATTTTCAACAAATTTCGCTGAATATCTGCAGTTGAAACTATCACGCCATGGCGTCAACCAAGCAAAAAGATGACGTCACAATACAAATCAAACGCTGCGCGAAAGCGTGCGTACTCGTTCTGTACTCGGCCTCGTTAAAGACCTAGTATATTTTTAATCATATGTACCGATTTAACAATTTAACACAATTTCAATATCCCATTTAATTAAAACCAATATCCTTTAAATCATATTCATTCTAAGACGTTAAAATACGCGTGTCCGATTTTCACGTAAATAAATACACCGGCCTCCATACGTGTCAATTAAGGCACGGCAATATTTGGACATAATAGGGGCGGTGTATTTTCCTCAAATATTTGATTTTATTTCTAAGACAGTAAGATCATATGAAGAGAATCTTTCTCAAGAAGAATGGGCTACGCTTCGCTTCGCTCCGCTCCGCCCATTCTTCATGACGAAAGATTTCTCTTCATATGATCTTACTATTACGATGAGCACGAAGTAAGACAACTAAGATAAAATGTGTTCAAACTTCAAAAAAAACAATAAACCGATATACAATGTGTCAACTCTCGAATATCAAAAATCAATTTTAAAGGAAAAATACAAAAAAGTAAAATGTACTAACAGAAATATAAAATTAAATCTCAACAAAGCATGTGAAAATGCCCAGAAAGAACAATACCTCTTGGTTCGCATTGTTATAAAAAAAACGATGAAATCAAGTCACTTTTAAGTTATGTTTGATCCTTTACAAATACGATAGAAAGCCAAGAGATAGGCTGTACAGAATGAAGCTACTCATTGGCTGTACAGAATGAAGCTACTCATTGGCTGTACAGAATGAAGCTACTCATTGGCTGTACAGAATGAAGCTACTCATTGGCTGTATCACAAACTGAAGCTACTCATTGGCTGTATCACAAACTGAAGCTACTCATTGGCTGTATCACAAACACAAATGCAGGAAATTTCAGCGAGACCAGAAGGAAACCTAACTGAAGATAGCCTGAGCAAACGAGCATTCCAACGACCAATTCTGGGAATGCTCATATAGAACAAACATCACACAATAGTGGGAATAAATCTCTTACCAAGAAACCAAACAATTCCTATTCTACTTATAGTATCAAACATAAATCATATTGAACAGTATTCAACACAAAAAGAAGAAGCTTACAAAATAGAAAATGACAATATTGACAGCAATGCCCCTGACATGAAGTTTGCTGTGGTAAATTTCCACTCTGTAAAAAATAACATCATTTCCTAACTTGATACAAAAGGATGTGTCAAAATGATGGCATCGCTTTTTGACAAAACCATAAAGAAATTTCGAACCACCAAAATTGTTCTCTACTTAGCTAGACAACGGATGGACTGAGACGAGTGGAATGTCAAAAATTAAGGTTTATTGATAAATGCAGTGCTTAAACAGAATTTCAAAAAATCAGAGAACATATTTATCGGTGTCAACAGCAACCTAGTAGAGCAATCTGTAGAGAGACTTTAAAAGTGATGGCATTCACCTCTCTAGAGATACAACAGCTGTATTAACTTTAAATATGAAGAAAACAATCGACACTATCTGCAACGCATCGCGCAGAAGCCAGGAGCAAGGTTTCAGACATAGAAACACTGGTATCAAACACCGCACCGTAGGAAATTACAGAGACCACCAAAGGAACAACAGAAGTTTGTACGGTCATCCAGAAAACTCGTACAACAAACGCCAAATGAATACCTTTCACACAAAAAAGGCCCTTACCAAAAGACTGGACATGGCGGGACTTGAAGTTAGTATATTTCATTATTTGGTTAAGGTATTCGATCCAAAAGAAGACCTTGACACGTTTTCAGAATGGACTAAAAGCGTTTGATGCATTAAGGAGGTTGGCACCTGAAATAATAGTAATGTCAATCATCCAAAAAATACTTGGATGGGGACCTAAAATGTTCATTTGTTTTATTTGTGACCCATGTCATATGCCATTTTTTGGGGGGGAAATATAGGGCCCCAAACAGAAATGATAAGAAAATGGGGGAATAAAATGGCCCAAATGCCCATTCGGTATAGCTGTAAACTACAATTTTGAATTTATTTTTTTTTTCAATTAAATCTATTCAAATATATTATTATTATCACACAAGTTTACAAAAGCACAATTTCTAACTATATTCAGTTTTAATATATTTAACAAAAGATAAGAAAAAAAAATATTGTCTGAAATTTTTGTGGTATCGAACCCATAACATAAAAACCCCAGATATACAAGGTTAGCTTAAGTCAGGTACTCTTAACCACTGAGCCTTTTCAGACACAACAAAGAAGGCTGTTAAAATATTATGTGTGACTTTGACCACGAACTTACGGACATGTATTATTTTTTCAAAACGTTCAATTGTTGGGATAAAAAATGATAATTTTAATGTATAGTGGGTCATCTCTCCACGTTTTTGTTGATTGAAATCGGTTTGTTTTCCAATAGACCTTATTTAGACTATGAGAAAAATATGGAGCACAGACCCACTCTATAAAAGGAAATGCATTGAAGTTCTAAAAAATTACAGTATTTGCAGGTTTTGATACGTATAAGTCTGTTTGAGTCAACATATTCCAAGTATTGAACATATTTATAGGTTAAAAATCAAAGATGTGAACACTGTGCCGGATAATTATGCCAGTGCCAAGGTGGCATTTTTGCACCCGTCTAAGCTGCATATATCGAAAAATTCAAATATGCCATATAATAGACCATTGCTTAAAGAGTTAACATCCACCTTTGTTATCATTGTATCTCACCTGTCAGGTGAGATTTTTACCTTTCAAAAATAAATTCCTATAGGAAAATAATTTTTCCCATAGGAAAAACAATATTCCTATAGGTAATTTGAAATTTCCTATCGGAATACAAGAACTTCCTGTAGGAATTTCAATTCCGATAGGATTTGATTAAATCCGGTAGGAAAACTTAATATCCTATAGGAAAACTACATGTCTGAATCAAATTACTACAGGAAATACCATTCTCCTATAGGAAATATAATTCCTATAGAACTTTTTAAAAATCCTACAGGATTGTCAATATTTCCTGTAGGAGAATCAATTCTCCTATGGGAATTATCATTTTCCTATGGGATATTAATTTTTAAAGGTAAATATCTCACCTGTCAGGTGAAAAACCCTAAAAACAAAAGTGGTTATATACTCTCTAGACAATGGTCTACCATTTGGTATATATGGATTTTTCCGAAACTGCATCTTAAGCGGGTGCAAAAATGCCACCTTCAAGTTGGCACTGGCATAATTATCCGGCACAGTGTTTGTGTTAAAAATATATTGCTTTAAATGGTTTTTTTTAAGTATCACATTTATTGATATTTTAATTTTTCAGTAGCTCGTCCGACCGTGTATGGGCATTTTACATGCCTTATCCACCCATCTTCTTTCTGAAATTTTTGCTAACATTTGACATGGAAATTGATCAAACAAATATTTACAGTTTGAACTATTATTTAATTATAATTTTAAAGCAGTATGAAGTTGAACACATGTAGTGACTATAAAAGTAAAATCTAAGTCAAAGTTTAAAGTCTTGCTTTACTGGTGGCTTAGAGACCAATACATAGTGAACACAACAACAGATGTTACAAAATTTTGGAGTGGTCAAATTAAAACGCTAAAAAAAATACAATAATGTCTTCTATACAAATTTTTGCATACAAATAGACATATATTTAATGTCTTATCTTAAAGGTAAGAAAGGATTACATCTCAAAAATTTGAGATATAGCATGAAATAAGCTAATTTAAGGCCTAAATTGGAGTTAATTTTTCTTAACTTCTATAAATTAAAATATAAGCTAAATATGCCAAAACATATCGATAGAAATATCAAAATATTGTTCAAGCATGATTTTTAGTACATCATGTATAAATCGTTGAACACAAACTACTCTCGAAGTTTGGTGTGCGCTGAAATTTGGAATGCTAAACTAATCGTACTCTAAAACTTCTGCATGAGTTATGAAAATTGTTCATTTCCTTCCTCAAAACCTTCCGCCACAAAATATAGTTTCTTACTAAACTCTGTAAAAATGTAATTTTTTGAAACAATTTTATTCAATAAAGTTTATTTGGAATTGTAAAATATAGATATACTACTAGAATCAATATGTGATACAGAATTTTCAGACTAGAGGTTACCCAAAATGGCTACCCAAAACCTAAGGAGCGAACCTTTTTAAGCAATTAAAGCGTAGTATGGAAACGAGCTATCCTTCTATATTTGGTAATTAAGAAGTGAAAAAAGAGTCTTATTCTTTATATTCAATCTGTCCTTTTATCAGTAAACAAGAGTTGATGAAATAAATCTACTACGTTGATAACACTGGATACAATTGTGTCATGATTACTCGGAGGAATCAACACGACCCCTCTCATTTTTCTTTGTTCTTTTTAAATTATTTCAATGATGAACTTAACCAAGAAACTCCTGATACAACCTCATAGAGGAGTGAGCAACCTTAAAATGATGATGATAAAATGATGTGCGCATTGTCAATAGGTACACATTCGATGCATTTACAAGTAGCCTAATACTAACTGAAGTAAGCAAAGCCAATGGACTATGGGTAGTTATATTAACCTTTATTTGATCTATAACTCAGCTAAATTTATGAATGCACAAAAATGTGTCCACACTTTCTTATCAATGATTATATAAACCACATTAAGTTTAATGATAAAATTGTAAAAGTCCAAAACATTAGCTGTTATTCATAGTGATTGTTTAAAACACAAGCAGACGGTCGATTAGGAAAAGTTGATCTCTTGGACGTTAACTGAACCTCCAATCTGTATTAGTTCAAACTTCTCTATCGGAAACATCCTTGCGTTAAAACTGGGAAAGGGTTGGTGGTTAACAAAAACCTGCAAATAAAAACATTGATTGTGGATCAATTTATGATTAAAGTAATTTTAAAATGTTGAAACACTTTATTCTGATATTCATGTACTTGAAGCGAGAGATAAGTAGATTCATTTCTCCAGGCCTTCCAGTGCAATGGGTTTTTTCCCATTAATCGGTCACGCTCAATTTGGATAAACAGAACTCAAGTGTGAGACTTTAACAAAACTTTGGATCAGTGAAAAAATGTTTTTCGGTTATTTTTTTCCAAAAATGAAAGAAACCTTTAAGAACAAGCCCCTCCCCTGCCCTGTTATGATAGGTGCTTTGTCGGGCTAATTTAGTTGCAGAAGTGTAGCTCCACAGGAAATTCTGGCTGACTGACCGTGTACCGTATTTCCTGTGGAGCTTCAGTTCTGCAATTAATTTACAGAAATCTCTCAAAGTAAATAATTATCCGTATTAACGTAATGTTTTGGGATTTTTTATATCTTAAAATTTCAATAATTTCAATAAGAAACAACGAAGGTCAAAGTTTTTAAACATGTGTCCGGTCGTCCCAGTAATATATTTGTAAAATGTATAATAAAGATGCATGTAAATTCAATCTTAATCATCAAATTCCATCAAATTTGGAGTCAGTGGACAGTAAATTGAAAATTTGTCCCGATATCCATATAATAATTTGGAGTCGATTACCTTATACTGATTTGGCTCTATGGTGATACAAAGCTCGAACGGTTGTCCGGGATGGAAGGGATTCTGGTGCCGCTCCTCGGTACCCCACCCATGCTGGTTGTGATTGTAAACGACACAGCCCTGGTTTGGACGGGGGTTAAAATGAAAGTTGTTTTCTTCTCCACACTTGAAATTCAGCGTAAATCTGCAGAATGCGTTACCATACATTAACAACGAAGATGTTCAAAGGACGTCAAACATAAGATAAATATAAGTAAAAGATAAGATAAAATATAAGTAAAAAAGTGTTCATGTGTAGAGAGATAGTCTTATTCTTTTAGTAACACAATTCATTTACATGGTCGTAACTCTATACCTTTATACATATATACTTTTTCGCTTAGTTCTTCTGATTTTGTGTCATTCATACATGTAGTAACTACCAATCCCCGACTTTCGTAAGTCGTGTACAATCGAATAAAATCAAAGTACTGAAGTACTGACGGGAGTTGATTTTATCGATTATCATTTATTCAAAATCAACGATATGTGATTTTGCATGGCAAGTAGTATCAGTAATCGAAATATTTCTGAGAATTTGTGTGGATCCAGGCAAGATTGAAATCTTGTCTCGTTCAACCAAACGCTCGGCTGTCTCCGTTTATCTCCGACAAGCAAGAGAGACTCTGTTTTGTCGGATATTAACGGAGACAGCCAAGCGTCTGGTTGAACGAGACTACATTGAACTCTAGCGTAGGAATACATACGACTTTAAAAATTTCTAAATTGTTTGTTCAATTTAAAATCTTATTATTTTCATGGTATTAATGAATAAGTTTTCTTGAACAACAATGCTTCAGAATACATAGCATCGAATTTATCGATTATTTTCAAGAACTAAGTGTTGTCAGCGGTATTGATTTGTGCTTAGGTCCAAACACTGTTTCACTTTCGCTTTGCCCAAGTAAGTGCATAGGAGAGTTGATTAAAATCAACTCCCAAAAATACAAATACTATCAAACTTGACTTTAATGACGGATTTTTTAAGCCTACCCATCATCTCCGGTGATCACGCCTTTGACGATTATTGATCTCCCTGGGTGGGCCCCGCCAGGGAAGGGGGCCTGGAAGGGGATTGGCTGTAAATATTAACGTAATTTAATATTATATAGAAAAATAACATTAAATTTCCATTTTTGGAATTTTCTCTTTCTTGCTGGAATTTTGTTATTTTACTTTATTTAAACTGGAGATCAGTTTATTTTTTATATATATCTTCAAATTTTTTATTCGTATGCTGTATTGAGTTTTATTGGAAAAACTTCAATAAACTCTTTATACGCTGCACCCAAGAACATTTTTATTTTATATGAATGGTACAACTTATTTTAATTCGTGAAGTTTACAAGTAAAAGAGTAAGGTACAATCTTTACGTATCTTATCAAATTGCGTGTACATGTACGTGTACATATTATGTAAATGTAAAATTACCGGGTTAAAAATTGGCCCAGTTGGCTGTGGTCCAAAATTACCCATGTTGCCCATCGGTGGAGGAGCATAGCCACCTGGAGGATGGCCAACCGGTCCAGTGCCGGGGGGTGGTCCATATCCTCCATATCCTCCTTGAGGAGCCCCATACCCGCCAGGTGGCGCGCCATAACCCCCAGGGGGCGCTCCATATCCACCACCAGGCGGCGCTCCGTAACCACCGGGAGGGGCTCCATATCCTCCACCGGGGTAACCGGGGGCACCGCCAGGGGGCGGGGGGTAAGCTCCCCCGGATGGTGGAGGGTAAGCTCCACCGGATGGTGGGGGGTATGCACCATATCCGCCGCCCTGGGGTGGGGGATACTGACCTCCCTTTTCTGGAGGTGCGTGACTGCCGGTCGGCTGCAAAATGTTAGTCAAATATAGTTTAATTAAACTGATGCATGATAGCTTTTTTCAGCTGAAATTAGAGTGTGCATTATTATGTCAAAATTGTGTCGAAATAACCCGACTTTACTGACCATATTCCAAGTTTATATCAGTTCGTTCATATAATCATTGCATTGAGCTCCCCTCTATATATGTAAATTGAAACACTTCGATTTCGTTTTTTATGACTTAAAGCAATAATACGAGGAAAATCAAGAGTAAAAATGAGCCGAGTACTTACATACATGGCGAGGCCAAAAAAAAAACTAGACTGCCTACGATATAAATAAACCGTTACGAACAACAGCCTAAACGCTGAACAGAAAAATCCAAAACCATTCGAGCTTGCTATTTAAACGCGTATTTCTAAATACCTATTAAATCTTGTGAAATTGTGAATCTTACAGATCAATATGTATAGTCCAGACGTGTACGAACGAATATGCTCTCATACATTTAAACCAGCGGTCGAGGTTAGAAGGATATTGTCTAATTTAGACGGCTTTAACAAGACAGTCACATTTCTTTTTCATACAGGCTGCACGTCTTTGTCATTGTATATCGATTAATTGCGTATGAACTGCTAGTACATTTGGACGTAAGCAATCAAGTCTTAACAGCATCGTACTCTCTCTCTCTCTCTCTCTCTCTCTCTCTCTCTCTCTCTCTCTCACACACACACACACACACACACACACACACACACACACACACACACACGGACACACACACACATGAACACACACGCACGATTTAAGACAACAAGTTTTTTAACTTGTATAAAGGAGATTTTTTGGTCATTCAAGTATTGTGTGTTTACAATGAATTAGAAACTAGTACAAAAACGTATTCTAATATTTTTACAAAAGATCATCTACTAGTATTTTCACTATATAATTGTTAATATATATGAAAAGATGATTAGCAATCAAAACAGTCTTTCAATAAATGGGGGATTTTTTATATCAAATTTCTAAAAGTTTTTTATTTAGAGAAAAAAATATATAATTAGTCTTTAATTAGGAATTTGCCTAATCAGCTGTGGATTTTGAAATCTATTCATTTTGATTTATTAGTATCCTTTGCAGATACATATCTGAAGTGCATTTTATACATACACTTGTAATATGATTTACGTAAGTATTGACCAAAGCTAACAAACTTAATTTTCCTGCTTTTTATTTCAATTACAATAAAAATCATCACATAAACAGTTAAACTAGTATATGATAAGTCACTAACAAATAATATATTCAATCTAAACAATGGAAAGATACCAACAATACAAATCAAATGTAAATCAATATAATAATATGTATACGTTATGTACAATTGATATAAAAATCATAAAGTCGTGTTATAAAATATTTTCAAAAGATACATGGTATATATGATAATTCGTCTATATTGCCGACAATTAAGAAGATGCGGCATTGGATGGGTATGGAATCTATTTCAGACATACGTACACCTTTGTCCATCTTTCCATGTTGTATGCAACACCGGATTTCCAATAATCAACTTGGCGAGTGTACATGAATAAACATTGTTCTGGTGATGCACCACTTGTTTTTTTACCTTTGGTTTTCTGACAGTAGTAACATCGGTGGACATTTTAGCATTTACGTAACATCTATTGTTTCCACGAACGGACGATGTTTTCGCATCAGACTGTTTTGGGGGTGTATTCACAGGACTCCTGGCTAACAGGTCGGCTCGCTTTTGAATAATTTCAAGTCTGTCTTTCAGAGCTTGGTTTTTTTCGCGCATCTTCTCCGTTTTCCGGTTTAACACCTGTAGACGACGCTGCCAAATATGCAGATGATGACTTCCGTGTTTTGGCATCCATAATTGGGGAAGTGACATTGCATGATGCAGTTTTTTCACTTCGGGAAATTCTGGTTGTCCCGGAAGCTGGGGCGCTGACATGACGCGCTGTAAGACTTTAGCCGAAGCACCGGCCCACAATGCATCTTCATCCAAATCCTCTTCTAAAATATCTTCCACCCCCTTAGGCGTGCTGTGTTTAATGTCCAAATGGTCACGGTTTGCATACAAATACGGTGTCATTCCTGAGTTCACAGGGGTGGTGCATTGATATACTTCTTCTGTTAAAAGCTGCTGACATCTCGTCAATGGTTGACTTGCTAGGCTTGACGTCTGAATTCCAGTTCTCTTCGAATTTGTACGGTGCTGGTCATGGCTGGCTTTTCTCTTCTTTATATCTTTCAAAGTGGCGCAGTTTATCATCCTTTTATCTGCTGCAGAAATATCAGTAGCGATTGTTTTATATGTCTTCTCTTCCGTCGGTCTAAACTTCGTTTTATCCTTGCATAGGTAGTTATAATGGGAAGTGTTGTGGTCTATTACACTTCTGCTGGTACATTCTTTTGGTGTGCTGTGATGAAAGCTAAACTTATTTTTGAAAAGCCGACATTCGTAAGCACATGACTGCTTAAGCATAAGCTCCGAGTCGCCAGCCATCATACATTCATCGAATTCCATACTTGTTTTTCTTCTTACCGTTTTTATATAAGGATTACACGTCAAAATAAATGTACACTTGTCTCTGGTTAAGTTGAAAATAAAACTATCAAGGGAAGTGATCAAT
Organism: Magallana gigas; assembly: GCF_963853765.1. Lineage (NCBI taxonomy): Eukaryota > Metazoa > Mollusca > Bivalvia > Ostreida > Ostreidae > Magallana > Magallana gigas. Next base: position 14,162,287 of record NC_088860.1, on the reverse strand, counting down.
TTATATGTGATAACCGAAACTGACAGGTGACAGAATGACCTCTGACCTATTCTGAACTGTCGTCACAACCGCGCAGGCGTCAAATTATGATTACGCTCATTTTGGTGACCGATAATTATTTACACGCCAATTATTGTCACGTTTGCTAAACGTTATTTTATATGCCATAAATAAACAATCAACCGGTTTTTTGAGAGGAGATGATGTGTATATTTGTGCAAAACACACAGCCATGTATGTAAGATAATAATTTGAGAACTCTTACATGTACTTCATATATAAGTTGAAAATTATAATTATCCGTTACTGATTATAAAAATGTTTAAATTGATAAACTATTTTCTAATTTTATAAAAAATGAACAATCGTGAGCCGAGAAAATGTTTTTAGCGTTTTTTCAAACTTGCGATTACAACTAAATCAGATGAAAATTTTAACAGCAGATATCATGCATCAACATTTATTGTAAAACATTTTGAAAATAAACAATTACATATAAAAACTTTTTGACAATTAGAACATGTACTTTTAGTCATATTAAGCTAGCCGTACATTCACAAAAAACACAAAGTTAACGCTTACTGCCGCATCTTTTGATAAATAGGAGCAGAGTGTTGAATTTTCATATACATGTAACTACTTATACTTCAAATATCTTTCAGTTATTTTAAATTATATATTAAATTGATTTTTCAGTAAATATAAATTCATTTTGAAAAAAAAACACTATATTTTCAACTGATCAAGGCCAACAGCATAAGATGGCACTGGAAGATGTTATAAATGCAAAATATTGACCAATAAGCAAAACAGAATAGTAGTAATTTATTCTTTGATGAATGAAAATTAATCTAAATTACATGACAGAATACCGGTATATTCTTAATAAAAATAAAATTGAAATACTTTATTTGGTTATATTTTACGAACATTGTTATAATTATTAATCAACCAAGGCAAGAATGATTTTAATTGTTCAAAAATTGTTCAAAAAAATGATAGTCTGAACAAAATCTTATGAAGTTACATGTATTCAATCTCCATAAAATCTAATCAACTACTTGGCAGAATGAATTTCAATGAACCTACTGTTCTGCAGTTTTACAAACCTAAATCTAAATTAAATCCATGAGTTAACTTTGCATTTTTTAAGTACATAGTGTAAAATTACATTTTCATTTTTGTAACATTTTTCTGATGGATATGCAAGCCAATCAACATTATTACATATAATATGTATATGCGTATGTGAAATTTTCATATTTATCCACTTGGCACACTAGGGTGTTTTTTTCAGTCAGGGAAGTTTAAATTTGATATATGGTTTTTACTTCCATAGAACACCAACCAAATTGTGACTGACAAACAAAAACAATTAAATTATAAGCTAAAGAAAAGTGGTGTGGTCCTTTCATATCTCAACAATCTCTAAACATTAAAATTCGTGAAAAATCCAATTATTGACCAGTAAAAAATAATACTGTAACTCAACAAATTCCGCAGTATATCCATTTAAAAAACACATCAAACAAATTTTCTTACATTCGAGAAACAAAATTAACATGTACAGCTGTATGTGAAAAATTCATAAATATTCATTAAATATGATTGACTGTAAATGTTTTTCCTGTCTCTCTCTTTTTTTTGGGGGGGGGGGGGTTCTTAAATGTCATGTCACAATACATATATATTTAAACCTGACTTTTAATTAGGATCTACAAATATACGTTTACATGTATCATATGTACTGGCAAGTAGCAACTATTTCCTCTTTTCCCTTCCTACCTTTTAATTTATTTGTGCACCCTTATTTCAACTATTAACAACATGTAATATACTTCTATATTTTCCAAACACTTTTTATTTTTTATCTGAAAAAAGAAGTTGGGAAAAATGAAGGTTTTTTATCAATACAAAACAGTCATTGATATTGTCCTTCCCTCAACCTCCCCCCACCACCCCCCCCCCCCCCACAAAAAAAAATAAAAAAAATTATTTTACAATTTGTTTTAAAAAGTGATTAGTGTTAAAACCTATAAATTCTATGTTAAGAACCCACAAACTCATTTGTTTCCAACCATGCCACAATAAAGTTCAGTTTTAGCATATGATTAGTTTCCATTCAACCAGTGCATAGACATAAACGATGACATATGACATTGTTCATTTGATGATGTCTTCGGACACCTCCACGAGATCGTCCTGTGTTACTCCCTTGGCAGCCAATTCCTCCAGCACTCGGTCAAGGAATGTGGGGTCCGGGTAACCAAAGCTAAAATCAGAGAATGTTCTTCATTTAATCTTTATATAATTTACAAATCACCATAACTAATCCACCCCCTTCCCCCACCACCCAATCTACAACGAAAATACAAAGTCCTAAATATGAAAATTTGTTATGAAGCACTGTTCTATAAAAATATCATTTTCAATTCCAAATATGTTTAAATGATAGGAGTAGACCAAAAAAAAAAGAATAAATAATCAACCAATATCATTTGTAAAAGTCATTTGCTAAATATAGAATATCACACTGTTGTTTTGATCTCGGCCCTGGTATCAGCCCGAGCGGTTGGTATCGGCCCAAGCCCGAAGGGCGCGGGCCGAAACCATCCGAGGGCTGATACCAGGGCCAAGATCAAAACAGCAGTGTGATGTTGTTTATATCATATATCTAAAATCAAAGACTTTTATTCAAATTCAAATTCCAAATAAGGAATCTAATTTATCATGAAGAAGCTATAGATTTTTTTTCAGATTTATGAAACTCGTTCGTTTTATTCTTTTTTATATGTGTTAAGAACTGTATGAGTTGTCGGACTTTGTTGACAAACTATATGTCGTTTGAAATATACAGTAGAAGAGAGTCTATCGTCTGAAATGAAGCACTATCTATTATTGAGAGAGAAACTTCCATCCTTCGCAACGTCGTAATGATTCAAATTCCTTCACTGGGATTTCGTAAGTTTCCTGTCAGATTCCATTCATAAAAATCCATACTGTTAGACCTATAGGGCCTAGCAAGTTGTTTGAGAACGTTCATAAGCACGTCCATTACTTTAATCACTTAATGTTTACAGTCTAATCTCTGGTTTTCTAAGATTAAGTCTCGTTCCATCCTTCTCTATATCCTTCATGATTTAAATGTTGAGATATTAAATATAGCGTGCTATTGTTCTGAATACACAACCGTTGTGTAGGTTACCTCCCCTTGCTTAGATACATATCACTCTTTGGCGCTATTTTTGAATTATTATTTTTCAGTTTTCAGCAATAAATAAAAATATTCAGACCTGTAAGGTGATGCTTTGTATTATTTATTTGTTATTCTATCGTTATTTTACAAACTAGTCTTAATTTAAAGCAAAGATATTTGGGAATAAGCGATTTTAAATTTGAGGGCAATACACCCCCTTGACGACGGGCTGAGACAGAGAAATATCATCCCCGAGGGCGATACAGCCCTAGCTTCCAGTTGCTGTCTCACCTAGTCCAAAACATGTGCATCAGGGCTGATACACTACTAAGTATATGATATAAAGGTAAGAATCAAGATATCTTAAAAGTGTATGAAGAAAGTTGAATTGTTAAAGGGTATCTGATATAGATTCTATTTTTTTCCTGAAATAATTAATCTAGTTAATCTTACTTTTCTGGGCCTCCTGATATGGAAGTTTTATGATGAATGTCATTCCACGTAACACAGTTATCCACCCCTGTTGTTCTGGAGCGTCCTACTGTAAATACTAATTTCCTGTTAAATGCCACTCGTAATAGTCTCGCTACTATGCGACCCTTTTCATTGTCAGGAAGATAACCTGTTCGATTTGTTCCATAATATCTTTGTCCTGGGTTTGGGTGTTCAGACTGAAAAAAAAAACCTAGAAATCTGCCGTGGTCTGCGTTCAAAAGAGAGAGAGAGAGTCAGAGAGAGAGAGAGAGAGAGAGAGAGAGAGAGAGAGAGAGAGAGAGAGAGTGTTAATCATTAACATACCCCTTGTGTTCCATCAGAAAAGGAGTAGTACACACGTATGAGTCCTTTCTCTACAAAGCCAGGAAGCTTTTGGCGTTTGTCTCGATTTATTTCCATGTGTCCATCTGGTTGAGTTCCTGTGATTTTCCCATAGGCAGTAAAGCATATAGGACACTGAGGCCTGTACTTAAATTGGATATCAATACAGTCTTTACAAAATTCGTGAGAACATTTTTCTAAGGTCTTCTTATTCTGCACAATGTCCATGCAAATAACACATTCTACAATTTCATCCACTTCCATTGGTTCTTCTTCAATTTGACACTGGTTTGCTATAATTTTATCTGATTGCTCCTTTGTTGTCTGTTCCTTTATCATGCCTCTGGTTATCTATATAATTAATCAAAATATATGAAATACAATGTAATCTACATTAAATAGCACTTTAATTTTACAACCCAGAAACAATCTCTTGATTTACAATATATGCTATAAAAACCAGTAATTTGCATTTGTTCATATGTGATTTACCGATAGAGAGTCATTTTGCTTTGACATCCGGAGTCTTTCTACTTTCGATTTGGTTAAAAGCATTTATTATAATATGTCGTGAAAAATATTCAATACGCACCTATAACTTTCCCATGGAACTTCAGAGTTAAGAAATAGTATATGATTAAATAAAATAATTTGAGTTGAATTTGTTTTATATGTGTTAACGTTGTGAAATACGCAGGGACGGCTACGTCATATATGTACATATTAACTCTTACCATGCTTACCTTGATCTCTGACATTTTAGCAGCTGATTATTCAAAACGTCTGCTCTTCGTTTTACTTTCCGTCACCTTAAGCTATTATGAGTTTTGCATTTTTAATAAATGAATTCAAGATAAATAAATTAGGTCATTTATTACTTTTACCAGCTTTTTTCAACTGTCATTTTTTTTTCATGACAACACCGGATGTGTACATCAAGAAGATAAAATCCGGGCTTTACGAACAAATTAATTTTATCCGAAATCTAAAAAACTTCTTATTTTTATCAAATATATATATTTTTAAATCCACCGATTTTTAATTTGAAATTGAAATCAAAACAAACAAATTAAACTAGTTTCCAAAACTAGTTTTGTGAAGGAATTGCGTATTGCAGTTTTAATTAATATCATCCGTTCCATTCCACTGGTGTTCTAAAAATAATGTCATGCACAGTGAATTCATATTGTGAACCTAGTTTGATTAAAGTGAACTGAGAGAAGGGCATGTATCCGTGATTTCAATCGAGTAGAAATATATGTCTCTGGAAGATACTCGACGCGTTCTTAGATCTGTTTACATCCAGGTAAACGGTTTAAAGTTCACCTGTCAGCTATTGAACTTTTGGAAGAGGAAGTAAATAAACCCAGTTGTTACCTGAACGGACGAAAAATGTCCATATGAACGGTAAGCTTTTCAAATTTCTTCTCTATTATGACATCTCAAGAGTTGATCATTTATTCTTGATTGATATGTGTTACATGTAATGTTCGACTGTATTTGATCTGAAAATTAAGGGAATACATGTCGTGAAAACCGGTAATCTCAGTAATACTGTGTCATTGAAGGAATCAATGTTCATACGTTCCCCTATATCAATTTGATATCAATCAAACATAACGAATCTGCATTTCAAGTATATATGTACACATGCACGTGTGTAGATCGTGCATCTGATGACCACCTTCCGTATGATTACATATCATTTATTGTACATGCAGATGTGTACATTCATGTACATAACGTTAAGAATGTTTTCTCACAGAACACGGAAGAAAATTCCTACCAATGTAAACAGAGAGCATACACGCACAAAAATGTAAGGTAATGGCGTATAGTACCGTTATTTTCCTATACGTGTTTACAGGGTTTAGGGAGTAAAATCATGTCAAAATATCCACTCATGCGGTAAGCATTGTTCATATAAAATTGTTGGTTTCCTTTCAATTGAGAGAGAGAGAGAGAGAGAGAGAGATTTGGGTGAAGAACAAATTGGTCTTTCAAAAGCACTGGCGTCGGAAGCAAATTGAAAGTGGGGGGGGGGGGGGGGGCTAGACTAATCCTCAGAAATATTGAGAAGAGAATAATTCCCAAAATCATGGAAATCCTAATCCGTGGGGGGAGGGGGGGGGGGGGGGGGAGTATACCTATCCTTCCAAAAGAGAAAAAAAAACTTTCCCAAATGTTTTTTTCCAAAATCATGAAATTCCTAATCCGGGGGGGGGGGGGGGGGGGGGGCTAGTATGCTTCTGAATCCAACTTCTCAATCTTTCAAGGTAAATTTAGGAAAAATAATCTTTCCTGCGTGAAAAAGTTGGGGGGGGGGGCGAACCCTCTATCATGCTATGTTTCTAATGGTTAGGTATAACTTTGCAAAAAAATGGCCCCTCTAGCCCCCCCCCCCCCGGTTCCGACGTCTATGAAAAGAGTATCGATCTTGTTTTTGTAAATCATGTAATCATGTATTTCATAGTTGTGTATAATAATGAAAGCTGTCTATGAGTAATCAAATTTTTATTTTAAAAAATTCAATACACCGTATAACTCTGGAGTATAGTGTATTCACAAAATTATAGTTGAAAGACTTTATTTTTCCGTTTTTCGTACTTTAACAAAGCTACGGAAACAAAATCTCTCCTCTTTGTATGTAAAATGCGGTAAGTTGTGTCAAGGATTTTTTTTTTTTGTATTTTGATTTGGGATTTCATTCAAAGCATAAAAAGATATGAAAGTAGGAATATGCTGGAATAAAAAAATATATATTTACTAAAAAAAAAAAAAGCTGTTCTCGAGAAAATTGCATACTTACGGCATCGGAATTGATTCAGTTAAAAAAAAACTATTAACAAAATCGATCGTGATACGTTATACATTTATTGCATGATGGTGAGGGAAATATGGAAATTATCCCTCCCTCCCCCTCCCCCACCACGAAAATCATATATATACTTTCCGAGAACACCGCCCGAGGAAAATATGGTTTTTCTGGGAAAATAAATCTTCATATCTCCAGAACGTTCATGCAATAAGTTGTTTATTATTCCGAACGACAGGTGGTAACTTAGAATACACCAGGTTCAATTCGTTTTTCAACTCTTGTAGAGCAAAAAAATACTAAATGTAACCGGTTTCTTTCTATGTTATATTAAAGAATTAAAATTTATTGATATAGGCTCTAATCCTATAATATTTTGTAAATTATCATTTTATTACATCGTATGTTGATACTCGGGATTTTCGGTATGCATGGAATGAAAATTCGTGTGGCTTCTGAAAGTGTGGAATATAAAAAATACGACGATTACAGAGAAATATGAAGTTTTATTGCCCTGGCACGTGATTGTCTAGAACCAATCAGATAACGCGTTATATAGAATTATTATAATGAGGTAAGGGAAAGCGGTTTATTCCATTCCTTTAGAGAAGTGAAAAATCAGTGCCCTCTACAGTATACTTCGCTAAAGAGAAAATGGTTCAGCCATAAGATCCATTCCAAATGCGAAGTAATTAGTAATTTGTAATTACATGTAGTAATTAAGAAATACCTGGTTCTATAATGGTTAACAAAATCCATTGTAAATCCCAGTTATCTTTGGCATAAATCCTGAAAGCATAAGATAGCTAGCTTTACTATTATACCTATCATACAAGAAGAAGATATACATAGGCTATGCCTGTTGTCCAATCCTATTGAATTTATTCAATAAAATATGCTTTAAAAAGAATTATCTTTACTATAACTTAATGTAAATACTGTTACGGTTGATTTATTGCCGTTATAGATCCTAAAAACACGTCTGTTAATTTGATATTATTTTAAATCATCGGTTGAAGGATATTTTCCTTATTTTATTATTTTATGCCTGAAACTGAATGTATTGCTAATCCAGACACTTTGAATATTGCATATATATTTTTTCTGGTTTTAGATTTAATAACACACCAATATTATGCAACATGGCCAAATTATCGGTTTATTGAGAAATGGAACCGTTTTTTAAATACTTAAGGCATGATGTAACTGTTTACATGTAGTTTACGCATTTAAATGAAACAAGTTTAAAGTGACAAGAGATGCACCGATTGCATAAGCACAAAATGTTGTTGACTTCTAAATTGCTAACAACGAAACAGCCAGACATAGGATGTCTATAATTGCTGTTTGGCACAAATTACCCAAAGCTTATGTCCTTGTTAAAATGATTCATTTGAAGGATCATATCGCATCAAGTCATTGGATAATTTGTAACTGTATATTTGATATGAGTGGTTTGATTGCGGTGGAATGTGAGAGTGGTACTGCACATGTATAAGTGTTCTTAGTAATATTTCTATAAGTTTCCATCATTAAGTACTATATTCATACTGTTATCATTTTAAGAATAACCATTAGCACATAATGATATTATGGTTATAAGTCAGATGTTGTATATTTAAACTTAAGCGCATGTTTGAAAAAATGAAATCCATTCATCATATTTGTTATGATGGATTGATTTTGTTCCATATTGATTTCGTTTTGTTTCGGTATTATTTTTCAGATACCCTTGTTTCATTTAAAGAGACACGCAGTGCAAAAAAACTACATACGTGTATTTACCATAAATAGAAATTTTACACAATTCCAAAAAAAAAATGTCTAAATGAAAAAAATTGAGCTTTTTAGAAATTAATACGGTCAAAAGAAAATAAATCCAATTTAAAAGAGTTTAATGACAAACAAATTGGGTTTCCATTTTGCTTTAAGATCACGCAGACACAAAGGGAAGGACACTAGCACAGCGTGATATCATGTATTACTATATAGTTGTGCTGTCTTCCAGAAGAACCAGATATGATATATACCGTGTACAGATTTTTTTTTTCAAGATGCAAATACTAATTGCATATCTCTGACCATAATTATCAACTTACCTCAACTGCCATTTATGAAGAATACTGTAATCAGAGTATGCCATAAGAATTCATTATAGCTCAAAATTTCCCGTAAACTTTTTTCATTTACATATACACTTTTTTTACATATACCTGTTTATGTATCAACTTATTTAAGTTGTCAAGAGTTTTCAAATCAGTGTGTTATGATACGAGAGTGCTAACCATTCCAGAAACTGAGATCATCAAATATCAAAAGGTACAAAATGGTTAAGGACAGAGATACTTTGTACATTTTTATGTAATTATCTTGTAGATAATGAAGAAATTTACACAAGATGAGCGGAGGAACACTTAACACTAGGAGGAAGGAACCTTTGTCCGAGCCTCATCGACACATCGGTACATATATATGAATCAAAACTGTTAATTAAACAACATTTAGATATATTTTCAGATATTGCTTGTCAAACTTTGATTGGGATCTTAATTAGATATAATTTGTACTTGTAGGCGCTCAAGATCTTTTGAAACAGAAAGATAGCGTTTCCCACAGTGGCTTTTTGCGCAAGCGCGGGAAGTTGGAGCGTTTGGTTGGATCAAATGGACTGTTCACAGCTATATTCTCTGAACTTTCTAAATGTATGTCAGGTTATTTAATATTTTGATATATTGCTTCATTTTGATCTGGTCTCAAATATGGTCTCTGTATACCTGCTACCTTTTTTAATGTTCTGTCGGTTTTCATTGGACAGGGCGACAGCGTTTTGTGATTGTTGGGAGGGGATGTCTGTATGTATACGCAGACGAGCATGGCAGATCACCTTTACAGTCAGTTTCCCTTAAAGACTATACCAGGTAAGAAATCGAAGAAATCAAAGAAAAGGGTGTTTTTTTCACACCTGTCTTTGGCCTTGGAAAATCATATGTTGTTCATAAATTGCAATATATATAATTTGCTGTAATAATCTAAATAGCATGTTTTTTTTTTTTTGGGGGGGGGGGGGAGGGGGTTGCAGCAAAAGGAATTTAAAAATAAAGAGCTCATATTGCTTTACTGTTGTAAGACGATTTTATTTCCATTTTCCAGGGTCGAGCGCCCGACTTCAGGAGGGTTAGAGATAGACACAAGGAGATGCTTCCGGGTCGTCCCATCCAACGAGAGAACCATGAAAACCTTCGTCTTTGGTTGTGCAAAAGATGGCGAGAGAAAGGTATTGTTTACATTTGCACGAGTAAATGGCCTTCACTTAATTATTTATTTTTATTAATTTAAACAATATTTTATAACAAAAAACGTGAAGGGTTTGGACAGTAGGCACTACCTATATAAGTCTTCTCTATAAGGCATTCGCTTATACATGTATCACCTTTGATAATTTAACCCTTTGATGAATTATTCACAAAAGTAGTCAAGCAATATTAATGTTGAGAATGCCTTAAGTTTGTTACGTTTGAGACTGAACATGTTTAAACATGACCATATGCATCTCTATCAGTGATACGTTTATTCATATGAAATTAAAATTTTATTGCTGTACTCATGTATATTTTGTCGTTTTTGTTGTTATGTGGTTATTGTTTTGTTCTGCTGTCAATTTTATCTTACACCAGAGTGAATATGTATATTGTATAACCACCTGTTTACATGTATGTATGGTAATTTTCGTTCTTTTACCTTGAAGGAATGGATGTACAAAATCCGTGAAGAAATGCTTCTAGCTAATTCTAAAACGGATGAAATGTAAGAAAGAAAAAATTAAAATAAATGTACATGTATTTGTTTTCAGTCTCCAATACATTTAATAATTTTCAACAAGTGCTAGTTTCATTAGTATTAGTTAACTTTGATAGTGTAAAACAAACTAATTGTAACAATGGTTTAGAAGTACTTGCATGAAAAATCAACCATAAACACTGAATCACAAGTAATTAAGTGTACATTGTAAAAACGGTTTAGGAGTTCTTGCATGTAAAATCAACAATAATCACTGTATCACAAGTAAATGTGCATTGTAAACACAAGTAAATGTACATTTTAAAAATGTTTTAGGAGTTCTTGCATGTAAAATCAACCATAAACACTGTATCACAAGTAAGTGTACATATTGTAAAAATGTTTTAGGAGTTCTTGCATGTAAAATCAACCATAAATATGTCATAAGTTACGTGTACATATTGTAAAAATGGTTTAGGAGTTCTTGCATGTAAAATCAACAATAATCCCCGTATCACAAGTAAATGAACATTGTAAACATAAGTTAAGTGTACATTGTAAAACTGTTTTAGGAGTTCTTGCATGTAAAATCAACCATAAATATGTGTCATATGTAAGTGTACATTCTGAGAATGGTTAAAGCTTACTTACAGTGAGGTTTCCGGGTCGGGGTCTGACGAGTACGTTTACCTGGAAAAACCCATCATCGAACCAATTATCCAACCACCGACCTACAGCAAACCGGATGTGCCGAATAGAAGACCTCCTCAAGTACCGGAAGAAGGTATACGTCACTAACATCATTCACTAAGGTTAATCTGTTTATTTCTTGTGCCCTAGAAAATTTCTGTGTATTTTTAAAAGGAAGAGGTAATTGGTTTAGTTTTTTTTTTACCAACGCATTTAGACAAAGGATTTTTCTTGTTTAATCAATAAAGTAATGTTAAAAAGTTGTAAACGGACAGTTTTTTTGTTAATGTACCAGGTAGATTTAGAAGGTATAGATATGCTGGTTTCCTTAATTATTGAAATAATTCAAATAAAATACATGTATGCATACTAGTAATATAGGTTTTTCAAAAGTAAACACACGTATAACACTCAAGCATCATTGCGATTATTTAAAGTCTTTATTTGAAAAAAAAATCCGTGATTACGATTACGTATTAAAATATTGTAGTGCACGCAAAAGGTACAGAAAGACTTGGTTGTTTTTTCGAATGAACAAAAAAAAATTAAGATTCATTGAATAATTCATTCGATTTGATTTGTATTTGGTTTACAGATAGTAGCGATTCCGAAAATTCAGACTACGATATAATACAAGAGGAAGATGTAAAACGACTTCGGGGGAAACCTCTGCCAGGTAAAATCATCTTTAGGTCAATGGAAAGACTCAGGTGACCCCCTGCCATTGGCTTTCATTTATCGCCGTGTGTCATCTGACCTCCGTTTAACATTGAACAGGGTTTTTTTCTGAAACTACACTTTCCTGGTTGATCATGACAAAAGGCGTTTATGAACCCTGGGGTTTGGTTCACTTTGGGAAATGAGAGAAATTTGGTGGAACCCATTGTTTATTTTGTAAAAAAAAAAAAAATAAGTGCATTTATGCATTCAACACGTGTCCCTTCTCTTCAGTATAAACAAAAAACTTGATTAGCACATCTGCACAATACAGTACAACGTATCTCTGCTTTTACACCAATAAGGTAATGGAATAGATATTTAGGATCAAATGTAAATCAAAATGCCATTCTTTGGATTTTCCATTAAGCTTTACAAGGGGGCTGTTTAGCCCCACTTTTTTGTGTTGATAATATTTAGTTAATATTAAGCATTAATAAAATATAAAAATGTATTCTGCTTTGCAAGTGTCAGTTTGGCCCCCATATGTTATCCGACCATAGAATTCGCAGGTATACATGTATTTCTGTAAAGGTTCATAAATCTTTTACGAAAATTTCTAGTTTATATGATATACGAGAGGAGGAAAACATTGCCATAATGTATATTATATAAAATGATTCAATATAATATACAAAAGTATTCCGCATACTTACAAGCCTAGCACCTGAATCTATTTTATATCTCCATCTAGAAGTCCCCAAAGAAGACAACCACGTGGTGAGGAGACCAGAAAAGCCAAAGAAGCCTCAGTATTTGGTAAACTATAATTTCAAACTCCAGAAGACTGCCAGTGACTTGTTCTATCGAACAGTTTGTAGATTTAAATTTTCCGTTGATGTTGACTATAGAAGATATATTGTATTTTAATTTTGTTTTGTAGAAATCTAAGGACCAAGCTGCCGACCCGAACGAGTATTTGTTTGATAATTCTGACAGACAGAAAGCTATTGAGTGAGTAGAGTAGAAGGCAGCTCTCATTCATAGGAACCGGTGTGCTTTGCTAAATTCGTATTCACTATGCGATATAAAAATACCAAATATGACGAAATCTTAATATAGCATCAGTTTTGGTTGTTTCGTGGGGTAAACTCACGAAATTCGTCTTTCACTGATGATTTTGTCAATTATTAGAATTTTTTAAATGTTTTAATTATTAATTGGAAAATGATTATATCTTTTTTTTAATTATACCATTTTAAAAATGTTTAAAAATACCAAAATTCAAATGCTTTGAAATGAGTTTTAAAACAAAGTTTTCTTCAATTAGTATTTTAGCCCGCCGTACAAGTGGGACGTTTTTGGTGCGGAAGTCAAGAATGGGAGATCAGCAGGTATGACTTAAACATATTTTATTGATTAAATCAAATGGATTAGACACAAGTTCTAAATACCTTAAGTAGTCTTCTCCTATCAATAACATTTATTAATATTGCCAATACAGTCATTTCATTTCATGCATATCTTTTACAATTTAAAGTTATGCTATGGTATGCGATTTTAATGATATGCTATGAGATTTCAATGCAATGCTATGAGATTTGTATGCTATGCTATGAGAAATTCACATGAAGGGCTCAATGATGTGGTATGCTATGCTATGATATGGTATGCTATAAGATTTAAAAAAACGCCTCCATATACAGAAGAGTTCCACAAATTTGGGAGTTAAATGATAAAAAACAAAAATTATCCACTAATCTGCAATGTGAACATTTATTCTTCCACATAAAATCATGTAATGTAATGCCAATAGCTTATTCATTAAATAATTTCGTGCTTTTGCATGCTTTGTTCTAGTAAGCAGTTGCATATTATGTAAACACTGATGCAATGAACATCAATATTGCACTTGTATGGAAATAAACCCAGTTGTTCTAAAAGTGTATTACGATATTATGAATAAGTTATATTATGAACATTAATTACCAAAATTACCTTTTCGTGATCAAGTTAAGATAAACAGTTACAATATTCTGGTATTTTTTTACCCCCCCACATTTTAAATTTTAAGTATCTTTGTTCTAGCTTTAAGAATTGAATTATTATTAGAATATAGTGTCCTGTATGATAAAACCTTTGGATTCCAATCGATCAAGAATTCAAACAGGAGCATGTAAGGTGTTAGTTGTACCCATCTACGAGCAAAGACGACGGACAATTTTCAATCTCATAAAATTTACATGTACACTGACTAATAGTAGTAATCTAATCTAAATTTTTGACGTAAGTCAATCCCAGCTTACAAAGTTATTATTGCAAGTTAAGGACATTAATTAGTCTACTCTCTTATCCTAAAATATAAGAAATCTTTAAAAATTCGTATGATGGAGTCGCGAACTATTATGGATTAACAAAAAATGTCTAATTTCGTAGAAATAGTAACATCTTCATTGCAGTTCAATAAGACCAAAAGGCTGAATGCTCAAAACAATTATAGTCATTTGTAGTTCTTTTTTTTGGGGGGGGGGGGGGGGGGGCTTGGTTGATAGGCCCTGTCCGCTTCTTAGCTATAGCCAATTTTGAGAAACTGATACGATATAGATTTAATATCATGGTAAATCTATCAAGAGATTTGACAAGTGGTGCAAGCATGCATTATATTTACTTATTTGATCGATTTAGGTTTTGTCCGTTCAAACAGAAGAAGGAATGAAGGAGTACAAAATATATGACAAGGTTGGTGAATTTCTACATATAAATACATTTAAACTATATTACGACTTTACTCGTTCAAACAGTTTTTGCAATAAATTAAGGATTTTTCTACAAATTAATATGGAAAGGTTGTTTCAATGTGTGATTTGATTTGAACATATTTTATTGCAAATATACATTGACATAAATGGATTAGGCAGCAGGCAATGCCTATGTAAGCCTTTCAGTGCGTGCAATACTGATTGAATTTACTTAAAGTATCTACCAAAAAGTTAAAATTAAGATAGTAACTTTATCACGAGATCTCGAATTTCTGACATTTATTTGACATTTTAACACTTTTCTACACCTAAAATATACTTTTTCAATAATTTTGTCTAATTGCTGCTTGACAAACACTGTTCGTTGTCACCACATGTCATTATAATCATTATCTTTGAAATGCCACTTTTTTTTTACAATTTCGATATTATTTTTTCCTCAACAATACTGTAAAGCGATTTAACTTAGAAATATGAATGGTAGGAAACAACTTCTGATAAAGAGCATTTAGAAGATGTACAATAATTCTTTATATTATTTGGAAAGAAGATTTACAGAAGTTCGGTTTAAAAAAAAACTGCATTCATTAAGATTGTGATCAATATTAAGTTCAATTTTTAAAACCCAGATATTCAAGGAGATTTTTTTTAAAAAGATGGTGGCAAAAGCTTGCAAGAAAGCTTGTATAGCCATTATAACTCTTGTGGATACATGTACCAGAAGGGACCACAATGTGGGAACTACAGATTTGACACACATCTACATAAATTGCACAACAAATTTCCACTGAAAAGAATGGTTACGACAATTTGAGAAATTAATAAATTATGAGCAAGTTTCAATGTACAGTTACAAATTTTTTTAAACGTAATCCTGAAAGGAAATCGATGCGGTCCGAGTTTGCATTTTGAAATTTATAATGAAAATAATTTTTCATTAGACTATGATTGTTTTTTAAAAACTAATTTTATTAGTATGTAAACGTTAACCAGTACATTTTTAATTTGATTTGATTCTGAACTACTGGATCAGGATGAAGTCGGTTGACACAGCAGTATTTATTAATATAAAATATCTAAAATATTTTGATAAACAGATGCCGTGATAGAAGACTTAATACCGATATATAAACTTGCTTTCATGTAAATGTACAAACTCTATTATTTAAGTATAAAATTAACATTTCAGACCTCAAAGGATAACTTACGATGCAACTTCTTATTGCTATCCTTGGTCTACACATTTTACACTAATTTTAATACATTTTTCCAATGGAAAGTTCAGTGGCAGAATGATCTTAATCCAAATTCATCGTTATAATACTCCCAACAAACATAAACTGATGTTTTTACAACAAATATATGTTGTTTTTATGTGTCATTATGCAGCCTGCCGGTTTGACTATCGACAACAAAACTTACTTCAAATCTGTAGAAAAGCTGATTGACAACTATAAACGCCAAAGTCTCCCAAACAGGCGGACTACTTTAATGCGCGGATTCAGTATCACTGAAGAACAGTAGTGAGAAAATTTTTATGGTTTTCTATGAGAATGTTAGCTTTTTCCTGACTGTTAAGTTACGTATCACAGGATAAAGCAAATTCTATACTTGTATTTGTTAAAATTAGCACATAAAGCAAGCGCAGATAGGTTTTTGTTTAGAATGCACAATCATATACTTTATTACCTCTCATGTTTAGAATACGCTTGAATAGTATTCCGTCATGATAACTGTGCATTGTCTTATTAGCAATGAAAGAATATATGTCATCAGTATCATTATAGATGTATCATATATTCAACCATAATAGTAGTGTGTTAATTAATAGATTTTATAGATTTTATAATTAACTACGTTGATGATTTCGATTTGTTTTGATTACTTTATTATGTTATTTTATTACCAAGAATATTGATTATTCATAATTCATCATGTGAAAGACCTTGGAATCATTGTATGCCATTGCTTCCATGACATAATTAATATTCATACAATAAGTGATTGCAAGCCAATTTAAGAGCATGTTCACCAAAAAATTAATGTTCACAAATGCATAAGAATACGGTATGCACATGTTTTTCCACTATGTGAAATGAAATGCATTTAGTGTTACAATTTTTCTGTTAATTGGTATCTTAATAATGACTTTTGATGATTAAATTGTTGTTTTTAAATGATTTCTGTTTTAATCACATCATAATGGTTTAATTGTTTTATTTTGACTATGGCTTTATGATGTATTATTTATTTTAGAAGGGAAATGCTTCTGTAGCATAAAAAAGAAACAGATGAAAATTGGAGTTATTTCTCTTTACCTTACCATGTTAATGTTGTTTATTCAAAATTCGATAAATTTGTTTATTATTAGATACAAGAAGATTAGGTAAAAAGCTACAAATATTTGTAGTAAAACATGACCTTTAATATATCACCACTTTAAACCTCGAAAAATATTATGCAATGTGATAATTATTGTAAATTTGAAGTGTTTAAATTGGAAATTACGTAAAGCTTAGTATTTCTAATATTAGTGCCAACAAACATTTTATTCGTAACCATATCATTCGGTCATTTCACATACATACATGTATATACATTACCAGAAACAAAAAGGTGTAGATATTTTACTCATATTAACAAAAATGTGTATCAAACATGGAGTAAAATGATATGCTGAACTTTAAAAAGCTCATCGATCTGAACTAAAGGATAAATACGTGTTCTTTTAAGGCCACCTGTTCGCAGTTGTCTGTCTGTCTTTTGAACAATCTGTCTGACTGCTAATTCTTTTACTTCGAAGAATTCCTATCTCAAATCGCCTAGTGAACCATGTCAAACTTGGCTAAAAATACTTGAGCAAATCGATTTCAGAGTGTTATTTATTTGAGTCAAATTCAGGTTCATTATATTATATTATGTAGTCTTTTTGGAAAGGAAAACATTTAATTGTTTTCTTTCTTTGATTTAATTTTTTTTCATTAACAGTATATGACGTCATTCTTGATGCCATTTTTCTTTTTCCAAGTAAGAAATATGAAATGCAGCTATAAACAAAAAGTTTTGTCTGTATCTGTTTTGCATTGATAAATTTTTGACAAAAATATTTTGTTTGTTCAAGCAGGCGATCAATGTTTTCTAAAAAAAATGCTTTAAATTATACATTTTCATGGTAAAATTTTAAAAAGGCGGGAAATACTAGTAATTGCTTTTATGATGTCATATTTCTTATTTGAAGGCATTAATTTGAATCTAAATCAAAATTTTGAAGAAAAAAATGTTACATGCATATATGTGCAAAAAAATCAAAGAGTTACCTTAAAATGATAATGTTCATTTAAGGGAGCCATTTAAGGCCCTTATTTATACAGTATTTAGTCCTTTGTTCAAAGCGAATCATGACTGGAGAAGTCCAATACCCAGAATTGCACTGTAGGGGGGAAATCATTTAGAATATTCTTACATAGAACCGAAATAAATGCATGTACTATTTGACCGATCATTACTAAGACTAAAAGGAGTTGATCCAGTCTCATTATAAACGGATAATTAAATATGACACAAGCATAATAAACGGATAATTAACTATAATATAAGCATTTTATATATCGTAGATTCAAGTTTGTTCAAACCATGATCTCCATTATCAGAAAGGGACACATTTGGAGTTTAAGATCCATCATAAAAATAAATGAAAAAAACTGAGGTGGTCTCACCGCTTTGTAAAAGGCCCCAATGGTTGACATTGCATGGTGTTTGATCTAATAATCAATTTTCTTTGAAGATGTAAATTCTGAATGGAATTTTCTTACTTAGATCAATCGTAGCTAGCATTCATTTCCTATCCATATGGAAGTTATCATATGAAACCTTAAATTTGTTCGCATTAAGACAAAGATGCTAAAAAATTTAAAGTTATTTTACAAAGATGATATGTAAATCATTGTATGAAAAGGATCTTCCGACATAAAAATTAAAAAAAATATATGTTTAGAACTTTTCTCGCGAGAACATTTAAATCAAAAAGTGAGTCTGTCTTCATAATGAACACTTGATTTTTCAAACATATTTTGGACCAACCACGACAGAAAATCTTTAAAAAAAAAAGAAACGTCATTGCGAAAATGACAGGATTATTTTTAAAAGTTTTATTCTAACTTTAACAATCAAAACAGTAATTTTTTTCAGTTGTTAAGCAGGTTCTGTTAATGTAATAAATACAGTTAAATGATACTTCCATGAACAAATTTTATGAAAATAATAAGATATACTTTACAGAATATAAAATTGTTGATTGGATAAAATAATAATCAAGTGTCAGTCGTTGGTTATAGCTGACACCCTGGTTGTTTGGTCTTGAATTGTCTCACAAAGAAACTGATTGTTTCTATAGTCATTCTGCTGGAGATCGAGAGGGTGGGGCTCCGTCGAAATTATCGAGACACTGCGCTAGTCCAATAGGTATTTTTACACTTTTTTCGACAAAATTACACGTTTCTTTAGTATGTTCATTCGAAACATGAAATTTGACAAGTAAATTAAAAAAGACATGTATTTCGAATATAAAGGTTTTAAGTTATGAGGGGAATTGACTTTTTCCTCGTGCAGTATTTCCATGTTGTGATGTAACATATGTTGTAATATAGAAGACATAAGTGTATTCATCGAATTGTAATGCCAAAGTTGGAGCTAAAAGACGTAATATCGATTATATCTTTTTTCGCACTAAAATTATCATGCAGCCGCTCACATCACGTTCGATCGAAAACCTAAAATCACTACCATAAACCCTGGAATTTTAACGTTGGGGAATGTCGAATTGCATTAAATTAAATTTAGTACTTGCGTTGATAATAACTAATTAACATGCCTACTAACGCATTTCATTCCAAGGGAGTTATATGATTATCCTGGAAATCGTATCTTTAATGACTTTATCTTTCAGTAACTAACACCATGCAGAAATGCGTCTACACCAATGCAGTGAGAGTGGGCGAAATTAAGATACGTAAAGGTATGAGCAGCTAAACAAAGAGAGCTGATTAATTAATTCACTGTGTAAGGTGATTACTTTTTATGTGTGTTGTACAATTTCCTCTGCTGTCGTGCAACTTTATGCACGATCTATTCGGCTTTGCAGAAGGCAAGTCAAAAGGGGTCATTTCATCTGGGAGGAAATTGTAAAAATATTATAATATTATTTATGATATTAAAGTAAGCCATCAGGGTGAAGTTTAAATGGTTTATAAAAGTATCATTTTCAAAAATCAATACTGAATAGAGTAGATAACATTGTTGTAAATTGAATTAGACTTTAAATATATCTTAAACATAAGTTACTAGTGATACAACACTGTAGTTCAAACTCGAAAAAGACTACAAAAAATGATTATTTTTGTCAAACTGTCTAAAAAGCAGGTTCGAGTTAATAAAACACGGAAAAACAACATTTACTGCTTGTAAGACGACAATGTTTGAGTTTACATGATATCAAATGTATTTCACCCGTGTTTGCAGTGTAGTTTATTTATTTTTATAAGCACACTACTCAGGGCAGTTGGACAATACATTGCTGCATAGCTGAGCGATGAGGGTCGTGCGTTTTGATTAAATGAGTATGAATTTCGACATGCGCTTTACGTGTATTTGATTCAATAAAATGGTAAACTCCTTGGACTATATAGTTGGTTATTTTTGTCCAGATGAGCGACATGTCTCATGGACCTCGTTTAGTTTTTTATATAGAATTTGAAGTGGTCATGGCTTTCCTGCTAGTGCTTATTAAAGGTTTTATCGATAAACTTAAACATTAAACTTTGAATGCGGAAACTGAAAATGAAACTGGAAATAAACCATACAGACACAACACCTGTTCGTAATTAAGTACTTCTTACCGCGAAGAACCTTATATTTAGTATCATGATAAAGATGTATACTTCATTCCTCGTCAATGAAAAACTTTACATTAACGAAAGTTCAATTACTTCACTTAGACTCATTCAAAGACCTCTTAAATATATTCAGAATTCTTGTATAAATTCTATACTTCATCTTGTTTAAGTAATTCTGTGTCTTCTTGCATGGCTTATAAACTGTATGTAACCAAGGTAGGTTGCTTTCTTTTTCTTTTCCTTTTTTTATTTTATTTGTAAGGAGTCCAATTTAAGATAGATAGATACTAGATAGATAGATAGATAGATAGATAGATAGATAGATAGATAGATAGATAGATATGAGTAATCGATTCTTAATTCAATGAAAAATATTCTAATATTTTTATTTGATATATACAGAATAAAAGTTTGAGACAAGATATTAGCAGAAAGGGGTTTCTCATATTAGATAAAAACATTCAGCACAAAAACGGCCAACTGACTTTGGTCGACGAAGTAAGCGAAATAAGATAAATTTTTCAAATATCAATTATTGAAGATCTTATATTTTGCTCAGATACCAGGGAATAACCTTGCGGTATATACCATTCATTACTTTTGTACTATATTTTGACTTTATGGACAAAGATCAAAAAGGGAAGTTATTAAAGGAATATGAAATTTGTTTATGCAAACAAATTCACGAAACATCTTAAGTGTGTACTTCAAAAAATTGATCACGGATAAAAAAATCAATTTGGAAACAGTTTTAAAGTACTTCCTATTTCTCTCTCTCTCTCTCTCTCTCTCTCTCTCTCTCTCTCTCATCCAAATTCTTTTACGTTTTTGGAACATTTTCAACCTAACACCTTACAATTGATATATTCAACTATTTCATCAAATTCATGTCTTGGAGTTGTGTATGTCTATTGACCTACTATAAAACGTAAATATGCTGATTATGTACATCAAGTAAATTTTGCATTGACTATTTGACATAGCACTCGATGTACCAATTATAATAATGAACGCAAATCAACTTTTAAAATACTCTTTAATTAAAAGAATATAGATTGTAATAATTTATATAGAAAAGGGAATACGCCCTTAACATTCCGGGAAATAAATCTTTTACTAAATTTCCTAAATTATATATTATTTTCCTATTTATACAGATTGTAGAATTTCTCAATTTTTTTTTAATTTTGCCGACATTCAAAAAATTTTCTATTAGTGAGGGTTAGCAGGAATGCCATATATTTACACAGTTTTTGTATATTATTTAATTCTGATGAATTTATTTTCTATTTACACTAGGATGTATATCAAAGTTTTTAAAGTTTAAGTTTGCAATTTGACGTTGAGATTTTATCCATGTTCAATGATTTGAAATAAGACCATACGAAACATTTATAATGTCTTTGCTTTAACAATTATCATTCCTGCTTGTACGTACAAACAAAAGTTAGATTTAAACTTACAATTTTTCTTATATCTTTTGAAAAATGGGTGTTATCATTTGTTCGGTCACTGAATTTGGTAATTGATCGAAACATAATTCTTTCAAAACAATACAATCCTCTCACATTCAGGTATTCTATAACTAATGATAAACTTACCTACTTTTCCTTAAATTAATATTACAAATTATGAATTTGTATATCAAACATAGGTATGCAATGTATATTTATGTTGTGTACGTTGAAAAAAATAACATATAATTAAAATAATTGGGCTGGGTTTTTTTCAAAAAAGTATTATCACATTCAAATGAAGTATAATTTTTATAATTTTGGGAAAAAGATATTTGATTTTTGTTGATGTGTCATACTATCAGATTCTCTTTTAATTTTCGGTTATGTTTACGGTTTCAAACGCTATTCTGTTGTATATCAATAATACTGTTGTTGTATTATGTGTGTCTGGGGATAAAGAATATTCATTGTACATTCTTTGAAAAAGGGTTTTTATTGAATGTTAGTATGCCATATACATTTTCGATATCCTTCATACAAAGCTTTCGTAATTATGCAATTCTATTGTCAGGTTTAACGCCATTTATCTATTTGGAAAAAAAACAATGTCTAGATAGGTAATACAAGAAAAATATTTTAATTAAATCTAAATAAGAATAATATCTCATTTCATGTTCAGAAACATTTAAAAGAGAAATAATAAATAATGTAACTGTTCAATTACACTTATCTCACTTTTTTGGGTAGAAGTGTCCTAATAAGAACTATTTAAAGTTTCGTACAATTACTAGTTTATTCATAGCAAAATAAAATATATAAATACTGAATATTATTGGAAAAACGTCGTAAAAAATCAAAATAATTGAATCCCAAAATATTCACCTGTTAATATTTTAGCAATTTGGAAGTCAAAAGCTGTCAATTGATTATGAATGTTTGTTGTGTTTTTACAACACCTGTATTCTATGAAATTGGGGGGGGGGGGGAGGGCGATTCTTACTTTTTAATATTTCTTGAACATTTCTTAAAATAGATAATATGTTCGATCAGTAACAAAAATCAATCTCCCACTTGACTTGTGTATTGTTTGATTTTTATATTAAAAATTAGTGAAGATACGGAACAAAAAAAATAAGATGAAAATCAATTTAACATTGCATGAACTAGACCATGCTTTCCGTTTTGGTCACTACATAATCATTCTAAATAAAACGAAGGTAAACTTAAAGAAAAAACAACAACAGGTGAGTTGTTGATTGTCATTCTCTGTAAAGATTATTAAGCAACTGAAATAATGGTTCCTCTCTGAATAATATGTATTATTTCCAATTTGGTTTTAATATAGATGAAAAATTGTAAAATTGCAAAAATATTATGAATGATAACAGATAAAGTTTGAGATTTTTAAATGTTTTTATTTACACTTTTGATATAATCTTATTGTTAAATTGCAATATATTATGAATGATAACAGATAAAGTTTAAGTGATTTTTAAAGGTTTTTATTTACATTTTGATATCATTTTATTATTGTTAGATTGAGCAAACTTAACATAATGATTTTATTTTTTTTAATAGTGCTTTATTTAATTTTTTATTTATTTTAAAATCAACAACTTATCTTGCATGGCAATTAGTTTCTAGTCTGTATTTGAATTACGCACTTTTTTATAATATGAATTTTAGACTTTTCCGACAAGAATTTCTAGAAACCCCATATGAATCATGTTGTGTAATATTTAAAGATAGATTTCAAACTATGTATTTATAATCGTAGCAGTTCTAAAAATTGTATGGATCCAAGCACTATTGATATCGAACTCTAGTCTCGTTCAACCAGACTCTCGGCTGTCTCCGTTAATCTCCGACAAGTAAGAGAGTTTCTCTGCTTGTCGGAGATTTACGGAGACAACCGAGCGTTGGGTTGAACGAGGCTATATTAAATTCTGGCGTAAGAATACATGAGACTATAAAAATATCTAAATTGTTTGTATTATATAAAATCTGACTATTTACCAAGTGTTTATTGATAAGTTTCCTTGAAAAACAATGCTTCAGCATACATTACATCGATTTTTTCTATTATTTTCAAGAACTAAGTCTTAACAACGGTTATGATTTGTGCTTAGGTCCGAACACTGTTTCACTTTCGGTTTGCCAGAGTAACTGCATAGGAGAGTTGATTAAAATCAACTCCCAAAAAGTATAGTCATGTGTGCAAATGTTCAAAATACCTTGTGGTATTATCTGCACATTAGACATTGGCCAAATTTGCATTTGATTTTTAAATGGTTAGTACGATAACAATATTGAAATTTTTTCGTTTATAAGTTTGAAAAAGGCTCTAAGTTTTTATCTATTTGAAGATACGGAAGAGTTTTTGTGCCATGGTGACAATTTTAATCATTTAAAGCTAGCATATCAAAATAACACTTTAATGTCTAAACTTGGCATTGACCCTCTTGTGAATAGTTGTAAAAACGCATTTGTTTCTCTTTTCTTCGTAAATAATTATATTTTGTATATACTCAAAAGGTTTGAAGTATTCTGTGTCAATATCTACCGAATTCATAATCTTCAAAGGCCAGAATCTAAATCTGCATATGTAATGTATCCGTTTATCGGATTTGTAGGAATATATAAGAAAAAAATGACATTGCTGAATACTGTCAACCTTTAAAAGGCCATCTTGATATTACAGTGAACTTTTCGCATGTATATACACTAAATTTAAAACAACATTTTCACTCTCACTTGTTATGATACTAATAAAAAAGACAAACATTGTTTGTTTACGTCTTTTCTTGATTGATGACAGTTTAGAATATATATTTCTTTAATTTTTAATCATAAATATCATAAATATGTATCTAGTTTCTTTATTAAAAACATAACACCATTCATAAACAGAATGCATGAAATATTTTTATTTTCTTTCACTACACAGAACACCAACAAAAAGAAAATTTAAAACACTGTGTTCATTTTTTTCCTCCATGCCAAAAAAATATTTTTTAACATGTAACGTAATCTTGATGACAAAGTAGATAACATTTTCATTCCCGAAACTGGTTTATATCGCATCTGTAGCCTTTTTCCGCCGGAACTGTGGAGCAAGACTTGGCTTTCTGTGTGCGTTTTGTAAGAATTGCGTTAGGTTTTCAATTTGTTCACCGGAAGGGCACGCTAGGTTCCCGCTATATTTCATACAGAAACGGTAATTGCTTCTTTATTATCGTCCGATCAAATCATTAAAAACTATCCACGTAGGTCGTAATAGAGCATGATTGAGCTTTGCGTCTTGTAACATTTTCTGTCATTTTGAATCCTTGTAAACGACCTGCAGTCAGCTGTCGAAATCTCAAGAGAGAACCATTTCTCTCTGTATAGTAATCAAACACAGGCGTCACCCCGACCCCACTGTGATCTCTCAAGTGCTTATGAAACATTTGTACCCAGCTAAATGCTTTCCTTTCTGTCAGGGGAGATGTATATTGTCTGTTCTTCTTTGACTGAGCGCTTCTTACAGAAAATACACGGAAAATATCTTACGAAAGTACTTTTTTCTAATATTTTTATTAGAGGGAACATATGTCATCTTCTAATCAAATGCACATTTTTTGGTACCGATTGGTTTTAGAAAAAAAAACAGTTTGTTCGGCACTTGTGAATCAAATCTATTTCCTAAGTGGTCTGGGAACGCTCACATGCCGCTAAGAGACGGAAACAAACATCCCAATTGAAATAAACACGACACCCCGATACATACACTCTCCCCCTTTTCCCCATTCCTTATTACTTTCGATGGCTCTTATGTTAGTTTCAGTTTTTAGTTTTTGACTTTTGGATTTTAATGAAATGATCAAACCACACGTTACGTGCACAAAAAGTTTCATAGGGTCAAATCGCTACAGTTGGCTGACTTTTTTCCGGAAAATCCTATTTTATCTTACTTTTATCAATTGACACACCATTGATTTGAGAGAAGATAATTTTTTTTGTATTTTTTGAATATATCTAACTTTTATCAATTGACACACTATTGTTTTGAAAGAAGATAATATTTTTGTATTTTTTGAATACATAAGTATGATTTGTTTTAAATAATTTCATAAATCGTTAATCGAAAAACGTAACAACATATGCATTTCAACATGTATTTCCAATCCTCTGTTTTTGAAAAGGTTGTATTCCATTATTTAAGAAAATATGATAAACGAAAAAGACCTTACAAATAAAAAGAAGAAATAGACCCCTGTCTTAACTTTACATTTTCGTTTATTACCAAATCATTTATCAAACTTTCTCTTCAATTTATATTTTTATAATTAGTAATATTCGATAATGATTAGATAAAATTTAGTCATCCATTATGATTTATAATTTTCAAATTTTTATTACCTGAAATTTAAAAACATTCAATACCAAAATAAAACAGTCTTCCGACTCTTTCTTGTAGATATTTTATATCGGATGCTGGTTGCAACAACAAAAACCATGAATCATATGATAATAAAGGCATACACCGGTTTATTGTTCGTCGATTTTCACGTACAGTAAAGAAATAACTCTATCATAGAAGGCGAATAGATGCTGTTTTCAAGTCTGCATGTGTATACTTAATTACACTTAATGCTATCTTAGAACGGGGCAGGAATCCCGATAAGCCACAAAAGGTCTTCACGCGATCGCTTTGATAGACAAGGGTTTCACCGGGGGTTGGCGAAATTCTCGTCAAAGAACAAAATAACATCTTAATCGTGTTTTGTTAGTTTGCATATCACTATATCACTACATTTATAACGCTCTTCTTAAATGAGATTCTTTTATTTTGATTTTATCGTGGAAATTAGCATAGACTTTTATATAAAACAAGATAATAAATAGATTGATCCGTTTCATCTTTTAATTCACATTTCTACCTCCCGTCGAAAAGAGTTCTAAATTCAAACATTTTGGATCGCTTTGTATATGAAACATTTAATTGCAATGATAACATATGGTAATTAGAGTGGAAATTAATTTGGTTATGTTATTAAATTTTTAATCCAACAATGTCGATTTCAACGGGGGAAAAGAACATCAAACGTTGGCTTATCAGAAGATGACTGCAGGGTTTTAAGATTTCAAACTTGACAAGCAGAAGTAGACTAATTTTCTTTGCCACAGTAACAGTACAACATATCAGCAACCCCTGCAATGAAAAAGAAAACTACTGCAAACCAATTGTGTAATATTTTCTAGCTTTCCTACGTTCGTTTGAAATCCTGCTCTCTCGTCTTTGCAGCATCAAATCTGTAGTGATTCAAACATGTTAGTTTTTAATCTGAGTTAAAAAATTTAATAAATTTTATATATTTTAACTTATTAAATGATATCTTTTAAAAAGTCGAACAAAAAATGATACTAAAATGGGTTTGAACTTTGAAAACATAGTCAAATATAAGGAAACACAATGTATTAAATGTAACCGCAGTTTTATATACTGTTGGTTATTTATTTGTATAATTGTCAGACTTACACAAATTAATACATATACAGTGTAAATAACCATGTATGTTACCTGATTTGCATTGAAGTTTATTTCTAATTGCTGTGTTTTATTGAATTATTTAAAAAAAGAACTTTGCAACTTAAATAAAATATATACATGTATAGACTTTTTTTGAGATAAAATACGACATTTCAGAGATTGAGGGCGAAATACAAGTAGATTTTGTAATGAATATTTTTACAAAAAAATTTTATGATATATTAAATGACTCTAATTTCTAATGTTGAACATGAATTCTTTGTGCAATATTTGTGCACCTGGTATCAACAACAAACAAGTGCAAAAATCGTGCATCTGTTGTTGTTTTTTCACTATAGACTCTATCTGGTGAATCAGGGGAGGTTTTTCCTGGGGCCATTAACATGCTGTGGTTGATTTACATAAGGAAAAAACATTTTAGATATCGCTTCACCCACAAAACAAATACAAAAAACTTTAAAAGAGATTGTGGACTCTCTGACATGGTCAGTGTTTTTCTATGTGCATTTGCATTTGATTTGTTTTTTATCCAAACGTTGCCGTAAAATTAGAGCCAACTAAACAATTCGCACAAAAATTTGTTTAACATATTCTTATTCTCTCTTTCCCTTTTTTATAGACAAAGCACGTAGATTGACGAAAAAATAGAAAAGGACTACAATTTCTAAAACTTCAAAGTAATAAACATTGTTTTGGGGGAGTGTTATGTTTTTTGTGGATATTGTTGTTGTTCGGTTGGGTTTTTTGGGGGTTTTTTTCTTTGGTGGGGTTTTTTTTGGTGGTTTTTTTTTTTGGGGGGGGGGGTTGGGGGTTGGGGGGAAGTTGTTTGTTTGGGTATTTTTTCGTTTTGTGTCTGGTGTGTAAACACGAAATTTATCGTAGTTTAAAAGAGTGTATTTATAGACTCTTCTTTATAAAAACAAAAGAAAGAAACATCTTAGTTATCTAATTTGGTCTTTTCTACCTGGTCAAAACCATCATCTAACAAATCATAAAATTCAGCCTTATTTGGTATAAAGAAACATTACTACACAAACCTATTACACGTACATGCATTTTGAAATTTCGTCTTATGAAGTAAGGATTTGTTAGTGAGTCAGACACTTATAAAGAAAAAGACTGCAGAAAACCAGAAAGGAGGTGGCAAATTGTATCACAATACGTAAAAAACAAGTGTATGAGATCATTTTAGATACAAATTTTAGAACTCTTGTTATATGTGACATTATGTTTTCTATTCCTACTGTTGCTTTTGGTTTTTAGTTTTATAGGGGCGGTAGGGGTACGGAAACATTTTTTCCTTTCCTGACTAAATTTGCTTAACATCTAAAATAAGATAAATACTATATTTTTTTAAAAAGGTTATTAACGGTTATATTATCTAAAATGCTACATTAATTTGTGGAATGAAGATTTATTTTTTAAAATTTTATGATTATGAAAAAGGATTAGATGACAAAGTCATTGATATGATGGCGAACTCTTGACAAGACTTAGATCTACTCTTATGTTTCCTATTTTTAGATGAAGTATGTTAACCTAATTTTGCAAATTCTATTTAGTTCATCCATATTTATATGTCCAAAATGCGCAAAAAAGAAATAACGCTCTGACTCATACACTGAGTGTACACAATATTGAGTTCAGGAAAAGTCATTATAGTTTAGCGTACTCGTATTTTTTAGCATCTTAGTATTTTGTATACTTTCTGAAATGAGACAATAGATATTCAATTTGCATTGTTTCCAAATGAAGAAACACAATATTTATATATTGTTTCGAAATGGAAGTTTCAATAGCACGTTAGATATACAATGTTGCTAAAGCAGTTTAATGTTCTTTCCGGAAATAAACTAATTGAAAGGGCGGCGGACATCAACCGAGGGTACTTCACCGACAATTACTTAGGAAATGTAGTCTAAAATTCTATCACAATGAAGTAAAAAAGAATTTTGAAATCCGTCGATTGTTATTTATCATCCATAAATAATACAAGACATTTATTCATGTCAGAATTTAGCAAGCTAAATCCTTTGTGATAACATGTCAAAAGGAAGCCAATTTTATTGGTCTTGTTAAAACTGAATCATACCCTGCAAAACTTGATTAACTACAGGTGCTTTCGTAAAAAATTAATGTAAATCTCTCTCTCTCTCTCTCTCTCTCTCTCTCTCTCTCTCTCTCTCTCTCTCTCTCTCTCTCAATAATCCACAAGATGTACTGATATAAATTGACTCTCTATTTTGAACAATATGATAAGTTATTTATAAAAGAGGGGAGAATTAAAACTGTCTGCTTTAGGGAAAGATTTTCAAGTGTGGTTTCCGACCCTAAGTGAGTAAGATTTGATGACACATTTTCCCGTGATTTGCTTGGTTTCATCAGGATGGTTACTCTATCACACTTCCTAACACTTTTTAGAAAATCATTGAAAATTGTTTAAAAGTTTGTATGACCAGTCCACTTGATATTTCCATGTTGATCGAAAGTGACAATTTCCGAATCTGAAGATATATGATAGCAGGATGGTAGATTTCACCAATAGATTTCTAAATGGAAATATTGAGCTACCCAGCGCAAACGAGAAAGAGAAGTGGAGTTAAATGTTGTCCAATTAAGCATATTGGAACTCGAGTTATATACTTTAAATTGATTTAAATCTCAATTAGAATTATTTACTGTTTCAATGCGTAATGTAGCATTGGTTGATATTTACGAAATATGGATAGAGGTTTTCAAGGTCTAGGGGGTGTTCGAA
This sequence comes from Magallana gigas, assembly GCF_963853765.1. Lineage (NCBI taxonomy): Eukaryota > Metazoa > Mollusca > Bivalvia > Ostreida > Ostreidae > Magallana > Magallana gigas. The sequence goes on along the minus strand of NC_088860.1, from coordinate 14,131,938 downwards.
TTAAATCCCGGTTTGTTGAATAAGTATCAAAATATGTGTAAATATTCTTCACATTGTTGCTTAAACTTTGCATATGGAAAAGTTTGTCGACAAGTTAACTTATTTAAATCTCTTTAGCTATGAATAGAGGTTTTCAAGGTCTAGAGGGGATGTTCGAATTAAATCCCGGTTTGTTAAATAAGTAACAAAATATGTGTAAATATTCTTCACATTGTTGCTTAAACTTTGCATATGGAAAAGTTTGTCGAAAAATTAACTTATTTAAATCTCTTTAGCTATGAATAGAGGTTTTCAAGATCTAGAGGGGGTGTTCGAGTTAAATTCCGGTTTGTTGAATAAGTATCAAAATATGTGTAAATATTCTTCACATTGTTGATTAAACTTTGACAAGTTAACTTATTTAAATCTCTTTAGCTTGGATATTTAATTTGAAACGCTCAACTGAATGTAAAAAAAATTTAAAAAGCAGAAAGAAGTGATCTGTGTAAAAATATGTTTTAAACAATGCAGGTGTAATTTCGCCTAAATGTATAAACGCGTTCAAATGCGTACTACTACACATATTGTAAACGTAAAGATAGTATCGGGCGTAATTTTGCGCATGTAAATCTCGAAACTTGCCAAAGTTTTCTCTATCCTTGTGCGAAGTCTATATTTAGTCAGAAGGGTTGCAAATAACTTTTCTTATTACTTTTTGTGTCCCTGGGGTATTGAAGTAATTTGAACATACAATTAATTATGAATTATTCCAATAACTTTACATCTGCAAAATATACACATGTTTTCCAAAATATTAGTTAATACTTTTTTACACAGTTGTTATTGCAAGTGCATCGCAAACCTCAATAACATTCCTGGGGTCTTATTTGCATGTATTAGTTCACCTGGGGCCATAAACTCATTGGTATTTATCTTAAATCATAATACGTATTCCTCGGTATAGATAGAAACAGACATTTGAAAGGAATATACATTTAACTTTTTCAATGCATTTTATTGATAGTTTTTTGCTGTATGTATAGCAGATCTATATTTTTTAAAAGCATTTTAAAGATTGAAACTTCTTTGACCATAATCTTCTTAAACAAAATATAAATTTGAACAAACGTTAAAAAATTGGTCAACATGAATATTTCTCATACACCCATTAAGATAAATGTCCTGCTATGTTAACATATCTGGAGTGAAGCTAGACCAAAAACAACTTATATAACCAGGCATGTAACAAGCGAACTCATTTAAAAATTGGATGAATAAGTAATTAAAAAAAACACTGTGATTCTTTTTAAAGGCTAGATATATCAGTGTAAGTGCAGAGTAAAGTTGTCCTCTTAGTAACCACAAGGTCAAAACTTCAGTTCAAAGTTAAATGTTCGAGTGCTTTAATGATCAATCATGATTTTCAAGTTTGACTCAAAAATATTCGTACCTTACATTAGTTAACGAAACTATAATCTGAAAAACTTTCAAACATTTTTATTTCTAAAAAATTCAATAAAATTTGATCTTAAACAAAGTTTTAATCTGTAAATCTGCTGTATTGTTCATGGTTACATATGTATGTCATTGGGTTTTTCCAAAATGTTATTTTTATAAAAAGAAGGGGCAATTCTCAACAAAAAAAAAATAAAGTGTCACCGTAGATGATACGGTTGCCTCTGTAGGCATACGATAATGGCTCTAAACAAAATGCTCTCCAACTTAAGTGTTGTTCTCTACAAATCCCTGATGACAATAGAAGCACCAGGCACATCATTGTCTGTTACAAGAGTCAATTACGGTTTGGGTGCTTCTGGATGCATATTGCAGAATAAAATGTACTTACATCACATGACAATGAGTGTAAATTGTAGTCCAACAAATAAAACTAGTGTATGGTTTCAAAGGTTATCCTAAAAGGAGAGGGTTATGATTCAAAGTCATAAAAGTACAAATAAATGAAACATTATACTCCTAAAAGACAGTTTTGGATACAAATCTTGGTTTTAGTTTTCAGGTTCTGCATAGTTTTAGTTACTTTTGTGTAACTTGTATGTAATTAAGACAGGAATAAATAGTTGCTGTAATTTTAAAAAATTTCCTTGCTACTTTTTATATTAATTAATGCAAATTAAAGAAAAAAGCCCTTTTTCGTTTCATAATTCGTTTTATCTGTACATGTATATGGTTGTTGCTTAGAAATTACACATTTCTGCAATTTTGTAACATTTGAAGCATCAAATTGTACTTACTTATTACTTAGGCCTGTCGATGGAGGAACATAGGCCATCGAGAACAAAGTGTGTATAAAAATTAAAAATATTTGCATCTGATACGTTTAAGCACATGCACCAAATATTTGCGTGTCTAGTATTTGTCGTTTGTATTAACAATTCATTGTATTTATATTATATGAGACTCATTTTAATTTAAGCCGCGTCTTTGAACAGAAGAAGAAGATAGGGGTACATGCATTTCAAAACAGAAATATAAAGCTTTTATATTCTAGTAAATGGATATTTATTTGGCCATGGGGTTTTTATACATATCGAACTAATCAACTAAGACTAATCGAAATGGTATGTTGGGTCAGAGTAAATAGTGTTTTGTGTGCATTTAGAACCATTTAACAAGAGCTTGGACTTTGGATAGTTGTGTCAATCGGCGTTGTGACGTAGGCCTGTCTATTTCATTGCCAGTCACTCTGCCATAGCTCTTTGAAATCAACAAGATTTGTCTGGCTTTTGAGCAAAGACTACGCAATAGGTGTATATTTCGCCTTTTTTGTCATAAAACTCGTTTGATAAAGACAGGCACGCATAAATACCATTCTTTTACATAATAAAACTAGGTCGTGCTGGAAAACTACATTTATTATATAATTGAGCCGCGAAACAAAATAACGGCATTTAAGCAGGAAGATAAGAATCACCGACTCACACCCTCTCCCCTAAAGATTTTCTCAAATTTGATTTTAAATCTGTTAACTTATGAACATAATGGGTGATCCATTGTTAAAAATAGGATGCGTCTTGCAAAGGAAATTGCCAATTAAAATTAATTTTCAAATCAAACTGTTAAACACGTTTAGCCCATTTTATTATTCATATTAATTATTTATTACATTTTTATAACAGATAGAACAGATTGATCACATGTCACTAGGTTGTTTTTTTTTTAATATATACATATAGGTGATGTGACTATCAGCTGTTATGGGGTCAGTTTATATTGAATTGTAACTTTGGTACAAAGTCAAACCCCATAAGATTATCTACAACTATTGCTACACTACTGTATTTTAAAATGGTAAAATTTTAATAGCCATGGGTTTAATTTGTTGAATATTTCTTGATATTCTTATTAAATTTGTTCATGTAATACTAGTACACGAATTGTCGTGCTGTTTTGATAAGAATACATGTAATTGTTTTATACATTTTAGACATGTAGTGTTATTCTACATTTACAAATGATTAAGCCTAATTCTCTTGCTATCAGTTACAACCCTTTATTACATGTCTGCTAATAATTTATCAATCTTAGTTGTAGATCTTTTTCTTCAAAATGTAAAATAATTATGTCAATCAATATAGATATTCATATTTGACGTCATATTTGGAACTAAAATTATTTCTTTTGGCAAATTTATTTCTGCGAAATGTTTTATCTAAAAATATTTAATATCACGTTTATAACGTCCATAATGAACGTATACTGCTTTTTAAAAATATTTATAAATGCAATATAAATGCTCATGATTATCGAAAAGAATGATTGCACATATATTGGCATCCTTGTGTGTGACAACTTTTACAATTCCTTAACTAGGCAGTTAAAAAAAACTTAAATTCGTATGCACTGTATCGCTGACAATAAAAATAGTGCCGAGTAAACACATTACTCCATTATTACCCAACATGGAGATCATGCAGCTATATGAGGATTATAGTCATTATACACAGTCTTATTATAGTAAAGGATTGGTAAGTCTGTGTAATAAACTAAATTTGTCATCACTAATGTTATGCAACACATCAAGATGTAATATTTCTCAAGAAATAAATGCATTACATGATGAGCAATTTCGGTCAAACTGTATTCACTTAGAGAAACTATTAAATTTACTGATAAACACGCAATTATCTTGGAGGCGTCGGTAAGCTCAAGAAAAAGAAATGTGTGGGAATGAAAACGAAATTTTAAGGTCTTATGATGTACACTTAAAACTTGTGGATTACTTCTTTTAATCGCAAAAAAAATATAGATGTATAGACACTTGAGTGGCCTTTTGCTTAAATGCATAACTTTCGGGATTTTTGCCTTTAAAAAACATACAATATCAAACAAAATATTTCCAAAATTTGATATTCCTTATTGATATCATATGTACATGTATGTTCCCACGACTTAGTACTTATGCCTATGTATCAAAGTCAAGGATTTCCAAAATAAAAGATGAAAAAGGTAATTAAATTTGAATACAGACTGATGTCTCCATGTAGATACCCACTTAATCATATGATGACCTAATTTTTAACAGTAAACACGAAATCTTACTACCAAAGCTACGGAAAAACACCATCGATAATAGAGGAAATATATGTGTCAACGAAATCCCCAAACCGGAAACTGCGCACAGCTAAACCTCTGATCCGCACTCTCCTAAACAGGAAAATTAGTCCCTAGCAAGTTATGGTGAGGCCCTCTGATCAAAGCTAGATATAAACTGCGGTCGTGCCCTCACTATTTGTCCCCAATTTAAAATCCGGTAAACAGTCACACCATTAACTAGTTACATGGTTAACTGGTACTAAAGGTCAAATCTGTATCAATACAGAAACCGAATAAGAATGTACTAATGTACCTACAGTGTAGAATTTCAAACTAGAATTGACCATCAAAACTAAACGGGTACAAGTTATTGACTTCTTTTCCTAACGTAGATGTGATATTTGAAATTATATCCCTTCTTTCTTTCAACTGTATATTCTTTATTTGTATGCTCTGTTTTCTTGAGTTAATTTCAAAATCAAATATTCTAAACAGTAGCTATCCATAGATGTTTACAAAGAGCCATGAACCTCTGAACTGTAAATATAAGAACTTTTTAAAAAATTTAAAGATTTAGATAATCCAAGAAATCTTTTCGTGGTTTTGAAATTCCTTTTAACAGAACTCAAGATGATTCATGTTTCAAAATGTTCAAAGAACTATCAACAAAGAAGTAAGTTCAGAAAAAATGTCACACAATAAGAAGGTGAGACAAAGATGGTGCACAATCTTGCACAATAAATAATTGCACCCATGTTGTCTTCTATGATCAAACTAGAATGTTTGCTTTTAAGATTCTTGTGTATACCGCGATATGAAGCAGATATTAATTTGCTCCCTTAAAAACTAGAGTAAAAGCCTTGAAATCGACCTGTAAATTTACTGGGTGCGTGTAAATACATTTATAGAATTTACCCACGAAAAACATTTAAATTTACAACATGACAAAATCATTTTAAAAAGTTTCATTCGGTCATAGACTTTTAACATTTTCTTTCTGAATTTGCTATCTCTTTTTTATTATTAATATATTCAGATTTTTTTTTTTGCAAATAATTATTACTAGTATTAAGGGGTGATATGAAATAGATATGAATTTCGAAATATTTTTATTCATAAATTTAGTTTCAATCTTGAGAATGGAAAAGATAATACTTGAGAATCTGGTGTGCGGAAATGAATATCTGCTTTGAAGTGAAACTAATTTAAAGTTTATATATATGTTTGTATAACTCTTGGCTAACAATATTTGTTTCATAGTAAGATGAGTACTCTTTATTTTGTAACAACATGTATTAATTTCAAGGCTAGATATTTTTTAACATTCCAGAAGGATAAAAATATTATATATAATTATTCATCAATCCATGTTTTTTAACTTGCTCGGGATAAATTATCATTGTTCTTAAGATTATTTGAAAAAAGTCAATATACACTTTCTTTAAAGACCCTTTCACGATAACTGCGGTACTGTTCTCTTGCAGGGCAAATTGATATACTTTCCCGAAGTTTCAATAGGTAGATAATTAAATGACGTAATTGAAACAATTGACGTACGCCATATTTTACCAAACATAGTAATTTTGCCCTGCAAAAGAGCAATACCGCAGTTACCCTGAAAGGGTGCGTGTATTCATTTATTATCAAACTGAAATTCAATCGATAGCAATGCTTCAAATTTTAAATTACTTCCCATGTGGGTTCTTTAAAAATATATAACAAATTGAAGAAAAAAGTAGCTGTCGTTATTTATATCAATCTGAAGTGCATCTCACTAGGACAAGATACTTCTTAAGTGTCTTCCCATGCAGTCTTTCATCTTATTCAACCAAAGCATTGATAGAAGTTGTTGTTACTCACTTAGGGGCTCTCTTAATAAAGTGTGGTTAGGTTTTCGTTTACTACTTATGGTTGTTTACTGGTAGGTTTACGTAGATTTCCCCCTCAAATCGATTACGTTTATCAATAAGATACAAGTGAAGAATGTTAATAGTATATCTTGCATAGGAAACCAGGGGCTGTCCGATTTAACTGATTAAGAATTCTCTAGTGGATTAACGCCTTTGATTAAGTGTTATCATTATGACTTATCCCGTTACTTGAACCTGATCCATTAATTTGGCAGTGGTAAACAGAATTTAGAAATTATTTTTAGTCCAAACAGAATTTTTTTTCAATCAATCATAAACATTTATTTCTCTTCCCACACTCCAGTAAATTTTCCCTGGGCGTTTTTGTATGCCGAAAATATCTTACTTTTATTCAGATAGAAATTTGCATTTAATATTTAGTGTAAACACTAAATTCAATAGTTTTGAGAATATTTTATCGAGTTTCTTGAAGTATACAATAATGTCAAAAGTGGATGTGGGATTTTTAATAATATTACATTCTGACAGCTGACTGCATTTCAAATAACAATTCATCGTTACTTTTTATAACCAACTTTTATAACCGTATAAGAATTCTATTAGCATCAACCCATAGAACTAAATATAATTGCTTTTGATGAGAGAAGTAAATGGAACCAACTTTTCCGTAAAGTTTTTATTTTTGGAAAAATGTTCCCATACCGTACCAAAAGGCATCAAGTGGACATTAATTGCTAAAGTACTTTGCATCAAAAGGCTCTCGTAAAACAGGTGACAATTTTCCTGAAATTTAACGAAACACGCAAAAGGGTAATTTACATGTGACTATTGCAGATTGAGACACTTTGGAACTAACTTTTAATAGTGCATACATTAAAACTTAATTTGATTTCAAAGTTAAATCCACATGAAATATTTTTAATTAATTTTGGGTTGGAATATTTAAAACTTCCACTTTGTTTTTAATCATGTAATTCTACAGCATATTTTAATTCTTCATTTCTAAATTTTGATAAAAAAAAAAATAAAAAATAAATTCATCTGAAGAACAGTTAATACATTTCAGTTCATTTCGCCATAAAGTTTACAAAGAACAAATAAGAAAAACCATGTTTAGCAACAAAATCAACAACAAAAATATCAGTAAAAGCTTTTGAAATCAATTTAAATAAGTGCAAAACTATGGATTCTATAAAAATAATAAATGCTTTACTTACATAAGATTTTATAGAACTTAAGATCCATGATGTTTTATGTAAAATGATAAACATAGTAAAAGCATATCTTCACATCTTATCTGACCAACTGCCAAAATCTGTACATGCTGTATTGTGAATATCTTGTTATTTTAAGTCTTGCTCTACTGACAATTACCAATTATCAACTCTTGATGGCAAGAGAAACTTCTGTAGAGACCGACGCGATAACAGTAGCCTGTGTCAAGTAGACTAAGTTTGGAGCAAAGAGGCAGCAACCGTTACTGGGTGTGTTTGAATGGACCCGACGTAATCATCAATTTGTGATTTACCTTTTGGTTTTTCCCAAGAAGTGTAGTGTTAAAAAAATGTTGTGTTCGTCGACCAAAAAATAGGGGGGGGGGGGGTAGAGTTTTTGTCGTATGAGAGAGATAGAGGGGGAGGGGGGCACTTGGGCTACAAGGTTTTATAATTACATTATTTTTTTTAAATAATGTTTTTCCAGTATTTAATTTTTAATGTAATAATTTGAAAAATTTCATTTCACTTCATTGCTTTGCCATTTTGTGTATCACAATGTTATGAAATAAAACTAATCTAAAAATAACTCATTTGATTTTGATTGTATATGTCGGTATATCGAACACAGCTTTTTATTTAACGCACATATTTTATAACGTTATTAGTGCGATTTAAAATTGTCATTATAATAATTATCAAATAAAATATATTTCTGTTGAATAAAAATTTTAAAACACTAAATAATTGGAAAACAAAATTTAAAAAAATATCATTCCTCTGATATTGACAAGCCGTATAATTTTATCAATATAAATTGAACAACGTGGTTAAAAAATAAAATGAGAAAGGAAAAAAATGATATACTTACATTCATTCCATGTGTAAAATAATTTAACCTGTAAATAAATAAGATTGTAATGCTATTAGGTACTCATGATATATCGATATTCGATAAGTACTAATCTTGTTTTACTTAAAGAGAGACGGAAAATCTTCAATGCATCACTTGTATCGCAAGTACTTCTTCTGCACTCAGGTTTACTCGCTTACTAACTTCATTGTACCGTACTATTCTCTTTTTCAAAATTAAAAGATAATTTGAAACAGGACAACTTCAAAAAACCGTTAACAAAATCCATGTGCGGAAAATCCTTCATGCCTGTGTCATGTAACAACTGTTTCTCTGGGTCGCAAATTGAGTGAAAACAGTCAAATTTTAAGGATGATTTAAAACCCATACATCTGTGTAACAAAATGCTTAATAAAACTCGCCAAGATATACTAAAACATGCATAGGAGATATAATAAAGATAGACCGGGGCCAAACAAAAACCAGCATTCGCGAGGGAGAGAGAGTGAGAGAGCGAGGGGGTAAAAAGATTAGGGCATGTGGATTTTCGCAGTCAGAAGGGGTTTTTTTTTCTTTCGAATAATAGGAAAAGTTGAATGAGACATTATTTGTGGAAACTAAAGCCTCTTTTGCCATAAAGCATACGAGCTGAATGTAAAGGCCCGACGACAGGCTGACTGGATTTTGTTGTTATGCTCTATAAACTAAAACACGACATTGTGGCGATCTCACATGCAAGCCATGTCGGGCAGTGTACGATCGTCGGGTTTGAGAATAACCACCCCCTCCTAGCGGGCGGTAAACGACTCGCTCCTCGGTGATTCGGGGCATTAATCTACGTGCGATATCGGGTTTTATCGAGAAAAATGTCGTTTCACTCTTTTCCAAATGATTTCAATTTCATACAAAACAGTACTCTGTGTAAACATCCTATTCTGAAGAATAACATTAAGCCACATTGTTGATACGAAAATTGAATCGTTTAGTAAGCGCAAGAGCTTAAGAGTAATAAATAAACTAGGCTTCACACGTTGTTTCAGTTTGGTATTTATAAAGACAATGATTTCAATGAAAATAATTACAAAATAACTGACATTTTTTCAATGAGAGAAAAATTGAAAAAAGAAAAAATTTAAAAAGCCAAAAAAATTGAGACATCTGTTACAAAAATAAAGCTATTTATTACTACGTGACCATTTTCTTACGGATTAGAAATTTTGCGACGAAGATTATGTAAAATGTTTTTACAATAATAAATGCGACTCTAAGCCTTTGTGAAATACTGGAGCTCACGACGAGGGGGGAGATTCGCCTTTTCCTGCTTGAATTTTACAGCAGGAAATTCGCCGTCATTGGCAAAGCGCGCGGTGATTGGACGACGCCTGAGCATAATTTGAGATGCGGAGGTCTCTCTATTATCGTATGGAGCAAACACTTGGTCGTGACAAACAGGCTCTACACAATCTGAAAGAGTTTTGACAAGAGAGTGTAGCATAGTGAAGTGGATTTTTGGTAGTGTGGACATGTCTATGCAATATTCCAATCATTCCGTAATGAACTTGTTAAGCCCCGGCGGTCCACCTTGTTGGCCCGAGCACCAGACGATGCACTTGGACTATTACAATGGCTATGGGATACCAATGGACAACAACAGGATGGACCAGCTGCATATGTACAACAGTAACCAGGCCTGTATGTACGGAAAGTCCCCGTCTCCCACCCTGCATTCTCCAATACAGCAGGGTTACACTTTGACAAACCTATCCTCTTCTGTATCAAACGGTATGTCTTTACCTGTGCAAACTGGCGACAACCCTAATATCAAGACGGAACCGGACTCTCACGTACCTGGAGATATCCGAACCTCACAGTCCTCCCCGGATCTGATGTCTCCCGGATCTTCATCGATGTCCACAGAAAACGGATCCTCCATCACTCCCAAAAGCGAAAGCAACGAAATCATGGAAAACCTTGACAAACGTATGTATATTGAAAAATAACATCTTCTTCTGCGGTGGCAATGTTTTTAAAATGTCTGGACTCATTGAGGCTGATCAAGAGTCTCTTGTGGCACAAGGGGTACTTCGAAATCTCCTTCTGTCTTTCAAAATTCGTGATTTGTATCATCAATATAGGTAGCTATGAAGTGGTCCACTTAGATGGTTAGGGGGGCTCAAGCATGCTTTTAATGCACGTTGATAGGTGTTACATAAATCTTATCATCTACAAAAGGTGAGAACCATTTCCAAATCTCTTGTAATCTTGAGACGCGATTTGAAATTTGATACTCATCTTAACAACACATCTTCTTCATGTTGAAAAGTGTCTTCGTCATCTTCGTCAATTGCAACACTTGGAAACTCTTTAACAAACATTACTTCGCCTATATTTGATTATTTTTTATTCAGCATCTGTTACGTAATATGAAATGGATAAATAATATTACAATAACCACCCTCTAATTTACTTGAAATATTTCTCAGATAAAAAAATATTTCTATCACGTTACTTGATCCGAAACAGGGATTGACTTGAAAGCGAATGCGTTGCATCACGCCATGTTGTGTAAAATGATGATGCATTTTAATAATTCAACATTGTGTACGTTTTGTTAAAACGGATTTTTGTTGTAGTCCCTGAATCTAATGTCATTTTTGTGTCAATCCCTTATCTATCGGAAACAGAATCGGATGTTTCACAAACTCTGATCATAAAATCACTGGTTGGAGAAAAAAAAAAACTTTTTTCCAACGATATGATTAAACCTCTAATTGCGTAAACTAAAACTATTAGACTTGTCAATCTTTAATTTAATTGGGTTTTTATTCTTCAAAAATTTAATTTGTGAATTCAATTTACATTAGTAATGGCAAGTTTTTGAAAAGTTTGATAATTGTGTGGTAGGCTTTTGTCATTAGTTGTTTTATTTTTATTACTTTTATTTATTTCTTTAGGTTTATTTAAACTTTTTTTATTCAGTCATTAAAATCATGGTTAAAAAGAAAACAGATACTGAACAATATATATTTATCATTATAATAAAAAATTTTACAATCAACTTGAGATATAGACTTTTTAAAATCCGACCGTGTAAGCTCATCAATTTGCATTCAATTTATTTTGGTTGTAAATGTTTAGCTAGAAATTGCTTCGTAAACAAATAGAAAAATGCAGAAGGCAAAATGGTAAAGAACGTGGGGCGAAAATTTTCCTTGAGAAAGTTAGTATATTAGGGCGATATCAGGGGTTGCGATATTGAATACATATGTACATACACATGTCGAAGCGAATTTGATGGGAAGATATACGACAGAAAAACGGTTTTATCACACTGGTCTCTGCAAATTTCATCCCCGTCTCCGTGGGGGCTCCGGAGCGCGGTCGAATTCACAAACATTATTTCTGTCATAATTTTCAAGTTCAAAGAAGACATACAACCCAGACCAGGGGCATTTGGGTGGACACGGGGGAGCATTTTTACCGAGATATACGCCGTGAAACGGCTCGCCACAGTTTCAGAGCGTGCAAAATTCACAGTCGCACGAATTTTAATTTGGATTTAAACATTTTTTTCGGTTTACGGTTTCCGCAAAAAACGGAAGCTTGGCTGGATGATTAGAGCTAATTATGATGTATTCAAGTACTAATGTTACAGTTTATATTATAATTAATATCTCGAGTAAATGTCTGCCAGAAAAAAAAAATTGTGCGATATGTCTTTCTAATTAATGGTTTTAATTTTCCGTTTGACTTCTTTGTTTCTCAAGTGCTTGCCTTTCTTGAAAGGCTGCTATTTGTCTATGATTAGATGTACAATTCAATCCATGCTAAGACGGTTCTTCAATCATTGGATAATTTTGGAGGAGATTTTAAGTATATTCTTCTCGATATTACTATTGCACAGTGCGAATAAAATAATATTTCCTTGTTGACTTTTTTAAGATGTAGATTGTTTAAGAGGTCCGTTCCATGGCGTACTTCCTTCAGAACAGATAGTTCCATCTTTAGATTTCCTTTATCCACTATGTGACGCCCTCTATATCCATTTTACACAAGTTTGAGAATACAGCTTTTTTTCTGCCTGCATGGTTGGTGTTTTTTTTTTTCTTCGACGTAATATACACTGATAAAAATCAAATTTTGGAAGGAAAAACTGTTAATTCTTATTTCAACATTTTCTAATTTAGAATGTTACTACATTTATCAGTTGGAGATGTAAAAACCTGCGGACATGTTTGGTTGCTTGCTCAGTTAGCGGGGCTTTGGCTGGGTAAAACCGATTCGGGCTTTATTTCTTCGTTAATTTTGTGATCTTATCACTTAACATTACCCACAATTTGCGATACATTTTTCTAATTACGATGTGGAACTTTGGGCAATCAGATACGGCAGCAAAAATACTTCAAAGACGCGAAATCTAGAAAAACTACGGTCCCCCACCGGCCGCTAATAAGTCTTTTTATTTATAATCCCCGGTGGAATCAAAATATATCATTTAATTTAAAGATAATTTTTAAAATATACATGTGAAGATTTTTTTCAGTTGATATAGAAATTCAATTTTAGTGAGAAGTCTATAAATATGTGCACAATCTACAAAGCAAATTGCATAACATTTAACGACACCGAACAAATTTAAAACCTATTTTTGAAACATATTAATTTTTAATGGAAACAATTAATTTTCTGCTAACCCCTATTGTTAGGAGTCAGGAAATAACAAAATATCGAATTGTTAGTAAATTAGTTCTAACTTCTTCCTGTCCCTAAATAAATCAAATCCGTGGCAGATTTTTGCATTTAATTTTTATACACCATGCCGCAGAATCACAGATATACCGAATTCCAACGATCATCTGTGTTTAAGAAAGACAGAGTTCATCGGGTTCAGGGGATGTTAAAAAGGGGGGAGAGGGAGGAATTGATACCTCCACGATAGCTGTATTTATCTCATAACGTTTACGCTTGGTCGTCGAGCTCAAAACTGCAGAACAAGATCACTAGATCGCCATATTTATTGGACATTAAATACTCTTGTGATGTTTTACTCCGCGTGGTGGCGCACTGTCATGCTAGGATAAAAAATGTCGGGTATTTCACGTGCTCCCGGGGAGGAATTTAACAAATCAATTAAGTTTTATGATAAAGTAATTAGAATATTATCAGCGATGGGCCTAGTAAAGTAAGAATAAAATGGGGGAATTTGAGGTGATGGGGAGCGGTATCATATGTAAATTCATGTATATCGATAGCGCGTGGATAGGAAAAATTTTCATTTCTTTTATAATTAATATCCAAGTTTAAGTTATAATTCTTACATATTAATAGTGAATGAAAAATTTGACCGAAAAATCTATTTGCGATATGAACATGTATACCAGCTCTCGTGTTCTGTATAGAATGGAAAAATCAGATTTAAAAAAATATAATAATACATAGAATTATTTTAATCCTTAATAAGAAATTTTACGTGTATTAATGAAAACAAAGAAAGCTTTTCCTTGACTGGAGTTTCATAAAGATACACACCGCACACTATCAGAACCGCTGATAAATCGCGCTATTTTCTATTTTCCTTTCGGAGGAAACTTGGGGAGTTCGTGAACAGGGGGATATCCGCTTATGGGGGTCTCGTAACCGGATACATTTACAGATCAGGGAACACGCGCGTGTCGCAAAGAGTCGCGCTAAAAAAAAAGGTTCACCCGTTTAAGCACTACTCATGCTTCCAAAGTCTGCGTCAATCTGTTGAGTAAACAGATTTATTGATTGAATGAAGACAAACTTCCTTTGTTTGTTAATATCTATAGCCTAATCCTCTTATCAGTGGGGTAAATTTCTTTAATACAAATAAATAAAGTCCGGAAATATGGTACTTTGGGGTTATTTTTACTTTGAATGTATATATTATTTTGAAACAACAATTTCAAAATTAGTTTGATAATATTTATAGTACATTCTTAGACACAAATAATACATGATACTTAATACTTATTACTCAACTGCTGTATAGGATTTTGTAATAGAAAAACATAATGTGCATAATACATTTTTCTTCCAAAAAAAATAATAATTTGTAATGTTAAATTAATTAATATATGATAATAAGAATATTTTTCATATCAAAAGGATAATTTGGCATAACCTAACAAGCCAAAAGCTATGCATTTGGACGTACTCAATATGTTTTGGAATTTTGTATCAATTATCGTTTGATTTCTTTCATCAAAGAAAAATAATTATATTAAATATATAAAAGTTGGAAATTGTAAAATAGATAGAAAACGTATTTGTTATTGCCGTTAAATAAGTTCTTCGATATTAATCAGTTTTATCAGAAAATAATGCTGAGAAACATGGATATATTTGACAATTTATCTTTTGAACAAACGGTGATTTGATTCCTTTATCAAGAGGAACATCGTCAGTAATTTCACCAATAAGGAGAGATATTTATATTTCAAGATAGTCCACACGAACGCCATAGATTCTTTGCTTAGTTGTTCACAAATCATCACACTGCGTTTTTATTTATACTCCGATAAAAGAAAAACGATGATATTTTGTCATGTGGTTGGCTTCTCTTGAAATAACGTTTACAAGAAAAACAAGCATAAAAAGGGCGATCAAAAAATAATGAATGCGATGATAGTCTTGAAACTGCATTTATTTTGTAGCATTTTTTGAGTTGGATAAATAAATGGCCAATGTAAAATATTTTTAATTGTTATTCATCGAGAACCCCCTCTTCTTACAATTAGGAAAATTGAGAGAGTTTGGATATATTATTTTTTAAAGACTTTTTAATAATTTGAATGGTAAAAGGATTATTGTGTGGCATTCTTCATATTCATGTAGAAACTTGTTATGAAAACGAACTTTTAAGTAAAGGGACGCGTCTTTTCTGTTCACGCTCTTCTGTCGAAGATGAAAAACACTTCTTATTACATTGTCAAATTTATGATAATGTAAGAAATATATTTTGATAGATTATACAATGATCATCCAAATAATAATGATACGAGTCAATTGTATAAACCGTTAAATCAAAATTACCAGATAAGATTAGCCAAATTTGTACATACAGCCTTACAATAGAAAAAATCTTTTGCATGTGTAAAATATATATAATTTAATAGAAAATGTGACTTATTGGCTCAATGCAGTTTAGTTTAATGTTTATTTTGATTATATACAGTATAAATAACATTGTTTTTAATACATACTGTCACTATATTAAACGATTACTTACTAATTTGCTTACTTATTTACTATTGTTCATAGACCTATGTGTATCAATTTAAACGTATTAGTTTTGTCTATACAATAGGCGTAAGAGCTTAATGTACCAAGAAATAAATACACTTCCTTTTAAATTCTATAATCTGCTTATTTCATAACTATTCTCGAAAAAAAAATATATTATAGAATTTTCCGCGGAAGACGATCAACTAAAAACTTTTTTCAAAATGTTGGGGAAAAAATCTCTCGCCATTTTTTTTTTGTTAACTTTGTAACCGACAGTTAAACGCTGCTTTCATTATTCATTTACCAATTTCTGTTTGCCGACATTTTAAAACTTGACAAACTGTTGCTATTAATTACTTGGAAGCATGGGGTTTGTCTATCTTAAGACAGCGAAACTTCCCACAAGAAAGTCAGAGTTTCAGATTTTTTTTCTTTCTTCCTTACCATTTTTCCCGGCATATGTTTCGTTTTGCTAATAATAACTTAAAATATATTAATTGAGCCCCAACACTTAAGTGTGTCTTGCGACTGTTGTGTGAAGACGTGCCTTTAGAAAGGGATAATTTCGTCGGGAAAAGAAAAATATTATTGAGAAATGATATATAAAGATGTTGAGCCTCCACGGGCCTGCCGAGAAGCAATTATCACAACTGTTGTTTTCCCTTTATGCGGGTTTCCGCCCCCTGCAAGCAATTGAAGATTTTCTTTAAGTATCGGGTGTAAATCATGCCGTTGTGGGTCTGTATGTTGAAGCATAACTTCTTAATAATTATTGTTTGTGAGCTGTTAAACGCTACAGGAGGAATGTCGGGGTGGGATTGATGCGCGCGTCAATCAGAATTCAAAAAAAGAAAAACTGAGGGAAAAAATCCTGGAAGCACTTATGAAACGTGTAAACGGCATCAGTCGAAATAGCGACAGCATCATTAAACAAATGGTATCCATTAGATGAACAACTGCTCTTACTTTTAATACACAAAAAAGAAGCATTTGATGAGTTACATTTTTCATAACGAGAAGATGAGAGTTGTTCATTTTTCTTAAGTGACATATACAAACGGAATTTGAACTTTGCATTTTTGCGTATTTATAAGAGACGTAATAATTGTTTTTTGTCGGAGAGACGAGTTCACGAGTCAATTAAATGGATTTTTTTCATGGCCCTTTTTTCTATTTTTGCATTTTACATTGATTCTAGAGAACAAAATATTTCAAACGCAGTATTTATACTCTTATTAGTTTTATACGTTGAAAACTCTGAAAATATATGCCACGAGACCTTGAGCAATGTATTTTCATTTTTAGTTCTTTGAAACAATTCTGTCAGTTGTGTTTATAAGTTAATTGATTTGTGTTGACAAGATAACCAGTTTACGATAGGTTTCCTCTAAAGACATGGTCGCGCGCGCCTTTTCCCCGTCACTCCCTTTCCTAAGAGGATTACAGCGCGTCTCTCTTCCCCCTTTACTTATTGCAAGGGAAGCTGAATGCTTTGATCTTTGTGCGAGTTGTGCGTGGTCCTCTCCCATTGTGACACAGGAAACGCTTTGTCATGTAGCGACAACAATTATTTCAGAGATAGTTTTAATTGTGTACATACTTATAGAATAATATAATTTAATGAATGTATAAATTTTAATTAAAACTACAGTGCAAACCAAAAATATATTAGATTACACCAAGTTTATTAAAACGCTGCTGCCAGTGACACACTTTTATCAGATAATTTTGTTGCGTTAAAATCTTTAAATAATTCCGTCTTTTCTCAATAATTTTGGTGGAATTTTTTCTCTGCCTTTTCTATATCTTAGAATTGTGTATAGTCCTTGAAATTATCGTATGAACATTGTATAAATTGTATTTAATTTCTTGATTTTTTTCTTCTTCAGATAATGGAAACTGTAGCCAAGCCCCTTCGCCATTAGATGAAAACGACAACGACAAAACTTCGGAAAAGTCCGGAGAATGCAATCTTATGAAGCAGCGTACCCGACGAAAACCCAGGGTGCTATTTTCTCAGGCGCAAGTGTTCGAATTGGAAAGAAGATTCAAACAACAGAGATATCTATCCGCGCCCGAAAGGGAACAACTCGCTAACTTACTCAAACTGACTTCAACACAGGTGAAAATTTGGTTCCAAAACAGAAGATACAAATGCAAACGTCAAAGGCAAGACAAGAGTTTAGAACTGTCTTCAATGCCCCCACGACGAGTGGCCGTTCAAATGTTAGTACGTGACGGTCGGCCATGTTTGCCGCAGAACGTCCCAGGGGCCCCTTATTCCGCGTCATCATATAGTTCCCCCTATTACCCTTCTCTGAACAGTCATGTCTCGTCGGCCGTTCCTATTAACCCCATGCAGCAGAACCCGTATGCAAACTCACAGATCGCCCAAGGGATACGGTCTTGGTGATTTTTTTTATATTTGACATCTTTTTCGTTGTAAATATATTCTATTGTTTGTAAATAAGAGTTGTATTTTCATATAAGAATTATGTGAAAAGGGAGTTGTGTTTCATGCCAAGTCCATTTCATTTTTTCTGATTTTTTTTAATGCATCGACTAAAAATCTTAACGATTTTTTGGAAACATGTCATGAACATGAATTGTATCTCGTGTGAATGGAGAGTGCTGCAAGATAAATACGACTGAATATGAAATGGATTCTTAAATGCTCTTTTAATTCTTTGAAATTAAGAGAAAAAATGGATCATTTATATTCATTCGAAAATTGTTAACAATTTGGATTATTTTTTTATTTTACAATTTTATACCTTCATATATTGATGCCATGTTTTTTGAACAAAAGAATTGTTTTAATTTGTACAAATGATGATGAAAAAAAAAATAAAGATTAACAAACCAATATCAATCTTTCATCTTTTACTGGCTTGTCATACAAAATTGTAGTATGAAAATTAAATACATAAAAAAGGGTGGGATAAGACAAAAATGTGAAATGAAAAAAATAACTCATCAAATAAAAAAAGACATTCCTTTTTTTAATTTGACTGATGAAAAAGATTCACGTTTTACGAAAAATAATAATAATGTAATAAAGTGAATGTAGTAACAAAGGATAATGTAATCAGGTAATGATTGTAATAAAGCATGGTAGTTCTTAACAGCTGATTATGAATTCAAGGCATGGCAATCACATATCATTATACGTGCAAATATATGCAGTAAGAAAGATGGAGCTATTTTCTAAAGAAACAGTCTTTGTTTTGTCAAGCGAGAAGTGCAAGTGCCCATATAGCATACTGTGTATCCTGCAGCAATATACAGTACCTACCAGAGAAAAGTTGAACTCTTTTCCTGACCAAATCTAAAATTTTAAATATGGAAGAACGATGGCGACAGGTTTTGCGGCAATAAAAGGAGAGGACCCAGCACTTTGTATTCTCGGTCATTACTTATTTCATTGTTTCATTACTGAAAAGGGGTTTATAGCTTGCTTAACAAAAGCTTTAGAAGGACAAGAATTGTGTTCTTTGGATTATTTTTTCATTTCATTGCTGAATAGGGCGTTCATAACTTCCTTAAAATTATTTTAAACGGAACAAAAATTCTGTACACTGACTTTATAGTTTATTTTTTTCATTTCATCACTGCAAAGGGGGTTCATAGCTTACTTAAATAAGCTTTAGAAGGGCAAGAATTGTGTACACTGGTGTTATGAATCTAAAACAATGTCGAGTCTGTCCTTAAGTGGTGCACACAGTTTCTCATGAGAATACTTCAGCAAATATTGTACCAGCCTCGTCATATTTAGGCGGAGTCACCTGTATAAATGAGACTGAGATATTGAATCATATATATTACACATGCTGTAGAACAACTGTATACTTGTATAAGTCTTGCAACCAGGTTGTTTCTTATACGACAGCTATACTTCAATCAATTAGAAAGCAATTAAGCGCTGGTAGTGGATGGTTTTATTTCGTTGATAAAATTACTTCAGATAAGATGGCGCGATCTTAACATCGAGTGCCCCCTCTAGGGACTTGGAGGACCATTGTCAAAGAAACAAACCCACATTGTATCAAGGGACACATCCTCTAAAAATAGAACAGCTGTAAACAATGACGTATTACTACGAATCGTGTTTTGTTTATTATGCCCACAGCTACTTCCCCTTTATTTTTCTATCAATTTTCTAAAATCTTTATTTGGGAAGTAAATTTGATCTTGAATGAAATCAGGAAGATATCCATGCTCTTACATGCATTTAATCTTCTGACCATCAAAACATTCGTAGATCATTTATTCGTTTATCATTGATTACTGTATTTCTGCAATATGCAATCACTATAGACATATGAATCTTAAAGTATAAATTACACTACAATTAATTCAAGTCGATTCAATTTATTGACCAATTAAGGGCCCTAAGAGGCAACAAGATGATTATACAATTAACACGATGCACAATTAACATACACAAGAAGGAAAGAGTTTGAAAGGAGATAGACAAACATTTGCATACTTAGCTTGTATTTTTATATACTTGATACGTATTAATATATATTACACTCATATATTACATACAAATCTTAAATAATTTATCACATGACGAGAAACCTATGTTTGAAAAATAAATAAACGCAATGCATTTTGTAATTACCAATAGATGTCTAATTCTTCACAGTTTAAAGATATGAATGAATTATAAATGAAATTGCACTTGTCAGTCTAAATGACCAGTGGACACGTGAATCAACTTTTTTTAACTAAATGCATAACAAAGATTTTTCTGGTGAAAAGAATGCTTATAAATAAAAAAAAAAGGGGGGAAATTTAAGACTTGGTATTTTCTTTTTTTCTTTATCGCGTTCATTTACTGATTTCTGTGTTTTCTGAAACTTGGAGAAAACGGGTTTCATTGTCTTGGTCCCCGAGTCATTAGGATATGACTGGCCGTGAGCCGGATACGTCATATTATAAATATTCCCGTCGCTGCATGGAGGACGGAAGTTTGCGGGACCGCCATTAGTACTCACTCCCACGTTTACATTCTCAGCAGATGAATGGTGACCACTAAATTGGGGGGGGGGGGGGGGGGCTCTCAGCAGAAATATATATACATATATATCTCAAATAAATAAATGTCGTTGTAATGGGCGGAATCTGTGAGACGCAATATGCTTCATACGTACAATTAAAATTGCTGAGAAAATTCAGCGCACGCTTTCTGCATACAAGAAATATAAATGCAAATGAATGCAGGTCTTTAAAAGTGTCTGGGTTTTTTTCGGATTGAAAAATATAATGTGAACCTTTATTAATCGTTTAAACAGTCATCAATTTTAGTTATGAGTTTATTCATTTATTATTTTTGTTTCTCTCTCTCTCTCTCTCTCTCTCTCTCTCTCTCTCTCTCTCTCTCTCTCTCTCTCTCTCTCTCTCTCTCTCTCTCTCTCTCTCTCTCTCTCCTCTTGGCGGAATTGACACTCAATTTAAAAAAATGAAATAAATAAACCTGATAAATTGTAAACCACAAAACCCGGATATGAAACTGAAAGTTGTCTCAATAAGTATTTTCTTGAGACTCAATTGTAAATGTACTTGAGAAAGATAAGTCGATTTCCGATGTTATAAGCACAAAAACAAATTGCTTTGATTACTCCTTCAAAAATACCGGGTAGTATCTTTTTTCTGAATGTCATTATTGATATATAATGCTCATGCGCGTTGTCAAAAACTGCCGCAAAGAATGCAGAGGTTGTAGATTACAATTAAAAACAACAATTGTTGATTTTTTATGTACGATATATTTGTGAATACTTTATTAATACAAAAATGCATTATATTATATCATATTGTAAATGTTTCAGACTTGTCTTTATACGCATTGTGCTATGCTTTGCACTTTAAAATGATTTTGAATTGCAATCATCAATGCAGTATGATCTTTTTTTTGTCTGCAATACGGTGCTATAGTAATCATTTTGTGTTTTTGAAACCTTAATGATTAATTTTATGAAAAATTCCTAAACAGTTGGACATGTTTAATTTACTTTATGTATAGGAAATCAATTTGTGATAATGCTATAATATTGAATTTGATTAAACAGTTTTCTCAAATTGTGAATAGCAGATGTTGATTTAAATTGTGTCTACATGTATATATTTTTTCCTATCACTAGAATATAGATTTACATTTTTACAAAAAAAAAATATATTGGTCATATTGTTTTACACATATTGGTCATTGCATATATATGTAGTTTAAAATCATTGATTCCAGATTTCTGAAAATTAATTGAAATAAACTTAACAGATTTGATTAGTGACCGAGGAATAAAGAGATGATCGGTCATCGGGTTTATTTATTTATTTATTTATTTATTCATTCATTTATTTTCATTCATTTTTGTATTTTTATGCGTTTGTTTCAAATCTTTTCTTTCCAAAGCATTAAATATCACATTGGCCAAACTTTGAAAATGCGTCGCTTAAATATGATAATACATCTACAAAAAAAATAGCACGTGATTGCTGAAAATCACGAGGTCGTTTAAGACGTTTTGGCGATGTGCTTTATCAACTTTGGACTTTGTCCGTAAACTGAATCCTCCGCGAGTTAATGACTGTTTATGATTTTTTTCTCCTTCCTTTCTGTATTTCTCTCTTTTCCTTCACATAAGTACTTTCCCTGAATGAAAGTAAGCCCAAAATTTATATCATAAGTGTCTGTCATTTCTATTCGTTAAATTGTTGTAAGTGTTTGTTCTAGATGCTCCGAGTTGTCATTCTCTGGGGAACGGGTGTTGAATTTCGCTGAGTGATCTACCTTATATTGTGGTGTTCCTAATTGGTTTATCTTAAACTCGTTGTCACGTACTCAAAATCTACTCAAACCACGGTGAATGTGCACTTCAAATGAAAGGGATTATTGACACATTTTTGTAAGGTTTACCCCATAAAAAGTAAAAATGCTGAAGCACCCAACTCTTATGAAATATACACAGAGAGAAAAAAAATCCCCTTAAAATTTCATCATCATCCTCTGACCACTTTAAGGAAGTAATTCCGCACCTCCCTCTTTTCTCTGAATCGTACTCACATTTTTACAGAGCTAAATTGTGTTTTTAATGTGTATATACACATACGTACATGAATACATACCATCTCGCACATTTATTTATACATCTCTAATAATGGAACGAAAGATATAATTTGTTAACAGCCGACTACAAGCGAAGGTCGGACAAGTTGTAAATATTTCTTTTCGTCGGGAGACGTTCAGACGGTGAGGTATGGCTGCCTGTATAGGGCACCCCCCACCAGATGGCTAGATGGCAGTAAACGTGCCGCTCACTCTCTGCCCTGCGCAGTATCAGGTCTGTACAGCGCAGACCCAACACCACGCCGCCATATCTCCGCTATAGGTTGACAACCAGACAGGCCATTACATTCGTTATATAATGAGTCACAGAATTAAAAGTAAATCAAAGTGTCATCGAATCTTGATTGTATAGTTTGTGTATATATATATTCATATTTTTTATAGCATATTTTTTTAACACCGAAGTTCGATACAGTAACAAGTGTCGTGTTGGGAAAAAACTGATACCAAATGCATACCTGTATATACAGAATATTTTAGTATCAACGATTCTGTAGAGTTTGTTCACCCCTCCCCCCCCCCCCCCCCCCCAAAAAAAAAAACAAAACAAAAAAAAAACCAAAAACTAACGCGCACACACTTTGCAGTTTAAAAACTCCTGATTATGTGATTGCAAAAGATATATATACTTGAGCGGAGAAGGGACAAAATATATTTTTAAGACTTTCTTCATTTAAAATAGATAATGGTAAACAACTTATACTCGTAACGACAACAAAAAAAATAAAAATAAAGGATCTAATATTAATCAGATTGGTATTCAAATTCAATAGATAATATTATAACGCTGTATAATTTGTAATTTATTTCTATTCAGGATAATTCATGGTTAGAAAACTCTTTTTAAAGTTTTAAGGTGGCTCGACACACCAATGCATTATTTGATGGATCGATGAAGAATTCTCTTTGAGAAATGATTATTCAAAAATGACACCTATATCGGCCTCTGATTATTTTATATGAATTTTTTTGTATTTTTTTATAGAAACCGGAAACATCGTTTTAGCTGCGAACAAGATATATTAGAGCTAGAAATTTGTTATCAATTAATGCACAATACAATTATCTATAAATACATATCAAAAACGGCCAGATAAACTTTGAAATATTTTTGTAAAAAAAATATTTATGAAAATGAAAAAAAAGGATTGTAGATATTTTTTAAATCTATGGATAAAAACTGCATATAAACTGTTACTAGCATTTAACAATTGCTGTACAATCATATTTCAACAAGAAATTGAAACCAAATAGTGAAATTAAAGTATAAATGGAAAATTTTAAAATCGAACCGATCCCGATTGTAATTAAACTGACCCCGAACGAAATCACATAAAGTTAGAATGAATCAGAATTTTGCAAAAATTTCAGGTTGTTTAGCTGTAAAATGGTTTCATTTACTAACTTTATAATTCATATCAATTACTTAGAAAAAAACTGCAGTTTATTTGTAAAATTTCAATTTTAAAATAATTCTGATCGGGATCAGGTTTTTTTCAATCGGGATCGGTTCAAATTTGATAAATAGCAATTTTTCCAAAATTTCGCATTTTCATTTCAATTTCTTTGTAAAATATCATTGTTTAGTAAATAGTTTATGTGACTATATGTTATTTTTAAAATTTTATCCATAGATTAAAAAGATATTAAAGAATTACAATTTTGATTTTCAGAAATATTTTTTTAATTAAAAAATTAAACACTTGACCAAACGATCTTTGGCATGAATTAATTTATAATTATATTACACATTAACTGACAACAAGTTTTAAGCTCTAATATATTCTGTTTGTCTGCAAAACAGTTTTTCCTATTTCACTGAAAAAATACAAAAAAATTCGTATAAAATAACTGAAAGCCGATATTGATCTCTGTTTTGTGGAATCATGTTTCAAAAAAGATTCTCTATCGATCCATAAAATAAAATTTTGGTGTGTCGAGGAACCTTAAATGCGAATCTTTTGGGTAATTTGTTGCTCAACCGGTCTCCTTTACAATTTTTTTTTGAATGTCAATTTCATACATTAGGATACCTTTAGATATAGAGATATGTGATTCCGTGCAAGGGTTTGGGATGTTTTTTATCGAAATAACTTTTTTTAACATTCAGAATGAGGCATACGTTTGATATTAAACTTTTAATTACGTTTGCTTTATTTGACATTGCAAAATGATGATCTGCTCTGATGTTACATGAAATTTAGAAGTCGGAGAGCCCGATTGTGGGCGGAAAAACCAAGACAAGCTGGGGCTATACCGCATCCGTGTCTGAAAGCATGCAAGGCCAAGTGACGAATATACATGTCGCTATTGATACTAATGTTCATCGCGGCACGCACGCGTCCTTACATAGGTTTATGCTATAATACAGTATGCGCGGATCTAGAGGGGATCGGGGAATGGGATCCAGAACTCCCCCCCCCCCCGGGAAATTTAAACTGCATTTCATGTCTCGTTACCCCACCCCCCCCCCCACCCCCCCCGAAACAAAAATTATCCCTCGGAACGCCCCAGTCCCCAACATTTCTGAATCTGACTATGCTGTAAGCACAACATTGTACACTGCATTCAAGATGGTAGAGCTACGTAGCGACTACGCTAATGAGCGGTAAGCTAACCTAGCCACTGTGTAGATATTCGTAGCCTAAATATTTTATACTAAGCATCAAATTCAACTTAATATAAATGAAATTGGTAAAAATTTTGAATAACTTCGGGCTCGGGTTCCAAATATATAAATATGACGTCGACAGCAGAACGCTGTTTTTAGTGTATTGAGACGAATGAAAACTCATTTCAGGTCAAACATGCTTTCTACGAGACTTTCAAGTCTCTGGGTACTACATGCGTACAAACAGTGGTCTATAAGACACAGACAAAGTCATTGACTCTTTTGCGAAGCACGAAGACTGGGCTACCTCTTTGATAATGATTATTGAATTTATACCATAAATTTGTCATGTACAAATGTTTCTTTTTATTTGTTTGTTTCGTGAAATGAAAAAAAAACCATTTATTGGCTTGAGTCTAAAGAAATTAACAATACTAAATTACATATACGCTGCATAATTTTTATAGAAAAATATCGCATGAAATGCTTGAATTTTGCACAAAAAATATATTTACAATTGAAGAAAAATGTATATTGGAGAAATTTAAAAAAAGCTATCGATATTAATTTTGAAAAATGCGTCAGCTTCTACCCTGGACCATTGCGGGCCCCCAAATCCCCTGCCCTGCTGTGGCACAGTGCTTCCATAATCATCTACCCTAAGCTACGCCACTGATTTCCAACTTCAAATCAACAGACCTAGATATCTACGACCTGCGGCTAGGCTAGTTGCTACGATCTTGAACGCAGTCCTGCAGCTAGCGCAATCGCAACTTCTCGGGCCTCATAATAAAAGAAAGACAACTTGTTATTAAAAATAATTTGTCTCTTCCAAAGGATCGATGACATGTATTCGTATATTTTCACACTTACCTGCAGATCTGTAGCTCTACGAGAAAATTCAAGTTGACAGACTTAAGAGCTACAGTTTCTCTAATACAAAAGATGTAATTTACGGCGCACAAAAACTTGCGCTGATTTTAAACACCTTAGCTTTCAGATTCGGAAACCCTTGGCTAGCTTCATCCATGGGTAGAGTGACCATTGGCGGATCCAGAGGGGGGGTTCCGGGGGTCGGAACCCCCCCTTTCTCTGGGACATATGAATTATTTGGAAAACTTGTAATGCCTATTTAAAGGCAATTTTTCCCATTTATACCATAATACTTTAATTATTTCAAATAAATGCTTTTAAAATTGCTCATTTAAAGAATTTCTTATGCAGGTTATGCTATTTTTCTGGAATGCTAGCTACCTTAAT
Organism: Magallana gigas; assembly: GCF_963853765.1. Classification (NCBI taxonomy): domain Eukaryota; kingdom Metazoa; phylum Mollusca; class Bivalvia; order Ostreida; family Ostreidae; genus Magallana; species Magallana gigas. The sequence continues at coordinate 14,105,216 of NC_088860.1, read as the reverse complement.
ACCTGAATCACAAACGAAGCCCCCCCCCCCCCCCCCATTACAGAGGTCACATCAAGTTCCCTGGGACGACTATTGCTTGTACCATTGTATTACACATGTACAATCTATTCAGCAGATAAAGTATCCCATGCATTTTTTGTCATATCCTATCATTTAGACCTTTATTTAAGAATGCAATCAATAGAAATCAAAATCGATAAATAGTTCAGAATTTAAACATCATAGACATAAAAAAAATTACCAAAAAATTCATATTTATAATAGCTTGTCGTAATAAGTCTGAATCATTTTGTTGTTTTTTTTTGTTTTTAGTGTTTCTTTCTATTAAGCATAGACGCACGTTCTCATTGCTGGAGACTTGTTTTTTTTCTAAGGCTAGAAATTGTGCAAATCTTCCTTACCGAACCCAAAACGCTTAATAAATGCAGTGCACTCTGATATTAAAATAGGTATGAAATACATGTAGATATTGACGAGATAACTGTTAATTAAATTTACGCATGGAAAACGTTCAAAAGGCCTTGTTTGTTGAAAAATAATGAATTTTGCACGTATTGATTATCATTAATTGGAACCCCCCTTTTCCAAATTGCTGGATCCGCCTCTGGAGTCTAGTGTAGATTCAAGGTTTTCCAAATCATAACCCCCGGGGTTAGGAACCACACTGGTTGATCGAATTTTTACAAAGAGAAAAATCTTTTTAAAAAGTTCTTCTCAAACACCAATTTGCCAGAAAAGCTTAAACCTGGTTGAAGATCGAGAAAGCTGTCAATGTGACAGCAAACCGGTTTTATGTTTTTTTTTATTTTTGTTTTTTTGTAAACAAGGTATCCTTATTAATACATTTGTCGATTTAAAAAAAGTCAAAGTATAATCCTTGTCTCTATGCTGCATTTATTGGAAATAACCTCATACATGTATTTAGAAATCTGTAGGAGGAGTTATCTGGGCAAATAATACACACCCTGTGTATGGAAAAAATACTTTAGTATATGCACATACATTAATTGTATATATTTACAATTGATCTCCAAAAACAAAAACTTTAATAACCTATCTCGAAAACTGTAGGAAGGGTTATTCGTACATTAGGGGTAACCTTTTTAAATGCAATGACTAAGTTCAACAGCTGGTATTTTTGCATTAATTATCAAAAATCAAGCAATATGCATATCTCTGATATATGTATAATTGATCTGAAAAACAAAAACTTCAGGGGTACACTATATGCAATATTATGCATTAAAAAAAATTGAAAAAATGTTTAAAGATATAGGAAAATGTTCAAGTTTTAAAGTTGTAGTATTTGGATTTTTTTCTTTTCTAAATGATAGTTTATGGCCAAAAATATCATGTTTAAAATTTTAAGGCTGATCTGATAGTTAATATGTTGACCACCCAGCCTCCTGTACAATTTATGAGCAAAAAATTGAAAATCAAGATATACTCTACTATATTAGTTATTTGTATTTGAGTTTTTAAAGATGGACTAATTTAAAAGCTTATGACGGCTATTGTTGCTCAGGTGAGCGATGGGCTGTTTACGTATTTTTTAAATCCTTTCATTAATTCATCTACTATGTTTATTATTTTTCAATCATTTCATATTTCTTTTTAATTATTTGGGGTAGAAGAGAAATAACGATCAATTTATGTTTTAATAACTCTGTAAGGTTAATTATAAGATTTTTCGGTGATAAGACAAGCCCGGTAAATATTTGAAAACAAACCAGTATTTACATGTTACGAAGCCTATACTATTGATCTTAAAAGTCAACAAAGTAGGAAATGGCGTTTAATGGAAACGTTGCCGAGAATGATCCAGACGAGTACTTTGAAAACTTTGAAAAATCGGTAGGTTTATATACATCAGCAAGTACTAGTTTATAAAAGAAAGTATTTTCTGATTTCGGATCAATACAAAGTTGATATTATCATAATATTTTACAAAGAGTAAACCTTGTTCCGACAACATAGAAGAACTAAAAACAATTATGCTATCGAACTGATGTGCTCCTTCCTCATCATGCTTCGGAAGCTGCGCTTTTCTAAAATACTCCGCCATGTTGTTGTTGGACGGAGAATGGGTCACGTGATTTTGGTTGCCATCGATGGGCGGAGGGTGAGGCGTGGATCTAGAGAGGTTCTGTAATAATCCGTTAATCGTGGTGTGAAACGACTTCTCCAGTCGGCGAGAAACGTTTGGACGCTGTTCATGCAGAAGTAATTAATAAGTAAATAACTATATTTGATTTTGTAGTCCTGAGAGAGTGGCATTTTAAAGCACTTTCTCATTGCGTTTCGTGTAAAAGCGAAAATGTTTGCAATTTACGGAAGGTGGTACTGCACGGAATTCGGATTCAGATACCTTTAGATACATTGATTTGGTATCATGTGATGTCATCGTACATATAGATACATATTGTACGTAATACGCACCAATAATGTTATTTAACAGGAAATACTATTTAATAGTCATCATGTATCCGTAGCATCGTTTTTAAAAGGGGACAGACTCCTCCGGAAAATCTTACCTATGAGTTTTCACTCATTTTTTTTAAATCAACATTTTCGACATAATCCATTTGAAAACAAGTTTTATACTTGAAATAGTGAAGTGGAATACACAGGAAAATCTTTGAAAACTAGGTCACTGAAGCTAGGGGATGTGTCAGTTCGGACCGAAAGTTTTTGATAAAGCATCTCCCGTTAGTTTGATAAACCAAAGATTTATCACACGGATGCCTATGAGATATATGATAATGATGAATTCATATACATAAGATGATGTGCAACCATGATATATTTCATATAGACATATAGACATGGTTGAGTCTAAGCCATCGAACCCACACAAGTGCTTTGTAATTATTATTCTTGAGTGGGGGGTGGGAGTGGGGGTTGCTTAATTAGAGCAAACTTAGTCACTTTTCAATTACCCTATGAGAAAAGAAACGTAACTCGTGAACAATTTGAATAATTCGTGACTGCTTAGCCGGGGAGGGGGGAGGGGGAGGGGGAGGGGGTCCGTGGCATGTGTTATTTGAACTGTACAATTACATCTTCTCTAAAACCTGAAAAATCATTTTTTTTAAATGTCTGTATTTCTTTTAAGTGCAGTAAGTACAAAGTGAAGTCGATGTTCAAATATTCTATGTACTAGGCTCTGTACTAATTCTTTATACCACAGACCGATCCAAATAGACCAAATCTACGTATACTTGTGGTGGGATTGGATGGGAGCGGGAAAACCGCGTTCATTGATTGCATGGAGAAAGGCAAAAAGGAGAATGTGGAACCAGAACCGTCTGGGCCTGGGAGCTTGGGAATTACCACTGTCACCATTGGAGACACTCAATTCGACTTCTGGGACGGTAAAAAAGAGTATATTTTGCATTTCATGATTTGAAGAATATTTGTGGAATTCCTAAGATTCATTTGAAATATGTGCGTTTACAGTTTTGAATCTATTGCCGGATTATTTTGAACAATGTTGGAGTATGTAATTGTTTAAACTTTATTTCTCATGAAGAATATTTTGAATGTACATGTTGCGAATTCATTTTTATCGTGTTAATATTTTCTTAGCTTTAAACTGTAGTGTATATTCATCTTATCCATAAAGCACTATCTTCATTTAAAGAGCGACAATACAGTCTAAACATGGTTATTCTTTTCTAGTGTCAGGGTCGGAATCTGCCAGGAAAAAATGGGGAAATTATGTCAAACAAGACCCCCGTGTGATTGTTTGGGTGGTGGATTCAACGGTTGATTCAACAGGCAGTGAGGCGCGTTTACAGGAGAATTCAGACGCCCTCAAAGAGTTTCTTAGTCTTGAAGTCACCAAAGACATCCCGGTCCTGTTCGTAGCAAACAAGCAGGTATTAAAAAGAAAAAGAAAAGCTAATCCACCTCACAAATACACACTTGTGAGTATAACCCCCTCCGAAAAAAAAAATTCTGGTTGATCTCAGTTGCCTATAAATAAAAACTGGAGCACATTTTCCCTAGTTAATTGATATTATATATTTATAGATATTTCGGGGTTCAAACGATATTTATTCACTATGATTAGAAAAACGTTTGACGCACGAATTCAAATCTTGACAGATTGAAGATCGGCTAAAAATTAAACAGTCTACGGCAATAATACACTGCAAACGACGAAGATAGGATGAAAATTGTGGGAAGACGTATTTTGATTATTTTAAATGAAAGAAAAATATTAGATTGCTTTCTTGGTCTAGCAGCCAATAATACCCGCAAGTGAGAAGTACTGGGTAGGGAAAGAGTCCAAAAACAAACCAGGGTTTGAAATTCCATTACATTTCTCCGTAAGAAGTATGTTTTTGCTCTTGTCAATTTCTCAATATACGAGAATCATATTAAAATGAGATGATTAAATGTCAGTGAAAAAATATCTCGAATTTTTTCACGCGACTAATTCTGAAGTGGCGAGGGGTACGGGGCAATAAAATTCACTTGAAAAGGGCCAAACTTACAGCTGAATTGATGTGAGGATTTTGCCACTGTATTAATAGAAATACCTGATTATTTAACAAGCGGACAATGATGACGATGTACCTACTAAGAGGACCACATTATAAGTACTAATATTTATTTAATGATATATTTAAAATAATGGACAAGATTCTACAGTTTTACATCAATTTTCTTTTATTGAAATATATGCAAATTAGAATATTTTTGTTGATAAAAAATGAGAGTTGGTTTTAGAAACATACACAAAATGCTTGTGATATATCCAAAATTGAAATTGCATATACATGTATAATAAATTTAAAAAATCAACTCCCATAAGTTGTTTCACTACTTTGCTTCTATATTCATAATTCAATTTAATTTTTTACAGGATTGCAAAAATGCACTGAGTCCTCAAGAAGTGCTGCAAAAGATTAAAGCAAAAGACATCATTAACAATAGTCGTCAATACAAAACAGTTGGCACAGAAATCCCTCCAGGACTGAGAGCTAGAAAAGGAATTTTCCAGGCTTATCAATATATAAAACTCTTGTGTTCTTAGATATATAATGTTCAATTCATTGTATTAATGAACAGTTATTTTCTACGGTAGCTCAGTGGTAGAGGAATCCCTTTCTGAAAAGTACATGTAGGTTGAGGGTTCCTCAATTGCGACAAACCTTAGTCAATATAAAATATATAGCAATTGTACTTTCGCCAAGCACAGGCATACGATAAAGAGCCATCCCTGTACAATGGCCCTACATGTTAGAGCCGAACATAGGTATAAAATTGAAGTCCTTCACTGGCATATGGTAACGACCCATAACATTATGATATTCTTAACGGGACAAAAAACAACAGACAAACTATACATTTATTCACTTTCTAAGAGTTTTTCTCGTTTTTTTTTTATTTCGAAGCAGGTAGATGTGTATATAGTGCAGCTTCACTATTACAAACATTCTTTATTACTATCTTTTAAGTTATCTATATTTGATTTAATTATCTATATATGCTTTTGCATGGTTTTTAACGTTGAGGTTAATACAATGCTCATAAAAAATATCGTGCTTTCATTCTGATTGTATTTTTAATACCTGATTTATAGTAAACATTGTCGGATTCCCCCCCCCCTCTCTCTCTCTCTCTCTCTCTCTCAAGAGAGGAAGGGAGAGAGAGTGATTAGCGCTGGTTATATTAAGATTCAAGCTGGGTTTTTTCACTTACTACCATATCAACGCAGTAACGTAAGGCCATACACTTCATTACCCCACCCTTATGCTTAAACCTTATATGGTATGACAATGCACATGAAGTGTGGTATGCTCGACCACAATGGGGACAGAGGAGGTTTCTTGGCTCTGTATGGACATTTCTAATGTGAAGATTCAAGTAATGTCGCGTGGCAAATATTTTTGGGCATTGATTGCATTTTTGTGAGTATTCAGGTGTCTATACAAGGACGATCTGTGTTTAAATGACTGAGCAAAATTCGCATATAAAGGATTCTTCTTCATCATGAACTTCCTCTGTATGATCAATTTCTATCTCCATCTACAAAGCAGTTTTGGACTGATTTAAAACATTTGATCAAAAGATTTATCAATATACACTGTTGAAAGTCTGTACCTACCGTGTGTTGTGCTAACCAAGCTCTATACATGATAATCAAGAATGACCCAAAACAATATAGAGAGCTACATTATCAAAATAAATAAGCATTAAACATTTTCCATTGATATTATGCACTAGTCTCTGCAAGAAAAACCGATTGTATCAACCCTTGTACAACACGTTGTATACACCCCGTGTACAACATCACTTTTTCGCAAATTTTTCTGAATTCGATTGCTTTTATTTACAGAAAATTTATGTATAATCAAACACAGATGGTATGTAATTGTTAGTAACAAAACAGTGATGATAAACGGAACCTTTGTCCAGATATTTGATCATTAACGAACGTCAGGGTCAAACTCACTCTGACTTTCGGAATTGTGTTGAGGTGTTTGAGAAAACTAGAACATGTACAATGGAATAAAACGTGTCTATATATTCCTTAATTCATGTTTTAATTTCTTCCGTAAGCATACTCTTTTTGGCAAAATAAGTTAATTAATTGGACAAATATAGTACCTTCGACACCGTTTTCTCGCTTCGGAAGCCTACACCCAGTGTACAACATAGCATACACCCCGCATGTTGTGTTATACATTGTACTTGGTGTGATCTGATGGCAAATTTATTGACCATCCAGTCTCCTTACATTGTAACTTAGGAATACGTTGCCACGGAGAAATAAAATGAAAATCAGGATATACTCTAACTTGTCTATAATAGTTATCTGTATTTGAGTTTTAAAAGATGGACTAAAGCTTATGCTGGCTATTGTTGCTCAGGTTAGCGATGTGGGCTGTTTAAGTATTTTTTAAATTCGTTCATTAATTTATCTACTATATTCACCATTTTTTAATCATTTCATATTTCTTTTTAATTATTGGGGTACAAGAGAAATAACGATCAATTTATGTTTTAATAACTCTGTAAGGTTAATTATAAGATTTTTCGGTGATAAGACAAGCCATATTTGAAAACAAACCAGTATTTACATGTTACGAAGCTTATACTATTGATCTTAAAAGTCAACAAAGTAGGAAATGGCGTTTAATGGAAACGTTGCCGAGAATGATCCAGACGAGTACTTTGAAAACTTTGAAAAATCGGTAGGTTTGAACTTATAGTTTATTTACACCAGCAAGTACCTATTTTCACACACAAGTTTATGAATGAAAGTATTTTCTAAATTCAGATCAATACAAGGTTGATATTATCATAATATTTTACAAAGTGTAAACCTTGTTCCGACAACATAGAACAACTAAAAACAATTATGCTATCGAACTAAGGTGCTCCTTCCTCATCATGCTTCGGAAGCTGCGCTTTTCTAAAATATTCCGCCATGTTGTTGTTTGACGGAAAATGGGTCACGTGATTTTGGTTGCCATCGATGGGCGGAGGGTGGGGCGTGGATCTAGAGAGGTCTACACACAAGTTTCTGTAATAATCCGTTAATCGTGGTTTGAAACGACTTCTCCAGTCGGCGAGTAACGTTTGGACGCTGTTCATGCAGAAGTAATTAATAAGTAAATAACTATATTTGATTTTGTAGTCCTGAGAGAGTGGCATTTTAAAGCACTTTCCCATTGCGTTTCGTGTAAAAGCGAAAATGTTTGCAATTTACGGAAGGTGGTACTGCACGGAATTCGGATTCAGATACCTTAAGATACATGGATTTTGTATCATGTGATGTAAACGTACATATAGAGATATATTGTACATACTACGCACCGATAATGTTATTTAACAGTAATAGTCACGTACGTAGCATTGTTTTGAAAGGGGACAGACTCCTCCGAAAAATCTTACCTATGAGTTTTCACTCATTTTTTTTAAATTAAATTTTCGACAAAATTCATTTGAAAAGTTTTATACTTGAAGTAGTGAAGTGGAATTCACAGGAAAATCTTTGAAAACTAGGTCACTGAAGCGAGAGGATGTATCAAAAATACCAGTTCGGACCGAAAGTTTTTGATAAAGCATCTCCCGTTTGGTTGATAAAGCAAAGGTTTATCACACGGATGCCTTTGAGATATATGATAGTGATAAAATTCATGACATGTATACAGTAAAATTTATACTGTCTATAGTAAGATGTCACTCTCTTTTTTTAAGTATACATAAGATGATGTGCAACCATGATGGATGTTATATAGACATATAGACATGATTGAGTCTAAGCAATCGAACCCACACAAGTGCTTTGTAATTATTATTCTTGAGTGGAGGGTGGGAGTGGGGGTTGCTTAATTAGAGCAAATTTAGTTATTTTTCATTTACCACCAAAGTGGTATAATTCTAGATACCTTATAAGAAAAGAAACATAATTCGTGAACAATTTGAATGATTCGTTACTGCTTAGCCGGAAGGGGGGGGGGGGGTGGGGGTGGTCGATGGCATATTTTATTTGAACTCTACAATTACGCTAAACCCTTTAAAAAGCAATTTTTAATGTCTGTTTTTCTTTTAAGTGCAGTAAGTACAATGTAAAGTCGATGTTCAAATATTCTATGTAAGCTCTGTACTACTTCTTTATCCCACAGACCGATCCAAATAGACCAAGTCTACGTATACTTGTGGTGGGATTGGATGGGAGCGGGAAAACTGCGTTCGTGGAGTGCATGGAGAAAGGCAAAAAGGAGAATGTGGAACCAGAACCTACTGCCTGCTTTGGAATGACCATTGTCACTATTGGAGACACTCAATTCGACTTCTGGGACGGTAAAAAAGAGTATTTTTTGCATTTCATGATTTCAAGAATATTTTTGGAATTCCTAAGATGCATTTAAAATATATGCGTTTACAGTTAAAATTGAATCTATTGCCGAATTATTTTGAACAATGTTGGAGTATGTAATTGTTTAAAGTTTATTTCTTATGAAGAACATCTTGCATGTACATGTTACAATTTCCTTTTTATCGTGTTAATATTTTCTTAGCTTTAAACTGTAGTGTACATTCATCTTATCCATAACGCACTATCTTCCTTTAAAAAGCGACAATATAGTCTAAACATGGCTATTTTTTTTCTAGTGGCAGGGTCGGAATCTGACAGGAAAGACTGGGAAAATTATGTCCAACAAGACACCCTTGTGATTGTTTGGGTGGTTGATTCAACAGGCAGTGAGGCGCGTTTACAAGAGAATTCAGACGCCCTAAGAGAGTTTCTTAGTCTTGAAGTCACCAAAGACATCCCGGTCCTGTTCGTAGCAAACAAACAGGTATTAAATTAAAAAGAAAAGCTAATCCACTTCACAAATACACACTTGTGAGTATAACCCCCCCCCCCCCCCAAAAAAAGGTTTCTGGTTGCTCTCAGTTGCATATAAAAACTCTTAATTTTAAGATGCATTGGAGCACATTTCCCCTAGTTATTCGATATTTTATATTTCGGGGTTCAAACGATATTTATTCACTATAATTAGAAAAACGCCTAAAGCACGAATCAAAATCTTGACAGATTGAAGATCGGCTAAAAATAAAACAGTCTACGGCAATAATACACTGCAAACGACGAATATAGGATGAAAAATTGTGGAAAGACGTATTTTGATTATTTTAAATGAAAGAAAAATATTAGATTGCTTTCTTGGTCTATCAGCCTATAATACCCGCAAGTGAGAAGTATATAAAAAACACTTGAAGAGGGCCACATTATAAGTACTAAAATAATGGGCAAAATTCTACAGTTTTACATCAGGTTTTTTTTATTAAAAATGCAAATTAGAATATTTTTGTTGGAAAAAATGAGAGTTGGATTTAGAAACATACACGAAATGCTTGTGATATACCTAAAATTGAAATTGCATATATAATAAATAAAAAAAATCAACTCCCATAAGTTGTTTCACTACTTTGCTAACATGTACATATTCTAACTTCATTTTTTACAGGATTGCAAAAATGCACTGAGTCCTCAAGAAGTGCTGCAAAAGATTAAAGCGAAAGACATCATTAACAATAGTCGTCAATACAAAACAGTTGGCACAGAAATCCCTCCAGGACTGAGAGCTAGAAAAGGAATTTTCCAGGCTTATCAATATATAAAACTCTTGTGTTCTTAGATATATAATGTTCAATTCCATGTATTAATGAACAGTTATTTTCTGCGGTAGCTCAGTGGTAGAGGAATCCCTTTCTGAAAAGTACATTTAGGTTGAGGGTTCCTCAATTGCGACAAACTTTAGTCAATATAAAATATTTAGCAATTGTACTTTCGCCAAGCTCTAGGCACTTTGAAGTGGAAGTTGTGGGTATTTTGGAGTATGCCACAACAACCGGGATCCCACATCGGGACAGGCATAAGATATAGAGCCATCCCTGTACAATGGCCCTACATGTTAGAGCCGAACATAGGTATAAAATTGAAGCCCTTCACTGGTATATGGTAACGACCCATAAAATTATAATCTTTAATACAAAGACTTGATGTTTTTCTCACGTGGTAGTTTTGTAGATCTTTTTCTCATTTCATAATTATGTAGTTCTTATTTTGTTGTCCTGAAGAATGGACGGGTTGTCCCGAAAAATTGACAATATTTTTAATAAATTAAAAATTACTTTATTGTTCGTGTCGTTGGTAGTTGTTTTATATATATAAGAAATATAAATAGATCTATAAGAAATATAAGATTAATGTCACGATAAATATGCATGTACATGACTCTATCCTTTGTTGTTTTTTTTTTAATCAAATTCACCGCTTCTTATATACTTCCATCTCGAATAAAACACAACATTGACACCCAATTTTTCTTATATATTTATTATTTTTAACATTGGCGTCCGATACAACTAGTCGGTCATCAAAAATATCCTTTACTTTCAAAATACCGCATGCCGCGATTCGCCAAAACCAATTTGAAACCAATCGCCAAAACTTCACGACGTTTTGTCTACCTGACAAGCACCTTGTCAGTTACACTAAAATTGTGCATGATATAAACATCTTTGCTACATTCTAATATGTTCAACATCTTTAATTCTGAAATTTAAAAAAATCTACTTTCTCGTGTTGTCCGGAATCCTCAAAATGAATACTACACTCGAACATAATCTACGTACCCGTATAATACCTGCGAACCCGTTCTATCACATGAATATTCATCATTACCACAATACAAAATATTTTCAATCTAAATCACTGCGTTCAAAGGAAAGAAAATATTGTTTTTATGGATAGTCATGTTTAACTAGTTCTATAAGGTTTACGGCAATATTTCGGTGATTAAACGCATAAATTTTCAAACGCTGTAATGATTAAGATACCAAGACAATGATCTGCGTTAAACTTGATCTTGAACGTCAACAATGTAGATAGAGATGGATTCTTCATCAAATTCATGGGTTAAATACATATTGGAGACACGGCCAAGCTCCATTATCGTGTCTGGGGTCGTCACCACAGCTTTTGCATATGGAGTCTACAGACTATTCAAATGGTTGAACAACAGACTTACTTATGTTCAGTTTGATGAATACTTTGAAAACGTCGAAAACACGGTAAGATTGATCATTTGATGTTTATGCACACATACATGTACAGACCTATGCATGGAAGTATTTCGTTTTTGGTGGACCAATATTGTTTTAAGATATCAACACATTTTTTTTAAATATGTAGATCTGCAAGGCAGAGATCACAGAAGGCTTGTGTAGATTTTTTTAAAAATACATGTAGTATTTGCTATATAAAGCAATATACATGTATAGTATCCGCAAAAAACGTTTTGATATTTACATGATTAAAAACAGGCAACCTCTTTTAAAAGGAACGTATATATTTTAGCTATGTTAATTCTTGCAAAATCGTTGTATATGCATTCATATAGTCTTTGAAGTGTTATTATAGGTGCTAATAACCGAAACATTGATTGCATGGATCCATAGGGGAGAATTTAGGGAGTCCAGACATTAGACACTTTCAAATAATCAGACTTATTCGGTTCATATCATAAATAGAGGATATTCAATGCGTTGTAGTTAAATGCGGAAGTTGCTTCACGAGTGATCTCAAAAGATTATTTTTTTTAATAAATATATTTTCACAAGTGCGGAGTACATGTACGAGTGAAAATATAAAAATAACCTGTCCCATGAGTAAAATAACTTCCGCATAAAACTACAAAACAGTGAATTTTCTGTTTATTGCATTTTCCCCGATTTTTGTTTACCCGTATTAGCCGTCTCCTGTTGAGGCCATTCAAAACAATACTGCAAGGTGAATATACAGATGTAGGTCCATAAGAAAATTATACGAAGTGATCAACACAACATATATAGACAACTTTATAACTTTTATATATAAAAATTATTAGAATAATTTCATTATTTAAATGTTGAAGCTACAATAATAAATAGATCGCGCATGAATATCTTAAATTATTGTCTCGGTAACCCAATACCATTTTCATTTATACTTTCACAGTGTGGAAGAACAATATCATCATTTTTATTCAATGGATACTAGTAATTAACAATATTTCACCGTTGAAAATGTAATAAAACAGCAAAAATAGGCATTGATTACTCAACCCAACAAAAGCAACCCCTCCCTCCCCAACCCAGGACAAATAATTACAGGATCGAGGTCTGCATGATTGAACATATACATGTTAGATAATTTTATAGAAAATTTTAAAGCTTGCTACTGCAAATTTGTTTGTGCAAGAAACGCGAAACGGAAATGAAATATTAACAAAAAATACTAATTATACACGTACAACATAAATTACTCTCTAATTGTCACTCTCTTTCTTTGCATTCCACAGACGGCTCCGAATCCGCCACGGTTACGAGTGCTTGTGGTGGGACTGGATGGGAGCGGAAAAACCGCGTTCGTTGAGTGCTTGGGGAAAGGCAAGAAAGAGAACTCCATGCCCAGACCTACTGTCGGCTTCAACATCAAGTCTGTCACCATTGGAGATACTCTGTTCGACATCTGGGATGGTAATAAACCAGTCGATCTTTTTAAAAATAATATCTGGTTTTAATCGAATTCAATTACTGTTATCATGAAAACAACCTTAAGAATAAATAAGAATTCATAAAATATGTGTAACTTACAGCTTGATACATTTTCTGATTATTGAGACGTTGTTGTGTTTAATGCGTAAACACCTTCTCCGTGAATAAAAAGAAACAAAGCTTCAATGACTGTAGACTAAATATAGCTGATTGTTTGCAGTGGGAGGGTCGGAGTTATGCAGGAAATACTGGAAAGAATTTGTCAAAGACATTGACGTGATTGTTTGGGTGGCGGATTCAACGGCCGATGATGCGCGGTTACAAGAGAATTCAGACGCCATAAGAGAATTTCTTAGTCTTGAAGTCACCAAAGATATCCCAGTTCTGTTCGTAGCAAACAAACAGGTATGAAAAAAACCCAAGTATTTTGCTTTTATACCAAATTAAATTTAAATTAAATTTGACGTGATTTTATCAACAAGATCATTCCCCATGAGAGTTGAGGTTCCTGGCTTGGTGGGTTGTTTTTTTAAGAAACCTCTTCACACTTACATGTATTAGAAATGTTTTTTTTTTAATTTTGTGAAAATATCAACACGTTTGGATGTTTGTTTTGGCCTAATCCAGTTCATTTTCATCGTTGGGCATTCGACGTTTTCCACAAAGAATTAATTGGGAAGTTTCGATGAACAGAAATCGAAGTTTACATTTTCACTGATTATAACTCTTCTTAAATTGCAATTGTTTTATAAAGTAAACTCTGTTTGACATTATCGATAAAGGGTAGATTAGGCAAGTATTGTATCGCGGCATTTGAACTCATCGAGTATAAGACTGAATTACGTTTTGACGATTTTAGACCTAAATTATTATTTGCATTCTATAGAGCATAAAATGCCCAAATTATCCTTTAAATTGGTAGATATTTCATTGATTTTCACATTCCTTTTTTTTATCTTCATAATAATGACTTGTGCGAGTAACGATTGGCAGAAAGTTGCATTATAAACAATAAATTCAATAGCTACCGAATGTATTTAAATTTTGAAATGCTTTAAAATGCTGGTAGGAAGGAAGCTAGAAGAATTGAATAACCTACGTCAGCTGAGCGTGATAGAAGTAAAACTTATTTCTGCAATGATCACTACAATCATTTGAACTTTGTTTTATTCACTTCGCTATCCTATTTGAATCTCTCTTTAATTATTCATAGAAAGTAAGGAAAAGGGTACATATATCGTAAATGTCGATCAGTACATTGCATATAAATATTTACATTCACAACGTATTTCCCCGCTATTTCTTAGGAAAATCGATTGCAATTCAGAGACCAAAAAGTACGTGATCCAGTAAAATGACCCCTCTGCGTATGAACTAACGCATTCCTTAGACAACTCTTTAAAACTCCTTTCGAATGCATTCAGAACTGAAATAGCTTTAAAAATGGTTTTTTTGCGTCGTTCATTGATGTCCTTTTGTTCTTTAATGTCGACGTTGCGTTCCTGGTTGATCGATTTATGAAAGCTAAATTTATTTGAGATCACGGGCTGATTAAAATCTCAGCAAGATTCGTCGGGACTGAAAACGTTTTACTGACGTTTCTTTCGGTCAATTTTTTTCAGTCTCGAGGAATCTCGCTGCGATGAGGGCTTACCTAATGCTTTTAGATTTTGCAAGATTAGTCGTGACTGAAAAATTTTGACTAACGTCTCTTCCGGTCACCATTTTTCAGTATCGATGAATCTCGCTGCGATTATGGCTAGCGTAATGTTTTGATGTTTCATGTGCTGGCTATGAAGTTAGCGATCAGTACAAAAAAATACATGTACATAACAAGCTAACGTGGACTGTGTATTTTTCTGCAATGCAAGCCACTTTTATACCCTTAAGAATCACCAATTTGTAAACTGCCAGGGGTTTTTTGTGATCGATTGAAATTTTAATGATATTAAAAGCACTTACTAACTTGGATGTAAACAAATTAATGAAAAAAAAAATTGAAATTGAATTTCATCTGCTTTTTTTTTAGGATCGCAAAAATGTGCTGAGTCCCCACGAATTGTTGCAGAAGATGAAAGTAGGTGCCATAATTAACAAAAGTCGTCAGTATGTAGCAGTTGGGACTGAAATTCCTCCAGGGGGAGTGAGAAAGGGAATTTTCCTGGCATATCAAAATCTCAAATTCTTATCTTCTTAGCTATATACATTATATAAGTGAAAATGACAATTTTTTGCAAAAATATTCTAATTATTTTGTAGATTTTTTTACCCATATTCTTTTACTGTAGAACAGGTAATATGTTTATATAGCTCTGATATTATTATTATTCATTTTTAGATCAACATATGCTGTTTGCTTTTTTAAAACTTATAATACTTATGCATCTGTTTTAAAGTTTGCATACTTTTATAGATTTGAGATTAATAAATGCTCATAAAAAATATCCTTCTCGTTTTTTCTTCTTTTTTTTCTTTTTTTTTTTTTTGGTTTGTTGATGAAAACTTGAAAACTAAGATGGAGAGAGAGAGAGAGAGAGAGAGAGAGAGAGAGAGAGAGAGAGAGAGAGGATATATAAAGATAGATAAATGCGTAAATGCAAGATTGGAGTATGGACAAAATACTGTAAATACATATGTAATAGGCGTTAAACTTACAATTTTTTTAGTAGACAAATCCACATTCGTATTATTTTCATGTACGATTTCGCCTACTAAATTGCGTTTACAATATTACACAATATTCAATAAAGTTTTTTGGGTTTTTTTAAACCCCAAACTGGACAATTACCTGATTTCGTGTACGACATCAATAAAATCTTCACGGTTTGTAAGGAATATTTATATAAATAGTTAGCATGCAATAAAGTTAGATATTCATTTAAGTATTTGAACCACTTTCATTAAACTAATGAAATCGTGTTAACATTATGTTCTGTATGCAGGTATTGTGGTACACGGTTATATTGAATATAATTCCGGCAATAAGTGCCTTTTCTTAAACATTCGTATATTAAAAAGACATTAGAAAAATCAGGGACGTATATACGTCCCTGGAAAAATTGGTTGTATGGTAATACGTGTTTTTGATTTCGTGGTCGCTGGACGATTCCCAAATGAAGTAAATAAAAGAAGGTTTAAATTACAAAACATGTTTTATCTGATCTTTTTTTCAAATCCTCTTTTATATAAATTTTGAGAATCTAATAACAAAATAATAATAAAATAACAATATACTCTGTTCACACTAAATTGCACTGCATTTCGCGGTTCAGAATATCAACTATATGTACACATAGTTCTAGGTTTGCTGAATTAATGAAAATTCAATGCTTAATTACAGTCTCCATTATAAAATCAAAAATCATAATGCGACAGGTACCTGGGGTTTTTTTTCAAAGGTATTTTTTTTTTCGTTCAAACACGGATGAAGACGAAATAAGTTGAAAATGAGCAATATACATAAAAGGCGCTTGAACACGAATATCTTTGGAACGAGTTATTCATTTATTCTTCGAACGACTTAACTAACTGGCGGGAAAAAACTTTGCTTACTTGCAAAAATGTAAACTTTGAAGCGTTTTGTAAGTTTTCTTTAGGTTTCATGCTCCTTTATGTGTTGCTTTGTGAGAGTAAGATATTTGATTCACTGAAAAGAATCAAGTTGTATGAAACACACGACCCATCGTTTCCGATGAATTCAGTTGTCCTTGTTGATTGATGACAGTTGTCATTATAATATCGCTCTCTGAGAAAAAAAGACGCCAGTCAAAAATAGTTTTTAGTCTTGACGAATAAGACTATATTCATTCTTCTCATCCTTGACTTTTTATATTTTTCTGTGCTGTAAGAGTAGAGTATTTATTGTTACATTTGTTGGTCTATTAGTTTAGTTTCTGAAATGATACGTCTGAAAGTTTCACAAATACGGGATTGAAATAGAAATCATATGATACGCAAGATAATGTGGCAAAATTCAAACTTACCATACTAATTATTATGTTATTTTAATAATACCAAATAATGAAAAATAATTAAAACTGAAACAACCCCACATGATAGATATTGGATGTGTGTTTCATCATCTTAATATCCAGGTCCAAATGAAAGTAAGATGGCAACGCCATACCAGAATATTATGGCTGGGACTTCTGTGCATCCGATCTTACAGCAGATAGACCAGCTTAATGCTTTGTACCAACCAGCCATCCCAACACAGACAGGAATTGGACCAAGCTCTCCAACAGCCAACAAAGAGAATGAGGAACTTAAGCTCCAAGATGAAGGCGTTCAAGAAGCAGTCAGGTACAAGATAAGTTTCAGAATAATGTCTCCTGGATACAAATATAAATGGCCCTTAAACTTTCAGATCTGTTTTTAATGTTAGAGTAGACTATTTTGTTTTTCATTAAATTAATTGCAGCTCAGAAGTATTCTCAGTTTACCAGCATAAAGAGATCGTGAAAGGCTGTTGTCCACACCCTGGTGATATTGTGGAGGCTGGGCCATTAGCGGTAACTTAATTTGTATATTTAAGTTTGGGGAAGTAGATGTATCCCTTGTTTAGATGCAACATAGAAAAATGTTAAAGATTAAGCACCGCATTCATTCAGCATCTGGAGTTGCCCGAAATTTTTGAGGAGCATCAGACATTTGGTCTCTTTAGCAGTTCCGTTCACATTCTATCTTTTTTTTTATGCCATTTTCTTTATGGAATTATTTTATTTCAGATTGAAATAGACTCTATGGGTTTAAAAAATCTATGTATCCATTTATCATAATAATCAAGTTATACATTGTTACTGAAGATTAGAATTGTTTTACAGGCGTTGAGTCAGCCGGACCCCATGTACCCACTCACAGAATCCTTGCCAGAGGAGGTGATCAAAGAGGGCAAGCTCAGCAGTCTACAGCTAGAAGGAGTGCTCTATGCTGTATGTATGCATGTGAACAGTTTGAAGGGAAAGGAGGAGCTGTTGTAAACATTTATTGTTTTGCATCTGGGTAGTTTAGAAATAATAACTAGTATTAAAAAAATAATAATAATTATAATAATATGTGTATTTGTCTGCATTTTATCACATTTCCAAGAAATAAATAAGCAAAAATTACACCCAAATTTATTGTTGTCGTCATGGACTTGGTAATTGATAACCTCACTCCCAGTAAATCAGAAACAGAGATATCTATGTGTCATTGGGTGGTTGAGTTCATTATAGCAAATAAAAATCAGTTCAGAATGTTTACTATCATACAGACAGGGGGAATAATGTTTAGTTTTAATAAATTCTGGTAAAATGTAACATAAGTATATCCAAAGAATGTATTGACAAACTGAAACAAGTTGAAAGGTCATGCAGAGTAAACAAATAAAAAGAGATTTTTACTGAAGATGTAGTGGGCTTCTATTTTAGTGCCAGCAGCATATGAGAATATTGCCAAGTGGTCAGAGAGCAGGCTTCTTCATAGGGGATGCAGCAGGTGTGGGAAAGGGGAGACAGGTAAGATCAAGTCATGTCAGGGGTGTTGGCAATTGTTTTGTGGTTTTGTTCCAAATGAATTTCAAATCCTATACGTACCAGTAACTTGTATGTAGCAGTACTGTAACTTTATGTATACATGTATAAACTACTTTTATATGTACCAGTAACTTGTACATTTATAATTCTTAAAGGAGAAAATAGAAATAATCTGAAGCATCTTTGAATTCTTTTATTACTGAAAGCAAGCCATACATTCATGAGATTTGCTTGGAATGAGATGAATTCATTGTGATGCTGTTTTGTCTAACAATTTTCTGTTATATGTATACCTGTACTGCTTTTAACAATGATTTCTTTAATGCATGTGATTTTAGATAGCTGGAATTATACTAGACAACTATGCAAGGGGGAGAACCAAGCACATCTGGTTCACAATCTCATCGGACCTGATTGTAGACAGTAGAAGGTGAGGAGTCAGAGCACCGGTCAAGATTTAAATGTTACAACATTGATTGTGCTTTATTATTTTTAAAGATGTGCATTTCTGTAAAGTATTTTCTTTGGGTGATCTATCTGTCAGTTGTTTATTTAGATTTTTATGTTGATCCCTAAACAAAGATGATTGGCCAATATTTAGTTTTGCATCTTTTATATCTCTACTAAAAAATAAACTTTCAAAACTACAGTTAATGGTCTTAACTTACTGATAACTGAACATGTGAATTGTTGACATAAAATATGTGATATATACATGTATATGTATCAGTATTGTTAACTTAATTGCAGGGATTTAACAGACATTGGTTGCCATGTTAGAGTTATCGATGGATGTCAGGAACTGGACAGAGAAACTAGGTAGGTATATCTAAACAACTAGATATTTGTATTTAGATAAAAGATGCATAGGTACAAGAAAACTTAGACATACATGTAGAGAACGTAGGTTTTTTTAATGTATAAAAATTACTTGTGTATCTATACAGATTAGGTGTTTGTATATAGAAATACTAGGAATGGAATGTGTTTATGTACACAGAGAAACTGTTCTTTGTACTATTAAGTCGTAATGGTGATTGAAAATTATTTTTCACTATGGGCTAAAACTTGATCTTGAAACATTTTGTAAGTCTCTGATTATAGAAAGAATTTATTATTATAAATTATATAGTTAAATTCAATGTCCTAAGTATTACATTCATTTTTTGGTGGTACAGTACATGTACTCAAACTTTATCAAGTGTGAAGGAGGTTCATGTTCTCCATCTATGTACCAGGGTTCTTGGATTGCCCGCTGATTTTAAAGAAGGCGTTGTGTTCAGTACTTATGCTACACTGGTGTCTTCAGTCCAGAGAGGTAAGATAATTCTATGGAATCATTTGAATTTCTAAAGGTCAATTTATTAGTGATTTTTTATTACTGAAAAGTATGTTGAAAGGAAATTTTAAGGAACTATTCATACAATAAATACAGATTGTTTTATCATTTGTTTGTGGTGTATTAGTTGTGTGTGAAAAGTCATCGCAAATTTTAACGGTTCCACACAGTCTATGCAAAAGTTTTTTGGACCACACAGGACTGAACCAAATTTTGTCAGACCGAGAAATTTGATTTTGCGACCAGAAATTGAGTATTTGACATTTTCGTGACTGAGTAAATTCTGGTCAGCGATCGTCTATTATCTGATCGGGATCAAAGTTCAAGTTATTTTTACTAAACTCTCAGTCAATATTATCTTTGTTGAAATAAACTTATGAGTAAGTAGTTGAATAAAGTGTCCCTGGGATTTAGATAAAACAGTGAGAGCATGGCGGAAAATTACGATTAAAAGAGAGCTTAATTTATTGAAGTTTGGATTTAAGAAGAAAAGAAAGAAACTGGCAGCAATAAAAAAAATTGGAGGATAAAAGTAAAAATTGTAAAGCTCAAAACCGGACACTGAGACATTGGACATTCTGGTCTGGTGTAAAAAATGATTCATTGGACCAGAGGCACTGCACATGGGTCAGGTCCGACGGCATAGACTGTCCACAGTATGCAACTGTTCATGTGTAATTTCAGAGTACAAATATGTATGGGATGAATGTTATGTTTTGTTTTTCTTTATAAAGGGGAGGGGGTGTAGATTTCAGTCTGCGGTATTTTATAAGAATGTGAAACTGTAAATCTGATATACATGTTAGTCATATTAAGAGAGAGTTCTTGTACATGTATCTTAAGTTGATGTCAGTCCAGTATAGGGGAATGATAATGCCTGCGTAAATTTTTAGGTACATCAAGTATTCAACACGGAATTGATGATTTGTTTGCTGATTTGTAGGAGTCTTCAATGGCAGCAAGCAAAGCCGTCTACAGCAGCTGGTGAACTGGTGTGGAGGAGAGGAGTTTGACGGATGTCTGGTGTTTGACGAATGTCACAAGGCCAAAAACTTTGTTCCTGTATGTACAAATTATACTATTAACTCAGAAACTTGTCATTTTACTTGTTGAAAGAGGATTTAGTCTTCTTTCATTTGTCAGTTTTATTTCTTTAAAGTACCTGTACATGTAAAATGTCTTTATGACAGGTTTGCAAAAAAAAAAAAAAAAGTCTGCATCAATGTTTTCCCACTTGCCTCTGGTTTAAATTGTGTACATGTATGAGCTAAATTTTCCTGTTTCATACCATTTTATATTTTATTTACATGTATGTACTCTATGCTTTTTACCAGGGAAAAGAACAGGCCAGCACCAAAGTTGCTTTAGCTGTTACAACAATTCAGAGGTACAGTTTTGCCATGAACGAAAGAATATTTTCACATTTGCGTTTGTTTAGATATCTGACAATGGATTTTATTTATTTAAAGTATTACTATTGTAATGAAACATTGATATACATATAATTTATATATGAAAGTATTTTCTTCACAGGTTGTTACCAAAAGCTAGAGTTTTGTACTGCAGTGCTACAGGAGTGACCGATGTTAAAAATATGGTAAGTATTCCACTGGTCCTGCCAACTTTGCAAGTCACAAAACACAAATGCAGATGATATAAAGCAGGTCTTTCAGTGTCAATTGAAATACCTTTATCATTGAAGTATGTTGGATTTATTCCAGGCCTTCATGGAGAGACTAGGACTGTGGGGTGTGGGGGCACAGTTCCGCTCTTTTGAGCAGTTCATCGAGTTTGTCCAGAAGAAGGGGCTGGGTATGGCGGAGATGTTGGCCATGGAGATGAAGATGTCTGGGATGTACGTGTCCAGGGGACTGAGCTACAAACAAGCTGAGGTAAAGATCTAGAGTGCATGTCTGTAGACTGTAGTGTAGGGAGAGGTACTCTTAATATACAAATGAAATTTAGTTTGCATCATTTAACACTGGTAGATCTAGAGTGCACATCTATAGACTAGTGTAGGGAGAGGTACTGTTTAAATACAAATGAAATTTTGTTTACATCACTTAACACTGGTACACATGTAAATACATTATAAGTATGTCAGATGATTTTCATCTTGGTCAAAAATTTGATTTTTTTCTTTTACAAGGAATGTAAAATATATTTGTATAGTTATCTAGATAGTTCAGTAATGATCCCAGGAGTTCATAAAAGTTTAAGACACAGTTGTTTTGAATCTTGATAGTTTAGTACTGTGGAGATCCCACTGACAGAGGAACAGAGGAAGGTCTATGACACTGCAGCTCATGTATGGTGGGTGCTCATACAGAATCTAAGTAACCTTGATTTTAAAATCTTGATTCTCAGTGACATGATGTTAAATGAACACAAGTAAATGAAATAGCATTTATCTCAAGAGTAAGTTATTATGTGCAAAGAAATTAATTTTCTGTCTTTCCCTTACAAACAAGCTTGGGAAAGCCCTGCATTGTATAACAATGATTTAAAAGATTTAATACTCATTAGAATAATGTTAAACTTATTGACAGTTTCTCGTCTTTTCTTCAGGAATGAGCTAAGGAAGGCGCTGGAGAGTGCCATTGTGCAGACTAACTACAGCGGCAGCAGGATCTGGTCCCAGTTCTGGTCCTGTCATCAGAGATTCTTCAAACACCTCTGGTCAGTGTGAATGATAAACCATCACCTCCCTCCCTGAAAATTTTTTTGAAATGAGCCACTATTCAGATTCCTGTTATTTCATTAAACTTGACAAGTTATGCAGTGTTTTAATCATATTTAGGAAAGGTGTTGCAATATGTTTACCTGATGAACAATGTGATTCACCTTATCCTATCTTTTTATTGCATGATTGCATGACATGTTACCTGACCAAGTAAATGTGTCAAGAATGCATACAGTAAAACTCTTTAGTACGAACAAGGATATATAGCGAATTCTCGGATATAGCAAAGTTTTTTTGAGTCCCCGGTAAAATTCTTAAGAAATCTTTGTAAAATTTTACAGTTATAACGAATTCGGATATAACGAATTTATGGATATAGCGAACTGATTTTGAGTCCAGGGAACCGTTTCACAAAAGCATCGTAAATCGTACGTAGTACGTAAGTGGGACGTAGGTAATACTTAGTTAATTTTGGGTGTTTCACGAAAGCGACGTAAATTACGCAGCGTCGTATGTAACGTCGTAAATCTACGTCACCTCGGAGGTGGCGTAAATCTACGTCTTAGCGTTATAATCTCAAAATGTCAGCGATATGAGGTTTGATGACGAACAAGTGCTTTAAAATGTACATATGAAACTGTATTTAAGGGACAGACAGTCCCTGGGACCTCCACGAATCGCAAAAGTTATATATATATATATATCCTCTTTTTCTTGATATTTCGACAGTGTCAATCTAAGGGTCTTTATTATAAATTTAATGAGCAATTTATATAATTTTAAAATCAAAAAGGTTTATCATGAATAAAGATCATAGCTTGTCCTTTAAAAAAAGTTAGCTGATTATTTTTTTTGGACTTCCATTGACAAAGTATTAATCCATTGACAAAATTACTATGGCCTAATTTCAACTTTCAACTAAATTGCATTATCAGATAAATCTGTGTTCATAACATTACTTCTTTTTCATTATTAAATCCTCAGTTTTTGCAGACGATACATCATATAGTCCGTCATAACGATTTTACTTTTGTTGTATGATGATTTGAAGTCAGAATTATGTATTAACAAAATTTGCTCTTGTTTGTTTGAAAAACTAAATGAATTAAACAACGAGTTAATCTAATAAAAATGTAATAATTCGTCCATGTAATAATATCATCTTTGTCTGCCTTTTTTGTTTGCCAGATTAGCTATTGGTTCGAAATACCCGGAAATGACACGCAATACACTAAAAGGTGGTGTCGGAAGAACCCGTATCATGTTTTCTGACACAATCTTCTTTCTGTTAATACCAAACAACTTATTGTAAACATATATTACATATTTTACAACCCAAGTTATAAATCGTGATTCGAAATACCTAAAATTACTATATCTATCCATCTTTTTTTTATTTTGTTACAAAATTAAATAAAATCTAACACCCCATGATCACAGTCAAAAAGAGGTTATTTCACTACAAGAAAATATGGGCTTAGCAAATGAAGGCAATTTACTAACAAACTTTAAAATAGTAAATATTTGCAAGCAAATACAATAAAAATATACATCTTACGTAATGTTACATTTCATTACAATGTTGCATAACATTACAATGTTGCATAAATTATGCAGAATTATTGAGATATGCCTGTAAATTGACGGGTTGCTACTTGGCAACTCTAAGAGACATTAAACGACAGTGAACAATTCTAAAGGCGAGAACAGATATGTAACAAATCAAAAAAAAATTATTTAAAAGCAACTGATCTTTAAAAATTTTGTAAATGCCGATCCAATTAGAATTCACCTTGCATAATATATTTTTGAAATCTTGTTTAAAAGAACAGTGATGAATTACTAGTATATTGAAAGCGGGTTCCATGGTTAATCCGTCCACGATTCAGGAAGATGTTTACAACTTGCACATCTTCTATGTGACAGACTATTTTCATTTTCTTGAGAGAGAATGAAAGAAAGATAAGTAAATTGTTTTTTTTGTATTCAATGCATAACGATTTAATATCTATTTTATGTAAATGATGCAAATAATTCAATCGCAGAATCGCTGCCTTTTCCCAGTTTTTCATTCAGCTTTTTCAGAAGTTCAATTTGTAACTTGTTCTTCTGAAGTTCCTGCTCGAGCACCTGGCACTGTAACTCGTGAACATCATCCACATTTCGCTTCCTTTTCAGATTATTCTTCCTATAGAACGATACATGAAATTCGGTTTACTGACGTGATTAAAAAAACAAGTCTTAAATTCAAAACGAAAACATTATGCATAATACTGTTTGGTTAATAAATTTTATCAATGTAAAAGTTCCTATGTTTAGAGTTACCCCGATGCCTTTATTTTCATTTCTGCTTCTCCCCCACGCGATGTTTCTTCCTTCTCACAGGTAGCTTGGGATGGCCCAGGAGACTGAGACAGCATTGGGGAGGGGACAGCGGCTTTCTCTGAAGTGATTGTGTTCGGTGTTGACAGCCATACATCTTCAACTTTGAATAAATCTACGTCTGAAATTAATCCATTGTAAATTGGACATATTCGCCGCTGGAATTACATTCATTGGTGCTTACAAACGTGTTATCACAATATTATTGATTGTCAGCTTATGAGGAGAGAGAGAGAGAGAGAGAGAGAGAGAGAGAGAGAGAGAGTTAATGTACCCAAATTTTCCAGGTCAGTGTCAAAACCACCGTCAATCCCTTCAATGGAAGTTTTTCCTATTATTGCAACAACCTGAAATAATTATCGACACTTCAATAATAAATTCCTAAAATGGCGTAACTTTACAATTTAATTTAGCAATATATACGAGCCAGTGAGAAACGCAGGATTTTTTCTGCTTTCTGAAATAGAATTTATTTAATCTTTTGTTTAAGGAAGAAGGGGTTGCAGTATCGAGTATGTTATTTTCCCTTAAGCTGAGCCAATTAAAAAATTCAAGTAACAGATTTCGATTTTCTTTAAACGTTACGTTATACATATTGCTCTCATCGATTTAGAATTATATTGAAAATTTATTTCAACTTAAGACCATTTTAAATAAGAACCCAGCTGGGAAAAATTTCTTGGTCTGCCCATGGACAAATTGAAATAATAAGATTTTTAATTAAGACATGTTTATCTCAGGCACGCAGCATCGTTTTTTAAAGGGGGGGGAAGGGGGGGGGGGGGCAACCTAATCCCAAAAATCTTGACAAGTCACAAGTGACTCCAACTTCTCAATCTTTCAAGGTAAATTTAGGAACAATTTTCTTTGCTGCGAGAAAAAGTGGGCGGGGGGGGTGAACCCTCTATGATGCTATGTCCCTAATGGTTAGGTCTAACTTTGCAAAAAAAATGGGGGGGGGGGGGGGGTAAGCCCCCCCCCCCCCGGTTCCGACGCCTATGCAAGTAAAAAACAAAAAAGGGAAAATTTTTGAATCCCAAAATCTTGAAAATCCTAATCCGTGGGTGAGGGGGTACTTAATATTCCTTTCCCTTCAATTTCAGTCTTAATTTCCTTATTTTCTCTTCCATTTCTTAAAAATATACTCTGCCTGTATCAATGTGTATACTAGATTGTTTTCGACACATACTTTAAATATCATACAGTCACATGTGTATGTGCATAGCTGCATGCTATGTGTACACATTGACAAACTTTTTATGAAGATTGTTTTATTAATCCAATATTATCGATTTGTTTCAAATTTTAATTTTGTTTAATTGATGGTAATAACTTGTTTGCAAGTCTTTAACAAAAATCAACTAGACATTATTCACGAACCTTCTGACTGAGATCACTTGTGTTGACTGGGGTGGGGGCTGGTCCACCTCCCGTCTTGGACCTATCTCGCCGAAACTCCGCCTCCTTTTTCTTGGTTTGTGAAGACAAATCCCTCCACTTCTTGCATATTTCAGCAGGCGACCTCTCCTGGACAGAGACACTGTTGATTCTGTTCAAGTTGTTAAAACATTAATATTAACACAAGTAAATTTTGTCCGAAAATTGATATATCCACCCCCACCCCCCCCCCCCCCCCCCCCCAAAAAAAAATCTATGTCGGTCCCAAAAGTAAACTTTACAATAAAAGATCCCTTTTTGCTGTACTAAAACATTTTTTTAAATGGAAAAGACCGATACTCATAGTATTTAATGCATCAAAATTTAGATTCAGTCCTTTCTTAGAGATTATTTTAATGACGCAATGGGTAAACATTGAAGGTCAAGGATATATCATACAGTTTTTGTAAACATGCAGACGCTATAAAAAAAAATGTAAGTGTTTTAATCACTGAAATTAAGGTTAGGTGCAAACAAAGTTTCCTATAGATTACATATTGACATATATTGATTTTGTACCACTGATTTAGCACATTTGTCAGCCCATGTTACGAACTTTTACATGTACCGGTACATGTAGATCTAACATAAATCCGAGATTCATTTGACAATATACCCTCTTTTATAATATAAAAACGCAAATAGGTTATTTGTATATGAGATGAAATCACTGAAATCAAACATTATCCATATAGATAAATAATTAATATAAATCGTGAAACATTTTCTGTGAGATACATACGAGGAACAAATGTCCTTCCAACATTTGTTTTTCTTTTGATTTGTGTTGACATCTTTGTGAGAGGCAAACAAGATCGCTCGATTCTTCTCAACTTCTTCCACCAAAATTTCAATCTCCTTGGCAGAAAAATTCTTTTTCCTCTCCTTTTTAATTTTATTTACGAGTTCGTCTGCCATATCAAAATCAACTTCCGGTAATTTAAGACGGACGTAAATACGAGAAAGTTACGTCGGAACTAAGTACCTTTCGTGAAACGGTCTTAACTAAGTGCGTACGTAGTACTTAAGAGTGTCGTAACTCGTTATACCCCCCGCAAACGAAGTTTGGGGGGGTATATAGGAATCACCTTGTCCGTCTGTCCGTCAGTCTGTCCGTCCGTCAGTCTGTCCGTCCGTCTGTCCGTCCGTCTGTCTGTGCAATAGTGTCCGGTCCATATCTTTCTTATGGAGAAACATTGGAAGTTCTTACTTCACACAAAGATTGCTTATGACCTAAGGGTGTGTCATGACCTTGACCCAAGGTCATTCGGGCAAGGTCAAGGTCACTGGCAGAAAAAATACAAAATTCGTGTCCGGCCCATATCTTTCGTATGGAGAAACATTGGAAGTTCTTACTTCACACAAAGATTGCTTATGACCTAAGGGTGTGTCATGACCTTGACCCAAGGTCATTAAGGCAAGGTCAAGGTCACTGGCAGAAAAAGTGCAAAATTTTTGTCCGGCCAATATCTTTCGTATGGAGAAACATTGGAAGTTCTTAATTCACGAAAAGATTGCTTATGACCTAAGGATGTGTCATGACCTTGACCCAAGGTCATTTGGGCAAGGTCAAGGTCGTTGGGGGGAAAAGTGCAAAATTCGTGTCCGGTCATTATCTTTCTTATGGAGAAGCATTGAATGTTCTAACTTAACACAAATATTGCTTAGGACCAAAGGGTGTGTCATGACCTTGACCCAAGGTCATTTGGGCAAGGTCAAGGTCACTGGCAGAAAAAGTGAAAAATTCGTGTCTGGTCATTATCTTTCTTATGGAGATGCATTGAATGTTCTTACTTCACACAAATATTGCTTATGACCAACAGTTTTAAAAAAATTGAGCAGTTATTTAAAGAAATAGACGGTGAAATAGATTCATCCAATATTTTCTATAATTGGAAAAATACACGCATTATGATTTTTATCTTAGCGGGGGGTATCAATTGTGAGCTTGCTCACAGTACCTCTAGTTAAGTACTACCTAATGTACGATGCTTTTGTGAAACGGTACCCTGTAGAGATAAATAATAATGAAATTTAACACTTTTATAACGAATTTGTTTGCAGTTAAAAAAGTTTGCACAACCATTTAACAAAATAGTTTGAATGAATTTATTTTCGCATGAATTCTTCAATTTAAAGGTACCGAAAGAATATTTTTTCTTTCTGAGCCCCAAATTAGCAAAAATTGTAGTCTGGTTATAACAAATTCGGATATAACGAAGTAAATCCATTGGTCCTTAGGACTTCGCTATAACCAAGTTTTACTGTACATACATTTAACAAATCTATAAGGTGTTATTTTTGGGATAATTTTGGCAGTGGAAAAACTTTTTTGTTTCAGCATTGGTATGAAGATTCCGACCATTGTGAAGGAGGCCCAGACATCGCTGGAGAATGGCTGCTGTGTAGTGATAGGACTCCAGAGTACTGGAGAGGTACAAGAATTTACTATAATGCAAGAACTCCTTCCAATATCCAAGAAAATTGGAAGAATGAATTTTAATGTGTGTAAAGTGGAGGAAATATTGACATGTAGGTTATACAAGTTTTCTTTTCATCTGTTTGATTTTTTAGGCTTCATTTGAGAGTGAATTTAGCAAAAACAAAGGAAAAGTGACTGGATTTGTTTCCCTTTGTAAGGAAATTTTTTCCCGATTCGTTACTCAGCATTTTCCAATTATGATAGAAAGTCAGGTAAGTATTTACATCAACAGTTTCAGATTTATACACATTTCATGTATTATATTCAATCTTTTTAATTAGCTGTTTGAATTTTAAGATAATTTTATTTGATTGTCCAAGCACGTTATGGACATTTTCTAATTAGGTATATAGCTAATTCCTTTATTTTATGTTGAATACCGATAATGTAAGTGTATTTTTTTAATGTACATCTATTATTTATAAACTCTTTTCATTTCATTTAAAAATAACATTAAAGTGAGTTGTGTGTTACTGTATGATTTTGTCGTGACAGAACAAGGAGGAAGTGTTGGTGGACGAGT
The DNA here is from genome assembly GCF_963853765.1 of Magallana gigas. Taxonomy (NCBI): domain Eukaryota; kingdom Metazoa; phylum Mollusca; class Bivalvia; order Ostreida; family Ostreidae; genus Magallana; species Magallana gigas. The sequence continues at coordinate 14,075,786 of NC_088860.1, read as the reverse complement.
GGAGTAAACAGGCCAGGGATCTGCTGCTTGGATTCGCAGAAAAAATCAATCTACCTAACAGGTATTGTCTGCATATTCCAGACAGTGAGGCATTAAAGGGTTATGAATGTGTTGTATTCTTGAAAATTTTAATTCATTTAATTGCTATTAATTACTTAATTAAATAATTAATTGCTGTTAATTGCTATCCGTTTTCGTCCGTCGTGGTGCGACGTGCATCGTGCGTTAACAATTTTACATTTTTAACTTCTTCTTAAAAGCTACAAGGCTGATTGTTACCATTTTTGGTGTGAGGCATCTCCATGGTAAGAGGAATCTAAATTAAGAAATTCATGGCTCTACCACCCCCGGGGCGCCACATGTGGGGCCAAATATGCAAAAATAGCCAAATTTTCAAAAATGTTCTCTACTCCCACACATGCGATGAAAAAACTGGTTGCATAGTTATGATGTCCATTAAGACCTCCACCAAAATTGTGAAATTTATGGCCACTGGGTCAGGGGTTCAGGCTCTAGGGTGGGGCTAACATGGCCGTATAGTAAAAATGTATTAAATCTTAGAAAATCTTCTTCTCTACTCCCATATGTACATGTATCTGTTAAAACTAAATGCCTGGTTATAATGTCCATAAAGCCCTCTACCTGAATTGTGAATTTCATGACCCCTTTGTTAGGGGTTCAGGCTCTAAGGTGGGGCCAATATGGCCATATACATGTAGTAAAAATGTTTTAAATCTTAAAATCTTCTTCTCTACTCCTACACATGTGGGCAAAAACTGAATACATGGTTATGATGTCCACTAACTCCTCTACCTAAATTGTGAAATTCATAGCCCCTGGGTCAGGGGTTCAGGACATATGGGGGGGGGGCAATATGGCAATATAGAGTTAATGCATATAATGTTTAAAATTGTCTTCTCTATTCTCACACATCTGTACAAAAAACTGACTTATAATTATGTTTACCAGGAAGTCCTCTACTGTAATTTTAATTTTCATGTCCCCTGGAGTATGGGTTTTGACTCTAAGGCAGGGCCAAAATGCATTAATAGGTGTTAATGCAAATAATGTTAAAAAATTATCATCTTTACTCCCACAGGCACACACCTGAAAGGAAAACTGAATTCATGATTTTGTAGACCAGATCTTTAAGGTTTTTGCCAAAATTATAGGTTTCACAGTTCTTTTTAAAAGATTTCAGGCAGGGAGGTGGTCGTCATTACAAATTTATAATTTTTCTACTCCAGAATGAAACCTAATTAATTGAATGCATATATGAGACTCCTCGACAAGTTTGTGTATGGGTTATATACTACTCAGGTGACTGTTAAGGCCAATTGGCCTCTTGTTCTGAATTTAAATTCATTTATCTTTTTCTGAAGTTCTGAAAATGTGATGGCAGATGCTTCTCACTGCTTTTGAAATTTTCTTAACCGTTTGACTTAAACATAAAAAAAATTAGTAAAAGACACATTCAAAATTGTTTGATACTGCTATTTGTAAAGGGTGAATTGCAAGAAAATGTTATTTGTACAATTATATCTAATAAATTGTGAAGATAAACAGCATTTTAAGTTTCCTAGTGTTATAATTGTAGTCCCTTGGATGAGATAATAGACAAGCTGGGGGGACCACACTGTGTAGCAGAAATGACAGGCAGGAAGGGGAGGATCATCAGACACTCTCCGGAGGAAACGCCTCGCTATGAACTACGCACTGCCAATGCCGATAGTTACGGCGGAATCGAGAGTCTTAATGTGCAAGAGGTGAGCGACTGTTCGAGTCCAATTTTATGTACTGTAGATTCCTAACTAAACACGAGGAATTAGAATCTGTGTTAAATCACAGAAATCACAATTCACAGATTTTAAAATCTCCCTTTTATTAGCTCACCTGAGCTGAAAGCTCAAGTGAGCTATTCTGATCACTTTTTGTCCGTCGTCCGTCCGTCCGTCCGTCCGTCCGTCCGTCTGTCCGTCTGTAAACTTTTTACATTTTGAACTTCTTCTCTAAAACCGCTTATCCAATTTCAACCAAATTTGGCACAAAGCATCCTTATGGGAGGGCGAATATAAATTGCAGAAATAAAAGTCAGATCTGTATTCAAAGCGGAGAAAACCTTAAAACTGTAAAAAAAGGGGGGTGCATTTTAAAAAATCTTCTTCTCAAGAACTACTGATTCCAATTCAACGTTGTTTAGCATAAATTATCCTTATGGGAAGGAAAATATAAATTGCAAAAATTAAGGTCTAATTATGTTTCAAATCTGAGTTATTACGAAAATAATAATAAAGGAAAGGCGTGTTTCAATCAGTTTAATAGCTTCGGATTCGGCATTCGGTAAAATGGGTAGACAAGACTTGGCCTGGGCAAAACAAAAGATTGGCAGTTATTAATCTGCCAATCTCATTACAATTTCAGGATATTTGATGGACCAGTATATTTGTATTTGCTGTAAATATTGCTGCAAAATAATGCGTATTTGGAATTGACGATTGCCGATCTGCCCCGGCTTTTATTTTGCCACGGCCCAGGTTTGCGTACCCATTTTACCAAGTCTCGTATTCCATACATCTAAAACGAGGTTCTTTGTTTAAAGCAGCCATGACATTATACGAAAAAGGGTCGATCTGACTATGATGAATATGCTTGTTGTGCAACAGTTCGCGAATGAAGGGAGAGTTTTGAAACATGCAAAATGTATTTGTGCCGATTTTGTGAAGTAAAATGAGGCTAAATATTTCAATGCGTTGACAGTTTTCACACATGACGTTGGTGTTAGCTTGTTCTGATTTTCGTTTCGTTTTCATTATTTATGCTTTGTAACCTGGGAACTATCGTCTGTATTTCGTGATTTTTACGTATCAAATCAAACAGAGACTTCGGTAAATCAAACAGTTAACTGTTTACCTGCGCAAATTAAGCAAAATCTGATGTATCAAAAAAGTACTGAAATACAATTCATTCTATCGGTAATTCGGCATTATATTTTGCGTAATGGTATATTAATGCAATAGGTTTTGTTGAGATGCTCGGCATTTTCTCGAGTTTATTCAGTTTAAATAGAGTTTGATATCGCTGTCGGAAATATGTAGGTATATACATGTACATGTATATATATGATTCATTTCGAAAAAATAAATTGTGTTCTTTATTTGTTATAGTGCATGTTTCTTGTGTTTTATATAATTGTTTACAATTTCTATTTACTAACCATATTTGAGTGTTAAGCTTCGAATTATAAGCAAGATACAGAGATTTGCTCACAATTCTATGTTTGTACACAGATCTTAAAAACTAAAGATTAAAAAACTAAAAAAAAATTCAATATTTATTAAGAAAATTTTCAAAGTCTCTTCTTCCAGAAACCAACTTTAACAACTTATTGCATTGTAAACTTAACCTTTTTTAGCTCACCTGAGCCAAAGTCTTCTCAAAAACTATTAGGCCAGGAAAGCTCAAATTTGAGTGGAAGCATCCTCAGATAGTGTAGATTCAAGTTTGTTCAAATCATGGTTCCCGGGGGTAGGGTGGGGCCACAATAGGGGGATCATGTTTTACATAAGAATACCGTATTTTTCGGGGCATACGCCGGTATTTTTTTTCACCGATGCGCGAGATTCGGCCTATCCCCCATATCGGCTTATCGTAGTCCCAAAGTTAAAAAATCAGACAGTAAAATCCCAAATCCACTGCTTTTATCCATCATTTATTATGAGAGGTTGTTTTTTTTTCATCCATTTAAACTATTGTTCGATAGTTGTCTCGTTGATAATTTTCGTTAATATGTAACATAATAAATAATAAAATATACGCGATATTTTCATTGCGATTCAACAAAATATACGCTATATTTTCTTTACAATCCAAAATCAAAAGAATGTCTTTTTTCCATATCCATGTTTCATTATATAAACTAATCCGAAATCGCTCGTGTATGAAACGAGGAAACTATTGTCGCATACTAAAAAAAGAAAACGAAACCGTGTAGAAAGTAATATTACGGAAGACTGTGATATAACGAATATTGCAATCCCCGGTATTATGAATGTGTGCAGTTTGGTTTTAAAGTGAAAAAGTGAAATTAAGAATAGATATTTAAGAATGACATCAGTGCATTCACTACTATGCTCGTTGATTCATGGTAATAAATTGCATCATCTTGATTTTTGTGATTCTTTCATGGCAGCGTTTGTAGGAATCAGTGGTCTTGGGTGTAGAATAAATCAAATACTTTATTCGGTACAATTAATCTCCTGTTAGTTGAAATAACGGTATTCTGGTGTCGTGTGTATACAAAGGTGTGAAACCCGTGTCTTAGACACAGCCTGCGGGCACAATAAATGATAGCGTAGTGTATACCTCAGACCAACCGTTACACTTTGTTGCATTAACTGTGTTTGTTAGGAATACAACTTTCTTGCAAAACGACAAGTCACTTCTTAAGTAATTTAAAGAAAAAAACATAATTTAAATAATTTTCAGGGTATTTCCATTTCTCATTATTAACGATTACGGGAGATAACTCTATTTGAAAATGAAACCACGTGTTTGAGATAATGGACGCCATACCCAGTATTTTACGTATAGCTTTCAAAGTATAACATGATCAAATGAAAATTAAATGTAGCTGTTATCAATGAAATACAAAATGTTTAGAAACATAGTATACATAGTATATTATACAAGTTCATGGGGGTAGGTGTTGCAATAAAATTATATTATGTGAACTATACGGAATACGGAAATACGGAAGAGATCAATCATCCACAAAACACAGACGTGATTGAGCCAGATTGTTCTATTTTTTAAAATTGCTAAAAATATATTCGTTTAAGCTAATTAAATAATTATAATTACTCTTTTAACTTTCTATATTGATATTCCTAAGAGTGTTTATACCGGCAATGGTATAATAATCAGCGGTCATACTTTCACTATAGTAATCTTTGATTGAAATTCGGCCAATCCCCCAAATCGGCCAGTCTAAGGATTTTTTCTGAATTTTGTCTAAAAATGAGCAATTCGGCTTATGCCCCACATCGGCGTATGCCCCGGAAAATACGGTATATAGAGAAAATCTTTAAAAATCTTCTCAAAAACTATTAGGCCAGAAAAGTTCAAATTGAAATGAAAGCATCCTCAGGTAGTGTAGATTCAAGTTTGTTCAAATCATGATCCCCGGGGGTAGGGTGGGGCCACAATTGGGAGATCAAGTTTTACATAGGAATATATTGAGAAAATCTTTTAAAAATCTTCTTCTCAAAAATATTTGGCCAAGAAATCTCAAATTGGCATGTAACCATCCTTAGGAAGTGTAGATTCAAGTTTGTTCAAATCATGGTCCCTGGGGGTAGGGCGGGGTCACAATGGGGGATGAATTTTTATAGATAGAGAAAATCTTTAAAAGTCTTCTTCTCAAAATTATTAGGCCAGGAAAGCCCAAATTTGAGTGGAAGCATCCCCAGATCGTATAGATTCAAGTTTGTTTAAATAATAGTCCAGGGGTAGGGTGAGGCCACAATGGGGGATGAATTTTTACTTAGGAATATATAGAGAAAATCTTTAAAAATCTTCTTTTTAAAGAATTTTTGGCCAGAAAGGGTTTAAACTTGTGTAGAGGCATCCTCGGGTAGTGTAAATTCAAGTTTGCAAAATCACAGTCCCTAGTGGTAGGGCAGGACCGTGATGGCGGTTTGAATTTTTACATAGGAATATGAAGAGAAAATCTTTAAAACTATTCTGGGAAAGTGTTCGGTTCAAAACTCAGTACTTAGTGTGAAAGCAAAGGTTATGCAGATTTAAGTCTGATGAAACCATGATTCCCTAGAGAAAAATGGGGCCATGAAATGGGGGGAGGGGGGGGGGGTATATAGGAATAGAGACAAATCTTCTTACAGGTACAACAACAAAAGGCTTGGTATTTACCAAAAAATAAGAGGTTGATAAAAATTGGCAGATTTTCAATTTTTTTTTAGCAAGATCTACTGTACTCAGTTGTCAAGATATGTTGATACTGTAATGCTAATTTGATCAGAATTAAGGCAATTGTTGCTCAGGTGAGCGATGTGGCCCCTGGGCCTCTTGTTTTCAGACAGATGTAAACTAAATGAAACTGTGAAAAAATTTGGCTTTCACGATTTTTTATCCTCACAATTTGATGAAAACTGTTGAATCACAGAATCAAGTACTCCCTTAAATATGAAATCTACAGTATTACTTCAGAAACAACTATTTGACTTACACAATAGATTAGTGAATTTTACTGTTGTATTAATTAATTATGCCTTAACCTCATCTGAATTAAAATAACAAAATCTGGATAAATGTGTATTTTTTTTAAGTACATTGAATAATAATGATTATTTTATGCAATATACAAATAATCAAACTTAATTGACGGAATATTGGTAAACAACACAGATAACGGTGTTACAAGTGTACAAGCTATCACAAGGTGAATAAACTTGGTATCAACTACCAAAACATGCACAGGAAGTAAAGGTAATTCTTGGTACAAACTATCAAATTCCTCAACTTCCTTTTCGGGACATGTCTGGCCCGTGCGTTTTCCCCCATCTGTCAATTAGGCGGAGTGCTGGTATATATGTGTTGGGAAATCGGCATCCCATGTGCTAATGATTGGGGTTCACAAGTATCACGCCATACTTGGGACCCCCTCCACCTCCTAACAAAGGGGGGGAGGCTCACCTGGTGTACTCAAGGTTAGCAAGTACGAGTATATACCAGGGAGCAATCACCGGAAAACAGGGTAAACAGTCATGTCCCGAGTCATCCCCGTCCACATGTCATTCATCAAGCATGGGACATCTCTGGCACTTGTGATCAACACAAGGCCCCCGTCTTGCCCGTTGTGCACCTTTTTGCGTGTTGGTATTTCGGTGGACCCCCAGACCTTTCCATAGCAGAGCAAGGACAGTGTGGCCTTTCGCCAATACCCATGGACTTTGTGGATAACATGTTTGTGTTTTGACATATAGTCACTGATCTGTGTATTGATTCTGTGTTGGCAAATAATAAATTGTGAACTGTTGCATATCTTGTTCTGTACTCAATAATAGCAAACAAGCAAAGCTGTGGGATTGTGTTCCGTTGGAACACTGGTGCAACTGCATAAATAGCAGGATTACTGATGGTCAGGCAAAATATCATTGCTATCGCGTATTATGACTGTTCAATTAATGCTGATTTAGTTTCAATTCAAAAAATTTTTTTTTAGAGAAACTTGTTCATGGAAGGGAAAAAGCTTGTGGCTATAATATCTGATGCTGCTAGCACAGGTAAGTGGAAAAAGGCTCTCTTTGACTTAAAACAATTGTACAACAATGAGGTATTTTCTTTAATAACTAAGTGTTTGTCTTGTTTTAAAAAAAAAGGTTTTCTTATTAAATCTTTGTTTATGAAAATTTATCAGCTATAAGATAGTTTGTGTATTCAATATCTGCAGGGATTTCTTTGCATGCTGACATTCGTTGCCCCAATCAAAGAAGAAGAGTACATCTTACAGTGGAGTTACCGTGGAGTGCCGACAAGGCCGTACAACAACTGGGAAGGTCACATAGGTCAAATCAGTCAAGGTCAGTGGTTTAGTTGTTTCATGCTTAAGTATTAAAAAAAATATAAAGTAAGAAGGATTGACATAAAATCACCCGTTTTAGAGAAGACATAGGTTTTATACAGAATTTGAAACATTGTTTAAGTTCAAATTAGAGAGGGTGATATTGAGAAAAATTATTCTAGCAAAATCCATTTGTAAGCGGGTTACAAACTTGCCCCCCTGGGAAACTGTACCATTTTCCTGTCATATGTATGGGGGTAATATATATTTGTTGTGATCTTCTTTTAGTGGACCTTTATACAAGCTTTTGACTACAGACTTGGGAGGGGAGAGAAGATTTGCGGCTGCTGTGGCACGTAGGTTACAATCTTTAGGTGGGTAGCAGACTTTTACTTTTTCTTAAGGACTGGTTAATTAAAGTACCTGTGCTGATTTGAAATGTTTTTTATCAATCACCCGGATACAATAAATGTGTTTGTTGGTTGTTAAAAGAAATGGAACAGGATTTCTTTGATGCAGAAATGGAATGTCTTGACAGAAGTTGTCTTTCTTTTCATGATCAATTGTATTTCATGTAACAGGTGCCCTGACTAAAGGAGATAGAAGGGCTGCATCGGGAGCTGATCTGACAGAGTTTAACTTTGATACACCCTACGGAAGGAACGCCCTGAGAGCCATGTATCAGAGTGTTTGCACGGTAAGCCGACTTCTGGTTCTATAGCCTATGGTCAGCCTAAACAGTTTCAGAAATATTGTGAAAAGGTTTGACAGAAATTTACATGTATTTCATTACTTACTTCTCCATATTTTTCACTGCATTAGTTATAGGTGTTTCTTTCTCATGAAGTGTTGTGTTTCATTTAAACATAAATTTTTATAGATTGTAGTTTAAAAGTAATTTCCCTTAATAAATTGATTGATCAATACTTCGGGGAAAATGGTGTGTTTAATTTCATGTTTATTCTTTTATTTTTATCAGAGGAAGCTTCTTCCTGGTATAAACATGAAGAGTGTATCTGAAAAATATAATGAAGAGGACTTTCTGGCTGTCATGCAGGTACAGTAAAAAATATCAGCCAATAATGCTACTAATTATTGAATGTAGAATTATGTTTTTGAGCAGACTTAAAAAATCAAGTGTTTATTGAAGCAAGAAACATGAAAACAATTGTACGTGTATTGGAGTTAGGCAGTGTCAATGAATCTAAACCATTGACTATAAGATACCCTGAAAATGATGTCAAAGAAAGATTATGAAACCACAGTCTAACATTAATGCCCACATCCTTCATCTTATTACATCTTTTATCTGAATGTCAAATTTTATGATGTTTGAGTATATTGTCAATGTGTATAATCATAATGCCTTTTATCTATGATGTTATTTCATTTACAGAATGCTAGAGTTAATTCCTTTATTTTTACACATGTACTGCATACAATGCTCCTGTAATGTAACTCCCCTATAAAACCAGTTGGTCAGAATAAGCTCAGGTGTTGTGTCTTGATTTTCAGGAGTCCCTGATTCTGATGGGCCTGATTGATGTTGAGGCCTTGAGGGTGGGGATCCAGATCAAGGACAAAGATGCAGGGGACGTCTCCAGATTCCTGAACCGCATCCTCGGGCTCTCAGTTGCAAAACAAAACTGTGTAGGTACTTCATGACTGTCTATAAGTCAACAAAGCAATTTATTTTTTTGAGTTGTTCTTAAATATGCTGCTGCAGAACTTAGATTTGTCTTTGAAATGGAATTCAATACTTTGTGTCACTGCATATTTAGTCATTGTTTGTCTTTGTTTTGCATTTACCCCATTCACCCATAATTAGGCAAAATTTGAATGAGACCTTATCTTGTATTTTGATAAAATCGTTTAATCAAAGTAAACTAGTTTAGAGCTATTGGGTTATTTTAGTGCCATTCAATGAAAGTACATGTATTTTGTGGGGGTATTTGACTGTGTATTGTTTGTATCGAGTTGCAAAACAAGTAATTTTAAGCAAAGGTTTGATGTTACTTTTGTATCATCTGTTCTATTTTAAACCAGATATTTAAGTACTTCATGGAATGCATGACCGTATCCATAGAGAATGCCAAGAGTGAAGGTCGTTACAATGAGGGCTTGTTAGATATCACAGCTTCCTCGGTGGAAATGGTGGGCAAACCTAAAGAAGTGTTCACAGAATTCAACAAAAACCATGCAGTTACAACGTAAGTTGTACATATTGAGGGACAGTATATATGTAGCTGGATTTTCATTAACAGATTATAGACTGAAAAACTTTCCCCCTGCAATAATTATAAGAGGAATGTTTGTCATCCAATTTGTTTAATTTTAGAGAATGAAATTACAATGAGTTAATTGGTAACCTTTAAATGCATAATGTATTTTCAACATTTGAATTTGATATTCGAACCTTATTCACATCTAAATGGATATGCATGTAAAATGTACTGTGTTTATGCTTTAACCATATCGAGGTGATATCCAAAGTATACTGGTGTAAGATGGTATGGGACATATGTGGATATTAATGTGGATTGAAGAGTACTTTTACTGGCTTTCAAATATCACAATATTCACTGTGGAATCATTTAAATTCATGGGGGCAAATTTTCTGCTTATTAGTGGGGATGTAATTTTGTGAATGCGTCTTAACAACTCTTTCACAATATGTTTTTGTCGAGGATTTAAATTCGTGGGGAATGGCTACCCATGAATACCACAAAAATTCATCCACCACAAATTCTAATGATTCCACAGTAACCAAAAAATATGTTTTTAAAAATATTTGAAAAGGTAGATATTTTAATAGCACCAGGGATTCAAACTCATGACTTACAGATTTGTAGAGATACCTCCAACCCAACTTTGTATGCGGTTAGGTGACAATATTGGAAAGGAAACTGTAAATAAAATTACACCTGATTCTGTTGCTTAGTTTGTCACAACATGGAAGTGTCCAATACCATCTTAAGGGAATATACACAACTGTATTATATCAAATCTTGTGTTCTTTGGAAGAAGGATAAGAGTTCATATACGAAATAAATGCCAGCATCAAAATGATATCGACAGTACACTATACACAATAGTATAATCCTGTATATGGTCCATGGAATGGGGGTTGAGAGTTCATGGGAAGTAACCACCAACAAACAATTTCAATTCTAAATCATGTGTTTATCATTCTAACTCCACTCCATTGTACGCTATCCAAGAGAAACCTTTCTGATAATTTAAGATCTGTTGAGCTGATGGTGGACAGAGGGATGAGTTGGGAAATGGCCACCACAAGGGCAGACAACTTCAAGGGTAAATACGACGGGTTCTACGTCTCCAAACGAGACATGTACGGAAAGAAGATGTACCTCCTAGCCACTCAGAAAGAAGGCTCATCTCATCTCTTCACCATTGCCAGGCAAGTAGAGCATTGTAATTTATTAACAGTGCACATATATGATTTGATTGGTTACAATTGGAATTTACCCAAAAAGTTTTGGGCCGATTAAATGACATTTTTCATATAAGTTTGGGTTACTGGTAGGAGACATGCATTGCCTATATGTACCCGCAGAATGCTTGGTTGTATTCTCTATCGTTATGAACATTACTTACAGACCCAACACAGGCCTCTCCCAGTTTGATGAGGAGAAGACCGATCTGATGCACAGATACAGCCCAGTCAGTGCAGACAAAGCAGGTGGGTCAAAGGGTTCTGTAGAATCCAAAGTATCTCTGTAAACGTATTACATTTTAACAATTTTGGTGGAATGCAGCTTCTGCTAAATCAAGTGCATCATCAAATGTCAAGCTTGTAGGTAAATAGATGCATTAAGAAATGTGCTAAGTGTTCAGACAAATACTGTACAAATATTATACCTATACAGTATTAGGATCTCAGAGAGCTGGGCTTTTAAGTCATCTGACCATGGTGAAAAGTAGGATAATGAGCTGTGCACAGACCAGACATTGAAGATTGTGAAAAGTTTACCGATTTTGCAATTTACAATACATGTACCAATTTTTAATAGATAAGAAAGAATTTTCTTGAATTTGTGGCAAGGGCTAAAATGAATTTTGTTTCTCCCATTCCAAAGAACATTTTCCTTGTAACATATCAATTGATACTCCTTAGAAACTTATTTTATATGAATTAAATGTTAATTTAATATAAGGCCCACCTCCCTCTTCAACATTTAATAAGGGCCAAATAAATCTGTTATCATGCCTTGTTTCTTTAATTTGTCAACAAGATTTGGCGAATGCACAACCCTTATATTGACAATATTTCAATTCTGTTGGGAACACTTCCAAGCTTTCTACATTTTGAGTGGGTTGATATTGTCTCGTTAATTGAAAAAATTGAAAATAAAATCCAACATTAGTCAATAACAACTAACATATGATACAAACTTGTAATTAGGAATCTAACACTTTCAATTAATGCCAGTACACTGAGTGGAGCATATTGCGTTACCTTACAATCCTTTGCCATTCCCTTGTAGAGGTTTTTAAAACTTTGCTATGCTTGCAGATTTTGAATTGGATTTTAGGTGGCCCAGGGGAAGTTAGATACTTTGCTGTGTGTGTGAGGATATTGTTTGTTTTTAGCTCACCTGAGCTGAAGATGTTTTGTTCAAGGCATTGGAGTTATTTTTAGGTTACTGAGTCACTTGTATCCTTTATTCCTTGGTATCTAGCAGAGAAACTCAGTACATTGTTATGATGAGCAAGGAGGACTTTATTGAATAATTATGCCCCCTTTCGAAGAAAGAAGGGCATATTGCTTTGCTGCTGTCGATTGATCCACCAACAGTCTCCGTTTATTTTCTATGCAAAGGATGCACATATTGAAATGAAATTTGGTATACAGGTTTATCATAATAATATCTAGGTCAAGTTTAACTTTGGGTACCATCAAGCAATTTTCGTCAGAGTTGTGCCTCTTGGACGTAGAAAATTCCAATTTTTTGCAGTTTCCGTTCATTTTCTTTGCAGAAGATGTACATATTGAAATGAAAATTGGTATACAGGCTTATCATAATAATATCTAGGTCAAGTTTAACTTTGGGTACCATCAAGCATTTTTTGACAGAGTTATGTGCCTTGGACGTAGAAAATTCCAATTTTTTGCAGTTTCCGTTCATTTTCTTTGCAGAAGATGTACATATTGAAATGAAAATTGGTATACAGGCTTATCATAATAATATCTAGGTCAAGTTTAACTTTGGGTACCATCAAGCATTTTTTGACAGAGTTATGTGCCTTGGACTTAGAAAAATTTCAATTATTTGTAGTTTCCGTTCATTTTCTTCGCAGATGTTTCCAAGGGAGGGGGGCATAAGTGTTCTACAAATATCTCTTGTTTTTAATAATATATATTGTAGATTCCTTATTTTACACAAGTACTTAATTTTATAATCTCGCCATTGTGTATGAAATCGTGAGAATATTTAATTGGAATATTAATTCCTGGTGTATAATTAGGAATATACACTAGTATTATGTACATGTTTATAATTTTACACGTAATATGCAACTTTTTAGAAATGATTTGATCTATAGAGAATGTTTTTCTGAAATTGTTTCATCTATATGCAGGGGAACAATAGCTAAAATTGCTATTCTGTTTTCAATGGAATCCTGATATTTGGTACTTTTGTTTACCTGGTATTCATTTAAGTAGTCATAAGCAATTTCCACTGGTCTCTTTTAAGTCATCAATGTTTTGAGAAGTACCTAATTAAGGTGCCTAGATTGAGAGAGTATTGAAATACCTGGTACACGGAATACTTTGTCAGGAAGTTAATTGAAGAATTTTGACTGCTTTAACATTGACAAAGGTCAAGGATGATTGGATTAATCATGCATTGCCCATGAATAGACTTTTGGCAAAATGCCAGAATTTTATTAAGGTGCATTGCTTACCTTTTAAAATGCAATATTTGTTTTCTTGTAGATAATGTAAGTCATTCACATTAGTTTGAACAAGGTTTCTTCCTTTTTGCTGAATGCATTTGAATGTAGGTTATTTGCCTTGCTCTGCAAAAGTCCCATGATGCTTTGTACTGAAATAGTATTTCTTCAACAAAATTTTAAAGAAATTTTATTACAAATTTACTAAGAGAAAGCAGTTAATGGAAATTTGCAATGGTGCAGAGCATACAGTTGCAAAAATTGGAACACGAAAAAGATACATATATCGTGTGATTAGTGATTTCTTCAGTCTCAAAAGATGATTTTTTCCATTCAAAATGAAATGGATATAGGTCAAGGTATGTGCATGTACAAAGTTACAAAGACAAATATATAAAAATCCATTATAATGACACCAGACAACTATAAACAGTCATTTACAGATGATTTTAAATAGGAGGAGAGTTGTAAAATATTTAAAAAAAAAAAAAAAAAAAAAAGGTATTTGAAATTAGACAAAAAAAATCATGTTATTCTACAAAGAGTTCTATATAAACATGTACACAAGTATCACAATTGTAAGTGTTAGTGTATAATTACAATACATATACATATATATAACTCAATGTGGTATAATTGACAATTAGTAAATTATTATAATCTAAAAGGAAGTGATTATACAAATCTATGCAAATTATTACGTGTACACAAGTATCCAATATATTGCACAATGTTATCAGCAGAGATGTATATATACAATCAAATGCAGTAATGCATATATCCCTGTTTGAAAAGTTGACATTGTGAGACCTAGAATGTAACATTTGCATTAGCTTCACACCATCACATAAACAATCGAAGAAAAATATTCCACATACAAGTATTCCATGATCTGGTACATTTTGTTATGTATCTACTGTAAACAGAGAAATATTCACCCCCATTTTATTTTTGCCCCTGCGCCCTTGTCAGCTGGTGAATTTCAGACTGTGTTAATTCCAATGTCTCATATTATCTCTCTTTAAACACAACTGTGTCTGGGTGAATTCCAGAAGGTGCGAAACTGTTAGCAGGTGTAGAAGGGCGAAAATTACCCTGTATACAGTATGGGAAAACAAAGGTGGTATTGTCAAGATATATCATTTCTTCACAGCTTTTGATAATGTTCAGTCAGTGATTGTTTTATTAACTTTCACAGCCAGTTGGACCTCGCATGAGAAGATCTTTCACATGAAATTTTCTCACATGAATTTCATTTGATATTTTTTGCACTAGATATTACCAAATCATCTCAAATGCACTTTAACACAAAATTTACTTCACATTAGTTTCAAGTGAAATTTTCTTGGTTGCAATTCATTCGAGTGATTTTTTTTCTTCTAAATTTTCATGTGAGACATAACTGTTTGCATGTCATTGTGATTTTGTAAGCAACAAAGAATTGCTCGTCAATTGTCTATCATGATCAAATCTTGGAAGATAGACTTTTTAATCTATAGACTTGTGAAAGCATGTGGCCACTGGCCAAGAACCAAAGATATTGGATTTCATAGAAATATAAAATCTTAATAAAGTTTCCAAGTTATGCATTTGAGCACAGATTGCCAAGATTATTGGAATATCCATATTGCAATGCTTATTTAGGTTATTGGCAAAGTTGGCGTGATCAAACATGCTATAAACCAGGCTATATAAAACTGTACTAGTCAATAGTAGGCTAATGATCAAGAAATTTTTTTAACCATAGTCTTTCAATACAAGATCTATGCTATGTCAGTAAGTAGAACTGTGTCCTAAGATACTCTTATATTGGGGCCCAGGTTTGTGCAGTCATCTAAATTGGTCGATTATATACAATGTTAATGGCAGAACTGTAGGGAGATTCATTTGTTTACCAGACCTATTAATTACAATGGAATCCAAAGTATGATGGAGCTACTTGAAAGAAAAGAGATGGCCATAAAATGATGTACTAAGCATGAGGAAATTGATTAACCCCTAGATTACTATCGATTGAGGTAATTAATGCATTTTCTATCGATGCAAGTCGTCGGAATGTAAACTTAATTTGACAGAAAAATGACATATGTCGGGAGAATAATGGTGAAAATTGCAAGCACAAACCTAAACGATGCAGAACTAATGACACCAAACTTTTTTTTTTCAATATGTACAGTGATTTGGCAATATGGATTTTGTGGGGGTAAAATGCTGTGTTGCCATGGTTTTGTACTCCTTGTGTGCACTGAGCATGCCTGCAGATACATCAGATGATATAACGTAAAGTCCTTTGCATATTATGATAAAATGGGGAAAAATGAATATTTATAAATATTAAAATCTGATTGTATTTCTTTCTTACCCACGGAGTTTGACATTGGTCTGCCAGTACAACCCAATCAATTGCCTTTTTATTCAGTGACATTATGAAATGAATTTCCTTTAGTGTCTTAAATAATTGAAAGTTTGCAATAGTGACTGATTAGATTGCTTGCCGCCAAAAAATGACCATCAAGAAAGATTTTGAATTGCATGAAGTGAAATGATTTTAAAGTACATTTCAAATTCAAGATGATAGAATAACCTGGATGCAAAAACTACCATACACTCAATATTGACGTGCAAGTTTTCAAAATGTATGATTTTTACAGATAATACAAGTATATCATTGAATATGATACATATAATCTACAGATCTAACAGTATGACAATAATTGAAAAATTGGCCATTGTGTACTACTGTAATAAACTCTATATCATTCAAATATTAGAAGAAGAAAAAATCTGAGGCCTTTTGCTACAGTGAAATTGAATGTCAGTCACCACTCCATTGTCGTTCTTTTTCCTGTCACTCTGCTGGTCCCTGCAACGACTCTTGTTAAATTGACCTTGGAAGCTTTATCCAGAGGTAAACCCCCTCATCAATGTTTCCACCTGAATAAAACCCGCCATGATTTTATCATGTGATCACGTTTTTATCTGAACGGTATTGATTCTCTACCTCCCCGCGGGTAATCAGGGAGAAAAAATAAATTAATACTTTTTCCCCCTGGCCGTAGATGCTGCATAGAAATGAGTGATGTCCCTCTCTCTACCAGCAGGAGGGTAAAAATCTGTTTCTTTCAGCACATAATCTCACCAAAAAAACCAATCCTCCATAAAAAAAAAAAAAAGTACTGGAGTTGGTGCGGTTTTTCAATCAGTCAAATTCCTTATTTTATTGCAAGAACCTAGGGAATAGTACTGGGTTCGAAACTTTCCCAAATGTCAAAATACTCACATTGTTAAAAGAGAAGACAAAGTTACTGATTTTCCATCCATTACTTTCAGAGTCGCCGTGGAAGGAGCAGTACGAGAAGTCCAAGAATCAGTGCATGCACGGCCGAGGATGTAAACACGGAGCATCCTGCAGAGGTACAGGAGGGGGAGGCCTGGGATAGGTTACACACGATACAGGACGCGTTATTGTAGTGGCACTGCTTCTTCACAAACTCCTCACATCTCTCTTCTGTCAAAATAAAATTTGAAAAAACTCCATTTTAACATTGCACTTGGCTTTATTTAGACACATTTTATTAATATACCAGAAAGTATAGTATAAACCAACTCTTATAAATTTTCGCAAGTTTTACGATATCATAGATTCCTCATCGCTAATTTATCTCGCTGTGAACCAGTTATTGTTGTGTAATGATTAAAACAACATAAATGTTGGTAAGGCTTGGCCGTGACTAACGATGTCATCTCTGGTAAATTACGAAATAAAGTGGTCGCAAATTAAAGTTTGTTTAATGGTAAATCTATGTGACTCCAATATAATATTAACAACAACTAAAACAATTTTTTAAGCTAAAAAAAATGTTATGGGGAGGAGGTGTTTGAGTAATCAGTCTCATGTTTCTTTTACACATCTTCATAAAAGTTATTAGAGACATTTTCTTCTATTGACAGTTGGTAGCAGATGCTACACCATCCACTTGTTATGTGGCAACATCCTGAGCCACATGTCAACCTTGGAGAATGCCTTGAGCAGCAACGCCCACAAGTTAGGACTCAGGTAGGATGGTTCATGGTAATTTCAAGCCAAAGGAGAAGTTTCAATAAGATTTTGTGTTGGTTAACATGTTTTGGTTTTTTTTCAAAATATAGATTTAAAATACTCAATTTGAAAGTTATTTGATAATGTCTAACATGTCAAGTTTTCCATTATGCTAAAAAAAAAACCTCTAAAAATAGGATTTTAATTTATGCAATGATCGAATGACAAAAATGTGGTACCCTAGATTACCTTTACATTGAGTATATGATGGAATGTTATACTGATTAACCTCTAATATAGCACATGTTGCATTGAGTACCGGTAACAAAACCAGACTTTGCAATGGAAATTTACATACCCAATTCATTAAAGGTTAACTGTTGGGGTTTTTTTTCAACACAGCAAGTGGGAGTCTACCATTAGAGTAGTGAGAGTCAAACTGAACAATGGAGAGAGGGTGGTGGGGGTCAGGTACCCAGTGGCTCTGATCAAGTTTGTGGAGAGAATGATGAAGGAGAAGAGCGACGCGGAACAGCTCATTTTACAGGCAGTGAGTATATACACATACAAGGTTTATTAATGTTGTGGTTATTTTACAGGCAGTAAGTATTTACATATACAGGGTTTATTTGTGCTGCTTATTTTACAGGCTCTAAGTATTTACACAAAGGGAGTTTGATTGTGTGGTGCTTGTTTTGGCCATAAGATCCAAAATTTAAGCTGCTAAAATGCAGCTTAAAAATATATAACATGAAAGTTCTGAAACTTAACCCAAATTTAATACTTAACAAAATATCAATTTATCCTTGTGATGCCCCTCTTGAATTTTTGCATATACAAAATATATATATGTACTGCATTTACCCATGTAATGTGAACAGATTTTATTTCAACTAGCATGCTTTTAAGATACATGTATCTTTAAATATTACATGAACCTCCATTGAATTAGTATGAGGAGTAAAGTTTGAGACATAATGTGATAAGGTGACATAATGTGATATGGTGACACAATGTGATAAAGTGACATAATGTGATATGGTGATATAATGTGATATGGTGCCATGTGATAAGGTGACATAATGTGATTTGGTGACATAATGTGATATGGTGACACTTGAAATCTCCCAAGTTTTTTAAAGTTCTCTATTGTATTTGACATATTGTAGATGGGTTGGGTGGGGATAGATCAAATCAATACATGAGACATTTTCATCATGTTGCTTTATGAGTTGTCCTCAAAGAATTTGTTTGTCTCAAATACAATATATCAAGGTCTTACAGTGCTTCAAATAATGTGTCCGAGTTTCTCCTAGTCATGAAGGTCATTTGAGTAGAAAAAGTCTATTCCCTTATCAGAAGAATGTTAATTTCATTTTCAGTTTACTTTGTTCTGAGCATTTTGTTTTGACTGCTTCTGAAATCAATTTAATCAATATGTAAGAACAATAATAATTTGAGTTGAATAGTCTTTAATCATAATATGAACTTTTTCAGGTCTGGGGGTTATTTTTTTCAAATTTGTTGTAACAAAAAGCAAATAAACCCCATATGGAGACGGAAAACTTGAGACAATATTTGACCAGGTTTAGAATTCCTGGCATTCTGGCCTGTTGTACTGGTTGCCAGTGCACACACTAAATGCAACCTTTACTGGGTATTATTCTTATTTTGAATAGCCACCATCTCAACCTTGATTATTTCAACAGATGACAAAAATCCAAAGCCCTTCTTAATGATTGTATAGGAAATCCATATAATTGCTTATGAACAACTTTCTTGAAGACAGTTTAATGAGAGATTTATTGATTACAATGATAAACAGCAAAGTAATGAGTTCACCACAAGTCTGCACAGTTCTTTTAGGCAATTAGTCCAAGCCCCACACGGTTAATGCTCAGCAGTTCTGTGTTTACATACCCCAGAAATCCACCGAAAAAAACGCCAAGGTGATAAAGACCTCAAGCAAAGTTGATGCTCTGCTGATGTATAATAGAATACGGCAAGAGAAAAAAAAAGGACTGCACTCTTGTTTACCGCCGAGATTGATTGTGTAGACCAGAGAGTGCAAGGTCTTTGATAGGGTTCTCTGCTGATCAATACAGAATATGCTGGACAGCCAATTTCTTGGTAGTAATAAAAGGATGAAAGGGTTCTATCCAAAAAGCAGTCTGCAATAGCAAATCTAGATCATGTAATTTAAAGAACGATTGACAATAATCGGGGGTTTCTGAATCTTGATTTCTTTTATCATCGTCTGTACAATAACAAGAAGAAACTGTTTTTTAATGAAAGAAAAATGCTTAAGTGTACTGAAATTTTCTTAGTTCAAGGTTGCAGGAATGTTGCATGTTTTGACATTCAAGTAAAAGTAGGGTATTTGTAGGTGATGAAGTGGAGAATGAAAAGATTCGATCTGAAATATGGAGCAATGATTTAACTAGGCATTCATTGCAAACCCAATTTCAGTTAGGAAAAGTACCAAAGAAGTTTTAATAAGATATGACAAACAATATTTAGAGAGAAAAAAAATTAAATTGATATTTGAAGTTAGGTTTTAAACTAGTGTAAATAGATATTCATTTGTTAGCTGATCAAACAGCAAATATATGTGCATTGATTGGTATGGGGTTCAAATGCAAGCACGTTCATTATTGATTAAGAATGACCATTTGTTATTTTTAAGCACATGTATACAGGTGTTATAATTTGTTTGAATTAAAACTTTATTATACATGTATTAGCAGAATGGAGCCCCAGGGGCAGGATTGACCTTGAGCCAACCAGACCAGGGTCAGGTCAGACAGCTTATTGTGGAGGAGGTGACTCCTGTCAATCCCAAGAGCAGGAGCAGGGCACTCAAACCTCCCGTCACCCTCAGGAACTTTTTCAAACCAGCACTTAGTAGTACTGACCAAACATGCAGAGAAGGGGCACCTGCTACTGAAAAATCATCAGACAGTGCTGAAAGACTTTCTGAACCAAGCAGAGGAGATTCTGAGAAATCTGTGTTAAATGAGGACTCAAAATTGAAAGAGCCAAACAAACCCTTAATCCCAGTTTCAGATTCATCAAAGATTTCCAGGAAGCGGGCACTAAATGATGTGGACTATTCTCCTGTGAGCAAGAGGAAAAAACAGTCTAATTTGGCTACCATGTTTGCTAATGTGACTAAAAGGAAGAAAGAGGCGAGCAATAAAACCCAGCTTTGTCCTATATGCAAGGAAGAATTTAAGGATATATCTAACGCGGATCTTAATGCCCACATTGATAATTGTCTGATTGAGTGATAGTGCGAGGAAATTAGGATAGAAATGGTACAGAATTCAGTGTCTTATTGCCGTTTTGCGGCTAGTGATTTTAAAATTGTCACCGAAGGTTCACTGCTTTTGTCTGATAGTGCTGATGCATGTCTTTGCATGAAATAGATTTTGATGGGTTTTTTTTTTAAATTACATAAAATAAGACTTTTTAATTATATTTCAGTTTGAAACTGATATTTTTAGATATGATCTTTATTGACATTATGTGCCTAAAGATAAAAATTGTTTAGTTTTTAATGCACGTGAACGTCTTTTTTCAAATTCCTTTATTTTAATCTGGTGTGCAGAACTTTTCAAAATTTAACTTGCATTAAAATATTTTCATCCTAATGCTATGGAGTTTTGTATCATTTCTGGGTGTATCAATAGAATTGATTTGAAATATTCTTTTTGTCCAAGTGCTATTGAATGGATCAATTGTTTTGAAGATAACTGTTTGGCTGACAGGTGTCTACAAACAAATGTTTTCTGACAAGGCATGGGGTCAAAAACGAGTTTTCAGTACAAGTATATAGTTAATTGAATACCGATTACATTGTTAATGTATGGAAGAAAAATAACAGAGAGAGAGAGAGAGAGGAGAGAGAATTTCGTGTACGTTGTTCGTGGATGAAAATAGAACTTCAAAAGAGAGAAAGAACGATGGAGAGATGATTACGTCTTAAACCATGGTACTTCGGTGAACCATCTAAAACTTAAACAGTTAATGCAGAAAGCACAAAAATATCGAACAGATAACAGATGGTTTTTTGATGATTGAGTAACTCGAGAACTGAAGATCAAAAATGAAACTAAACGCTAAGCTTCTGATACAGTGATTATAGACTGTAGTATTTGAAGTGGAGATCATATCGAGGTAATCCTCAATCACGCGCAAAACCATAGCAATTTCCTAGGTTTGAAGGCCAAGTTGCCCGTTGCAGACGGTGAAACCAATACTTGTTGGAAAAAATGCTTTTGCTGATACCGTGCTTTGAAAGATGGTTATATGTGATGTAGATAAATAATATTTTAATTATCAAAAAAACCGAGAAACCTAATTGTGATAAACTTTTAAATGTGACAAATATTATTTAATGATTTAGAATGTAAGAATACAGTAAAATGAATATATTCGGTTTTGGGGTTTGTTTGTTTTTTTTAGAAAAAAAAATATTTTTTTTTCGAAATTAAATGGGATGTGTCTCAGAAACATGAGCAGATAGATTTTAACGAAATGATTCGACCCAGACCCTCAAGTATTTGATGCGATAAGTTGGGGTGTTGACGTCTGCAAGATTTCACGTGTTGGAATTCACATCTCGCCGTTCCACGTTATCACTATCTCAAAACGAGGTCACTGATAGTTAGCCCGCTATAACTGTGATGTCACACTATGAATTAAGGAGCAGCATCAATACACACTTTGCAGCGGCGCGTTTCGCCCCTAGGTTCTATCGTTTCAATGATACATCCTGTCTTGTAAACGATGATTTGTGTGAATGTTTACGTTATGTTTCATTTTTCCGAATTGATGTAAAAAAAAAAATGGCCTATATTATATTGTTATTTCCAAAGAAAATTCCGAACATGAGAAAGCGATTAAGGATTGCGATAAACTGATAAAGAACGATAGGATTGTAACTTTTTCCCCATTTTAACCAGTAAATTAAGTTAACGTTATTTTAGATGATGTCTATAAGTTACCCTTAATAAACAAGATTGCATTGTGCCTCTATACACTGTCACAAATACCAGTCATAATTATCAACTTTTTAACAGAGACCCAAGGTAATACCAATAGTATTCAATCAGCCTCTTGCAGACATTGACCTTAGTTTGTTTTTATGAAACGCGTATAGATCGCTGTTTGGTACCATTGGTGTCTGTGAAACATTGGGAGTTTTACCATTGCAGGGCGCTAACACCCGCCGCATTGTATAAGTTCCATTCGAGAGTATATCGGGGTCTTCGGTTTATCAAGGTCATACAATTTTGACCTTTAGTTGATTCTGAGTCCTAGAGCACAAATTTAAAAAAAAAAGGTTTATTTGGGTTTAGCTTGTAGTACTTTTCATGCACTGCTATACAAACAATTGCTTCCTTTTTGAGCATGGTGGACGAGGGAATCTGTATAATAACCCTCTCTTTCTTCTTTACCCTATACACGAAACAAGCCTAGCTTCTACTGATAGAGTTTCCGCATCATCTTTCTGGGATAACAAAATTCACAAGACTGTCGAATTTTTGAACTGTGGGTAAATGTCTCGTCCAAAATAAGGACAACGAAAAGATAAATACATATGTAATTCGATCTCAATCGGATATTGTAATATTTTCACTTATATTTGCAATCTCAAGTGTGTCTGTGATTACACTACTATAATTAAAGTAACATATAGTCCAATACAATTCACAAATGACGTAATATGGGGGTAAGCGGGGTTTGCATAATTATACGAAATTAAAATAATTTAACTATTGGTGAAAATTATATAGTAGTAAGCAGTAAGGAATCATTAATTTTTTATATTATGGGGTGATCAAATTTAGTCGGGCATGGTCAAATTCATCATAAAGCCCCCCCCCCCCCCCCAATACTAAAAGGATTATTTCTTATTCCTTGAAGAATAAAGATAGAAGAAGTACGAGGACGTATTCCATGACATTACATAGGTATCCCAAAGTTGAAACGCTTATTAACCAACAAAGGATATGTGTTTTTCCACTTCCAGGTGTTCAGACAGGTGTTTGATATACCATTAAAAGGACCTTTGGTAGAAAAAGGCAAGCATGATGGGAAAGTGGTAAATGCTATTACATGTTAATGGCTTTGTAAAACTATATTCTAGGTTGTGCATTAATATTGGGCGAAGCCGAGCTATCTATGAATTTTACCAACCTGACATATTTCCGTAGATAGTCAGTTATAAACATAATAAGTGCTCTGCTTTGCGGTGACCCAAACTTTTTGTATATCTTATAATAAATTACAGAACGAAATACATTGTGTATAATGAAAAGGTCCTTGCGACCACCATGTTGCTGTCTATAGTTTGCTTTTTGTCGACAATAGTCATAGACGACAATCACGTGACGCGTTTTATCCAATGACGCTGCGTCATTCTAATCCGAAGCAAAACATTTTTTTTTTAAGTGGTCTTGCAATTACTATACTCGGTTGTGCAAAACACATGCGCGGATCCATATTTTTATTTCAGGGATAATTGTGTTTGGCCGGGGGAGAGGGGCCCGATGCTTTTTTCACTCTGAGAATTTAATAAACGTAGATTTTTTCAGGCTGGGGTTTTGACCGACCCCTTGTAGATCCGCGCATGCAAAATATGGCGTAAACTACTTAAACGAGGCGAATGTCCTAACTCTAACCACTAAATAATGAAAGATGTCAGTTATTTGAATGAATATCATGCTATAACAAAGTATTGTGTTTTGTTCCCAAATTGATCTACAGTTCAGACACACGCACACTGATTGTGAGTGTGCTTGGACTTGATGCGGTATCGTCTGTATTAGAAAAAAAATGGACGTAAGAAATTGCCCGCTACAATGTAGTGTGCTTGGTAGGGCATCATTGTATGGTTTCCGAGAGTCGAATTCTTGACAAAAACGTAACAATGAAACTTGAAAATGATTTATTATTTGACTCATTAATTAAGCCCCTGTCTATGGAGCACTGCACGACTGAAGCCGGTCTTCGTAGCTTTTGACGAAATTTTCAAACTGTCTCTGCCACTGGACCATGTAATGTGTTTTCCATTGGTAAAACTCTAACTTCCATTCTCGCTCTACGTCCGACATGTTGGCTGGAAGAAAAAAAATGAAAGGCTGTTTTAAAATACCTTAAGACTTCTCGGTTACTAGAATTAAAGCTATTGTATAGATCTCTTTTTCTTTCTAAAAACTAAATAGATTATGAAATGTTAACGTTTAAAGATTTTATTGCATAATATTTTTTGTTCTTTGTATTTGCTTGCTGCTTCTTTTCTTTGATATTCTGTACAGAATTTTACCCTACCAATGAAGTCGATAAGGCACGTTATTACATACATTTTTGTAGAACTTATTATTTAAAAGTATGTCTTGTTTATTGCTATACAAGGGCAAGATTGTTTTTTAAGGAGGCTGGTGGTCAACAAACTAACCATCAGATCTACCTTGTAATTTTAGACAAGGTTTCTTTAGCCATAAAATACTTTTTAGTATAGAAAATTCCTGATATTTTATATTTGAAATTTGAACGTTGTCCTATTGATGTAGTCTAAAAATAGCCACAACCGCTCAGTCCTCTTAAATTGCATGGTGTTTCTATACTCGCATACTGAAAGCTAAAACTTAGACAACCGTTGAATGCAGTAGTATGCCATACATATTTAGAGTTGAATACTGTTGTTTTAACAGTTTTCACAGTTAACTAATTGAACTTACCTTTCCGGCAACAAAATCTTCAGCCAGTGTTAGTATTCACTCCAAATCACACGACAATCAGGAAAACAAAGCGTTAGTTTGCAAACGGACTGTTAATAGACCAATATAGGATAAAGACGTGGTCTCGGGCAAAAACTTTTACCGGTATTATTGGAAATTCTTAAATTATTCAAAAGGTGTATTACTAGCATTCAGACCAGCCGCAATCAGCATTTCTTTGAATAAATCATTTTCATTTCAACATAACGTTAAAACACTTTTCGGGTTATTTTTTTAAACTAGAAAGCTCTGCAATACCTGTTGTTTGCATAAGAGTGGGTACGTATTCCAGCCAAAACGCGCACTTGTCGACTTTGAAAGCTTTGTCTACAGTGGGTTTTCTGTTGTGGTCATGGAACGCTGTATCCAACACGATGTACTCTCTCTCTTTATACGTGTGAAGGGGCCAGTCATCCAGACCTCTCTCTTCCCCGGGCTCTTTGTTGGGATCTCTATTGAAAAAAAAAAACAGAGAAGTGAGCTGGATTCTTTAGCATAGTGTATATCAATTCATTTTTGTAAATAGAAAAATTGGGGGTGGTGTTAAAATTCATCTCCCTTTTCTTTACTTAATGTGTGTATATGTATTCGAAATTACGTATTAAGAGAACTTTGTTAAATTATATTCCAGATGTTCTAAACAAGTTGATCTCAATGTATGCTGAGGTTCAAACCCTGTCTGCAACCAACGGAACATTAATTAACTTACAGTCAAACTAATTAATTATGAAATGTATTCCCACCCCCCTACCTCAAAAGTCATTTTTATAGGCCATGGATAGCTATAAAATCGATTAATATCCTTATAATTTAAAATAATCCCAGCAGTTTACTTCAGATTTAAAATTAAAGCGATGTGATTATTTGAAGATAAATCGTTGATTGCAGATGTAGTTTGACTGCACAGACTGTAAAAAATAATTAACTTTGATATGGGGTGTATTTTAGAACTTTTATTGCTAGATTTCCTTTTGATTTTGTTTTTTGTGTTCCTACAGTTATCTTGAGATTTATGGCCTTCCCGGTAGTTATTAACAAGATTTTTTTTCCGCTTTGATATCAATTTGAACAAACTCTTCGTCAGTTTATGCAATAAAATACATGTGATATTAATTTTATATCTTGTGAATAATGATGTTTTGATATTATTGACATCCTTGAACATAAGTCAACGGGCCCTTTTCATACTTAAAATAATAAAAAAAAATCTACCATAATTTTGATATTTTTCAAATGCAAGTTAGAGTGAAAAAAGTGACACATTTATATAAGTGTGAATAGCTTTGATCGCGCTATACTTGAATAATCGACGCAATATCGATGATTTTGTAGATCGCCAAAATCTCACCAGTAAATGATGCTGGGTGGTCAACAAAGTAGCCAACAGACCTACTTTTAAAGTTTTAGATATGATTATTTTAGCCACAATCTTTTATTCAGTAAAGAAAAAATTCATATATTTTAGCTTTAAAATTTGATGATTAGTTTACTGAGCTCTTCGTTAAGATATCAATGTTGTCCAAAAATGGCCACGGCCATTCATCCCTCTTAAGGGAAAACTGAGCCATCAGAAATAACATCCACTGAAAATACCAAAATTTTAAATAATGCATTCGCGTAATGAATTTAATTGCATATATAATCACATCGAACACGCTTACCGGTATGGATGTCACGTGACACGCGAAGTACAGACATGTTAAGCGAGTTCACAACAGGTAAACAACATCAAGTTATTATGAGAAAAGCCACCCGGACGTTTGAATTTTGTTAAAGTTACATATGAACGCATTGAGGTACATTTTTCTCCTTTCACATATAAATAGATTTCGACAAAATACACCGGCCTCCTAAAGGAGAAAAAAGTACCCAAATCTACGGGGATTGAATGTAAGCAATGTACCTCTACTATAATATTAAGGAATTAGGAATCATTCTTTAAATTCATTTTTCTATTTTTAATGTTTTTAATACTTTAGAAATGCATTTCTAATGATCAACCGAAATGTGAGTGCCAGTCGTAGAGATATGAGCAAGATATAGAACTCACAATTCTTTGACATGTAAACAAGGCTCTGCCCTGTTTTGGGGTTGTTGTTTTTTTACATTCGTTCAATAAACCGGTAAAAAGATGTTTTTCAAGCTGATTTCTCTGTTCTAATCCGTTTTAAGCATAAATAAAAAGTTCCTAGTGCTTATCGCGTGCATATTGGGTCTAAAACCGAAATTTGAATTTAACATTCAAAACGTAAAGAAATCTTTGTTCATATGACCAAGAATTCCGAGCTCTGTATCTCGCTTATAACAAGACGACTGAAACTCAAATTTTAGTTGACAGTTGGAAATGCCCCATTTACGCATTGTAAACATTTAAAAGGATAAAATAATTTTTTACCAAAATCGTGACCATGACCCTTAAT
Organism: Magallana gigas; assembly: GCF_963853765.1. Taxonomy (NCBI): domain Eukaryota; kingdom Metazoa; phylum Mollusca; class Bivalvia; order Ostreida; family Ostreidae; genus Magallana; species Magallana gigas. Next base: position 14,048,042 of record NC_088860.1, on the reverse strand, counting down.
GTATTATGAGGTGATCAAATACGATCGAACGTAATCAAATCCAGTAAAGCCCGAAGGGCTTTATGGTAGATCTGATCACGCCCTACTGTATTTGATCACCTCATTATATTCAAATGATTCCTTATTACCCATATTGATAAAATTTTCAGCAATTTTACGATTAAATATTAAAATAGTCATTGGTGAAATGTATTGGATCAAACATTAAAAAATTGATTGGCAGTATTATAACAGACAAAGCCACCGAAAATGTTAAAATAATGACGTATTCATTGTGATTGTTTTATCTCGGATAAAAAAGGGATTAAGATTGCATATAATACAAAAGATTAAGAACGGGCAAAATTAAACAAAAATTTATTTTTTGTCAATTTACTGGGCCGTATTTCACATTATACTTTGTAATGTAAACAAATTTTCTTGAAATCTTTAATTTTGTACAGGTTCGGTGGGGGGGGGGGGGGTAGAGGGGGGGGGGGGGGGGGTGGGGGTGGTGGTATATTTGTTTCTTTTAAATAAATGCATAGAAATACTGGGGTTTTTTTTTAGATTCATTAGCTTATAACGTACCCGTGTAATCAATAAAATTTGGTCTTGTGTATTTTGGGGAAAAAATGCAATTTTCTAAATCCTGTGTACAGTTAGTACAAATTTACCACGCCCAGTTGTTTTTTTTAACTTTAAAATATTAAAATTATTAATTGACAATATTTTTAGTGATATATTTTTGCATAAATTTACATTCTAGGAAAAGATTAATCCTTATACCCAGATTATTACCCTGTTTTGGCAAAGTTTGTCCAATACTTCATCATCTTCTTGCTGAGTCTCTTTTCCTTGGTCTCATAATTAAAATTATTGTCCAAAGGTTGACCGAAGATGAACATGATTTCGTCCCCGTGCATGACCCCCATCCACTCACCCCAGGGATTCACGGAGGAGCGATGATTGAATAGGTAGAAGTATACATTCTGCCCGACTTGTGCGTACTCACGAGCTAGATCAACGGTGGGACAGGTAAAACTGTAATCACCCACGGCCGCTTCGATCCCGTCTCGAAGAAGATACGGATCGTTCGGGTCGGTCCAAGGAGTATACTGGAACGCTATGGCGTCTAAAACAAATTTATTACTTTCTGTAGGGTATTGGGGAAAATGTCTGAATTGTTTATCCAGCTTTAGCTTGAACTCGCTGCTTTTTACTGGACTGCTGTGTGATTTGTTGAAACCTTCCGCGCCATATACAAGGAAATAGGACCCTTCGTTCTTGTTTGCTCCAAGAAGTATTGGACAGCGTTTAAAATTTCCGTTATGAAAAGAATCATCTGGACGTTCTATGAGAAAAACCCCATCAATGATGGGAACAAATGGAAATTGTAGTATGTTAGCATCAAGAATGAAATCATTCGGTGGAAATTTATTTGCGGGAACCTGTCTCAAACATTCCAGCGTGTCCACATCTGAATCTTTTGTACAGTTGAGTTTCCTAACTAATACTTTTCCTCTTTCAATGGCCTCTTCTTTTGTTATAGTGGCCCATGGGGCCTCCGGGCCTGCACTTTGTAGAATGGCTCGTTGAAACTTAAAACGACTTAGAGGCGAAAGGAGGTGTAATCCAATAGATGCAGCCCCAGAACTTTCGCCAAACAAAGTCACATCATTCGGCGAACCTCCAAAATAATGGATATTTCTTTGTACCCAGTCAAGTCCCATCAGCTGATCAAATAGCCCGCAATTCCCCGGTGCATCCGGAGAGTTGCTGACAAAAAATCCGAGGGACCCTAGCCTATATTGTATAGATACGACAATGATGTCATTTTCTACGGCTAAATATTTGCCATTATAAACGTCTAACGATATAGATCCATAACTAAATGAGCCACCGTAAATCCACACCATCACGGATTTGTTTCTGGATTCGGTGGCTTTTGGCACCCATACATTGAGGTATAAGCAGTCTTCATTCACTGGAGTGTTGGGATTCCACATTTCGGATCCCGTAAAGTTCGGGAAAACGGTATCGTGTATTTGCTGACATGCTGGCGGGAGTTCCACCGTCTTTTTAGCTTCATTCCACGGGTCAGGGGGATGTGGATGTTTAAAACGATATTGTTTTGTAGGGGGTTTTGCAAATGGAATACCATAAAAAGCGTCTAACGTAAATCCTTTAATACGCGTCCTTACACCTATGACTTTCCCCTTGTCGGTTTGAACTGGTTCTGTAAACTCATGGTGAGTGGCCGAAAGTAAGTCACATGACCAAAACATGGACACAATGAAGAACGTCTGGTCCCAAATTTCCATGACGTCATCACAGTTTTCACTTTGGTCTAAAACAAAACAGCAGTCAATTTGTTAACAAGTAGCTGATAAACTCAATGCTTACAGCCAAAAAAAGCGCTCCTTATGTGCTCTCAAATCTCTGTGAATGAAAAGCACACATTCAAAATGCGAAAAAAAACCTCATTTTTAAAGCAGATGCATACTTACCTAGAAGATTGTTTAACGACAGGTATCATTTCCCCTTTTTAAATCACTTTTAAATACCTTCCATCAAGGAGAATCTCTTTTTACATTAATTTAACGTACGCCTTCAGCGTAAAGATTTTCACTTGACCTAATCCTCAAACGTGACACCAAAGGAAGGGAGAAGAGAAAAAATGGAATTGATCATTAAAATTTGTTAACATCCGTTTTAATATGCTAGCGGTAGCTGCTTTGTAATTAAATCTATATTATTAAGAAAATCGTTAAAGATCCGTTTCGGAATAGAATCAATGGTTGAAAAGAGTTTCACCTCCTAAACAAGTATAGTGTTAGTTAATCAACTGCGAGAGGGAGAGAGAGAGAAAGCTCCGAAGATCAGCAGTGCTTGTTTCTTTGTATAACACTTGGATCTTTGCTGCCAGGCCTATCGATAAAAACCAATGTAATTTATATATACCTCGACTTGCATTCGGTATTTAAAGAAATAAAGTACATTATATATGAAGCATGACATGGATTTGACCTTCATTATTGTGTATTGTGTATTTGAGCTTGTCTGCGCGTGATGGGGCCATGCAGATACAGATGCTAATATTGATTCCAAATAATTGATGGCCGAAACCATGTGTGCAGAAATCATGTTCAATAATTTTTGACATCAAAAGTCCTGTAACATGAAAAAAAACGTATATAACACCTACTTTCGATTCATTGTAATAAATTGTTAAACTTTTCGTAAATGCTGCAAACACAAATGTTAAGATTCAATCTTATAACATTTTGCATGGAGGGGGAGGGTGTTGTTTCCTTTATCATGCGGTATTAAAGAAATATTTATACATCGACTGCAGCTGATATTACTGCAATAAAGAGGAATACAATGGAAGAACTGCAACCTTTGTTACTCAAGATCTAATAATTGCCTGTGTAACTGTACTAGCTGCCAAGAATGACGCGCGCCTCGCTATATTTCTGGCGAGGCCACTGTTGGTATCATTAGGTGACTGCCAGAATATTGAGAAAGACAGACGGAAATACTATTACGATCGCGGGCGCGTTTGCGTAAAATATCTTACGTTGAAGAAAAATTATATAAACAAACGAATACAGGGAACACAAGTCAACGATGTGAGCTGTACAAAATGAGGGGCTTATTTATTTATGTATTTTATTGATGAATATTTTTTAATTTCTACTGCTGAATATTTTTTTATCTTGATCATCAATCCGACGCAACTACCTCAAAAACACATCCTTCTGACATTCAAACTAGGATGATTTCATTGTGATTCATAGTCCTTGTATATGTAAATTGTGTAAAGTGTAAAGTTAGGGCTTCATTGTTCATCTATTCCATTTACAGATTGAAAAGTTTTTATGAGGTTCAATTAATATTTTTATGGGAAAAAATATTTAGATCACATCCAAAAGACGTTCAACCATTGCAGCCAACCCATTTTACTATTATTCATCACTAAAACATTCTATTTCATTACTTTTTTCTCATAAGATAATCCTCATTCGTAAATGTGTTTCTTGAAAATCAAGAGGGGGGGGGGAGGAGTCTTTATAGTTTTACTGCAAATTTGATAGTAAATGTGTGTTCTTTCCACTACTGTGTCATGTTGTAAGTTTTGAATTTATCGGGTGGCAGTAAATACAAAATTTACAACATGACAAGGCAGTAAATACAAAATTTACATGACAACTGCAATGTTTTGCGTGTATAAGAATCGTGAAAGGTCTAGATCTTTGCCAACAAAGTCTTGCTACAACTTCTACCTCTGATTTTACTGCTTCTCATTTTAAATTGGATCAGTGCACAGTTGATTCCTTATTCGGCAATGCTTCAGAGAAAATTATGAAATGTCTCTTCTGAAACTTATAAATAAGCCACGATATGCAATATATTTGATTTTTTTTAACATTCATTTTAATATTTTTCACACTCACTGAAACTTAACTTTTCCTCCAAAGTTTTATTAAGAAGGCTGGATAGTATTGATTATTTTTAAAGACTATTTCAATCTCCCGGATGATAAGAATTTTGTATTGAAATATATGTATGGGGAAGTATTACATTTTTTTTTTCCCGCAAAAACATTTCTTTTTGGCTTTTTATTTCTCTGCAAATAAAAGTTTAATGCTAGAAAAGTCATATTTAAAATAATTGATGGACCTGAAGGGTGTTATATACCGGTATCTGGACCAACGAGCATCTTTAAGGAAAGAAAGCTCATATCTCTAGCAGTCTTATATCTAAATTGGTTCAGGACTTCCATGCATTTTTTTTTTAAGAATTTTTATCAATATTTACATTATATAGTCATAATACAGGGTCTTTTCCACGAGTGAAACGATTTTACATTATTTCGTTAAAAAAATAAACAAGTTGATATGTTGATAAAACAAATATGAATCCAAAATCAAAGCAAAGCTAGTGGAGAAATTCGAATTTTACAACTGGGAACGGCTCAGTTGATGTGCCGTTGTAATCTAAGCCCTTGAGTGATCATTTTATCTCTAGAGAATATTGATTAGCTAATAACAATTATTTGGGTTTCATTGTCCTCTGCATGTGTATATGACTCCATGCTTTTGATTTCCGAGCTTACGTTGCGTTAAGTAAAACTAAGGAGCAAAGAAAAGTTTGAATGTGGAAGATCTGACATGAACTAGTATCATCGTATTCATCTTTTGAAATCGATAATACCTTTTATATTGGGGAATTGTACAGTTTATTCACATGTCGGTCCTATATGTGGTGTGAGTGAGAGATTTATATGTACTTTTAATTACTTGTAAAGATTTCAGAAAGTTAAGCAATTTTCTTCAATATGATCTCTAGAATCATTTAATTGCTGTCAAAAAGAAATTTGACATATTGCTTTGCGTCTTAAAAAGGAAAAGAAATAACACCTAGTTCGATTTTTGTCTTTTGTCATAAAATAAAGCGCACTTTTAAAAGTGTTTTCGCCCTGACTGAGTTTTACGGTTTGGTTTTTATTAGGCATGATAGCATGTTCACAGCCTTCAGATAGTTTTTCTGTCGATGACAACAATTAGACATGTAAGATAAAACCAACCACTAGTAATGATAGCGTCACCGTCTTCTCAAAAATAAAATTGACATGCTTTTTCAAAGCGAAGGAGATATGGATCTTTAAAAATATAATTGTCAATAAAAAGTAAGCCAATAACAAAGAAAGCTACGAAGTCATCTGTCTCGAAGCTGTGAAGATTTACCAGAACCAAATCGGCAACGAGGATGCGAGAGTTATCGCAAATAATCTCTCCAAAAATCATTGAACTGGAATTGCAACTGTTCAGTGGTATGGCACCTGTCATAACTCGATAATACGAAAAGCAAAAATATTATCACAAAATTCCATAAATACCTTCTTTAGAAACCCTTCGCGGTTAGTTTCGATAACGCTCTATTGCTACGTACAACAAAGCAAACCAGTGACAATTGTCTATCTTGTGTCTACGGGTGTTTCTGGGACATAATCGTTTGAAGTGGAAATTCGGATCGACTAACGGATTGGTGTTGGGAATTGAAATATGGTAGCTAGGGGAATTGTATCATAGGATGATATGGAATGGCTTTATATCTTGCCAATTATGGGACATAAAAAATCAATTAATTAGAATTGTTTCTCTTCAATTTGAAAGGCGATTAACAAATACGTGTACGCACTGACCAAATGAATTTTTGAATAAGAATTTCAGCGTTGACTCGTTATTTTTAAAAGGTATAGTGTCATATAACTGCAACAGTGTGTGCACTTAAATTGAGCGCGTTATGAAAGTTGTCCTCATCACTTCCGTGTACCATTCACTTTTTAAAAAAAATCTGTTATTTGTATTGATATAATGTGGAATTTAGAGTATAATTTCTTTAAATTTTCCGCTGAAATCTCGTATGAGTATATATTAACTTCTTATTTTGGAATATCCTATTTTATATACTGTGCATGCATATGTATTGATTAATGAAAAATTTATGAGGGGGAAATACCGAACAAGGCAAGTATAATTTCAACAAATGAAAGTAATTTCTCAAGTGCTGCAGGGATATGGTCCCTTTTAATGGAAAATTGACATATTATTGAAAACGACAGTGGTTCTCAATGACAGACCCATGAATTGAAGCCATACAATTTTGCCGCTCTCTTTTGGGGCTCTACGAGAATTCAGACAACTGGAGGCAAAATTAACAAGACAATGCATATCATGATATGGTTAATTTGGCCATATAAAACCAATAAATTAGCATGCCGTCATTCAAATGCGCCTTTTTGGCCCGCCGTGGCACATATAAAGTTGCCCGGACTATTGGAAATCTTGATACTTGGAACAATTAATGTCGATTTTACACGGTGGGAATTGGTTCCAAGACATGAAATATACATGTGTTTCGAAATAGAAAAATAAAACTACTTGAGATATATCAAACAGAATAGCAACTGAAAGAGATGCATGGGAAAGGGGCGGATTCTTTGACAGTCGGAAATGATAGAACATTTTTATATATTTCGATTATAAATATTTGTTTGAATTTAATAACTTAAAAAATTGGGGCCCTAGATCTCGATTAAGAAGAAAAAACTGTGTCAACTACTACTCTCGAGATTCTAAGGTAAACTTCTGATCAAATATGTATAAAACTTTCGTCTTCAAGTGTTTAGCTTTGTACTGTACATTCAAACAAAGCGAAGGAAAGCACTCAATAAAAATTACACACAATGACATAATGCAAGAGAAACGCCTCCATGTCAGATAGAGAAGTGTCAATATTTTCCGCTTTTTAATTGACGCTTTGAATTTCAATGAAGATAAGAAAGCATTATAAAGTACTTCAAGTGCATCAGCAAACATTATTATATTTAATCAATATATCTTATCGTAAATACTGTAATATCGCAATTAATGAACATGAAATGAAAACTAACTTTATGGCACTTTTATAGATTACCTTAGGACTTTCCAGTTAATCCGGCAAACGGTACGCAATGGTATCGTAGCATGCGGCGGTCGAGAACTGCTCCAGAAACAAGAGTTATTATCTCTCGGCACGATAAAAGACATGTTATTAAAACAAATATATTTTTTCTCAACCTCTTAATTCTTTTCAAAGCTCGGTTACAAGTATATACCTAGAGCAATCCGAAACATATGTTTTACGTTTAGATTTTTTTCAAAGTAAATATTTATACAAAAGTCTCCCAGCCAGGAACCTATCTTAAAGTACAGAATATTATTACTATGGAGAAAAGAAACCACGCTCTGTCGTCTGAAAACGTAATTTCATTTTTCCCCTTTTCATGTTATAATACATTGGATCTGTTTGTTTTCTTTAATATTTGAAAATCAGCTACGGAAAATAGGATATTGTCGGCTTGTTAATGATTTCGCTTCAGTTTAGTGTCAAACATCTCTGATACAGGGATATTAGGATAATAAACGGTTGTTGGAATGAGTCCTCGCGGTTTGCGGCATCGATAAAGGAATCTATTATAACTAATATCAGTTCTCTATTTGCGCCGGAATGCTTTGCAGATTTTGGGCATGTTCCTTTATAAAATCGGCAAAACAGGTTACCTTTGCATGATTTTGTGTAAATACTTAAGCAAAATCATTTATTTTTTGCAATTCAAGTTATATGAAAAATGATTACTCACTTAGGTTGTTTTTAAGTCTCCAGAAAGTCCTGTTCCTGAATACACTTCATTCTGAAGAAACAAATGGAAATAGATGCGGCAAATTCATTTCGGCCGTTCAAGATTGCAGGTGATAATAAAAATTCAGTTTTTTATTCATTACAGGCATCGCAAATGAGCTTCATTTGATAGCATTAAAAGTTAAGCGGTTGCAAGTTTCTTTTCCAAGTTTCCAATTTCGTACTAAGGTCAAGAAAAAATACAAGTATTTCAAATTAATTTACCCTATACTCACCTTGATAAGTAAGATTCTCAATTAGTTGCAGGTGTTTTAGGACTTTATCAAAAAACCAAACATGCGGCAATAATCATGATGAAATATAGCTCCAAGGTCTTACCTCATTGACGGGAAAAGTTCCAGGCTCATTTGCGCTCTCCTGAGAAGCTTCCTATCGACTTCAAACCTTTGCCAGCCCCGTGGACACACTGGCACACTCGGTTCTGTTTGGGTTTGTTTTCCGGCCTCCCCGCTAAGGCTCACTCCACTGCTGACAATAGAGAATACACCTATAACATTTAAATCGTGTTGCGGAAAGACATTGGCACCATTTGATTGGTTATGATCATGACCGGAAAATTTGCGATATTTCTCCTTCATCATCATCATGCGAGTCGCGTGCCCTCTCGCTCTCTCTCTCTCTCTCTCTCTCTCTCTCTCTCTTCTCTCTCTCTCTCTCTCTCTCTCTCTCTCTCTCTCTCTCTCTCTCTCTCAATCTCTCTCTCTCTCTCTCTCTCTCTCTCTCTCTCTCTCTCTCTCTCTCTCTCTCTCTCTCTCTCTCTATGTTTTTTAATTATTAGAGAGGTATTCAAAGAAGAACTCATTACTACATCGAACCGAAGATGAAATTTACAATGTACGTATTACTCTGATTTTTAGAATAATTATTCATATTTTCAGCTAGCAAGATTGGTGATGTAAACAAATACTTATCAACAGAGCTTTACCGGGATGTTTAACTGTGCGAATAAAACGTGAAGAAGGGAATTTTCTTTCTTTATTACGCTATTAACACAGATTCAGTTATTGATAAATCTATGTCTTTCGACTGTGAAGGCCAATCGCAATTCTATTTGCAATGATTCTACGAGACTCCTCTACTTGCGTTTCTACTTGAACACAACTCGAAGAATCCGGGTCGACGCTGGGGGAAATCGGCTCTTTATTTCCATAATAAAGATGATTAGCGTTTGCCTTATGTCTTTACATCAAGTTGATTCCCCTCTAAATGGGTACTCATTATCATCCGAAAATTATTTAAACGACTAAGGAAGATTCAATTAGATACCATCGCCGAAGAAGTCAAAATTGCAGATAATGAAAAGGAACCAACACAGAGACATCAATCACTGTATTTGGGTTTCTTTTAGTGAAAAAAAAAAAGAAAAACACTTAACGTCTCAGACTTTATAAGGCGATTGTATATCGTTTGCAAGACATGTTCCGGAGAATCCGATACTGTTTTACTCAAATTTGCGTCTGTCTTGATTAAGAATGCACTTTTTTTTTGCATCGTATGACAGTTTTTATATACGTAGTGTAAAACAAGTATAACAAAAGATGCAGTTAGTGTAGCAAGGCTTAAACCGCCGTTACTTTCTTATTTTTTTTTAGATGTGAGAGTCAGTTTCTTTCTTAACGTTTGTGGTATCGTTCAATACATCTGAAAAGACCAGAATAATCAAAGCTTAAATTTGCAAGTAAATTTCTGTAGAATATATTTGAAAATGAGATAAATTGCTTGTTGTCCGTTCATTAATTTCTTAATGCTCACTAGATTACAAAAATAGGGGGCCACATAGTTAAACCCTCATAACGGTTTTATGGGGTTTGTGTTTCCATAAGAGGTATTTTGTTTCCTTTTCATCTATGAACGTCATCGATGCCGGCTAAGGATTTATTAATGTGGTTCCAAAGTCATAAAACTGGTTCTTAGACTCACTCCTCCATTCTATACATTTATAGTAATACACACATATAAATATAAAGTAAGACTTGCGTTATAATTGAGCACGTCAGAGGTATTATAATATTGCCCCTATATAAACCGAATGTGTCGTGCCGTGACATAGTTCTCAATCGCAGCTTTTCGGGCCTTTCCGGCATGCTCGGAAAAACACCTCGAATGTATTACATAGGCATCCCTGACAACCCCCCTTTTTAAAAATCTTGAGATCAATACAGCGCATTTTACGATCTGTTGAGATGTGAGCTTAACTTCATTAAAGTCAATCATATATTTGCATTGAATCATTATTTTTTGAAAGATATAGTCTCATAACTTAAGCGGTGTGTGCATACAAATTGAGTAACGCGCGTGTGCACACACCACTGCAGTTATGAGACAATATCTTTCAAAAACAATGATTCAATGCTTATATTTACATTTTTTTAACTTCTTGCCTTGTCTGCAAATGTGATTTATACGTCAAATTTTCTGATTTATTCTAAGGGTAAGATCATGGAAGAGCCACTGTAACAGCCACAAGCGTGAATTTTGATTCTCGCTTGTGACGTTGCATATTTCAGGCGTTCAACGTTTGTGACGTCATAATAAGACTAGTCATTTTAACCTTTTGGTATCCTGTGTGTGTTACGGCCTTATAACTGCAGTATCTTTTCACACACTTTACATGCAAAAAATATTTGGAATGTAAATATCCTAAAATATACCGAAACGACATACAACGCTGTCTGGTCGATACTTATTCTAATGGGAAGCGGCTCCATTTTGTATAAAATTCTAACATCCGGTATTGTTTATACATTCGAGGTTTTTTCCGAGCTCTGTCGGAAAGGCCCAAGAAGCTGCGATTGACATAGGGCGCTTTCCATTAATGTTGCCTCGCCGGCGACGTCATCGGAAAACGGTGACGTTAATGGAACGGTTGGCAACGTCACAACAATTCCAATATGGACGATTGTTCTTTGACATCTTTAGCTGTTTATATTTTGATATTTTCAACTGTTGTCCTCCCAATCAGGCACTCTTTATTTTATTATAATGAATGTTTTAATCTTAAAGAAAACTTTACCGACTTCTTTTGGAATGACGTAAATTCTACGGCGAACCGTACGCACATAATTTACGCGCATGTAATAATTCGTTTTGTTACGGAAGGAGTTTTCTCGTTATCAAACATACTTCTTATAATTTCATGAAATTTGAACACAGTAAAACAGATCATATCAGGCAAGTAGCAAAATTTTTTGGATGAGTCTGCCCCCCCCCCCCCACTTTCAAAAACGATGCTACGTGCCCGCATATAACCAAATGATTCTATCAGTTTAATCAAATTACATATAACCTCTTTGTTTTCGCATAAAGGTCAGGTCAAGGTCACTACCTTTTTCATCAACTTAAAGGATGATAAAAATAAATGTAGTTCTTTGCAGTGATGTAGATATCTGTTTAAGATATGAGCATTCTATTTTTCAATGAAAAATGATAAATTATCAGAATTTGCATCAGCTTATGCTACTAAATTGGAATAAATATTGAACCTAAAATTTAGCTGGCATTTCCTCTAAGTTCTTAAATTTTGCAGATATTTTGATTATTTTATTTATGCTTCCAATATTAAGATATTTCTGATTTTTACGTTTTATGAAGACTTTTATATAAAGATATAAATTGACTGATATGCTAATATATATATTGATTATTTAATTAATACGAGAGAAAAAATTATTTTAGTGATTTTTTTTTCACACAAATCAATGTATAAAATGGGCGCTTTAAAAAACTTATAAAAATGTAATTTGGTAGGCAAATCTTATTCTAAAATCAAATTCTGAGACCCAAGTATCTGAGCATTAGTTCAGATTAGTTTAAAAAATCCAACATCTATGTTATTATTTGAAAAATGCTAAAACAGAGTCATAAATCTACAGCAATTCTGAATTGCGAAACATGTGATTTTTTCCTACGCCAATAATCCGCCAAAAATATAGTCCTTGTTAGAATCTCAACATTGATTCCTATTTCTATGTCAAGTTGCATGAGAGTAATAAAGAAAAAAATATACTATTTCAATTTCCTTTCATCTTGATTTAATGAACAAATAATCAAATTTAAATTACGTTGGACAAGTCGAAAACCAGAAAAGACTCCTTCCTTAACCTTTGCCAAGTGTGTTGCTAAGGGTAATATAACGTTGCTGAGGGTAATAAAACGGATTATAAACGGCGTCCAAACCAATCAGATTTGGTTTTCAGTACCTCCCAGCTTTTTTTCTCCTGCTACTTGCGCTCACGAGCTAGAACCAAATGGACTTTCGTAGAATTAATTTGAAAAACTGTTGTCCTATTTTCTTGTCCTTTATTGGTGCTTATTTGACTTATGGCGTTGTCCAAAACTCTACTGATTTTTTAGTCACTTCTGTCCAAAAATATTGGGGATCAAAAGAAAACCCTCCCCCGTTCCGGATGTTTTTAGAAACACATTGTCTATAGTACTATCCATCGAAAAATAATCACATTTAAGGTAGTTAACGCGAGTAATGCAATATCTTCGTGCTGTGTTAGATGTGTTAGCACTATGAGATAGCGTGGGTGGCGCATCAATTATGTATCGTTAACCTTACACTCGCGTAACGCAATCAAGGTATGCATATATAGTAGGCCAACAAAATGTATCCGTAAACAGATAATTGATTAATTTATTTCATACAAAAGACAAATTGCTTTTTCTGCAACATCGTTTACTTTATTTGATATATTGCGATGGTTTTCGCCTCCCGGCTACTTCACAAATTCATCAATTTCCATCCTCCCACGATAATTCTAAAGATTTATTCAGTTACATAGAATCTGAAAATCTGCAGGATGGGGGGGGGGGGGGGGGGGGGCTCACCTTATATTGACTACGAGTTAGTGTGGAAATGTTCGTAGAACTTTGATATTTAACTCCATGCATTGTCAGTACAGTAACGTCGTGCGTCAAATGCCGCCGGTCATTATTAGAGAACAGAGGAAAAAAGAAAACGAAATCAAACGCTCACGAGGAGAGTCACAATTTATGTGGGAGTGTTTTCTCACAATAAACTATTCCTCAATAAACATTTTAAACGCAAACGGTTAATTCGCCCGAGTGTCAACTTTTGGTAATTATTTTTTCCCATTTGACAAGGACGTTACAGCTTTATCAATAGACCATCACTGACGCCTGTGTCTGGATGTAGGTGTATAATTCGAACACACGCTATACAGTGAAGATAAAATACTTACTCCTAAGAGTTCCCAAGACAATAACCTTGTAATTAAGTGTTGCATGTCGCAAGGTTATGCTCATCACGATTTCTAAGATACGACCCTTTGAATCTGTTTTCCAGTTCCTAATTTGGAAATGATGGGGTATTTGTGTGATCTGCAAATGTTTCCATTTCATCATTAGTTCTAAGTTAATGTATGAACTGTCTTGTTATTTTCATCTTTTGTAATCGTTCTATTATCATAACTGATAATCTTTTATATTGCTGTTTCATTTAACTTCTAAAAAATTTTCTGAATAGATATATACACAGTAAATTTAACTTCGTTATAAGCGTAATTCGTTATATCCGTCAGGTTTACAACATAAAATAGAGTCTTGAGGAATGAAATTCACTTCGCTGTAAGCGTCAATTCATTACAAGCGTTTTCGTTATAACCATATTTTACTGTACATGTATTAAAGACTTAAAAAAAATTATACATCATATATTTTATATTTGATTATAAGCAGGTATATTTTTATCATATCTCTTCGTTAGATTCATTTATGTACAGTATCATCTTCACGCAAAAATATTTCTCAAGAATCTGATATCTTTTAAAATTGATATGATGATTATTTGTTACCATATTAAAAAATTACCAGGCTTTAGAAATTACCGGTATATCACAGGTAATCTTTAAACATTGGATATTACATATGTTACCAAAAGTACTTCATATAGGGTATTTGCCATTTAGTTACAAAAGAATGTTTCGATTTTCATGGTATTTATCGATGCATTTGATAGGTAGAGTGCTTTATACAGGTAGCATACCAAGGATAAATGATACAAGGGGTTATAAATGGTACCCCCCTTCCAATGTTCGCGAACATTTCTCGCCGCGAACAGTTCTCAATAGTCTCTTGTATATCATTTTCAAGGCAATCTATAGCGACTTACCTTAAACGCGAAAATTTATCACCACAAACTAGTTTATCTCCTAATACATAATGTCGAAGCGAATAAAAATTAGTTTACAGTATGTTATTTTAAAAAGAAATCGATACATTGAGAAAATGCCTATATATTATTGAGAATACTTTATAAGTGGAGTAACCGTTACATCATGGTCATCACCAGAAATTATATTTATTGGAATATTCGATATGTCAAGTTTTACTGAGGATACACAGTACGCAAGATAAATATCGGTACATTTACTCTACTGTGAAAACTTGATAAGTAGAATTCGAGGTGGCTCAATTTTCGTGGTATTCGTGGGTACCTCTCACCCACGAATTTACATCCTCCACGAGAAATAATTATAAAAGATTTTAGTTTTCCTTCTGAAACTGAAAACCGACGCATCCACGAAATTACGTCCCCACGAATAAGCAAAAATCCCACAATCCACGAAAATTGGCCCCCACGAAATTACATGATTCCACAGTATCGGAAGTAAACCGAAGATATTTGATGCAATGTGTTGTAACCAGTTTTTTATGAGTAGGATAACTGGTATAGTACCGAGAATACTTATGCATGTAAGTATTGTCATTACCGATATATTGCCAAAAATACTAATTATGTAGAGTAATAACTTTTATGGTATATTTATGAAATTACATGTATGATACAAAAATGATTGATTCATAGAACAATATTATTATCAAAATCATCAGATCGAGTCCGCAAAATCCTACCTGTTTTGTTAATATCCGCACTCCGTGGACCCCTCTGGAAAAGCCAAATGGAATAAACAATTGATTAGATGAATATTTGCCATGATATTTACAAGCAGTATTATACCCAAATGCAACGAGTTAAGGTGGATATTTTTTACTCTCCTGTCAGCCGAGACAGCGAATCCGTTCGTCGGTGCTGGGTTTTTTCAGTGCACATAATGTTAAGATTTTTATACCCTTATTTTTCTGGGAATTTCACCCCTTTTGTACATAGAATGTTGACCATTGTTGAATGCACTTTTGAAACAGTTTTTCAGCACGACTCATCTGAAACCGTTAAATAGAATTTTATGAAAGTTTGTAGTAATAAGAACAAGATTAGCAACTTCGCATATTTACAGGATATTATTTTTTGGTAATTCTGTCCCCGTTGTTAGAAATGGATCTTAAAAACATGAGACTTTAGTAATATTTCACACATTTTATAACAAAATAAACAATAAAATTTATCGTAACTTTATTTTCATTATCTTCAAATTGCGGTATCGTCTTGATACAAGTGAATACTTTTATACTGCTTATACCCGGATTCCGCGATACTAAATTTCGTGGAATAGTTAGTACGCCCGTCTGCCAAAACGCAATACATTGTCACTAAATTTTAATGCTTTTTGTCTCAAAGGCGTTGCAAAATGTTATAAAAACAAAAACACCATGTATATTCCCTGCTTCCAATGCGGTTTTGCATCCTAGGGTGATGAAATAAGACCGTTTAAATGAGTATGATGGAATTCAAGCGTCAGAATGAGAAATCTGTATCGTGTCAAACTGTTCGTCATCGTCTTTTTCATCATTCAGCTATCAATAAATTTACGAGCCGAAAATTGACTTGTTTCGTTGTGATCTATTCATTTTCAATAACCCTACTGGGAAATTTATAGATTTAAGGATTCGTATTAAACATGATCTGCTCTAACCCAGTAGGATATGCTGTAATGGTATAAATTTTCATTTTTCGTTCTAATTTATTTGTATCCCCGTTTGATGGGATTTTGAGAGAGAGAAATTCCCATTTATATGAAATTTTAATAATCTTGCTGGTGTTTAACACGAAAATACCTGATTTACGAAATATAAATCAATTTAAAAGATTGTTTTCGTATCTCGAATAGTGTCTGAAGATTTTATATAAGGGTTAATGTCGATTTATGCTATGAATCACTGAGTTCCGTTTTTCATTTGTAGGGATCTTGTGGTAGGAGGGGTTTAATTACAAAGAAAAATTATAAACACAATTCTGAAAAGCGTTTCTGGTGAAAAAGTCTTGTACAAATAAGCTTGAAAAAAAAACCCCTGATTAAATTTCCTAGAGATGGGTCTCTGAATGGGTCTTTGACAGATTAAGATATTCATTCCCTTGTGTCTTCCAATGCACATTTGTAGTCTTTAGATTAGTTCAGGCTTGGTTTAGATTGTTTATTGAAATACTTTTTTTTGAAAGGGGGGGGGGTTAGATTAATTAATCGAGAGCGACTATTAATGTACCGATCACTGCAATTGTGGGGCTTTTTTTTTTAAGATTGAAACACGCCTCTCTCTCTCTCTCTCTCTCTCTCTCTCTCTCTCTCTCTCTCTCTCTCTCTCTCTCTCTCTGCTTCAAAATAATTAGCAATCTTAATCTATTTGAATTAGATACAGTCAAAATTTTCAAAAGAATGCAAAAACCAATGTTTGAGTATCCTTATCGTCATGCTCATTTACTAGTACTTACAAATAGTATCCTGCAAAATAATTCGAATACCATTGAAAATTTAGCCCTCTCAATATATCTATTTCTATTTTAAGGCACCAATCGAAAACAACAATCGTGACAAACATGTTAATTTCAAACTTTTCTGTTTGAAGCATGAACTTTTAACAGGTTGAATGTAAGCAGAAAGTAGCTGATTAGGTATGGGCCAAAACTACTCTCACTGAACTTAAATACTTTTTGTTTTATCAAATGCACTACGCCATTCAAGTAATTTCAATCGAGAACTCGATTGGTTCAAAAGAACAGGTCCCTATAAATTCTTTTAAGTGTTTGGAACAGGCGCGTCGTTACGGCCATATTAATAAGTAACTTGGAGAACTCGAGTGATGATGCATCTTCTGATACATATATTCTTGACAAGCTTGGATGCCATACATGAGCTGTAGGTTTCGGATGCTGGACGAGGTTGAAGTTTTTGGACCTCGGGACCAGGTTTAAAGGGTTTGGAGCAGCGCGTGCCCTGCGATAGTCATATCTAGGATATTACTGCTCCATCTTTTATCAAATTTGAGTGTAAAATGCATCTTGTAATACTTGTAACATGTATGCGGCATTCGATATAATTTGATGCTAAGTTTTGGGTGCTGGAGGAAGTTCTATTTTGGAGCAGGTTGAAGATTTTGGAACAGGTCATGCACATATCTAGATAAATAATTGGTCCTAATATTTTCAAACGTGCATGGTGGATTTAACTAAGATACCACTATGTTCATGAAATAAAGCTATTTCATAGATAATGTTCAGGAGATTAATCTCGATTTTCCGGATGCCACAATATTGACAGGCAAATAAAGTATTTGAGTGAAATGCTAGGTTTATAAATTATAATAGTCTTAGAGTGGGTTGTATGTTAAAGGAAATAATAGTCCTTAATTAGCTATGATCATCAGACTTGCAGGAAACTATGAATATGTATTATGAATTGATCTCGATTCACAATACTGCTAATACCCCCCCCCCCCCCCAGGCCTCTTTCGAAATAGGGGGGTGGGAAGGAGTTGACACTCACCACTTTCCCATTTAACAATGCCGATGTGTCCTTATGTGCGGTGAAAATAATTACAAGCATCGGCAGCAATAACATCGTTTGTTTGTGAGAAAATTGTAAGTTTTTACGACCAGTCGAAAGCATTGTGTAAATTTTGAATTTCCCGCCATATTATAGGAAAAAATGACAAATCCATAAATTATCTCATACAGTGAAAAACCAGTAAGCTTTCTTTTGAATATCAAGATATAAATGTTTTTATTAACGACACTTTCGTTATATTGCGAGAAATACGTCTTGTTTACATTTTATTCAGAATAATCGGAAAAGAATTTTGACCAATAAAATGGTACCACATCACCAGCGGATCTACAACATGGCGGCCCCCATTAACGTAAGCAACTGACTTTCTATTTCCAATATATTTGTGAATATTTGTGAATAAACTGACGATTCTGAACAAAATACCGTTTTTGGTATTCGTTATTGTCGTAGATTTCAGTACGATTAATTCTGAATACGCTTTATTTATATCTTAAACGAGGTAACACAAAAGCGCCGACAGACAGTTCAATTAACAATGTTAATCATTTGTTAATTACTGAGTGCTTTATGAGAGGACGTATATACTAACGGGATACCTTAATTCTTTATCACAATCTTTTCATCCTGAAATATCTGAGAACCCTTGACAAGTTTTGCAGACTACGTTTGTTCATGGTAAAATATTGTGAATCCATCTCTTCCTCTTTTGAAAATCCTTGAAATAGTTTTTGGTAATCTCAGCAAAACTGTAACTGTCATCTTCTGAAAAGACGTCAGCCAGAATTTCAGCCTCAACGAATCTCGCTGAGATTAAGTTTTTGGATAGTTTAAATATGTAATGGAATGGAAGCAATGATGACAGCTAGACCAACCTTGGCCCTTGAATCACTAAGTAATTGAGTTACTGTATACAGGGTTATATTTGCCCCAATGAAATTAATTTTTGCTCTTTTACAACACTTGCAAGCTTTTTTGCCCCCTCTTGAATTTGCCCAGATGCAGTTGTGTTAACAGAAATATCATTTGCAACATAGAATTCGCCCAGTCTTAAATTTGCCCTCTGACAACGAGGGCGAAAGGGGTGAAAATAAAACGGGGTGAATATTTCCCTGTATACAGTATCTGACACTTGTGATCAAACTTGTCTGACTGTCACATATCCCTCCCCGCCCAAAAAAAAGTGCCTGACTAATTGTTGATATTTCGCAAAGTTGTTCAATTTATAGTTGATACTACATGTATTTACAAATTGAAAGTACTGGACAGTTTATGAGATAATATTTAACTATGATTTTGTTTTTAAAATTAAATTCCTGGAAACAAATTCTACAGCAGTATTTCAACAAAGCCTGGTTTCCCCACTTTTGAATCATTCTCGCAATCCCTTTCAATGTCTTGTGACTTCAAAGTCTCTGTGAAGTTGGGTAATTGTTTCAGAACATATTTTATTAATTTGCACCATTGAAAATATAATGCCACTCAGGAAATATATTTACAACCCCTGATACACAAGTATAAGCATGTGCAGATATAGAGGGAGGGTCACCCCCCCCCCCCCCCATGGAAAATTCAATTTTTTAGAATTTACATAGTAAAATTACCAAAAAGCTATCCCTTAGACTCCCCCCCCCCCCCCCCCTGGGAAATTTCCTGGATCCGTGCATTTATAATAGACCTGATTATAAATGTACATGACAGTTTTGATTCAAAATATTGAGTTATCTAAAATTAAAATTGATTTGAAATCATGTACAGAGAGACCTGCCATTGTTTCTTACCCTGTTAGTATACACATCCCTGCATTAATTAATTATGTATTTAGGTCTTTAAAGAATTTTAAATTAATTTACCAAACCAAGCTGAAATACCATATTATAAATCAGTTAAACTACTCTAATTATTTATCATACAATTTTTTTTCAGATGTGGTGGATATTTATTTGGGCCTGTATTACAGTGGCGTTTGCCAAACAAAAACCTGTTACTGTGTCCCTCAATGCCAAATGGTCTTCCACTCCTCTATTACTTGAAGCCAGGTAAAACAAGTTAATATTTCACTTTATTAATTTTCTTAGAGAGCAGTGTGTTTTAGAGAATACATTTTTCCTGATTTGATAAAGAATTAATATAGTCCATAGCTTTGAGATTACTTTTGCAAAAATCTACTTGTAAGCATATTTTTGATATTAGTTGAATACATTGTACCTCTATGTTAATGAAGTGTGATATTAATGTCCCCATGTTCACTTTACAGTGAATACATAGCAGGAGAAAGCAATGACAAGTTCTGGGAATTTGTGGATGGTGTTTCTGCCTTAACTCCAGAACAAGTTCAATCAGGTTTGTATTCTGAAACCCAATTCTATCAATTGGAAATGATACATGTAAATATTAATGATTTCGAAACTTTTCCACTATAACCAGAGTCATGTAAAGATCTTGCACAATGGTTTGTGTGAACTGAACTGACCTGACCAGATGTTGTTCAAATTTTTATTCACCTCATAAGCACAATAATTTCTTGACATGATTTTTTTACTTTAAATAATCTATATGTGGACATATGGAAGAATCCAATATGATATGACTTTAGTTTACCCTATATAAGAGTAAACTTTTTCTTGTTAAACTATTTTTTGATTTTTTATTATTTGATTGACAGACACAGAACAGTCCAATTACCACTTAGTTCAAAAGTACGCAGCTAAAGTGTTGTCTCCCTTGCACGTACGACTGATGAAATTCTCCCTGTCTCTACGCAGCTTCTCCCCAGCAATTGAAAATTTCCAGCAGGTACAAATACTTGCTTTTATTAGTCAGTGGTTGATAGAGTTCTATAAGCCAACTTTTACTTGCTTTGACTATTAATTTAGATTGATTAGGGATTAAATGATCTTTCACTACAGAGTTTCACCTATGATGCTTAAAATTTTCACAAATAAAGACATATTATGTTTACCATTGCATGATCATGTCGAGAAATATTCATGATAACAAATTTCTTGCGTATTTTGCAAAATTTTCATGATAACAAATAAATGTTGGTTAAAAATCTTCTTTTGAGTTAGCTATTCTTAAAAAGAATTTAATCTCCAATCAAATGAACTAGGTACAGTTGCATTCATATTTGCCCTATTTTAGAGGGATTATTGAAAATATCACATGAAATAGAAATTTAACATTTATTTTCACAAAAATACCCATAAACTAAGAATCTATAAAGAGTTACCTGATATAACTTTTATAAGGGAAAGTGTGGCGTCATAAACGGTGCATTTTCCCATAATTTTCATAAAACTGAGCAGAAGATATCAATTCTTCAGCTGTTTTTTGAAATGAAAACTATATCCACAGCTGTTGCCCATAATGAAACTCTCAATATAACTTTATCATGTGATATCACATAATAAAATATATTGATTTCGTTGTGGGCGACAGCTGGGGACACATTTTCCTCTTCAAAAGCTACGAGAAAATGTGCCATTTTTTATCATATTTGATTAAGTCTTAGAAATATGCCAAAGTGTTGAAGTCATAATTATTTTTTGAAACAAGATAAAAGTGTAAAACTTAATAATATTTTATATATACACATATTCAGGATCACATATGTTTATTTTCATGATATTTAAACAACTTTTGAATTTTAGGGCATATATTGGAAGAAACTGTAGCTTCTTTGTATTATGAGCCTACCTAAGATTATCTTACTGTTAATTATTAGATGTCCAAAGAGGAACCAGCCCCAGAAGAATGTGACATGTATGTCAGCATCAATGGAGAAAAAACTTGTGATGTCAGCAAGGTTGATGATGTCATCAAAACAGCAGCAGACAAGTAAACCTGAAAGATTTTTCTCCCACTTTAGCTTTTATATTTTGTAGCTTGTAAGAATTGAAAATAATTTTTTTTTTATTCATTCACATGTCATATATTGAGCAACATTCACTGGCATTTCAGAACAAAGACCCCTGTGTACAAGTTTGACCATGTCTACCCAGGAACAGCAAATAAGGATGTAGTGGCTGCCTTATATGGAGAACTAGGAAAACCTGGCTTTAGTGAATTGCATGAAAAACTAAAATCCCTGTCAAAACAGAAGAAAGTAACATATGTGCTACGACATTTTGTGAAGGTAACTGGCTTTTGTATGAATTGTTATTAATTTAGAGAATTACAAAAAAAAAACCCAAAAATTAAAATTTAGTGTGTTTAGACAATGACGGTCACGTGATATGCAGGTTTCAGAAAGAGTCATATATAAAGAGGTACTGCTCAGTAATGATAAGTATCTGTACATGTATATCTTAGAATCATAGCCTTGATAGGTTTTTTTCCATTTATGTACATGTAAAACATTAAACATATTATGATTAAGTACAAGTACTTACAATAATTTTCTACCTATGTTCATATTGATTTTGTACTATGTTAGTTTGTGCATACAATGCACTTTAACCTGTTTTTTTATAGAGTCCCTCAGAGAAGAAAACTCGACTCTCAGGGTATGGTGTGGAACTTGCCATTAAGAGTACGGAGTACAAGGCAAAGGATGACACCAAAATAGAAGGTAAATGTGTGTGTGTGTGTCTTTGTAAGGGAAGATCGAGATGTGTGGTCCTTGAAGATGTGTCAAGTTTTTACTTAAAGATTATTGCATGTAAAGAAATTAGATTTTGTACTGTAATTTTGTTAATTTGTATTATCACGGGTTGTCTCTAAAAAATTGAAGTAGAAGGAAGAAATTAAAAGTAGTAGAAAGGGGTCTAGCTCATAGCTAGAACATGTTTGAAATGCAAATATAGCTGGGTAATTACGCCACTTTAGGCGGAGGAATCCCCCCCCCAATGTCTTAGAGACAACCCTGCTATCAATATGAAATGAAAAAAAGGTATTCGTAATTTATTATATACTGGAACCTTAATTTCATTAAATCACTGTTTTCCAATGAGGAGAACATTGATTTTCAATAAATTTATCCGACATTATGATAGATTTACATATAATATAAGACTTGTAGAAAACTTAGTATGCAAAGATGTATATGTGTGTGCATGAAAAAGAAACTTGCCAAGAAGAAAGGCATTTTCACTACTAAGCTAAAACTCAAATAATTAAAGCCTGTCTAATTAATCAAATAAATAAACGACTTAAATAATGAATCACACATTCCTTTTGCATGTGCATGCATACAATAAATATCACTTTATCTTTAGAATGTATAGCTGTATTTAAGTTGTTTACAAGTATGATATTTTCAATTTGATATCATAATGTTATATTTTTTTTCTCTTTAGTAAAAGGTAAGGTTTGAAGGATAGACAAAATTTTTATAGATAGAAACTTTCTTCAATATGACTCTGAAATTGCTATAAGGAGATGGTGAATATACATGCATACAAGTATCAAACACTTTTACTCTATCTCTATTCGATGTATTGGGAACTGCATACATTAACCTGCTTTTATTTACACAATACAATGTACCTTGAAGCATTGCATTTCTTTTCACTGCTACCACTTGGCACTTATCACTTTTCTAAAAAGACCTGTAACATTCAAATGAGTTTTATAAAGGTGGAAGGATGGCTCAATGTAGGTACCTTAACCAGTAGTCTGATGCTATATTATTCCCTTAAGTCAATTATAGACCTTTTATCACCACAGAGGAACAACGATCTGGCAAAAAGCCAATTTTGAGTGGAAATATACCTTTTCTAAATCTTCTGCCATCTTCTTTTAATCAGAAACATCAAGTTCATATGCATTACTTGCTTTTTCTTCAATAGAAAGTTTTCCAAAGGATAGCCGCATCAGCTCTAATTTAATGCTTCATCATTTTTAGTATATGTACATGTATTTTGATACATACCAGGTTTTCCTTAAACTTTAAATGGCTTGGGATATCAGATATCATGTTCAATACTTGCTTTAATTTTCTTCACCTAGAGTTATCCAAAGGATATTTAAATGCATATTAGCCTTAAATTGATGGTTCAACATTTTAAGTTGTTCGTATATTTGATGCCAATTTTTTTTCTTAAATTTTAAATGGCTGGGATTTAAGTGATGCATGGTTTTTTTTTTATTTGGAATGGTTTTTTTTTTCCTTTGAGATAAAAAATCGTGATTTACATACATAACACACATGTAAACATAACTATTGGGTAAATATGGAAAAGCTACAGTGTTTGTTTGAAAAAATCTAACATTCTATTATAAAACTATACATTACTTCTCGTTAGTTAACTATATCTGTGCCAGGGAAAATCAAATTGTGGTTAAATAAACCATTATTGGGCAAAAAAGTAACAATGTACCGGTAGAAAGTATTTTACAGCTTTTCTTAGTTTCTGAAATATTGATTTTAGGGGATGGAACCAATGTAGATGAAGAGGACCAGCTAGATGATGAAGTTCAAGGATTTGACTTTGCTAAATTGAAGTAAGTGAATCCATGAACTTAGCTTTAATATTTACAATTGATTAATCCATGAAGAAACTGGTCGTTTTTTAGAGAAGTTGTGATTTAAGTTAAAACTGTAACAATTCCATGACAATTCCATTCATGATAAACTGTTGTCTGAATACGAGAATTAAAAAATATGGATAGTTAAAAACCTGTAGTTTTAAACATTTATTGTGTAAATATATTAACCTATATTTTGTTACATAAAATCTCTTTGATGATCCATGTCCTGTCTGTTTTATAGAGAACTCCATCCTGATCAGAAAGAGGACTTAAGAAAATTGAGAAATCATTTGATTTCTTCCTCATCGGAGTTAGCAGCACTCAAAGTCTGGGAGCTCCAAGGTCAGTTCTTAACTAGTGCCAACAACACAGTTCAGCTGTGATTTGATTTTGGGTCAAGAGATTTTTTTCTTCCCCATTTACATTCTTACAAAAAGCAGATTGGGGATTATAAACCAATACAAAGACATGTACTTAGCTTATTACATATATTACATATTACCTAAACAAAAATTGATTATTTCATCTGTAAAAGAATCAAAGAGGTTTATTGCTAGCAGTTTTTTTTTTGTTTTTTTTTGGGGGGGGGGGAATTAAAAAGAAAAAAATTGATTCAAAATTATAGAGTTTGGGGTTTTATGCCAATTTTCATTTTTTTTCATTTGTTGATGGCAGATTTAAGTTATCAGGCTGCCCAGAAGGTTTTGAATGCTGACCCAGAGGAGCAGATAAAGGTTCTCCAGGACTACAGCCAGAACTTCCCATCAAGAACTAGGTACTCTAAGACTCACACTGATGGACAGATGTTTTAAAAACTTAAAAGTTATACGATTTGTCTATTGAACTCTGAATTGTTTTCTGGAAAGTTTACCATTCAGAAGTTTTTCAAAGTATATTTTACTTCATCTCCAAGATACTTTGGAATCATGAAAATTCATTGGGGGGGGGGGGGGGCCACATTTTCTGTGGATGGTCAATTTATATAAGGAAACATATTTGCAAACGTAAATATTGACATATGTTCTATCATTCTGGTAAAATTTCATGCATCATTACTGCTCTTAATAAGTACTGTTGTTATGATGACTTTTTTTTTGTAGATCTCTGGTGAAAGTTCATGTAAAGAATGACATGAAGAATGAAATCAACCAAAATAAAAAGGTAATACCAGCTATTAAATTATAAGTACTTGAGGAATTTGTTGACTCTGCTTTTTGCTTGTTCCATGCCTTTCTATATTTAATAGGGTTTTGGATTACAATAAAGATGTGTAAAAACAAAGAATATCAAATCCCTCTCAAAACTGTTAACCACAGAGCAAAAAAAATCTATGAATACAGTTTTGTGATTTTGACAACTTGTCAATGCCTATGGATGGAGTACAATAAAAAGGCGATAAAACAAAGAATACGTGTATGAATATATCTATATAAACCACCAGGCAAAATATCTTATAAATTTTTTTTATACAGTTTCTAAAACTTCCATTATACACTGTATGATTTTCATCCATTACAATGTATATGATTTTGACCACTTTTTCAAATTTTTCATGCATTGTAGGTATTTGAGAGTGCCTTGAGCTTGGGAGCAGGAGAATCAGCCATGTTGTTGAATGGTATTCCTGTAGAGATGGAAGTTTACGATGTTTACACCCTCCTCGATCTTATGAAGTCCGAGGCGAGGCTAATGGAGGGACTGTTCTCACTAGGATTCAAGGCAGGTCTTCTAAAATCAAACTCTGTCCTCAATTAGTTATAGGTAGATTTGAAATTTAGTCTGTGGCATTTCTAAATCAATAAGTGACAGTTGTTTTAGTAGTCATTTTGAAGAACATTCTAATGACAGACTGTAAGCTTAAATAAAGGAATGATGCATTTGTTCAATTAAAAATACATTTACTCCAGGATAGTTATATTGTATTCACTTGGTCATTACTTTAGTTTTGATGAATGTATTATATGATTATTTGTGATTTTGAGCATTGTAGGATTAAATCTTAATCAAAGATATCCCTACCTTTCTCTATCAGTTGCATCCAACTGCCAAAATAGCTCCACATAGACACTTATAATTTTGTAGAAATATGTAAAGCTTTGTCTGTTTTTTAATTAATTGTAATTTCTTTTTATTTGCATATCTAGGGAGCAGAGTTGGAAAAGTTCATGCGGTTAGACTTGGGAGGCGATTCAAAGGAGTTTGCTTTAGACATACGACACACTGCAATCCAGGTATAGTAAAGACCCATAGTTATCATTGTAACGTTAAGACAAAGAGCTACGTGTATGTATCCAAGTAGTTATGTCAAAAAGCTAAATGTACTTCGTATCCTTATAAAAATTGTGTACATGTAGGTGTATCTCATTCTCCTTTGTGCAGTTTTTAAATGACCTTGAAAATGACCAAAAGTACAAGAACTGGCCAAAAAACATACAGGACCTGCTCAGACCGACCTTCCCAGGGATGCTCAGACACGTGGCCAAGAACATATTCCATCTGGTATGTATATCTCAACATACTTCATCTAGTATGTCTAACAAAATGTAAATCTATAAGTCTATCCCAACATACTCCATTTAGTATGTCTTTAGCAAAACATACTACATCTTGGATGTCTATAGCAAAAGGATGGCTTACACAACATGTAGATATTCCATGTTATGCTTAATTCGACCTTGTACATGTATGTCTTATGTAACATACTCCATCTGTTAAATACAACATGCCCCATATGGAATTTCTAAGCATATAGCGTTAGCATTTTCACCCCACCATCAATTTAGCAAAAGCTCTTTTTGTGTCTTGTTTGTGTTGATATAAGACAAAAATGCAATATTATTTTCTTTATTCTTTTTTTTTTAAAATCAAAAGTTAACATATGTATTTCTATTTAAGGTCTTCTTTGTGGATCCAACAAGTAAAACAGACATAGAACTGATCAAAATGGCTGAAGCTTTCCTTGTTCACAGTGCTCCAATCAGATTAAGCGTAGTATTTGTGGTGAACTTTGACCAGGATGCAGATCCCAAGGAAGATGCCAGCGTTGCCATCTCCAGAGCGTTTGACTACATCAGACAAGAACATACTTTCCCCAAAGCTCTATCATTTGTCACAGATGTAAGTTTTTGATTCTGATATCTTTGTCCATGATTTCAGTATATTATTGTTCATATGGAAAAAGTTTTACTGTATTGATGAATTTAGCATAAAGATAAAGCTGAAGATACATGTATATATTCTTTACATACATGGACTATTTGCAGATTTATGAAAAAGCAAAGGGAGAGGAAATTACTGCAAAGATGGTGATGAAAGAACTGAAAAAGAAGTATTCCGACACGGATGTTACGGAAGTGTTCGGCAAAGATAATGATGAATATGATGTCCTCAGAATAGTAAGTGCAATCATAGAGCATCAACAGTAAACGTATTACTAGTATATTTGGCATGTATGATATTTGGCATAAAATAGTTTTTTGAACATGTTGGCATGGATTTGAATAAGCATATTCCTAAATGTTCCTTTTTGTATACAAACGGTGCACACAAGTACCCGTATATGCATAGCATTTAGCTATGCACTTCGTTTAGCAGATGCCATATTCCTCCAAAAATTCCAAATAGAATAAACGGCCAAATTTAATATGTTTACATGCAGTTACTGGCTGTGTGCATTTTATCTTTGTTTTTGTCCATTTTTTTTCTCAAAAAGATATTTCTGTTGGTTTCAGGGAATAAGTTTGTTTTCATTGAGATTATAACTAAAAGAAAATGTTCTTCTTTTACCAGGCAGCAAAAGATTACATAGAGAGGTCCGGACTGGCAGATTTCCCCCAGGTTCTGCTGAATGGCATCCCCCTGAAGAAGAATTACCTGACAGAGGATACCTTTGAAGAAGGCGTGGTGTCCCAGATAATGGCCCAGACCCCTGACATACAAAGGGCCGTCTACCAGGTAACAGGAAACATATTTGAAAGATTAGATTTTTGTATCTTTCTCATTTAATGTGATTTTAGTTCAAAAGCGTTTGTACATCACCTATAGGGGTTAGGTGGTCATTGTCTTTAATATATACTACAGTGTATTAAAACCTTCTGGAAAAAAAGTCCAAAAAGTATTAGATTAACCAAATATTTGGGAAATTTTTCGGCTAGAAAAATAAACTGGGGATTGGATAAAAGTTCAAGTTCTAATTTTAATTAGATTGAAAAATCAAAATTTGAAATCCAATTGATCTGATAAGTGATATATTGACAGTTCAGCACGAATTACCACAAAATGTACATGTATATTGTAGATAAAATGAAACTTTGTTATCAGCTTTTCAATACTAAATTCAGGGAAATCTCCATGACTACATGAATGTACTGGAATATTTGATGGAAAAGGAACATGTTCTACCAAGGCTGAACTCAAGAGTTCTCTCCCCTCCCACACAAACCTTGGACTTCTCTTCATCTATAGGTAAGTAAAATTTCAATTGACTTATACTGTAGCAACAAGTATTTAGTTGTGTTGTTCTGAGAATTGAGGGTTATACAGCATCAGATTTTGTGTACTTTGATACTTTTACAGATGACTCTCTGACTCTCGATAGTCTGTACCAGAAAACCTCAGGCCAAATCACAGCCATCACAGCTCGAGATATGAAATATCTCAGAAGAAAAGGTGAGATTCTTTGGTTGATGCAGATTAATCAAAAATCTTGATCATCTGACATTCATCTTGAAGAGGTCACTTATGAGAAGTTCTCAGAGATATATATTTGTATGTAGCTGTGAATTATGTATGCATGCAACAGTTCTTTACAATTTATCTACATGTATTTCAATTTTTCTTCCCAAAAAATCAGACGAAGAAAGCCTGACACCTGTCACTGTGTGGGTCGTGTGTGATGTGGAAACTCCCAAAGGGAGAGAACTGCTATATTCCGCCATCAGACAACTGGTAATTTTATCAGATATGGTGTGTTTCAATCTCCATTAATAAATGTGGAGGCATGTCCATACATATGGACATAAAAGTTTAATAAACTTTTCAGTAAATATTTGCATGTACATTAAAGCAACATAGACAAATAATTTTAAATCTTTATAAATGTGATTGGTTATATCTGATGTTAAGTTTAAATATGTTTGAAGACTAGGGGGAATGAAAGTGTCTTCACTGTAAGCTTCAATTCATTATATTAAGCATGTTTGCTGTAGCCATGTTTTACAGTGTAATTTGATTTACAGTGCTGCTATCCTGAAAGTTGACAAGGATAGGATAGGATAGGATGCAGGATGTACGATACATGATAGAAATATAAAAGTTAGGTTCTATCCTATCCTATCCTATCCTTTCCTGCATCCTGTAGCCAATCAGATTCAAGTATAAATTTCAGAGTTATTTTGCGAAACGAAAATTGGCTAAACAATGTCAATTTAATACGTTTTACAAGTTAAACCATTTAAGAATAATTATTTTATCAAGAACGCGGTGCATAACATTAATGCGTGCTAAAATGTCGGCGCTACATCTTTGTCAATTCGTACGCAAGTACGGAGTTACTGCGAGAATTCGTTGCAACATTTGACAACGTCAGAAATAGATTTCTGTATTTACTTCATTTAAAGTCTGCAAATTAATAAAAGCTTGAATTTATAAACGACTAATTTGGCATTTTAAAAGATAAACATGTATACAAGAAACAGACATTGCTTCACGTTTCATATAATTTCTTAGATGCCCAATAACAGGGACGCATATTTCTGTCCGATATTAACCTGAACATATCGAATTAATTAATGTCAGATAGCTATAAAGGCTTAAGAATTTATACTTTAAAAATAACTCCGAGTGGTTTAACTATAAACGATATAAACTTCCTAAAGGAATCATTTATTTTCAGATCGTGTTTACATTTATCGCCGAACGAATCGCTCGAATAATGAGAATTACGCTCAGTTATATGTGATAAGAAAATAATTTGATAAAAATATGTGACTAAACAGTTTCTCAATAAGTGCATCGAAGTTATTTATCTGTTTTTTATGCATAAATATAATTAAATCAAAAATCTAATCGCTTACTTTGTTTGTTTACGTTATTGTTTCCATCCCGCGTACGATTTAATTTTACCGTAGCACAGGTAATTAAGTTATCCCGCTCGATGTATATTCGGTTTTAAGATTTAATTATTCATTTTGAGTACTACATAAATTGATAAAATCATTTTATTTTTAAATTTCGTTTCATTTAACTTGCATTCCTATATTTTGAAAGTATGGGATAGGATAGGATAGGATAGAGCTTATTTGCAGGATAGGATGCAGGATACAGGATATAGGATAGGATAGGATAGTTTTGTCAACTTTCACGATAGCAGCACTGTACTAGGGGTTCAATCCATAAAAAGGAAACAAAACCAAAAGATTGACGTCTGTAGCTTTTTTTTTCAACTTGGTTGGAATGTCTTTGTGTCTTTTTGTCTTTCTTTTGGAAGTCTTTAAGAAATGGTTTTGTTAATGATTATTTTACTTTCGTCAAACTGGTTTTTGTTTGAAGGCGTGTAAAAACAGTGTATTGATTTTTTTTTTTTTCTTCTAAATATTATCAGAGAAGTTAACTTGATTAAAGTTAATATGATTTTTTTTACTACAGAAACATTCACATGAGATGAGACTGGGGGTGGTATTCAACCATGACTCGGTGCTGACCAGTGATCTGGCGGTGACTAAGGCGGTGTATGTTGCGCTGCAGAGCCTGGACAACAACCATGCCAAGAGTCTGATCACCAAACTCATCAAGGAGGAGAATGTGGAGGCACTAAAGTCAGGGGACAAGAAGATAGAGGACCTAGAAGTTCATGTAAGACACTGATTTCTTTTTGTAATCTTTTGTTAAATTCAGTATTTTTAATTTATAGGTTATGAATGTTATAGGTTATGGCCCTTTGCATTTTGCACCATTTTATAGATGTGATCATAGTCAAATGAATTTCCTTTTATTGTACATGTACATTATACACTAAGTTATCAATCTTCATTCATCCCATATGACCCTATAGTTATACATGCACTGATAATTGTTTGTCAAAATGAATTTCATTTCATACACTTAAAAACTACAAGTTTACTTATCAATCTTAATTTCTTCCGATGATTATTTCTGTGGTTTCCTTAGGGAATGGACATGAAGAGCTACATGGCGGCCCTGGAGAAAGAAACCACGGACTTCCTGAACCACCATGGCATGTTCGTCCGGAACGTCTTGGGTTGGGGGGAGGGGGATAGGGGTCTGGTGGCCAATGGAAAGGTGAGTGGACCTTTGAAGTGATATTGAAAACAAAACAACAACACTGAAAATTATGTAGCAGAAAATCTTTGTATTGTTTTAGAAAAACAAAAGGTTGTTAAATTTGGTTCCCCATTTTGATAAAGTTTGACCTGGAGTCTTATTGTGTACATCTTTGCTAGCCAAGGGTTTTCAGTCCTCTTTGCTCCCCATAAACCCTTGGCGGATTGCAATACGAAAACTCGGTGATGTGGTGCGCTATCTAGCGAGCAACTTGAGTTGCGTCCCTTGCATATTTACATTTTAATCAAATTAAACAATGGGTTACATACACATCATGGCATTAATACAACTTGAAAACATATTGACTACCGAATATCGGAACATAATTAACGATGCTATTAAATACGAATTAAGTTATAACCTAGGGAAAGCACAGGATGTTTTATTCATAGTGTTTTGCGGGAGTGAAAAAGTCGTCGATTTATATGTACTGTGTATGAAAGCTTTTATGCCATAAAACCAGGTATCGTTGTCATGAATATTGTGGACTAAAGAAATTAAATAAAACGCAGCTCATTGAACCTTTAAAAGCAAAAACCATAAGCAGGAACTTATATACAAACGGGATATGCAACTTCTACATT
The DNA here is from genome assembly GCF_963853765.1 of Magallana gigas. NCBI lineage: Eukaryota > Metazoa > Mollusca > Bivalvia > Ostreida > Ostreidae > Magallana > Magallana gigas. Next base: position 14,015,710 of record NC_088860.1, on the reverse strand, counting down.
CGCCATGTTTACTTCCCATGCTATCATGCAAACCTTGACAAGTTTGTAGAACTATGTTCAATCCCAGTAAAAGCGATCTGGTTTGACCATTGTTGGGGAGGCATTGTATTCGAGAACTTGTGTCTCAACTTGTTAAAAGCACCCAATGTTTACCAAAGATCACACATGTGTTTTCTTTTAAAGTTTATATTTACAAGCACTGGGATTGGATCAGCTATTCGCAGCTGCAGCCAATCATAAAACGGAGCTTGTCACCAAGTTTCGTAATGAAATCCGCCAAGGGTTTATGGGGAGCAAAGTGGAACGAAAACCCTTGGCTAGCGAAAATGTAATGTGTAAATCTGACATAACTTGTTAGGCATCACATAAATAACACACTGCATATTAGATTTTTGATGAATGAATATTTTTGAATGCTCTTATACAAATACACCTCCTATATCTGCCTTAAAAAGAGTGATATCATTATAAGTTCCCATTAATTCATTTTATTCACTTGACCCTCCCTAGGTGTGTGGGCCATTAGATGAGGATGAGAAATTCACCACTGAAGATGTGGATCTGTTGACGAAGGTGGAATACCAGAATGTGGCCAGGAGTATCAAGACACAGATGTTGCTGATGGGCATCGACGGCAGCAGGTAAAATATAGAGATCTAATGATTGGAGGCAAGATGGTTAAATGTTGATGGGCATTGACAGCAGGTAAAATAGAGCCTTTATGAATTGTGGCAAGATGGTTCAAATCACCAGATGTATGTGATACTTTGACATTGTGCAAGAAAAAGAGGTGGGAAAGTAGAGGTAGTTGATGGAGAGAAAGGAAACAAATTAAAAAAGGATGGCACTAATAGGGGGAAATGAAATGAGCAGATAAAAATGAAAGAAAAATGACAAATAAAAATATAACTTAGCAATAACAAAGCTACCAATCACCACAATTTATATGGTTTATTTGTTAGCAAAAAATCTTCATGAACATGTATTTTATTGCACAGAATAAAATTGACCCAAAAACAACTGTCATGCACATACATGTACATGCACAAGTACAGACTGGTACATGAAAATTACCAGTCTTCATTATCTATTCAGTTTCAGTTGTTATGTACATTGTACTTGTATGTTGTTGTTGGACTTTTTCAGAGGAAGTGAGCTCATCATGAAGATATCATCACTTTTGTCATCTAAAACCTCCACAACAGAGAGGAAGGAACTAAATGAACTGAAGGATCAGCACAGGTAAAACAAGAGTCATGTTGTACTTTGTATTAATATTTTCAATACATCTTATTCATTGGATGGCTTTTAAGTGGTTTGCATCATTGTTTCAGTGCAATAAAGCTCCCAGCAGATCCAGACACGCCCGCTTACCAGATTGAGGTTGTCCTTGACCCAGTCTCCCAGGAGGCTCAGAAAATTGCACCTATGATCAAGGTATGAAGCACTGTCAAGTTTGATGTACTAAATTGGTTCAATACAATTGTTTTACAAAATGCTGAAAGGTTAAAAAAATATTACATTTTATATATACCTGTAAAGATGCTAAATGGAGCTTCAGATTCTTAAATTGACAAGGATAACTCAAAAGCTGACTTTCTGTATGTGATTTTGATGGTGTTTGTTTATATAGAAATTTAAAAGTTCTCCATTTCATTGTGTAGGTGCTGAGAGAAGTTGTCAATGTGGATGTGAAGATATACATGAACTGCAGGGACAAGCTTTCAGAGATGCCTGTGAAAAAGTACATTCTGCAAACTTGTATAATTAAAAAATCATAATATATGATCCATATTCTGAATTCTGAATACAATATTCCATTCATTGGTAACAGCCAATAATAATCTTATGACATGTTGTATTTTACTAGTTATTATCGCTATGTGTTGGAGCCAGACCTAACCTTCAGACCTGATGGTAGTTTGACCTCTGGCCCAGTGGCCCGCTTCACTGATCTCCCACAGAAGTCTATTCTGACCATGGGGGTCAATCCCCCGGAGAGCTGGCTGGTTGAGTCAGTGAAGGCCCCCCATGACCTTGACAACTTGTTATTGGAGGAGGTAGGGAGAATGAAGGAAACTAGTCATCTCTCAGAGGACTTCTTTCTATCTGTGTGTGTGTTGGAGGGCCTATTCAGTATAAGAATATTTTTAATTTGCTTTCACAAAAGAAGCAAAAAACACATTCTTTTTTGACATACTTTTTGTTACGGTAATTGGAGAATCCCTCCTACAGTGAAAAATTATCGTACCCTTATACATTGTGCAATCGTAAGAATCCAGTTTAAGAAATCTATTCAGTTGGATTATTTAACAAAATCTGTTACATATCAAGAATTATAAATACACTGTAGTGGAAGTTTAGATAAAGCAAAGTTGTCTTTTCCCAATAACAGGTGGAAAGTGGAGTCAATGCAGAATTTGCTTTGGAGTATATATTGATAGAAGGTATGTACAAGCATGAACTTACTTGAGTTTAATTCTTGAACATACATGTAATTCAAGAAATGAATAATTTAATGAATATTTGGAGAAAACACCACTCCTGAAATGTCAGTAAAAAGATTTCAAACCTCATAATAGGAATTTTTTGTACACACCTAATGACATTGGACACAACATTACTCTATGATCGGCCATATTGCATTGTGTCAATTACTGCTACATCATGTTGTTTTGTATGAATTACATCAACAATACAGATATATTGTGTTCTGTCAAGAACATCATGAATTTAGCCATATTGTACAAATACCCTGGTATATCGTATACACCTACACTGTCTTGTGTCATGTACAGGTCACTGTTCAGATGTCACCACTGGTCAGCCTCCCAGAGGATTACAGTTCACACTGGGTACTAACGCCTCCAAACCATCCGTGGATACCATTGTTATGGCTAACCTGGTAAAAATATAAATAAACTGTTCTCTCTCTCTCTCTCTCTCTCTCTCTCTCTCTCTCTCTCTCTCTCTCTCTCTCTCTCTATTAAAGAAGAATATGATATTTTGCTTCTATCATGTGTGCCCCAGTTTGCATTGTATATCACTCATTTATTGCATGTTTGTTTTTGACATGACAACCTCAAAAATAAATCATTAAAATCAATATCTTCTGTCACAGGGTTACTTCCAACTAAAGGCTAACCCGGGAGTGTGGTTCCTGACCCTGAGAGAGGGAAGATCCAGAGACATCTATGATATTGCAGGGTAGGGCCAGAAACAAGCGGAGGAATTTTCTTTGCTTAAATTTTAATACAACTTACATGAATAATTAGGCATCAGTATATGGGTACATAAACCCTTTGATTTCATTACACTTGATTGTACACCTCAAATTCACAGATGACATGTATTATTCCTTACACTGATTTAACTCTGTTTGATTATTTGCGTGCTCTTTGGACATTTCAGTTAATTCATAATGCATTGACCCGTATTTCTGATGTTTCTTTTCTCCTGGCTTTGATGAAGTGCATATAATTTTTAAAATTTTATTGCGACTGAGTAACACAGTGATATAAGATATATGTCCAAACAGGTGAGACCTGTACAGCAAAATACTTTGAACTGTTAAGAGATCTTCCGCATATGAAGAGGTTGTTGCTAAGCGCAAAAGTTATTATGAACAAACAACCATGTCAATTAGTTTTTCACTGAAACAATGCAGGTAACATTGAGTAAATATGTCGACTTTCATTGAATCTAGATTTTCATATTTTTATTTACATAAAGGTTACATTTAATGAAGTTAAAATCTCAAAATATAGCGTGCTCTTTGACGATATAGTGCTGTCTTTGACAATATGTTAAATGCTTTCTTTGATAATATAGCACAGTCTTTGACAGTATAATGCTGTCTTTGACAATAAAGTACAGTCTTTTACAATGTAGTGCTGTCTTTGACAATATATTTATGCTGTCTTTGTCAATACAGTACAGTCTTTGACAATGTAGTGCTGTTACTGCTGTATTTGACGATGTAGTGCTGTCTTTGACAATATGTTAAATGCTTTCTTTGATAATATAGCACAGTCTTTGACAGTATAATGCTGTCTTTGACAATAAAGTACAGTCTTTTACAATGTAGTGCTGTCTTTGACAATATATTTATGCTGTCTTTGTCAATACAGTACAGTCTTTGACAATGTAGTGCTGTTACTGCTGTATTTGACGATGTAGTGCTGTCTTTGACAATATGTTAAATGCTTTCTTTGATAATATAGCACAGTCTTTGACAGTATAATGCTGTCTTTGACAATATAGTACAGTCTTTGACAATAAAGTACAGTCTTTGACAATGTAGTGCTGTTACTGCTGTATTTGACGATGTAGTGCTGTCTTTGACAATATAGTGCTCTCTTTGACAGGCATGAGATGACGGACACTCCACAGGAATCGGACGATGTAGTGGTGTCCATCAACAGCTTCAAGAGTAAAATCATTAGGGTCAAGGTAAGATCATTAAGGTCAAGGTCACAATTCAAGTCGGTTATAAAATGTTAACATTGTTTAGCCCAGTGTTACAGTAATACATGTATGCACTACAATGAAGTAATTTTACCCAATATGCCATTACATTAAATATACTTCGAACCTGTGCCAACTTTCTTTACCAATCTAATTGCATATCATTTGACTGATTATATAGGGATGAATTTCGCCATTTTGTAAATATACATGTAGGTTTATATTAATTGACGTGAATCATTGAATTTTCAGGTGGAGAAAAAGAAAGATAAGATGTCAGAACAGCTTTTAAAGGATGAAGATGATGACAAGAGTATCTGGGATTCCATATCCAGGTAATCTGGTTCTACAAATCTCAAATGCCCGTCAACTGTCCTGTCCATTTTGATAATTTGTAATTGTCTGTTACAGCTTATTTATAGCTATACTGTAGTTACAGATGATATTTTATAGTACATGTATTTCTCTATTTCCACAAGTGCTTTCCAGAAAGTATCATTGTACTCTATTGTAAGCAAGAAATTAGAATAAATATTCACTAGGTAAGAAGGATAGCATAAATATTAGTTATTTTTAAATTGATCAAAGATTTCCTCCTAATACATGTCATCTTTGTCATGATGACACAAGGATAGTGATACACATTCATTGTAATGTTTTTCATTCGTTTTGAGTTTTTTTTACAGCTCATTCAAACCAAAAGAAGAAACGGAAGAAAAAGTGTTGAATATTTTCTCCCTAGCTTCAGGACTTATGTATGAGAGACTGATGAGGTAGTGTAAAAATTGAACATTCGCAGTGATTCTTTTTGAATGTGAATAAAACTTACAACAGAAACTTATGAAAGATGATCCAAAGAAATAGCCTTTTGTATCTTTATCACTTTTTCATTGACAGAATTATGATGCTTAGTGTCATAAAACACACAGAATCCAAAGTGAAATTCTGGTTTTTGAAGAATTATCTTTCACCCTCTTTCAAGGTATGCAACACAAATGCTCAGATAATGGGGAGTTTCTATAGTATATGTACATGTATATTATATAAATAGTGCCTGTTTGGGAGGGTAACAGTTGAAATTGACACCCCGAGAAAACCATTGTCAACCGACGCGAAGCGGAGGTTGACAATGGTTTTCGAGGGGTGTCAATTTCAACTGTTATCCTCCCAAACAGGCACTATTTATTTTGTTATACTGAATGTCTTTTTTAAAATTTTTAAGAAAATTTTACTGCTTTTATATAGGAATAACGTGAATTCTACAGCGAACCGTACGCGCATAATTTTCGCGCATGTAACATTTTTTAATTTTACCCGTTGCCAAGTGCGTTGCTAACGCTGAGGGTAATAGTAAATATTATTAACTGCGTCTTAACCAATCAGATTTCAGTATTTAACATGAAAGTATAACAATACAATATATTCCACATAAACAAATGTCCTCTTTTCAGGATTTCATCCCTAAAATGGCCAAGGAATATGGCTTTGAATATGAACTTGTTCAGTACAAATGGCCAAGATGGTTAAATCAGCAGAAAGAAAAACAGAGGGTCATGTGGGGGTATGTACATGTTAAAAGTGAGAAATCAGTGTTTTCTGTAGAAGCAACTGTTTTGTTATTCATTCAACACCGAATCCATTTAGTACTTTTGATACTTTAGTATATGGCATATACATGTAGGTGATTTAAATAGTCTGAGGTGTGTTTTATTGCAGATACAAGATTTTGTTCCTGGATGTGTTATTTCCCTTGGATGTTAAGAAATTCATATTTGTTGATGCTGATCAGGTAAATAAGAGAGTTTCCAGTAATTTTAGAATTTTTTTCTATGAAGTAATATGCTTTATTGTTAAGGAGGCAAGGATGTTTTCTTTTTCTTCTTTATTTACTTTTCTGTCAGTAAAAAGTAAAAGGCAGAAAGATACTCCATACTTTAAGATTGTGAAGGTCAAAATGATTGGTAATTGACAGATTGATTTCAAGACCATAATGTCAAGGTCTTTACATGATTAGATTGGTTTCCATTTGTTGTGAGATGATTAGAGCCTATTGATTAACTAATATTCAAGTTGCCTTTTAAAGTTTTAGAATGCTTTTATGAAGAAAAAAAATAAGTAAATGGAATAAGATTATCCCAGACATATATGCTTAAAATATATTTCATTTTCATATACCTAAGTTTTGCATTGACAGGTTGTGAGGACAGATTTACAAGAGCTGAATGACCTTGACCTGGAAGGGGCCCCGTATGGATACACACCTTTCTGTTCAAGCAGGAGGGAGATGGATGGATTCAGGTTCTAATGATTTTCATTGTCTTCATTCTTAATAATAAGCTGCACATGATAACTAGAAGTACCAGGACAAAAAGTTCTTGTTTTAATTTATTGTTCTCCTATCGCAGAAGTAATCTCTAAAGTAGAAAGCTGATTGTTTCAGGATGAAGATAATAAAATGTTAAATGTTTTGTTATTTTTATCTGCAGGTTTTGGAAATCAGGATATTGGGCAAGTCATTTAGCAGGAAGAGAATATCATATTAGGTAAGTTTATTTGTACATGTACTAGATAAAACTTGAAAGAAGGAATAATTTTATAGTGCTGTCATGTTGAAAATGCGAGAAATTTTTGCAAGGTTCGCGCAGAAATCTTCATCACGAATATTTCTCGCTGTGAACCATACATTGTCGTATGGTTATTATAACAAGACTGGTCTGGAGAAGGCTTGATCGTGAACATTAGTCATTGCTAACCAATTCATCGGAAGTAAATTGAGAAATAAAATCATCACAAATTAAAGTTGGTTTATAGTATTTCAGTATTTCCAGTATACAGAATTTAGAGTCAATATTTCTTGTTTAGTGCCTTGTATGTTGTGGATCTGAAAAAATTCCGGCGCATTGCGGCAGGGGACCGTCTCAGAGGCCAATATCAGGGACTGTCTCAGGACCCAAACAGTTTGTCTAATTTGGACCAAGATCTGCCTAACAACATGATTCACCAGGTGGCGATCAAATCGCTACCACAGGACTGGTTGTGGTGCGAGACCTGGTGCAGTGATGAGTCCAAGAAGACGGCCAAAACTATAGATCTGGTAAAGAAGAGAAAGAGATCATTAGTACTGTAGATTCCTAATTAAACACCAACTTGAAGAATTTTTATCCAGTAGTTAAAATAAAGAAAGCAAAATGCATCTTTCAGGGATTTTAAAATCTGGCAATCATTTTTTGAGTAGCTGAACTATATAATATTCTAACAAAAGTGTAGTAATTGCAATTTAATATTCTTGTGATATAATACAAATCAGAGGAGTAGAGTAATGTTACATTTGCATAAATAAGGAATCTACAGAAGATGTATTTAATATAAAAATAATTTCTATGATCTAGTAGCCTTTTGGCACCATTATTTAAATGTTGTTTGTATTCAACTTGATCAGTTGTATAGTATTGTAATTGTGTATTCAAATGTTGTATATTTCAGTGCAATAATCCTCTAACAAAGGAGCCCAAGTTGAAAGCAGCACTGCGTATATTACCTGAATGGAAGGAATACGATTATGAGGTGAAAGTGTTATGGGATAAAGTGTATAATACAAACACGAGGCTACAGGTCGAATACGAGCCGCCAAATATAGACGAGACCAAGATAGGTAAGAGTTTTTTTTTCAAGATGAACATACTTTAAAAGTTACTTTTTGAATTTTCTTTGCATTTAGATTTTTCTTGAACAAAAGCCATTTTTCAGATGTCCTCATTCAGTATTAAATAGATTTCCTTCATTTTTCAGGTTCAACATTACATTCACATGATGAGTTATAATAAATGTGTCACTCTAGTGACATTTGTTTGAAAGGTCATATTCCTTACACTTAGTACTTAGAGGGAGGAAAAGAATGGACCACATTGTTTTTGTTACAAACTTAATAATTTCCAAAAATTGCAATTACTGAGTAATTCTTTTTAAGGTGATCTCGATGCTCGAAAGAAAGTGTGTCATATATTTAAAAGTTTCTTCAAACTGTATACATATTATTGTTTGATACAATTTAGTTACTGTGGGTAATGTGGTTAAATTATGTGAGCATGATGGAAAAAGGGATAATAAATAATCATGATTGTATCTACATAAAATGAAAATTAAATGTCATGAAGGTGTGTTACATGTACTTCAAGTAATGTAGTCTATATTCATCAAGCCATGTAAAGGATATTTGATTTGGGGATGCATTAATTTTCATGACTTTTGTCTTGGTTTTTACAAGAAAATTGTGTCATTTTCTTTCATCTGATCTGTGTTTGTGATATCAGATTGATATGTACTCCATATTTAAATGTGGCTGAATGAGTGTGAGAATGTGTTGAAATTCATCTTCCAGTGCTGTACATGTAAGTGTGAATGAGTCTTAGTTATTGTCTTTTGAAAACTACATTTCATGTCAGCTTTGTCCAAAGTCATGCAAATTCACAGAAAATTGTAATATTTTTATCATTATGGTAAATATTAATGATTTTGAACAGTTTACTTTAGGAAGAGTAAGGTTGTTACTTGTAATACCTAGTAGAAATTTTTTACTTTTTACTCCAAATACATTGCTTGATAAACAATCCAATTCATACGTGGAAAAAATGATAAATGATGGTGTAAATACAGAATGAAAGGAAGAGGTAAATGCAGAAAGAATGGAAGAATATTGTAGCCTAAACTGTTGGTATGTGGTTGTACATGTTTATGCGGTGCTTTGCAAACAGACTTTGTTGTTTACAGATATGTACATAACCATGAATACATTATGTTAAACCTAAAAGTACATAATATTTGTACAGTTTCTGGAATGACATTAGGTGCTAGAGTAAGATGTCTTATTTACCATATACATTCATTCTGTTTGCAATTTTAGGGGAAGCTATAAATTTTTTTTAATTTTTTTTTTTTTTTGTTATTTTTAAATTTAATTTGATTATTCAATAGCTACCGGGGTATCTGTTTAATCTGAAGTTTTAAACATCTGACAATGTAAGAAACATTAGACAGTTGCACATTTTCTGTTCAATGTAGTATGTTTTTAAAAAGATGAAATTCACTGTTACAGTAAAACATGCTTTTAACAAAGTGCCAGGGACGGGCAATTTTGCTTTGTTATAAACGTACATGTAATTTGTTATATCCATTAGTTTCACAATATGTTTAAAACTCACGGGGAATGAAAATAACTTCATTACAAGCGTCAATTCATTATAAGTACATTCGCTTTAAGCATGTTTTACTGTATTTTGTTGTGGCAATACTAACATGTAGTACACATACTGTACCTAACTGTAGAAGACTGCATTTCAGTTAGAATTTAGTTTTTGAAATGTCTCAAGGTTGCAAATTTGGCATAACATGTATAACACTAAGCAGTAAGTTGTTCTTATACTTCCACAGAATTTTCAGGTTTATCATATTTTGCCATTTTCAAATTTTGTCAACATTAACCACATTTGCTAAAGTATTTCAAATTCTTGCATTTGAGACAAATGTTTGCATGCATCCACAATTTCACGTTGTGAGAAAGAGGTGATGATGATCATGATGATGACAGTAAAGATTTATTTTGTATGAAAGTATTCAGTGTTGTCTTTATTTTAATTAATTTGGTACTTTGGTATTGGTATCAAATATTGTTTTCATTGTTTTTTCGTTCTTCAAAAAGTACCGAAGCTGCGGATACATTTTCCTTTCAAGGATAATTAAAAATGAACCAAGTTTGGAATAATTTCCCTGGTCATAAATTGATTTACTGGATGCTCAAAATATCATCAGTAGAGAATTGATCCATGGACAATCGATGATCTTTTTGTGTTCTTGAAATAAAAAAAAAATGCCCCGTTTTCAAGGAATTGCATAAAGGGCGTACTTTATAAGAAAATGTGCATTGAAACCCCATCCTGTAGCCGCTAGAAACTGTAAAATTATTGTAAAATGTTCTGAACTTGATGAATAATTATCGACTACGGTGACTGCCATAGAAATATGCACTTTTTTATCTTTGATTTATGGTGGCATAGATATGCCACCACTTTTAAGATAATTATGTCGACTTGTCAGATCTTGATGTCGACTTGTCAGATAATTATGTTGACTTGTCAGTTCTTTAAGTCGACTTGTCACTTATCCACGTGTTTAAAAATTTAACACTATAACCTTTCCACGCCCAATTTGTGTGATCCAGTTGAAATAATAACTTCTGACAAGTCGACGTAAGGATCTGACAAGTCGACATAAGCGTCTTTTAAGTCGACATGATTATTGGACAAGTCGACATAATTAATTGACAAGACGACATAACATCTAACAAGTCAACATCAATATCTGACACCTCGACTTATAATATGAAGGATATGGTGACATAGTATGGTGGCATAGATCTGCCACCACTTGTCAGATAATTATGTCGACTTGTCAGATTATTATGTCGACTTGTCAGATATTAATGTCAACTTGTCAGATCTTTATATTGACTTGTCAGAAAATAACCATATTGATTAGAAACTCAATAGTTTGTTGTTAAAGCGTGTTAGTGTCACTAACTGCCATTTAATTGTCATTATAATATCTGCCAAGTCGACATAAAGATCTGACAAGTAATAACATGATTATTTGACAATTCGACATAAAGATCTGACAAGTTAACATAATTACATGTATTCGTGATATTTTTACTTTTTTTATCACCTAATAAAAAATTGTTTCCAATTTTGATTTTTGACACATTTCTCTATTTTGTTCTTGTACTTACATCTCATTTTACACCTCTCATTTCTGCAGTGTATGCAAGAGGCCTATGGCTTGTGTCCTTTCTGACATATATTATTTTTGACATAATATTGCAGATATTATTCAGTGGCGTCGGAAGCAAATTGAAAGTGGGGGGGGGGGGGGGGAGTATACCTATGGTTCCCAAAAAAAATTTTATCTACCAAATTTTTTTTCCCCAAAACCTGAAATGATCTATGACTCTAACATCTCAATATTTCCATCTTTTTAAGGTAAATTTATGACTCTAACATCTCAATATTTCCATCTTTTCAAGGTTAATTTAGAAACAATTATCTTTCCTGCAAGAAAAAGTGTGGGAAGGGTGGGGGGTTGAACCCTCTATGATGCTATGTGCCAAATGGTAAGGTCTACCTTTGCAGAAAAAGTGGGGTGGGGGAGGCTAAGACACCCCCCCCCCCCCCCCCGGTTCCGACGCTTATGTTATTTGAAAAATAATATATGTCAGAAAGGACACTTGTTTCCCGATCCATCAGCATGTCTATGTATTTGAATTTATAATGAATAAATATTGTTTAAACTAAAGATCGAATCCATTTTTCACAAAATATTACAAAATCCATTTGAATTGGGTATGTGCAATACTTTGCCGATATAATGATCGAAGGGTTAAATATTGAGTATGACGCGTATTTCTAAATTCTGTTGTTACACGTATTAAAAACATCGAGTTCCTACATGAGGTGAATATTGAGAGTATGAAGACAGGTGTCTGTCGATATCGAGAACGGTGGGGGTTAATATCGAGATTGCAGGGCAAATATAGAGAACGCTGTGTGAATATCAGGAACTCGATCTAAGGGTCGTTTTCTTTGTGTGATCTTTTACTGCAACTCTTTCTTTTTTTCATGGTATATGCATATTTGCATATAAAACTTATATTTTACAAGAGTGGCACTTTGAGCTGCTTCTTCGGGGGGGGGGGGGGGGGGGGGTTATTTTCGTTTTATGTTTTCGGGAGGGGATGTTTTTATTTTCGTTTTGTGTGTGTGTGGGGGGGGGGTGTAATTTCTTTTAAATTTTTAGTTCTCTTCTTTTCTTTTCTTTTTATTAAGCTATATATTGAAAGAGTTTAAACAAAATAAACGAAAAGTGATATGAACTAGGTATTGTTCACAAAAATATACTTCCTTAAACAGGAAGAAACAATTTCCTTGCCTTAAAGTCACTATAATAACATCTTTCATGACCCCGTCCCAATAAAAGCGACATAAAACAAACAAGAGTCCCTAATATTCACACGGCGTTCTCTATATTTGCCCCCGCAATCTCACTATTAACCCCCACCGTACTCATTGTCGACAGATGTACACTCAATATTCACCTCTTGTAGGAACCCGACAATAAATAAGTTAGGAAGTCTTATATCAACACTATAATTAATCGATCGACGATTCTTTAAATGCTCTCCTACAATTTTGTCAATTTGATAGATCTATTAATATAATCGATTACATATACTTCAGGAGATATACTGATCATGCCCGTATACATATATGTATATGATTACCAAGGCCATTTACAAATTACAAGCTAGACTACTACAGAATGTTTACATTATTTTTTCAGAATTTTCATAATCAACGGTCACAAAAACGCGTGAAATCAATAAATATTTAGTTACTGCATAAATCATTGGCAAGCTTCTAACTTAAATTCACACTAAAAGGGTTATTTACATGTAATATACATGTATATTGGAATCCGAATTAACAATAAAGAATTGTGACTAGAGTGAGTATAAATAGATACATGTAGCTGTCGTTCACTAGGACGGGGATGTAACTTAGAAAGGTTATCCATAAAGTAATCACCCATAGTCAGAACCCACGGGTTTCAAGTTCTATCCGTTACAAGTTGAAGTCAGTGTAACGGATAGAAAGCCCGTGGGTTCCGACTATGGTAATCATGCACATGAAAAATGAAATGTATAATATGTACCAATAGACCATACATCTGCTTTATGAGCTTACAAAATGGAAAATTATATAGTGTGAGTATTGTAAATCAGTCATTTTATAATAGATATAATATGGTACATGTATACTATATATGTTAAAAGTTTGTCCGTTCCATCGCTTTATAAATATATTCTGTACACGTGAAAAACTTGTTCAAAGCAATGTATGTTCATTCCTTTTAATCTTTCATTTGCAATACATGAATTTGCCAACAACATTCACGAAAATAGTTTTACAATTTTAAAATCCATTGTACACTAACATCAATGCATTTGAAGGGGCGTGGTCACGATGTTTTCCTTCCGATTTACTTTTCCAGTTTGACATTTAGTAATTTCATCATCAGTTGTAACGTTAAAAGTGAGATACCATCTTCCCAAGTAAAGGGTTTCTGATCCGCTCCGCTCTACATGAACCCAGAGCATAGCGGATCAGAAACCCTTGACTTGGGAAGATGGTGAGATACATGCCTCGCATTTATTTGTTATGTAAACAAAAACTCGTGCCATGTTTTTTTTACTATTAACAAGAGGCATTGGGGCCACACCGCTCACCTGAGGAAGTATAGCAAAGACTGAAATAAAATCTGCTTATCAGATAACTATTTATTCCCAAATAAAATTAAACACATCCCACTTGTTGTCCCATCCCACCCTCGGGCGGGGATCAAATTTAACATGAACGTATAATAATTTAAATTATATATATCAAACGTTCTATTTATGTGTAAAAATTCACCCCCCCCCCCATTGTTGCCCCATTCTAGTCCCCGGGGATCATGTTTTAAAAAAGGGAATCTACCCTACCTGAGGATGCTTTCATACAAGTTTCAGTCTTTTTGGATCAATGGTTTTTGAGAAGACATTTTTTTTTTTACAATGCAATATGTTTTTGCTAGTTCTAGAATTTAAAAGAGGATATGGCACTTTATTTTTAAAAGCTTGAATTCCCTTCATCCAAGGATGTTTATGCCTGGTTGGGTTAAAATTGCCCCATGGGTTCAGGAGAAGGAGTAAAAAGTGTAAAAACCTTACAGAGGGACGCCGGACAAAAAAGTGATCAGTATAGCTCACCTGATCTTAAGCTCATGTAAGCTAAATCAGCTAATCGTTTTTCTTATAGACTTTTCTATCTGCAAGTTAATTATGAACATGCTTTAACAGTTTCTAGTTCTGTTACTTTTTACAAATGTTTTTAAATTATAGATAATAGATAATCTTATTTTCAATGCATAATTAAGATGCATGTCAGAGGAGGATCCAGCGATTTGGAAAAGGGGGGGGGGGTTCCAATTGATGATAATCAATACGTGCAAAATTCATTATTTGTCAATAAACAAGGCCCTTTGAACGTCTCCCGTGCGTAAATTCAATTAACAGTTATCTTGTCAATATCTACATGTATTTCATACCTATTTTAATATCAGAGTGCACTGCATTTATTAAGCGTTAGGTAAGGAAGATTTGCACAATGTCTAGCCTTAGAAAAAAAACCAAGTCTTCAGCAATGAGAACGTGCGTCTATGCTTAATAGAAAGAAACACTAATAAAACATAAAAAAGTAATTTAGACTTATTACGACAAGCTATTATAAATATGAATTATTTGGTAATTTTTTTTATGTCTTTGATCAAATTCTGAACTATTTATCGATTTTGATTTCTATCGATTGCCTTCTTAAATAAAGGTCTAAATGATAGGATATGACAAAAAAATGGGGATACTTTATCTGCCGAATAGATTGTACATGTGTAATACAATGGTACAAGCAATAGTCGTCCCAGGGAACTTGATGTGACCTCTGTAATGGGTGCCCATAATCACCCGGCACTAGTACAGATGCGATCATATTCAAGAAAGTTTTGAAAAGTTATGCATTTACATAATGGTTTACATATAAACCCCTTACACGGTATTTTTGTAACGTAATTTCCGATTCTTGGAAACAAACAAAAAAAAAAAATGGCTTCGTTTGTGATTCAGGTATGAAGGTAGTTAGCATTCCAGAAAAATAGCATAACCCGCATAAGAAATTCTTTAAATGAGCAATTTTAAAAGCATTTATTTGAGATAATTAAAGTATTTATTGTATAGATGGGAAAAAATTGCCTTTAAATAGGCATTACAAGTTTTCCAAAAAAATTCATATGACCCAGAGAAAGGGGGGGGGGTCCGACCCCCGGAACCCCCCCCCCTTCTGGATCCGCCAATGCATGTATTTTAAACGGCCAGTTTGTCACATTTGTCAAGTTATAATCGAGATACAGAGCGCACAGTTCTTTGTTAAGAAAACAAGACTCATGCAATATTTCATGTTTTTGTTCACAAAAAATTCTAAGTTTATTATTAAGTCCCTTTTGTAACGAGGTGATTTTATAGTCATATCACATATTGAACATTGCAATTTTTAAAAAACTCATAAACAGTCTGTTTATTTATATGATATAAACCTATAAATTAAACTTTGAACGCCTTGTGAAGTGAAGAAATTGTTTAGGGGCCAAAATCTATAAAATTTATAAAATTAACGATTTGTCAAAATGCTTACATATAAGTAGAATTAAACGATAAAATATTAGCGGTTTTTTAATGATTTAAAATGTTTTCCATTGTTAAATTGGACCCCCTCAATACGGCCCAATCCTACTCTTGAAGATTTTTACGAATTTGAATCTACACTAACTAATTTTGCTCTCACTAAACTTTTCTAGGCAAATGGTTATTAGAAGAAGATTTTTAAAGATTTTATTCTATATATCCTATGTAAAAATTGGGCCCCCATTGTAGCTCCACCCTATCCCTGGGGATCATGACTTAACTTAATTTGACCCCAATTGTGCCCCCCCCTGCCCCCAGGGATCAATCATGATTTAAACAACAATATATCCTTCCTAAGGATGCTTCCATACAAGTTCAGCTTTCCTGGCCGATTGGTTTTGAGAAGAAGATTTTTTAAGATTTGTCTGTATATATTCCTTTGTAAAAGATGGGCCAACCATTGTGGCCCTACCCTACCCCCGAGGATCATGATTTGAACGAAAACTGAATCTACCTTACCTGAGGATGCGTCCAAACAAGTTTCAGTCTTTCTGGTCAAATGGTTTTTTGAGAGGAGTTTTAAAGATTTTTTTCTTCTATATATTCCTAATATGTATAACTTGGACCCACATTGTGGCCCCAACCCTACCCCCGAGGATCATGATTTGAACAAACTTGAATCTACACCACCTGGGGATGCTTTCACACAAGTATATATCAGCTTTTTGTGGCCGATCAGTTTCTTAGAGGAATTTCTGGTCAAATGGTTTTTTAGAAGAAGGTTTAAAAGATTTACTCTATATATTCCTTAGTAAACATTGGACCACCCCCTCCCATGGTGGCCCTACCCTACCCTACCCCCCCCCCCAACAAGATTTGAACAAACTTGAATCTACCATACCTGAGGATGCTTCCACACTAGTTACAGCTTTTTTTCAAACTCATTTGAGCTTTCAGCTCAGGTGAGCAAAAAAGTGGTGGGAGCAGGTTGTCCTTTTTTTAACTCAAGAAAAACATTCTTTATTCTATATCAATTGTCTTCGACAGTAAAATCATATTTTGGCAGCAAATTTTTGGTCGGTGTTTCATATGGTTTAAATTATCTTCAGAAAAATATGCTTTTTGCAAGTAACAGGGTCAAACAATTCGTTCTAAACCTGGTTTAGTTTATACATGTATTCACTAAAATCTAAATAAATTTAAAGTCTTCAGAGAATAAAATCACATCACTGTAATCGTATTAAATATATAGTTATGTCTCATGTAGCCTTGTTTAGATAGTATAAATTAGGAACCAGCAAGTTTGTCGTAATTTACAAAATACCTCTCTTTTTATACAAGTTTAACTTCAAATTATTTGATATTTGGTCTAGATATAATCATAAAAACCACTGAAATAAAAAGCAATAATTTTATCTTCTAATTCGAAGTTTCTATAAATCTACTTTTTCTAAAGTCACATAATGCTAATTTACCTCCAAATTACTGATATTTCTTCCAATATCCCAATGGAAACGTGCTAGTTTGACAATTAGATAAAAACACTCAAAGGAACTAGCAAATCTTGATTATTTGTCTTGTATTCTTATTATAAACGTGCCAGTTTGACTTTATATTTAAATACCCGACGATTTTGAGTATGACGTCAGATGTATTGTTCACGTACTTTGTAAAATGTTCCATGGTAATTCTAACACAATGTTAAAATTCTTGATACTTCATCTGATACCATTAAAAGTAAAAACTAAAATAGTACACAGGTTTGTCTCCAGAATCGTAGTTCTTGGACCGATGTTTCATAATGATTTGACTGTTTACCTCGTAATACCAAATTTGAACTAATCCCCCTAATTATGTTTAGTTGAACTACTATCAAGTTGGCAATGCTAATAAGACACTATCCCCGGAATTTCAAGATATTCAGCTTTTTGCCTATTTCTTAAACAAGTACTCTACCTTTGTTTATCCTTGTGCACTGGTGGTAATAATCCCAACATAATTTATTTTATAGTGAAACTTTTTCAGGATCATAAGACACAAGAAGTATAAACAGTCATTATAGCATGCACAAAGAATAATACTGGTAGTTCATTTTGTAACTCAAAATTTGTTAAATCTCTGAGACAAAATGCAAAGATCGATTTTTGAGATTATTGTTAACTATCAACATCACTATCTTTCCCAAAAATATTTATATTTATGGAAATATTCATAGGTGACCACATCTACTTCTTTGATTAAAATAATTTTCATCATCAGGTACACTCTTTTTCCAAAGTACGTCGTTGCAAACCACCGTTTTGGGTAAGCCTGGGTGGGAATGTTGCACGTCACATACTCATTATATTAATTCTATAAATGCAAAATGTAAGTTTAATCCATGTACACCTAGAATACTAGATGGAAAGAATCGATGTAAATCACACGTGAGTTACAGACGATGTCAATATAAGTATAGATACTAGAATATATGCAAATACTTGAAAGTGCAACTGTTCAATTTTAAAAGTATTTGAAAGTTTTAATAGTGGCGAAATTAAAAAAAAAGTGAAATAAGATAAACCGAAACTAAGTATTAGATTCTCGGGATAATATCTGGTCAGAGAAAAAAATACAGGGCTAACATTGCAGACTTGTGCATTCTATAAAAGCTTTTAACTGTCAAAGCGCTATATTCTACAAGTATTACAACAATGAAGAACATAAAAAGACATTGGTCTGAAATCCTGGCTTTTTAAACGATTTTGATATTTTCGCTGGCAAGTAAAATATCAAAATCGTTAAAAAAAAGCCAGGAAAACGTCAGATACATGTATTTCGCAGTAATACTTTAATAAAACATCCATTGAATATAAAATACTGATGTTTTGAGCCTGTTTTTGGGAGTTGATTTTAATCAACTCTCCTATGCATTTACTCTGACAAACCGAAAGTGAAACTGTGTTTGGACCAAAGCACAAATCATCGCCGCTGACAAGACTTAGTTCTTGAAAATAATTGATAAATTCGAAATAATGTACGCTAAAGCTTTTTTTTTCAAGGAAACTTATTTATAAATACCTTGAACATAGCCAGATTTTAAATGGTACGAACAATTTGTTGTAGTTTTATGTATTCTTACGCCAGAGTTCAATATATCTCGTTCAACTCGACGCTCGGCTGTCTCCGTAAATCTCCGACAAGCAGAGAGTCTCTCTTGCTTGTCGGAGATTAACGGCGACAGCCGAGCGTTTGGTTGAACGAGACGAGAGTTCAATATTGCTTGGATCCCTAAATTTTCCAGAAATATATATATCACTGATATATAGTTTGATTGAATTAAATTAATTCTATCTTTAAACATTACTTAACATGATTCATATGGGGTTTTATCAACATTCTTGTGTCGAAAAAGTCCGAAAATTCATACTATAAAAATGTGCGTAATTCAAATACAGATTAGTTCTAAACTACCTGCACTTATCATGCAAAATAACATATCATTGAATTTTGAATAAATAAACATCGATAAAATCAACTCTCGTTGGTTCTTCGATACTTTGATTATATATCTTATTCAGGTGCTTTTCAGTACAATTATTATAAACAATACCTTAACAAATGGGGGGGGGGGGGGGGGGAGGGTTCCCATCGGAAAATTTTGCTGGATCCGAGCATGTTCTACTTCATATACCGTGTTATTAGAATATTTGACAAATAAAATTTCGTTTTGAACTTGAACGCCCTCATTTCAAATATAAGGTCAACTTTTTTAATTCCGACATGTATATCATTCCACTCAGGCTGACACGTTTAATGCAATGTTCTCATATGAAACAATTTAGCACAAGTTTGAACATACATCAGTTTCAATTTTCACTTATGAGTATCAGTAATACAAATAACAAAATGAGAAAATATATTCAAACGATTCCTATGTCGAATGTTTAATTTTGCATTATTCAATGAAATGCGGTTTGATCAGAGACATAAATAACTGTCTCTAGTTTGATTTATTAAAATTTCGTTCATTTTTATGCACTTTGCCAACAATTAATATAAATATTTAAAAACAAATTAAGGATGTCATTTGTATTAGATCGACCTTGCTTCAAACAAGAGAGAGAGAGAGAGAGAGAGAGAGAGAGAGAGAGAGAGAGAGAGAGAGAGAGAGAGAGAGAGAGAGAGGGCGGGCGAGGCGAGCGTTGAAGTTCACGGGCCTCGTGTTCTCTCGCGTTCTCGAGAAAGTTCGCAAAGTAAATGAGATCGACTTCCGGTAAACATATGCATGAGTTTGACAATTTGACTGTTTGTTTGAAGTGAGTTTGATTGCCTTCTAAATGTTTTGAAATGATTTCAATTGACTGAAGTAGGAAAAAGTATTTTGTTATGCTACATCAAACTGTCAAAATGCATTCTATCAAAATGACTATCATCATAGCTTTGAGAATTTGCTATTGCCAGATATTTAGGTATATCCTTAAATTCACTTTAGGATAGTAGGCAGCTCCATGTTCGAATAACCTGATGGATGCACTGGGAGCTACATGTATATGTATAGTTCCTTAATCTGTTAATTATAGTATAGTACTGTTTAACCTTTAATCAGTTAATATTCACAAAATATTCTGTGAAAATAGTTATAGTGTGTCTTTATTTTTTCCATCATTTTTTGATGTTTTTAACGAAACTTATCTGTCAATTAAGTACAACTGAAATTGATTAAAGGGAAAAAATCCAAGCTTCACCGACAAGTCATCTGATTTTATCAAAATCAACTCACTGGAACAAAAACAAATTTCTTGCTGAGATAATTTATGGAAATGTTGACATATCTTGTCTCACAGGAGTTTGAATTACGCATAGCTCATGGGTCAGTCAATAAAGTAAGTTTTTTGGCTTTATTGATAAAAATTCAAACTCCTGTGCTTGTCTTCATTCACTTATTCACTTGGGACACCTTGTACAATTTTTTTGAAGTTATGGTCTGGGGTACTTTCATGTTGTTTGAAATTCAATATCCCTGTAGCCTTTAATTTTGACTGTAATATATTGAAATCTGAGATGATAGAGGGGGAGTTTCCTTTAATTGCTACTCTCTATTCACCTCGCAACCTTGTTGTTCATCAAAATTAATTCTTTTTATCCTCATAAATATTATACTTTGTATAATTGCATCCCTTCTGAAATTGTACATTTTCGTCTTCAGACAACTGAAGACAAGACCATTGTGAAAGTTAATATAGACATTTCTCATTCTGTTTATTTTGAAAATGATGAAATAAATACATTGTGAAAATGATGCATGCCCATAAGGGACCGTTGATTGGTGAATAAAAATTGTATTTATTGGAAATCCTTTTCCATTTCCTGCATATAGAAATATTTGTTTTGTAGATTGAATGGGACTAAAACTAATTTGTTTTTGGGTGTTCAATTCTTTTTTTTCTTCCAGACTGATCTGATTGTGTGAGGAGGTCATCTTCTATTCACTACAAACGGATGACTTCTCCAGAATTCCATAAGAAAGAAGCATCCACAACTTTTTGTTATACAGGAATTTAACTTATTATTTCCAAAAATGTATGAGGTTTCAGTGCTGAAAGAAGGATACTGTCAACCAACGGCAGGAGGTACTGAAACTACTTGCATATATACATTTAAATAACAATGAATTAACAGTACCAGTAAAGAATTGACCACTTTAATTATCAAATGCAGCAACTATATGCTCAAAAATTAAATTTCAAGACCAATATGCCTAAATTTGAAAATGGATATTGTGTAATCAATAGAATTGATGGTGGCTCAACTTTCCTGGTATTCATGGGTAGACTTTTTTTTAAAGAGTTAGGAGAGTTTCCTAAATACTGTAACCAAATATCAACGCATCCACGAAATTACATCCCCACAAAATAGCAAAAAAACCACACAATCCACAAAAATTGGCCTGGACAAATTTAAGCGATTCCACAGTATTGGAGCTCATTTGATATGAAATTTATGTCAAAAATTTAATTGGTAATGGTGGTAACATTAACTGTCGTCAGTTACGGTATACCCTCTGAGTCAGAAACCAAAAGCATGAAATTAGATTTATTTTTTTAGAGCCAAAAAAACCCCAACAAACCAGTTTTATCAAAATCCCTCTTTAATATTTGCAAGCTGTCTTTCATTTTGATATATATGACACAACAGTGTACAGTAAATTATAATCAAAGTAAAAATGAGCTTATATTGAAGACTGTGGAAATTGTTCATTTACTTGTGTATATAGGTAAGAAGAAAACTTGCGGCAGTATCACTCTGATCAAGGGCCGCCACAACATCCTGGTGGACACAGGAAGTCCGTGGGAAAAAGACCTTTTGTTGCAAGGTACTGTAAACCTATTATATTTGGTGTGTATGATATTTGACGCGGAAATTAGTTTTTGAACAAGTTGGCATGGATTTGAATTGGCGTATTCCTTAATGTGACTATAATTTTTATACATATATGCATGGCATTTGGTGATATACTTGATTTAATGGAAGCCGCATTTCACCAAAATTGGTAAATAGAATACACAACCAAATATAGTGTATGTTTTAAAGTAAATGATTTTTATAAGACCATGTAGTTAAATATCTGTTAAATTATATCGAACGATGTTGGTTACTTTTCACTTTTGACATGTTACAGCCCTACAGGGGTGTAGGTTGAACCCCCTGGACATGGACTATGTGGTGTGTACCAGTGGTCATCCAGACAAAGTGGGCAACCTCAATCTTTTCACCAAGGCCAAACACATCGTCTCAGGAGTTCTCTGTTTCCAAGACAACTTTTTCCAGCATGCCTTTAAGCAGGTATACATGTGGAAGACCTACTGGTATTTTGAGTGTCAGTGGTTTTCTTATGATGATATACAAATATATAAAATCATGAATGGTTTCAGGAGAATGTTCAGAAGTATAGACCGTTTTTGTTTATTTTATACCCATAAAATATTCTTTTTTGATGATGTTAAATTTTTTTAGTGGGATTTGGATCACCACACCATGGTTTTCTGGATCTGTATTTACTCTAAGAAAAAGATGATGTAGTAATTACATGTATTGGTTTTTAATCCAGTTAAAAAATCATCCTTTGAAATGTGTGTGGTTCATTTAGTGAATCTTTTATTATTGATCTTTTAAAATAGCTTGTTATTAATTAATTTAGCTAATACATATAATGGAAGGGTATGTAACTAGACTCAGCTTTTCAAATCATGTTTTATTGATTATATGATATACCGTAAATATGATATGAAACTATTTTTTCTAAGTTTGTTCTAATTGTCTACAAGGGACATAACACATGATTCAATTTTTTCACAACTTTTCCCTGGATTTTTTGTTTTACCCCCAAACAATTAATAAATGTAGTGATTCATACATGTTTCTAAACTCAAAATAAGCTTCAATTATATCTACTGGTAATGCAAGGGAAGCGACTGGCACCAATATGATAGTTGCACCAATACACCAATTTGTACAGTGTTTGATATTCATTGTAGTGTTGTTGATGGTGCATCATTTTTGTGCTGGCTGGAGACACAGGCAAGGCTTTCAATGTTACAGTATAACTGTTATTGTTTTCTTGATGTTTGAAACAAATCTAGTAAATAGTAATAGTCTAGATTATGTGCTCCTCCAATGCTCAAGTTACAGGCTAGTGTTCCAGTGTATACTCCTCCAACCCTTTTTTGTAAGCATGTATGCATACTGCTGATTTTTGGTTGTATTGTGAGGTATTATCCATATGTAAATGTTTCGTCATCTTGATCTGCAAAGGCAAAAAAAAAAAAAAAAAAAATTGTTAAGAGGAGCCTATTTGTAAAGTGCTGTAAAGACAGAAAGAAAAAAGAAATCAATTTGATAGCACACAGCTAAGGAATGCATGCACACACCCACTTTTCCGCTTGCGAACCTAAGTGTATTGTTATATCCCCTATCCATTTCAGTGCCCTCTTCCCAAACTTAAACTAAAAGAACTGAATTGAAGAGTACGCTAGGGGAGGGATAAATATATATGGTCAAGGACTTTTTAGACCTTTTTATGTTGTTTCTGCATGCTCAATACATGGGCATGCCAATAACTTTGAATGATTATGTGTAAAATTAACTTGGACTCCATAGCACAATTTTTCAAGCATGTAAGTTTCAAGTATGTTTAGGACATTTGAGTAATTTACATATTTGCACTTCTTCATTATAGCCAGTTTTCAATGAATTCCAACTTAGTACTTAAAAATTCCTAAAGACATATCATGTATTGCTTTGTTATCACGATTTATCATTTATGTGCTGATTTAAGCTTAGTGGGGCAGAGGTATAAAACAAGTTTCCTCTTAACTTAAAATTCATATATTCAGT
Organism: Magallana gigas; assembly: GCF_963853765.1. Classification (NCBI taxonomy): domain Eukaryota; kingdom Metazoa; phylum Mollusca; class Bivalvia; order Ostreida; family Ostreidae; genus Magallana; species Magallana gigas. The sequence continues at coordinate 13,991,550 of NC_088860.1, read as the reverse complement.
TTTCAATTGACACAGGGCATTCCTTATGAAATAGATGAAGATGTTGAGGTGGTTTCTACTCCGAGTCAGTCTGGATCTGATGTGTCAGTCATAGTTAAGAATACTCCACTAGGAACAGTGGCAGTGACAGGTTAGTATACTCCGAGTTGTCTGGATCTGATGTGTCAGTCATAGTAACTAGGAACTATGGCAGTGACAGTTTAGTACACTGGGGGTCAATCTGGATCTGAGACTGACATATCATTATAGTAAAGAATACTCTACTAGGAACTATGGCAAGGACAGGTTAATATAATCTGAGTCAATCTAGATCTCCTTAAGGAACTGGAATATTCTTGGCAGTGACAATTTAGAACACTGGGAGTCAATCTGGATCTGACATATCAGTTATAGTAAAAAATACTCCACTGTGAACTGTGGCAGGTTAGTGTACTTCCAGTCTGTCTGGATCAGATGTATCAGTCACAGTAAAGAGTACTCGACTAGGAACTGTGGCAGGGGCAGGTTAGTACACTGGGAGTCAATCTGGATCTGAGACTGACATATCATTATAGTAAAGAATACTCTACTAGGAACTATGGCAAGGACAGTTAGTATAATCTGAGTCAATCTGGATCTCTATTAGGATCTAAAGTAACTGGAGTATTCTTGGCAGTGACAGGTTAGTATACTGGGAGTCAGTCTGGATCAGATGTGTCAGTCATAGTAAAGAATACTTGACTAGGAACTCTTAACACTGACAGTTTAGTATACTCCGAGTCGGTCCCAAAAAGTAAACGACTCAATTGGAGTAATTTGTCACACAGGAAACTAAATCAATTACATTAGAAAGTATTACTTGTTTATGGGTATGATTTCCTTACAGTGATTTAGTTAAAAAAAAACAGAAAAAAAAAAACCCACTTGTGGAAAACCCTGTAATATATTTACCGTCAGTTTGTTGAATGTTGTTTAACAAACCTGTATCTATTATTGTAGGAGGACTGTTTGAGTGCTATGAGGATTTGGAGGACCCGAGTTTGTGGCAGGATAACAGTGAGGACCCCGAATCCCAGGAGCAGGGCCGGATAGACATGTTACAGTTGGCCAATCACATCGTCCCCGGCCACGGCAAAATGTTCCAGGTCCCCGAAAACTACAAGAAGCATCTCAGGGTTGTTATGTATACAGAAGAACACTACGAACAAACCATTGGCAATAAAACCACTTCCAGCCACCAAAGCGAGTATGTCGTCTTTGAGAAAGATGATTGACAGGTGTCCGTCCAGTAAGAAAGGGTAGAAGAGGGTTCATCTGCATAGATAGTACCACTTTAAAAATATTTCTTTTGGTGTAATTTCGTTTTCCTGATTTGTTCAGTGTTGTGATAAAAGTTAAATAATTTGAAAGGTTGTAAATGTTAATTTTTTTTTTTAATTAATGAAAAATGTTGAATTTCACTACAATAATGACCTAAAAGGAAATAAATATAATTATACTAAATCTTATATACATGTAGATTAAATCTTGTATTATACAATGTAATATTTAAATAGCTTTAAGCTTTGGTGTGTAAACAAGAAATGTTTTATTCTTGGATTGTGTGGTGTTTACTGTGTATTTATCATTTGATGTCTTTCATATTTTATTTTTATATCTAGGATGCTCTTCTACGTGTATATACAAATTATGGAATGCTATTTTCTATTTTCTAGAGGAAACTATATTTTAAGGGCTAGCTGTAAAGGCCCGCCAAAAATGAACATTCTGAATTGATTTAAAACCCAACAATGTTCAATGTCTCCTTTTAATTAGATTTCAAAAAGTGCTTTATTTCTAGTACATGCATATAAGATACTGCAAGTGTAAAGAAAAAATTGCACAAATGTTTTTGATTGAAAACTCTTTTACAGTCACAAAGCAATGAATCTATGCATAATTGCCTTTAAAAAATTGATTTCTATTGGGCTGAAATTGTCTCTTATTTTATACAGCCTTTTATTATACCCCCGCAAACGAAGTTTGGGGGGTATATAGGAATCACCTTGTCTGTCTGTGCAAAATTTGTGTCCGATCCACATCTTTCTTAGGGAGAAACATTGGAAGTTCTTACTTCACACAAAGATTGCTTCTGACCTAAGGGTGTGTCATGATCTTGAACCAAGGTCATTCGGTCAAGGTCACTGGCAGAAAAAGTGCACAATTCATTCCTGTCCATATCTTATGGACAAAAATGGAAAGTTCTTAATTCACATAAAGATTGCTTATAACCTGAGGGTGTGTCATGACCTTGACCCAAGGTCAATTGAGGAAGTTCAAGGTTATTGTTTAGAAAATGCTTAATTCCTTTCTGTGTCATGTCTTGCATTAATGGAAATAATAAGAAGCTTAAATTTGACATGAAGCTTGCTTATCTCAGGCCACATAAAATTATATTTAAGATTCTCATTTCCGTCTCTCTGAAAATGGCCTGCCCTGATGTATTTTTTTGGGGGGGCGGGGGAATGTGGAAAAAAAAAATTCGGAATAAAATCGGGCTCAGTATACTAATAATTCAAACTGTTTATATTAAATGGCTGCTTGACATGTAGATTTTTGTTTGATTCGAGTCATGTTTGTTAACATAAGGATGCAAACGTCCTCATGCATTAACAATTAACTTGAGATAGAAATTAATTTGTATACTAATATTAGCATTAACAGTTTTAAAAAATAGAGCACTTATTTATAGAAAGTGGATGGTGAAATAGATTCATCCAATATTTTCTATAATAGAAAAAATACACAAGTTATGGTTTTTTCTTAGCAGGGGGTATCAATTGTGAGCTAGCTCACAGTACCTCTAGTTTATAATATATTGAAGTATTTTTCAAAGTTCAGTGTCCAAGTATGCAAAATACCTCACTAATAATATTTGTATTTTTGAGTTTATTTTTTCTCTTCATCGTTAAAAACCATGATATGCTGTATGTAATGGCTACAAAATTTATATGTAGGTGTATGTGGCTTGAACCTGCAACCAATAGGCATGATGATCTATGCAGTTTTAGGTGATTTAATAATAACAAGAGTTTGTAAAGAATGTTTAAATAGAATTTTTTTTTAACAATCAGTGATATTAACTACCGGGTATTTATTGAAATGAGGACATCTGTGATAGACTTGTAAAGTTACAAATAACACTGTAATAGTATGATATAAAACGATCACTGTCTCAGAATTTTTTGTAAGGTTTTTATAGTACGTGTACTGTACATTCATTACTATATAATACAGTATTTGTGTGATGACAACTTGATAGTTCCATTGATTATCTTTATTGTCTTTACACTATGAATATTTCTTTACATATACTGTTATATTTACATGTACAGTATTTATTGTGTATTACACCATTTTTTTCTCTCAATTGTGTAAACTTATAAATTGAAGCTACAATGAATAATGACAACAGATGCAATATTCTTATGAAAATATGGTTTGTCAATATCATGTGCATGTACATCAAAATAATGTGCCTTAAAGTTTATATTTAATATTTTTTGTCTACAGCATTTCTTTGAAGTATATTTTTGCTATTATATTAAAGATGTTGCATTTTGTGAAACTTGAAAGGACTTTTTTTTTCCCCTCTCCATCAAAACAGTGTTATTATCATAGGTTTAAGGGGCATGTCACGATTTTGGTCAAAAATTATTTTTTTTCGATTTTAATGTTTATAATGCTTCAGAAAGGCATTCTTAATAGGCGACCAGAATTTGAGTGTCATTTGTTGAGTTATAAGCAAGTTACAGAGCTTACAATTCTTTACTATGTAAACAATGCTTTTGTTTACACTTTGAATGATGAAGTGAAAATTCCAGTTTTAGACCGAAAATGAATGTGTAAAGCGTTAGGAACTGTTTATTTATGTTATAAATGAATAAGAAGGTAGAAAAATCTTCTTGAAAAAGATCTTTTCTGGTATATTGAACATATGTAAACAAAAACATGGCAAGAGCCTTGTTTACATGAAAAAGAATTGTGAGCCCTGTATCTTGCTTATAAATAACTCAACAACTGTCTCTCAAATTTCATTTGATCATTAGAAATGTATTCCTAAAGCATTGTAAATAAAAAGAGAAAAATAAAATTTGACCAAAATAGTGATCATGCCCCTATAAGGAGGCTGTAATATATATGGTACTCCAACAGTTTAAGTTAGCTACCGGTAAGTCCCTTCTCTCTACATGTAATGCGGCACCCAGTCAAAGGCATCTGGATGTAAAATCTCCTTGTTATGTAAGGGGTTGGTACTCCTTCATGCGGGATTCTTTTTTAAATTCCCTCTATTCCTTATATTATGCAAGACAGCTAGTGAAAGGCATCACTAACAGGTTATTAGTTTGGGGGAAGTTTGTACTCCTACCAGAATTTTTTTTTTGGATAATGCTGTATGCTCCTTCTATATGAGGCACCATGATAAATGTTTCTTGCTGTGAACGCTTGGCACGTTATTGGGTCAAGAAGGTTGTACTCCTACAAGTAAAATTTTGAGTTCTCCTATAGTGTGGCATTTAGTCAGTCACTGAACCCAATATATAGAACGTGTTGTTGAACGACTTAAAAGAATGCATTCTATTAAGGCGTAAAGTTTCCAACAAGTAAAGAATAGTGGACAGACTAACATGGAAAAGAACAGGTATGAACAATCACATGTACCCCTTGTTTTTCTTCATGATGGCACAAAAATAAAACTCGCTGCAATCATGACAATCATGATGAAAATTTTATTTCAACCTAATGAACCATGTTCAGTTATTGTGTTCACACATAATCGCAATAGTAACACAAAGAGTCTGTGACATGTTTAAACCTAGGACATGAAATTGAGACATCATAACAAACCACAAAATGGTGGTTTTTCACAAATAAGTCCATTGAAATTGGGCAAGAGTTCTCTTTTCCAATGAGAGTTGACGTGTATATGGCACAAGTTTAAACAACTAAAATGCTAACCTAGCATATTGGTCTATGAACACTTTTGATTACAAAATAATAAATGCACACGAATTCCCCCGTTAAATTTCAAGTACAGTTCTTGTGTATTCATTAGTAAACCACATTTGCAGTAAAAATACATGTACATAAATGGATGTTAAGCAGCTTCACTTGATTTGCGTGTCATGATAAATACTAGCTGCAATAATGTAGCCCTCTCCGATTTTTTATATCTGATGTTTACTGGAGAGGGCTACAATTCCATAGGATCTCCGTAATGGTGCAAAATTAATTTTTTAATGCGACTGACTTCGGTCTGAAATGATCGATTTTATATTTGACTTCCTTTAGATAAAATGATTTTTTAATTCAGGTTGAACAAACTAACCGTATATAAATCAAAACCAGATAAAACACATCAGCATGTTTACCAGTCGTCTTTTTCAGCAGCCATGACAGTTCTCGCGTGATTTTATGGGATTTACGCTTGGAGTTTTGATGGGCTTGATAACATGAATGTCAGTGTAAATAATCGATCTTACCTCGTTCTATCACTAAAAAATCATTTAAGGAAATGGTATATAAAGGAAAATTCATATTTACCGCGTTAATTATGTTTAAAATAGGGGAATTCCTATATTCAGTTCAAGATCCGCTCCTAAATTCTCATTGGCTGTCCCAAAATAAAACCGGTCAAGGTCAGTAAACATGGCGGACAAATTCAACTTGCGTTGTTGACATACACGAAAAATAACCGATATATGGACTATACTTGATATTTTTGGATTAAATTATGCCATAGACATCCACAATATTTGAGTTCAGGTAAGAAATGCAGATGTTATTGTCATTTATATACGATTTGAGACGAAATCGTTGCGGGAGTGAATCACTCCCGCACTTGCACCATTACGGAGATCCTATGGAGTTGTAGCCCTCTCCCAAAAAAAAAAAAAAAAAAAAAAAAAATCGGGAGAGGGCTACATTATTGCAGCTAGATAAATACTGGCAACATATAAATGGGTATATACTTATTAACAAAGTAATAACATCATCTGGTGAAAATTCAATTTGGTTATAAAGTCCAATAGCTCTTAATATACTCAATGAATATCACATTGACTCATTGATATTGGAAATTAGCAGGAACCTTTTGTTATGATACAGAATGGGCACACAATATGTAGGTTGAATGTCATGAATCTTAATAAACTACCTGTACATGTATTTATATAAATCAAGGAATGTAAATATCAAGATGAGGACGAATAGTGTATGCATTGTATGCTTAATAACAACTAATGATAAAATATACTTCGACATACAGAATACAGGTTAATTAAAATTCAACACACTTAAAAAAGATTTGTCCAAATTATATAAATTTTCATATAAATGACAAAGATGTTAATGCACATTTTAACAATCCAGGGTGTTTCCAACATCTTTATGGTTTACTAAAATGGTAGAAGCATTTTGCCAGGGTAAAACTCAACAATGGGAATGTACAATAAATTAACAAGCTTTCGAATGAAATATTCAATATTAGTAGCATATGGATTAAGTTTAAAAAATTATTTTTTGACCAAATCTGTTACGGTTCCATGTACTTTAAATGCACCAAAACCTTTGACTTTTTAAGAGGTTCCCATGAATTACGTGTACCAACATGACAGAATCCTTCATTCGATCCTTTACCCCTATTAAAGTAACCTAACCCAGATGTAAATATCTGAGATTTGAGCCTTACATTTTTGAATGATCATACATTCATAACACTATAAGAGGGTTTTATCAAGACAACACTATAGGTTTTAAGGTAGGATTGCAACTTGCATAATCATCACAAAGCACTTCATAAAATAGGCTAGATGTCTCAGGACGTTTTTTGTTTTTGGTTAATTCTCCTCGATCACTACGTATTCACTGAGGGTCGTCGCATGATTTCCGACCTGATGGAACTCCTCATGGTACATCACCACCCGCATGCTCCTCTTGTAGTCCTCCGGTACTTTGAACATTTTGCCGTGCCCAGGAACAATGTAGTCAGCTTTTTTCAGGACCTCTATTCTCCACTGTTGTTGTAGTTCTGGGTTTTCACTGTTGTCCTGCCATAGACTTGGCTCTTCAAGGTCCTCCAAACACTCGAATAAATCACCTACAAGCCAGAATTCTTTCAAACTTTAAATAAAAAAAATTGCCTGCATGGCAGAATTTTTTGGTATGAGGTTAAAAGTGCATATTTTTAGAACACACTTTTGGTTTTTTTTGGTAAAAATTATGAACAGACTTATTTATACTAGTATAGCCATAAACCAACATGAGATAAAATTTCACATGGCCCACAAATAATTGTAACAATGTCTGACTATAAAATTTTCTTGTCACATAACCAGTCCATCAATGTCTTGTAAATTTGCTTAAGGTAACTTATTTGGACTTTTTCATGAACATCATTATACCACAAAAAGTTTGTAAAATAAATTGCAAAATAAGGTTGTACAAATAATGGTTATAACTATGCATTCATTCGGATTTCAAAATCTCAAATGCCTAGCTTTAAAATATGGAAACTTTTTTTTTCTTATGCAACCATAACATAGGAAGCTTCCAAATAAATTCATTGCCAGAATTACATTTTCCAGTTACCTGTAACAGCGACCGTTCCCAGACCTGTGTTACTGACAATGACCGAAATGTCTGCACCTGTGTGTCCAGGTGTTGGGACCACCTCAACATCATCATCAATCTCGTAGGGAATTCCCTAAACACATGAATTGTAATATAGCTTTATTTTACAATAAAATGAATTGAAATTGAGTTCATTTACTAGTTGATTTCAGTGTTGGTGGCATACACTGGTGTACACATACTTTTATATCCACATATAATGTACATGTAAGAGTGAGAAGTTGCATTTCATTTTGAGGAGGCCAATTCAAGGTTAAAAACTACAATTATAGCAAAACTTTTTTAAAAACAATTTACACCAACCCTAGTGTATTTGCAAAGTTTCAAAAAAATCTACCATTTAGTTCTTTTCAGGGGCCATCTCAAAAAAAACCATAGGTAATCATAGATTACTAAACTCACCGAGACGGAGCATCACCCTTATGAGACATCACCTTCATAAGACCACCTTTATCATTTTAAATGAAAATCATACTTTATGATCTTGGATATTCATGGATTCTGTTTTGACAAAATATCGTATATCATCTGATAAATTTTTTTATGATAATCATATGTTCATATGTTAATCAATACAATGATATAAAATTAAATATTGCATCATGTCATATTTCTAATATAATATATATCATATAATAAATAAAATACCGTAATAAACAATAATGAGATTTGATATTGTAACGTATGATATGACATTGTATTGTGTTATACCTTATTGTATTTGATCACATAATACAATATCATAAAATATAATACAATATAGTATCATATTACAATATCATATTACATAATACATCATAACACTGAAACATGATATTATATTGTATAATATAGAATGATATTGTATTGAATGACACTGAAACATATTTGATACATTATATGATATTATATCATATAATACAATATAATTTGATTCCAACATTGTATCTTATCAAATGATACAATATTATGTGATATGGTAAAATATTATAAAATACATTATTATATTATACATATTGCATCATATGACACAATAAAATATATAACAATATCATATAATACAATTTCATGTGATATGATAATATATCATATAAACCAATATCATATCATACAATATCGTATGATACAATATTATATAATATTACAATATCATATAATACAATTTCATGTGATATAATTCTATATTACTGAAACCAATATCATATTATACAATATTGTATGATACAATATTATAGAATATACAATATTGTATCATAGGATACAATATAATATTTTGCAATATCTTATGTAATTGTATCATGTGATAAAATAATAAATTAAAAATACAAAATAATATTATACAATATTGTATCATAATATACAATACTATACATAACAATATCATGATACATAATCATATCATAAAATATCAAAAAAATTGATACATTATCATATCGTATCGTATAACTTTTTATAATATAACATATGATATCATATTGTATCATATCAAACAATATTGTTTCATATCATACAATACTTTATCATAGGAATCATGTTATATCATTTATCAACATACACATCTTATCTATCGAGCTGGTTTGAGTGAGGTAGGAGATTTCTTTAGCATCCTTGATAATGGAGATCAGGCTCTGCTTCTGAAGCAACCTCTGCATTTAATTTATAATAAAAAATAATAATAATTATAATATAATCAACTATGCAAGCTATCATCTATAAAACATGTGACCTGTTCCAAAAAACTAAACCTCATCCAGCATCCGAAACCTATGGCTCAGATTCAGCATTCAAGCCCATCAGGTGCATTTGTAACATAAGACGCATCATCCATGCAATTTTGGTGAAGTTTGGACCAGTAATAACTAAGATATCATCATCAGAGGGCACTAGCAATTAAAACCTTATCTTCCTCCAGCATCCGCAACCTATGGCTCAGATTCAGCATCCATGCCTGTCAGGTGCATCTGTATCATAAGACACACCATCCATTCAAGTTTGGTGAAGTTAGGACCAGTAATAACTAAGATTTATTTTTTAGCATCCTTGATAATGGAGATCAAGCTCTGCATCTGAAGCTACCTCTGCGATTCATTCATATTACAGTTAAATCAACTATGCAAGTTTGAAATAGTACTTTCATCTATTAAGCATGTGACCTGTTCCTAAAAACTTAACTTTATCCAGCATCCGAAACCAGACTATGCATTCAAGCCTGTCAAGTGCATCAGTATCATAAGACACACCATCCATGGAAGTCTGGTGAAGTAAGGACAAGTAATAACTAAGATATCATCATCAGAGGGCACCTGTTTCAAAAACTTTATCTAACCAGCTCTTAAAACCTTAACCTCCTCCAGCATCCGAAACCTATTGCTCAGATTCAGCATTCAAGCTTGTCAGGTGCATCAGTATCATAAGACGCACCATCCATACAAGTTTGGTGAAGTTAGGACCAGTAGTAACTAAGATATAATCATCAGAGGGCACCTGCAACAAAAACTTAACCAGCTCTAAAAACCTTAACCTCTTCCAGCATCCGAAACCTATTGCTCAGATTCAGCATTCAAGCTTGTCAGGTGCATCAGTATCATAAGACGCACCATCCATACAAGTTTGGTGAAGTTAGGACCAGTAGTAACTAAGATTAATCATCAGAGGGCACCTGCAACAAAAACTTTAACCAGCTCTAAAAACCTTAACCTCTTCCAGCATCCGAAACCTATTGCTCAGATTCAGCATTCAAGCTTGTCAGGTGCATCAGTATCATAAGACGCATCATCCATGCAAGTTTGGTGAAGTTAGGACCAGTAGTAACTTAGATATTGCTATCAATGGGTACCCGCAACAAAAACTTTAACCTGCTCCAAAAACCTTAACCTCCTCCAGCATCCGAAACCTATAGCTCAGATTCAGCACTCAAGCCTGTCTGGTGCATCAGTATCATAAGGCACACCATCCAGGCAAGTTTGGTGAAGTACAGACCAGCAGTAACTAAGATACTGCTATCAAAGGGCACCTGCAACAAAAACTTTAACCTGGTCCAACAACCTTAACCTCCTCCAGCATCTGAAATTTAGGACCCAGATTCAGCATCCAAGTCTTTCAAGTCCATAGGTAGGTCCAGATGCATCATCCATGCAAGTTTGGTGAAGATAGGACAAGTAATAGCTTAGATACAGGACCTGCAACAAAAACTTTAACCAGGTCCGGACGCCGACGCCGACGCCGAGGGTATAGCATAAGCTCTCCTTGACTTCGTCTCGGTGAGCTAAAAACCCTAAATTACATTAACCGGTACTGTAGGAATACAGCAAAACTCGGTTATAACGAAGTCACTGGGACCTAAGAAATTACTTCGTTATATCCGTAATTCGTTATAACCGTTTAAGAAATTCATTAAATTTACAAAGCTGGGGATCCAAGATGACTTCGCTATATCCGTAAATTCGCAATATCCGTGTTCGTACTAAACGAGTTTTACTGTATATTAGAAATTGTCATTTTCTGCCCTTCAAAGCAGATTGAAAAATTCATATACAATAGCAATTTTCCACAAATTGCGATACTTGATTAGTAATATCATTTTCTACTTTTTATATGGAAAATACTACCGGGTAATATCTACCATCTGGTTTTTAATGGGGGTCATTTCAAAATATCAAAATGCACCCAATATTGCTATACATTTGGAGTATTACAAATGTACATTGTTACAAGATCAAACAGAGCAGGAAGAAAACCCACCGTTTTGAAGTCATGCATGTGATATTTGTCACCCTCACACACATCATAGGACAGGATGTGAACGGCCTTGTCAAACATACTCAAGTTCCCAACGTGATCCGAGTGGCCATGAGTGCACACACAGTAGTGGATCTTTTCTGGAGACAACCCATTTTTCTTCAGGCCTTAAAGACGGAAAAATGATTTTTTTGTACATAAATGAACCAGCATTTGTTGATAGGTGATCTGCAAATCTCAGTTCAGAATTCCCACTCTCTATGATTTGCAACATTTTTTTCTTTAAACACACACACATATACATACCATCTAGGATATGATCTCTATCCCACGGATTTCCAGTGTCTACTACTACATTTTTTGGCCCCTTAATCAAACTTATACTCCCACAAGCTCTATGATGACCTTTTGAAAGAAAAAAAATATATAAAGTACACAGTCTTCACTAAATCTTTTCAAACTAACATGGCAATCAGACCAAAAGTCTGTCAACTGTCAAAATATGCTGGCCCTCTAAATAATTTACTAGCCGCCATATATCCATGTGTATCATTAAACACATATTAAACAGATAACGAGAACTTATAACATTTCTTTTCTGTTCAGATCATTACCTTCAGTTGGCTGCTGGTCTGTAGCTCCCAGCTGAAAAAAATTGCATGGACATCCTGGAAGCTACAGTTCTGTATGTGGTATAAACTTGCAATTTACATCGCAAAAATAAGACTGCTCTTATTTTGGTCTGATTAACCTGTATTTTCCACACAAATTTTTCACAAATATCAATTACAAAAAATTCCTCCAGCATTTTACTATAGATATTGTCACTTTTTTTGCCTCCAATATTCCAACACTAGCCGCGTAAAGTGAAGTGGTGCAGTTTGTTTACATGGGAAAGTGGCAACTCTTGATCTGCAAGTGAATTTAACATACTTTTTTTCCAAGGTCGGTTAGCATGTCTAAGAGAAAGTCTGAGGCATGCAAAGGAACAATATCAGTGGTAAATTGTTTGCGTTTAATGGTCCTAATTTTTTCCACAAAATTTTTGTGTGGAAATAAGATTAATCAGTCCAAAACTAGCGCAAATTTTTCTGCACTGTAAATTGCAATTTTTTAACATTTTAATCAACATGTATGGGACTGTAGCTCCCAGGTCATCCATCCAAATTTTTTCAGACCAGGAGCTACAGACCTGCAGCTACCCCTGCAGTCTGACCAATCAACCAACTATATTGATATTAAATAAAAATTAAATTCACAGGTTGTTAAAAAAAAATACCAAAGGTACAAGGTTTTAAGTCATTATTTAGTTTAGAGTTAAAAAATTTCAAGATTTTTAAGTACTTTTTAGTGAAAATTATTTTATTGCACGAACTTGCCCCCATATTAAAATTAGGTGATGGCGTGCACCTAGAAATCATTCTTTTGATTGGCTGCAATTGTTTTCCATTTGCCCGGATGAAAGGAATCGAAAGTAAAAGTTCGAGGAATGAGGCCATATCATTTTTGAAAAATAAAATCGATCTTTTTGGAAAAAAATGAACTTTGTTTATATGCGACTTCCGGGATGCATAACATTTCGATCTTCTTCTAAACACCCGTGCGGAAAAATCGACACATAGAATTTTTTTAAACGAGTGTATTATTATGAAGAAAACATGTCAGAGTACTAGCCCCGGTGGTAAACACGATGCGCTTTTTCTATAGAAAAACGTCATCCGCGATGAACGAAAAAGTCCCATTTGGTAGGTAAAACAGGTATACCATTTGGGCATTTAACCACCAAATGGGACTCAAACCACCAAACGGGGGGTTGTGCGCAACCTGTTTACCGGTAGATACATACCTTGACCTTCTGATTTGCTGTATCCTTCTTTCAACACAATAACTTCATATGATGACATCGTGTCCAACCTCTGTAATCAAAAGATTGACCATTGACCAGAGACATAAATAACGTTATTTATGTCTCTGCATTGACAAAAAATAATTCAGCTAATCAGCTCGTAATTAATATGCTACCCACAGGGGCTCGTCACGAAGTTTTTCAACCTTTTATATATACCACCTCTATACTATAAAATACATAGTACATATGTATTTTATAGTATAGAGGTGGTATATATAAAAGGTTGAAAAACTTCGTGACGAGCCCCTGTGTGCTACCTTCAAAGTGAAAGCAAAGAATAAATTATTATTTTGTCTGTCGTCAGCCCGATTACACCATAATAATTATAAAATTATCATCAAAGTGATAAATATATACAACTAATAACAAAACCCTCATCAAATAACATTAAAGTTAATGTCCATACATTACCTTTCCGGCGTCTGCTCAAACGAGAAACTGCGAAGTTTCGACAGATTTCTTTGTGGGTAAATAGCCTGTTCGTAGAATTTTCTGGAAAGTACGAGTTTCACATAAAAACCAGTGGGTCGATTTTGTACTTTCCTTTTATATTAATTGATAATCATTAAAAAAAAGGAATATTTTTTGTTTATTAGCTTTATTTGAGCTACTGTTCTGCATTAAACTGAAAAAAGGGATGACTATTTTCAAAGGACCTTACTAAAGGTCTGAATGTCAAACGACCTGAATGACCTAAACACCTCCTAACGAATATCGTGAGAAATATTTCATTTAAAGGCATTTTAAAGGATTTTTCAACACTCATTTTTATTTTCTTTATTAAATACCAAGTACTGTAATCATTATAAGAAACAACTAGCAAACAAACGTTGTTTAAAAACCGGTAACACATGAGAGAAGAATTTTGGAATCCCGATCCCGAGCAATTTTATCGATTTTAAAATGTGTTACTACGAAAGCCCATTGAACCCATTTTCGACTTTTTCGTAGGTAAAAAAAAGAAAAAAAATCACGAATAAACGCAATACATTCGCGATATAACACAATTTTTTCGGCAAATTAACGCGAAATTATCGCGTTACTTTTGCGATATTACGCCAAACTTTCGCGAATAAACGCCAAATTTTCACGATATATAACGCGAAACTTTCGTGAATAAACGCAAAACTTTTGCGATATAACGCGCACCTTTCGCGAATAAAAGCGAAACTTTCGCGATATAACTCATAACTTTCGCGAATAAATGTTATTCTTGTCTCTGGTCAAACATATTGAAAATATTGAACTAAAACAAATTTAATTCAATGCTCAAACATTTACACTTGTATAGGTGCTTTCATTTAAAATTTGTTCATTGTATCGACAAACTATACACAAGCCAGTAAAACGCAAGGCCGGGGGTGCTTTTCTGTTACTACAGTAAATTTTCCTTTAGATGCTGGTCTCCCAACACTTTTTCATGTTGTAAGGTCTAACATTGGCAAATTCCATTTTTTAAGCATTAAATATTAGCCTTTTTTTGCTTATCTTTTTTTTAACCCCCCCCCCCCACCCCCAACTTTTGAAACCGTTTCTACGGGCCTGTATACAGCATAATATAAAAAGGGCTCAAGTTACAATTATTTTAAAGTTGATCAGACATCAAGAGCTACATATAGATTTGTGTCATTTTTTATGTTTACCACTCATTAGAATATGTATTACATATTTAATTTGCCTATTTTTTCTGTAAAAAGAAAATACTTGAGATTTTGAATTGGTACCAGTTTTTACTGGTCTATATGTTCTACATTTGGCTACCATTGGTGGAGATGGTACTGAAATGTGTGTGCAGAAGAATTCTAAAAACAATAATGACAAATGTCAAGGACAGTCATTGAAAGTAAGTTGAATTTAAACATTAAGGTTATTTGCGAGTTATTCTAGTATTAACATGTTTAGCAAGATTGATGTAAACTCAATGACTTGTTATTCAATCGTGATGTATGTTTACTCTTTACAGAGAAAATCATCCTCACAATGTCAGGGGTCCTGAGGCCACGAGTGGACTCAGGACCCCTGACATTGTGACGTTATATCGCGAAAGTAACGCGTTTATTCGCAAAAGTATCTCGTTTATTCCCATACATTTCTCGACATTTGCGAAAGTAACGCATTAATTTGCGAACGTTTCGCGTTATATCGCGAAAGTAACACGTTTATTCGCGAAAGTTTCACGTTTATTCGCGAAAGTAACGCGTTTATTAGCGAAAAATATTTATACCTATAAAATGAGCTCCATAGGCTTTTGTACGTTACTTTCGTATTATAGCGCGAAAGTATTGAGAATATGGCGCAAAAGTATCGCGAGATCGCGAAACTTCTGAGAATAAAACCCGAAATTTTGAAAATTAAAACGAACGAAAAACTTTCAGAATTTAATGCATTTATACACTGTCAGTCGTGCAAAAAGCAACATTTTAAGGTTAATATTGTTATACATTTACATCTACCAAGTATTATATCCTCTATTTCTTGCGGAAACTTATAGTTAATTCATAGCTCCATAGAAACAGCCGACTGAAATCTACACGCTCCATTGAAATCTACTAACTTTTCATAATCAATTATATAAATTAGCTAAAAGAAAGATGTTAATATAAACAATAAAATGCTTATGTTATGGGTTATGAAGGTAGCGATCATTGCATGCAGAATTTTTTTTTACATAACCCGCATATATATTTTTTCTGCAATGTCGCTACCTTCACATCCCGAATGAATCAATAAACCACAGGGGCCCAGTTGTCAGACACTGAAAATTATTTATAACAATTTATTTCCGAATTAAAACATATACATAAATGGTCATCCAATATAACTATGTTCCATGGTATTTAGATAAAATCCATCGTTAAAATTGACCTTTATCGTCGTTTTAAAAAATGTGTATCATATGTTCATGTACATTAACAAAAAGTACATGTATATTGAAATTTAAGACCATTTATGTATACGTGTATTTTTTTAATCAGGAATAAATTGTTACAAATTTCAGTATCTGACGACCGAGCCGCTGCGATATAAACAGAAATAAATCACTGTAAAAAAGTCCTTAAAAATTTGTTAGTCTATCAGTCTATTAAAGAATTATTTATTTAGCTCTACGTACCTATTTTTTTTTTAGCGTTAACCATGGTGGCTACAGCTAATGGCATGTACATGTTTTTGCATCCACGATTCCGATCAGTCAGAAGTCAGAATCTTAAAGGGACTTGGACACGATTTTAGGACAAAATTTTAATTTTGATTTTTTATTTATAAAATGGTTTACTTGCAAATTTTAAATGATTGACCAAAAAATTGAATGTTAGAACTTAAGTTATAAGGGTGATACAGAGGTAAAAACTCATTGTTATGTAAACAAAGGTCGAGTCTTATATTTGTTTACAAATAATGTATAAAGTATGGAATTACCATTTTTTTTTTTCACATAATGATTTGTGGGAAACATGGCAAACCTATTCAATGTGTTTATAAACTATATTATCAATATAAGAAGCAACATTGGATTAAAACTTATACCAATAAAAAAAAAACGATAACAAGGCTCGAGCTTTGTTTACAAAACAAAGAATTCCAAATTCTGTATCTTGCTTATAACTCAATATCCGACTTTCAAATTTTGACAAAGCATTAAAAATACCCATATAATCCATTCTAAACATTAACAATGGAAAAATAAAATTTAAAATATTGGGCTCCAATCGTGTCCAAGTCCCTTTAAATGTTTGCATAGAAAAAAATATGGATCAAGATGAAGGTTAGTACTGTATTGTAAAACCATGTGTACAATAGCATATTAACATTATGATTAACACTGCATTTAACAATTTAAAAATTATCACATTTCTTGCCTCCAATTGTCTAAAGAAAGAGCTAGAGCATGCTTCCTCTTTCACCATGCAGTGACCTGAATTTTAAGCACACTTAAGTTAAAAGTTTACATTTTTTTTAAACTTGAAGAAATAAATTTTATTTCATATTTGTCAGTTTTTTCGGATATCTTTAATAAATTCTTATAACATACAGAACAAAAAGGATAAATTATATTTTAACGACTAAATATCGCGAATTTGTTGGCCTGAAAATTTCGTTCGCGAATCCCCCATAAAGATTTTTAAAAGACGGCATACATAAATGATCTCACAAAAATACGATCTTTGATTGGAGTTCCGTAATCACAAAACCTTGACGTTGTGAAGATGATTGAGATCAAGAATTTAATTTTTGATATCAGTTCTAAAATACCTTAAGGTAAGGTTTGCGGCTTGCATTTTTTAGAGGTTGTACCAAAGTTACATACCATTTTGTTCACTATACTAAAGTTTTTTTTCTCATGAAATTCAAATGAATTTTGCCCGTCCCGTTTTATAACTACAAAAGGTCAAAGTTCATGATTTCCAATTTTCATTTTGATGAAATGTAAACAATTTCGTGAAAATATGTACATTTTATATGTGACTATTATGGGGGTTATTTATGCTTAAAATGTTCGAAAATAATATCACTATTAACATCATGATTCACTTTTATTAATTTCTGATGAACTATCTAAAAATAGAATAAAATGCAACAAAAGTCTTAATTTTGGACTACTATTATGTAAACGAAAACATCTTATTTGAAACCTTTCCAAGTCCACCGATTTCAGGAAAAACGTATCTTAGAATATGTGTAATCTGATGTTTCTAAAACACTATTCAAAACCATATGATGCGGATTTCGTTTTCGTGGAAATTGATAAAATGCTTGTGTCCTCTTATTTTTTCATTGAAACTAAAAAACCCCGCGAAATAAAAAAAATGAAATCAATTATGACGTCATATAAATGTTGACGTCATAACTGAAATAAAGGGTAGTTGGTGTTACGTCACAATGAAAATGTGTGAGTTATCTCCCTGTAACTGCAAACCTTACCTTAAAAACCTGATAAAATACAGTCTTTATTTAAACAAAATAAATTTTTGTTTAATATAAGATATTATTCGTCCAAAAAGCCAACATTTTATACGTGTAAAATTGTTTTCAAAACATGGTTAGATGAAACACAATATTTATGAACGTAAAATAATTAAGGTTTTTTTCCTATTTCCGCCAATTTAATTGTTGAATATGATATTTTAAATTTTATATTATACCTTATTTATTTATTTCATGTTATATATTCAAAATCAAAATATTGATGCAAAATTTATTTCTTAGAGTAACTATTTAAATAAAACATACAACAGTAAGTCCCAATCTAAATAAAATATAAACTCTGCTTTTCTCTCCCTTTTCGTGTATTTAGCACTCAACTTGTACATGCGCAGACATCGAAGTGACGTGTTGGCCATCTTAGATGCGATAGACTTGACACTTTAGGGAAAAATAAATAGTTTTCAACATGCTGCGGTTAACAGCATTAACTTTAATAGTTTTTAGTGTTAGTAATGCTTTTTATTTACCAGGACTTGCGCCTGTAACATATTGCAAGGCTGGAACAAAACCCGATTGCAAGGTAGGGATCTTAAAATTTTAGAAATTAAAAAACTAAATACAAGTTAAGTCTACTGTAGTGAAAAATTAAGGCTGTGAGACTTTAATGTGTTTTTGTTTTAATAATAACAATTGTGTTCGCTGTGTGGATGAATTCATATATGAGAATTAATTGCATGACACGTATTCATTTTCGAACCAGGATGTACATGTAGGTTGCTAACATAGGCAAAATTATACATGTTCGGTCTCTAACAGTCTGGTTAAAGTCACCCATCTTCTCCTTACACTCGTCTGTGTACCTGACGAGTGTAGGGAGGAGGGGAATGGATTAACAGTCGGGTTAAAATCATCTCCCTTCTCCTTACACCTGTCAGTGTACCTGACAAGTGTAGACGTGACAAGCATAGGGAGAAAGGGGATGGTTTTAATCAGATTGGGTGTCTAAATACTCTTTTCATTGAAATAAATCTCATTTGACGATGCCTATGTATGATTTGTATTGCGATGCGACCATTTGGATGAGCACAACATAAGAGGTTGGGACCAACTACCCAAATGGGAAATAATAGCCCTTTTGGGATACTATAATTTTCTCTTCGCCCAGACCTTGCCTTGTTGGTGCGCTGTAGTCACTATTACCCATGAAAGTCAACAAACAAGGATACATCGGCCTCAGCATATTTCATTAAACAATTAAGAATGTTATTTGTGTAACCATACTTTGTCAGAGCTAAGGAAACATACCATATAGAAAGTCAGCATAAACTGTAAACCAACTTTCATTTTCAAAGACTTAACTGGTCATTAAAGTTGGTTTAGAGTAAGTGTCGAACAGTTCAGTATAAAAATTTTTTTTCCTCGAACAGAGTCAGGGTTGGCAAAAAAGCAGGAAATACTCATATTTCCCAGGACTCTGTTACAGAGTTATAACTAATATCAAGGCATGCCTTATTAATGCCAATATTTGCATTTGAAATATGTGTGTGTGTGGTTGCATTTAGTAATAAACTCATTACTTTTCCCTTTTTTTCAGGCGGAAATACCAATATACGTTAACAGACTCAACTCAATTGAAACTATTGTGCCTTATGAGTATCACAAGTAAGGAAATTGAATTTGCATGTATAAAGTTTGTCACCGTAATGAAAAAAAAATTACAGCTGATATTTTGAATCATATTTTAGGTTTGACTTTTGTACTGTTGATGAATCGGACTCCCCAGTGGAAAATCTAGGTCAGGTGGTGTTTGGTGAGAGGATAAGGCCTTCACCATATCATGTAAGTTGCACAATGGATTCTCTTCTATTGTTTTCTTGGATTTATCTGAGCCAATGGCTTGAATGAGTTTCATTCTAGTTTGTAGGTTCTTTGAAATTATATCTGGCTTTTTTTCAAACCACTTTCTCAAGTACAGTGTTGTTAAAAATGTTTTATAAAACGTTATTGCAACATATATACCTTAAAAATTCTTGTAGAAACAAATTATGTGGTTCATAAGACAGATGCCACCTCATTGACATCTTGTATGTAACTATCAGAAACACTGACATTGGACAATTTGGTGAATTGATTTCAATGTGTAAACCCAATATTGATAATTCGGAATACAAAACTACATATTTTTGCCAACATATGATCTAGTGTCAGAAATTATGTTTGATTGTGGAGCTATTTAATTTTGATGTACATTAAATTATTACATCAAGTTTGATAAGAATTTTAGTGTTTTTTATTTTAATTTTTCAAATTGCAGCTATCATTTTTGAAAGATGAAAAGTGTAAAAGTGTTTGCCAGAGGGTTTACAACGCTGATAGAAAAGAAGATAAAGACAGACTCAAGTTTCTGAAGAAAGGAATTGCAAACAATTACTATCATCACTGGTATGTTTTGGTTCTATATCCTGGTGGCAAGGAACACCACTTACGATCCTCTTCATACATGTCCTGTACTGGTTGTATTAATTAAAGAATTTCAAAAGGTTCAGAAATAGTGATGACAGTGTACTCGGAAAACATGAGAAACATTTTGGATGATGAAAACATGAAACTAATAGAAATGCATCACAATTAAAGGAATATTTTACCGAGATTTTACAGAGATTAAAATGTTGTCTCTGGTCTGATATTTTGTATAAGTACTATAGCGTTATACAATAGAATGAAAGCTACAAAAAATGCCTAAGTAAATCATGAGGAAACTCGAGATGATATTCAGTTGAAATTGGATTAGAGTTTTAAATGGTTAATTATAAATGGAAGTAACATTGGAAATTTAATTCTAATTTCAGTGGAAAGTTCTTATAATTATGATTATTTTTGTAAAATAGGATTGTGGATAACATGCCCATTACGTGGTGTTATGATGTAGAAAACAATCAGAAGTACTGCTCCAGGGGATTTCCCATTGGTTGCTATGTAACCAAGGAAGGCAAAAGGAAAGATGCTTGTGTCATCAGCGTAAGTTGTAAAGTTCTATCTTGCAGTTGCTCACATACCTGAGAGTCTAAATAGTTGTTAATGTACATGTAGGTTGAAAAATCCAGTGATGATTTACTGATGGTTTCGCTGTGCGTACCTGGAATTAAAATTTCTTTAAGTGAATTATCATTTGCATACATTTTTATTGATTATCTCTTTATTTTGGTCCTTTTTGTGAAAAAAAATGTATGAGTTGAGTATTGCTTATCAGAAAATCCTATCTCAATTTAATATGAAGATGAGAACTTTTTCTGAATGCAGTTTTGATGAGATGAAGAAAGAGAATGCAATTCATGTAAATGCAAGTGTTTAAAAGAATTTCTTCTTTGTTTAAAGGGAAAATATGCAGAAAAGGATACATACTATGTTTTCAACCATTTGGAAATTAAGATGTTTTATCACCAACCCAGTGATGCGGAGTGGGATGCAACTCTAGGCTCTGTAGGGGGTCGAATTGTCTCAGCCAAGGTTATCCCTCGCAGGTATAGTCATTCTGTTCCAAGTCAGGACCATGTATTGTAGGATTAAATAAAGGGAAAACAATTTCTTACTTACATGTACATGATAATGCTGTAGTTTGAAAAACAGTTTTGTTTTGTTTTGGCAAATTAATCGCACAGATTTTGTCAAAATTAGTATTGATTGCAAATTTGCATCCATTTACCAAGTAGGGGCTTTTAAACACAAAATTGATTCTTGCCCTAAAGTATGCTACGTACTTCTCTACTGAAATATTGATTTTGTAACATATTGTTATATACGTAATCAGCAGATCTAGGTTTACATGATAGGAAGTTTATCAAATCTTTTTGCTCAAATGCAGTGTTGAGAACACACAATACCAGTTTGTAAGATCTATAAGGTTTAATAAAGCACAATAGATTGAAGGATTTTTAGGCAAGGCTGTTTTACAAAAAAAAGAAGATAATGCATAGATTATTAGTCTTACCCCAAATGCTGATGTTTTTGTTGGTAGCTACTAGCTTAACGGAGCAATCTATAAGAAACCGAGACAGTTTCATGTTCAAGTTTAAACTTTGTGCATGCCGATACAGAACAATTTGTCAAGTATACATTTTTTTTTTGAGATTTGATATAAAGAGTTGCTGATCATGACCTACACAATTTTATATTTTTATTGGAAAAAAAAGCATTGAAAGCATTTAAAATATGTCCATTGGTGAATTTAGTTGAAAAAAAATTTGGATTAATTTTAAATATCTGATTTGGAACCCTGCTACCTCTCAATGCATGTAGTGGAAACTCAAAAGGTTTATCTGATATTGACTTTCTCCAGTGTTTGGAGCACCAACAGAATAAAAAAGTAGAAAAAATGTTACAACTGCTCTCCACACATAACAGATTTGTGAATGTGAAACTTTGTCTTATTTTTGAAGCATCAAATATCCAGAAAAAGGACCCTTCACATGCGGAGATCAAAGTGCTCCCATGGGCATTCCAGCAGAAGTTAAAGGAACTATAAAGCTGAACTACACTTACTCTGTCACTTGGGAGGTGAGAGGACAGCCCTAGTATTTAAACACAAAACTATATGCAGCAATGTACATGTACAAATATGTACATACCACAAAACATTTTGTATAAACTGGATGATTACACTATCAGCATTGTGGTTATGCAGTAGGCCTTGCTGTTTAAACATCAATGATCCAAATGATTCATATTAACTAATGAGAACTCGTGTTTAAATTGATGTTAAGTTTCTGACATTGGTAATTTATTTTTTAAGAAACTTCTTGTGAACTACTGTATGGAAAATTTCCAATGCATTTGTTTTCTTAGATTGCTACATTGTATATTTTAACTGAATTGTTACACCGTACTTGTACATGTATTGATCTGAAATGTTGGTATGATAATCTTAGTTTTCTCTTCAATTTTCTTCTAATTTTCTCTTCATGATATTTAGCAAAGTGATGTAAAATGGTCATCTAGATGGGATTACATCTTGGAGTCTATGCCCCATTCCAACATTCAGTGGTTTAGGTAAGTGAAGGCAGCTGTACTTAGGCAGAAGAAGTATTAGACAGTATGGTTGTTGTGCATACAAGTTTAAGCATATAACTTTTAAATTGATTTGAAGCCCATTAAATAGTGTGACCCGAAGAAAAAAATTGAATAGGATTACCAAATAGGAAACATCCACATTTACTCTAAAGGATCTGAGATTTCTGTTGAAACATCTATCAATCTTTCATCATTAATTCCTAACAAAATGTATGCATTCAAAATTTGGGACTTTTTATAAGAAACTCGGGTCCTTTCAGACACATTGTGATCAATATCTGATATGGTTTCTTGATTATATTTTGATATTTTACAATGTTAAGAATATCTAAAATATCAATTTAACTGCCGTCATATTACGGGAAACACTTACCGTGTGATTTGTTTTAGGCAGATTTGTTGCTATAGTGTCTGGCGTCAAATATTGCACATATTTTTTTTTTAAGATTATTTTGGAAAGAAAGTACTGCATTGGTTCTGTTTCTACTAGAAATGATTGAATGATTTTCTTTTCAGTATCATGAACTCCTTGGTGATTGTTCTTTTCCTGTCTGGGATGGTTGCCATGATAATGTTGAGAACACTCCATAGAGACATTGCTCGATACAACCAAATGGATAACTCTGTGAGTTGGTCTTTTCATTTCTAAAATATATTATGTATTATCAATTCATATCGTCGCTAAGATTCTAAACATGCATATGTTTTCTTCAATGTAGCTAAAAGAACAGTATATATTAAATAAGTTTGAATACATGTTTTATTAATTTGAAGTCTTTTTTGTATGCTTATTACATGTACTTGTTAGATCTATACATAAATAATTGTGTGTTTTAGGAGGATGCCCAGGAAGAGTTTGGCTGGAAACTCGTCCATGGGGATGTGTTTAGACCCCCAAGGAAAGGCATGTTGCTTGCTGTACTCAATGGGAGTGGGGTCCAGATTTTCTTCATGATGTTCATTACTCTTGGTAAGATTTCTATTGGTGTCGTTGAATTCAAGTTATTTTTGGATATATGATGAGCTTTTACATTAATGTATATACATGTACCTACAGTTAATGAGAATTCTCATTCATGGAATTGAAATGCAAATTATCAATAGTATCAGATTTTGCTCTGACTGTGAGAATTGTTTTGTAGTGTTTGCCTGCCTTGGATTCCTGTCTCCAGCCAACCGTGGCGCACTGATGACCTGTACCCTGGTGCTGTATGTCTGTCTGGGAACTCCCGCTGGATATGTATCTGCTAGAGTGTACAAAAGTAAGGCTTGCCAAGTCTCCTCTGCTGAGAACATGTTTCCTTTCGATAAGGAAAAGGCCATAGTTTGTTGAAAGTTTACAAGAATTCATAGATTTCATGTTGCATTTAATGAGTTGCACTTGATACGTTATATACTGTGAGATTTTCAATACTTATAAGTTATTTTTATACATTAGACATATGTGTAATACTAGGGATATTTGATATGTGATGATAAAAAAAAGTAGAAACTATTTTGCCATTCTTTTTCCGAGGTATATATGTATTTGTGCATTAAGTCAAGTCTTTTACTGAATAAAAAATCTTCAACGTAATTTATGATTTTCAATTACAGTGTTTGGAGGAGAAAAGTGGAAATCAAACGTCATCTTTACAGCATTCCTCTGTCCAGGGTATTTTTTTTTAGATTCATAAGCAATTCATAAATAAAAGTAAGACAGCATGGAGTTTTGATTTCATTAATTTTGAGAGTAATTTACCAGTGGCAAACCACTGCCACTGGGAAAAAATTGGTGATATTTTTAAGATTCCGGGCTTACTGAAAATTCACTAGACATAATAAGATTTTAAGAAGTACCTGTATATTATTGAGTAGTTGGCTATAATCTCCTTGGTTTGTTCCAGGGTTGTGTTTGGGGTGTTCTTCCTTCTGAATCTGGTTCTGTGGACTCAGGGAAGCAGTGCTGCCATTCCCTTCTCTACCCTGATAGCCTTGCTGGCCCTGTGGTTTGGTATCTCTGTCCCTCTGACATTTGTTGGGGCCTACTTTGGTTATAAGAAGAGGGTAAGTTTTATGTCCCCTGAGCCAAATTTCTTTATTTGCATGTTATTTGGAATTACAATAGAAAAAATGTTATGCTTGCATTACTTAAGTCTTTAAGAGATGGGTTTCATCTTATCTCTTTTTGATAATTTGGATCATAAGAAATGGAAATTTCATTTTCCTTGTAAAAAATATGTTGATAGAGTTTGAGAGATATTCCAAAATCAGTTGTTCAAAGAAATTTCATCCAACAATCCATTTATTGCATCTTTTTATTTTTTTCAGCCAATTGAACACCCTGTTCGAACAAATCAAATTCCCCGTCAAATTCCTGACCAATCGTTTTACACCCGTCCCCTCCCAGGAATTCTGATGGGTGGAGTCTTACCATTTGGTTGCATCTTCATCCAACTCTTCTTCATTCTAAATAGTATATGGTAAGTAGATGTAAGATATAGTATCATTGAGTTTTTCATATGTTTGTAGAGATTAATAGCTATAGTGAAATGGAATTAAACAGATTAAGTTAATGCTGAATAAGAAGTAGATGTTGTGATGTATAACATACAGTAAATACAGGTAACTCTCGATAGCTCGAAGTCCCTAGGACCAAAGAAAAACTTCGAGGTTTCAAGAGTTCGAGTTTTCAAGAGTTCGGAATTTTCCGGGTTGACCGACGGGTTTAAAAATTATTTTTACCGGATGTTATGATTAAGCCATCTATTTAGTGCTAACCTTACGCACGTGCTTATACAACGTTTTCTTTCCAGTAAAATATACAGAACTTGATGTTAATAAAACTCAATACAAACAACTATAGAATAAATTCATAATAATTATTTATTTTATGCATTATATCAAGACCAGATTGCTCAGTACTACTGGGCTGCATGCGAGACGATCGACATGTCATAAATGTGATAACTGAGTATCACCCATTGTTCCCACTGTACGGGTCCTTCGCAAGCTGTAACAACTTGTTATAATGACAATGATGCTGATAAGCATAATTTTTACAGTTTTATAATTCTAAAATTTGACTTTTGCTAAATTTTATCGTTTCGTCTCAATTAATTTTTCATTTTCATTGCGTCTCCCAATTATCGTAAAACGGTTGGTATTAATGGTTCAGGTATTGGTATGGTCAATCATTAAACAATTACCACCTGAATAAACAACCTGTGACAACCTGTGACACGGGTCCCGCGCCTAACGCCTGGAGCCATTAAAATGACAAAGTAGGTGTTAATTAGGTATAGCGCTTCGAGATACACAGCGACTTTGAGGTAGCGAGAGTAAAATGCTAAATATTATGAACAACGGGACTGCAGTTTGACTTCGAGGAATCAAGGGTTTCGAGAGATCAAGAGTTCGAGAAATCAAGAGTAAATTTGCTTAGTTATATGGGGGAAAAAATCGGGACCCTAGGCTCACTTCGAGCGATCAAGAACTTCGAGCGATCGAAGTTCGAGCCATCGAGAGTTACCTGTATATACTACTGTGTACAAGATTTACATATATAATACTCTTTACTTTAGGTCACAACAAACCTACTACATGTTTGGCTTCCTGATGCTAGTATTCATCATTCTCATCGTGACTTGCTCAGAGGCCACAATCTTACTGTGTTATTTCCATCTCTGTGCTGAAGTAAGATTCCTTATATTCTAAAATGACTTAATTGTTTTGTAAATTGCAAATCAAAGTCTTAAAATTTGTTTTTATCATAGACTTGCTCAAGTCTCTGTTGTTTTAATAAATGTTTTTTTTTATTTCTTGAAAATTTTACTGTACTTCAAAAATATTAATTTCTGCTCTCTACCACTCTCAAATGTTATCAAACATAGAGACTTGTGAGATTTTTTTTCTTTGTTTTGTTGTTTTCTATAAATTAAACTGTTCTTGGTCAAAGATTTCAGAAATAATGAATTGATGATTGAACTTTTGACAGGACTACCACTGGTGGTGGCGTTCTTTCTTGACCAGTGGTTTCACCGCGGTGTACCTCTTTGGATACTGTATTCACTATTTTGTGTCCAAGCTGGAGATTCATGGAGCAGCCAGTACCTTCTTGTATTTCGGTTACACCTTCATCATTGTGTTTCTTTTCTTCTTGTTGACTGGTGAGACATTGGATCCTTTCTTCATTCAATATATTTACATTTATCCATTCAATTTATCCACATTTATCTGTTCAATATATTTACATTTATCCATTATGCTTGTGTACAAGTCAAGGAAAATGTTAATTGAAAAAAGAAGAATTATGCCCAAAATTTATTTCGTATTTTAAATTCAACCAAAATGCACATGTTTATTTTTTTCTTTTGATTGTTTTCAAGGTACAATTGGTTTCTTTGCTTGTTTCTGGTTTGTCACCAAGATTTACGGAGTCGTCAAAGTCGACTAAAGACTTAGCCCTAAGTGTGTTATGAAGGAACCATTTATTGTGATACAAACAACAGACAATTGAGAAGAAATTCAAAAAAAAAAAAAAGAAAAGAAAAAAGGATGAAAGAACTCTCATTGCTTATCAGATTATTATATGGATCTGTTAAACATTTTGTTATGGTTATATGTTCAAGTTTTGTGTAACTTATTCAAAGGAAAACAAATTGACAACCTTAAGGCTTAGTTGAAACCTACATGTATCCTTAGCATCTACATGTACCATGGTAGTATGGTAAACATGAGTATCATAAGGTTATCTTGGCTGTTGGATTTTTTTGTTTGAAATTTGGTGGTAAAAAAAAAAAAGATTGACAAAATTAAATGAACAAAATTTTATTTGTTACATATTCTGTATGGAAAGTAAAAAAAAATTGAATTTCTGAAGAAGTACTATTCAATCTAATTAAAATTAGATCTTAGATCCACTTGTGTACGATCGCTACACTAAGATAAAGCATATCGTAGAGGAGCAGAATTACAAGTCTGATTTTAATTAGATTTAAGTACTATTATACACCATTTTTTCAAGCCAATTTTACGACTATTCCAAATATCCCAACAGCAATCTAACCTGATTTACTATGGAGGTTGAGTGTCAAAATATCTTCTCATCAAAGGATTA
Organism: Magallana gigas; assembly: GCF_963853765.1. Lineage (NCBI taxonomy): Eukaryota > Metazoa > Mollusca > Bivalvia > Ostreida > Ostreidae > Magallana > Magallana gigas. Next base: position 13,963,186 of record NC_088860.1, on the reverse strand, counting down.
ATAAAACATTTTGAAAGAGTTGTACATGTATATCTATAAGCAAATTTTGTGTCAGCTTGCAAAATTTATTTATTGGTAACTTTTTCTAGCATGAGTATATATGTTAATTTTGAGAACATGTTCAAGGCATTTCATGTATGGCTGCTCATTAACTGTAATGTGTGGTGGGGGTGTAATGACCATGGTTAATATGTGTACTAAAAATTTTGATTAAAAAGAAGCATCAGTCCACATAACATTGTCTTGAAATCTGTCAATAAAAAAAAATTTGTGTGCAGTGCTTTCAGTGAAAATGACAATAGCCTAGCAAATTAAAATCTGACAGTAGGTTATGAAAAATTAACAGATAGGATGCAAATTAATGTTATAAAGTGGGTGAATTTGTTTTGACAAATTGTGTTAAGAGAGATTATTGTAGACATACTTTATTTTTTTTACAACTGTTTGTTAGAGGTGTCCAGGTGTCAGTTGAAATCCGTTTTATGTTATCTGTATAGTTATGCATTCCTTTGTGTAATCTTTGATCAATTCTTTGACTTCCATTGTGGAGCCATTGAAGGACTTCAGGGTCAACAGGATGAGGAATTGCTAGAATTCTTTTGTTTCATTTTTTTCCTTTCATCTAATGTTTGAGGCTTAGCCACTAATGTATGGGTCACATATCATTTCATTTGTAGATATCTTCTGTTAACAACTTACTTGGTCTATACCTTTATGTTATTGATTGATGATGTTCTTTTGGTGTATATTGACAAGTTATTAAAATTAAAATATAGCATTTGATGTAATGTGCAAGCATGTATATACATGTATGTGGTGTATCTAACATGATAAAGATTGTTCAACTTTCAGTTATCTCTGTTTTACATTCCTTAGCTTTTCTCATTAAGTATTATAAATAATGGAAAGATAGAAATGAATAGATTTTCTGGTTTTTTTCAATTGTTTGAAGAGTTTCATTGTAAATGAGTAAAATATATACGAATGCATATATTTTTCATACATGTACAAACTAAATAGTTTGTAAATATAATTGAAATTATTTATCAACTGTTTTGTAGTAGAGAGAGTATGTATAGACCTTTTACATACCATGTGGGTAATAATTTGCAAGTTTATAAATATATATCGAAATAAATTTGTGAAAAATTAAAGTTTTTTCCTTGTATGTAGACTGAGAATATATTAGTAGGGAAGCATGCACATTTTGCGTCTGTAAAGGCAATAAATTATGATAAAGATGGATTTTAAAGAAATGAATTACTGGGTAATCGAAATGATATATTTAAAATAGATAAAGCAGAGACGTATTGATACCATGTTAATTAGCTTTATAAACTGATCGGGATCGGTGTACAAAAAAACCGCGGGAAAACATTATTTGTTGAAACAATACACTGATCTTACTGAAGAACTGTTAAACAAGGTAAAGGAGATCAAAGATAGATTGAAATTCACATGGTATTTGCATTTCCATTCATCGATTGTATTGATTATTGCATGACTTCTTCGTATGATGATCTATCTGCGTTTACAACAAAATATACCTAAAAATGCACGTGGTTTTGCTTACATTTTACCCATGTGGATGTTATCATTTCAATCATTATAGATTTGAATTGTGAAAATATTGTAGACCATGCAAATTTCAATATGACACTATGAAAGAAGAGTTTCTGGCCTGAATTGGATAGGTTTAAGAAAATATAAATTAAATTATATACCTCGTCACCTATTATCATTTGTTGGTTCTATTAAAACAACTGGCTTCTGAATTTCTATCAGTAAGTCGTTGAATGTGTTTGATATATATACTTTCTCTATTAAAAAATTCACTTTATTTACCAGGTATTTATGCTATTCATGTAATTACCGGTTCCATTACTTACCTGCATGAGGTAGATTAATAAAGCTAATTAGGTAATTCAAGCTTTATAAATTATAGCTAAATTCAGTGATTGTACCAGACCTGTTTACCCAAGAGAGGGTATATGTATTTATCACTCTTTTGGTACATTTACTGCTCTCTAATAGAAATCAGAGGCCTGAGATTAAACTCTGTTATATATATATATCCTTTAAATAAGTTGAGTAGTTGACATACCATTTTTTTTAAATCACAGGTTTTGTAATAGTTTTAAGATAAGAAACATGTCTGAAAATCGCAAAATCTACTTTGCTGGAAGCATTCGAGGAGGCAGACAGGATGCAGATTTATACTTGCGTATTGTTGAACAATTAAAGACTTACGGCACAGTTCTTACGGAGCATGTCGCCAGCCCAACAGTTGAAACTGGTAGTGTATAAATTTAGTTACATACTGTATGTTTATATAAGCTACCTTAGTCGGTTGGCCTATCATGGGAGTTTTTTAACACTTTAACATTTTTACCTCCTCTAAAAATTAGAAAATGTAGAAAATCTTGGTAATACATGTACAAATAATCTGCGGAGAATGAGTTAGTACTTTATTTATGAATTATCAATTTCACGGACCTGTTGTAAGTTATGACAAGATCTAAATAAAAAGAGTTAAAGCCAAACGAGATACTGAATCTATGAATGATATTTGGTCAAGTTTGAAATTAATTGGCATATCGGACATGACCTCTTGTTTCTAGGATAAAGCTTATTATTATTCTATTAGTGTACACTTTAATGCAGAACCAAATGCTTGTGGTATCTGAGCATATGAATTGTTGGGTAAAACACAATTAAAATGTCATTTTATTTAAGTTATAACTATTAATTTCAATGGAACAAAAAGAAAGTTGGTTAAAATTGCTGGTTTCTCTACAATTTTATTTTGATGAATTTTATCCAGATTGCCTTTTCTTTCAAAAATTGAATACAAGCATCCAGATTTAATACTGTTCTTTTCATATGAATTCACTTTGATTTACTGTAACATATCTCTCAAAACATTGTAGATGAGGATAACATTGGTTTGACTGATGTACAGATACATGACAGGGATATGGATTGGCTGAATCAGAGTGATGGTAAGGTTTTTACACATAGAAATTAACTCCATGCTTACAAGATTTAAGGTAGCTCACTTTACCTTAAAATAGATTCTCAAATCGACTGAAAAGTTTACTGAAAACAGCTTAATTTTGAAAGAAAATGACTTAATTATGAAGAATGATACAAGTATAAAGCAAAAAAATATAGAAATCAAATCATAAATATGATTTTCTAAAATTTAATTCAGTAGCCTTAAGCAGATTTGAACTCAAGATCTGTGGTTTACAAACCTAACACTTAGACTACTGAGTTATCTTGGTATTCAATCAAATTGATTGATACAAATTCACAAAACAATATAATTGCTATTTTGAGACTGTACCGTAAAAAGTTTAAATGTTGATGTAGTGAGCAACCTTAAATTAAGGATATGTTACATGTACCAGCCAATATGATTGTGTTTTGAGTTGCAAAATATTGTACTGCATTTCAACAGCATCATGAATTTTATTGTGCAGTTATCACAGTTATTGTGATATCAAAATTTTCCATGTTGTTAATACAGCTATTATAATGAATAAAATGAGTGATGATTTTACCTGGCTATAAGTTCTTGTATCATTGGTGATCAAGAATTTTAATCGCAATACTGGTAAATAGGCAGAGTATTAGATGCATGTATTTTGAGGAAAAATGAACAAAAGAAAATGACTATACATGCACTTGAAACTTGGTTTCTATTCCTTGTAGTTCTCGTTGCTGAAGTAACACAGCCTTCTTTAGGTGTGGGGTACGAAATTGGAAGAGCGGTTGCTCTCGGCAAAGTTATCATTTGTCTGTTTCGTCCAGATTCAGGAAAAAGTAAGATTTTTAGGACTCTTTGAAAAAACTCTGGTCATTTAAACTTCAGAACTGTTCTCAATGAATCCTTTGGGTTGCAGGAAAATTTTACTTGTTTACAACTGATTTATTGAAGTTAAATTTTCAAAATTATTTTGAAACAATTGGCATTGATATATGGAGAAAATGAACAATTTTGTCTGAAACATGTGGTATCGAAAGAATTTTCTTTTGCAGAAATATCAGCAATGATTTCGGGAGCTGTTGGGGAAAAATTCTTTGTCTACAACTATAAAGAAGAACAAGTGCCTGAAATTTTGGCAAAACACTTAAAATAATTGTTATTTTCACTTAGTTTAAATTCTGAAATTAAGCTGTGTATAGTCTGATTAAGGCTAGTTTAAATTCTGAAATTAAGCTGTGTATAGTCTGATTAAGGATAATTACCCATTATTATCACTGGAGATGTGCTCTTTTGATGTCAATTCAATTCAATTTATTTTCACTCAAACCGTCAACATGACGGTACATGAGGTACACATATATATATATAAATATTTACAAATGTATGTATAGAGTCAGAGGTACATGTACAGTACAAATTAGAGAGAAAAAAAAAATATGAGAAAAAAGTACAAATGTTCAAGGAGGACAGACTGATTCAAAAATTTCATTTATAAATAAACAGAGTTTGTTGAGTTTTTTAAGTTTTAAAGTAGACAATAATTCACAAAATTTAAAAGTGTTTGGTCTTACACAAAATCTAGGTTCCAAGTATTTTTGTCTAATACATGAAAGAGCATTACATTCTAATATAAAGTGCATTTCATCGGCTATTTGATTTTTATTACATAATGTGCAACATCTTTCATTAAGAGGAATGCCTAACCATCTACCAGTTTCTACAGGAAGTCGGTGATTCGACGTACGGAATTTAACAAGAATTTTTCGAAGTTTTGATGGCAGAATACTTAAATATTTTTCATATCCAAAAATAAATTTGAAAGTTCTATATATATGACCTTTTGAAGAATTTGCAATATCAGCCGACCATTTCTGCACAAACTGGTCTTTAAGCCTTTGCTTGACAGCATTTGTAATCCAATTAACATTTACAGTACATTGTTCATTCCAAATGTTTGAAAAACCACACTTATTAAAAATAGAATGTATACAATCAATCCATGGGTTTTTAGAAAAGTCATTATTATATTGATTCAATAAGTATTTGTAAAGTATATGAACAATTTTATTTTCTGGCCCGGTGAACAATTTTGCCCAGTATGAAACCATTCTAGTATATATATTAACAGATAACGGAAACCTTCCGGTTTCTCCATAAACCATGTATGATGGGGTACAGCTTTTTAAATTCAGTATATGTTTCAAAAATTTCAAATGAATACGTTCTATAGTTTCTATATTTTCAAAGCCCCATACTTCACATCCGTATAATAATACCGGCATTACTACTTTATCGAAAAGGTCTAACTGACACTCGACAGGTAAATTAAATTGCCTTATTTTCCTAATGACCCCATACATAGCCTTCTGTGCCTGTTCACAGAGATGTGTTTTTGCTTTTCTGAAAGACCCTGAACGTGAAAAAACAATTCCAAGGTATTTAAACTCTTTCACATTTTCAATTATTTCATTTCTAAAGTAAAATTCCCTTTTTATCATTGGACCTTTAGAAAATACCAATATTTTTGTCTTATTTATATTAACCGTTAACTTCCATTGCTCACAGTATAAATGAAACTCGTTCAGAGCATTTTGTAAATCATCAGGCGTTTCAGCAAGAATTACAGTGTCGTCAGCATAAAAAAGAATACATAGTTTAAAATACATAAACAGTTCATCCTCTAAAGGTTTGGTAACACTATGTAACCCAATTATATTTTTATCAATCATGAATTTTTCTAAGTCATTAATATATAACGAAAATAAAAATGGCGACAAATTTTCACCTTGGCGTACTTCAACATTACAGCTGAAAAATTCGGAAGATAAGCCATTCATACTAATTTTTGACTTAACTTCCATGTACATGTTTTTGATATAATTAAAACATTTCCCATTTATCCCATTTTTGATTAACTTACTCCAAAGACCATTTCTCCAGACAGTGTCGAATGCCTGTTTAAAATCAACAAAAGCACAAAAAAGTTTTTTCTTCATGGACATAAGAGTATGGGATAAAAACTGTAGTGTTATTATATGGTCTAGAGTTGAATAGTTTTTTCTAAAACCTGCCTGGCTTTCGCTGATAACGTCAATCTCTGATGCATATATCTCTAATCTATTGCTTAATATACAAGTAAAAAGTTTTCCTAGGCAACTTAATAATGTAATCGGTCTATAGTTCTCAGGATGTGTTGGGTCGCCTTTGTTTTTATATATGGGTTTCACAATACCTACAAGCCATTCATCAGGAATAAAACCATTGTCAAAAATAATATTAAACAACTTGTTATATAGAAACTGTTGCCGAAATGTGTTCATTAAGCACCTCATCATATGTCAAACATACATGTATTAATAGGATTTTTTTTTTTTTAATTCATTAGAAATGTTTAAGTTTTTACCTATCATCATTTTAAATTTAAACAAGGAGGACATATTTTTATAACCAACTTAGTAATTAGAGTAAGAGTAAAAAGAGTAATTATTTGGTAAAGTTGTATATTTGTGAAACTAATGAAATGATTACCGGTAAACATTTGGAATCTCAAAGAGAAATTACTCCTGTCTTACAAAAATGGTTGATCTTGATTGATGCAACATATAAATTGCACAGTCAATGATATTTCATTATACTGAAATTACATTCAAAGCACTTTACATCTGAACAATTAGAACAGTTTAAACGTCAATCATCAATAATTAATTTCTTAAATTTTTAGCCATCTTGACCTTTACACTGCTCCAACTTAGAGTAGCAAAAACCAGTCAAATGTAGAAATATAGTAAATATAGCTACATGAGATGAGACTGATAAATTAAATGATCATTTTATTATTAACCAGAATTGTATGGCCAGATTGTTTATTATTCATGTTATTTAGAACTTATTTTAATGTGATTTTTACAAGCATTTACATGTAAAATATTAACATGGTGTACCAAAATTCAAAAGAAATAAATCAAAATTTCAAAATGCAAAGGTTAACAGGTTTCTCGCTAAATATTCATTATTAAAATCCTCTTATTGTGTTTCGGGACCTGTATTTATTTCTGATTCAGGAAAAATTATACAAATACTTTTCTTAAAACTTTACATAAATCAGTCACACAATTCTATTTTTGGATTATCAACAACGATGGAGACAACAAATTAGAATGCTCAGTATGATCAAAAGGATATTCATTGAATCAGATAAAAATTATGGTAAAAGGAAATTAACGCTTATTCATTAGAAAAGGAATTTTTTTTAAAGCAGTAAATGTAGGTCTTCATCAGAGTTCATACTTGATGATATGATACCTAACAAGTATCTACACTTCAGTTAATATCACAAATTCTAGCACAGATATATCATATACCCATACATATACCTTCAAAGAATGAATTTAAAACATTTTATAGTTGTATTACAGGTAATAATAGTTATACACATTATACATGTACTGATATTTGATTTATTGTAATTTTACTCCTCTCTGTTGTATACAGATTAAAACACTGGATGTTCAAATGCTTGTTGATTAAAGATTTAATTGTTACAGAACTTGATGGCTTTTTTATTCCTAATCATTCTTAACAGTATTCACGTACAAGTATTTTAATATTTTTTACCAAATGAGGAGGCACTGAAGGTTGAAATATTTATACTGTTAAATCTTATTTTAGTATACCCCCTGCAAAGATAAGATAATTTTATTTCCAAAAAAAAAATATACCGTAATTATAAGAAATTCAACAACAACACCTAAAATGAAATGCGAATGAAGTTGGATTTTTTTGGGGGGGGGGGGGGGGGGGGTATATAGGAATTGCATTGTCTGTCCGTCCGTCTGTCTCCAAAATTTGTGCATGGTCCATACTTTTCTTATGGAAAAACATTGGAAGTTTTTATTTCACTCAAAAATTGCTTATGACCTTGGGATGTGTAATGACCTTAATACAGTCATTCTGGCAAGGTCACTGGTAGGGAAAGTGCAGAATTTGTGTCCATATCTTTCTTATGGAGAAACATTGGAAGTTCTTACTTCACACAAAGATTTCTTATGACCTGGGGAAGATCATGATTTTTACCCAAGGTCACTTGGCCAAGGTCGAGATCACTGGCAGAAAAAGTGCAAAATTTGTGTAAGGTACATATCATTCTTATGGAGAAACATTAGAAGTTCATACTTCAGACAAAAATTCTTTATGACCTGGGGATATGTCATGACCTTGACCCAAGGTCATTTGGACAAGTTCAAGGTCACTAGCAGAAAATGTGCAAAATTTGTGTCCGGTCCATATTTTTCTTATGAAAAAACTTTGGAAGTTCTTATTCCCGTGAAGATTGCTTATGACCTGAAGGTGTGTCATGACCTTGACCTAGGTCAATTAGGCAAGTTCAAAGTCATTGTTTAAAAATGCTTAATTCCTGTCTGTGTCATGTCGTGTATTAATGGGAATGATTAGAATGTTAAATTTTACACAAAGCATCTGTGTGTCAGGCGAAATAGAATTACCGGGTAATTGTTAGATTCTTATCCCCGCATGCCCCTCTAAAAATGGCACCCCCGATGTATTTTATCTTTTTTTGGAAAAAAAATTTCAGAAAAAAATTTGATTTAGTATACCAAAAATTCAAAACATTTAATGCCGGCTGCTTGACATGTGGCAATGGCAATTTCTCAGGCCTTTCTGGCAAGCTTTTTTCTGAGCTTGTTGGAAAGGCCCGAAAAGTTGGAATTGGACATGTGGATTATCGTTTGATTCCAGTCATGTTTGTTTATCAGAAGGATACAAATGTCTTAATGCATTAACAGTTAATTGAAATAATATGGAATTTAAAGAATATAAATTGGCTTTTGTACTCATATTAGCATTATTAACAATTTAAAAAAAAAATAGAGCATCTGTCACTGATAGAAAATTGACGGTTAAATAGATCGCATCCATCATTTTCTATATTGGAAAAATACTTGAGTTATGGTTTTTAGCTCACCTGAGCTGAAAGCTCAAGTGAGCTATTCTGATCACATTTTGTCTGTTGTCCGTCCGTCTGTCCGTAAACTTTTCACATTTTCAACATCTTCTCAAGAACTATTGGGCCAATTTCAACCAAACTTGGCACAAATCATCCTTAGGCAAAGGGGATTCAAAGTTGTGAAAATTAAGGGCCACACCTGTTTTCAAGGGGAGATAATTAGAATTAAAGAAAAATTTCTCGAAATTTTCAAAAATCTTCTTCTCAAGAACCAGAAAGCCAGGAAAGCTGAAACTTGTGTGGAAGCATCCTCAGGTAGTGTAGATTCAAAGTTGTGAAATTCATGACCCCCGGGGGTAGGGTGGGGCCACAATGGGGGGGTCGAAGTTTTACATAGGAATAAATAGAGTAAATCTTTAAAAATCTTCTTCTCAGAAACTGATCAGCCAGGAAAGCTGAAACTTGTGTGGAAGCATCCTCAGGTAGTGTAGATTTAAAAGCTGTAAAAATTCATGACCCCCAGGGGTAGGGTGGGGCCACAATACGGGGTCGAAGTTTTACATAGGAATATATTGAGTAAATCTTTAAAAATCTTCCTCTCAGAAACTAATCAGCCAGCAAAGCTGAAACTTGTGTGGAAGCATCCTCAGGTAGTGTAGATTCAAAGTTGTGGAAATCATGACCCCTGGGGGTTGGGTGGGGCCACAATGGGGGGTCGAAGTTTTACATAGGAATATATACAGTAAATCTTTAAAAATCTTCTTCTCAGAAACTAATCAGCCAGTAAAGCTGAAACTTGTGTGGAAGCATCCTCAAGAAGTGTAGATTTAAAGTTGTGAAAATCGTGACCCCTGGGGGTAGGGTAGGGCAACAATAGGGGGTCGAAGTTTTACATAGGAATATATAGAGTAAATCTTTAAAAATCTTCTTCTCAGAAACTAATCAACCAGGAAAGCTGAAACTTGTGTGGAAGCATCTTCAGGTAGTGTAGATTCAAAGTTGTGAAAATCGTGACCCCTGGGGGTAGGGTGGGGCCACAATGGAGGCTCGAAATTTTACATAGGAATATATAGAGTAAATCTTTAAAAATCTTCTTCTTAGAAACTAATCAGCCAGTAAAGCTGAAACTTGTGTGGAAGCATACTCAAGAAGTGTAGATTTAAAGTTGTGAAAATCGTGACCCCTGGGGGTAGGGTGGGGCAACAATAGGGGGTCGAAGTTTTACATAGGAATATATAGAGTAAATCTTTAAAAATCTTCTTCTCAGAAACTAATCAGCCAGATGATTCTTTATAATTGTTAAGACTTTGGCTCCAGGACAATTCTTCGGCCTCACAAGAAGGTTCCGAGTTTGATGTAGCTTTATATCCCATATATAAACAATTGTTAAGGATCTTTTTGAGAACTGCAATACTCAACATGTGATATGACTATAAAATCATCCTGTTAGAAAAGGGACTAATGATTATAAACATAAGAATATCCAGGGGGAAAAGTGGATTTTATTTATACAGGATCTACATGTATTATTGTACATTGTCCAGATTGTTTGTATTATGACTCCATCAAGCTGATTTTATCATACCTATTGTTCCTCAGGTGAGCGATGTGGCCCATGGGCCTCTTGTTTTCTTAGCGGGGGGTATCGTGAACTTGCTCGCAGTACCTTTAGTTACTTTTAGGTGTTTGTAAAATGTCAGCTTCATATGTAAGATTATTTGTAATTTATGATTTAAGGATGAATTTAATTAATTTATTTGGATCCATACTACAGGCAGCATATAGTGATCACTTTGTTCATCTGATATGACTATAGATTATTATGACCTTGTACTTAGTTCCTAGGCCATAGTTCAAGGTCATAGAAGACCTGTGAAAACCCTTTTTTAGACCATATTTACTATAAGGTGAGTTAACCATGCATTGGAGTCAGACACATGCCTTGGATCGAACAAATTTGGTTATAAATATACATATAAATATACGTGTTGCTTCGTATATATATTCCTGAATAAGAACTAATGAACTTTATCATTATTAAGAATTTGACAGTCACATTGTCAAAGAAATAGCAATATGGGCATCGTAAAATGACGTCAAATACGCCATCATTGAAAATTTAGTTATGAAGAGTTTACACTAATGCATTATTTGAATGCTGTGCATTTGATTGTGAATTAGTGAAAATGCACTCTCTGCTTAAAATAATTAGTAAGAAGTAAGTTTTGAAACAAAATTTGAATAAAACAAGAAATATGAACAATTACTGTCAAGGTCATTTTTGCCCCATATGTTCATTTCACCATGGATCGGACACAAATTAACCATTCGTCGGACAGTTTTCAATGCATGATTTCTTCTAATAATAAGGAGATTATGTGCCCATTCCTTGTGATATACTTTAAATGTGAAGTAAAATAAATATTTTTTTAAAAATTGATACAAACATTTTCTTCAGACCACTTAAAATTCGAGTTTTACAGACACAGCCTTTTAAGTCCAAAGTTCTTGTAGTAGCTGGCACGATAAAGAACCCCTCATGATAAATATTCCTTTAAACAGAAACACTAGTCTAAATTCCTATCTGTAAATTTGAGGATTAGCAATTGAATAAATTTATTGTTCCGAACCTTTGTATTTTTGGCATTAAAACCAGAAAATGTTGTTATTTTTAATCTCTACTGTTTAGCTGTCCCATGCTTGGTAAGTATTGTCCGATCCATTGTGAAATAGTTCAACACTTCATTAATTTGCTTTATTTACAAATATTTCTCCAATAATTAAGCAAGGGAAAAATCTGTAACTTTTAAAACAAGTTTTATTTATATTTAGACGATTGATGCATGAACAAAGGGGAAAACCCGAAGGTGTCATGGTGTAATCACCCTAAAGAAAAAACGAAATAACATATACACTTCTCAGTCAATTCTATTTTTTTTCAAGAATTGAAAAGTTTATATACATGGATGCTTGGTCCACACGAGCTTAAAATATGATTGATCATTTTATATAAAAAAAAAAATTCATTTTTATTCGAAACTCACTACCACTTCCGAACGTTAAAACTCCCACGAGTACATGCAGTACTTTGATTTTTGATTAAACTGGGATTTAGGGAGGGTTGACATCTTTTTTCCCCACAGCGGTATGCATTTACAGCATACACAAAAATACAACACATGTAAATGAATGTTATTTGTAAAGTGAAGAATTTTGGACAATAAATAATGTCCAATGAAAATTCACCAATTTCTTTTTCTCTTAGTTTAACAAATGGCGCGAAATTAGAGAATGGCGTTGTATGTAAACAAAAAGATTTGCTTTTGAGTCATGTCTCAAAAAGAGGACACAGGGGAATCTCAGCGTGTTCCTGAAATGCCATTGGACACAAATGGGTAAGCTGAATTATAATGGTGTGGTTTTTCTTCGGTTTTTTTTTTATAAAAGTTAAAAAATATAAACGGTCTCGATCGGTTCAGTAAACCAGGTTTAAACGGGTAACAGTAGCCCATTTGGGACACATTACCCCAATTGGGTATGACTTTAATGTTCCACAAATGAAAATTTTGAAATAGGAATTTTTGTGTAAATCCACTAAAGCATGCTTAAGTACACACATATCAAATTCAACAACTTTGCTTCTAGATTTTCTTCATGCTAAAGCCCACAGTTTCAGTTTATTAGATTGGTCCTGGAGAACTTTTGGATCTATGATCCTTTCAAGGATCAATAACCTATAAATAGTAATTTATATAAATACTTGTTTTGTAAAAGTGTACTTAAACAATAAAATGCTTTCTTTGGTGATTCATTCGGGATATGAAGGTAGCGACATTGCAGAAAAATACATGTAAATTTTTTCTGCAATGATCGCTACCTTCATTACCCGAATGAATCATCAAAGAAAGCATTTTATTGTTTATATTAACATCTTTCTTTTAGCCAATTGATAAATTTATTATGAAAAGTAAGTAAAATTCCCATATACTCGAAGTCAGCTCGTATACTCAAAGTCAACTAGCTTGTTTACAACAACTGAACCACCCAATCCTTTTTCTGAGTAACGTGTGATTCAACTCCATGCAACCCTTGGAAATCCAATGAGGTGGTAAATCAACTGATCTATAATTGATTCAAGAAGCTGAATCCATTCCTTTAGCTGCTATATTTATTTACACACTAAAGCTTACAATACTGATGCTGAGATATTTTTTCATAGGTCTATTGAAGACTATGTTGATGTTGAATTGGAGAAACTGACTGTTTGTTTGGCATTGCCTGGTCAGATAAAAAAGAAAGCCAACTCTGCCTTAGAAATGTTGCTCAATCATGATGAACACAAAGTAAGTGAAAAAAATCTTGTGGCTCTTTTAAAAAAAACAACAAATCATTATGCTCATTATATGTAATTGATCAATTCTTGAACATCTCTCAGTTACTGTTTTCCTCGATATATATGAAAATGCTAAAGGAATACTGAAATATGATTATTTATCATTATTACACTTAATATTTATATTGCAGATGATCTCAAAGTCTAGTGCAATAGTTTGTGCAATATATATTGCGGCCATTGATGTAAGGTATTGTACATTATTATTCTTTTTTTTAAAAATGTATAAAGATGCTTTTACCTCTTATGAACATTTATTTAAAGTGAATTCTGTATTACTATAATTGGTTGCATTTTCATTACAGAATGCCGTACGGGCCCTCTGATCCCCAACTAGAGATTGGGTACTTGGACAAACCAGAAATTACAGTTTCAGATATCATACAGAAATCCCAAAACAGGTTGGTTAAATTCTTAAAATCTCCTTTATCTAAATATCCAATAGAAGTTTCGCATATTAATTTGGCTTCAAGGGCTCATGTTATGAAAATTAAAGTTTATAAATCTCTCAAAGGTTTTTTTTCATTAAAACATTACATGTATTGAAATATTGTTGTAAAATATGCAATAAACATGTGCCTGCATATAATATTTTAATCACTTGTAACCATCATTTGTTTAAAGGCGAAGTTATACATGAGCTGGTATTAATCTTTACAAAAGTGAAATGATATTGTTAGTTTAAAAGACCCATTAGAAATAATGATCCCTCTTGTTTAAGAACTTATAACCAATCTGTTCGTAATTAAATCATGTGATAAAAAGTCTTGCTGATTACTGAATTGCTTGTAGCTTACACATATAAATAATGCTTAAACTTGTACTTTAGTTGAAGAAGTTTTAAAAAATCTTACATTTAAGGCTCTGCAATGCTGACAATTACTTGCTCTGTTTTAGTGTGCCAGTATTATTTAAATGGATGAACCATTTTCGTGACGCTCGTTTAAGCGATGCGGTCAGATTTCATCTGAAACAACTGGAGAAAGATTACTGTGTCGTCTCTGCACTGTATCATACACATGAAAGGTATTTCTAAATATAACTAACCATTGACCTGTTCGAGCAAAATTTTGCAGTTTCACTTTCCTGCGCTAATATGAGGAGCGTTTGTTAATTTACCGTATAAGGAGTGTTTGGTAATTTATGAGAAGTGTTTGCTAATTTATGAGGAGTGCACGCATCACTCCATTATTTCATGTCTGAGGTCTTTAATATTGATACATTAAGCCCTGATTACATCTCTTATGAGAATGCTAGCTAAAGCATTTCTTTATAGAATTCACAACAGAATTTGACATTCAGTGTTTACAAGACCAAAAAATTTTTCTGTGCAGGCTGTGTTGTTCCATCTTTAAAGAAGAGCAAAGAGGGTATGTTTTAAAGAGATGAATAAATGTAACTTAAAATTTATTAAATGATATTGCAAAAGATTTTGAATTTTCATAATATTAATGTGAATAAAAGATTTTGTAAGAAAAATCCACGTTTTAAATTGCAGTAAATTTTTATGGATTTTTCAATACTTAACAATTTTTGCCATTTTCTGACAACCAGGGAGACAGATGGCATTCCATTACAGACCTTAAGCTGTGTGAATGACAAGAAGCAGCTGTGTTGGGTCCTATTTCTTCTCGCCAAGGGTACTTGCCTTTAATTTTGAAAATTTTAAAAAGTTTTTAAAGAATTTTTCATTAAATATGTTGAGCTAAATAAGAAGTCAGGTCTTGAATATACAATGTACATGCATCAGTATATGAATGAGAATCTAACCATAGACCGATAATCTTTGATGTCTCATTATCTCTCTGTCCTTGTTGACCTGGTTAGAGCACAAGTGCCCTCAGAATCTAACCATAAACCGATAATCTTTATTGTCTTATTACCTCTCTGTATTTATTGACCTGGTTATTGTCAAGCACTTGTATACTTGCATGTACATTTGTAAATCAGTAGAAATGTTATGTCTGTGCAAAGATATGAATGTATATTGTCACAAGGAGACAGTTCTCTGCTTTGACTTGTCAAATCCCTTTACTCCATTTACAATTGTATATGTATGTATGTATTGTAGAGAGATTGTTGACCGACTGTCAGATTGTGGAGGCCTTTTACATCTTGGTTTGCTGCTATGAATTTGTGCTACGCACCACACCTGGTTTCCAGTTGAATACTCCTTATGGTATGTGAAATAACTAAATCAAGTATCAAACACCACCTTGTACATACATGTACATGTTATTGATTCTTGTACACATAAATCTGTATTTTAAATGGTATGGCTAATGGACTAGCAGTGGTATTCATATATTTATGTTCTGTATGCACTTGTAGATGATGTTCAGGTTTCAGAGGACTCGGAGAAACACTCAGGACTGATGTTAAAGACTCTTTGTGAACAGTTTGATCTCTCCTATGAAGAGGTAAAGTCTATTAGATGGAAAGGAAACATGAAAAATTAGGTTATATAAATTGCAAAGAAGTGATATGTTAACTGATCATAAACACTTATGAACATTATAACTCCATTGATTTTCAAAGTTTAAGGAAAATATCTTTGGATGAACTTTATGTATTGTCAATTTTAGGTTAGTCTTGTGCAGAAGAACAGAGTGGAACCCTGCTTTCAAAAACTATTTAATGGAGATAAAAGCTTAGAGGTACTCGTGAAGTCAAAGAGAATATATAAAAATAAAATGAGAAAACTTTCACAAGGAACAAACTTTGAGTTTGAGTTTTAAGTAATTAATTCTTTGACAAATTTTGTTAAAAAATACATGCTAGAGGACAAGTTTTATTTATTCCCTTTTCAAACTTTTTGCAGGTCATGAGATATGATATAGCATCTCTTACTGTGTTAATATAACCTCCCTTATTGTATGTAAATGTACAGTATTTAAGTTGAAATCTGGACCTAAATTGAATGTAGAAAAATAATCCAAAAAAAATTTAAAATGCATGCAGCAGAATAGTGATTACTAACATGTGAAGGCTCAGTATCGTGTGTGTTATGATTGCAGCTAACAGCCCTGACAGAGCAGTATGAGAAGGACTACAGACAGAAAGGAGACCTGAATGAGTTACTGTTCCTGAGGAATGACCCCCACCTCCAACCCCTGGAACAGAATGGGTAAGGCCATGCAATACTGTTAAATAGAAAAGGCATGCATAGGCAATGCCTGCTGTCCAATTCATGTTATTATGTTTACAAATATGTTCAAATCAGATCGTGCAATACTGTTTGTGTTATAAGCAAGCACATGCTGTAGGGTATTGCTTTAACTTTTGTTGTTGTCTTATTAATTCAATTTTAGGTTAAGAATCTTTTTTTTCTCAATTCTGAAATATTTTGTAACTTGCCTCGTTATATTTCGGAACTTTGTAATTTTGGTCCAATAACTAAAACAGATTGAGCTCAACTACTTCTTTTTCCTCTTAATCATAGCAATCTGTCATCACCAAGAAATGACGAGCCCGATGGACCACCCATCACACCTGTCAGGTAAGCTTTGTTTATCTGGGGGAGGAGGAGGTAAATGCATGTATATACCAGTAGATTTTTGCCTGTTATCTTCTCTACAGTTATTAACATTTTTAGTCTCAATCTTGCACGTTATAGTGACTTGATAGAGAAAATAAACACATTGTCTGTGAATGGAGACTGTGTAGAGCCAACCCTCAGGTACATTTGTAGATTCCCTCCTTCCAATGCCTAATCATTCAATGGAGCTGGAAGAGTCCCCTGTTTTCTTTTATTCCTTACAAAACCTTGATATTTTGAAAATATATTTAATGGCCATGGGTTGATGTTTTCTCGACTGCATTAACAAACTGCAGAATCTCCACTTCTATTAAATTGTCATTGAATTATTATGTATTGGAATTTTTATGAAATTTTGTAGTTTATTGATTGTTAAATAATAAAGGATCTTACTTTCGTTTGGAGTTAAGAAGTTTTTAATTGGTTTATGATCTTATTCCGTTTTATTATGCATGTGTATTTAGTCAGCACTGGCATTACTGTAAAATTAATTACTGGTTTCTTGAGAATATATTCTTTGGATTTGGGAAACTAATTGTTAATCAGTTATTACGTGTACATATATCTCTTTAATAAGGCAGGCAGATTTGAAATGCATGCCCTCTGACAAGATTATCCTTTACAAGTTCAGAAATATAATGTAGATTTACTGTATTTATTCAAGTATTGACATACATGTATGCATGTAAAGTGCCAAAAGATTTATGTGTGATTTATGTGTGAAAGATGTGCTTACATTACAGAGCAGCTCTGAACACTATACAGAACTTGAAAAAGATACTGTTCAGCACTCGGGATGAACCCAGTCCAGACCTCTTAGTTCATTTTAAGGTAATTTTTACCAAAGGTGCTTTGGCTCTGAAACATTAAACAACATGTATATAGAGGAGTTGAATTTTAAAATGAATTTCTAAAATTTTCAATTTCTAAATATTGCTTGAGGCCATTAAGTAAAAAGGTAAAGGTGCTTGATTTTATGTTAAACACAGAACTGCTCTCAGAACCCACTGTCGTCAATCAAGGAGCGACTCGGTCGTTTAGAGACAGTCTTCACTAACACATTCGCTGAGCAGACAGACAGAAACCAGACAGCCATTGCTAAGCAGAGATTTGTTCTAGCCAAGCGTCTTTATTACAGAGTGATGGAGTCCATGTTGAATCATGTAAGTATTGTGGAGTCCACAACATGTCATAGGAGAGCATTCATTGTTATTTTTAAAGAGCACTTAATTGAAATTAATTTGAATATGTAGTAGAGCTTTTATTTCACTACATTTTGAAATACATGTAGAAATAATTGAGATGTGCATATTTCTTCATTAGAATAGTAAATAGTTGTAAAATGTTTATGGACTATAGTACCATGATTTTTTGGTGACAATAATGTTGTTTTGCGTACAGGAGAGAGAACGATTGTCACAGACAGATTTCAGCAAGCTGTTAAACATTGACACCTTCCACGTCTCGCTGCTTGCCTGTTCCCTGGAAATCGTGATGATGACTTACGGAGCTTCTTGTGAGTTTAGAAAAATCGTGTTTGGAATAACACTTACCGTACATGTACATGTACATCAGCACTGTATACAGGAAAATATTCGCCCCCATTTTATTTTCCCCCCTTTTGTCCTCGTTGTCAGCTGGCAAATTTTAGACTGGGTGAATTCCAATGTCTCAAATTATCTCTCTTTAAACACAAATGTTTTTGGACGAATTTAAGATAGGGCTAAACTGTATGCATGTGTAGAAGTACCAAATTTACATGGGGCGAAAAATAACCCTGTATACAGTATTTGATGTACACGAGTCCTGAAGCTGAAATCAAGATTTAAAAGAAAGTCTTTAGTAGAAGTTTACAGTATGACACATTTGTTAGCAGAAAGTTAAGAATGTTAGTGAATTCAGTTATCTTTTCATTTTCAATAGGGAACGCTTCATTTGGGACTGTGTGTGCTGGAGATTCAAAATTCTCTTTCCCTTGGATAATACAGACATTTGGTCTCCATTGCTATGACTTCTTCAAAGTGCTGGAGAGTTTTATCAAAGCAGAACCAATTTTGACCAAAGAGATTGTGAAGGTAACCAATGTAATATTATCTACACCTTCCTGTCTTGTTTTATGTACTTAAAAGAATTTTGTTTTCAAATGTTTGGAATTTCATTTGTAGCACTTACAAAATTTGGAGAAAAGGATTTTAGAAGAGCTGGCATGGACCCCAGTAAGTATAAAGTGAACTTAGATCACAAGAATGTCAATTCACACTTTGACTTTGAATTAATTCAAACTTGAATACCAAAAGAAGCATTGATGTCATACAGACACATCTGATTTTCTTCTTTGAAAAAATTCTTTTAATGGAATTCTTGGTATCCTCTGTTCATTGACTTCCAGGAATCCCCCGTGTTTGAAGCTCTGAGTAAATCTGAGGCTCAGGCTGTCCAGTTGGATCCCCCACCCTTCCCACCGGTCCAAGCCACTCTGTCCTCGGCTGACATGTGGGTATCTTAGTCATAGTAAATCACTAATTCATCAGTGCTTTGTATAAGGAAATATCTTGTACATACATGAATAGCTGCGCATTTTGTTTCTCATTCTTTCTAGTTCTAACCAGTTTATTGATTGATCAAAACTTTCAGAAACTTAAAAAAGAAAAATCATGATTTGTATGAATCGGAAACTCTGATGTTCTAAATTTCAAAGTAGGGTGTTTATTGACTGGCCTAGGCAATAAATGAATCCTTAAGAATTTATGTTTAATACTTTTCAATGCATTTGATTTAAACTGTATAACTTGCAGAAAGTAGATAACTTTTGTTGCTTAATTGAAAAAACGCAAACATTTCTTTCTTTTAAAATTTTCATTTCAAACGGCATATATATTTTTAAATAAATCATTTGTCAAGAGAAACAGGTATTTATAGTTTTCCTTGTACTCTTTGATTTGTGCTACAGGTAAAAAGGTTAAATGAAGCACATGTACTTTCATATATACACATGTAAGTATATGTATTATTTATGATTTATGCCTAGGTATTTGTCTCCAATGAGAGTTGTGGTCAAGAGTAAATCATCTTCCTCCTTGAGTGGACAATCGCCACAAAAAACAGCCTCCACCTTCTCAGGACATGAACTGCCCAGTCCTGACAAATCCACGGGAAAAAAGTCACAGTCTCTGGCTATCTTCCTCAATAAAGGTATTGTATGTTGTGTATCAAGTGTTATCACTGATTCAGAATAGCTGTGGTTCAGATGAACAAGTTTCCCCATGTGATAACTCATTTTCTGCATTTCTCTTCTATTACCAAACTTTTCTGAGGTTTTTTTTCCATATTTAAAGTGTATTAATCTTCATATATTATGAAATTTTAAGACCAATTTCTGATTAAATTATGATGAATTAGGAACAGTAGAGTTTGCTACATTTAAGTATAAAAATTGAAAAATAACTTAAATGTTTTTCAACTGGATAAACCTTATTGTATTTCAATTATTATGAATTAAGCAAAAGCAATATATTAATGAAGCCTAAATTTTGAGTTATTTTTATTCAGTTTGTCGGTTGGGATACCATCGGCTGGAGCAGCTGTTCTCTCTCCTGTTTTTACCCAAGGATATTGTAAGGACATATTTGTTATTTAGAGAAACTGCAAAATGGATGTTTTAAGCAGTTGAATGTCAACTTATCAAAGCGTTTGATGAATTTGATCATTTAAGAGACATGGATAACATTTTTGATATAGAACAGTATATCTGTTTATTTTGAAACTACTTATTGTGGCATGATGTAAAGTGAAAAATGCTCATTTTCTTTGGAATATTATTTTTTAATGAAATGTCCCTTATAATTTTGATGTAGAGTGAAGGTTCATCTTACAAATTCATATTGTGTTCATTTTTAACAGCAACAAAGGATCTGGACTTGTTTGGAGTACTGTGTAACGAAAAGAACTGGTTTGCTAAAAAACCGCCATCTAGATCAGGTACAAATACATGTAATGATATTTAAATATGCAAGAAGTTTTAAAGTGGAAAAAAACCTGTATGAAATAGTATTAAAGGTTTCAATTTTTCTTTTTCTAAATCCACAAACAGGTAACATTATACATACACTTTGAGTGTTTGTACATTTACATGTGTTTATGTTTTTTCTTTCATAGATAATGCTATGCTCTGTGTATGGAATATGTAAGGTGATGGAGAGAGAAATTAAGTTCAAAGACATCATCAGGACATACAGTGAACTTCCCCAAGCAAGTCCTAATGTAAGTACATAAAAAAAGAGCAAGTTGAAAAATTCACAAGAAGCATGCAATATTGATCCACATGTGCACAGTAATTAAATTCTTAATTTTTGATTGGGTGTACCAGGGCTAAAATTTTTGGTAAACACAATGAAAATGAAGAAAAGAAGGAAATATTTCGGAGTTTTGGAGTTTTGTCCATTTTTGACTAATAAAATATATCTAGAATGCCTACAGTCTCTCCAAAAACGGAGCTAAATAAGCTCTTGACCTCAATCTTTTAAACCTGTAGGCACCTTTCATTTACTAGATCTTGACCTTAAATGCACAATCAGAAAAATGGGAGATATTCAAATATATAGCTAAAATTGGTGAATTATTTGTCAAACAAGGCTGTTAAAGTAATATAACCAGTAAAGTTAATTCTGAAAGATTCATAGTGATACTATTTTTACCACCATGGATACATATACAGGTAAGTGAGCGGTACATTTGGTTGACATACATGTGCTTGTATGTTAGACTGGTCCGTATTTCAGATTGTTCTGATGAATTGATGACACATAATTAATTTTCAGGTTTATCGGCGGGCTCTGATAGAAGGATGTGAGTACGACTCAATCATCGTCTTCTACAACCGAGTCTTTATGCACAACATGAAGAACTTCATACTTCAGTTTGCTCCAACCAGACAGGTAAAAACCATCATCCACATACATATAGTAATAGATCTGTACGTAGGTAGCAATCATAAAATATCAAAGTATTAATATCAAAGAATTAAAGTGAAAAAATTGAATGGAGAGGATATATGACAAAGGAATATGATGGTGGTATACATGTATTTTGTAGATAAAAAGGAAGGAAGATTCAGAAAAACACATACCTGTAGTATTGTTATTTTAGTATTGTTATTTTTTTAAAGTCTTCATTGTACTTCAAGTACGTGATTTCTCTGCTATTTCAGTCCCCCACTCTGTCCCCTGCTCCAAGGAATATTACCTCCCCTGTCTACAGGTGAGCTCAGATTTTATTGTTTGTCTTTTACTATCTATTATCAGTACAAAAATAGCAACCAAGCCTCTTTATCAATAAAGAAAAGTCTGCAATAAAAGTTTTGACATCAAATGTAGTAAGAACCTAATGAAATACAACAAGGAGAACAATATATGAATAAAATTTGTCTCTTCCTCACGCTGTGCTCTGTATGAATTGATAGCAGCATGTGATTTCTTCCTACAGCATAGCATCACGACGCAACTTTTACGTGTCGCCGCTGAAGGACTCCCCATTTAAACCACCACTGTCCCCCAGCCAGATGACTCCCAGGTCCCTGCAGCTATACAGTTTTGGGGACATTAGCGGGGTAGGTCAATAAAAGAAATCCAGTGATGGAAATTCTGATCATCATTCTAATTGAATTTCTTGACTGTGATGCCTTTAACTCTTTTCAACAAAATTGTCTTTCATTCATACATGTACATGTAGGTAAACATCTTTCTATTTATGAAATAATTTTTTCTTAATTTTCATTTAAGTAAATGTGGTAGAAATAGTTTAAAATAATTTATATAATTTCTTAATTAAACATTTACATGTCCTTTATAGGCCCGGATGAAAAAAAAAATACACAAATATTTTAGGATTTACTTTGTAATTATCTTGCAAAACTAGCAAAATCCTCTGCAATTACAATGCAATTCAGCAATGTGAAATAATGTTTTACTTCCTTTTCAGTCCAATGAGAAGCTTCAAAGAATAAATGAGTCCATGTTGCGAGCTAAAAATGGCCTCACAAAAACCACCCCCAAGAGCCAGAAACGATTGCACTTTGACCCCCCACCCGAAAGGTCTGGATCAAGTTGATAAACAGAAAAATGCTCTTAACTATCCTCACATTTTTTTCTTTAAAAGTTTGAATGCAATTAAGGAGATACTAATCTTGTATTCAATCAATTCAGAAAAGGTACTTGTGTATTTGTTGACCATTGTTTACCTATTTCAAAAGCCTTAAGGAACACATCATTTTAGCTTTGA
Source organism: Magallana gigas (assembly GCF_963853765.1). NCBI lineage: Eukaryota > Metazoa > Mollusca > Bivalvia > Ostreida > Ostreidae > Magallana > Magallana gigas. The sequence goes on along the minus strand of NC_088860.1, from coordinate 13,940,025 downwards.
TAATGATGATCTTGTGCTAAAAAGTGACCAGCCCAGTGCTAATGTCATTAATCTGTAAGGTTTTACATGTATCTGTTATAGCTTGTTTATGTACCTTTGTTTCACAGTTCCAGGACCTGTTTTATTTGTTCCCTTGTTTTACAGTTCTCCAGCAGCTACTCAATCATCAGAGATTCCTACCGTGGTAAAGAAGGTCAAGATGTCGGAAAATTCCAGAAACCATCCGTCAGGGTAAGTTCCATGTTCATTCTTGGTTTGAAATGCATTCATATCTGTTATCCCCATCAATTTGTTGTCAAAATGAGTAATGAAAAACACTGGTATACTTATATACAGATATTCTATGTTTGTAAGATATTAGTGTGAATAAATTTTGCTTAACTTATCTTTAAAAGTTAACAGGATATTATCCCTTTTTCTGAAAGGTAACTGTGAATTTTTCTTTCTACATGTGAGCTCCATTCTCAAGTAATGTAGGATTAAATAGATGTACTTCTGGTATATTTACCAATTGATGTTTTTATTAGCTCACCTGAGCTGAAAGCTCAAGTGAGCTATTCTGATCACATTTTGTCTGTCGTCCGTCTGTCCGTCCGTCTGTCTGTCCGTAAACTTTTCACATTTTCAACATCTTCTCAAGAACTACTAGGCCAATTTCAACCAAACTTGGCACAAATCATCCTTAGGCAAAGGGGATTCAAAGTTGTGAAAATTAAGGGCCACACCCGTTTTCAAGGGGAGATAATTAGAAATTAATGAAAAATTTCGAGAAATTTTCAAAAATCTTCTTCTCAAGAACCAGAAAGCCAGGAAAGCTGAAACTTGTATGTAAGCATCCTCAGGTAGTGTAGATTCAAAGTTGTGAAATTCATGACCCCCGGGGGTAGGGTGGGGCCACAATGGGGGGTCAAAGTTTTACATAGGAATATATAGAGTAAATCTTTAAAAATCTTCTTCTCAGAAACTAAACAGCCAGGAAAGCTGAAACTTGTGTGGAAGCATCCTCAGGTAGTGTAGATTCAAAGTTGTGAAATTCATGACCCCTGGATGTAGGGTGGGGCCACAATGGGGGGTCGAAGTTTTACATAGGAATATATAGAGTAAATCTTTTAAAAATCTTCTTCTCAGAAACCAAACAGCCAGGAAAGCTGAAACTTGTGTGGAAGCATCCTCAGGTAGTGTAGATTCAAAGTTGTGAAAATCATGACCCCCGGGGGTAGGATGGGGCCACAATGGGGGGTCGAAGTTTACCATAGGAATGTATAGAGTAAATCTTTAAAAATCTTCTTCTCAAAAACTAATCAGCTAGCAAAGCTGAAATTTGTGTGGAAGCATCCTCAGGTAGTGTAGATTCAAAGTTGTGAAAATCATGAACCCTGGATGTAGGGTGGGGCCACAATGGGGGGTCGAAGTTTTACATAGGAATATATAGAGTAAATCTTTAAAAATCTTCTTCTCAGAAACTAATCAGCCAGGAAAGCTGAAACTTGTGTGGAAGCATCCTCAGGTAGTGTAGATTCATAGTTGTGAAAATCATGATCCCTGGGGGTAGGGTGAGGCCACATTGGAGGGGGGGGGTTAAAATTTTACATAGGAATAAATAGAGTAAATCTTTAAAAATCTTTTTCTCAGAAATTAATCAGCCAGGAAAGCTGAAACTTGTGTGGAAGCATCCTCAGGTAGTGTAGATTCAAAGTTGTGAAAATCATGATCCCCGGGGGTAGGGTGGGGCACAATGGGGGGGGGGGGGTCGAAGTTTTACTTAGGAATATATAGAGTAAATCTTTAAAAATCTTCTTCTCAGAAACTAATCAGCCAGGAAAGCTGAAACTTGTGGGAAGTATCCTCAGGTAGTGTAGATTCAAAGTTGTGAAAATCATGACCCTTTGGGGTAGGGTGAGGCCACATGGGGGGGGGGGGGGTGTTAAAGTTTTACATAGGAATATATAGAGTAAATCTTTAAAAATCTTCTTCTCAGAAACTAATCAGCAAGATGATTCTTTATAATTGTTAAGACTTTGGCTCCAGGACAATTCTTCGGCCTCACAAGAAGGTTCAGAGTTTGATGTAGCTAAATATCCCATATATAAACAATTGTAAAGGATCTTTTTGAGAACTGCAATACTCAACATGTGATATGACTATAAAATTGAAGCAGGCAGCTATTTTTTCATTAGAATCTTTTTGTATTACTGTTTTGAGTTATTGCCCTTGATTTATTGATTCTTGATTATTTTAATTAATGCATCCACTGTTAACCAATTATTGTGATGATTATTTTTATACAATAATAAATATTCAATGTATATAAGTTGTTCTGCATAAGTAGTTTTGGGTTAGGCCGGATTAGTTTGTTTATTTTTGATTTCCAATTTTTAGATACTATGAATTATTTTAGGCCGGCACATATATAGGGACAGTGTATATTGCATTGCGACAAGTGACTGTTTGGGGTTAAACTTGAACAGGTACGGAGAGATTGAGGGTGTGGACATCCGTGCTCTATCTAATCTTCGTGTTTTTCTCACCTACGATACAGAGTGTGAGGTCCATCCTGCCCTGTATCGTATTAATACAAGTGTGTGGTGATACCTGCTTGTCTTGGTGGTGGTTGCGGCGGAGTACTAGTGTATGGTCATCCCTTCTGGTGTTCTGGCCTTTCTAGCGCAAGTGTGTGGTCATCCCTGCTTGCGTTAACCTTGGTACCTGTGAGTTGCGTAGGTGTGCGGTCATCCCTGCCTGCGTAACTTTGAGTCCCTATATATGTGCAGGAGCGGTGATTAAAGTCTGCTCTTGTAAGTATTGGCAGCAATCAGGGCTATCCGAGTTCCAAGGGGGAAAATGGATTTTATTTATACAGGATCTACATGTATTATTGTACATTGTCCAGATTGTTTGTATTATGACTCCATTAAGCTGACTTTATCATACCTATTGTTCCTCAGGTGAGCGATGTGGCCCATGGGCCTCTTGTTTTTTTCCCTCATCATAAAGATATAAGATTTGTTTCTTATAAAATATATCATAAAATCTGACGCTGATGTCATTCAGCATTTGGAGGGGCTGTGTAGCAGTGCTGGCACTGGCTAGCACTTGCCAGAATTTCTTGCTCAGAAAATGAATTCTTGCAAGGACTCGCAAGCACCTGCTCTACTGAACAGGCTTCTGGTAACTGTTGTGACCCAAACAGGGTCAGGTCAAGGTCATTTTCACAGTTCACAGATTTTATGTCATACTGTGAGGTATATTATGAGTTTTATTTTCATCTACAGGACAGAAGAGAATGGTGGGGATGACTCCCAAGAAACTTCCCGATGACTTCCGATGAATATTAGCTTGTGAATTTGGTAGCTACTGCTTAGTGTCTTATCATTGTTAAGGTATTATTACATCAGTAAGAGATTAAATATGTGTAGATACATCATCTATATATGTACATGTATATCAAAGTTCATTTTTTTTAGGAATGTGATATTTTTGTTGTCTGAACCAAAGTATTTTTAGTACATGTAAAACATCAATTTATTTTCATGAAAATGATGACATTGATGTTGTGAAAATAAATTTGTTTAATTTCCTTAAACATTTTTAATATCATGTGGTAGAAACCAAAGAATAATCGATTAAATGTAAGAATTTTTTAAAAAAGAAATGAATTCATTTTCTTAGTTTTAATTCTGTGTGATGTGAATATTAATATGAATATCCATTGGCTGTCCAATTGTAGTACTAGTAATGAATAAACATGTACTACTTAAACATAGTAACATGAAATCAAGCTGAATTTTGTCTAAAATAGATGATTTTTCTGCACAGATTGTTGATGTGATGAAGATTGTAATAGTAGCTTTGAAGATATAGACGGTTTGGGTTGTGTTATGTAATTGTGAACCACTACAATGTGAACATTATTTTATTTCTTGATCATGTTACCTTTAGTGAGATTGTCAGTTTTAATTAGGTCTTTATTTTAAATTATTGAGTGTTATATATTAATTTGTAGCATTGTTTTTTCTCTCCGTTTTATCATGATCACCAATGACTTTCAATTACAACTTGAAATGAATTTGTTAAGTTTTGAGTCAATAAAAAATATTTTTTGTTTTTGGAAACTGTTTTCTTTTGTTTGGAAATTGTCTAGATACCAAAGAAATTGTATTGGGGATACGGGGGAAGGCATTACCTGGGATATGAAATTCATGACCCACTTGTTGATTTACCATCTTGAGTTCTTGATTTTTCTTTTTCCCATTTGCTCTTTCACTAACTGTTAAAAACGAAGACAGCTCATCTTTAAATAGTCTTGTATACATTAGAATGGTGATTGAAATATTTCTCTTAAAAGAAATTTAAAGCTTGTTATAATCATTTTTACTTTACCAGTAATTTTATCAATCTCTTAAGTTTTCAGTATTATTCTATGTACAGTTCAAAAAAGGGGACTAACAATGAGATATTTTTTGGGAATCAGAAAATAACAGTCTCGGTGAATAATACATCCTAGAAATGAAACTCAAATCAAGAGTTAAAATGACAGTTCCACATCACGTTCGCTAATGAATCAAAGGAGTCACGTTTCCGTGAGAACATGTCGCCTTCAAGGCTTTGAATACAAGAAGTCAATTGTAAATCCTCAGAAGGCACATTTCTTTTCATATTTCTTGCTGAGCTGTCATATGAATTGTTTTAAGTACCACTTCAGCCTCGAAGTCTCGACACTTACGTACACTTTCAGACGTGTACAAGCACTGCAATGGACGTGTGAAGTTTAATAGATGACCGTTGCTATATTCACGTTTTCTCCAATACTATGGCTACACGGCATTCAGTATGGTGGTGTTGAAGCTAGAAAATATATTGCTTTCATAGTTGTGTCATTTGCTTTCTTCGATTTCTTCTTCTTCTGTTTCTTGCGGAGTTTCTTTTGTCTGAGTCTCTCTGCCTTCTTTAGAGCTTTTTGTTGTTTTCGCCATTGTTTGAATTGACCATTCATTTTCGTCTGCTCCTGTAGAAAGCTGTCGATTTGTTTACGAGTTGTCTCCACTAACTGACGTTTACGCATGTCACTGAGTGAGCTCCATATTCGTCGTTCTTTATCAAATTTCCTCTTCAGTCTTCGGATGTTTTTCTTGACGGGTTTCATCAGTTTACAGCTCGGCAGAAAATTACGCTTACACTGTCAAAAAAATAATCAATGAATTTTTCGTCGTAATACTAAACATTAATTTATTTTCGGATAAATGTTGGATATACTTTAAGAAAATCTTATTCAAACAGTAAAATGCTTAATGTTTTATGCTTTTTTTGTATTTTTGTTTTTTGTTTTGGTTTGTTTCTTGTTCTTGCGAGTTTCAAGGCAGTTAATACTAGTAATCTGCTACCCGCTTAAACGGGCTCTGTATGTATGGACAAAAGGTCATGAAAAAAAATTGCAAAGGAAATCCCTGAAAATTTAGAATTTGTGATTTTTTTCCCTGATATTGGGTAATATTATAAGTCCCTTCAAACAACGATGATGCGTGTCTGCATTTGGCGCCAACCGGAACATTGCGGTAGGGGTAGTCATATCTGAAGCCCTGCACAAGCCTTGATCCCCTTATGTGATGATTATGAACATATACTGTCTCGATTAAACGTTAATTTACAATATATATGCTGTCGAGTGCAACAAATGAACATGTTATTAATAGAAAATATAGCGATTTTTGACAAGGATATACTTACTTTTCGGTCCAATGCTTTGTGGCGGATCTTGGATTTGTTGATGTCGATTTCAACAAGAGAGGCTTGTTCCCAGAAAATACGGTCTGATGTGGATCGCATATTAGCTGCTGAAACAATATAAAAAAAACCATTTATTTAATCGTAACGACATGTAAGGTAGGGGCTGTGGTAATGGGCTATTTTGTATTTGGCCCTGACTTTTAAATGAAAAGTCACAAATTCATCATCTAGAGCTCTCTGGCCGATAAGCCAGAAATACGCTCAAGCGCATGGCTTAGGATTTCCGAAGATGCTTCGACCAAATCTTAAGAGAGATAAGACCCCCCCCCCCCTTCCCCCTGATTTTAGTTTAATCACCTTGAGTATGGTACGGTTTGAAGGCGTAGTTCAGATGGGGCTCTGTGTACCCCCGTTCAATCTCCGTCCTAGTTTCCAGAATCTCAGCCTCGTATCGCACCAGCGCGCCCTCTATAGCCCTCAACTGACCAGTCTTGTACTTCTTGACTTCCATAACACGTTTGGCTGTCGAAAGTCGAACGATCTGAAATATGAAAAACAGGCTTCAGATTAGTAAGTGGCGGTCGTGTATGAATTGATGTGCCCCCATTTCCTTTTTAACCGGGTTTTCCAACGGAAAAATCCGGTTATTAAAATGGTGAAAATGGCGGGCCGTGAGTGAGGCGGCTTGCCAAAAGGGTACCCTCATTGTACGGATAACTCCTCCTACAGTTTTCAAGATAGGAAGTTGTTCTTTTGCAGATTGATTGTAAATGAGAGGTGTGCATATTGCTAGGATTTTGATTTCCAATAATTCATGCAAAAAAATACCAGCTTTTGAACTTACTCATTTTTGGCAAAATATTTCATATAGGGTACCCTCATTGTACGGATAACTCCTCCTACAGTTTTGAAGATAGGAAGTTGTTCTTTTGCAGATTAATTGTACATATATCAGAGGTGTGCATATTGCTAGGATATTGATTTCTGGTAATTTATGAAAAAAATACCAGCTTTTGAACTTAGTTATTTTTATACCCCCGCTCCGAAGGAGAGGGGGTATACTGTTTTACCCTTGTGTGTCTGTCTGTCCGTCCGTCTGTCCGTCCGTCTGTCCGTCTGTCTGTCCGTCCGTAACAAAAATTTCTGTCGCATTTATCTCGGCAACTATTTATCGCAGATGCTTGAAATTTTTACACAGTGTTTGTTAAGGCATGCCATATCGTGAGATGTATTTTTGTACCAATCGGACGTCAACTTCCTGTTAAATGACGACTTTGCTTATTTTTTAACTAAAATTTTCAAACAAATTTTCGTCAAAGATTTCTCAGCAACTATCTATCGCAGATGCTTGAAATTTTTACACAATATTTGTATAGGCATGCCATATTGTGGGATATATTTTTGTACCAATCGGGTGTCAACTTCCTGTTAAATGACGACTTTGTTTATTTTTAGCAAAAATTTTCAAACAAATTTTTGTCAAAGAATTCTCAGCAACTGTTTATCGCAGATGCTTGAAATTTTAACACACTATTTGTTATGGCATGCCATATCTTGGGATGTATTTTTGTACCAATTGGACGTCAACTTCCTGTGTAATGAGTACTTTGTTTATTTTTAGCCAAAATTTTCAAACAAATTTCCGTCAAAGATTTCTCAGCAGCTATTTATCGCAGATGCTTGAAATTTTTACACAGTATTTGTTATGGCATGCCATATTGTGGGATATGTTTTTGTACCAATCAGATGTCAACTTCCTGTTAAATGACGACTTTGTTTATTTTTTAACTAAAAATTTTTCAAACAAATTTTTGTCAAATAATTCTCAGCAACTATCTATCGCAGATGCTTGAAATTTTAACACACTATTTGTTATGGCATGCCATATTGTGGGATATATTTTTGTACCAATCGGATGTCAACTTCCTGTTAAATGACGACTGTTTATTTTTAGCAAAAATTTTCAAACAAATTTTTGTCAAAGAATTCTCAGCAACTGTTTATCGCAGATGCTTGAAATTTTTACACAGTATTTGTTTTGGCATGCCATATCTTGGGATGTATTTTTGTACCAATTGGACGTCAACTTCCTGTGTAATGAGTACTTTGTTTATTTTTAGCCAAAATTTTCAAACAAATTTCCGTCAAAGATTTCTCAGCAGCTATTTATCACAGATGCTTGAAATTTTAACACACTATTTGTTTTGGCATGCCATATTGTGGGATATATTTTTGTACCAATCAGATGTCAACTTCCTGTTAAATGACGACTTTGTTTATTTTTAGCAAAAATTTTCAAACAAATTTTTGTCAAAGAATTCTCAGCAACTGTTTATCGCAGATGCTTGAAATTTTTACACAGTATTTGTATAAGCATGCTATATCGTGGGATGTATTTTTGTACCAATTGGACGTCAACTTCCTGTGTAATGAGTACTTTGTTTATTTTTAGCCAAAATTTTCAAACAAATTTTTGTCAAATAATTCTCAGCAACTATTTATCGCAGATGCTTGAAATTTTAACACACTATTTGTTATGGCATGCCATATTGTGGGATATATTTTTGTACCAATCGGATGTCAACTTCCTGTTAAATGACGACTGTTTATTTTTAGCAAAAATTTTCAAACAAATTTTTGTCAAAGAATTCTCAGCAACTATCTATCGCAGATGCTTGAAATTTTTACACAGTATTTGTTTTGGCATGCCATATCTTGGGATGTATTTTTGTACCAATTGGACGTCAACTTCCTGTGTAATGAGTACTTTGTTTATTTTTAGCCAAAATTTTCAAACAAATTTCCGTCAAAGATTTCTCAGCAGCTATTTATCACAGATGCTTGAAATTTTAACACACTATTTGTTTTGGCATGCCATATTGTGGGATATATTTTTGTACCAATCAGATGTCAACTTCCTGTTAAATGACGACTTTGTTTATTTTTAGCAAAAATTTTCAAACAAATTTTTGTCAAAGAATTCTCAGCAACTGTTTATCGCAGATGCTTGAAATTTTTACACAGTATTTGTATAAGCATGCTATATCGTGGGATATATTTCTGTACCAATTGGACGTCAACTTCCTGTGTAATGAGTACTTTGTTTATTTTTAGCCAAAATTTTCAAACAAATTTCCGTCAAAGATTTCTCAGCAACTATTTATCGCAGATGCTTGAAATTTTTACACAGTATTTGTTTTGGCATGCCATTTTGTGGGATATATTTTTGTATCAATCGGACGTCAACTTCCTGTTAAATGAGTACTTTGTTTATTTTAGCCAAAATTTTCAAACCAATTTTCCTCAAAGATTTCTCAGCAGCTATTTATCGCAGATGCTTGAAATTTTAACACACTATTTGTTTAGGCATGCCATATTGTGGGATATATTTCTGTACCAATAGGATGCCAGCTTTCTGTTAAATGTCGACTTTGCTTATTTTGCATATTCACATCAGAGCGGGGGTATCACTAGTGAGCATTGGCTCACAGATATCTTGTTTGGCAAAGTATTGCTTTAGGGTACTCCATTTCACTGGATACGGGTTGACATGGATTATGGATACAGTTCACATAAAAGAAAACCCGGTTTGCTGTCGCATTGACAGCTTTCACTTGTTTTTCGTTTTAAGTAGGAGTGAGAAACCTTATTTTTGCCCAGCTTTTTATGTTCATAAAAAACACATAAAAGCTTTTAGTGCTACATTGTGGTCCTGTCATGTTGCAAATTTTGAATCGACACAGGGGCAGTAAATACAACATGACATGTTGTAATTTTTTTATTTACTGCCACCCGGTAAATTCAAAATGAGTTGTCGTAATTTTTTTATTTACTGCCACCCGGTAATTCAAAAATGACATGTAATTGAGTACCTCAAAAATGACGCTTTCAAAGGAGTGAAACATTCTCGAAGAGACATAAAAACCCACAACCGTTCAATTACTGATAACAAACCTTAGTATTGGCCGGTTCTCCGGCCACTGCTTTAGCATGGGAAAACCAATCCCTCATTGATAGACTCTGGTATCGTGATTTCTTTAACAGAGCCGCCTTCTTTTTCTTGTGGAATTTCATCTCGACCAGGACAACCTCCATGGTCCCTATACTACGGTTTTTTAAGTAGAGTTCTCTCTCGTTACCCGCCGTCAGTAAGGCGGTAAAATCGTTTTCTAGCTCCAGAATGTCCACTTTATGTCGGTAATACTCCACATATGCCCGGATGTATGTCTTTTTATTGAATGAAAGCATGCTTGCGATTTCAATCTGAAAAAATGTTCATGTATCTTTTTATTGAAAGAAAGCATGCTTGCGATTTCAATCTGAAAAAATGTTCATGTATGATATACATGTATATATACCTCATTGGCGGATCCAGAGGGGGGGGGGGGTCCGGGGGTCGGAACCCCCCCTTTCTCTGGGACATATGAATTTTTTTTGAAAACCTTTAATGCCTATTTAATGTCAATTTTTCCATTTTATAATAGAAATACTGTAATTATCTCAAATAAATGCTTTTAAAATTGCTTTTTGAAAGAATTTTGTACTGCGTCCCATAATTTTGTTCTTATATGAAAAAACCTATCGATTTTTTATCGAAATAAAGTATATAAGCTGTATCGCTAAAAACACAGATTTATAATAACATCTACAATGTATTTTCTACTCTATTTCTTTTTAAAAAGAATGATTATAGTTCATACAGTTTTGAACTGACAAGCCATCGAGTAAAACGACGTTCAAGTACGCATTCGTTTTACTTTAAAAAGCCGCTTTCAAATGTATTGTTTAGTTAATTAACTAAAGTAATAATAATAGACGAGTTTTACTTTTTTTCATACGAAAAATACAAAGAAACTTACATGACCCGCTTATGCGGGTTATGGTATTTTTCTGGAATGCTAGACACCTTCATACCCACATGAAACACAAAAGTCGGAAATTCTGTTATAAAAATACCGAGTAAATGGTGTAAACCATTATGAAAATGCCCACCTTTTTCAAACTTTTCTAAATATGATCGCATCTGTACTAGTCCAGATGATGTAGCGCACCCATAACAGAGGTCACATCAAGTTTCGGGACAATTACTTTTACCATTGTATTACACACGTACCATTTATTCAGCAGATAAATTATTCCCATTCTTTTGTCATATTCTATCATTTAGACCTTTATTTAAGAAGGCAATCGATAGAAACCAAAATCGATAAATAGTTCAGAATTTAAAAACATCAAAGACATAAAAAAAAATACCAAAATATCCATTTTTATAATAGTTTCTCGTAATTAGTCTGAGTTATTTTTTGTTTCTTAGTGTTTCTTTTCTATCAAGCATAGTCGCACTTTCTCATTGCTGGAGACCTGGGTTTCTTGAGGCTAGATATTATGCAAATTTTCCTTACCTAAACCAAAACGGCAAAACGTTCAATAATGCAGTACACTCTGATGATGAAATAGATGTGAAATAGATAGTGATGAGATAAATGTTTATTAAAAACAGTTGTATACGCACGGAAAACGGTCAAAAAGTCATTGTTTATTGACAAATGATGAATTTTGCAATATTGGTTTTCATGAAATGGAACCCCCCCCCTTTTCAAAATTCCTGGATCCGCCTCTGTACCTATAGGAGCTTGTCTCCTGGATCATGAAATAAAAATGATTTTGAAAATTTTCTTTTTCAAAAAATTCGTATACATGCACCTTAAATTAACACAGCATTTTAAAAATTTTGTTTGGATTGTTTGAGTGTTTTAATTGGTTATCAATGGTCGAATTTGGGAAAATAAAGCTACATGTATAAAAACTGGTTTTGACAAATCTAGAAACCAAATCCTTATGATTAAACCCGATCATAAAATTTGAAGAAAAAAATACCGGTATTTAAAAAAAAAATAAAAATGAAAATTTGATTGAGTGACCAGTTAATGAACAACTTTTCTTGGATACTTACTGCCACGCACTCCCCTTTGTGAAGCAGTCCTAGTTCTGAGACGACTGTCGAGTCGCACAGCCCGACATAAGTAAAGATGTCGCTGGCCGACTTGACTTCGATGTTCTGTGTATCGTTCAATACGTAGTTCTTGGCAGAGTCGAGCTTTTGTCCTTGGACTTTCGGCAGAAAGCTAGATGGAAAAATATACTTATTGAAAAGTGAACAATGTTATCTATACAGAGTGTGATAGGTAAGGATTATTAACATTCACAATCTTTCAAAAAAGCGACACTCTCTCCAGTTCCATTTTCCCAAAGTCAAGAGATTCTGGTCCGCTCCGCTTAACATATGATCCGCGGATAACATATATGAGCGGAGCGAGCGGACGAGAAACTCTTGAATTGAGAAAGATTCTGATCCGCCCCGCTTCACATAAATGAAGAGTGGAGTGGAACAGAAAAATTTGACATGGGAAGATGCACCAGTGCTCAATTAACAGATAACAATGTGCAAGCACTTAAAACAAAGGCATGCTAATGATTTACAAAACAAATTCAGATGCATTCCATATGCCATTTGATTTTTTTAAAAATACACTGTATTGGTATTCCAAATAAACAAATGAACATTTTTTTCACAACATAAACGTTGGTACGAGTAAATGTTCAAACGAAAGATTTCGTAACATGCTTTTTCCACCAAAAAAACTGTGTTATTTGCGAGGAACATTTAGCAAATAAGTTAGAAAATATGTATAATTTGTATAAAAAATATACAAAAATTCACAACAACAAGCCAATCAATTACAACAAAATGACTGTCTGTAAACCATCATAAATGCAGTCTGAAAAATGGCATATCTTTTTAAATTCCTTCCTTTTGTAACTTTGAGATTACATGGCATGAAATCAAGAATAGTGACAGTAAATTGACATGAACCATATTTCCCCATGTAATTCAGTGAAGCGGACCCTTCAACTAGAGTATGGCCATCTTCCCAAGTCAAGGGTTTCTGATCCGCACCTCTCGGGGAGTGGACTGGACCGAAAACATTTGGCTAGCGAATATGGGAGTATATAGCCTACCATTGCCTGACCACAGGAACTCCTGGACTGATCTCCTCCACGTAATGTGCGCACTGCCCGATGTCCAGCTCCATGTTGGGAATCTCCTGTAAATTCCGAGTGTACTCAAATGCCAGGATGTTCAGTGTCTGAGCCCTAGTACTGATGAATAGAAGAAAGATGAACCATAGACAATAAACAATATGATGATATAATAATATATCTCGGAGAAGATTTTTAAAGGTAATGCCTGCTATACCATCCGTTTATGTGATGCATCATAAAATATTGTTTAAATCAAATTATTTTGACACATTAATTTAAACGTCACACTTGAAATTTTTATTGATAAAACGAAAACAAATTTGAAATATCCATGTGAAAAGTGACATTGTGATGATGTCAAACCGTTGGTTCATAGTCTCATATTCAAAAGTAAATTTTATGTAATTATGAATAAGTCATGTATATACCGTTATATTTTGGACGATTTTTGATAAAAGGTGCAGTATAGGTCAAAGGTAAAGGCTATCATTTCTCTTGAGTGTCAACTAATTTAAACTCACACAAGATCTACCGATTCTCAAGTAAAAAATAATCTAATATATGTACATGTACTTGTATTTCAAAAAGTATCATAGTTATATAACTACAAATTCTTTGATATCACCGATTTTATTTGACGAAATAAAAATTAAGTCCAGTTTCAGCTACTCTATATATATGCTTTTATAGGAGCATACTGATTAACCCTTGCTTTCTCCGTTCATCATACATATGTTTTAGCATATGCCCTACATAATGGCTACATTATTGTAAATGTCAAAATTTCCAGACACAATTCATTTCAAATGATAAAGCACCTGAAACTCTGCAAAAAACCCCCCAGAAACATAAGTATTTCTTTTCCTCCTGTTTTTACCGAACGTGGTTCGGATTTGGAAGAATTGAGTTTTTGCCAAAACAAACTGAAACAAATGAATTTGATGCGATGGGCCATGGATTGGAATAATTAAAAGATGCACCCTTTCGCCGATTTTCTCAGTAAAAATGGGGGGATTAAACGCGCTTGATTCCCGTTAAGATAACTGAGATTCTGGGCGAGCCTGCATCTCATCAGGTTAAACTTTAAATTCCATAGAAACTCTCGTTATGAACTTAATTACTTCTCTCTGTTTGCGACTCGGAGAGAATTGGATCAGATCACAGAGGTAATCCTCGTACTACGTGAAATCCACAGGACTGACCCACTGGGATCCATGTTTCGTTCCTTGCATGTGGATTTTTGTTCACCCACCTCCATGTATTGTAACACTAAGACCTTCGAGTATTTGACAAATAATACTCACTTCACTGACATCTCTTTAGAATTTGCCGATTCAATGGATACAAATTATATATCTATATCGGTCTTTAGATATTTTTGTGAAGGTCGTGTTTCTTTATCCTTACCTTCATCCATTTTTATATGAAAATGAACGTTTATTGAGAATACAATTCAAAATAATTTTAAAGTAGCAAACGTCAAGAGGAAAAGGGAATAATTCGGAAAATTTAAACGAGTTCCTAAAAAGATTCATTTCACAAATCTCTGTTCAAATTATGAGCAAAAAATAATGATTAATATATTTCTATAAAATACTGACAGTATAAATTAATTTAAATTAATATACTTACAGAGAAAGAAATAGGTAATTGAGCAGAAGAACCAATACAGTATCACAAGTGATGTCCATTATTTACATTTATCCCAGCCTCCTCCGATCGAGAAATGCCGAAGCATTCCAGCGTACAACTTTATTTACGTTGTGCGCGCTCCCCAATACGTAACAGTCAACAAATGTTTCAGATTGAAGCAGTTATAATCCAACGTATTAAGATGTTGGGGGATCATAACATGCCCTCTGGTTTCCATCAAACCAAATGGGAGGGACCTGAGCACACGTCACATTAACGTTCTCGGCGAGAAGGTCAAACTGCTTTGCGCGTACGCTTAAAAAGAAAAGGTTCTCCCATTGCACTCATATGACGTTCCCTTTCAATCGATTTGAACGGAAAGATTTCACAGACGGTGCGTTGCTTGTCTCTTCATCCAACACTTTGTAGCTTATTTTAACCATCTTCCCAAGCGCCAATATACTCCCCCCCCCAAAAAAAAAAAAAACCAAAAAAAAAAAAACCAGAACGGATTTTAACGTTCAACCAATTAAGTTGAAAGCGCGTTGGATATACACGTCGTGACATCAGAAATTTATATATATGTCATCGAGTGTAGAGCGGATACGATGTCCCTGTGCCCCCACCTTGATCTAGACATCAGCAAAACGGGCGCTCAGGAGTGCTTGCCTGAATTTTTCCGTAACTCCCTTAATTAGACCTGCTCTGTTGAAGTACATGTAACATCACTTGTACATGATTTATAATGGCACCGAAGCACCGAACAAACCTGAATTCATATCCAGCATTTTCTACTATAAAATCGAACATCTTTGCCTAGATTTCTTTGAAAATTTTCATTAAGCCCAAACACTGCTTGGTTATAATTCTAAATGATGATTTAAACAACAAGTGCATAGTTATGTTGTAGTTATATCAAAGTCCATTTCCAAAACCCAATAAAAGTGATCCTTCAAAGTATCAACAAAAATTGCTTCGTGAACAGTGAATATCTTAATTAAACTCTTGATCTTTATAATTATGCGGTGATTTTCCATGGATTTATATATAAGGATTTTACTGGGACATATATTAACATTCATTATTGATGCCTAGCCGCAAATTCGCTATATCCGTAATCTTTGTATTTGAATAAAACGAGTTTTAATGTGTACATTGTCCCCTTTACATTTCAATGGAAACTGAACACCTAATATTAATAATAAGCTACAAATTAAGATAAAAAGGGTGGATTTCCGTTGGGGGGGGGGGAGACAGGAATCTATCAAGAATACTAAGTTAGAATAAAGAAACAATAACAATTCAAAGACACAAATGTAGATTTTAATTGAACTATTCATTCAATAGGTCATGAGATTTACACATCATGATAACTCTACTTGAAGATGTCACTGTATTAAATCAACATTCAGCTCATATACACCCCTCACACTGACTCACAACATACAGAATTATGATAAGGAAAGTCACAATGAAAAGTATTCCCAACTACCCAACAAGTAGCACCACTATTCAGACAGGCAACTCACTTCAGCTCTCACAACAATACACAGTAAAACACAGACAGGTGATCAAAAGGAAAATATATATTGCCTATTGTAAAGCCGAATGGCATTTGCAATATCTCCAAAGTTCAAATGATCATTAGATCTAAATAATTTAATTCTTCTTGTCCTCGGCAGAAATCTTGTTTTGAAGAAGTCTGATTTCCGGCTCGAATAAATCAAAGCATAATGTTCCTTTCTCATCAAAGTAGCTGGAAACACATTTTGAAAACTCTTTTGTTCTTTTGATTCCAGTTTTGCCGTCAATGAAAGTCATGCTAAGGTGGTACATGTCATCATATCTACAAAATCCAAGCAAAACGATGTACAATTCTTCCCTATAGTATTAGTCTGTTATAGACAATTATCAGTTTTTTCTCTTCATATTTAAATTTTGTACAAAGGACAAGCATGTGTACACAGTAGAAAAGAAAACCACACAGAGTAAATTCAGAGAGATAGTCTTACTTCTTTAGCATGGAGGCTAGCTCCCACTTATTGTCAGGATCTATTCCAGCTTCGTCCTTCTGTAGGGCCACCAGGAAAATCCCCTTCTCTACGTAGGTGGTGTACACTGTCAGGACCCCCATCAACACAAAGTATCTACACCCAGGCTAAGGAACAACAACATCCACACAAGTGTACCCACCAGCTTAACAACTGACATGTGTATCAAAACGGATTCATGTTATGCTGTATACAGGGTTATTTTCGCCCTGTCTTATTTTCGCCCCATATTACTTGCAAACTATTTTGCCCCGTGTTGAATTCCCCCAGATAAAGTTGTGTTTAAAGAGAGATTATTTGAGACATTGGATTTCATCCAGTCTTTATTCCCCCCCCCCCCCCCCCCCCTGCTGACAATGAGGGCAAAAGGTGCAAAAATAAAAAGGGGGTGAATACCGGGTATATATCTTCCTGTATACAGTATATGAGTGAACCATACATATACATGTAAATATTGATACAAAAGTATTTTTTGAACAATATTTTTAGGTATCATGAATCATGTAAGAAGTCAAATTCCGTCTTTAATGTTCTTTAAACTTTCCTTTCAAATTTCACACTAAAACTTATTCACCTTTAATATTTATGCAAATATTAATTATTCATTAATATCCCTTTAGATTTTTAACACTTTAAACATCCACAAACATCTTCATTTGTGAATCCAAAAATATTTTCCAAGGGGATGGGTTTGGTGGTTGGGTTATCATGATTTTTACCAAGGACGGGGGGGGGGGGGGGTCCAAGACTAGGTAAATTTACTATTGAAATTGAATTTTAAAGGGGGGGCAGTCCAACAGAACCCCCACCCCCCAAAAAAACACTTCTAGATCTGCGCATAACTGGTATCCATGCATAATAAATATAAAGGAAATGGGGCAATCAATCAGGTGTCAGGTAAGTTTTCATTTTGCTAAATCAAGTCATTACTACAAATGGTGACTGAATTATATTTATCTTTTTTGGGGGGGGGGATAAAAAAGACATTTTTTTAATTTCTATTACATGTACTTCTTTCTGGATGACACTGATGAATAAATTTTTTCGAATATTTCTTGATAAAGTGTTGGTTTGAGTATAAAGGATACGATAGGACACACATGATGAGAACAGGACGAGATTCAGGGAAGGGTCGCAGGAAGTCCCAAATTAGTGCAAACAGTGAGAATCCGACGGCCACCGTACAGATCAGCAGGCGCATGTCCATCAGCTTGTGGGATTCCACGTACCCAAACTTCTCCTTCATCACCTGAGGGAAGAATAAAGCAAATGGAAAATTACTTCTCTAATTGCGTTCGAAATTCAGTTCAACACTTTACCAGAATGCCTTAAGATCATTTGAAAAGTACTTGTTACTACAATAACACATTTCCTGTTGATGTTTAGCAGATTCAACTCAGTTGCATAATAATCTGCTTTCCAGTAATCTGCTTCAACAGAAAAGCAGTAAATTGAATTTTTACAAAAGGTTCGTTAGCACTGACTTTCCGAACAATCGAACCACTTTCCCCAACAT
The DNA here is from genome assembly GCF_963853765.1 of Magallana gigas. Lineage (NCBI taxonomy): Eukaryota > Metazoa > Mollusca > Bivalvia > Ostreida > Ostreidae > Magallana > Magallana gigas. The sequence continues at coordinate 13,922,058 of NC_088860.1, read as the reverse complement.
TGCTGTAAATGTTTAACTTCACCTTTTTGGCAGCATCATCCAGTGCATTCTTAACGGCAGCTGAGTCCCATTTGTCAATTTTCACTGGCTTCTCGTCGATTTTCCACTGCCGAAACAAAACATTAAAATAAATATTCCCTTTCTGTTTCTCCTGCACTCTCTCCAGTCAGAAACAATAATCAGTAATTGCCATGATAATAATAAAATCAATTTAAAATTCCACACTGCAAAATAGTTTCCTACATACATTGTACATGTATGTAAGGTAATAATGGGGCTAATAAAGGTACATTATTATGTGCTGGGAGGGGTGGTCATTCTGTAAACTTTGCCATGAAATGTCAATACAAGTCAAGAACAAATAGCACAATACATCAAAACAATTTATGAGATTTTTAAATCTTGCTTAAAATTTCCCCATTTTTTTTAAATTTTCTTCAAATGCTTAAGTAAACTACACTGGAATCTGAAAAAAAAATATATTTTGTGATTGAAATAAATTTCATTAGAGAGGAAAATACATTTGTATATGGGTATAATATTTGTACAACACCAAGCTTAATAGTGTATATAAAATGTCGCTGACTTTAAGTTTTAGCTGTCAATTGTCCAAGACTCTGTTGGATTTTTTTTTAACTTCCATGTCCAATAGTTTTACAAATATGACATCACAGTGAGGCGAAAAAGCAGGATGAAAATTCTGCATTTTATGATAGCTTACATCCACTTTGCATGCATCATATATCACTTTGTAACCTAGCCCTTCAAAAGTTGTATCTTGCTCTATTGAACCTAACTAATAATGTAACCCTTGTATCATAGAGTCAAATAATTATGTGGCTCATGAAAACACTAATTTCTGTCACCAACAAACAAGGCATGCATTGAATTAACAGGTTCAAACCTTGGGATCTTTCTCAACCTCCTCTCCATTCTGATCATAAAGAAAACAAGGAATTTGACACAGTTGTATTGAAGAATTTGTACAGAATTTGTAACATGAAGAGAAGTAGTACACATAAAATAACTTTTTTTTCACCAACACCAGATAGCTTATCAAGCTGTGCTCCAATTGATGCTCATCCTTGACATTTAAAGTTTTGTATTCTTTAGGAGATAGTTGATCATTATCTGAACTACATTTTGACAGGCAGGGAGACTTTTTTGCTGCCCTCTCCACATGACTAATAATCAATAACTGCCAAAACAATATACATAATTACATGAATTTGAAATACATTCCTATATAATCCTAAGAGTTACAAAATGTACAAGTTTAAAGGTATCATGACAGCTTGCTCACATGTGCTCTCTGACCTTGATGAACTTGTACACATTTAGTAGGTCAGGGACAACAGTAAAAGTTCTCTGGGAGAACTCATCAAAAGGTAGACTTCTCTGCCTAAGAGAACTTGAAATTATACACAAATTTTAGACACATTTTGAAGGTGCTCTAGGAGAAAAAGTACAATATTTACAATTCTTACTTTTACGGTAATTGATTTTTTTTATACCAGTATTTTTTTCCTCTAGTGGAGGAGTACAAACTTTTAAATTATGACTTTTCTTTCCCAATCTTGATTTTTTTCATTCTAGAACAAAATAACTACAAATTATATTTTTCCATTCATAATCAATGGGCACTCAAGTGATTAGTGTAACCAATACAAACTTTGCCCAAAGACTAGATGTTAATTCTAAACAAGTGGGGGTTCTAGAAGTTCAGAAAAACAGCAGATGCTATAAATAAGAAAAAGAGTTGATTTTTTTTGCACACCTTATATAACTCTACACATACAATAGCACATCTTTTAAATTTTGCATTGGAAACATTTTCTGGAATTTTTAATAGACAAAGGATGTCTGATTTTTCCAAAAAAAAAATTGTTTTCAATATTTGAATATCTACAGAAAAAAAGATTTTGCCTTGAAGTTGCTTTCAATATTCTAGCAATTTCTAGGTAGAATAAAAAAAACCATTTCTTGGCAAAGGTGACTGACTTGTAAGGTGAATGGCTCTCGCATTTTTAATACATATTTTGAATCTTTTGATATCAATATTGTAAGACTAAGAGACTTGCCAAAGAAAATATAATAGATCATAGCTTCAGTGGGTTCTTTGGTGCTTGATGGGTGGGTTCAGAACACGAAATGTCAATCGAAAAAAGAAGGTGATTGACCTCCTATTAATTGGTGATTATTTGCATGGATATACATTAAGTTAAAAAAATTCTATGGTGTTTTAAGGCAGTTGCTTGGTATTGGAGCATGCTGCTCGACCTGTTAAAATGTAAAAAGAGGGCAATTTTTCAGAAAATTTTGAGGTAATCTCTGGCTATTCTATTTAGTGCTATATTTAATTTAATTATTTTTGCATGTTTTATTCTGATATGTTTAAAAATTTGCAAGAGTCAGGATCATATGTCCCCTGCATGCAAACAAATCTTAGCGAATTTAAATATCCACTAAATTAATTATGAGCACTTGTTAAATCTGATCACAGGAGTCGGCGATTCTATTTTTTTTTGGCAATGACCGCTCTTTAAGATCGAGATGTGCAGAAGTGGATTTAAAATGATTTTGAAGGATAATGTTAGGGAAATAAATGCAAGGAATTGATAACATCACGGAGTTGATGTCTGGTGTTCAATATCGGTTGGATAGCAAAATAAAGAAAATCTAGAAAACTCGTTGCCATCCTGTCGCTTCACTCGCTATGCTCACGAAGCTCACAGGTAGGATTTTGCCTGTTTCTCATTTATTTTCAAGAAATTGATAAAATCGCCGACTCCTGTGATCTGATTCACATTTCCTTGACAAAAAAAAACTATTCTCTGCCACCTTTACAAATGTGATTAACGATTCCCGTGAACGTAGTTTATCTTAAAACGTAGCATACACCCTTTTAATTTAATTAAGGATTGGACACTGATCTGTATTGAAAACAATTTTAAGAAAAATGTGTGCATATTTCTCCATATGTCAACCGGTACCCTCTATATTATTGATGTCGTTTTGGTCAAATCTGTCACCAACATTGTTGAAAAAAAAATAAGATCGTAAGATTGAAAAATATAGTTTTTAAAAATTTTAAGTATTTTAAATTCATATAGATAAAAGATCCCAAAAAGCATTAAACTACCTGAGATTTCATTTTCGTTGCAGCAGGAAGTACACGTTCAATATAAAAATGAGATTTCGATTCCGAAGTTAAAAGAATTGATATCGGGATCGGAATTGCGATATTTCAATATCCGGGACACTTGCATATTTTCAGAAAGCAGATCATTGTTATGAATTGTAAGACTCTAACAGGTATTACTTAGTAAGATATGAAAGTTTTCTGTTGCAGAAGTAAAAAGTTTTCGGGTCTGATGATTTTTAAATGTTTTTTTAACACTTATTTATTTTTTTCCAAATGTAAACCCCATAGTAACGTAAGGCGTCTTGTGGTTACCAATATAAATCATAGAAAAATACGAACATGAAATTTTCAAAAAAGATATTTACTCTCTTTTAAAATAATGTATATCAACAAATTTTGGTATTATATTGTTACTTATTACATGTTTCTCAAAAAGTAAATTTCATGAAATAGAATATTAAATTTTGATTTTAAAACATTACCCTTTTTTCATACAATCAGCAGACGCAAAAAACAAATATCTAATAACAGCAACATGGCATTTTTAGTCGAAAGCTTGTAAAGCTGTAAACAAAAGAGAGATGATTGGTGCCGAACTTTTGATCAGCCAATGGGGCTCGGTCATCTCGATCCCCCTTCTTAATTGTGTATTTTTTTCTTAATAGGATCTGTAACTATAATTGACAGACACTGGACAAATAGGATTTGATTATCTGCAGTCATATACAAAGACAAACATTTTGTATCTTTACTTATTATTTTTTATAAAAAGCCAGGTAATCAGATATTTTGGACTACTCCAAAGGTTAAATAACGGTAATATGATTTTGAAACAAATGATGGTCTGAACTATCTGTGTATTCTTGCCTGAGATGGATGTTGATTATTGCATTTTATTTATTTTTCTTTTTTACAGATTTTTTCTAGCTGGTAAATAAAGAAAAATGAGTGAACAATTAAAGTACATTATCCAGGAATTGGCCAAAGAGCCATTCAGCAAGACCTACAACTTGATTTCATTTGACTCCCTGGAACCATTACAACTCCTGCAAGTTCTGACAGATGTTATGAGTGTTATTGACCCAAAGGTATCAAATTATGTGAAATATGTATGAATAAAATCATGTAGACATGATGTTGCAATACATTATGGTATACATTACGGTAGTGTTCATGTCCAGATGATTGGATAAGTTTTTGAATTATCAAATTGCATGAAAGATATGTTTTGATATTAATATACTAGTAGTTAGATAACAGAGAGTCTACTCAGTCCAAAGTGTACTTTATAAGTAATAGATCAATCATTAAAAAAGTTAAATTCTTCTTTGTAGGTATCAATTATTAAGTTGTTGATATGTCGCCTCATATTGTTTATGTTTTGATAGGTAAATTATACATTGCTGAAAATGTATGACAATATGACTAATTTATTATTTAAACCTTGTAGCAAAAAGTTGATATCCGAGAAGAAGCCCCTGATCAGACTGCAGTTCGGATGTTTAACACCTTGAGAATCCTGAAATACAAACCTCCAACTGAGTAAGTGTTCAAGCAAGGTCCAACTTAAATATCCTTAGCCGTTTTCTCGACTTCCATATATGATATTAGTATGAAAATACATGTTAATTTCCATTTATATGTCCCTTAACAAATTCTAATTTTCTTTTTTCAGAGATGTGTAAGTACCTTTTTCAATAGTTTTTCAACATCAGGCTAGGTATGAACTAGAAAAGAAAATCTGATGATATACTGTATTCCATGATGGAAACATATTTCCAATTTACAAATATGGGTGTGTTTTGTGTTTTATTAGACATGTATTTTATTTCACTTGTGTGATTGCAGACAAATATTCCGAAGTGGCCTAGTGCAGGGTGATAAGTTAGTCATCTACCCTATACTTGAATGGCTGCTGAAACGCATTCCAGACCTCCAGAAAAGGGCCCATCTGGCTCGGTTTCTGGTGAAGGTGGACGTCCCCCCAGAGATCATGGCGGAGGACCCCATCCCAGATCTCTATGCTCAGGTACATTTTGAACTGTTTTTACTGATACAAAAATGACCTTTTAGTCATATATGCAACACAAGTACTTAATTTCGTGATTCCGCTGCTTTGCATCAAATCGAGAGAATAGAATATAAAATAGCAATTACTAATTTTTTGCTAAAATTTCCAATAGTTCAAAACTGTCTAAAAAATAAAAGCGAGATTTTATAATCTGCGATGGTTGTTTCTCCTGATATTACTCGGAAATTAATCCCTCGCATTTAATTAGGAATCTACAGTTAGATTGTGCATCTACTTTATCATGATTTACCGTGTACTATTGAGAATCCAAAACTTTTGATGTATTTGTTAGAAAAGAGGATTATTTATGACCAAAAAGTGATAACTAAGGGTAATGTTTTGTCTTTAACAGTATGAAGAGTCTATGGATCAGTTCAAAGATCTACACAAAGAGGCTGAAGGATTAAAGAATGCTGGCTATAACACCGGAGAAATCAAGAAAGACATCTCCAACATGGAGGACGAGAAAGAGCAATTGATTAAGCGTGTTGAAAGGCTCAAAAGAAAGGTACATAATCATGGCTATTGATTTGAAAAAATTGAAGACATTCACCAAAAATACAAATTGGTGTGTGCTACTGATGGTTTAAACTCAAATTTAAAAAGTTGAAATTTTATAGAATACCTTTACAAAAATTTCATCAAAATAAGAGGACTATAATCGCACAGTATCGTGTTATTTTTTTGTACTATTTGATAATGAAAAGATATACTAGCATATGCATAATGAATTATCATCTTTTCAATAGGTGGAGTCTCATCCCAATTCAACCACCATGATGAATGTGGCCAGAAATTTACGACTGGAACGAGACCGCGAAAAGAAGCTTGCTGAACAGCGACAAGAACAGTCCACACTGGTAAGTTCTGTGGAGTCAACAAAAGCAAAAGCAGAAATGTCAGTGTTTAAAATGCATATGTTGTTTTGGTTATCATTTAATTTTAAATATTTTATGTTTACTTACATATAAATTATATACAAAGTTTGCTTTGTGAGAATCATCTCCTTTTACAATTACTCTTGATATTTTGACTTGGCTTTGACTTTAATGGTTTTGCCCTGTCTCCTTACATTAGATTCAACATGAAGATCAGAGAATTCGGCGACTTCAGTCTCAGCTAAATGACACCAGACAAGCCGCAGTAGGGGCTAACCCTGAAGGTGAGTTTTTGTCATACAGGCAGTCAAACATTCTTATAGAATTTAATGATAGTTTCGATCTACCTTCTCTCACAACCTGTAACAGGGAAGATAATTGTTTGTGTATTATTGTTGCAAAAGTATTGTATATGTATATTGTACATGTAAAATTGTATGAAGACATGATATAATTGTTGAGTAATTGTAAAAATACAAAAATGCTGGATTTTCATTTATCTTTTTGATAAAAGCTTGTAGTTTTAAAAAATATTTACTTCACCCCTTCATTATATCTATGTGTGTTTGTTGTATGTTGTAGTGATGCTACAGAGGCTGGAGGAGGAGACCCACACCAACAAGTACATAGTGACAGAGAAGATGCCCAAGGAGATGGCCCAGCAGAGGAAGATCCTGCTCAACCTACAAAAGGTGGTGGCTGAACCAGCCATGGGTCAGTCTGACCTGGATAAGCTCCATGAACAGGTACAGCACCACATGGCAGTACACCGCAGTACACCACAGAACATCACACACATTGGATTGTTACTGCACCACATTACACCGAACACAATACATTGTTACCACTTCTCTTAACATTGTATTACACCACATGTTGCATTGTTATTGCATTGTCCTTTTTCTTTTTTTTTTTAAAGAATAAGGAATTATTGATTGTTTCTTTGAGCATTGCTGCTTTGTGTCAAATGCTGCTAAATTGGATATTTGAATTGCCATTTTAAGAAGGGAAATAAACTGAAATTTTCAATTTTAAGCCCCCCTAAAAAATCAAATTGAGTTATTCCCCTTTTAAAATCTTGCAGTAAAAATAAAACATCTGCATGCAGCATTATTTTTAAAGAATTTCCCTTATAATTTTAGGAGCAATAGATTCTGCGTGTTATTACATTTTCAAATCTGTAATATTTTCTTAATAAAACTAATGTTATCACGAAATTTAGTAAATCCTGTTGTCTAATAATTTAAGTAGTAAGACATTTGTTCTGTTTAATGAATATTTCTTGACCACAATTGTTTTCCCACTTGGATATTGAGTGTAAAGCCTTATTTTTTTATGGCCATGTTATTGTACTGTAACATCTTCTTTATATACCTGTACATGTATACAGTATTACTCTTTCAATTTGTGGGATTTTGTTTGATTGCAGATCACTGATCTGACAGAGGAGATTAAACAACTTGTGGAGAAGAAACTGCGGACAGAAGACCCCACTGATAACAAGTCGGCCTTGTTCAAGCAACAGGTAAGACCATGCCTGGTATTAAAAAATATCTTAGTCTCTACAAGTGACCGTAAAAGTTGTGTAAGGAGGTTTTGAATGAAAGTCAACACTGACCAAATAATGACTTTAAACATATGAATGCTTGTTTCTTTTCAATACTAACAGTAAGATGAGATCATTTAAATTTTTCTTGAAAAACACCAAATAAACTCCTGATAAACATGTTTTTGCTTTTCCTAGGCTGCTATAATCGCCGGGAAGAAGGAAGGAGCTCTGACTAACTTCCGAGATGTCCGAGATATGTATCACAAGATGTCCATGGATTTGGAGCAGAAACGTGAAATTGCTAAAGAAGCAGGGGGTGGTGAGGTCCTGAAGGGAGAAGATGTAAGTTAAATAAAGCCAACAAAATCAAAGTTTTGTTTCTCACTCAGGCAAATCCCATGTGGTCAAGTGCTGCCACATTTATTAATTTTATTGCCACATTGAAAAGGGGAATAGATTAATTTGTTTAAATACATGTATAAAAATTGAATTATTCCCTTTTGCAAATCTTGTTAATTTTTGTGTAAATTCTTTGTATTCAGTTTTTTAAAGCAATTTGGCTTTTTATCCAATAAAAAACTTTAGATGTCTCAAACAATTTGAGAGAATGCATATGCATTTACATTTTCCTCTAATTTTATTTCACCCCATTTTAGATACCCTGGTATGGCATAACGTAGTTATGGTTAAAAAGAAATGATCATTCAGCTCCTTTTTTTTAGCCCCATTTAAAAGGAATACATGTGGTATTATACATTTCTTGCCCCAAAAATTAAAGTTCTCAAGAGAGCTTTATCTTTGGTAACTTTTTGTTACAGTTCAAGAGATATGTTAACAAACTGAGGAGTAAGAGTACCATCTACAAGAAGAAGAGACAGGAGATTGCCGAGATCAGAGCCGAGCTGGGAGTGCTGTCTCGTACCGAGCAGATCCTACGTCAGAAGGATGAGTTCATCACTAGAAGTCTGGTCAGTTGGCTGTGGTTCATAGAGTTTTCTCCAAAGTATCCTTGTAAAATCTCATAATGGCAGAGAGATTAGCTATCATGCAACCCCATTACTTTGCAAATGATTACATTCAAAATATAAAATTGTCAGATTCATTTTAAATTAAAGTGACTGCTATGAAGTTACACACCAGAACATGAGTGAATTTGTTTTGTTTTATTTACAGGAGGCTGTTGAGAACAAGAAAGGAGTAACTGGGTACCGCCAGACTCAGGAGGAACTAGAGAAGGTGTCCGCAGTCAAGAGCGAACTGGACGAGAGGAAAGGGAAGACCCTGGAGGACATCTCCGACATGGTCCAGCGACTTACACGAACCATAGCCAATAAAAAGAACTCGCTGGCCCCCATCATCAAAGAGCTGAGACCAATGAGACAGAAGGCTCAGGTAGGCATGGAATAACAATGATATATATTGATGAGACAAAGGGCTCATGTAGGCATAGAATATTGATGATATAGAGGACTTAGATAGGCATAGAATAACAATGAGATATATTGATGAGCCAGAGGGCTCAGGTCGGGATAGCATATTGATGAGTCGTTTGCATAGTTTGATATTGACATACCGGTACATATAATTTGGTAAGACAAGGGGCTCAGGTAGGCATTGTCTAATATTGACATACATATATGTCTGAGACAGAGTAAGATAATGATAGTCTAAAAGTGAGATACATTGATATGACAAAGGCCTTAGAAATAAATAGTTTACATTGTTGAGATATATTGATGAAGTATAGTGCTAAGTTATAGTTTAGCAATAAAAGGCACTGATAGCAATGAAATGCATTGATTTGATAGAAAGCTCATGCAGAGATAGCGTAATAATGAGATATAATGATGAAATGGAGGACCTTTGTAAAGATAGTTAAACAATGAGATATGTTGGTGAGACAGAGGGCTCAGGTAGAGAATATTTTACAAGTTTTTAAACACAGAAAAAGAAAAGATTAATTTATTATCAAGAGAGGAGAACTAGAGATTGTTAATTTTATCAGAGAGAGAAAGAGAAAGAGAGAGAGACTAGTATGCTGATGCTCAGAGTCTGGAAAATATAAAATGAGATTGAGAGTTAAAATAATGTGTTATAAATATACTTGACAATTTCAAAGGAGTTGGATATGATTTATTGAAATTACATTATTTACGATGAAAATGGTCGTGATATGCTCTAAAAAATTTCAAGTTTTAAAGTGAGCTTCAGAGCTTACTGTGGAATCATTAGATTGTGTGGTGGCTCAATTTTCGTGGAATTCGATGGTACCTCTCATCCATGAATTAACATCCTCCACGAATTAATAAATTAGGGCTATAAAGTCATATTTCTTTTTTGTAGGTATAAGACAGTTCACGAAATTTCATTCCCACAAACATGTATAATTTAGGTGATTTGAGACATCTGTCAATAATAATGTGGATTAAAGTACATTATGATTGAAATAGTTTCACCTGTTTTGAATTTTCAAATTTTAGAATATTTAATGAAAAAATATGTTTAAAAATTTTTTTGAAAGGTAAAAATTTTAAAATGCTCCGCTGGATTCCAACTCATGACTTATGTATTCGTAGTGAATCCTCTAACCCACTGCGCTACGCTGTTAGGTGACAATTTTGGGAAAGAAACCTCTTATAAAACTTACGCTTGATTTTATTTGGATAATAGTAAATCACAACATAGAGATTTCCCATTCCACCTTAAGCAATCCCTGAAAATTGGCCCCCACGAATATTTTATGAATCCACAGTTTTCCTTGACAGCTGATTTACAAATTTTAGTTTTGCATAAGAAATGCTCAAGATAAAACATTTAAAATGGAAAAATAAAATTTTCAGATCAAATTATAGCTATTTTTTTTTATTAAATGACCTCCAATCCCATTCTTGGATGTAGAGGGTATTGAGGATGAATGAATGAACAACACTGCAAATTGTACATTGGAGGGGGGGGTTATTCATTCATCATGAGACATTCAGGAAATAGAACAAAGATCTATTTTTAAAGTGGAAAATAATTTGTGCTGACATTAATCAGTATTCTTCTCTTGTTTTCCATAAAATATTCATTGAGAGGGGGCCATTGTGTAGACTTCATGCTGATCTGATTTGATATTACCATGTTTGTGTGTCATCAGGAATATAAACCTCTCATGAATATGTAAGATAGTGACATTTACTGAAGTTCGTTAGTCTCACTCAAACCAATGAAAGTATAGTTGTCTGGGGACCAGTTTATTGTTTTGGTGATAGAAAAACGTGCTGCTTTGATGTACCTTTGCTTGTTTGTCCTCTCGTTTTATGAAATATCATCCATTATACCCAGTCCCTTCGTCCATTGGAGGCCATGCAGTCAGGAATAAAAATACTCTTACAAATCATCTACATGAATTCTATATACCTGAGTGGACATTTTTATGTTGTCCTCTACATGGAAAAAAACCTTTTTATTTCTGGATGTTTGCATGTTGCTTTGAATTGCAAGGGCATAAACACAATTTTCATTTATTTGGTCCTTTTCTTTAACAATGTTCAGAAAGAAAATGTGTGGCCTATGACCCATGTTTATATGTACCTTAAACCCAAACATAAATCACCCTGGCTCATAAAACCCAGAAAAAAGATGATAAAGTTCCTGTGGTCTTTTCTGTTTATTGACTTTAAAGATTGAGGGTAAAAAAAAATCCAGAATTTGCTTTTAATATTGTTTGTCAAAACACATGTATCTACATGTACCTCAACTCAAATATACACCTTAAAAATCTTGAAGGGGCGTATATTTATCTTTTGTAAAGGAACAGAAGCAATACATTGAAGAAGTTGAATAATGGTTCTTTGTTGATGTCTGATAGATTTAATAATGAAAATTTCTTGCAGAATGGTGATTTAAATGCATGGAATAAATTATGATAACATACTGGTTATTATATACTTGTATATTTGTCTCACATATTAATTAAGAGTCTGAGACTGTCAGGAATTTTATGATCATGCATGTATATGTATGTACATGTATTATTTATGGCACATTCTAATAATAAGATGATCCCCCCCAAATTCCTTCTTAAGAAATTCTTAAAATGATTTGACAGAATTTTCATATTTTAAGTTGATCAAGCCATCTGTATTACATGTACATGGTACACTGGATGTAATCAATTTGGATTGTGGGAAAATCATCATCAAGCATATGAATTATAATCAAGTTCTATTGTATTTGCAGGAACTGACCAACAAGCATGCAGAGAAGAAGCAGGCGTATGACACCGCCGCTGCCGGACTGGAGAGTAACATGGCCAAACTGGAACAGGTAGGGTCGGTCACTGATGGCTTTGTCCCCCCAATCAATTGGTGTCACCATTAATCCAACCAAGTTCTTTTGTGGCTGAGACAGTACCAAGTTCTACTGGCTTCTAAGTCTTGGGTCAGCCATAAATTTCCAAATGATTAGTAGGTTTGTGGCAGTGGGGAAGAGGGGGTTTGCTGCAGTTCATGCTGTGGTTACAGTAGGTGATGGTTTGATGGACTGGTTTCTGAAGTTTAGTTAGGTCATCAATAGTCTGGGCACATTTGTTACTCGGTGATTGAGCTATTTAGATTGCTCATCTCCATTATTTTTTGTAGAAAAAAAAGTAACATAAGCTTGTAAATTTTGAAATATATCATACAGTTGACCAGTAGTACATAACTTGTCACAAAAAAGTTTTGGGGTGATGAATGTTAACGAGAAGGGAGTTTTATAGAAATACTGGTATTTAGGAAACACTCACATTCTTTATGATTATATTTTGTTTGGCAACAAAATTCGAACAGGTTTATTCAAATATTAGTATGCATCAAAATGGTTTCTGACCATTTCACAAGCTCACAAATGCAGAGCCCTGGTAAGTATGGTTGTAGTGCAACAAGGGACTATCGTATACAGTATTACCTATATTCAGTATTGCTTTACTATAAAGACAAGCTCGTGCCATGTTCCCTTAATTGTATGCCACTGTGTGATACACAGGAAATGAGTTGCCTTGACATAAAAGTTTTCTGTCCTACAGGAGGTGCGGGCCTACCATGAGGAGTGTTCCCAGGAGGAGTCGCGCTACCACTACCTCCACTGTATGATGCAGATGGTTGAGATCCAACAGAAGAAGGTGGCTGACGAGATGAAGGCTTACACCTCGGCCGACCCATACGCTCGCAAGAAGACCTTCAGGTGAGCATAGAGGTTACACCAGCAGTCCTCTTCTTCATGTCTTTTCTTAAATAATGGTCCGGTAACTGCCGGATTTTGTTTGTTTACTTTGAAGACAGCTTCATTCCCAGTCCTATTTTATACCCCTTAAACCACACTATCTTGGGGTAAAATCAGAAACCTTTGGCAAAAGTTGAGCATTTTGTAATTCAGGTTAATATTCGTTAACTGAGAATTTTTTATCACTACATAAACAAATGCAGAATTAAATCTTCTCTAAAACTCTATACTATGTTTTTAAAGAAATGGAAACACAATTCAAACAGAGGGAACTACTGTTAGCATACAAACGTAAAATTATTTGTTCCTATACTGTTAAATGATCTAAAAATAGATCCTTTAATTTCTTTTCATCCCAAAACTAGAAAAATGTGACCCATACATAGCTGTTCTCTGAGAATCTGTCATTTTCTTGTGGCACTGAATTTGGTTAGAAATTGAGATTTCCAGAATCATAAAAATGACCATTTTGATGCCCCATATTTGATTCAAATACCTCGTAACCACAGAGTTGTTTTTGTCAACAAGCTTTTTAGGTGTGTTTCATAACAAGTTCTAGAGCTTGCCATGCAACTTTGAATTATTGCCTTGCCTTTCATTAAAATGAATCAACTTAACCACAGAGGTGTAATTGTTTTCAAAACCACAGCATTTCATAACCAGAGGTAGCATACATATGCGAACATTCAGGGAATTACTTGAATTTCATTCGGAAAATATCAAGAAGAGATTGTTTTCTTTGAATAGGCATCTGTTTAATTATTTTTTGTGATAATTGATTATCAATTAGATAAAGGTACCTTATCATTTGCCATGACCTTCTAAATGTAGTTACTGGTTATACTACTGAACCAGAGATAGAATAGTTTTCAAAACCACAGCATTTTACAACAATGAGAAGATTATATATATTCTTGGAATTTCATCTGAAAAATATTTCTGTATTGTTTTCTTTGAATAGGTGTCTGTTTAATTAATATTTTTTAAATAATAATCAGAGATTCTTAAAATGATATAGGTGCCTAAATCATCTGCAATGAATTTTTCAAATTTGTAACTGGTATCAATTTTAAAAGAATTTAAAGAGAGTGTTGATGATGGCTGTATTGTATTAGACTCTCAGAATGGTAGGTAATGTGAAACTTTCTACAGGATTCTGTAATTGTTTGTTTTATAAATAACAACATGTACTGTAAAAAAGAAAACTATTTAAGGGGTAGGAAGTATGTTCCCACACCATTGCTGTTAATCTGTTTGTATGGATCTATATTTCTAACAATTAAATAACAGAGATGTTTTATTCTTAAATTGCATTCACTTTTCTTGTAATTACTGTAATTTTACAAGGAGCAGTGATTCTGACATTGCATTCATTATTGCAGTAATCCCTGTAATCATTTTGCAAAAATTTGTACTTTAAACCTTGTGTTCATTATTGCTGTGATAAATGTAATACATGTACATGTAAACTGTATTCAATTTGCAGGGACTTGTAATTCTAACATTGCATTCACTATTGCTGTACATGTAATAATTGTAATTATAGTAATCAATTTACAGGGAGCAGTGATTTTAACATTGTGTTCACTATGAAATTACTGTAATCAATTACAGGGAGCAGTAATTCTAAAAGTATATTTACCTTAACTGTAATTACTAATCAATTTACAGGGCGCTGTAATTCTAACAGTACATTTGCCATGACATTAATTACTGTAATCAATTTACAGGGACAGTACATTTACCAGGACTGTAGTAACTGTAATCAATTTACAGGGAACTTTTATTCTGACAGTACCTTTACAATTACTGTAACTACAAGGAGCTGTAATTCTAACAGTACATTTACCATTACTGTAACAACTGTAATAAATTTACAGGGAGCTGTAATTCTAACAGTATGTTTACTATTACTGTAACAACTGTAATTAATTTGCAGGGAGCTGTACCAGAGGAAGGTTCAGGAGCAGGAAAACCTTGGTAAGGGTCTAAGGGAGCAGCAGAAGACCGTCCGTGAGAACCATGGCCCAAGTCTCCGCCAGATGAAGATGTGGAAGGACGTGGAGCGGCTACTGGAGTGTAAGCGCCACTGCTTCGAGCTGTCCGGGGGGCTGAGTGGAGGCCTAGGAGGTGGAGGGGTCTATGGGGAGCAGCCCCCTGCAGTACTTGAAGAGGACCGCCTGGTCATGTGATCTGTTTCATTTCTCTGTGAACATTAAGGAATTATTTACTGACGTGATAAAAATAGGGAATTATTTATTGACCTGATTAGAGATAAAGTTATTGCCTTTTTGATCTGTACATCATTCCGTCCTAGATTTCTTTTTAATTGTTTATTAAAATGTATGTTTTGTGGTCAGAAAAGTGGGTCTTTCCTTATTTATTTTTTGGCAGGTGTGGTTAATCTGGAAACATGGTATCACCATAATAAAAGAAAAGATAGTTCTAAATCAGATTATAAATACATAGTTATTGTATTCTCTATGGATTGGTAAGAATAAACATGCCAAGAGTTTATTTACCAAAATAATATTTTTTTCATTGGATTTTAGTGTAAAAATACATGTAATAGGAATATGAGCTCAGCTTCCCAAAGAATATTCCTATGGTTCATTGGCCTGTGAATTCAGTATTCTGGGTATTAGCTGTCCAGCTAACTAATCTGTATGTCTATCAGTTCTTCTTGGTCAGCGGCTGAATTTCTTACTTAAAAAAAAAATAGTTTCAGTATGAAGAACCCATGTTCTGGGTTAAAATATCTCATGAATAAATAAGTAATCAGGATGAATTTTATCGCCCCCACCCTAAACACATCATGATTTTGAGAAAGGCACATTTCAGAGATCATCTTTTCCTTCAGGTGTTATTGGATTTAAATATTTTTCATTCATCTTTTTGCATAGACTAATTATGTTGATTTTTTTAATGGAGTTGAGATTTTGAGAAGTTTATTAACCATTCAATCAAATATTGAATTCAACTTCCTGAAATTGAAAGTTAATATGTTTTGATCTTTGATTAATTGCAGAGAGAATAACTGTCATCCTGCCCGGTCATTGGCGGTTTTTTATTCTTCAATGTAATACAACGCATATGGAGGGGATTTACCCAAATGGGGTGGAGTTCTCAAGATGTTGAAATAATTAAACGATTGCTGGGTCAGACTGCTATAGTCACGTGTAATTTCCTAAGCGTGGTTCCTGGAAAGTTTAATTAATGTAATAATATTTCTATTTTGATTGAATGAGGGACGGGAACTTTAAAAAATAGATTTATAAATCAGACAGTGCCACCAGACCCGTTAGCGGCCACTAAGTCAAACGGTTATCATGGTTATGTAGGAGTTAGGTATGTTTGAGTTACGCCACACACTGTCACTATCTAAATGATTACAACACAATCGCCCCATATTGACCGTTTAATGTTTGAATGTGGTGAAGCTTAATTTAACCAGATGGGAATTTTTCGTGTCGATTTAACACCGGAGGGAACTTGTTCCAGATTTAACCCAGATCTGTCTTGGCCAGTATGAGACCCACGCACGGCCCCGGCGCACGGATAGCACCCCCGGGGGCGGTGATCGAGATTGCTGACCAGATAAAATCCATAGATCGCTGAGTTGTATGAATTGGGTGGGGCATTATAATGATGATGATCTCATTGGACATAACTGTGATCTATATTCAAGACCTATCGGTACGAATTTGGAAGTAATTCAAACAATTACTTTTTTATGATTTTGGTGCTAAATTCCAAGTTACCCAAGTTATTCCTGGTGAATTTTGGGGCATACATTATTAATTTTTTTCTTATTGATATTTATAACCGAATTTATCTTCCGTTTAAGAAAAGGGGAGAACGTTCTTTTTTGTATGCGGTCTTTGATTTTATTTACGATTTAAACTGGAAAAATGTAATAAAAAGTTCTCAAAATAAATCTAGGAATTTTATGCTATAAAATAAACGGCATTATTTTAATTTTATCGTTTACTAGCATCCATTGTTTTCATACCTTTCATATTACAGAAAAATGATGACGTACATTTATATGATTTTAGTTGTATCAAACTCTGATGCCTCCCTTCTTTAAATGAGAGAGAGAGAGAGAGAGAGAGAGATAGAGAGAGAGAGAGAGAGAGAGAGAGAGAGAGAGACTGGTGATGTGGTTCAAATTGCAAGGGCACATTGCAAACAGGCATGACCAAGTACCATGCCTTATGGCGGTTGGTGTCTTGAAGCCCTTGGTGCCACATGCTAGTAATTGTATTTTATTTTACATCAAAACAGAGGATATTCCCAAAACTACAGGCCGTGCAGCCACCTTAAAGAAAGTCATTATCATCAAGTCATAAAACAAATGTTGGCGCCAAACGGTTTGGTGGTGCCAAAGCACTATAATTACATGTGTGTGACCATACTCATAAGATCACAGAGATATAAGAATGATGAGTTTAACCGTACTGAAATATGTACGCTAATTTTGCAAGTACTATTCTATATTTGGTATACACTCCAAAAATTGTTCAAAAACATATACGGTTCGTTGTTTTTTGCGGCTTTATGATTAATTAGTACTAATTACAACTAACGTATAAAGTTTGCACTATAGCTGTTTGAATGCGTATATTGTGAAATGGAGTTCTCCCAGTTTGTGTTGGGATCCGGAAACCACTTTTGAATCACAGTACCATAAATGTCATAAGGAATACACGTTTATTAATAGATATTTCAAGAGTCGGGGGACTGTGCATTACATCATGCTGACAACATATTTATGTTTCAAATCTAGGAATAGAATACCATTTATTTTCATAATAAACTTCTAATTCTATATTTGGTTCCCCAAAAAGTATCTCTTTGAAAACCACGGCGCCGTAATATGGTGTACATATTATAGCGATACAGATTAAGTGATACACACGAGCAGCAAAGTTAATCTAGCTCCCTGCGGTTGTAAAACAATGAACTAAACAGAATGACAGCCCGCGGTCCTGCCTAATGGCACAATTCCGCACGTCTGGATGATGGTTCCGCATCATTGACTTTTTACCTGTACAATGATCCACGGACCGTGATAGCAGTGCCCGCTGTCGTCGGCCCAGAAGAACGTACCGATTCCTCACACTGACAGGGCGATGCTACAGACCCTCACAGAACTAGTTCCACAGAGTCTGGAAAGTTGTTCCTTTGAAATTTGGTGATTGCATTCTTTGGATAACAAAAAGTACCTTCTTTTCCAAGAGAGCGTTAAATAGTTCTTGGTGTTTGTACGGTTGACCAAATAATGGAAAACAGTGAGGAGGATTTCGTTTGTTTCTTCTTGTTTGGATTATTGATATCACTCTAGATATTTTCCTGGGTATGGATAACACACCGTCTTGGGTAAAACATTTTGATGAGAACTACAGACTCGCCACAAAAAATGAAACGGAATTTTCACATAATAACTCAGCCAGTGAACTCGATACACATGCGGTAAGTTAAATTTTGGGGTGTCAAGTGACCCCTACCCATTTTTGAGTTATGTTGCCTTAGTTGTTGAGTTTTCTCCTTCTATATTTTACTCTCTCCCTCTTTTAAAATTGATGCAGTGTAAATGGGAATTACGAGATGAAAACTTGGAGGAAACACTTTTTTTTGTGAAGCCAACTTAAAGGTTATAGATACAATTATAGCATTATTAATATAGGTATTGCAATTATTTTCGGCTCCCAAACTTTCGACAGTTAAACGAATAAGGTTCAAGTTTCCTCATATTAGTTTAAAACCTTATAGAAGGAAATTAGCATTTCCGAGCGAAGAAACTGACACTTGAGAAATGATTTGGTTAGATTTTCCTCGTGTTACAAGAGGCCTGCGTTAATGTCATCTACATTTCCATGATTAATTAAATATTTATTAATAAAATATTAAATTTATTCAGCAAACGAATAAGAGAAAGGTGTTCAAAAAGATCTATTAACGCCCATTAATTCATGATATGGGAAATTATTTTAGATTTTTAAAGTGAATCTATCTGTAGGAATGAACTCGACAGCATACAGATCTCATAAGAAACTTTGTTTTAAAGACATTGATTTCGTGTTTTAATTTCAATTTTGAGTTCAGAGGACTTTATTTTACAGAAAAATATTGCAAAATGCACTAATTAAGAAATATGTGATAGCCTAATTAGCAGACACTGATCACAACAGGTCTCCCTATGTCCTATCATTATCGGCGACCAGTGCGGCCTGGCCACGGTTATATAACTGTCACGTCGGAGCCCTTGTCCTCCCAATGTAAATGGAAGAATCGTGTAGAGGAGATATAAATGTACAGTAAAAAATAATACCACTACCCAACAGGGCCCACGGAACAGGTCAACCCACAGCTTATACGATAACCATCGAATATACAACCTGCATGAATAAGCAATCTCTCTCTCTCTCTCTCTCTCTCTCTCTCTCTCTCTCTCTCTCTCTCTCTCGTTCAGTAGACTCAGACGAGAGCATTTATTGATGAAAGAAGAGGGGAAGAGGGGAGGAAGGTAGAAAGTGTAGAGTGGCAACTATAGAGCATTTCAAAAAACACATTACCATTCATGACTGTATGAAAATTTCCCCTATCTACATATATATTTCTATGAAAAAAGTAACGAATATGACATGTATGTCACAGATCCAGTAGGATCAAAACGGCATGATTCTGTAAATGCAGATTTGGACGTTTTTATATCCACCGGTAAAAAATCTGGGACAATAAGGTCAATAAAACGGAAATAAAAGCCCAGTGTTTCGTATAACGGTAGACTGTCTTATGTAGCCGAGGGTGCACTCATTCAGATATTGACGTATTAATCACTGGCCTTTTCCGCTAATCTAAATGTTTAAACTGGTCCACATACGCCCCCACCCCCCCATATTTATAATCTCTTTTTTCTCCTAAGATTCTCTACATGTAATGAAAAAGCTGTTCGTACACTTTTTATTAATATTTTTTTTTTGTATTCTATTGGTATAGTATTTATTAGTAAATTTTTGTAATACATTGCACGTAAGGGAAAGTCTAAATAGTTTAAAGTTTATGTCAACACTAGGAAATGATAATTTTAGTAACCCTTGTAACGAACAGGGGCATATATTTTATCACCTGTTTCTCTTTTCTGGTCAATGACATTTGCGTGCAGAAGAGAATAAATTTTCTTTTGTACGCCACAAAACGTGGTAATGGGTAAGTGGGGAGAGGTGGATAAGGAAGAAAAAGAAGACGAAGAATTCCCCAACGTTTCTTAAAACAAACACCCACATATCTTTTATAGTATACATAAATCAAACCAAGACTTTTCAGTAATCAAGTTTGCTCCAAGCTTCAAAACTGCAACCATGTTTTTGCTGTTAATATTCATTTGGATCTTTCTGAAAAATGAAACTCATTTTCCGATCATATAATCATTCAATGCGAAACTATCGCTTTACTTCAATGTTCTGTGATTTGTTCGTTTTAATACATGTATTGTTTTTGGCAAGAAAACCACGTAAACCCCAAAAAAGAAGGTATAGGAATCATGTCTTCAGCATGATGTCCGATGGCACTACGGTAAGGGTTGATATAGGAATACATACTAATTAGCCGACATAATTATTGTATACTTTTGGTGAGATTTTTGTTTCCCAAATCTCAAATTTTCATAGATTGACATCTCTTCAAAGCCACACTTTCCGTTCTTGGTCTGATTTTCACAAAAACTTGAAAATCCGCTGATACTGTAAACAGGGTTATTTTCACCCTGTTTCAACCTGCAATCTTGAGTTCGCCCAAACAAAGTTGTGTTAAATGAGGGGTATTTTTGACGTTTGAATTTGCCCAGTCTTTAATTCGCCCACTGACTATAAAGGCGAAATAGGCGAAATTAAAACGAGGGCGAACATTTCCAAGTATACAGTAGATATCCTTTAACAATAGAATTAAGGAGTCTCAATAGCAGAGGAATGTCCTGAAAAGACTTAAACCTAAAGCAACTCACTTTGAAAAAAAATTCAATAAAGTAACACTGATTTGTTACAGGTCTTAAACCGTGGAGCGATTTATCCCAGTCAATCAATACTATACCGTGTCCATCAATAATAGCTCTAGATCTCCCGAAGGTTAGGGTGTCCAAAGGATAATTTTGTTTGCCGAGGTAGTGGCTGAAGACTATTTCAGTACTTCTACTGTGAAATAAGTTTGAATTTATCCCCCTCCTTTACAGAATCTGCACATGAGTAATGATTTTCCTTAACATGTTATGGCATACTCTCCCTGAAGTAAGGACACAAAAAAGTAAAAGTATATGGACTGTTTTTGGCGTCCTGATGAACAGAGGTTTGTTGTTGACATAGTTGATTACTGACCATGCTGACATTGACGTCTTTGGACGTAATGAAGCAAAACGCCCTGATTGGTAGTTTTAGACCAAACGCAAACTAAATCTATGGAATACACAGTGTATCGAACACCATTGCAATTTACTCATGAATGGCATGGAATGGACACGATATTTTGACTCTTTGGAACTGGTAAGATTGGAGTAAATGTTCTTTTTCATCTTCACTTAAGTAATTTCTTCTATGATATTTCCTCTGATGTTATGAAAGGATTATTTGGCACTTTGGGTTTATCAGGAAAGACATCTAACGCTGGAAATTTCATTATATTCGACGCTGACATTTATAAAACCGTGTTAAAGTGTGACCATGAACCCTATAATGAATTATAACGATGAAATAACTAGGACACCAAAGTGTGCAGTAAGCATCAAAACCAGCAATGTTGGTTTTTGGGTCTGTCAGTAATAAATGCCTATACGGTCTGCAGAAACCGCAAGAATTGCAAAGCTGGATCGACGAGCGCGACGTATTCTTAAACGCCCAAGCTTAATCACTGTAGGGCTGGGTTAATGATCTAGTGATGGCACAACTTGCAGTAGATCATGTTGATTAGTGTTAAAAATCATCGTGAATAGAAAGACACATCGAATATTACCGTTGATTAGTGTTAAAAATCATTCGAGTCCATAAATAGAAGGACACATTGAATATTTCTCTGTTATGTGTTATTATTTGTCACTACTACTGTTATTATGTTATACCAAAACGCTGACCACAAAGCGTGTTGATTGACGGAATAGGGAACATGCAATGTTATGATGTAAAAACGATGAAAATAAGCTCAATGATATTTTGCATACACGTAACGGTAAATCATGCACATGTTAGTGCATGTGTGTTTGTATTAAGTTATTCATCCAATTAAAAAGATGATTATGTTATGAAGATTTGGTGCATACTTTTGCAGTATAGTTAATGCGGTTTAAATATCATCTACTATTTTTTTTTTAATTAAAACATTTGCTAATATTATCTGTCCACCGTCTAAAAATACTTTTATGTGCAATCTGTAGCTGGAAATTTAATTCCTCATTCATTAAAAAACACTAATGTCATTGATGAGAGAATTAATCATTGCAATTTTGGTCTATCAAAAAGAAACACGTCTATTTATATTTCATAACGATTTCTCAATTAACCTTTAACATGCACATTCACTTAATTGAAAAATTAAGTTTAAGTTGACGGACAAAATGATATTTTTAGAAAGAACCGTTTTCTTCAGCAAAGTTAAATTTTAGAATGAAGTATGTAATATGTGGTAAAGGCTATCTTATATTTCTAGTTCGTCTAAGAGACCTTTCCCAAATCCAATGAACATATTTTAATCTACGAAATAAAACTTGTCAATCTGATTCATGGCCATCCCCGCCCTGCTTTGCATTGTAGGCCTTCCAAACCAATTGCCCTATAAAGCATCAATGAAAGCGTCATTCGATAAGGGGAAAAAAGTATGCAAAAAACCCGGTTGACGGAAATGTAAATAAAGAATGTAATCTATTACACGTTACTACGAAACACGCGCTTATTTTGCCTATTTATATGTTATTCGTCGTCTGTATACCAAAAAAAAAACTGCCAAATTTTTATCTGACATTATTTTTTTCAATAATCTTACGACAAAAATGCAACCGACAACTTTGTGACACGACAGAAAGCAAAACCGACACCCCCTAAACAATTAACTCTAAAATATAATTATTTCTATTATTAATTAAAATTCATAGCTATAGTTTAAATTTGGAATAGAAGATCAACCACCTATATCTTCTAGGTTAATGTCAGTTTTGTGGTTTTCTCGGCCCAAATAATATCCAATGATGCTCGCACTTCTCAAATGCATCATTCTTATGCCTTTAGAATTCCAGCAAATGAAACGATATGGAAAAGAGCTTTAATAAACTATCAATCTATCCTGAGGTATGATTCATTCTTATTTATATTTTGATAATAAATGTTCACATATTTCTTGTTAATTTGATAAGGGACCACCGAGAGACAATGCGAAATGGCAAGGAACCATACATGTATGTCAGAATATGCCTCCATGTTTAAAAACCAAGGGATTCACATACACTCAAAAAGAGTGAGATGCTATTGATAAGACACTATAAAAAAGAACAAATTTATGATATTTTGAGATCGATATTTCATTTTATAAACTGCAATTCATTCATTGTTATATTTACTATGTGTGTGTGTGTAGATCACTGCTTGTTCATTCCTTCAAGTATGGTCAATATTCTACATGGATTCTCTACATGCACCCCCTTATGTGATTTTATATCGAAAGTAGTTTTATTATATTGTATATATTATATATTATTCGTTTTTTTTTTAAATTTCTTTATCAATTTTTGCGACCTGTGACAATGATGTTAGAAACATGATATGTCACCTATGGGTGGGGACAAGACAATATTCTATATTTATATTCCCATAACCATATTCGTTGTTTTGCCATTTCACGTAAGAACATAACTATGTTCATCAAAAGTTTTCCTTGTTTTGTTAAAGGTGAGCAATATATACCGGTGACTCACAAAATACATGTCCATTTTGCCATAGCTGGTTTATCTTTCAGTGAACAACCTTAGCAGGAAACAATACAACCGCGTCACGATTTGTGATATCATATAATATAAGAGATAGTCCAAAGAAAAAAAATCACTCGTTACAATATACAGTAGGTATAACACTGAAAAATGACCACATCTAAACATTTGGTTAATCGTCAGGTACAATGACTTAAACATGATGTAGATATATACCCTTGCATGTTGATCACCTTTCTAGTGACAACACGCGCAGGCAGATTTCAATTCTTTCAGTTGCAATTAGACGTAGCCTTCGATATTTTATTTTAAGTCATATTTATTGGCAGCTGTGTACGAATTGATTCTCGGTGTCCTTCTTTTCCGTTGAAAGTAGGAGTGAGAGATGTTATCTTTCTTCTGTTAGATTGTCTTAATTGTTCTGTGTTTTCTTTGTAGAGGCAGCTTCATCACAGCCAAACTTACGCGGGAGATCTCTCGGGCCGGAAGCTGTCATCGAGTCAGATTCTGCCGCGCATCCATACAGCTCAATCAGATTTAAGTTGCTCAATCTCAGAGGATGAACGGAAAGTGAAAAAGAAGCGTCGCAGACGACAAATTGACGAAACATCCGGGTACAGCACCACCTCGCTAAGCGAGGTTTCGGAAGTGGACACGCCAAAAAGGCGCGCAAACAGACGACCAAACCAGAATAATCCAAACGGTCGCAGGGAAGACTTATCAGAAGATGGACGATTACCGACTAGTGCTAATCAACAAAGAAGGCGGGAAAATCTGTCGGACGATCGTAGTGAGAGAAGTCGTGTTAGTCGAACTTCAGACAATCGAAAGAATAGCCAAGCTTCAATGGTATCTAATACTCCTCGGAACGATAATCGAAAAAATAGCCAAGCTTCAGTTTTATCTAGTACAAAGAGAGAGTGTGATAAAGCATTAGTAGGAAACAGCCGCATTCGTTCTACAACGGACAGTCTAGTTCATAGTGGCAGCAAGCCAAATCTGTATGATAACAATCAAAGACGCATAAGTTCCTCCTCATCCCGGCTAGACATACAGTCTCTAGCCAACCGGAAACTCTACGGGTCCAGGGAAACACTTGACCCTTTCGCTTTCATCCAACCGGCTCCGGAACCGTTTGGACGAAAAGTCCGGAAAACTTGTCGTCCAATTCTTGGATTTTTTGTGATGCTTATTCTTGCTGCCAGTTTAGGGGCAGCTATATACTTTGCAGTTGAGTTAAAAAGTAAGAAAACTACACGATTTATCCCATCTCCTCTGATGTCATATAAAAGTTTAAAACGTTTGCCAATTGTCAAAGTAAAATTTTGTTATGTTTTGATTGACCAATTTTAAGAGTTTTAAAAGATATAACTGACTTTGTTTCTTTTTTTTTCCAGAAACACACGAAAACGAAATCGGTAAGCATATTAATATTTCTCCATTTAAAAAAAAAGAGGTTAACAGGTTTGTCCATAATGAGGTAACTTATTGGTATTTAATGAAGGCTTCAGGCGTCCAGTAAACCAACAGTCATTTCTTCACATTATACCTTTTTCGTTACAGAGATGCTTCGTGCCAATTTAGCTTTGAAAATAAAGAGTAGTAATTTTTACGACAGTCTGGAAAACCTCTCATCCAAAGACTTCAACAACATAGCCATGGCATATTGCCAACAGGTATTTTATAATTTACTTTCTCCTTGATAATCGAAGTCAAAGTGATTTCCAGTATCATTACATGTATTGTACGCCGTTCTGAACTCTAAAGTCCAAATATGTATCTAAATTATTAATTTGGCATATCATTAATAGACATTCATATGTATATGTCAGTGAGTAATGAAAAGAGATGATCGATCGATTTCAATGCAGGTTAACAATTATCACGTTCAGCCTATTTTGAAAGGTTAATACTTATAGGTCAAGAGCCCTGGAAATAAGTACTCCTCCCTAACTTGTATACAAAACGCAATTGAATAATTAAGAACTGTTTTCTTTTGCATGGCATATTTATAATGGTCTTTAAAGCATATTCATTTAAACATCGAACTTGTTTAATTATCATTATTGGTGCAAGTTATGTGACAGAAAGAAGTTGTGGTTAGAAATCAATGCAAATGGAGGAAAGAGCGATCGCGGGACAGACCGACTGTGACAGACAAATTGCTGACCAGTCCACACCCAAATCATGCGACTAATTCCAAAAACTGTCTCAATGTGTACCATAAACCCTGCAAGCATATAAAGTTGTTTTAACATGGTGTAAAACTTACGTTAAAAAGTATTAAAAATTCCAAAACTCAATACGTAGTACCAACTCAGCAAGCATATAAACGTTGTTTTAACATGGTGTGAAATTAACGTTAAATATAAGTGTAAAAAATTCTTAAACTCAATATGCAGTACCAACCAAGCAAACATATAAACGTTGCTTTAACGTTGATACAGCGGTGTGAAATAAAGTTTATTAATGTTTAAAATTCCAAAACTCTCATTAACCCAGCAAGCACATAAAAGTTGTTTTAACACGGTGTGAAATTAATGTTAAATCAGTGTTTAAATTTCCAAAACTCGGTACCAAGCATCAACCCAGCAAGCACATAAATGTTGTTATAACGTTAATACAGCAGTGTAAAATTGACGCCGATATATAGTGAAAATTCCAAAACTCTCTCGATAGGTAGCATTAATCGAGTAAGCACATGAACATGGTTTTAAAACGATATAACAGAGTGATATTAACGTTGAATGTAAACGTTGAGGCAACGTTCAAAATAATTGTTGACGTCTCCACCTAATAGCAACGTTGAATCACATTTGAAACAACGTCGGGTGCCTGCTGAGAAGAACCTTCAAAGAAGGTGTGTTTTGTTCAATGCAGGCTTTCTTAGTGAAGAAAATTATCTGAAATGGCGTTTTGCCAAAGCGTGATTATTTTACTCACGTATTTACAGAAAAAATATACAACTATTGACTTTAAACATTATTTTAGCAAGCTATCTATCTAAATAAGGACGCGTGATGTTAAAAGTCATGACTCATAATTTACATGTTAAGGAACAATTTTAGTCTTGTTCTGTCGCAGCAATTCAGAAAGTAAGGAATTAAATTTGAATAGAAAAATAGAGGGTTGCGGCTCCGGCAAGAGATGGATGGGGACGTTCTGTTGATGCCTTTTGTGCCATAAGGCACGAAGCAGATAGGTAACGGAAAAATACCATTCGAATATGCTTGTTTGGAATTCTGGATAGCTCCATGCCACAGCCACGTTGTAACTTTCTTATTGATAAGCATGAGGTAATATTGAAAGTTACGGCTATGAAAAATCATTCCAAAACAATGCTGCATGCAGACTTTTTTCTCTCGAAACGTCACAAATGTTTCGAAACTTTACAAAACAAGCTCAAGTCACGTGGAGCAACGGTCTGGGTATTTTAATGCATTTTTAAAAAGACGTTCATTTTTATACCTTTATGTAATTGAAATTAACGCATTTCAACACAATACAGTTACCAAAATTATCACCTCTTTATATATCTGGCAAACAACCTGCATTCCACAGCAATCATATACAGTTGAACTAATGTTTACCGAAGTACAAATGCATAATGTAGGAGAAAAAGCGAAGAGTATGCTAATTACAAGGAAAATACCAAAACAGCGTGTCAGAAGGCATGCTTTTGTCACAAGAAACACCCAAAAAAGCACACGTTCGCTCTATGGCGATCAAGTTGACGAAGAAATGTCTACAATACAGACCACCATAAACAATGCAGATAACGTAGCCCTAGACATATTCATACCACAACCAATGTCATGGTGCCGCTTGTTAATGGAGAAATGCGCGGTGCTATTTGCATTAGAGCTTTGTTCTTTATAAGCATTTGTTTTTGGTGGACAGGTTTTATTTTGGGTCAAATGTGAATGTCTCGTTCACTCTCCGTCACTATTCTTGACTTCTTTCTGTTTTTTCCTGAAGGGTCAAATTTGTTTGACCTTTTGTTTTTAAAGAAAATAATTGTCGATGGTTTTTTCTTCTTAAAAAACTAGAGGTGTAAGCAATATATTCTTTGACAGGACTAAAACAGGAACTGAACTATATCATCAAACAAACTGTAGATATGATGAAATATCAGTTTGGTAGAACAATCAATACACTAATATCTCGTGTAGAAGGGTAAGTGCGATGAGTTTGTAGTAGATTACAATGGTAAGACGCACAAACGTAATTTTTTCACTAGTTGGTTTTTTACACGCCAAGATTTGATCGGGGGCACCATCGACTGTTCTGATTTATTCCTTGGTGTCACCATTATGTCCTCAGAGTCGTCAGTTAGCTATCGTGATATGATTGTCAAGAAAAGGCAACAAAATTCCAGATTTAAACAAACCTGTCACCTGCTATGACAAATTCGCGGACGACTCGCGGATAAATACTTTACGTTGTGGTTTGATACAAAAAAATTATGAGTAGATATGGGGAATTCAGTTATTTCAGCAAGGAACACGAAAACTATTTCTTATAATTACATGAATTATTATGACGAGTTTATGCGTAGCATTAAAACGTTTAATTTTATAGTTAATGAGGAAATTAAACCGTTTAATACAATTAACGGCCCGCTAGCAGCTTGGTATAAGCACAACGGAAACAATTTATAACGACAAGGGTCTTAAAGATACCTGCTTTAATTTGACATCAAGAAAATACATCATATCGCTGATTGCAATATCAAATAAATGTATGATATATATATAGTAGAAATTCATTAACCCTAATTTTGTGATAACGTTGAGTTTGATAAACGCAACATTGCAAAATCTAAAAACTGATTAAAATGATACACTGAATAATATACATTTTTTTTTTATGTTTAATGCATTACAAAAATTGAGCAGCGGACTTACAATTATACTTATATATTAAGAGGAAGCTATTGGTAATCATAGATTTCATAATTCTCAAAGTTAACAATTTATTATTTAAAAAATTTGTTGTGAACTTCGTTTCCTCATAAGAGTTATTGAGTATTTTGCAATCACTTCCATTTTTTCTCTAATGTATATAATATACCGGTAAAATAATGACTTCATGGCCGACAATTTGTTTAAAGTTTTATCCATGTATTAAAGGAATTTTCTATGTTTATTTGAAAAATCGGCCCAGGGAGGTAGCAATGTTTTAAAATCACAAAATTAATACTGATGGTAAAATCATGACAACTGGTGTCATTAAAAATATAAGTTTGCGTGGCCAAAATCTGCCAGTTTTATTCACGAAACTAGAAAACAGATTCTTACAAACAAATGACATAAAACCATAATTTTTTGTCACGCATGGAACATTTGTCCCATAACAGAAAAAGTCATTTGTCAACAAATTATAGTACAAAAGACAGATTTGATGCGAGAGAAAGCATGTCATGTTTTTATTTGTTTCTTTCTTCCAGATGGATACATATTACAAGAAGAGTCAGTTTGAAACAACGTATCGAGGGTGTGAGGTCTTGTCCATTAAGTAAGCGATTCCGACTTTATAATATAACTTAAACAGCGTTAAATGATAGTAACGCAGTTTCTTCTCTGCTGATCTTTTCTTGTTTTTGGAAGGAATTAAATAATAATAAGATAAAGCACAAAGAATAAAGTACCTATTGTTGCAATTTAATTTCTTTTCGTACAGAGATGAACACATCAATTTTACATTGTTCTTTGTGGAGAAAGACGCCTCAAAGAGAGACATAATATCTGTGATAGAGACTTCCGCTCCCAAAGTCAATGAAACAGCGGCCAACGTAGCATTGGTGGATCGCTTTGAAATTGAACTGGACCATGTGAAAATAAAAATAGAACGAGAAAGAACGCCGGTTGATTTCAATAGAATACAAGAAAAACCTTCAACTCCAAAACCCACCACCCAGAAACCCACTACGGTAAAACCCACCACCAGAACGCTTCAATCTACAAAAACTACTTCATCGCAACCTCCATCAACGACAGAAATACCAATGACGTCATCGCAACAAAACGTCACCAATGTCACTGAATCTACCACCACTTCGAGGTTAACTACAGCAGTATCAACCAATCAGAGCACAGCGCCCGAGAAGGCCACCGTAGAAATGTGTAAGTGTTTAAAAAAAGAAACCTATACAATTTTTTAGGTAGGAATTTGTTTGTGATGTACAGAAGTCGTAGAATACAAAGATTTATCAATGAAATGTTTCTGACTATAGTAGACCGACGAAGCCGTATTGACTGATGGGTGTTGAACAATTTTTCTTTTTTTCCACTAACTAATCGACTTTCGTTATTTATCATTCAAGCACATACTTTGTGGGTCGGCTAATTAGTACTATTAACCTAATTAAATCGACTTGATTCATTTATTCATTTAAGCACAAAGAAAAATGTAATTAAATTTTCATTAAGTAACTATATATTGGGACACCAAAAGACTGTGTAAATCATCTTATGTTGACAGAGTTCATTATAAAACAATATACATATTGTATGCATCATCATTTTATTTGATAAAAACGGTAACGTATATAAATTACTGTTAAAAAGAACAATATTACATGAAGGTAATTTAAAAATCAACAACCTATGCAAAAAGAATATCAATTAAGTAAAAGAACACCATGTTTATGAATAAATTATACGTTGTGGTTCTTGTTTCTCTTTAAAGTGAAAGCATGGGATCCGTGCCAATTACTAGAGGGTAGTTTCTTCAGACATCCCACAGACTGCAATCAATATTTCCAGTGTGAACACAAAAAGTCTATCCTACAAACCTGTACAGGGGCCCTGGTGTTTGATGTGGACTCCAACAACTGTGTCCATGACAGACCAGGCATCGTCTGCCCGGACCCTGCCAAGGCCCCGCCTAAACCCTCGGGGTACGAGCCTATTACGAGGAAAATCCCTTCCACCAAACCGACGACAACACCCGCTACCACCACCACCGATGGTGTGTTTTCCAGCAACCAAACGAGGCCCGAATACCCCGGTAGACCAGGTAAGGATTTGTGTAAATTATACTTTGCTTTAATTAATATTTCCAATCTTATTAAGATTAATCTTGTAAAATTGCTCCTATATAGCGTATCGTACCTCCTTTTTTTAAAATTTGAAACCTTTTGGTAGCCTTTTTATGTTAGAAAGATACTATATATTTTTTTAATCAACTTAGATGCAGATCGGTAACACTACGTGAAAAATTCTGATTGACATGCCGTAGAGATACAAGTCATCACATACAAAAACTTACAGTTTACGGCGCACAAAAACGTGCTGAAGTTTTAGACTTTACTTATTTCCTCATTTTGTGAAACTAGTAATTGTTGATTAAAGAACAATCTTTAAACATTTCACTTTTGATTTTGTTTCTGTGCCCCTGAAATTCTTTAATACACGAACACCAGCCCTGTACTCTACGACCAGTTATCCCAAATTTTCCCATTGAGCTTCAAATCTGCAAACATAATCCACTAATCGTTGAATTTAGTGCAATATATCCTACTTTTCCATACAAAATATTATTGACATTGCTTTACCTTGCAGAATATGAACGAGAACCTTGTATGAAAGCAAAAGCTGGAACGCTTCACCCTCATCCAGATGACTGCAAGAAATTTATACAATGCATCAGCCTCAACCGAGGCCAAGAGCTGACGTGTGCCATGAATCTTGTGTATGACCCGGACGCTAAAACGTGCATCTACCCGAAAAATGACTTAATCTGCCCAGACATTCTACCCTGTTTGCAGAAAAGCAATGGATATTTTGCTCACCCTTTCAACTGTTCATTATATATTCAGTGCGAGTCAGGTCGAGAAAAGATTCAAACGTGCTCACCTGGACTGATTTGGGTGCCCTCTGTGAACAGTTGTATGTATCCCACGGACAGTAACTCGTGCAAAGACAAAGTAGTCACGTGACAAACCATTTCCGTTTGGGACGTCATCCTTAGTTATCATTATTATTATTTTATTATGTTCACCATTATTCTCATACCGTTTTGTTGTTATCATATTTTTGTAACACATCAGAAAAAAGCCACACAAACGTGCATCTGTTATTTAAACAAATTCTGATTCATGTTGTTTTATTATATTCCTTACAGGAATAATAAAATTGTTGATTGAAAAGTGTCTATTATTTCACAAGACTTAATATGCGCTTATGTGTGATAAAATCTTTAAAAAAAATCATCAAACAAAACAAAAACAATATTTTATGATAGTGCTGAAACCTAAACCATGTATTAGTACACCTATTAGATACACACAAAACATAATACAAAATTCGATGTATTTTTAAATTTATTAAATCTTAAGTTGAGACAAAATTGTGATTAAAAAGAATGTGCTATACGATCCAGGAAATAACTAAAAGCAGAAAGAGTACAACAAAAAACAAAAACAAAAAAAACCCCAAAATACAGCTCTTGATATACTTGAATTCAATTTTCAAACGCATTTTCGACAAATATCTTGAATTTTTTGTGCGATATTTCATTAGATAATTCTAGGGCTGTTCCCCCCCCCCTTAGTACTGATATTAAAAGTTTCAAAGGAATAGACACTTTCTCGACCCGAGATTCAATTGCAATTCAAGTACTTTGTACTTCGAAACAGAGGAAAATCCCAGTTATTCAAATGGTGAAAATGGCGAACGAGCAGCTGCCAAAAGGGTACTCCTCTTGCAGTTTTCAAGATAATATATCCTTGTTTTACAGATCAATTGCACATATAACAGGAATGTGCATTTTATTTGAACATTGATTTGCTGTTGAACTTTGGCATTTATTTTGCAGAATATTGCCTTCCTCTGAATAGGTAGTGTTTATCAATTTAGGGTTGCCAAATAAATTATGGATACTGTTCACATAAAAGAAAACCAGGTTTACTGTCAAAAAGACAGCTTTTCTCTTCTTATATCATGTTAACAGAAATGTTGTTTATTGTTATAAACGGGAATGAGTCTATCATGAATGGCTCAAGCTGCATTTGTAATCCTTCACACACATTCTCTACAAGTAATTCTGAGATTCGATAACAGAACTTAAAAAAAAATACTATTCCCCGAAAGAAAAATTTACATACAAGTCAACATAATAGTACAGCTATTATTAGTCAAAAATGTTGACATTGTGGTAATTTTATAAATATGGACACAGAAAGATAGATATAAATGTCATGATATTAGCAGACGTTTGAAGATCTGAAAGGGCACCACAATTTTTGTCTCTGCGACACTAAAGAAATGGATGACGGTAAAAGGGCGTGCCTCTATCAACCGCACGCGCTGTTATGCGTATGTATATAAATACTGACTGTATATATAAATCATACACTGTGCACCTGTATGTTTGAAACGTGATAAAAATAAATGCAAAAATAAAAAACCCCGTAAAATTAGAAGGGCTGAGCACTAAATAAATGTAGTTTAAAATTTACTTTCCATTTAAATGCAAAAATGCTCTAAAATTTCTGTAAAAGTAGGAGTATTTGTAAAACAGATAAATATAAAACTATACAGCATGTCTGTGTGTCTATTTTGCCAAAATGGTGTTTCTAAAAAATCCCATTTCTTCATTAGAGGTATTTCTTTTTATAGTTTTCGTTTTCTTCAACATCAGTGTAAATAGATGTTATAAAAATACATATTATTAGTGTATGTATAATTAAAATCATTCAATTATTCAAAATAAATTGAGAATTTAAAAAAAAACCACAACCCGCAAAAATTACACTAAACGATTAATTCATAGGAAAAAAAAATAACGAATAAACAAACCAAACACCCCTTGCATGAATAATGTTGTTTAAATCGTAAATAAAAAAAGAACCAAATAAAAAACAACATGCCAAACTTGATTAGATTTAATTTAATTCACCTCTTCTTAATACTTGACTACATAAAAAAGTTTCATTCATTAACGTTTGCCTGTGCATAATAGGCAATCATTGTCAGTGCTTTGATGTGGAGAGTGTATGAAGCCTTGTCTTGTTATTCCTGGCATATCTACTTCACTCCACATCTGTATAAATATCCACCAATGCTCTGCTACAATTAACATATCTATTTCTAACAGGTATATAAAGAAAAGTTCATTAAAATTTCTTCCAATGAAGAGTCCAACTCCAACTCAGGAATTCTTTTATTACAGTCACAAGATATGTTATGCAGTTGGTACTGGAATTTCTACAAACCAACATTGGTTTAATGAATATGGAATTTTGTGCTATAATGTATTTGGAATTTCTTGACAAGATAATTGTTTTATTTAAACGATCATTTTGTAAATTAGTTATCCCCGACCCTGGGTCAGTGCATGTATGGGTAAATATAAAGAAAACACTTTACAAATTTCAAACATTTTTATGACTGCATCATCCCTTAACATACGTAAATCCTCAATAGACCTGTAGAATACAAATGTAGATGACAAAGAAGAGAGAAGACAGAAAGATGTATACGGAAAGAAAAATTACCTATTTTCTATCACACTGAGTGCCATTTGAGCCGTCAGTCCAATATTTTGTATTTAATAAGATTTTTTATTTTATGGCAAGAATAAACATATCAATTGCATTAAGATTTTTAAAATTACACGTATCTTTAAATAATAGAAAATAATTCCATGATTTGTTACGTACTGTCCCAAAACAATGATACTCAAGTTTTTTATTTATGTATTTATTCATTCATTCAAAAATGTATTATTTTACTATTTCCTTGCACTATAAGGAATTACATATTCAAGTTTTAAAAGTTGTTTATTTTTTCAAAACGAATCGTAAATGAAAACTGTTTAGAATGTTGGCTACTACACGTCAAAAAGTGGGCCCCCAATGACACGACAAAGCCCGATAGAGGCAGGGTCATTAATAAAAGCTGTATTAAATATGAGTACATCGTGACCAGAAAAAGTACATTTTAAGGTAAGGGGGCGTTATTGAAAATTAAATAAAAATGAACAAAAATACTAACAAAACAAAAACGAAAACAATTATAAGAATCCATTTTTCGATTGATAAATATGAATTATCTGAATATAGCGGTTTACTTGACCATCGTAGACAAATAACTGCACAGTAATAAAATTTTAATGCTTGTAATCGAATAATGTAATGTGCAGGTCAATTATTCGTTTGATTATTTTTTGATTTCAGTAGTCTGTACTGTGTACTAAAATCTGATATTTTTCATTATTAATTTACAGGAATGACAACAACAGAGACACAAAGATGTTTTTATCTGGAATGAAAATAGAGGATGTGTTTTGCAAAAGAAATATTTGTTTTAGTTCATGGAGCTTATACATATGATTAGTTATGTGGACTGACCTGCATTGAGTACATAAGAGATTGCAATTACACAGAATAATATAATTTCCACATTCTACTGATATTATTTTTTTATTTATATCCATTTCCGCATTTTTGGAGAATAATGTTGAATGAGTTTTGAATAAAATGCTGAGATTGATTAAACCGAGGGGTTCACTTTTTTTAAAGACAACATTTCCTTGAATCTATGTTAATCGTAAGTATTTTTCAAAATATTATTCTAATAATGAATTGTTTAATTACTAGAAGAACTAACAACTAAAACACATTTATTCTGTTTTCTTCTATTGGTCTAAAAATGCGAAATTCTCAAGTCAATTTACTCTACTTGCATACTAAACCTTATTAAAAATATATAAATATTAATTTGAACGAAAACAAAGCAGAAGGTTGTCCTTGACGTGAACGAGAATAGAAAAGTATTTTGATATAGTTAAACTTCAAACAAATACTATTCTAAACAAATATTCAATTTTTTAAATATGTCATAAATAAAATGAGTCCATTAGAAATTTTTTTTCAACAAAGACCAATTCGTTCTAATGATTTATTTGAACATATTTTATTGTACACATATATATTAGATACATATACAAAGGGTTTGGACACAAGTTCTGACAACTTATAGGTCTTTACGTTCTAATAATTAACATCTACTAGTACCTTTGCCATCGTATTACACTGGGTTGTGTCCTGAAAAAAAAAATGCATTTCAATATATCATAATTACCAAATATACATGTATATTATTTAAAGTTAATACAATAATGTGCAAGATAATTTATTATTTAATTGTCTAAATTGGGTGGAACCACGCACGCTAAAGTTTTATGCCCACCTTCTTTTCACACTGTATATTCAGTGTGGAAATCATTTTAATTTTTTTAAAGGATTGAATTTAATTTACTGAACCTTCGGTTTTGATTGTCAGGGGGTTTGAAAAGTACAACAGAGGATGGTAAAACTAATGGAAATTACATTCGATAATTTCTTTTTGACTCTGAACCCAAAATGAGCAGTTATCTATGTGTATTTGTTTCATCGACTTATGTTAAAATACCTTATAAAACTGAAGATAATTTTTATATGAAAGTAAAAAAACTTCAAAAATTTATCTTGGCTAGGTTCCAAAACAATACTACATGTATCGTGTGTAGCAATTTGTATACAGATACATAAAATAAAAAAAAATGACAATATCAAACCATAAACCATCTCAAAAATCCATAAAACGAAATACAAATTCAAAGCAGAACAACACGGACCTCCAAATAGATGGAGGCAGTATCAGGTGCCAAGGAGGAGTGAGCATCCTCTGCTGACTGGTCATACCTGCCGTCTGCTCTTTGTCGTAGTCGGAAAAAAAATCGGAAAATCGGAAAAATAAAATAAAATAAAAATTTCACGAAAATAACACGATGCAATATTCACAGTAAATTCAGCTGCAAATGATATATCATTAATAAGTTAACCCTCAAGCAAGTTATAGTTCATTGAGTACTTGTACACATTCTTTTCCTCTACAGGATTGTGAAGTTTGTGAAGTTTGTAAAATTTTATGAAATGTGAAACAATGTCAAACTATATTTGCATTTTTTTCAACAGAGAATTCATATCTACATAAATATCATGGTAAACAATAGCAACTTTGATACCATAATATGAAATTCCATTAAAAAAAAAATTGAATGTATAAAATGAGAAATAAATGACTCATTAAAATGCTATATACTGTTTCAAAGGCTGTATTTCCTTGTGAATCATGCGTTTTATTTCAAAAGCGTGAAATTTATTCTTTAAAAAATTGTGTACTAAACTTCTATGCAGATTTTCCACATTTCAAGAAGTCTTCATTCTTTCATTTTATTGGTTAAATATGTAAATTTCCATTTATTGTATTCTACTAGCCTTATAATACTCGTTATAAAAATAGAATAAACAAATGTTGAATTTAATTTAACCAGTAGCCTTAGCCTGCAAGGGATAAAAAAGCAATTTAATATTTGATGGGGATGCAGTGTAAGCTATTGAATATTGACAATTTTCAACAATATTTGGAAGGGATACGGTCAACTATTTCAAAGATATCTTGATGAAAGTGTGTTTGATATGTATAAGCATGTGTCATTTATGACAAATACTTTTGGATCATATCACTTCAACGCAAATAGAACAAAAACACGAAACCATGACAAAGAATTCTCAATTAGGTGCAAAGAATGAAATGCCTTTTTTGATGCAATTCTTGTTTCTGTCTTGAAAAATATATTGTATTTTGGACATTCAAAGAAATATATTTCAAAGGAGTATTTCTTAAATTCATTGCATTTTCCACACGGGAGAAATATATGCGTTGTCTGGGTCATCTCTATTGTGTCTTCAAATTACTAAATTTTATATTTATTTCTATTTTTTCCCTTATTTAACAATTTAACAATGTCTCGTAAATAACACGAAGATAAGCAACTCAATCTTTCATGGATATATATTGATACTATCAATAGACAAGGAAATCTATTTAACATCTACAAAGAGTATGTAACAGTAGCCAGGTTGATGGCCAGAGAATCATCAGACACAACCAAAAATCCAACAATAATGGAGATTTTTCCCGTTTACAATCGCTCAAGGGGAGATTTCGATCAGAATATTTTGAAAGACTTGCGAAGTGGCCATGTTGAGATCTTGAGCATCTCTTTATTGTACACAATTTGCAATTGTGTTCTTTATTATAGTATTCAGTCTTTTGCAGAATGAAATATAATGTTCAACTAAGAAATGAGAGATCTTAACAGGTCCTAAGAATTCAAAGGGGATGCATTATTATTATTTTATAAGTCGAAATTATTTTCCAATCATAATGTTTATAAGAAATCATTCTTTGAGTATTATGTGGTGATGATTTTGGTCAGGGCGTGGTCTAATCCAATAAAGCCCGAAGGGCTATGTGATAGAGTTGACCACGCTCCAACCGAAATTATCACCTCATAATATTCATATAAAGCCAATTTAAAAGCACACCTCTGCAGTTATAAGCAATTAGAATTCCCTAAATGAATACTTGCAATGTGGGATCTTGAACACCGTTGAACTGTAGGATGAAGTTGATCTTATCCTTCCCAACCTCTTGGCTAAAAAAGAAGAAGAAAATGGTGCCTGATTTTGAAATAATAAAGAATTAAAAGAATTTTTTAACAATTACATAGATATTAAAAATATAAAGTGACAAATTTAAAGTTGCAACACCCACACAAATGCCATAACCTGGCAGAGCTCATAGATGTATCAAATCTGTCTCGAGTAGAGTATAGATCAGTTAACTGAAAAAAAGAAAAAGTGGTATTTCAAATTGCATACAAATCAGTTGGAGGGACCATTCAACAACTGTAACAAGTCTTTATTAATTTCATTTGAAAATTTAAAAGTTGGACGTACATAACCACAGAATGGTATCGCCAGTGATTTGAACTCATGAGATTTCGTGATAGCCATTAGTATATGTCAGATTCTTCAGTCAAAGGTTATATTAATCAGCGTCTTCATTGAAAGATATCAAACCAGATAGATTTGTGAAAACTTCTATTCAGTCAAATGACCGATGATTTGTTGAGTGGAAATGTATTAAACCAATTTTAGCACAAATTTTGAGAAATCGCTAGATTTTAACAAATTGCAAAAGCTTGCGGTGAAATTGAATTTTTTTACACAAATTATTAATTATGTGATGAGTGGAAAAGTATTAATTGTTATATCTCAAATTTTGAGAAATCATTAGATTTTAACAAATTGCAAAACGATTGGTGTCTGTAAAGTTCAAAAACGCACGTGGACTCTCTGTGGTAGGAGAGGCGGATGTGGTGGTGAAATCTGTAAGGTTAATGGCGATTTTGTTGTATCCTCGGTGCAGGTAGAAGAAATTGGAGCCAATGAACATCAGATCTAGGTTTTCCACGGTATAATGGGGAGCCCCTCCTCTTAGTACGTCTGTCGTCTGCTCACGTGACACCGATTCCGTGCCATTGAACACCATGATGAAGGTCAAAGTATGAGGATGCACCGCACTACATAGATCAAAGGTAAACAGTCTTAATACCGCGAAGTTCAAAGGTTAGCATTAATACCACCATTTCAAATCAGACTGATGAGAATAAATAAAAGGACATATTTAACAGACGGTTTGAAAGTAAGCAAAATTAAAATGTCAAACGTTTCTTCTAAAAAATGCGGTTTTATCTGTATTTAGAGAAATTACCATTAAATTATCTTTTGTAGGTTGCTTGTTAATGGATGCTCCTTTTTTCTTTTAAAATAGATTTTATTTGTATAATTATTTTTGAAATTATAAATTCAAAAACACATTGCTAGTATTGCAAGACGGTTGATTGCTTCTCATTACTCATCCAAAAGCTGCAACATGATAAAAAAAAAACCCCGTAAAATTAGAAGAACATAGCACTATATACACGTAGTTTAAAATGTACTTCACATCTGAATGCAAGAATTCTTCAAAATCTCTGTAAAAGGAGTAATTGTACAACAGTTAAACAGATAAATATTAAACTATACAGCAATAAAATCTGATTTGTCGTATGTCCTATTTTGCATAAATAGTGTTTCTAAAAAAGTCTTTAGATGATTTGAAAAGGTATTTGGTATGGTTTCCTTTTTCTTCAACACCAGTGTGAATAGGTGTTATCAATAAACATATTATCAATATACAAGTATATATAACTAAAATCAAATAAAAAGTAATCAAACTTAATATAAAGATTAGGGGACACCCCGCAAAAACCACACCAAAAACGATTAATTCCTTTGAGAAAAACTAACAAATAAACAAATTAAACACCTCCTTGCATGAAATATGTTGTTTAAACTGTAAGTAAAAAAAAAAGAACCAAATAAAATACAACATGCCAAACTTGATTAGATTTAATTTAATCCACCTCTTCTTAATACTTGACTACTTAAAAAAGTTTCATTTATTAACTTTTGCCTGTGCATAATAAGCAATCATTGTCAGTGCTTTGATGTGGAGAGTGTAAGCATTGCTTTGTTATTCCTGGCATGTCTACTTCACTCCTCTTCTGTATAAATATCCACCAATGCTCTGCTACAATTAACATATCTATTTCTAACAGGTATATAAAGCAAAGTTCATTAAAAATTCTTCCAATGAAGAGTCCAACTCGTTCACAAAACGACCAGGAATACTTTTATTACAATCACAAGAAATGTGATGCAGTTGGTACTGGAATTTCTACTAAACAGCGTTGGTTAAATGAATATGAAATTTTGTGTGATAATTAATATGGAATTTCTTGACAAGGACATTTTATTTCTATTTAAACGATTTTTCTGTGAATAGTCTATGATCTTATATATTTATCCCTAACATTGAGCCATCACTTGTATGAGTAAATTTAATTTAAAGACTTTACAAATTTTGAACATTTTTTATAGTTGCATCATCCCTTAACATATGTATATATGCAATAGGAAGTATAGATGACATTCGATTGAGTGTAGACAGAAGGGAAAAGTTACATAAAAGACACAGGTACAGTGTAGATTATATTTAATGTAAAGTCTCATTTAAAGGGACATTGACACGATTCGTGATGAGGATGTTTTTCTTTTTTATGTACAAAATGGTTTACTTGTGCATTTTTAATGATTGACCTAAATTTGAATGTTAGAAGTCAAGTTACAAGCGAGATACAGACGTAAGAACTCGTTTTTTTGTAAACAAAGCCCGAGTCTTATAATTGTTTACAAATAATGTAAGGTAGGGAACTTACCATTTATTTGACAAATATAGACTGGTGGCAAACAAGATAAACTGATTCAATCTGTTCATGAACAATATTATCAACAAAAGAAAGCACAATTCAATTGAAACTTATAACAGTACAACACACATGTAAACAATAATAAGACTTGGGCTTTGTTTACAAAAAAAAAGAATAATTTTAAACTCTGTATCTTGCTTGTAACTCGACATTTGGCTTTCAAATTTTGAGGAAGCATTAGCAATACCCATTTTTACCATTCTAGACATAAACAAAAGATTAATAAAATTTGAAAGTTTGGA
Organism: Magallana gigas; assembly: GCF_963853765.1. Lineage (NCBI taxonomy): Eukaryota > Metazoa > Mollusca > Bivalvia > Ostreida > Ostreidae > Magallana > Magallana gigas. Next base: position 13,880,752 of record NC_088860.1, on the reverse strand, counting down.
GTTCAAATCGTATCCAAGTCCCTTTATGAGATTAATCTAGAAATATTATCATTTATATGCTGGCAAAAATTATCCATCACATTTAGATTTCCAAAAATCTTTTTCAATAATACATATTGATTCAATGCTTTTTAAAAAGAATTATATATATTCAGATATCAATGTCGTATTGAAACAATAACGTTCAAGTTATTTTTTTAATGCATTTATTCATTCATACACAAAAAAGTTTCAGTTAACATGCACTACTAGAAATTACATATTCAAGTTTTAGAAGACTTTTTATTCTTTCAAAATGAATAAGAAAACCGTTCAGAATGTTGGCTACTACACGTCAAAAAGTGGGCCCCCTATGACATGACAAAGCCCGATAGAGTCAGGGTCATTAATATAAGCTGTATAAGATATGAGTACATCGTGACCAGCTAAAGTACATTGTAAAGAGGAAAAAATCTTTTAAAAATAACAATAAATAAAAATGAATAGAATCACATTGAAATATTATGATTAGATATTATAAATATCCCCCATCCCTAGAAAATCGTACAATATGCTCGACTATCTATTATTAATCAAATTGAGTTAAAACGGAACAAACCAACGTAAGTTTATTGGTACTTGATTCATTTTATGGAATTTATACAAATACCAAGATTATCATGCAAGAAAATGTTATTTTTAAAATAAGAATGTAACTTCTTTTTCTATTAATACTGTCTTTTGGATTAAAATCCATTTTCATATTTGATAAAGCTCACTTAAAATGTGTTGTTTTTTTTGTTTGTTTTTTTTTTTTTTTACAAATACACAATTTCATTGGATCTTAATTAACGTAGCTCGCGGGTTTACTGACGTCACAATAGGAATCGACGTAAAGAATTGACCGTCGTAGTAAACTCGTAATTTTATTTTAAAATGACAAATGAGATATTGAGAAGTATAAAAGAAAATATTTTAAAAAGCTTATATGCGGTTTATGACTGTTAATACAAAGATTTATAATATCAAGTGCTGAAAATTTAAAGATGTCACATACATTGTCACATTTTGTTCTATAAAGATAAAGAATGAGTGTGCGTTAGAACTCTTCCATTTAAAGTCATGTTTTAAAATAGAATGCATGCATTAACTTCGCTTTTTTTTTTTACAATTATAACTTCCGTAATCTGTACTACCGATTAAATTCTTAAATTTCTTTTGGCTTGAGATAACTTTTTTATTCGATTACTTACTTACAATGTCAGTAGTTGCCTGGCATTTTATTTTTGCATTGATTGACTCAGAGTTTCATAAAAACAAAAATAGCAATTTTCTGTATCTTTACAGCCTTACATTAATTGCATTTAATAACATTCATAATAATGTCTAATAAGCATTAACATGTTCTAAAATGTGTTAAACAGCTAGTCTTGTCAATGAATGCATTTCAATTTTGGTGTTCTAAGAAGTAAGAAAATGATGACGTCAGGCTAACGTCGTAATGAAAATATAAGGTTTTGAGAAATCTTTTAAATCTTTAAAGTTTTTTTGCCAAAAATTGGCCGAGAACACATACTGATATTTTTTAATGAATCGATTCATAATTATCTCCTCTGCTTTTGTGTTGAGTATGATTAAATTCGTCTGAATCGTTTAAAAGTTTAGAGCATAGTTTTGTAATGCGTTTCTCGGTTAAAATGTGCATTTAACTAGATATTTCATTGAAATGGCGTTGCTTGATTTTATTAATGACACTGTATTTGAAACACTATAACATTATTACCGCGCAGACGAATCTTAAATAAATTTTAGAAATAAAACTATAAAACCTATGGATCACGTGGACAAATTTTCAAGGTAGGTTTTCTCACAAGCAGCTACCTTAAGCCTATCTATTGTAGAATTTTTTTTATTGAACTTTTATCAATTCTAGAGGTACTAATAACCAAAATACATGCATTTAATATTCTTGTATCAGTCTACAAATGGGATATTCTCTTTTAAATGTGCTCTACTTGAATAATAATTAGATTATAAAAATAAAAGAAGTCCAATTGAATTGTAACCCCCCCCCCCCCCCCAGATTTGTTCTAAAGATTAACATTTTACAATGTGCCATCGCTTTTGCCCTGGTTTCTGGCCTTAACAAATACTGCATTGTCGTACTGATGACACAATTTTCACTCGTCTGCAACAGCTTTCACACTAACGAAGCTGATGGGAGCGTTCGACAAGGAATAGGAAGACTTCGGTAAGCGTGTTCAAAGTGAATGCATATGCTATTTTCTTCATTTGTGCGAATTTGTTAAATTCAACGGTTTTTATTTCACATTTATATCACATAGTTTTCTCCCGACTTGTGAGAAATTTGGCTATAAACAATGTCAAATGATATGTAAACGAGTCATATCAAGCAATTCATTTTCATTTGCTGTATATATCTTCTTATTACTAAAGACCATAAATACCATTCGTTTTAGCAGAAAAAAGCAGAACGAGACTAATTGTAATTGGTCCAAGAAATCATTGATAATTTCTTAATTATTACAATAAAAACGAGCCAAACTATTGACTCCAAAATGGAGGCGCCAATATTTAACATCATTGTATGAAAATTATTGAAATTGTGTTAGAAGGTAGAAATTTCACCGAAAGCATATTCATGTCATGTTCATATACAGGAATTGTATTCAAATATAATTTTTTTTTTAAATTTCACACATATATAATGAGAAGATACAAATCATAACAGCGTCCTTAACACATGAAATGATAATAAAACGAGAGAAAAAGCAGATTATCAATTATTGTATCTTTTTATCCTCACATTTAGATTTCATCAAATCAATTTCGATATTTATATGCTAATGAATAAAGTACGATGCTATAAATAAATATTTATTTCAAACACACTTGATCGATTTTCTTTATAACAGATGCCCAAAAATCTTAGTCTCTCACATGTACATTGTTGCAAGTAAAACAAGAAGGTCAAATCACTTAAGTTTTTACGTATTGACATTCAGATTATGCATTTCCTTGTCTTCTTGTGCGTCTCTAATCATCTATCCCTTATTTGTGTCTGCAAAAGAAACTGTTGCATAAATTTTGATATAAATGCTATCTAAACGAACTAGGGAGATAAATTCATTATTAAAGCTTTGAAAAAATTTAGATTCTCTATTACCCCGTATGTTTTGACATCTGTTAGTATGTAGAAGACGAACACTAGACTCAGTTTTATCCGATGATGTCTGCAAAAGAACAAAAATTCGATGCAATTTATAAGATTTATTCTGCATTTTCTTGGACTATATATTGATTAGATTTTCAGGGCACGCAAACCACTTTAAGTTGTTGTTTTGTTCTCTACCAAATCTAAACTTTCGATGTTTACCAGACATCCGTTGAATTCTGTTTATACAACATTTACCTAATGAATTATCTAACTCGAACCTCTCTCCTACATAACAGAATGATGCAAGTTTTGCAGTTTTTAAAAATGAATACTGTAAACCAACTTTTATTCACAAAGACATTATTTTGCGATTTTCCGGAGACAAACTGGTTCTTCGCGACTAACCAAGCCTTATCTACATCTGTGCTGTTATTATAGAGATAGGACAAGGACTAGATTACAACAGCAAGGCGCGAATAAAGGTGATTTGCAGTAAATGTACACAAACTACATGTTTATTGAGTTACTGTTCTTCATAAAAGTTAAAGATTTTATTTCACTTTTCCAAATAATTTATAAGAAGAAAATATAATATTGAGCAACTTATTTATGAATTTAGGGCTCGATGCTTTGCTATGTACACGTAAAACACTTAAACATTTTCCAAATGCATGTAGTTCCATATAAATATGTCTTATTATGGCAGAACAATTCTTTTAATCTCGATTTGATAACCACTTACTGTAGGTTGACTTGTAGGCGAGCAGCATGGAAACAATTCTAAAATAAAGAAATGGTCCCATTAAAACGTAGAACCCGTGGGCGCGTAGGTTCAATAATATACATGTACATATATGTAAGAAAAGAAAAAGTGTTTTAGATTTATGGTCCGAGATTGTCTGTCTTCCTGATTCTCCCTTGTTTTTTAAACAATATTTCTTATTTACTTTACGCATTTGATAAAGAAAATTTAAAATGATACATGTATAAATAAATAACATGTCTTAGAGCTTGCTTATATTACAGTACGACTTAAAATACAAAAAGGTTGTCGGTTGGTTGACAATTTGTATGATGGTGTTTCCTTACTTGTAGAAAGTTAAATTATAAGGAATAAAAGAATTATCTAACAGCTGTCTAAGTTGTATTTGAAAACCAACAGCAGCTTTCGCGATTATCTATAAAAGCATTTCGAGGTTGGCAAAGAAATTACTAATTGCTTAAGATATGCTTGTATAACTTGGAACATTATTGAATTCATTTACAAAATAAATGCATAACATACTTACTTTTACGTCGGAGTGCTACGAATATTATAGAAATGCCCACGACCAGAAGAACAGCTGCTATGATAATCCATGTATATCTAGAATTTTACAAGAGTAATGTGATTTTATTTTAACCTCTTGTCATGTTTCTTTTATCAAGCGTAATATAGTTTAATCAAAATCTTTAATTATAAAACAGAACCTTTAAAGTAATTTAATTTTTGTATTTCTAACAGAATGGGGTAAAATAATTAACTCTTTATTTATCTGTTCTTGCACAAAATCTGGTGCTTCTGATGTTATTCTTGTAAATGTCGATGGTAATTTTGTTGTAAAATTGGGCGTTGTGGATGAAACCTCACCATCTATTACAAGCTTATAACAATCAGGATCTGTAATTTGCATTAATACGGAACAATTGTTAATATAAGTACTTTTCTATATATTATTAACATATTTTATCTTTTAAAAATTGATTGTGTATATTCTTGGTTAATTGTCTTAATGTGAGAATGCATAAATTGTTACCAGTGTTATAATATATTTTACTTTAATGTGAAGTTTTGTTCTAGAGGAATTAATCATAGGTAATGCCAATCAGGAAGATAACAAAACTATTATTTAACTCTTAGATTTTTGGCCGAAGTGTCTAATGACATATTTTTATGATTCCTCAGTAATATGTTATAGGAACTTCTGTGACCATACATTTGTACGCATCAGATGAGTTATATATGGAGTCACATTTGGGAAAGGTATTGTTGCAGGGGGTCGACATCTGATCTTGAATTACTCCACCATGAACATTAAACTCTACACAATGTCCTGTAAAACGTTGAATAATAAACGTCACTTAAACGATTTCTTATCCACCCCATTATAATAATTTAATGAACATACTTGTTTTTTCTCTGCAATAAATTTTGCTTTACCGAAAATTACTCTTGAAGGTGCACACACTTCCACCATTTCATTTTTGAATCCGTTGATAACACAGTGGTATCTAAATTTTTCAACAGAAACACACTTTTACCTGGATGCTTTTTTTTCGCAGTTCTTCTTACCGGCAGCAATTTCCCACTCTATCTTTGAAGTGGGACAGGATGTCACAATCTCTAAACTGTCGACGGCTTCTTCACAGTATCGATTTCCACATTCACACATCTTTTACAGAAAATTGCGTGTATACCAAAGATATTGCAAGGTAACGACATTTAAAGAAAAATTTAATCACATATATACCTGATATTGCAGCAAAACTAGAACAAGAAGAATGTAGAAATCCTTGTCCATTTTATCACCCTATGATGAAAGAGTAAACAAACGTTTAAAAAACCCATACTTTTTATTCCTTAACAGTACTAAAAAGCAATCTTCTAAATCTACGTAAAAAATTCATCAAAGATGAAGAGGGCTGGGTGGTCGTGGCTATTTTAAGACTATATATAATAAGTTTATAATACAAGTTTAGCTTTTTATATGAAGCTTACCGTCTTTAGAGCAAACCCTAAACAACAATTAGTCATCTAAGACAGTTTAATTCTATTATATATAATTGTCGCATTCCTCTACATAGCATGGCGAGTGGAAATTTTTTATTTCATGTGTCTTTTAAGCCTGCGTGTCTATAATTGAGAACTGCGTACCCGAGCTTGTAAGTGGAGATCGATTATAGGGTAAAAGAGATCTTAGGAAGGGTCGTAGACTCGTATCATTTTGACAAAATCAAAGTTATAACACTGCATTCAGCATCTTGTTTAACTGATATTAGTCTTACCTATCTAAGGTGCAAATAACTTTGCCAATATTAGGCAAACCGCATCAATTTTTTTTTTACATGTTTGTATTATATTTCAACAAGCAGTTCTAAAAGAAAAACAAATGCTTTCAATTGATACTATAGAATATAACTTTTAACTAGTTGGACCTGAAAACAATGGGCTGAATTTCATTCATAGCAATTTTGTATTGCTTTTTCGTTTTCTCACTTTTTAAGATTTGAAATCTACGAAATTTGTTAAGTCGTACGTGAAAAAAATCATCAGAAAATTATCTCCCTTGCGCCGAACAGTATTTCAACCAATGAAATAAATGTTAATTTTCAAATCACAAAGGAGAGGAAGTGCACAACCCAGAGACTGTCAATTATTTCAACTCTTTATACCGTCTTCTAAGGAAGACGGTAATTTATCTCACTGAGAAGAAGAGCTATAGATAAAGTTATAGGTAAACATTAAAATGTTAAAGCTGAAATATTTGGAATTTTTCTTTACTTAATGACGGCCAGTAGCTAAAAATCTCATGTCTCAAATTACAGGGAAGATCCCCCCTATATCCCGTGACAAGTATGGTCTTTGTCAACCCTAGAACACCTTTTTAGTGCCTTAGTAACGTGACTTTCCTAACTTTCGAAATTGACTCTAAAATAAATTTATCCCTCCTTATACACTCAAAAGAAGAGGATGGTTGGTAAGTGAAATTGCCGGGCGGACATAAGTACGGTTGATCAATTCTTATATTTGGGACAAGAGAATAATGATATTTAGAGTAAAATTTTAAACAAAAATGTTTCGGTGTTAAACTCGTTGAAAGATCATCTATTGTTCTCCATCGCATGTTTTTTTTTACACATTCATAAATTGAGATATTTCGAAATACAAATTGAATAAAATAAATCAAAATACTAGTACATGTATTTAACTAGCTGCTCTTTATGCTGTACAGCATACTTGTGCAAATATTATAATTATCTTTCCGGATAAAATAAAGGAATCAAACTAAGAGACTGTTGTTCGAATTCATTTTATATTATTATACTTTCATGTTAAATACAGAAATCTGATTGGTTAAGACACAGTTGACAATCCGTTCTATTACCCTCAGCGTTAGTAACACACTTAGCAACGGGTAACACAACGAATTGTTACATGTGCGTAAATTATGCGCGTACGGTTCGGCGTAGAATTCACGTCATTTCTATATAAGAGCAGTAAAAAATTCTCTAATATTAAGACATTCGGTATAATAAAATAAATAGTGCCTGTTTGGGAGGATAACAGTTGAAATTGACACCCCTCGAAAACCATTGTAAACATCCGCTTCGCGTCGGTTGACAATGGTTTCCTCAGGGTGTCAATTTCAATTGTTACCCTTCCAAACAGGCACTATTTATATAATGTGCACTGAAATATGAATTTAGTGTGTAATATGATTCTGACCTGTGAAGCCGGAGGGATGCTCAGCTGATTTGATTACGTATTGACCAAATACCCACACACACTAAGTATTTTCTCTCTATTTTATGATAACATCGATTATAATTAATTCAGAAAACTGACAAGACTGAAATGAACAAAATTTAGTAAAACGACCAGTACGTATTTCTTTAAAACTTCTTTAAACTGCTTTCAAATAATTTGGTGTCAACTTTAATTTTAGGAGCATATAGCGTGGACTATTTTTGATCAACCGAAACTTCACAACAAGAATTCTATTTTACTTCCTTATTAAACACCAAGGACACCAATTGCAAAGAAAGAGTTTGTTTTACCATTCATATTTACACCTCTCTCTCAGTAAAGTAAATATTGTGTAAGCAAACGAAACAGCATTTTCTTTAAAGGCATTTTTAAAAATGTTTAACATGTCAAACACATTTAAAAAAATATGTTTAACTTATCAAAAACATCTGTACTGTGTTTTCTGAGCAGAGGAAATAATAGTTAATGGATGTAAATATACGGGAATGAAAGGCTTTCACTCTTAAGTGGGTCCATGTACGCTTATAGTACACATTGTTATTCAACGACCTTTGGTGTTCAAAGCCATATTTATCTGTGTGACAAAACTTTGCAAATCGAATTTCCTGACACTAGCATGAGACAAAAACCCGTGATCCTGCGGAGCATGCTTTTGGTTATAATCCATGGAAAAAAATAAAGAGTTAACAACCACGTTTGTTAACATTGTATCTCACCTGTCAGGTGAGATATTTACCTTTCAAAAATAAATTCCTATAGGTAAATAGTTTTTTCTATAGGTAATTATAGGTTATTCGGAATACAAGAACTTCCAATAGGAATTTCAATTCCGATAGGATTTGATAAAATCCGATAGGAAAACTTAATATCCTATAGGAAAACTACATGTCTGAATCAAATTTCTACAGGAAATACCATTCTCCTATAGAAAATATAATTTCTACAGGAATTTCTAAAAATCCTATAAGATTGTCAATATTTCCTGTAGGAGAATCAATTCTCTTATGAAAATTATCATTTTTCGATGGGATATGAATTTTTAAAGGTAAATATCTCACCTGTCAGTTTAAACACACTAAAAACAAAAGTGGTTATATACTCTAGACAATGGTCTATTATTTGGTATATATGAATTTTTCCGGAACTGTATCTTAAGCGGGTGCAAAAATGACACCTTGGCACTGGCATAATTATCCGGCACAGTGTTATGAATAAAAGATCTAGAGTATGCAATTATCAAATATTGAGGTTTTAAGAGTAGACAAGTTATTTTGCAAATTAAAAAAAATAGGCGGACATGTAGTTAAGGACATGCTTCTTAGGGAACAAAGGGGACGAACGCAAAAAAAGAAAAGGAAAAAAAGATCGAGTGCATGATATTAACCGTATGATCTTCAAAGAGATCTGAGAAGAGATCTCAATAAGTGATATTCAAAGAGATCTCATCAGATGATCTTAAAAGAAATTTCATAAGGTGTCAATAATTCTGATCAAGTTTAAATTAAAAATCTTAGTTTTTACTCTGAATTAAAAATGTATTGGGGTATTGAGTACGATTGATTTCAAGATATTTCTAAGGATGCATATTGATTCATTATAAAGGCTTACGTACGTAGTTCTGGATAAAAGATTATTTTATTAAATATTGTGTAATCGATGGTGTTCAAACGATCTAAAATATATTAACAGTTTTAAGATGTTAAAGACATTTTGAGGATATGTTGCACAACACATGCCTTTCACAACATTTAATGAAAAAAGATCTTAAATGGCCATCATGACGAAGCTTGTTATCATAGAACAGGTAATACTTTTATCATTTTTACTTATCAAGAAATATGCTTAACGTCGGGCGCCTGATATTTAAAACATTTTAGGGTTAAACGTATTAAACACAAGTTTTTTGTGTAGATTTCAACTCTTTTAGTTTGTACAAATGTATGAGTCAAAATAAATTTTCCGAAATTGAGGAGATAATACTCAAAAACATGTAATTATAGTAAATGTATATATAAGGAAATAAGTTGGCAAATATTATTATTCGTTGTTAATTTTTTGTTGAAGATAACAAATATTTATTTCTAATTGAAGAATATGAACTTTTTAAATGTTAAATGGGAAGAATGACCTAAACCCTTTGTTCAGTCACCCACTGATAGGTTCATGGAAACTTTACTTTTTGCAATGTATTAAATGACCTTTGATGTTCAAAGCCCAATTTTTTCTGTGAGAAAATTTTGCAATTCGGTTCTGCTGTCACTAGCATTTGACAATAAATTCATGGCCCTGTACATTATTTCTTTTTTTTAAATCCATAGAAAGAAGTAGGTAGTAGGGTTGGCAGATTTTGTGAAATATCTGGGGAGGGATGTTATTATAACCAAACTCTACCTATTTAGCCGGAAGTCTACCGCTTAAGTCGGTCTCTTGTCTACCTTTTTTTTAAATTAGAAAAAATACTGTTCGGGGTTTTTTTCTTCAAAATTTGGTCGTTGTTTTGATAGATAACCATTTTGGAAGCCATTGTGGTCTATAAATCTTGTGGGTTTGAAATTGGTTTGAAATTGAATCAGTAGCATACAAACGCTTTTTAAGTCTAATGAGTGATAGGATGTCAAGAATGTGTTTTTCATTGCACAAATGAGAGATGTCACTTCCAACAATTACATTAGTTACGAGACTAGTCCATATTATCCTCGTCAAGAAAAAAGAAGCTTTGCAATTCCAACCAGGGCTATAATGAGGACTGAATATATTTTAAAACTTGGACATAAAAGTAAACTTGACTTGCATTTTATTGCAACACGGCATGATTTGTAAAAAGGATGTAAACATCTTTTTTTAATATGAAAAAGAATATATGATTTACTACTAGTTCTTACTTTTCTTATTTGTTAAATTTGGCAATTTAACATATTTTTGATGAACAATGGCAATTGTTAAAGTCTGCACACAAAGAATTTTTTTCCTAAAAAAAGCTTAATCATTTGATTTGAAAAGCATGCATAATTTTGTTTCCTGTGTTGAAATTGCTAAAGTATTTTTTACTCTAGTTGATATCCTTTATTAAGAAACCCTAATTACATTTATAGTATAAAATATCATTGGCTTCTAAATCTACCTCTTTTTCACAACTGGAAATAAACATGTTTGCAATAAATTTTAGACTGTCGGACGAATTATTAGAAAAGTCATCGTGTATGAATAAAAGTATATGCCATTACCCTATGTTGGGGACATACAGAGTATACATTTTATATGACAAATTGAAAAAAAAAAGAGTTGAAAATGTAGTTGACAATAGGCTTCATATATGCAGAAATTGTCCTGTTTCTGATTTCACTCAAAAATATCATGGAACATTTTAATATTGTCAAATGTAATATAACTAACAATACCCCTCTCCGATGTTAAATCCAAACAAACACACTGGTTATGAATTCTGTTACTTTGGTAGATACTTCCTCTCTCGTCCATGTATTTTGATAGCCTGCTAGAATTTCAAGAGAAGATATGAAGATATTTCCTAGATAAGTATTCATTATACGAGAAATAGAGTCTTTCTTAACATAAGACTTGTAGTTTACAGAAGCTGAGAACTATGCTTAAGATTTTTCGGTAAAGGCCAAAACAGATTGCATATAATTAATCAGGTGACTTCAAAGAAATCTCAAAAGAGATCTCTTCGGGTGAGATAATAATTCTGCTAACATTTAATTTAAAATCTGAGATTTTACTCTGAATTTAGAAGGTATTTACCTTGACATATACGGAGATAGTTTGAATACTAACAACGATAGGAGACATTTTTATACAATGAAAACTTGATGGGCTATTAAGTACGATCGATTTGAGGATATTTCAAAGGGAATACATTGAATCATCATTCACCTAGAGAGGCGTATACATTAAATTCCTGATGATATTCTATTGGATATTGTGTAATCGATGGTGTTTAAACAATCTAAAATACATTAACACTTTTTGAAATGTTATAGAAATTTTGAATTGTGTTGAACAACACATGTCTTACGCAACATTTAATGAAAAGAGATCTAAAATAGCCACCATGACAAACCTTGTGATCATCATAGTACATGAAATACTTTTATCATTTAAAGAAATATGTTTAACGTCGGGCGCCTGATATTTAAAACATTTTAAAAGTTAAACTTATTAGAAACAAGTCTTTTGTGTATGTAAGGAAATAAGTCAGAAAATATTATTATTCGTTGTTTATTTTTTGTTGAAGAATACAAATATTTGTTTTTATTGAAGAATATAAACTTTTTTAAATGTTAAAAAGGGAAGAATGACCTAAACCCTTTGTTCAGTCACCCACTGATAGGTTCATGGAAACTTTACTTTTTGCAATGTATAAAACGACCTTTGATGTTCAAAGCCCAATTTTTCTGTAAGAAAATTTTGCAATTCGGTTCTGCTGTCACTAGCATGTAACAATAATTCATGGCCCTGTACATTATTTCTTTTTTAAAAATCCATAGAAAGAAGTAGGTAGTAGGGTTGGCAGATATGAAATTTATTTGGAATAAACATATGTAGAATAATTTGTGAAATATCTGGAGAGGGGTGTTACTATAACCAAACTTGTTAACTCTACCTCTTTAGGCGGAAGTTCGCTGCTTTAAATCTGTCTCTTGCCTATCCTTTTTTCAAAAGCGTCGAGCTAATGCGATCGTCTGGATTGGCAATCGTACAAATAATTTTTTTAAATTATTAAACGTATTACAAGATTTTTATTCAATTTATTCAACCAAATTGTGTACAAAAACCCGACTGGTTATTGACAACTCATTGCATTAGTATAAATTTGCTTAAATGGCCGATGAATACAATAAGGTGAAAAAAAATCACTAAATTTCATTTAAGTTTATCGCTTATATGTCAAGTGGAGACCGTGTCCGATAAAATTAAAATTTGATATGTAAAGTTATTTGTTATCGGGCACGGTCTCCAATATAAATATAAGCGATAAACATATCGGTGATTTTGTTGCAATAAATAAACACGATAATAGGGAAAAGAGTACCAATTCATTTCCCATACGGCTCAATGTTAACCTAAACCCACCTAACTAGTTTGCTATTATACTTACAGACATATCCTTGGTCACATTTGAAAGTTCATTCCAAGCACTTACACAAAATTATTAGAAATACATAGGGTCCCATGGCGTTTATAGGTCAAAATTGAGCTTGTTTACAACTTACAACGATCCGCAGCAAATAAATCCAAGTCCCAAAATTGACACCCACCCCCTACTTCAACCCCTCTTATTTCTTTACCTTTTGCAGTACTTCTTCAATACATCATTTATTTTAAACAGTGATAAATTTACTTTGAAATAATCATTTTTTCAGCAATTATTCAGCCAATCACCTTAACCATACCTTTTCTGCGCGGTTCAATCTTGTATTAACACTTCTCTGATGTCAACATCCGGTGCATTGATACTCTCATTCCATAATGCAGTTGGTTTGATCAAGCATTTTAGATAGCACGTGTTTTGGATTTGTTTGTAAACAACCATACCAGAGGTATTCTTGTTTCAGAATTGAAATAAATAAAAGTATGTTTAATTAGTATAATTAGTGACACACTGTTGATGTATTCAAATTACAAGTTTAGCTTTTTAAAAAAGCTTACCGTCTTTAGAGCAAACTCTTAACAGCAATAAGATATCGAAGACAATTTAATTTTTTTTATATAAATGTCGCCTTCTTCTTCATGCGTGCCAAACTTTTTTTTAAAAAATATGTGCCTTTCAAGCGTGCGGGCATAAAATTGAAAATTGAAAATTATTTACAGCGTGTTATTTATTTGAAATCGACTGTAGTAGAAAAAAGAGATCTTAGGAAGGGTTGAATCACTGTAGTAAAATCAAAGTTAATACAACTGCATTCAGTATCATTTAGTTTTACTGATATTAGTTTCACCGTATTTAATTTACAAACTTGTTTTCTGATATTAGCCATACCGTATGAAATTTCATTGGTATTTGTATAATCAGAACAAAAAGAAAAGAACAAATTATTTTAATAAATGTTACAGAATATTGCTTTTAACTAGTTAACAGAAAAATGAAAGCCTGAATTTCACTAAGAGCCGTTTTTATTGTTCTTTCGTTTTCTTACTTTTTAAGATTTGAAATCTACAAAAATTGTTAAGTCGTACGTAAAAACGATCATCAGAAAATTATCTCCCTTGTGCCGAACAGTATATCAACCAATGAAATAAATGTAAATTTTCACATCATGTATTTTCTACCAATCACAAAGGAGCGGAAGTGCACAGTCCGGAGACTGTAAATTATTTCAACTCTTTATACCGTCTTCCAAGGAAGACGGTAATGAACCTGTGAAAATTGTCCAAAGACTGTTTAATTTAATTTTGAACTTTGAAATTTCTTTTTTGATCCTGTAACCATGATGAGTTATTTTATTATTAACGCATCACTACCTATTTTATACGGAAATATACTGATTTTTGTTTTTAAAGCAACACAAATTTAAACTAAGTCATTTACTTTTTTATTCAAATATTTTTTGATATACGACCCCTAGTACAAAAAATCAAATTATTGATATCTTTCTACGTTCTTTTTCTACATAAAAGAACATGTCAGCTCGACGCCTTTTTGACGTTCAGGCCATTGATTAATTAGAAAACATACCGTTCGTTTTTTTCTTCTTCAAATTTTGGTCGTTGTTTTGATAGTTAGCCATTGTGGTCTAAAAATCTCGTCGGTTGGAAATTGGTTTGCAATTGTTTTGAAATTGAAACAGTAACATACAACCGCTTATTAAGTCTAATGAGTGATAGATTGTCAAGAATGTGTTTTATATTGCACAAATGAGAGATGTCACATCCAACATTGTCCATATTATTCTCGTCAAGAAAAAAGAAGCTTTACTATTCCAACCAGGGCTTTGATAAGGACTGAATATACATTAATACTTGGACATAAAAGTAAACTTGACATGCATTTTATTGCAATACTGCATGATTTGTAAAAAGCATTTAAACATCGTTTTTTTTTACATGAAAAAGAATATACGATTTACTACTAGTTCTTACCTCTCTTATTTGTTAAATTTGGCAATTTAACATATTTTTGATGAACAATGGCAATTGTTTAAGTCTGCACACAAAGATTTTTTTTCCTAAAAAAGCTTTATTATTTGATTAGAAAAGCATGCATAATTTTGTTTCCTGTGTTGAAAAGTAGTTTTTACTCTAGTTGATATCCTTAATTAGTAATAAGAAACCCTATCTACATTTATAGTATGAAATACGCTTGGCTTCTAAATCTACCTTTTTCACAACTGGAAATAAAGATGTTTGCTATCAACTTTAGACTGTCGGACGAATTATTAGAAAAGTCATCGTGTATGAATAAAAGAATATGCCATAACCCTATGTTGGGGACATACAGAGTATACATTTTATATGACAAATTGAAAAAAAAGAGTTGAAAATGTAGTTGACAATAGGCTTCATATATGCAGAAATTGTCCTGTTTCTGATTTCACACAAAAATATCATGGAACATTTAAATATTGTCAAATGTAAT
The DNA here is from genome assembly GCF_963853765.1 of Magallana gigas. Taxonomy (NCBI): domain Eukaryota; kingdom Metazoa; phylum Mollusca; class Bivalvia; order Ostreida; family Ostreidae; genus Magallana; species Magallana gigas. The sequence continues at coordinate 13,865,473 of NC_088860.1, read as the reverse complement.
ATAACTAACAATACCCCTCTCCCTCTTCAGTGTTAAATCCATACAAACACACTGGTAATAAATTTTGTTACTTTGGTAGATATCTCCTTTTATTGTCCATGTACTTTGACTGTCTGCTTGATGTCCAAGAGAAGATATTAAGATATTTCCTAGATAAGTATTCATTATAGATATACAAGAAATGGAGTCTTTCTAAACATAAGACTTGCAGTTTACAGAGGCTGAGAACTATGCTTAAGAATTTTCGACCGGCAATTGGTAAAGGCCAAAACAGATTGCATATTATTAATCAGGTGACTTCAAAGAAATCTCAAAGGAGATCTCTTCAGGTGAGATAATAATTCTGCTAACATTTAATTTAAAATCTGAGATTTTACTCTGAATTTAGAAGGTATTTACCTTGACATATACGGAGATAGTTATGATATTAACAACAATAGGGAACATTTATATACAATGAAAACTTGATGGGGTATTAAGTACGATCGATTTGAGGATATTTCAAAGGGAACAAATTGAATCATCATTCACCTAAAGAAGCTTATACGTTAAATTCCTGATGATATTCTATTGAATATTGTGTAATTGATGGTGTTCAAACAATCTAAAATATATTAACACTTTTTGAAATGTTATAGAAATTTTGAATTGTGTTGAACAACACATGTCTTACGCAACATTTAATGAAAAGAGATCTAAAATGGCCACCATGACAAACCTTGTGATCATCATAGTACATGAAATACTTTTATCATTTAAAGAAATATGTTTAACGTCGGGCGCCTGATATTAAAAAGCATTTTCAAAGTTAAACGTATTAGACACAAGTCTTTTGTGTGTATATGTCAACTCTTAGTTTGTATAAATGTATGAGTCAAAATCAAAAATGAGATTGTACTTAAGGGATGTAAACATACGGAAATAAAAGCGTTTTATTTTTATTTTTTAGGTTGTATATTCGTTGTTTATTTTTTATTGATGATAATACAGCCTACTCCGGATATATTGAAATTCAGGGGACCATGCAAATTATTTCAATATATCCGTATTTCAATATAAGCGAAATTGACTGACGTGAAGCCGCCATTTTGGAAAGTTCAATCCCGATGTAAGCATAGAAAACCAAACCCGAACAAATTATTAGATCATCTTTTATCTATTACAATAAACGGATTACATGGAACATTAGTCCTTGAAAGTTTGATTAAAATTATATCCGAAAGTTTTGCAAGTTTCGTTTTGTTACTATCTTAAACCTCATCATAATCTCGGATCGCATTCTTTTACGTTTTAGAAAAACGTTAGAGAAAAATCACCACACTCAAACGCTTCAAATATTGCTGAACGCTGCTTGTATATCATCGTAAGTGTACACGCGATAATCTCAAAATCCTTAGCTATTTCGAATTTAGGCTTTGTTCTTTCATCAATAGACTTAACAAGTTGGTATTGAGCGTCCGGAGATAAGGTATTTCTTTTCCGTGGGGTTTCCATATTACGTCTAGCCTCAATACATCCGTATTCGTAAAAACAAAATATTAAACAGTGAATAAATTTTACTTTTTAATAAAAGTATAAAAACACACATGAAGAGAAACTTATCAATTCACACCTTTGTATATCAACCGGTCAGTCTGGCATAATTACTGTCACCAACCGTGACGACAGCCGCCAGGGAGAACTTCAATATAACCGTTATAAAAACAACTAATTATCACCTTTGGGGACCGATCAGTGGCTTCAATATAAGCGATATTTCAAAATAACCGATTTCATTATATCCGTGAAATCAATGCAAAGAATATGAGAGGTAAAATCTGGGGATTTATTTCTATTTCAAAATAAGCGGAATTTCAAAATAAGCGAGTTCAATATAAGTGGAGTAAGCTGTATTTACTTTATTATTGAAGAATATAAACATTTTTACATGTTGAGAAGTGAAGATGGAACCCTTTGTTCAACCACCTGCTGAATAGTACACGAAAACTTTACTTTGTATAATGTATAAAATCAAAGTCTATTTTTTTCTGTGAGATTTTTTTTAAATTCGGTTCTGCTGTCATTAGCATTAGACAAGAAATTCATGACCTTTTACATTATTTCTTTAGTTATTATCCAAGTAAAAAAGATAGATAGAAGGGTTCGCAGATATGAACATCATTTGGGATTAACATGAAGAACAATTTGTGAAATATCTATAGACACGGTCTTTCTAAAGCCCTTAGACTGTGGACGAATTATTAGTGTAGTCATCACGTTTGATTAAAAGTACATGTCATTAGCTTAAGTTGGGGATTTAAGAGTATACAATTTATTCGACAAATTGAAAAAAGAAGTTGGAACTGTTATTGACGATTTCCCATTAAAAGATCAGGAAAACATTTTTCTTTTAAAGCGCAAATGTAAATATAATCAACAATACACCTCCTCAATGTTAAATCTAAACAAACACAACGGGAATGAATGTTATGACTTTAGTAGAGTCTTCCTCCATCGTCCATTTACTTTGTCTGCTAGATGTCCAGAAGTAGAGAATATATATCTTTCATACATACATGTAGTTATTAATTATACGATGAAAAGAGCCTTTCCCGAACACAAGAATGAATTTCACATGTTTGATAGAGATCCTTGTTCATTATACCCACCTACTTAGTTGATTTGCCAGAAACCCAACAGAGGGCTGATTCAATTTTGAAAAAATTATGCATTTTAATTATATCACTAGAGTACGCTTCAATTAAACTAGAACCCCTTTACCGTGAACTATATAATTAACAGTTTTAGCAATGTTTTGCTAATATACGTAATATATATGTTCCTTGGAGTGATATATGACATTTATTCTATATGCTTAAGAATTTTTGACCGGCAATTGGTAAAGGCCAAAACAGATTGCATATTATTAATCAGGTGAGCTTCAAAGAAATCTCAAAAGAGATCTCTTCAGGTGAGATAATAATTCTGCTAACATTTAATTTAAAATCTGAGATTTTACTCTGAATTTAGAAGGTATTTACCTTGACATATACGGAGATGGTTATAATATTAACAACGATAGGGATCATTTATATACAATGAAAACTTGACGGGGTATTAAGTACGATCGATTTGAGGATATTTCAAAGGGAACATATTGAATCATCATTCACCTAAAGAAGCTTATACATTAAATTCCTGATGATATTCTATTGAATATTGTGTAATAGATGGTGTTCAAACAATCTAAAATATATTAACACTTTTTGAAATGTTATAGAAATTTTGAATTGTGTTGAACAACCAATGTCTTACGCAACATTTAATGAAAAGAGATCTAAAATGGCCACCATGACAAACCTTGTGATCATCATAGTACATGAAACACTTTCATCATTTAAAGAAACATGTTTAACATCGGGTGCCTGATATTAAAAAGCATTTTCAAAGTTAAACTTATCAAACACAAGGTTTTGTGTGTATATGTCAACTCTTAGTTTGTATAAATGTATGAGTCAAAATCAAAAATGAGATTGTACTTAAGGGATGTAAACATACGGAAATAAAAGCGTTTTATTTTTATTTTTTAGGTTGTATATGTATATGTAAGAAAAGAATTTAGGAAATATTACAATTCGTTGTTCATTTTTTATTGATGATAATATTTACTTTATTATTGAAGAATATAAACATTTTTACATGTTGAGAAGTGAAGATGGTACCCTTTGTTCAACCACCTGCTGAATAGTACACGAAAACTTTACTTTGTATAATGTATAAAATCAAAGTCTATTTTTTTCTGTGAGATCTTTTTTAAATTCGGTTCTGCTGTCATTAGCATTAGACAAGAAATTCATGACCTTGTACATTATTTCTTTGGTTATTATCCAAGTAAAAAAGATAGATAGAAGGGTTGGCAGATATGAATATCATTTGGGATAAACATGAAGAACAATTTGTGAAATATCTATAGACACGGTCTTTCTAAAGCCCTTAGACTGTGGACGAATTATTAGAGTGGTAATCACCTATGATTAAAAGTGCATGTCATTAGCTTAAGTTGGGGATTTAAGAGTATACAATTTATTCGACAAATTGAAAAAAGAAGTTGGAACTGTAATTGACAATTTCCCATTAAAAGTTTAGGAAACCATTTTTCTTTTAAAGCGCAAATGTAAATATAATCAACAATACACCTCCTCAGTGTTAAATCTAAACAAACACAACGGGAATGAATGTTATGACTTTAGTAGAGTCTTCCTCCATCGTCCATTTCCTTGTCTGCTAGATGTCCAGAAGTAGAGAATATATATCTTTCATACATAGTTATTAATTATGCGATGAAAAGAGCCTTTCCCGAACACAAGAATGAATTTCACATGTTTGATAGAGATCCTTGTTCATTATACCCACCTACTTAGTTGATTTGCCAGAAACCCAACAGAGGGCTGATTCAATTTTGAAAAAAATTATGCATTTAATTTATATCACTAGAGTACGCTTCAATTAAACTAGAACCCCTTTACCGTGAACTATATAATTAACAGTTCTGGCAATTTTTTAATATATATGTTCCTTGGAGTGATATATGACATTTACAATACATTTTTCGTTTTCTCTTACATATTCTACAAATCAAATTTGTTTAATTTTAGCCTTAAACTTGTAGTTTATGAGAAAAAGAAGGTAACTATGTTTAGGTTTTTACGACCGGCTAGCGACAAAGGCAAAAAAACCAAAACAAGATTGCATAAGATCAATCAGGTGATCTTAAAAGACACCTCATCAGGTAATTTTAGGGTGGTATGGGACACCCCCATGTTGTGACATATAATTTATCAAAACATACAATAAAATCAAGTATAACATTATAAATTGTTTCTTTTCTAATATTGACATCTAACAGCATAACGCTGTGTTAATGAGTTCGAAACCCGTAAGGAATTTTAAAATGTTTCCCTTTCCAACAATTTTCAAAAAGTATCTTTTGAATCAATATTGTAAAATTTGAAAATTCTAAAACAGTTAAAGTATTTTAATTATAATGAACTTGAATCCTCATCAATATTGACAGATGCCAATTATCACCTGAAAAGAGATATCATCAGATAACACTAATTCTGAATAACGTTTAATATAAAATCTTAGTTTTTATTCTGACATTTAACATGAAAAATACGTAGATATTATGATTATCATTAGGTAAAATGTTTAAATATACAATTCATATAAAAATGAATGGTAAATTGAGTTCAATAAATTTGAAGATATTTATAAGGTAGCATATTGATTCATTATTCACATAGAAAGCTTGTATTGTAAATAAAATTCCGGATGAAAAATATTTTATTGAAGATTGTATTTGAATTTATCGATGGTGTTCAAGCAATCTGAAAAATATCAAAACTTTTGTGAGCTTATAGAAACTTAAAGAATGTGTTGCAGTCTTAAACAACATTGAATGAAAAAAGATCTTAAATGGAATTTCCACTTGAACATTATGTAGTATAGTATTAAAACAAAACAAAGCCCAATTCTACCAATCCTGTGCTTTAGCATTGTTCCTTTTCTTTTCAAATAAACAAAGCATTTGTTTGATTGTACTTTGGGTTGTTTCTAAAAACAAAATAGAAAACTGAAAGCAGGAGTTTCGGTTTTTTGTTACGTTTAATGTCTAGCTCAATATTTAGTTATAATATAACCTCATAAACAGTTTGAACTTTCGATTTCCCTGAGTTCATTACCACATATGAAAGGTATATGTAATCAGAATACCATTATCTATTTGATACATAAAGTAATTGTATAACTCTTTGAAAAAAATTCAAGAGCCTGTATAGAAATTTTGTCTGAAATCAAAACCAAACCATTTATTCATTGTATTTCTTCATTGAACTTTGAAAATTACATCGCCAAATGATACCATGTCTAATCAACCTTATTTTTTAATCTTTGTCTTTCATTCACTGGCAAAGTACCTGAATATAAAACAAAGACAACCTAAATAGCAATCATAAATAATTTATCACAAACTTTTAACATGCTATCAGAATTGTTGTTGGAAATGTGATGAAAAAATTAAATACCAATTAACCTTGGTCAGTCTAGAAGAAAATATGTGTTCGTTTGGCAACCAATAGATTGCAACCCTTTTTATACAATTTAAAAAAAAATTCCACTTTTAAAATCGATGCAGTTGAAATTCACGTTGAACGCTCTGTAAGTGCATATAAACCAATGCTTTTTTTTTTTATACATTTTATTAAATATCCGCTTTTGAAATCAATGCAGTTGATATGCAGGTAAGACGCACTGTAAGTGCATACATGTATAAACCTTTCGATCAAAAAATGCTTTGCTAGCCTGAACATAGAATTAAATTGGTATATTACACTTCAATATAATTTTTAAGTATAATATTTTCATTTAAGTTTTCATTTCAATTTTAATAAGGATTTTTCATCTCTCTTCTCCTTTTTAAGATCAAAGTGACCGTGTTCGGCGTTAATATGGTTGATAACCCAATAACGATTATTTAATAAAATGCTCTGTTGTCTAAAAACAATCCAAGTTTTACAAATAAGGTCAACAGTGTTTAATACATCTTGATTTATTTGTTTTCAATATGTAAAGGAATCTGACGAAAAAACATGAGAATATTTGAGTCATAACAAAATAGCACGAGTTTGTGCAATACATATATACACTTGTATATTAAGCCAATTTAAAAGCACACGCCTGCACGTATAAGCAGACGTTTACAACATAAAACCAATTATTATGACAAAAAACATAATGCGATGACGTCAACATGAAAATTGAATAAATACTAAAAAAATGAGTCCATGAGAATGGATTTCTTAACCAAGAACGGCATGTTCTGATGATTTAAAAACATTAACAATTAATTGTGCCATCGTTGTTATCACATTGGTTTCTGTCCTTGAAAAATACAGTGTTTCCTGGACATTCAAACATATAGGAAATTCCAAAAGAACACTTATAGAACTGATGACATTTTCCTGGAATGGGGAGATATGCATTGTCTGGTGCGTCTTTGCAAGGGTCAGTCACGAGCGGCGCCGCGGTGAGCGGAGAACTGGGCGTGGTCAACTCTATTTAAAATAACATCATCGCTATTAAGAACGGTTTCAAGCTGCTTCAATATTGTTCCAAAGATATTTATTCTTATTTCATGATTTCAAAATTTAGATACTGTTTTAACCATTTATTATTCTTATATCTCGATTTTAAAATTAAGATATTGTCTTAACCATTGATGTCCTCAAATTGGACAATTCATGGATTTATAAATATAGTAACATTTTTCTCATAATATCAATATTTTACTACTACATAGCCCTCATCTGCGACAAAAGATAATTAAAAGCGAAGCAAATGTCTCTACAAAAAATCAAACATTTTCTTCTGCAGAGCTCTACTTACCTGGTGGCAGAGAATATGTGACAGTGACCTGGTTAATGGCCAGAGAATCATCAAACACAGCCAGCGGACCCATAATGATGGAGATTTCTCCATTTACAATCGCTTCTAGGAGCCTTTTCGATTAGAATTCCATAAATAAATTCTTGTAATGTGGGATCTTGAGCACCCTTGAATTGTAGGATGAAGTTGATCTTATCCTTTCCACCCTCTTGGCTAAAAAAGAAGCAAATAGTGCGTATGAAAGTATGAAAAAGTAATAGAATTGGTTAACAATCATATATTAAAAATATAAAGTGACAAATTTAAAGTTGCAACACTCACACAAATGCCATAACCTGGCAGAGTTCATAGATGTATTTAAACCTGTCTCGAGTAGTTAACTGAAAAACAAAAAAATAGGTATAAATGATTGCAAATTGCATACAAATCACTTGGAGAGACAATTCAACATTTGTAATATGTCTTTTATTAATTTTATTTGAAAATGTGAGTTCGACGTACATAACCACAGAATGGTATAGCCAGTGATTTGAACTCCTGGGATTCCGTGTTTGCTAGCTGATTAGTATATGTCAGATTCTTCAGTACAAAGGTTATATTAATCAGCGTCTTCACTGAAAGATAGCAAATCAGATGGGTATAAGGTTGGTGAAAACTTGTTTTCAGTTAAATGATTGATGATGTGCGGAGAGGAAATGTTTTAAATCAATTTAGCACAAATTTTGTGCTAGATTTTAACAAATTGCAAAAGCTTGCTGTGAAATTAAACTTTTTTGGTTAAATGATTGATTACGTGATTAGTGGAAAAGTATTAACTGTTATCACAAATTTTGAGAAATCATTACATTTTATCAAATTGCAAAACGCTTGCTGTCTGTAAAGTTCAAATAACGCACGTGGACTCTCTTTGGTAGGAGGGGCGGATGTGGTGGTGAAATCTGTTAGATTAATGGCGATTTTGTTGTATCTTCGGTGCAGGTGGAAGAAATTGGAGCCAATGAATATCAGATCTAGGTTTTCCACGGTATAATGGGGAGCCCCTCCTATAAGTACGCCTGTCGTCTGCTCACGTGACACAGAGTCCGTGCCTTTGAACACCATGATGAAAGTCAAACTATGAGGATGAACCGCACTACATAGATCAAAGGTAAACAGTCTTTTAACCATTAAGTATAAAGGTTAGCATTAATACCACCATTTAAAATTAGACTACTGAGAATAAAAAGGGGGACATATTTAACAGACAGTTTGAAAGTAAGCAAAATTAAAATGTCAAATGTTTCTTCTAAAAAATGCGGTTTTATCTGTATTTTGAAAAATACCATTAAATTGTCTTTTGTAGGTTGTTTGTTTATGTATGCTCCTTTTCTTTTAAAATAGATTTTATTTGTATAATTAGTTTTGAAACTATAAATTAAAAAAAAAAACATTGCTAGTATTGCAAGACGGTTGATTGCTTCTCATTACTCATCGAATAGCTGCGACATGATAAAAAAACCGTAAAATTAGAACAAAGCACTATATACACGTAGTTTAAAATGTACTTCACACCTGAATGCAAGAATTCTCCAAAATCTCTGTAAAAGGAGTATTTGTACAACAGTTAAACAGATAACTATGCAACAATAAATTATGATTTGTCGTAAGTCCTATTTCGCAAAAATAGTGTTTCTAAAAAAGTCCCATTTCTGTCTATGATTTGAAAAGGTATTTGGTATGGTTCCTTTTTTCTTCAACATCAGTGTGAATAGGTGTTATTAATAAACATATTATCAATATACTATATATATAACTAAAATCAAACTAAAAGTAATCAAACTTAATATAAAGATTAGGGGGAAACCACAACCCGGAAAAACCACACCAAAAACGATTAATTTCTTTGAGAAAAACTAACAAATAAACAAATTAAACACCTCCTTGCATGAAATATGTTGTTTAAACTGTAAGTAAAAAAAAGAACCAAATAAAATACAACATGCCACACTTGATTAAATTTAATTTAATTCATCTCTTCTCAATTCTTGACTACTTGGAAAAGTTTCATTCATTATTTTTTGCCTGTGCATAATGAGCAACCATTGTCATATCTATTTCTAACAGGTATATAAAGCAAAGTTCATTAAAATTACTTCCAATGAAGAGTCCAAATCGTCCATAAAACGACCAGGAATACTTTTATTACAGTCACAAGAAATGGGATGCAGTTGGTACTGGAATTTCTACTAACCAACGTTGGTTAAATTAATATGAAATTTTGTGTCATAATATGAAATTTCTTAACAAGGAAATTGTTTTATTTAAACGATAATTCTGTGAAATGTCAGTGATCTTATTTATTTATCCCTGACCTTGAGTCATCCCTGGTATGAGTAAATTTAAAGACATTACAAGTTTTGAACTTTTTTATAGCTGCATCATCCCTAAAAATTTGCAGATATACAATAGGTAGTATAGAATGCATTTGAAAGAGTGTAGACAGAAGGCAAAAGTTACTTAAAAAACTTCTATGCCGTCACCCATTGTATTTAGCCAACGTTTATTTTCACTATTCAATCAGCAGTTGTTGGATATATAAATATCCAACTGATAGGAGTTGGATATTTTTAATATCCAACCGTCAATCAGTTGGATATTCAAATATCCAACAGGGCATAAAACAAAGAAAACTGAAAAAATGTTGAAACGTTTATTTCCAACATAAATCCAAATTTATAAAACAGAATTTTGTCATCCATAAATGTTTATCCGATAAGCCTCGAATAAATTTTTTGCAGAAATAACTCCTTTTCTTAATTTTGATAGATTCGGGATCACATATAAATCACTTTCATAAACTTTTAGACTTCCTCTTTGAACCTTGAACCATATCACTCCTTCTAATTAGTTTAACACTATAGAAAATATTGTCGCACTATGACTTCATAAGACTCCTATCAATTTTTTAGATAAATCATCGTCTGTTAATTGACGTCAAAATTCTGATTTTTCCTTTCTCCTTGCAAGTTTAAAATATCATTCAAACGGTATCCATGTCTTTCCAGGAACTGTAGATCTCTTTATACATTGTACAAGTGTGTACTTTGCGTTAAAAAAATTCATCTTCTAAATCTATGTCTGCTCAGTACAGCGGTATGATTTTCTATAACATGCGCACCTGTTCACTAGTCCATGATTAAAAAGGTGTGTTTGGTTAGGCTATTGTGTATGGAATTATACTTTTGTAAGCCATCACAGTTGGATATATGAATGGGTCAATGCTTCTTAGAGGCTCAAATGGGGGAATTTTTTTAAGTAAGATAAATAACTCGATAGTGTTGAATAGTTTAGAGAAAACATCCCCTCCTCGGGCCTTCGGCCCTCGGAGGGAATGTTTTCTCTAAACTTTTCAACACCATCTCGTTATTTATCCATTACATAAAGGACAAAGGTACAGTGTAGATTATATCTAATATAAAGTCTCATTTAAAGGGACTTTGACACGATTTGTGATGCTTTTCTTTTTTTTCTTTTTATGTACAAAATGGTTTACATGACGATTGTGCATTTTTTAAAATTTACCAAAATTTGAATGTTAGAAGTCAAGTTACAAGCGAGATACAGAGGTAATAATAATTCGTTGTTATGTAAACAAAGATCGCGTCTAATATTTGTTTACAAATAATATAAATTAAGGAAATAACTATTTATTTGACAAATAAAGACTGGTGGCAAACAAGATAAACTGATTCAATATGTTCATAAACAATATTATCAATAAAAGGCACCATTCAATTGAAACTTGTAACTATACAACACACAGGTAAACAATAAGAAGAATTAAGCTTTGTTTACAAAACAGAGAATTTCAAACTCTTTATCTTGCTTGTAACTCGACATTTGATTTCAAATTTTGAGGAATCATTTACAATACCCAATTTTACCATTCTAGACATTAAAAATGGAATAATCAAATTTGAAAATTTGGAGTTCAAATCGTATCTAAGTCCCTTTAAGAGATAAATCTAATATTATCTTTTATTTGCTGGCAAAAATTAACACTTCACATTTAGATTTCCAAAAATCTTTTTCAAAGATACATAATAATTTAATGATATTTTCAAAGAATTATATATATTCAAATATTGTATTGAAACAATAACATTCAAGTTATTTATTTATTTATTCGCGAACAAAAGTGTTAAAATTAACTTGCACTACTAGAAATTACATACTAAAGTTTTAGAAGAATTTTTATTTTTTTAAAATGAATAAAAAATAACGTTCAGAATGTTGGCTACTACACGTCAAAAATGGGTCCTCAATGACACGACAGAGCACAATAGAGGCAGGGTCATTAATATGAGCTGAATAAAATATGAGTACATCGTGACCAGCTAAAGTACACTGTAATGAGGAAAAGGAACCTTTCAAAATAATGATAAATAAAAAAGAATAGAATCACATTGGTATATATTGCATTCACATACACATGAACAATAACAATAATGAGAAGATACAAATCATAACGGCGTCCTAAATACATGAAATGATAATAAAATGAGAGAAAAAGCAGGATATCAATTATTGTTTTTATCTTCCCATTTTGATTTCACCGAAAACAATTTCCAGATATTTACATGCTAATAAATAAAGTAAAATGCTATGAATCAATATGTATCGAATTTCAAACACACTTGATCGATTTTTTTACAAGAGATGTCCTAAAAATATGTCTTTCACATGTACGTTGATGCATGTAAAACAGGAAGGTCATTTCACTCTGTATTAGCGTATTGACATTCAGATTTTGCATATCCTTGACTTCTTGTAAGTCTCTAATTCATCTATTCCTCAAAATTTGTGTCTTCAAAAGAAACTAGCATAAATTTTGATATAGATACCATTTAAAGGAACTAGGGTAATAAATTCATTTTTAAAGCTTTATGAAAATTTAGATTCTACATAACCACATTATTGACATCTATATTAGTAAGTAGAAGACGAACACTAGACCCAGTTTTTTCCGAAGATACCTGCAAAAGAGCAAAAAAAAACAACAACAACAAAAAAAACAAACAAAAAAAAAAAGCCAGAAAACCCCCCAAAACAAAACAAACAAACAAACAAAAACAAAACAAATAACAAAACAAAATGCAATTTGTATGATGTATACTTCATTTTCTTAAATTAATGATTAGATTTTTTGGACCATTTTCTTCTTCTTTGACACAGTCATTTAAAAAGAAACTACGTTCTTTACCAAGTCTAACCATTCCAGTTTAAACCTAAAGATGATTATCCCAGTTATTCGTTGAATTCTGTTTATGACATATTTATCTGATGAATTACCCAATCAAACCCACTTTTTACATTAGTCTAAGCCCATCTATTGCAATAGAATAACATTGGAAAAAAACAAAAGAGTGATGCAAGTTTTGCAGTTTTTATATGAATACTGTAAACCCATCTTTTATTTGATTCCCGATGTACCTGAGATTGATAGAATCATTCATTATTACGGGTGTTGGAAAGGGTAATTTCACCGAGGGGACAAAATTCATGGTCTAGGACGAGGAGATAGACAAAAGAATCTCACACTGATGTCGCACAGTTGATAAATCGATCTCACGCCGATGATAAATGATAATGCGAGAAAAACTGGTTTATCTACATCTGTGCTGCTATTAAAGTCTTAGGACAAAGACTTAATTGCGGCAAAAAATCTTTGCGACGACAAGGCTGTCGCGAACATTGCGAAAATTTCTCGCACGCGAATAAAAGTTGGTTTACAGTAAATGTTAACAAAGAACTTAAGGCTTTTTTTTCTTCACATATCTACATCTAAAACACGTGGACCCTTTTCCTTAGATCAAATACACAAAGTACAATATAAACATGTCTATTTATTGCAAAACATTTCTTGTAATCTCTGATAATATGATTTGATAACCACTTACTGTAGGTTGATTTGTAAACGAGCACCATGGGAACTTTCCTAATACATTATGTATTAACAAAATGTTTTATCAAAACGTTGACTGTAAAACAAAAAATAAAACCTTTTGCTTTATGGTCCCTAAATGCTTGTCTTCAGGTTCCTTGCTACTTTTTTTCAAGAAAAGGAATCAAAATTATTATTATTATCTTATTTAATCTACACATTCGGCAAAGATAACTTAAAGTATCAAATCCCAATTAGTTTAAATGATATAAATAATTAACATACCTTATACATGTAGCTTGCTTATATTACAGCACTAACATGACTGTAATAAGGTTTTCCATTTTGTTGATAAGTTGTCTGATGTTGTTTACTTACTGGAAGAAAATTATCATAGGTATTAAATGAATTGTACAGTTGCTCAAGATGTATTTGAGAACCATAAGCAGTTTTCGCGTTTATCTATTAAATCATTTCGATATTTGAAAAAGTTTCCATGTACAACTTAAAAAATCATTGAGTTCATGTAACAAAAATAAATGCATAATAATGCATATCATACTTACTTTTATTTCTGAATGGTACGACTATTATAACAATCAGGAACAAGACCGCATTTACAGCTGCTATAATGCTCCCTGTTTCTCTAGAACTATAATATAGCAATGTAATTTTATTTTAACCTTTTGTCAAGTTTCCTGTATCAAAATAGTGAAATCAAAATCTATAATTATAAAACAGAAGCATTTGAAGAACTACATTTTTGTATTTCTGAAGAAATAGTTTAAAATGATTTACTATATTTTTAACTTATCTTACACAGGGCATTGTTGATCAGTTGCTGATGAATTTGGCGTTGTCGATAAAACCACACCGTTTGTTACAAGCTTATAGCAATCAGGAACTGTAATTTAGATAATGACTATGAGCTAACTTTAAAATTTTTGGCCAAAGTGTCTTTTAACACATTTTTCTGATTTTGTTATATGAACTTCTGTGACCATACATTTATAGGCATCCAATGAGTTATAGATCAAGTCACATTTGGGGAATGTATTGTTGCAGGGAGTCGCCATCTGATCTTGAATTACTCCCCCATGAACATTAAACTCTGTGCAATGTCCTGTAAAACGTTAAATGATAAACATCACTTAAACGATTTCTTATCCAACCCCTCCCCCAATAATAAATTAAATGAACATACTGGTTTTTTTTCTCTACAATATATTTTGCTTTACCGAAAATTATTCTTAAAGGTGCATACACTTCCACCATTTTATTTCTGAATCCGTTGATGACACAGTGGTACTTAAATCTTTCAAGAGAATCACACTTTACAGTATCGGTTTCCACATTCACACATCTATTACATAAAAAAGAAACTGGAAAGTAACAATATTTATTATTGTACTTACATGTTAAATACTGAAACCTGATTGGTTAAGACACAGTTGACAATCCGTTCTATTACCCTCAGCGTTAGCAACACACTTAGCAACAGGTAACACAACGAATTGTTTCAGGTGCGTAAATTATGCGCGTACGGTTTGGCGTAGAATTTACGTCTTTTCTATATAAAAGCAGTAAAAAATTCTGTAATATTAAGACATTCAGTATAATAAAATAAATAGGCATTATTTATATAAAGACAAATTCATTCACATATATACCTGATATTGCAGCAAAACCAGAACGAGAAGAATGTAGAAATCCCTGTCCATGTTATTATTCTATGAATAAAAAGAGAAAATTAAACTTAAAAAAAAATCATACTTTTTATTTATTTATAGCTTTAAAAACAATTTTCTATACCTCCGTAAAAATTGATCAATGATTAAGATGGTTGGTCGTTGTCATTTTTAGACTATATATTAATCTCATTGAGAAGAAGATTTCTAAATAAAGTTAAAGGAAAACATTTAAATTTTAAAGCTGATATATTCGGAGCTTTTCTTTACTTAATGACGACCAATGGCTAAAAATCTCGTGTCTTAAATTACAGGGAAAATCTGATAGGAAATATGTTGACTACCCCCCTCATCCCTAATATCCCGTGACAATTATGGTCTTTGTTGACCGTAGAAAGCCTTTCTTGTTCCTTAAGTTACATGACTTCCCTAGCTTTGGAAATGGATCCTTATATGAATTCACCCCTCCTTATAATACATGTAATTGCCAGGTGGAGGGGGTGGGCAGAAGTATGTTTGATTTGTTCTTTTATTCGGGACAAGAGAATGGGATTTGGAGCAAACTTTAAACAAAAACTTGTCGAAGGATCAATTATTTTTCTCTACCGCTTTTTTAAATACATTCATAAATTGAAAGATTTCGAAATATGAATTAAATTTAAAAAAATTAAAAAGAACTAGCTGCTGTTAGACTGTACAGCTTAGTGATGCAATTAATGCCCCTTTTCATCTTCTGCTAATTAAGAAGAATTAAAAGAAAAAGTTGTAGTTCGAGTTATTGTCGGATAATGCTTAATCAATCAATAAACAGTCAAAATCGAGAAAAATCCTTGGCTTCAAAGAAAGCAAAAGTACAGACCCGAGATCTTTGTCATACGATTGGTTATTGGAAAAGCAAAGGAATTGTTAATTTTGGATGTTTACACGAGAAAAAGATAAAATTTGTTGATGGAGACGTAAATAAAATTAAACTGGGGAGAGATCCTAAAGAAAAACATTTATAAAGGAATATGAATTGATGCAAGTTTCAAGATTCACTTTTTATGTAAGAAAAAAAGCTTTGATATATACTTCCTCGCTCGTCTTCATGTACTTTGATTGCATACAATAAAAATAACAACAGTTTTGTTTTAAAAAAAATATTAGTTTCGAGGCCAGTTAGGGTCGAGCTCTGATATTTTTTTTCACACAGAAGTGTTTGAGACATGTATCATACTTAAAGCACTGCCATTGAATTCCATTGTTGATTTATCCGAGAGACTCCGACTTTGAAGGGTATCAGTACTGTAACCACTGGTAACGGTCTGATATTAAGAAGCTCACCAAATCAGATAAACTTTAAGACTACTGGAACAAAGGAACGACATCAGAGCAGTGTTTTAAGGAAATATTTCATACAAAAGTAATCATTATACGAGAAATAGAGCATTTTCCTAACAAAAGACATGTAGTTTTTGCGAAGAAGGGAAGTAATGTTTACGACCGGCAAGCGACAATGGCCAAACACAGATTGCATAATATCACTCAGGTGATCCTCAAAGATATCTCATCATGTGATCTTGAAAGAGATCTGAAAAGAAAACTCATCAGGTGACACTAATTCTGATAAACGTTTAAAAAATCTTAGTTTTTAATCTGATTTTAAATGTATTTAACAAGGAAAATACGTTTTGAATATCAATAACTTTAGGGAAGATTTATATATAATTGAAACTTAAGGTGGAATGTCCCTCTGATGAGAGAGATAACTTCTGTAGGAAATAATATCACTTTGTTTCTGTTAACTCACAATTATTAATGCATATAACAACAAGGGAGGTGGTGCATGGTCCCAATTTATGTTGGAAGGCGATACACTTATTTGAATTCAAAGATAGAAAAAGAAAATTAGAACTGAACCCCATGGCTCTTTTGAAGCAGGGGGCAAAAAAGTAAAGAAAACTTTTACAAAATATTACAAGAAATGTATCATAATGATAACGTATTTATAGGGCAATATCTATATGACTATTCCTCCCCTCCCCCCTCCCGATGGATTTATTCTTTTTTTAAATATAACTAAATTTTATATACTTGTTCAGTACATGTACGGTACATGTTTGATGTTTTAGGCCAGAGAATATTTGGATTGAATATTTTTATTTCTCTATCTATAGCTCGTTCACAGAGCTGAATGAATTATAATTGGGAAAAATGTGACCTAGACATTACAAATTCTAGACTTAGTTGAAATCGTTTAATTATAACTTATAACATTTCAAATGTTTAAAATTGAATAAAGCTTTTCTATTCTGAGGAAGCAGATATGGGAAAACAAATTGAAAAAAACCCCTAACATATCAGCTCATTTGATTCAAGACAGTATATCCCTGTATTGCTACATGTATCATACTGGAAGATTATTCACTTGATCCCTTTTTGTGTTACATATAACAAAATGCTCTGGTTTACATTTTTAGGATATCTTAAATATATATATATATCCATTTACTATTATCTTATCCAAATTTAAAAAAGAAAACCTTTTCTGAAATTTAAGAAACTGTGACAATTTTTCTTGCACTGTATGTAAACCATGTATGTAAAACCTTCAATAGTCTATGATAAAGAAAGATAACTCTTGTTGATTGAAGCAATTTTTGTTGCAAACCTATACAACAAAGTGCTATTCTGAACTAAAATGCAGCGCTTCAATATGTTTTGTAATATGAATTGAAAATGTATTTAACTATATATTATTTTCATATACATTTTGGATTTTTAATTTTATGCTGCGATGGTAAAATTTTGTTTTTTCTAATCACTATGTCTAGTTTTCTTCATATCATGATTAGACATTTTATCAATTTTTGAAAAATCTAGCAGATCTTCATCACTTAATATTTGTTTCATATGAATCGATTGATATTGACTTTTATGAAAATCAATATGATAATTTTTAAAAAAAATTATGGCAAAATT
The DNA here is from genome assembly GCF_963853765.1 of Magallana gigas. Lineage (NCBI taxonomy): Eukaryota > Metazoa > Mollusca > Bivalvia > Ostreida > Ostreidae > Magallana > Magallana gigas. The sequence continues at coordinate 13,847,476 of NC_088860.1, read as the reverse complement.
AATAGCAGAGGGATATTACACCTTAAAGCTGAACACCGCGCGTAAATAGGCACCGTCACACAGATACCTGGTATATAAACCCTTCGATTTCGTTACACCCAATTGCACACCTGAACCTCGTGGCCGACATGTAGTATTCCTTTCGTGGTCTTTAGATTTTATGCATTTTTTTCTTATCTTATGTTCATTTTCTGTTCGTAAATAATGCATTGACCAATTTATTTGATGTTAATATTCTCCTGGCTTCAAAAAGTGCGTAAAATTTGATAATTTCATCGCGACCGGGTAACACGGCGAGGCAAAATGTACGTCCACACAGGTGAGACCTCTACAGCGAAGTACTTTGAACTGTTTAGAGGTCTGTCCCTTATATAAGGGTTGTAGGGACAGCAGTGATTAAAGAGAAATATGGCGGACAGTGCCTATTTACGAGCGGTGTTCAGCTTTAATGGGGTATTGTGTAGGATCGATTTTAAGATATTTTTAAGGAAGCATTTTGATTCATCATTTACATAAAAAGCTTTTTTATTTAAAAAATATTTTATTTTATTTATTTTATTTTTAAAAAATTTCATATGAAATTTCGGATGATAGATATTTAAATTAAGACTGTGTAATCGATAGTGTTCAATCAATCTAAACTATATTAACACTTTCGAGATGTTTTAGAATTGTGATGCAGTCTTAAACAACGTTTAATAAAAAGAAATCTTATATGAAGACTGTGACGGCACTTGTTATAACTCTAGAACAGGGAATACTTCTATCATTAAAAGAAATGCTTTTAACGTCGTGTGCCTGTGATTTGAAGGCATTTTAAAAATTAAAGTTGTCAGACAAAACGTTTTGTGTGTATGTCATTTCTTTTAGTTCGTAAACATGTATGAGTCAAAAATTAATTTTCTGAATATAAGAGAGAAAACTGAACTGATGTAAAAAAAAAAATAAAATAAAATAGTTTTTTCAATTATTATGTCTTTGTGTATGTAAGGAAAGAAGTTAGCAATTATCGATAATCGTTATATTTTATTGAAGAATACACACATTTTTAACATGTTAAGAAGGGAAGAAGGATCTAAACCGTTTGTTAAGTCACATTCTGAGGTACACTGAAACTATGCATTGTACAATGTAAACAAGGACCTTTGATTTTCAAAGTCCATTTTTTCTGTGTGAGAAAATTTTGCAATTCGGCTTTACTATCACTAGCATTAGACAAGAAATCCATGACCCTGCGCATCAATCTTTAAATTATGATCCATGGCAAGGAATTGATAGTAGGTTAGGCAGATATAAACATTATTTTGGATAAAAAGGTAGAATAATTCATGTAGTTATACCTCAATATGGTTATTCTGTATAGCGCGACATCTGATTGGTTCTAGACAATCACGTGCCAGGGCAATAAATATTTCCCTGTCATCGTCATATTTTTCATCATATCCCACTCCCTTAGAATTTTCATTCTATGTTGAAGAAAAATCCTAAGGATGAATATACAATTATATTAAATCATTAATTCTATTACAAAATCGTTTTAAATCTGTCTTTATAACTGTCATAGAAAGAAACCGGTACACATTAACTACGTAATTGCTTAACTAGAATTGAAAAACGATTGAACCCGGTGCATTCTATATTAACACATGTCGGTCAGTATAATAAACAATTTATTGCATGATTGAGAGGGAAATACGAAGATTTACTTCCCCAGAAAAATAATATTTCCCTCGGGCGTTGCCCTCGGGATATATGATTTTCCATGAGGAATAAATCTTCATGTTCCCCTCACAATCATGCAATAAATGTATAAAATATCTGGCGAGAGGTGTAATTATAACCATACATGTTAAAGCAATATGAGCTGCATTTTTTAGAATTTTATTTTGCTGCAAAAACCTGCTAGTATGATAAGTCTTCATGTAACTTAAACTTTTATGATAGACAAGATTTGAAAAAAAATCATTAATTTTTGTCTGATGAAAGATTTCTCTTCTAAGAAATATATAGCAGATCAATTTTAGTTCAGGACGACAATAATTATATTTTGCTCCTATTAAGGCCTCTTAACGGCCTTTTCCACAAAAATAAGGGTAACAGAAATTTAAAAACCATGATATTTTTTGTCATTTAAGTAGAAAATAACATTTTTGTAAAAAAAAATTTCAACATGAAAATTGCAGCTCATATTGCTTTAACTTTACTGCTTTACGCGGAAGTCTACCACTTTTTACTCTGTCTCCCGCTTACCGCTTTTATTCGAAAATCTACCGCTAAAATTATGTTCGTAGTTTTGATAGATTGCCATTTTGGATGCCTTTGTGATCTCGTGGGGTTTGAAATTAGTGTGTGACTTGAATCGGGAGCACACAAACACTTTTTGCAGTGTGATGAATAATAGGATGTCACGCATGTGTTTTACATTTATTTAAACGATGAAAGATTACATCTCCAGGAAAGAGTTCCAATATAAAGGGTCCCGTGGCGTTTACAGATACAATTTACAGTTGCTTAAAACTTACTGTAATCTGCAGTAAATGTAATTTTTTAAAATTATAAACCCCAATCCCTACAACTTTTCAAGTGTTGCTATATTTCAAAAATATTCCTAGGCCTCCATTCCATCATTGATTTAAAACCTTATAGTTTTACTTTCTTTTTTCCTTATTACAACATAACTTTTCTTTGATATAAATATCCGGGGGTTTGGTACTCTCATTTCATTGCATTAGTTACGAGACATGTCAATAATATCCTTACCAAAAAAAGAAGCTTTGCTATTCCACACCTACCTCTAATGATGACTAAAAATATCTTTTAACTTGGACATCAAAGTAAACTTAACTTGAAATTGATTTCGACACTGCATGACTTGTGATAAGCATGTAAACATCGTTTTTTAAACTGAAAAAGAATATACGATTAACTACTAGTTTTTACTTCTCTTATTCGTTTAATTTTAGCACCTTTTTACTGAACCAATGCAATTGTTAAATTCTGCAAACAAAAAATTTTCTCCTCCAAAAAACTTTCAATCAGTTGATAGTAAATACATGCATAATTTTGTTTCCTATGTTGATATGGCTTAAGTCTTTGTTTTATTTTAGTTGATATCCTCAATTACCAAACAGAAACCTTATTTACATATACACGTATCCATACTACTATATCGAAATAATAGACTCGAATTTTTGGGCTTTAATACCGAGAAATCTGAAGGGTACTGTCTTTTGTTTTATATATTTCAATTATTATTTGTACTTAAAGATTACCAATATGCTTTTTTTCTTAATCAAACTTTGCTCATTAATAATCAACGAAAATTCCTTTAAAAAATCCGTAAATCATCTGAATTTTTTAAATTTTACAATCTTGCGCATGTGCATTACATTCACGCTAAATCACTGGAGGCCATTTAGTTTATGTTTCCACAGTATCACATTTGCATGGATGAACTCAAAAACTAATACAAAAACGTGTAATTTTTCATTGAAAATATGCTATACATTCGGTTCATCAAAGAAAAAGGAGAAAATTCCAACTCAGTGCATTTAATATGAAAAATCCCGAGAGTTTCGATTGTCAACATGGTGTGTAAATATGAAGTGAGTAAAAAAGTTCGTGAAAAAGTGTTGAATTCTTTATTAATATGAATTAAATTATTAGATGAAAGGTATTTACAGCCTCAAAATGGTTTGTTATGAATAATTTGCCTGTTATTTTCAATGCAGCTTCATTGATTTTGTCCAAAATCGTTTCGGAGCAATTCTGCAATTTTTGCTACATTACAGGTCTATGGGAGGCATTTTAACTGTTGTGAACAGCTGGTGAAGACCTATCCCGAGACAAAGCTAGATTATTCTAACTAAGCAGAGTGTAGCTTGGTTATGTAAATGTCAACAATGTGTCGATGTATCTTTTTCGTAAATGACCCATATCAACCACTTTTTCTCGAAGCAACTACTTTTCTTAAATTTACATATAAAAAATTGAATTATCATGGAATTCCCCCCCCCCCCCTCTTTTGGGAGTATGTAAAAAATTGATATGATAATAAGAAATCGAAGTGAAATTGAAGTCATGAAGTTACGCCAGCCCCGGATTAGGATTTTGAAGATTTTGGAAAATTCAAAAAATATTTTTTTTTGCCTGTCAAGATATTTTGGATGAGGATGAGTCTGCCCCCCCCCCCACTTTCAAAAACGATGCTACGTGCCTGTATAGTATAAAAATACGCGCTTTAAAATATACACTAAAAAGCCTGAGCGCAATGCTTCCTCTTTTGGGTTCTAAATCTACATCTTTTTCACCACTGTAGGTAAACATGTAAGCTATAACACTAAAATGCACTGTCCGAAGAATCATTAGAGTGGTCATCATGTATGATTTAAATTGCATGTCATTAGTTTATGTGGAGAATTCAAGAACATAAAATTTATTTGACAAATTTTAAAAAAAAGAAGTCAGAAACATAGTTTACAATATTCTTCATACATGTGAAAATTGTCCTGTTCTTAATTTCACATAAAACTCTCAGGTAATATTTTAATATTCTTTAAAGCGTAAATATGATAATACCAACAATACCCCTTATTGATTTTAAATCCAAACAAACACACTGGTAACACTGTGAGACTTCCTCGCTCGCCCATGTAGTTAGATTGCCTGCTAGATGTCATTAAGTAGGGAAGATATTTAAATTTATTATACATAATAGTATTCATTATACAATAAAAAGAGCCTCACCCTAACACAAGGTACATGTAACTATATTTAGGAATTTTCGACCGGCAAGCAAGAAAGACCAAAAACAGATTGCAAAATATCAATCAGGTGATATTTTCAAATTAAGAGATTTATAGGGAAGGTAGTTAATTAATCATTCACATAAAAAGCTTGAACAATAGTATTTTTTGAACATTGTTTTTGACTTAAAGTGGCTCTACACACCACATTTTGATGACGAAGTACGCAAAAAAGTAAATCTCGAAGCATGCAATTCCGGTACTGGCTGATTTAAACTGAGGCAAATTGTATGGGGACCGCTCATTTGAAAAAGGTGTTTAATGAAAAGATTTAATTTGATAATTGGAAAATTCATTACTTACAAGTAATGTGATATGTGACACCTTCACGTTGTGTGGTATTATTTATCGAAATGAACAATAAAATCAAGTATAATCTTTGTTAATAACTAGTTTTTTCCTTTCATCGATAAGTTACACCGTAGTGTAGTGGGTTAGTGTGTTCACTATAAACCTGTAGATCATGAGTTCGATTTCCTTTGAGAACAATAATTTTTTTCAACTTTCCAAAATTTTCTAAAACGTATTTTTTGGTTAAATACTGTGAAAGAAAATTCTAAACCAGTGAAAGTATTTCAATTATGATATACTTTAATGCACATTAATATCGACAGCTGTTCCTTAACACCTTAATGGGATGGGAAGGTTGCTTAGAATTTCTCTCAGGTTGGGATACATAAATCCTATTAGCCTAGTCAGTTCTCCCCTTTATTTATTCGATTTAGTTTTGCATAAAAGCCAATATATTCACTTACAGGCCTATAATGAAATACGTATGTATTTATCATTCCAACATTATATTTAGGAAATTCTTCAACACCGAAATGAAAAGTCCCCAAGGGTTTGGGCTTTGAGACTTAGGAACGATAACCCTTACCTGAGGAACTGTCATACCAAATAAAATTTAAAATATTTTTTGTGTTTATTTGCAATGATTTTCATTCAATTTTTCATGTCACAGTTATTAAAAACATTTTCTTATAACATCAAGCAACTTTTTCAGATGATTTGCCAACAGAGTAAAAAGTATGAAAAATTATGTTTTGGGGAAATACAAAAAAAATTGCAATAATAAAATTTGTGAATGTTAAGAAGTGTTATATTGTTTTTTATGTGTCCGAAGGAAATAACCATCATATGACATAAAAAATTCTCTCAATTTCTTAATAGCTATCTTTTTAATAAATATTTTACAAAAACACGGAAAAACATTTAAAAATTCTTTAAAAATACCTAAAGTATCCCTATCATCATTTTAATATTTGATAAGTATATGTTTTGTGGTCTTCTATTGAAAATCGGAAAAAACTGTGGGTGTATAGAGCCACCTTAACTATGGTGTTTAGGCAATCTATAATATATAAAACCTATAAGATGTTATAGAAATTTTGAGGACGTGTTGCACTATTAAACAACATTTAATGAAAAGAGAACTTGAACCACTTGAACTTTATATTAAAAACTAACACAAAGCATTATTTTAGCATTGTTCGTTTTTTTAATTTAGATACCAAGCATTTGTTGATTGTACCTTTGGGTTGGTTTCCAAAAAAAGGAAACTGAAAGCATGAGTTTCGGTTTTCCGTTATGTTAAATTTCTAGTTTAATATTTAATTATAATACAACCTCATATATAGTTTTAATTTTCGATTTCACTGAGTTGATGACCACATGTGAAGGGTTATCGGATTACAGTGTTTCATTTGTTTTAACTTCCGTCTTTTATTCACAAGCAATGTATGTGAATACAAAACAAAAGCAATCTTAATATTTAAAAATATTAAGTGTAACACATACCTTCAACATGCTACTGGGATTGCTCTTGGGAATAAGATTTTAATGGCTGGCAATTAATAGATTTTGCAATGGTTATGCTTTTCATACAAAGAGATGCCTTTAAAAAATGTATTCTTTCCTTCTGAATCTTAAAATAACTCTCAGTTATGACACAGATCACTCCGCCAAAAATTCCATATTGAACTTACAGAAAACTCTAAATCAACGCTTAGAATGAACAAGATCAACAGCGTTAAATGTATCTTGATTTATTTGTGTCCAATATGTAAAGGAATCTGACGTAAAACATGAGAATATTTGAGTCATAACAAAAATAGCACGAGTTTGTGCAATACATATATACAATTGTATATAAAGCCAATTTAAAAGCACACGTCGGCACTTATAAGCAGACGTTAACAAAATAAAACCAATTATTATGACAAAAAAAACATGATGCGATGACGTCAACATGAAAATTGAATAAATACTAAAAAATGAGTCCATGAGAATGGATTTCTCAACCAAGAACACTTGTTCTAATGATTAACATTTAACATTTAATTGTGCCATCGTTGTTATCACATTGGTTTCTGTCCTTGAAAAATACAGTGTTTCCTGGACATTCAAACATGTAGGAAATTCCAAAAGAACATTTATAGAACTAATGACATTTTCCGGGAACGGGGAGATATGCGTTGTCTGGTGCGTCTTTACAAGGGTCAGTCACGAGGGGCGCCGCGGTCAGCGAGAACTGGGCGTGGTGGACTCTATTAAAATAACAGCATCCCCTATTATGAACGGTTCTAAGTTTGCTTCAATATTGTTCGAAAGATATTTATTCTTATTTCATGATTTCAAAATTTAGATATTGTTTTAACCATTTATTTTTCTTATATCTTGGTTTTAAAATTAAGATATTGTTTTAACTATTTATTACTCTTGTATCTTGATTTCAAAACTTAGATATTGTTTTAACCAATAACGTCCCCTATTTGCTCCATTCATGGATTCATAAATATAGTAACATTTTCTCATGATATGAAAATTTTACTATGACGTAGGCCTCATGTACAACAAAAAGATAATTAAAAGCGAAGCAAATGTCTCTACAAAAAATCTATCAATTTTTATAGTCTACAGCGCTCTACTTACCTGGTGGCAAAGAATAGGTGACAGTAGCCTAGTTGATGGCCAAAGAATCAACAAACATAGCCAGGGGACCCACGATGATGGAGATTTCTCCATTTACAATCGCTCTAGGAGCGTTTTCGATTAGAATTCCATATATAAATTCTTGTAATGTGGGATATTGAGCACCCTTGAATTGTAGGATGAAGTTGATCTTATCCTTCCCAACCTCTCGGCTTAAAAAAAATAGTGCGATATTATTATTAAAGTATAAAAAATGAATAGAATTTGGTAAACATTATATGTATAGACATTAAAGATATGAAGCGACAAATTTAAAGTTGCAACACTTACACAAAAGCCATAACCTGGCATAGTTCATAGATGTATTTAAATCTGTCTCTAGTAGAGTATAGGTCAGTTAACTGAAAAAAAACCCCTAAAAAGTGGTATTGCAAATTGCATAGAAATCACTTGGGGTACAATTCAACAATTTAACATGTCTTTCTTAATTTTATTCGAAAATTTAAAAGTTGGACGTACATAACTGCAGCTAGTGATTTGAACTCTTGGGATTCCGTGTTTGCCAGCTGATTAGTATATGTCAGATTCTTCAGTACAAAGGTTATATTGATCAGCGTCTTAACTGAAAGATAGCAAATCAGATGGATATAAGATTGTTGAAAACTTGTTTTCAGCCAAATGATTGATGATGTGTCGAGTGGAAATGTATTAATCCAATTTTAGCACAATTTTTGTGAAATTGCTAGATTTAAACAAATTGCAATAGCCTGCGGTGAAATTGAACTTTTTTTTACTCAAATTATTAATTATGTGATAAGTGGAAAAGTATTAATTGTTATATAAACAAATTTTGAGAAATCAATAGATTTTAACAAATTGCAAAACGATTTGTGTCTGTAAAGTTCAAATTACGCATGTGGACTCTCTGTGGTAGGAGGGGTGGATGTGGTGGTGACATCTGTAAGATTAATGGCGATTTTGTTTTATCCTCGGTGCAGGTAGAATAATTTGGAGCCAATGAACATCAGATCTAGGTTTTCCACGGTATAATGGGGAGCCCCTCCTCTAAATACGCCTGTCGTCTGCTACGTGACACCGAGTCCGTGCCATTGAACACCATGATGAAGGTCAAAGTATGAGGATGAACAGCACTACATAGATCAAAGGTAAACATTATTTATACCGCAAAGTTCAAAGGTTAGCATTAATACCACCATTTCAAATCAGACTGATGAGAATAAATAGGGCGACATATTAAACAGACAGTTTGAAAGTAAGCAAAATCAAAATGTCAAGTGTTTCTTCTAAAAATGCAGTTTTATCTGTATTTTGAAAAATACCATTCAATTATCTTTTGAAGGTTGTTAATGTATGCTCCTTTTCTTTTAAAATAGATTTCATTTGTACAATTATTTTCGAAACTATAAATTCAAAAACACATTGCTAGTATTGCAAGACGGTTGATTGCTTCTCATTACTCATCCAAAAGCTGCGACATGATAAAAAAAACCCCGTAAAATAAGACGAACAAAGCACTATATACAGGTAGTTTAAAATGTACTTCACATCTGAATGCAAGAATTCTCCAAAATCTCTGTAAAAGGAGTATTTTTACAACAGTTAAATAGATAAATATTAAACTATACAGCAATAAAATATGATTTGTCGTATGTCTTATTTTGCAGAAATAGTGTTTCTAAAAAAGTCCCATTTTTTTTTATGATTTGAAAAGGTATTTGGTATGGTTTACTTTTTCTTCAACACCAGTGTGAATAGGTGTTATCAATAAACATATTATCAATATACTAGTATATATAACTAAAATCAAACAAAAAGTAATCAAACTTAATATACAGATTAGTGGAAAACCGAAACCCGGAAAAACCACACCAAAAACGATTAATTCCTTTGAGAAAAACTAACAAATAAACAAATCAACACCTCCTTTCATGAATTATGTTGTTTAAACCGTAAGTAAAAAAAAAAGAACCAAATAAAATACAACATGCCAAACTTGATTAAATCTAATTCATCTCTTCTCAATTCTTGACTTCTTGGAAAAGTTTCATTCATTAACTTTTGCCTGTGCATAATAAACAATCATTGTCATATCTATTTTTAACAGGTATAGAAAGCAAATTTCATTAAAATATCTTCCAATGAAGAGTACAACTCGTCTACAAAACGACCAGGAATACTTTTATTACAGTCACAAGAAATGGGATGCAGTTGGTACTGGAATTTTTACTGACCAACGTTCGTTTAACGAACATGAAATTTTGTGTGATAACTAATATGGAATTTCTTGACAAGGACATTTTTTCTATTTAAACGATTTTTCTGTGAATAGTCTATGATCTTATTTATTTATCCCTGACCTTGAGTCATCACTTGTATGAGTAAATTTAAAAACTTCACAAATTTTGAACATTTTTTATAGCTGCATCATCCCTTAACATATGTAGATATACAATAGATAGTATAGATGACATTTGATTGAGTGAAGACAGAAGGGTTAAAGTTACATAAAGGACAAATGTACAGTGTATATTATATCTAATATAAAGTCTCATTTAAAGGGACTTGGACACGATTTGTGATGATTTTTTTTTAATGTTCAAAACGGTTTACTTGTGCATTTTTAGTGATTGACCAAAATTTGAATGTAAGAAGTCAAGCTACAAGCGAGATACATAGGTAAGAACACATTGTTAAGTAAACAGAGCTCTAGTCTTATAATTGTTTACATATAATGTAAGGTAAGAAATTACCATTTATTTGACAAATAAACACTGGTGGCAAACAAGATTAACTGAATCAACTGAATTACCTGTGTTCATAAACAATATTATCAACAAAGAAAGCACCATTCAATTGAAACTTATATTGATACAACACACATATAAACAATATTAAGACCTAAGCTTTGTTTACAAAACAAAGAATTTCAAACTCTGTATCTTGATTGTAACTCGACATTTGATTATCAAATTTTGAGGAATCATTTACAATACCCATTTTTACCATTCTAGACATTAAAAATAGAATAATAAAATTTGAAAATTTGGAGCTCAAATCGTATCTAAGTCCCTTTAAGAGATCAATCTAATATCATCTTTTATTTGCTGGCAAAAATTAACACATCACATTTAGATTTCCAAAAATCTTTTTCTATAATTCATAATAATTCAATGATATTTTTAAAGAATTATATATATTCAAATATCAATGTCGTATTGAAACAATAACATTCAAGTTATGTATTAATGTATTTATTTATTCATACACACAAATGATTTACTTAACTTGCACTAGTAGGAATTACATATTCAAGTTTTAGAAGATTTTTTTATTTTTTCAAAATGAAAATGAAATAACAACGTTCAGAATGTTGGCTACTACACGTCACAATGTGGGCCCTCTATGACACGACGAAGCCCATTAGAGGCAGGGTCATTAATATAAGCTGTATAAAATAATTATGAGTACATCTTGACCAGCTAAAGTACATTGTTAAGAAGAAAGAACTTTTACAATAATAATAGATAAAAAACAATAAAATCACATTGAAATATTATGAATAAATATTATTAACCACCCCCTAAAAAGTCTTACAATATGCCCGAAAATTTATTATTAATAAAATTGAATTAAACTGGAGCAAACCAACGTAAGTTTATAGGTACTTGATTTATGCCATGTAATTTATACAAATCCTGAGAGACGTGGTGTGACTTTATCATGCAAGAAAATGCCATCATTTTTTATAAGAATGTAGCTTCTTATTCTATTGATACTGTTTTATTGATTCAAATCCATTTTCATATTTGATTAAGCTCACTTAAAATGTGTGGGTGTGTTTTAAATATACACAATTTCCTTGAATCTAAATTATGCTTATCTATTGAAGAAATAAGTTTTATTTAACTTCTATCATTTCTTGAGGTACTAATAACCAAATTTCATGCATTCAATTTCCTTGTATTAGTCTACAAATGAAATATTCTCTTTTAAATTTGCTCTATTTGTATGATAATTAGATTATTAAAATAAAAGAATTTCAACCAACACATAGCAGAAACTATGTACTTGATATGGATAAAATTAGAAAAGTATTTTGATTTCCTTATGGCTCAAGCAAAATCCACAGTAAACAAAACAAAACAGCTTCCCCACTAACTATACTGATGAGAGACTTCGACAATGAATAGGAAGACTCCAAGACTCCGGTAAGCGTGTTTAAAGTGAATGCATATGCTATTGTTTTTCATTCATAGAAATTTGTTAAGTTGTATTCAACAGTTTTTATTTCTATTACATTGTATAGTTTTCTCCCGACTGGTGAGAAATTTGGCTATAAACGATGTCACATGATATGTAAACGAGTTATGTCAAGCAATTCAATTTCATTAGCTGTATATATGTTCTTTTGAACTGAAGACCACCGATTCTATTCATTTTTATTCAATTATAGCAGAACGAGACTCACTATAATTGGTCCAAGAAATCATTGATAATTTCTAAATTATCAAAATAAAAACGAGTCAAACTATTGACTCCAATAAGGACGCGCCAATTTTTTACATTAACGTATGGAAATTATCAAAATCGTGGTAGAAGGTAGAAATTTACCGAAAGCATATTCATATACATGATTTGTATTCAAATATCAGATTTCTTATATTCCTCACATATCACATTGAGATAATGTAAAAATAATAATTATAATATTTCAAATCTAGCTTAGTGTTTCATAGTTACCCATTACCGCTAAGCTTTAATTAAAGTTTTCACTGAAGTTCAAATACACATTAACAATAAAAATAATGAGAAGATACAAATTACACCGCGTCATAAATATATAAAATGATAATAAAAGAGAGAAAAAGCAGGACATCAATTATTGTATCATTTATCTTCACATTTTGATTTCACCGAAAAAAAAATCCAGACATTCATATGCTATGAATGAATATGTCTTAAATATTGTGCACACTTGATCGACTTCCATTAATTATAGATGTCTTAAAAATCCATGTCTCTCACCGGTATAATGATGCATAAAGAAGGTTAATTCAAATCGTTTTTTCCCTATTACAATTCATATAGATTTTGCATTTGCTTGTCTTATGTTTCATGTAATAATGTAGAAGAAGGACACTAGACCCAATATTTTCCGATAATGTCTGCAAAATATAAAAAAAAAACTAATGCAATTGATAAGATGTATACGGCATTTTCTTGAATTATTGATTAAATTATTTGGACGAGTGAACTACTAAAATTTATTTGACTCAGCCACTTGTGAGAACTACGGTCTCTACCAAATCTAAACTTTCAATATTTTCAGTTGATTATACCAGTCCGCCTTTGAAATCTGTTATGACTTATATTTATCTAATGAATTACCCAGTTAAACCCACTCTCCAACATAACTGTAAGCCTCTCTAAACAGGCACGTAGCATCAGGCGGGGGGGGGGGCTTTTTCTCTTAAATTTACATTTAAAAATGTGAATTATCATGGAGTTGCCCCCCCTCACTTTTTTTAAGTATGTAAAAAACTGGAATGGAAATAAGGAAAGTTAACTATGCCAGCCCCCCCCCCCCCCCCTCCCCTGATTAGGATTTTGAAGATTTAGGAAAGTGGTTTTTTTTTTTGCTTGTCAAGATCTTTTAGATAAGTCTCCCCCCCCCCCCCACAATTTTCAAAAACGATGCTACGTGCCCGCTAAATGAATAAATAGAAGTATTATGCAAGTTTTGCAGTTTTTAAAATAACTAAATGTAACCATACTACTCCAGTTTATTTTTCTTCATAAAAAGAGTTTATATCACTTATGTAAATAAATTCTAAAAGGAAAATATAATATTGAGCAACTTATTTACAAAAGAGCATGACGCTTTGCTACCAACAGGTATAACAGCTGGACCATTTTCCGTAGATCAAATAGTATAATAAATAAGCATTAGATAAATGTGTCTTTCTATGGCAGAACATTTCTCTTAATATCTGCTAATATGATTTGATAACCAGTTACTGTAGACTGACTTGTAAACGAGCATCCTGGGAGCAATTCTAAAATAAACAATTGGTTCAATTAAATACATGTACATATATAAGAAAAAAAGTTGATATTTTTTGCTTAATGGTCCTTGATTGCCTTTCTTCCAAATTCTCCGTTATTCTTTTATTTAGAGGAATCAAAATAATAAATATTATTCAATTTACGCATTTTGTAAAGAAAAATTGTAGTTTTAACACGCCATTAGTTGAAATGTTTAAATAATTTAACAAGACTCATAGCTTGTTTATATTACAGTACAACTCGGGTTATAATCAGGTTTGTCATTTTGTTGATAAAATGTCTGATGTTGTTTATTTACTGGTAAAAATTTAAATTATAATTATGGGAATAAATGAATTATCAAACAGTTGCTCAAGTTGTATTTGAGAACTAAAAAGAAGTTTCGCGTTTATCTATAAAAGCATTTCGAAGTTTGCAAAGCATTTATAAATTGCGTAGGGCATACTTGTATAGCCTGGAACATTATTGAATTCATTTAACAATCAAAGTACTGAAGAACTGACGGGAGTTAATTTTGTCGATGTTTATTTATTTTAAAATAAATGATATGTTATTCTGCATGACATGTACATGTATTTTCTAATTTGAATTACGCACATTTCTATAATATGAATTTTTGGACTTTTTCGACAAGAATGTCAATCCCATATGAATAATGTTAAATAATATTTGAAGATAAAATTAGTTCTATCAAACTATGTATCAGTGGTAGAAATATTTTTCGAAAATTGTATGGATTCAAGCAATATTTAACTCTTGTCTCGTTCAACCAAACATTCGCTGACACCGTAAATCTCCGACAAGGATTTACGGAGACAGCCGAGCGTCGAGTTAAACGAGACTATATTGAACTCTGGCGTAGGAATACATACGACTACAAAAAATATTTAAATTGTTCGTACAATTTCAAATCTGACTTTTTTCAAGGTATTTTTAAATAAGTTTCTATGAAAAACAATGCTTTAGCATACATTACATAGAATTCATCAATTATTTTCAAGAACTAAGTCTTGCCAGAAGCAATGATTTGTGATGAGGTCCAAACACTGTTTCACTTTCGGTTTGTCTGAGTAACTGCATAGGAGAGTTGATTAAAATCAACTCCCAAAAATAAATGCGTAATATACTTACTTCCTAATGCTACGATTATTATCATAATCAGGATCAAGACCACTAGAACAGCTGCTATAATAACCAGTGTTTTTCTAGAATTTTAAAATAGCAATGTTATTCTATTTTAACCTTTTTGTCATGTTTCTTTATAAAGATAGTTTAACTAAAATCTATAACTTTAAAACTGAAACAAAATATTTTTGCATTACTAACAAAATAGTTCAAAATAACCAACTTTATCTTTATGTTATCTTACACAAAGGCTTGTTTATCAGATGTTATTCTTTTAAATGCCGATGATGTTGTTGTATATTTTGGTATTGTCAATAAAACCTCATCATTTGTTACTAGCATATAACAATCAGGATCTGTAATTTGCAATAATATGAAGGTACTATTAAAGATATGTATTTTCTTATATATAATTCATAAATTTTATATTTCGAAAGGATTTGATTCTTGGTTCATGTTCCAAATGTATGAATGCATAACTTGTTACCAGTCTTATTCTATTTTTTATTTTAAAATTTTCTCTAAAGAAAATAAAACATAGTAGTTGCCGATCAGGAACAAATCTATGAACTAACTTTTAAATTTTGGCCGAAGTATCTTATGACATAAAAACATCTGTGATCATACATTTGTACGCATCCGATGAGTTGTAGATCAAGTCACATTTGGGAAACGCATCGTTGCAGGGAGTCGACATTTGATCTTGGATTACTCCACCATGAACATTAAACTCTGTACAATGTCCTGAAAAACGTTGAATAATAAACATAACGTAAAACGATTACCTATTAACAAACCGAAATTATAAACTAAATGAACATACATGAACTTGTATTTTCTCTGTAACTCATTTTTCATTTTACCGAAAATTATTCTTGAAGGTGCACACACTTCCACCAATTCATTTCTAAATCCGTTGATAACACAGTGGTACTTAAATCTTTCAAGAGAATCACAATTTTGCCTGGATGCTTTTTTTTCACAGTTCTTCTTGCCGGCAGCAATTTCCCAATCTATCTTAGAAGTGGGACAAGATGTAACAATTTCTAAACTGTCGACGGCTTCTTGACAGTATCGATTTCCACATTCACACATCTATAAATAATTACAGAAACTTGCGTGTACACCAAAGACATTGCAAGGTAACGATATTTTACGACAATATCATTCACATATATATACCTGATATTGCAGCAAAACCATAATGAGAAGAATGTAGAAATCCTTGTCCATTTTATTGTCCTATGATGAAATAAAAAACAAACGTTTAACGTTTTATCTATTTAAAGTATTAAAAAACAATTTTCTATACCCTCATAAAAAAATCATTAAATATTAAGAGGGCTGGGTGGCTGTGGCCATTTTTAGACCATATGTATATTAATTTCATAGAGCAGAAGAGGTCCAGATAAAGTTATAAAAAACAATCAAATTTTAAAGCTGATATATTTGAGGATTTTTCTCTACTTAATGACGGACAATGGCTAAAAATCTCGTGTCTCAAATTACAAGGAAAATCTGGTAGAAAATATGTTGACCACCCCCCCCCCCCCCCTCATCCCTAATATCCCGTGACAATTATGGTCTTTGTTGACCGTAGAAAGCCTTTCTTGTTCCTTAGGTTACATGACTTCCCTAGCTTTGGAAATGGATCCTAATATAAATTCACCCTCTCCTTATAATACATAAAATTGCCAGGTGGAAGGGGGGGGGAGCAGAAGTATGTTTGATCAGTTCTTTTATTAGGGACAAAAGAATGAGATTTTAAAAAGCAAACTTTAAACAACAAGAGGCCCATGGGGCCACATCGCTCACCTGAGCAACAATGGCTTTATATTGGTGTTCAAAGGGTATTGTGCCATTATCCCCCTCGGTAGAAAAAAAAAGAATACCATAGAATAAACTGTATCCAAATTTTACACTTATTTTCCTACACTTAATCTTTGACATTGTACCTTTATGAAATACCATTTTTGCCAAAAATAAGATCTATGAAAGATATAAAATTAAATTTTTAGTAGGGGTACACTGTTAACTTCCAATTCCCTTTATTTTAGTTCTGCCCCCTCACTTTATAAAACGATCAAATTATATATGAGAATATGCCTTTAGGTACATTTTCATCTTCAACTACATTGTACTAGCTAGTTATTGTATTTTATTTTTAAAAATTCCTATATGTGAAAGAAGGAAATTGTACCTCTAGGCGCTCAAATTGAAACATTCAAAAATTTAATTGGTCTTCTGCATTATAAATGATTGTTGTTTACCAGGCGAGAACTCGTGCGACGTTTTATAACCTTACTCACTTGATCGAAAAATGTTGTCATGTGATATGTTAAAGAGCTATTACATGTATAATCAATGCATAGGCGTCGGAACTGGATGGAAGGGGTGGGGGGGGGGGGGTCCCCCCCCCCCACACTTTTTTTGCAAAGTTATACATAGCCGTACTAAAAATCTTTTTCTTTTATTGCTTGTCAAGATTTCAAGATTTCGGATAAGGTCTAACCCCCCCCCCCCTCTCAATGAGCCTCAGACTGCAATGTATTGACAGGCATGTCGCGCTATTTTACTAAGGCCCACACTTTATTTTCATCTTTATTCAATATCAACGTTAACAAATGGCTACAAATCAAGTTGATTTTCCGCTGTAATTTTATCTTAAGAATAGCGATAATACATTTATCCCCGTAACAGTAATAATTTAAAGAGGTCGTTTTTATTTAATTGCGTCTGAAAAACCAACAAAGTCGGTGTAGATTCATTGTATAAGGAGGGGGCTCCAAAAAGTTGTCACAGCAAATCATCATTTTATTTTTTCTGTACAAGTATTTAACGTTTAGTGAGATATTTCTAGTAATGAATTTAAATTTCAGCGTCAATCGTAAAATTATAAGCAAGATACAGAACTCACAATTCTTCTTGGTTTAAGTCATTTTTTTGTTCACAAGAGTTAATTACATTCAACTTAAGAACCTTAAATTTGATATTTCCTATTCAGAATGAACAAAAGCATGGCCTCTGTTCTGTGAGCAAAGCACTGTATCTTGCTTATAATTTGAAACCTGACACAGCTGAATATGGTAATACATTGTAGTAAAGAGAAAATTGTAAGGAATTAAAACAGAAGAAACTATATATATATCTAGCAGCAAAAACAATCTCCGTTTAGACTGAAAATGCAGAGCATCTTAACAAAACACGTTGCATTATAATCAACCATAACGTAGAGATCGTACAGAATTACCAATAGAATGTATAATATTTATAATAGAATATGTTGTCAGGTTTTGCTCATCTTGCGCAGGTAAACAACTAACTGTCTGATTTACCGAAGTCTATATTTGATTCGATACGTAAAAATTCAAAATACAAGCGATATTTTCCCTCAAGTTAAAAAGAATAAACGAAATTCAAAACAACGTAAAACCATGGTCACGAGTAAAAAATGTCAACGCATTGAAAGATTTAACCTCAATTCACTTAACAAAATCGGCACAAATATATTTAGCATGTTTCAAGTATCACTTCGCACGTAAACTGTTGCACAACAAGCAAATTCATCTTTGTCAGTTTGACCCGTTTGTCATGCGTCAACATTCAAACATGGCTGCTTTATACAAAGCACTTTCGATTCGATATGAAATACCGAACCCGAAGTTATAAACTGATTGACCGCGATTATCTATCGTAAATTACTCAAATTTGAAACACAATTCGCAGATAATTTTTGCAATTTATAGTTTCCTTTCTATAAGTATTATTTATGCAAAATTACGTTGAATTTGACTCTGTAGTTCTTGAGAAGATTTTTTAAAATACACCCCCGTTTTTCTACAATTTCGAGGTTTCTCCGTTTTAAATAAAGATCAGTCTTTCATTTCTGCAATTTATAATCACCTTTCTATAGGGATGCTTTGTGCCAAATTTAGTTGAAATTGGCCAAGTGGTTTTAGAAAAGAAGTTTAAAATGTAAAAAAGTTTGCAGACGGACGGACAGACAGACGGACAGACGGACGAAAGGTGATCAAAAAAGCTCACTTGAGCTTTTAGCTCAGGTTAGCTAAAAATGTTGCAATGTGAAGCTTGTCGAAGGATCATTTATTTTCTCTACCGCTTTCTTTAACACATTCATAAATTGAAAAATTTCGAAATATGAATTAAAAATTAAAAAAAAGAAAGAAAGTAGCTGCTCTTTAGACTGTACAGCAAACTGGTGCAAATAATACACCTTTTCATCTTCTGCTAATTAAGAAGAATAACAAGAAAAAGTTGTAGTTCGAGTTATTGTCAGGTTTTTCTCAATCAATAAATAAGCTTAATTTTAAAATGTTTACATGATTTTCACTGAAAATAATCTTATAGTGTGGCATATGATCAAGACCTGTAAAGCCTGAGGGCTGCTCAGCAAATTTGATTACATGTACGTTGTCACAATTCAGTATCTACCGGTATTATATTTGTTTTCTTTACATATAAGTATCCTGTAGGGACCTTCTTTAACGTTCCTGTGTAACTAGTTTTTTTACCCGTAGTGTACCTCTCTGGACACGGTGTCAGCTACAGTACGTATTGGTCAGCTCTTTTCTATTGTTTGATTACTTTATTTAAACTGCCGCATTGCAGACCTAGCAGACAGTGACCACGTTTTCTACATGACAGGTATGAGCAGCTAAGGTTTTGAGTAACCCTTTCTCCTATTAGGGGTAAGTTAAACTATTTTATACTTTTGTAATTTAACTACGGCTCAGTCTTTTTACATTACTGTGGAGTTTATATTAAGTATTTTTTGTTACTTTTGATATACTGGTTTTACGAGGTAGAACTGCTATTGTATGGCGTGCTGTTGTTGCCATAATGTTATATTGAAGTCCGTGCGACTTAGCCTATGTTTATGTAAGGTATATTAATCATGTAACTCAAAATATGTTTATTTGTTTAATTTAATAAGGTCCCTATCCAGTTTCTTGCAGTCCATCGCCGTGGTTATACCTGTCCGCCACTGTCTCACGCCATGCCATATCTACCCACTCCTATTCAACATGCCCGTGAAGGAGACTTGGGACAACAGAAAACTTAAACATTTTATTGTTCTTGCTATGTATAAATTATATATATTTGTTTGATTTTATTTTATATAAAAAAATGTAAATAGGATTCGAATCTTGTTGTGTTGGACTGAACAGTCACGACGGCTTTCGTGACATACGTATTAATCAAGTAACATCAAAATATTTATACCCACTTCGTAGTTTCCCTCTATATTATATGAGATATAATGATAAAGATTCATTAAGACTACTTCATGTGCGGGTATGAATATATGTATTTCTTTAAATTCTAAAAACTGCTTTTAATTGAATTGTTAAGCCAATTTAAATTTAACTTCAATTTAAAGCTTTAAAATTGATATATATATATATATATATATATTTTTTTTTACCATTCTTTGAAGTCTTTTTTGTACCTATGTGTGATGTTGATTTCGCGTGGACTATTTTTTTATCGATCAAACCACAAAAATAAAAATCGATAAAAAAATGTGTAGGCTACCTCGGAGGAAAAATTACACGGGATAACGCCATCTTGGGTACCATCTTCGCTTCATCAGCTCATTTCTCAAGAATTAACAAGACATATGCACCGATTCGTATTTCTTTAAAAAGTTTATTAATGATTCTTTTTGAAGTATCAACTCTGGTTTAGTTCTGTTTTATACCAACATAAACAAACTTGTTGATTTCTCGCGTTAACAGTCAAAATCGGGACAACACATTGGCTTCTGCAGAAAGCAAAAGTACAGACGTGAGATCTTTGCCATACGATTGGTTATTGGAAAAGCAAATGAGATATCACTTTTGGATGTTTACGCGGGAAAAAGATAAAATTTGTTGATAAAGACGTAAAAAAAATTAAACTGGATGTGAGATCCTAAAGAAAAAGAATTTATAAAGCAATACGAATTGGTGCAAGTTTCGAGATTCACGTTTTAAGCTAAAAAAAAAAAAGCTTTGGTATATAATTAATATTCCTCGCTCGTCCATGTTCTTTGATTGCCTACAATAAAAAAAATTCTGTATGAAAAATACCAGTTTCGAGGCCATTTAGGGTCGAGCTCTGATATTTTTTCACACAGAAGTGTTTGAGACATGTGTCATACTAAAGCACTGCCATTGAATTCCGTTGATTTATCCGAGAGACTCCGACTTTGAAGGGTATCAGTACTGTAACCACTGGTAACGTTCTGATATTAAGAAGCTCGCTAATACCAGATAAGCGTTTAGACTACTGGAACAAAGGAACTACATCAGAGCAGTGTTTTAAGGAAATATTTCATAAAGAAGTATTCATTATTCGAGAAATAGAGCATTTTCCCTAACAAAAGACATGTAGTATTTGAGAAGGAGGGAAGTATGTTAACGACCGGCAAGCGACAATGGCCAAACACAGATTGCATAATATCACTCAGGTGATCCTCAAAGATATCTTATCATGTGACCTTAAAGAGATCTGAAAAGAGATCTCATCAGGTGATCTTGAAAGAGATCTCATCAGGTGACCTTGAAAGAGATTTCATCAAATGACCTTGAAAGAAATCTCACAAGGTGACCTTGAAAGAGATCTTACTAGGTGACCTACAAAGAGATCTCATCAGGTTACATTGAAAGAGATCTGAAAAGAAATCTCATCAGGTGACACTTATTTTGATAAACATTTAAAAAATCTTAGTTTTTAATCTGATTTTAAAATGTATTTAACAAGGAAAATACGGAGATGTTTTGAATATCAATAACGTTAGGGAAGATTTATATATAATTGAAACTTAATGGGGTATTGTGTAGGATCGATTTTAAGATATTTTTAAGGAAGCATTTTGATTCATCATTCACATAAAAAGCTTTAATTATATATCAAATTTCGGATGACAGATATTTAATTTAAGACCGTGTAATCGAAAGTATTCAAGCAATCTAAACTATATTAACACTTTCGAGATGTTTTAGAATTGTGATGCAGTCTTAAACAACGTTTGATTAAAAGAAATCTTAAATGGAGACTGGGACGACCCTTGTTATAACTCTAGTACAGGGAATACTTTAATGCTTTTAACCTCGTGCGCCTGTGATTTAAAGGCATTTTAGAATTTAAACGTTTTAAGTATTGGTCATTTCTTTTAGTTTGTAAACATGCACATGTATGAGTCAAAATCAGTTTGCTGAATAGAAGAGAGAAAACTCAACGGATGTAAATGTACGGAAATAAAACATTTTTTTTTTAAATTATTATGTCTACATGTGTATGTGTATATACGGAAAGAAGTTAGCAATTATCGACAATCGTTATTTTTATTGAGGAATGTTAATATTTATTTTTTATTGACGAAATCAGACGAATACACACATTTTTACATATTAAGTAAAGAAGAATGATCTAAATCGTTTGTTTAGTCACCTTTTGAGGTACACTGAAACTTTACATTGTACATTGTAAACAAGGACCTTTGATTTTCAAGGTCCATTTTTTCTATGTGAGAAAGTTTTGCAATTCGGCTCTAGTATCTACGAAAGACGAAAAGGGAACACATAAAAATATGTTTGTCTCCTAATTACGAGAAAAGCTCTCGCTATTAGCATACACAAATCGGACCGAGCATTTTTAAAGAAATTTCAGAAGAAGGAGCAAAACAGATTGATTAATAAAATTGAACTATTTACTAATAAGAAGGATAGATGTAATTTGTTTTCAGACTCCAAAATGTTAATATACAAAGTCAATTATTTTCGATATACGTTAAGGTTGTGTATGAACATATAACACACAATTTGGATAAATCCTGTATATCTATAGTCATTTAAGTAATCTGTAACAAATAGAATTGTTTTTACGACTAGGACTACCTGGTTTTTACTTCGGAGTGGGATTAGATGAAAAGTAGAATTACATGAAGTACTTTCCACTTATTCATATAAGATAAAATGTCAAATCCGATCATTTTATGTAAAAATTAATGAATAATGGCCGTTGTTATTTAAAAATTAATAAAAATTCAATTAACGTTTCTGGGAAGAAAAAGATAGATTAAAAGGGTGGACCACGTCTTTTCAGAAACGTACCATTATATGTAAATCTTTTCTCGTAATAACGAGGAAATTAACTCGTAATAACGAGATCTTTCTCGTAATTACGAGATAAAAAAAAATTTATGTGGCCCTATTCGTCTTTCGTACCTATCAATAGCATTAAATAAGAAATCCATCTTTTAAAATTATGAACCATGGAAATGAATAGATAGTAGGTTATGCAGATATGAACATTATTTTGGATAATATTGTAGACTAATTCATGAAATATCTGTGAAGGGGTGTTACTATAACCATAAATGTTAACTCTACCGCTTTACGCGGAAGTCTACTACTTTTTACTCTGTCTTCCGCCTACCACTTTTATTCGAAAATCTACCGCTACAAATATGTTCGTTGTTTTGATAGATAGCAATTTTGGATGCCTTTGTGATCCAAAAATCTCGTCGGGTTTAAAATTAGTGTATGACTTGAATCGGGAGCATACAAACGCTTTTTGAAGTCTGATGAGTTATAGGATGTCAAGCATGTATTTTACATCAAACGATGAAAGATTACACTTCCGAGAAAAGAGTGTCAATTATTTCCCATACAACCCCATACAAACGTTATGCCTTTCCAGTACTTTACTATGATAGTTTCAGTCAAATATTTGGTATCATTTCATTTTGAAACTTCAATCTAAGCCCTTTCAGAAAATAACAAAAAGAAAAAAGGGGTCCCCTGACGTTTACAGATAGAATTTACAGTTGCTTACAACTTACAGCGATCGGCAGCAAATGTAGGGTTTTTTTTTAAATTATCAACCCCCTTCCTCGCAACTTTTTCTAGAGTTGCTATATTTTTTAAAATAATCCTCCATTCCATCATTAATTTAAAAGATTCCTTTATTCCTTATTACAATATACCTTTTCTTTGATATAAACATCCGGGAGTTTGGTACTCTCATTTCTAGCGATTGCATTAGTAACGAGACATGTAAATATTATCCTTACCAAGAAAAAAAAAGAAGCTTTGCTATTCCACACCTACCTCCAATGATAACCAAAAATAACTTTTAACTTGAATTTTATTGCAACACTGCATGATTTGTGTTAAGCATGTAAACATCATTTTTTAATACTGAAAAGGTATATACGATTAACTACTAGTTTTTACTTCTCATATTCGTTCAATTTTGGCACTTAACCTTTTTTACTGAACCATGGCAATTGCTAAAAAACTTTTATTCCTCCAAAAAACGTTCAATCAGTTGACAGTAGATGCATGCATAATTTTGTTTCCTGTGTTGATATGGCCTAAGTCTTTGTTTTATTTTAGTTGAAAAGTTGATATCCTCAATTACTAAACAGAAACCCTATCTACATATACATGTATATAATATTAAAATACGCACTTAAAATACATGTATATGGTTAAAAACCTGCGCACAATGCTACCCTTTTGGGTTCTAAATCTACCTTTTTTCACCGCTGTTGGTAAACATGTATGCTAAAACACTAAGAAGCACTGTCCGAAGAATAATTAGAGTTGTCATCATGTATGAATAAAAGTGCATGTCATCAGCTTATGTGGTGAATTCAAGAGTATACAATTTATTTGACAAATTAAAAAAAAAGTCGGAAACATATTTGACGATATGCTTCATACACGTGAAAATTGTCCTGTTCTTAATTTCACACAAAACTATCAGGGAATATTTTAATGTTTTTAAAGCGTAAATATAATAATACCAACAATACCCCTCACCGATGCTAAATCCAAACAAAAACACTGGTAATGAATTCTATAACTTTGGTAAAGACTTCCACGCTCGTCCATGTACTTTTATTGACTGCTAAATGTCCTTGAGTAGGGGAGGTATTTAAATATTTCATACATAATAGTATTCATTATACCAGAAATAGACCCCCCCAACACAAGATACAACAGCTTTTCAACAGCTTGTATACAAAATATATGTCCAAAATCAAAAACAAATCATATGTTCATTTCTAACATGAGCATTGAACGCCCCATGATACATTATCTAGTCAAATCTTATTTTTTAACTTCCGTCTTTTATTTACCAGCAATGTATCTGAATACAAAACAAAAGCAATCTTAATATTTAAAAATATTAAGTGTGACACAAATATGTACCTTCAACACGCTACCGGGATTGCTCTTAGGGACAAGATTTAAACGAGTGGCAATTAATAAATTGTGCAATGATTATGCTTTTTATACAAAGAGATACCTTTAAAAAAATTGTATACTTTCCTTCTGAATCTTAAAATAACTCTCAGTTATGACACAGATCACTCCGCAAAAAATTCCATATTGAACTATCAGAAAACTCTAAATCAACGCTTAGAATGAACAAGATCAACAGCGTTAAATGTATCTTGATTTATTTGTGTCCAATATGTAAAAGAATCTGACGTAAAACATGAGAATATTTGAGTCATAACAAAAATAGCACGAGTTTGTGCAATACATATATACAATTGTATATAAAGCCAATTTAAAAGCACACGTCGGCACTTATAAGCAGACGTTAACAAAATAAAACCAATTATTATGACAAAAAAACATGATGCGATGACGTCAACATGAAAATTGAATAAATACTAAAAAATGAGTCCATGAGAATGGATTTCTCAACCAAGAACACTTGTTCTAATGATTAACATTTAACATTTAATTGTACCATCGTTGTTATCACATTGGTTTCTGTCCTGGAAAAATACAGTGTTACCTGGACATTCGAACATGTAGGAAATTCCAAAAGAACATTTATAGAACTGATGACATTTTCCGGGAACGGGGAGATATGCGTTGTCTGGTGCGTCTTTACAAGGGTCAGTCACGAGGGGTGCCGCGGTCAGCGGAGAACTGGGCGTGGTGGACTCTATTAAAATAACATCAGCACCAACTATGAACGGTTTCAAGTTGCTTCAATATTGTTCGAAAGATATTTATTCTTATTTCATGATTTCAAAATTTAGATATTGTTTTAACCATTTATTATTCTTATATCTTGATTTCAAAATTAAGATATTGTTTTAACCATTAATGTTCCCTAATTGCACAATTCATGGATTCATAAATATAGTAACATTTTCTCATGATATCAAAAATTTTACTGTGACGTAGGCCTCATGTACAACAAAAGTTAATTAAAAGCGAAGCAAACGTCTCTACAAAAGATTCTATCCTTGTTTTAAGTCTGCAGCGCTCTACTTACCTGGTGGCAGAGAATATGTGACAGTGGCCTGGTTGATGGCTAGAGAATCATCAAACACAGCTAGCGGACCCACGATGATGGAGATTTCTCCATTTACAATCGCTCTAGGAGCGTTTTCGATTAGAATTCCATAAATGAATTCTTGTAATGTGGGATCTTGAGCACCCTTGAATTGTAGGATGAAGTTGATCTTGTCCTTTCCACCCTCTTGGCTTAAAAAGGAGAAGTAAATTATTACTCGAATTTAGTGCGTGATTATGAAAGTATATATATAGACATTAAAAATATATAGTGACAAATCTAAAGTTGAAACACTTACACAAATGCCATAACCTGGCATAGTTCATAGATGTATTTAAATCTGTCTCGAGTGGAGTACAAGTCGGTTAACTGAAAAAAAACCAGAAACAGTGGTAATACTGCAGACTGCATACACATCACTTGGAGAGAAATTAATTTAATTTGAAAATGTAAGAGTTGGGCGTACATAACCACAGAATGGTATCGCCAGTGATTTGAACTCCTGGGATTCCGTGTTTGCCAGCTGATTAGTATATGTCAGATTCTTCAGTACAAATGTTATATTAATCAGCGTCTTCACTGAAAGATAACAAATCAGATGGATATAAGGTTGGTGAACACTTGTTTTCAGTCAAATGAATTTGACGATGGGTCGAGCGGAAATGTATTAAACTAATTTTAGCAAAATTTTGTGAAATCGCTAAATTTTAACAGATTGCAAAACCTTGCTGTGATATTAAATTTTTTTCGGTCAAATGATTGATTACGTGATTAGTGGAAAAGTATTAATTGTTATATCACAAATTTACAGAAATCATTAGATTTTAACAAATTGCAAAACAATTTGTCTGTAAAGTTCAAATAACGCACGTGGACTCTCTGTGGTAGGAGGGGCTGATGTGGTGGTGAAGTCTGTAAGGTTAATGGCGATTTTGTTGTATCCTCGGTGCAGGTAGAAGAAATTGGAGCCAATGAACATTAGATCTAGGTTTTCCACGGTATAATGGGGAGCCCCTGCACTTATCACGCCTGTCGTCTGCTCGCGTGACACCGAGTCCGTGCCATTGAACACCATGATGAAGGTCAAAGTGTGAGGACGAACCGCACTGCAGAGATAAACAGAAAGGTAAACAGTCTTTATACCGCAAAGTTCATAGGTTAGTATTCACACTACCGTTAAAATCAGACTGATGACAATAAATAGGAGGACATATTTAACAGACAGTTTGAAAGTAAGCAAAATTGAAATGCCAAATGTTTCTTCTAGAAAAAAAAATGCGGTTTTATCTGTATTTTAGAAAAATTACCACAAATATGCCTGTCGATTAAATAGATTATAGGTGGTTTACAGTATTTACACCGCCGTTTTAAATTAGATTTATTATGATAAATAGGAGGTCATGTTTTACAGAATTCGATTTTGCCACTCAAAGATGTTAGTTAATTCTTTTAGAAGAATTATGGTTCATCTGTTAATGGTTAGAGACAAAAATACATTTTCATTTAAAATAAAAGAGATCTTGAGAAAACTTACCCAATATAATCGAAGAAACATCGATAGTATCGTGAGGTAAGGTTACTGTTCTTAAAGAACAAGTCAATCTAAGAAAAGAACAAAATGATATGGGTTTTCTTTTCAACCATAACAAATCTGAATAAATATTTCAAATATAATGTTGATTCAACACATCAATAAGCTTATATTCTTACATCATCACAGAATGAACTCTCAAAAGCTTTAAATTCTGTAGAATTCATATCAGAATATTGGGGTTTATACTGGAAGTCGTCATATATGTACATCGTCATATTGGTGAGCCAGGCATCTGTGAATAAAGAAAATGGACTATAAAGATTATAATTGATATTAAGATGGATATAATAATTTATTATCACGAGTTTACCAGAGGAAAATTATATTTGAAATAATATCGTAAAAAAGTCCACATATCCATTTGTTGTTGTTTTTTTTAAAAATCTTTTTCATTTTTTTTATATTGGACAGCTACATTGAAATGTTTATTTGGTATGTTTGCTACAATTTTTTTTGATTTATAAATATTCAGAACGGGTATTACCGTGTGATATTCTGCCAGAAACAATGAGGACGTCTCCAATCAAATGGACAATATAGTTAAGATAGCGGTATTCCTTTGTTGTCTCATATATTGCCCCTCGTAGCTGTTTCTCAAATCCACTGGTATAATCGTGTCCCCCGAAAGTTAGGACCACAGTTATGTTCAGAGGGTCTTGTCTGCAGTTAAAATGTTTTAAATCAAGTACATGCCATATATGAGTATGGTGTAAGGAGTCGAAAACTCTTCACAATTGTTGCAGAAGATTTTCGTTACTACTAGTATATTAGAGACACATTTTTTTCGACCCTGGTCTATATTCGTCTGTATTTTTCAAACCCTAAATGGGCGAACTTATAAACGCGAATGGTTCAAAAAGTAATTTATCTTTGGTTACTTTTGACAAAGTTAAAAACATACAAAATCATTTTAAACTCTTGAACAAAAACAATACGGGACGAATATTAATTTAAAGACAAGTTGATCGTAATATTAAATTTTCTTTAAAAGAGGTAAACAGTTAATTTTATTTACAAAATTTCAATTTATTTTTCAAATAGTGCTTGCAAGACTGCAAGTTTCTTCCCAATACTCACCCAAAAGCTGCGACATTACAATACAAGTACCCTGGGTAGTCAGCCGCCCGAACGGCAAAGATAACATCCATCTGTATAAAACAACAGAGAACACATTATGGCAGGCATTACTTTAAACCGTGACAATCAATAGGAACATTACAATATGTAGCTTTTGATTATGTTTTATTATGTAAATAACTACTTACATCTCGACAAAATCGCCCAGCATAACTTTTAAATATTATTGAAGAATTGTCAGCAAGATCATCAACCCAAGGGAAGTTGACGATGTCAAAAACAAGCGTTATATCCGTTATGTCTGAAATTGGGATATTGCAGGAAAATGACAGATAAAAGACAATTTATTTCATAAAACACATGTATATGTTTAACCAAAATAATAAATTGTTTCCAGATCTACTTACCAACAAGATCACATTTGGCGCCAGACAAGCCAATTGGACACTGACAATAAAAGGAGCCGGGGGTATTCACACATGTACCGTTGTTGAAACACGATGTTTGGAGACACTCGTCAATATCTGTAAACAAAATTGATAAAATCGTAATACAAATACGTTTAATTTGTCAAACAGAAAAAAAAACTTAAAAAGTTATATTCGAAAGGAGTTTGTAAAGTACATGTAGTTTGTGAATAGATTTAAAAACTTTACATGATTAGCATATTAATTAGGTTTTTTCATGAAGTTTACCACCGTTTTCCAATTTCATTTTTGATTGTGATTGTTTAGAAAGTTTACCTTGACTACAGTTTGTTCCTGTCCAACCAGCGTCACAGATACAAGTATAGGATCCCAGAGTATTGGAACAGTTACCATTTACACATGGAGATGCTAAGCACTCGTTTATATCTGTCAACGGCAAGTAACATGATAATAAACACAACACAAGAATTCCAGAATAAAGATTTGATTTGTTTGAGAACAATCTCATAAACATTATATGTTCCTATTTCACCTGTTTTGCAGGTTGTTCCCGTCCAACCCACTGGGCAGGTACACAGGAAGGAGCCATCAACATTCAGACAAGTTCCTCCGTTGGCACATGGTGCTAATGTTATGCATTCATTTATATCTAGGAAAGGTAATAGATACTTATTACCAATCATACTTCAGAAATCAAAATACATTGTAAAATATCATTATGTTAATCATAAAAAATACCAAAACAATTGATTTGCGATATGATTGGTACATGTATAAACCATACAATATAGAAAAAAATGATGGTTTCAGTATTTTGTCATACCTTGACTGCAATTTGGACCGGTCCATCCTTCATCACAGGTACAGCTGTAGGTAGCCCCCGTGTCTGTACAGGTTCCATGAACACACGGGTTACTGGAACAGTGGTCTATGTCTGGAACATTTAAATAACCTTTGTCAATTTCATTCTGTGCCATTTTAGGGATCTAATAAGGCTCAGTTCTGTGAGAAAAAAAACGATTTCATTTTACCTATGTTACACAAAGGTCCTTGCCATCCCTGGTTACACGTACACTGGAAGGAACCTTCAGTGTTTGTACACACGCCATTGTTACACGGTGACGTCAGACACTCGTCGATATCTACGAATATAAAAAATTAACAGTACTTTATATCATCAGATGATAGTAATGTATTAAAAATTATGATTTTCTACAAGATTTGTTCAAATCTTTATGAATGAAAATCTGAAGGCAGTTTCTTTTTTAGAATCTTAGGCTATAACGTGAAGATAATGTATACGATACCTGTCTCGCAATTGGTCCCTGTCCAGCCTACGTCACAAGAACATCTGTAAGAACCCAGAGTGTCGCTACACTGTCCTTGGACACAAGGGGATTGCAAACATTCATTGATATCTGAAATATCAACATCGTGTAAGGTAAGTTTAATACAAATCACACTTGTATTTTCTTGAGGTAGCATTTCACAAACAAGGAAAAATTAAATAGCAAACCTTGATCACATAATGCCCCAGTCCACCCTGGCTCACATGAACACTGGAAGGATCCCAAAGTGTTAGTACAAGTACCATGTACACAAGGGGTGCTCAAACATTCGTTAATATCTAGAAAAAAAATGAAAGCAGTTCAATTTTTCTATACTCTGAATGAAAAATGATTTAACAGTAATTTGTAAGAATTCATTTTAAGACTTTCACAATTTCCGAAATTGTCGAGTGTCCATTACCTTGGTCACACTGCGGGCCCGTCCAGCCCTTGTCACAGATACACTGGTAGGATCCGCCGGAATTCTGGCACGTGCCGTGGACGCACGGGGTTTGTGCACACTCATTAATGTCTGTTGAATATTTGTAGAAATAGTGTATGATATAAAGATGCTAACTTATACCAAAGACAACACATATATTTAAAAAAAAAAACCATACGTCACCTTAATATTGAAAAGTCACGGAATTCGTTATAGACTTGTACCTTACACAGATTAGTTTGATTTCAATATATAATTACCTATGTCACACAATGCCCCTGTCCATCCAGCATCACAGATACATTGGAATGATCCCGCCAAGTTATTACAGGAACCATGGACGCAAGGAGATTGAAGACACTCATCGATGTCTGTAAATAAAGATCTTTGTAAATTATGACGCTAATATCGTCTATAAATTTTTTTGTAAATATAGGTTAAAAATATGTTGATATGTTGACTATTTTCAAGATGCAATGGTATTATGCTCTGTATATACATGTACCAGTGTCACACAATGTTCCTGTCCAACCAGTATCGCAGCTACATTGGAACGACCCAGCCAAGTTACTGCACGAACCATGGACGCACGGAGATTGGAGACATTCGTTGATGTCTGAAAATAGCAAATGCAAACAAAAGCATTTAATGAAAGAAACATGTGGGTATTTCTTTTTACAAAGAGCTAGTATTTCTCTTTTTTAAATATGTAATACATGTAAGTTACTGAACATGAACCTACTTATTTCATTTACCAATCAAGTATTTCTTTATTTCTTTACAGCATGAAATACATAAACAACTAAGAGAGAGTAAGTGTAATAAATACCGCATCTATTTTGTATAAATAATGAGTTTTAATACCAGTGTCACATAATGTTCCAGTCCATCCGGATTCACAGCTACATTTAAATGTACCAGCTAAATTACTGCATGCCCCATGGACGCAGGGAGACTGTAGACATTCGTTTATGTCTGAAATATTAAATATTTTGTTTCAACTTTTAAATAATGTGTATTAATGAAAAAATTGCATAAACCACAAGAATGTATCCCTTTTCAATCGGATAAAAGACACATAATTCTGTAACTCGGTATTGTGGTAATTTTTTCTCTGTATAAGATTTACAGACAAAGGAAAGCAGATCCCCGGGAGAGGTACATGTAGTTAACTATGCGGATAGATACTGATGTATCGAGATATTGTATAAAACCAACCAGTTTCACATAGTGTTCCAGTCCATCCGGATTCACAACTACATTTGAAAGACCCAGCCAAATTACTGCATGAACCATGGACACATGGGGATTGTAAGCATTCATTTATGTCTGAAATACGATAACACTTTGATTGGTAGTTAAAAAGTCAGATGTAGAGTGAGCCAAATTATTTACTAACGCAAATGTAATGTAAACCATTAGTATGAGAATGTTTCCATACTGGGCGTTTTTCGCTTGAAATTTCGACTTAAAAATGTTAAAAGGTGCAAGGGAGACGCAACAATAAACAATACCTATGTCACACAATGCCCCAGTCCACCCAGCATCACAATTACATTGGAACGACCCAGCAAAGTTACTGCACGAACCATGGACACACGGAGATTGTAAACATTCGTTGATGTCTGAAAATAGGAAATTGTTGGTCTCAATTTAGAAACATTTCGTACACGTGATTTTTAAAATTAGAATTGTTCTGTTCTGTCGAATATTTATAAAGCAGTTTTGCCTATCTTTTTCATTTTCAATTTGTTAACAAAAATCATTTAGTTAAATTTGATATGACATTGCTAAAGTTTGCTCTCTCTCTCTATTTTACCTATAGTACAGTTCTGTCCTGTCCATCCCGCCGGACAAATACAGCTATGTGATCCGGAATTATCGACGCAAGTACCTCCGTTCTGACAAGGGTTACTCAAACACTCATCCACGTCTACATGAAAAAATCAAACTTCATGTATTATAATCAGTTTCGTTCATCTTTTTAAATTATAAGGTCCATACAATAATTTTGAATTGTTTGATTTTTTTCTGGCAGTGAATAATGGCTTTACCTTGATCACAGTAGCGACCTGACCATCCCTTCTCACAGATACACTGAAAATTCCCAGGTAAATTACTGCACAGCCCATGGACACAAGGTGAGGCGAAACATTCATCTATATCTGAAAAGCAAAATGTGATTTATAAAAGCTCTTGTGTGACAAATATCATAATCATTAACATTTCAATAGAAACTCTGATATGACATACCTTCTGTGCAGTTTTTGCCCTTCCATCCTTGTGCACATGCGCATGAGTAAGATCCGGCCATATTCAAACACGTGCCTCCATTTTGACAAGGAGATGTCAAACATTCGTTGACGTCTACAGAATTAATGTCGTCATGATCATTTAATTTATTATGTAAAATTTATGAGTAAATATTGGCATGCATTATGTACGAATTATTAAGTTCAATACTTATCAGTATTAGGAACATCAACCATTTATTGGAACAGCTTCCATGGAGGAACTACGCCATTTTTAAATATAAATCAGTTATTCTTGCTACAAAACACTATCAATCCTTTCATTCATGCACCAAACTTCATCAATAATTTCTATACTTGAACTCCAGTCTAGATACAAGAGTCTCGACGTATACAAGGAAATATTATTAGGTACGTACAACTCACTCAAAAGATAAGTATCATGTATTTCGTTTATGCAACTCAACCACGCGCAGCTTTCTTTAATGTTACTGCATGTGCATATACATGTAAAAATCTCCCCCCCCCCCCCCCGCCCGCCCCCCCCCCCGGTTAGCTACAACAAACTCCTATATATACCGCTATATACGAGTCAATAAATATATGACTACGGATATATGATCTACCGACACGTCATGTATTTGCATCTTTGACCACCTGTTAAGCTACAAGAGATTCGTGCGTAGAGTACATAAAAAGTATGGCTACAGTTATATACATCAACTGACACTGACCAATGTCCCACTTTCAAATCTATAAAGCTACAACAGATTCATGCATATCGTGATACAAGTACATATATGCACATGGTTATACATCTACTGACAGTGACCAATGTCACTTTTTGTTTATTTTACCAGCTGGTAAGCCACAACAGATTCATGCATACGAGTACATGAATATATGGTTTTTGTTACATGATCTATTGACACTAACCAATGTCACAGTTTGTGCCAGACCATCCCTGGTGACACCGGCAGACAAACGAGCCATAGCCATTGGTACATGTGCCGTGTACACAGGATACCGGGTCTAGGCATTCGTTGACGTCTAATGAAAAATAAAGTGTGCTAAATGACAATTCATATAATCGCCATTTTGTACCGTCATACACATGTACAAACCATGTATCACCAAGCATCAAACATTGTCTTTAGCTATTTTAATTGATAAAGTAGATGAATTAATTTTTATCTAATATCTTTTGTATCACGTCTAATGGTAAATACCATACCTGTTTCGCATTTTTGACCAGTGAATCCGGTAGGGCATGCGCAGAAAAATGTTCCAGGGCGATCGAAACAAGTACCGCCATTCAAACACGTATCCGATAGACATACGAGGAATTCTGTTTTAGAAATTTGGTTTTATATGAATTAATTTATAAAGTAATCACGGTCATTATGATTTCTCATATTTCATATAGTGGTTAGCCTACAAACAATCAATTGCATTTGGTTATTGGTAATTGGTAATTTTCTTTGTCATACCACTTTCACAATTGACTCCAGTCCATCCCAGGGCACAAGTACATATGTAAGACCCGTATGTATTCAAGCACGTAGCGCCATTCTTGCAAGGATTTGTTCGACATTCATCGATATCTACAAAGAATCATTTAAGAATGCGTATTTATTTTACATTACAAAATAATGCGGAAAATGTAGAATTATTTTTACTCTTATGAAATTTACTTACCATTTGTGCAATTGACACCAGTCCAACCAGAGGCACAGCTGCACTGGTAGGAACCATTGCTGTTTATACACGTGCCACCATTTTTACAAGGGTCGCCACTGCACTCATCTTTGTCTGAATCAAATATATTTGTTCTTATAAATACTCAATGCTTGTAATAACGCATACATCTGTAGTGAGTAACTGATTTTAGATTTACGAGTCAGTTTAATCTACAACGCATTTTAGTCTGGTATTTTTGAATATATAATAAGTTACCTATCTGACAGTTTTGCCCAATCCACCCGGCAGGACAAATGCACATGTAAGAGCCCATAAGGTTGATACAGGTGGATTGATGGAGACAAGGGTTGTTCTCGCACTCATTCTTGTCCTGCTCACAGTTATACCCGGTGAATCCACTGTCACATTGACATCTGTAGAAACCCTGCAAGTCAACGCACGTCGAGTTATGCTGGCAGGGACTCTGTAGACACTCGTTGATGTTCTGACTACAATCATATCCGGTCCACCCTCTTTCACACGTGCAGAAAAAGGAACCCTGAGTATTTGTGCAAGTACCAGCATTCAAACAAGGCGACTGGGTCAGGCACTCGTTAACATCCTGTTCACAGTTCTTGCCCGTCCACCCGGCTTGGCATTGGCACTGGTACGACCCTGGCAGGTTTGTACAAGTTCCGCCATGTATGCAAGGAAGGGCCTGGCATTCGTTTACGTCAATCTGGCATGTTTCTCCAGCCCAACCAATAGGACACGAACACGTAAAGGAGCCCTCAGTGTTCAAACAAGTAGCTCCATTTTTGCATTGGTCCGGGGTATCGCATTCGTTAACGTCGGATTCACAGTGTATACCGACCCAGCCCGGTCGGCAGATACATGAGTAGGATCCATTGGCATTGGTGCACGCTGACCCGTGTAGACAGGGGCTGTTTGAACACTCGTTAACATCGATCTCACAATTGTCCCCCGTCCACTGGGAGGGGCACTGACATTGGTAGGAGCCGGCAGTGTTGATGCAGACGCCTCCATTCTGACAAATATTGTTGACAAGGCACTCGTTTATGTCTGAAGAAAGAAATGACAAAAGAGGAGTTAGCTATTAGAGTTACAAATTACGGTAAGTTCTTAATTTGTGACTATCCTCCCTCCACCACAGTATAATTCATACCAGGTACATCCATATGTTATCCATATATCCTTACCATTTTCACAATAGACACCATTCCATCCTGCTTTGCAAGTACAGAAGTAGGTTCCAAGAGCATTCTGACAAAAGCCACCATTTTGACATGGCGAATTCAAACATTCGTCAACATCTGGAATATTAGAAGTATTTAATATAAAAATACATTTTTAATTGTTTATCGAAAACCATTAGAAGAATAATGATATATTAACGCCATGCCGATAATGAATTACCTAGCTGACATGTTTGTCCCGTCCAGCCCGAAGCACACTGACAAACAAACGAACCAGGCAGGTTCTGGCAGGTGCCGCCATTGGAACAAGGTGAGGCCAAACACTCGTTCACATCTTGAAAACAAATTTAATATCATCATTTACAAATCTCATTTAAAAATTTAAAAATAAGCACTATCATATTTTGGGGAAACTCGTTAATATAGGTTTATACATTAGAAGTTGCAATGAAGTGTTTTACCGATTTCACAATCTCGTCCTTGCCATCCATTAGGACAAATACAAACATAGGATCCATCACTGTTGTAGCAGTTAGCGTTGTTTTGGCACCTTCCTTCAGCACATTCGTCCCTATCTGTGTGCATCAAAAATAGTCGCAAATTTAAGGAACAGACTTTCGATGTTCAAGAAAATATGATCAGCTTCAAAGAAGATAATCCTGCAAATTTTAGAATATATAGAGGCTGTACCTGTTTCACAGTGGGGTCCGGTCCAGCCTGCCGTACACTGACACGAGTAGGACCCATTGATGTTGGCACAGGAGCCTCCATTCTTACACACAAATTGTTCACACTCATTCACATCTACAAAAAATGCACAGCCTTATCAAATATAGTCTGTGATTTAATGAGATAATGTAAATTAGGATAGTAACGACGAATAACTGGTTGGATATTTTTATAAATATTTAAAAGGAACGTAACCCATGATTTTGTCAGAGTGTGTTTGCCATAACAATACAGCGTATAATTCAACTAAATAATCATTGAAAATAATGTAAGTATTATTGATAACAATATTTCAAACGTTCAGGGCTCACTTTTTTTTTCTTCTTTTCAACTAGAAATGTACTTTTGGAAGGCAATTTTTGCAATATTAGTTGAGAATTTATTTTTACCCATTTTACATAATGGTCATGTACACACATACCACTGTCACAGTTCTGACCGGTCCATCCCGGGGAACAGTCACACCGATAACTTCCGGGAGTGTTCGAACAGGGAGAGTTATGTTGACAGGGGTTGTACAGACACTCGTTTACATCTGTAGACGAGATATAATGCATTTAATGTCATTTATCTGAATTCTTATGCGACTTGGAGGCGTTTAACTAATTAAATATAGGTCGTCTTATCTCGGAATAGCAATCGACTATAATAGTTTTAATTTTTCGAATCAATCGCCTCTATTTTATTTAAATCAATTTTTAAAAATGTGGATTATTTTTACTGCTGTAAGTTATTAAGGCCTACCTGTTTGACAAAACTGCCCCGTCCAACCAGCGAGACAGCTACAGATAAAGGATCCTACAAAATCTTGACAAACGGCGCCATTTTGACATGGACCGGAGATACACTCGTTCACATCTGTAAACAAATGAACATGAAGCGTAAATACAGGTACTTTTTCATACTAGTATAAAACTTTAAGACAAAGAAGGATAACGTCTGTTTTTAATCAGCAGTCTGTATTATAGACTTACTTTGATCACAGTTGGTTCCGGTCCATCCATTGAAACACTGACATTGGTAGGACCCCGCAGTGTTGGTACAACTACCGTTGATACAAGGGTTGTTGGAGCATTCATTGATATCTAAAACAAGAGGTAAGCACGAAACATGTACATGTATTTAATTCAACATTTTACAGTATTAATATTATATTTACACAGTGCCGACTTGATACTTTCCACTTTATTGTATCAAACTTCTTTTGGCAATTTACAATACTAAAATAGTCTTCAACTGAAATCTTTAGTGATTTATCAATGCCTAAATAATTATGAATCAATGTTGATATTTTATCATCACTTTTTAAACATGGATTATTGTTCAACATTTTACTGTACATGTATAATATTCATAATATTAGAGACCTTTTAATCTGTTCTGACTTTTTACAATACAACAATAACATTATACTTTTATTTTATTTTATTTTACAGTACCGATGTCACAATTGCTTCCCCTCCATCCCGGGTTACACTGGCAGGTATAGGATCCTATCGTGTTACTACAGGCCCCGTGTATACATGGAATGTTTAGACATTCGTTGATATCTGCAAATATCAGTCGTTCATATATACGCACACAAGTCATACAAAACATAATGATACAAAGGTTGATATATTTTCAAACATGGCTAAAAATTGCCTCGAAACATGTTATGATTTGGTAGAGATAAAGAGAAATCTTAATCAATCGAAACTGTCCAAAAGTGTTTAGATTTTCAATTTTATTTTTAGGAATTTATCAAAATGTCTCTTAATTTGAATTTTAGGTAAGACATGACAATGATCACGCGACTTGGTGATCGCAATTATCATAAAATATGGTAATAGAAAATAATATAAAAAAAATATGATTTTATTTAAAAAAAAAAATAAGGAGCATTATATTACCGATATCACAGCGGAGTCCGGTCCATCCAACATAACATGAACAAGAATAACCTCCATTGGAGTTCAGGCAAAACCCGTTGTTACACGGGGTATCCTGGCATTCATCAAAATCTATTAACAAAAAAATTAGAATTAATAACCCCATTGGGATGAGATTGTTTTTGTATAATTGTAAAACAATGAAAACTTGTTCATATCAATTGTTAATAAATGAAACCTCACCTTGTTCACAGCGTGAACCAGTGAACCCATCTTTACATGAACACTGGAATGAACCGTCTGTGTTCACACAAAGTCCGCCGTTCAGACAGGGGAAAGTAGCACATTCATTGACATCTAAATAATGAAATTAAATCCAAACTTTATAAAAACACCCATAAATTTATGAAGATTTTTGTTCTAATTTAACCAAGACGATATTGAATGTTCACAACATAATTTTCTAAATAATTCTTTACATGTACATGTGACATAGAGTTTGGCATGTTATCCAATGAAATGAAATATCCTTGTATAATTGCATGTATAGAAACAAGTTTTCTAACCTTGTTCACAGTTGACCCCGGTCCACCCGGCCAGACACTGGCAGCTGTAGTTCCCGGGGCGGTTCACACACCCACTGGAGTGGAGGCATGGATTCTGATCACACTCGTTCACATCTGGTATGTAAGAATTACCGTTTTTCGGTTAAACTTGTGCATGTATTTAAAATGCAAGCATCATTATCAAAACTATGAAGCCAACTTTGAGCGGTTTTTTAAAATTAGAAATGCGTTAGTAATACTGTAAATGCATCACTTTAAGCGTTTATGGTATTTAGCAATGTATGAGAGCTCAAGGCGCTTTGTGTCTTAAATGAAATACACTGCCAAATGTAATACATTGACAGCATTTTGTGGAAAACGTGTAACTTTTTCACGCACCTATGGTACACAATGAGCCGGTCCACCCATTGGGACAGTTACACACGTAGGAACCGTCGATGTTAACGCACCGGGCGCCATTACTGCAGGGATTGGTCGTGCATTCATCAATATCTGAAAGCCAAGCAGAAACAAAGTGCTGTTTGAATAGTTAAAAAGAAAGGCATTTTATTTATAATTGTGTAATGCTGTAATTTAATAAGAAGTCGAACAGAAATGTTACAGATGCGTTGATGCTCTAATGCAGTTTGGAGTATGGCAGAGAAGTTGGCAAACTCAAGTTTCAAAGCAGAATAAGGAGGCACGTACCGACATTACAGTTTTGTCCCGTCCAGCCATTCTTACAGGAACAGACGTAGCCTCCCTGGAAGTTGTCACAGCGGCCATTATGATGACACGGTGAGTACAGACACTCGTTAACGTCTGTTTGTAAAAATACAACGCCATTCTTTATTACTATAGTATACTTACACTACTTTAAAGTTTATTTTATACAATACTAACATGTAGTGAATCCGTTGAATATGGTTGCTGATGGTTTAATAAAAAAAGAAATATTACAATTCACAAGTTTTAGTTGATGCATGATAAAGTTTATGAATTTTTTACCAATGTCGCAATTTTGTCCTGACCACTGTGGTGAGCATGCGCATGAATAGGATCCGGGAGAGTTGGTGCATGGACTGAGATTTTTGCAAGGGTTCCGCAAACATTCATTGATATCTGGTAAAAAAAAGAGGTAAGTCCATATTTATAGCAAAGGTTTATGATAAAACTTACATTATAAGTAGACTTTTCGGCAAAACAATTCAATTGAACTCAATACTGCAAACGTACAATGTAAAAAAAAATTCATGCATCGGTGTTAACCATATTTCAGAATAAGAAATGAACTTACCAATGTCGCAATCTTGCCCAGCCCATCCGGAATTACATACACACGTGTAACTTCCGGGTACATTCTGACAAGTTACGCTGTTAGAGCAAGGATTCTGTAAACATTCGTTTACATCTGCCGAAGAAGAATATTAATTATCATGTGGGCGATTTTTTTTTTTATATCAGAAAATAGAACTCCACAATTGAAATTAAAAAAAAAAAATCATAATTTTTATCCAGCAATCAATAAAATGGACTGAGATTCTGTGCTTAACTTTGAGTTTCCCTACCCTCTGAGCAGTCCTTCCCTTTGAATCCCACCGAACACGTGCACACATACGACCCTACGACGTTGTTACACACCCCACCATTCTTGCAAGGATTCTGTTGGCACTCGTTCACATCTTGAGGGGGGGAAACAAATTACAGTACATTGATTTTTCAAGAAATACGGTCTCCTAATATATTTTTCTCATTAACTTCGAGTATGTAAATCGGTATCTTAATAAACCACGTCTATAAACCACGTTTGAAGCATTTACTTCACAAGATTTGTAGTACGGTATAACTTGTTAATCAGGAATACTTGTCTAAGAAGATTAAATTTTCAGTTTCTAAAAATCATTATATTCATATGAAAAAGTGGACATGTACTAGTTATGGGAAAAACACATTAATTTTTTTATATAACGGAGATATTCCTAATAAGCTAGTTTTAAGGTATCACGCAAATGACGTCATTACCGTATTGACACTGGTCTCCTGTCCAGCCGGGTTGACACATACACGTGTCTTTTCCCGCGTTCTCCTGGCACGTGCCTCCATTGTAACACGTGATGGAGGAGCAGCTTGTTAACTCTAAATAAAAGTTGATTTATTGATTAACATGTAGATAAAAAATATTTAAATACCTGATGGTTGACATGCTTGAATCTCGAAAGAGTAAATGAAATTGAGCATACAAAGCGAAATCTCATTTAGCAAGATAAAATTTCAGAGAACATTAAACTTATTTGTTTTATCTAACCCGTAAAATAATCATTTTTAACATTCTAAACATTATTTAAACAAAAGGTTAAATATCTTAAAATTTACATATATTTAGAAATTTTTTCCTTACTATTTTCACAATGTTTTCCAGAAAACACAGTCGAACACGCACAGGTGTATGATCCAATCGTATTTGTACAGGTCCCGTTGTTTAAGCAAGGAGATGACACGCATTCGTTTATGTCTAGAAATATCAACAGTTAAAATATAAAACGCATATAAAATTCAGCATTATATAAGGAATAAGGAATCATTCTTTGAGTATTATGAGCTGATAATTTTGGTCGGGGCGTGATCAAATCCAATGAAGCCCGAAGGGCTTGATGATTAATTTGATCACGCCCCGACCGAAATTATCACCTCATAATATTCAAAGAATGATTCCTTATTACTTATATTTATATAATTTTAAGCCATCGTACGATTAAATATTTAAATATAAATAAGCAAACCCCGCTGGCGCCTCAATTTGGCGTCATTTGAAGTTATAAGTATTTTCATAGTAGTTTTATCACAGACAAAGACACTGGAAAATGTAAATATTTCTTTATTAGCTGTTATTTTTGTAAAAATATGCTTCTTCGTGAGATTTTTTTTTATCTCTACTTATCTATTGAAAAAATTATATATAAAAGCACTGCTTTTGATTATATTTTGGCAAATCATTAATAGAAATTATAAATCATCGTGTTATAAATAGATGTATGATGAAGTGATATACTTATGAGTACAATTTAATTTTTAATACTGCATGTAGGTGTCCCAAGTCACGAAATCTATATTTAAAAAATCATAACCGTCCCAAAATGGCGAATGAAATTTTAAGATAAAAAATTTAAAAAACCGTCAAAATAAAGTTTTTAAAGCAAATAAAATTGTTATATACATGTATCTAACATTAAATTTTACGCCCACGAAAATTAATCTATGTTTTGAACTAGTAATTTCTCTTTGCTTATTTATGTCTATAGAAAGCCAGTTTTACCCACCGTAGTCACAGTTCTGTCCCGTGAGGCCGTCAGGACACACACAGCGGTAGGACCCCATGTCATTGACACACACAGCATTGTTAGAACACGGCTGTCGTACGCATTCGTTTACGTCTGAAAGAAGTTTAGAACGCATTTCATTTTTAGTTTTGAGCTATAGCCATCTACAGGATATCTTATTCTTTACTTCTTCTAAAATTATCATGTTTCATATGGGTTTTTCTAAAAATTACAATTAATATTTTCATTATGAGAAACCAAAACCTACCAAACTGACATTGCGGTCCCATCCACCCCGCGGGACAGTCACAGAAATAGGTCCCATTCAAATTACGACACTGACCGCCATGTTGGCATGGGAACTGAAGGCATTCGTCAACATCTGTAGATAAATAGACTTTATTACATGTATTTGGTATGTTATATTTTAAGACATATAATTCAATGACTGTATTTAACAATTTCAATTTGCAAAGAGAAAAATACACACAATAGATACATCAATGGAAATGAGATTTTATGATAAACTTTTGCATGGTTAAGCAAATATTTTTAGTGTTGAGATTATGGAGTGGAGGCGAGACCTACCGATCTGGCAGTTTTGGCCCATCCATCCGTCGCCACACCGACACTGATAGAACCCATTTGTATTCTCACAAAATCCGCCATTTTGACAAGGATTGGATTTGCATTCGTTTACATCTTGAGAATAAAAAAACCCAAAATAAATCAATTTATAGACTTGAATTTTTATGATTCATGAACTTTCTGTATGCAATTATATGCAAGTAAAATTTTCGTCATTTTGTAATGTTAAAATCACGTGTGGGGATTTTTTTTGTATGAGCGTGCGCTTACCAAATTCACAGTTCTGGCCCTCCCAGCCATTGGGACATTTACACGTGTAGGACCCGTTGGTGTTGAGGCAAATACCGCTTCGCTGACACGGAAAATTGACACATTCGTCGACATCTGCGAAAAAACCCCGTATATTTTGACAATTTTATTCTACGTTGGAATATCTTTATATGCTCTTAAAATGTTTCAATATAAAACAACTAATATTTATTTATTTAACGAAAGTATTGTTCAACTACTAAGACGAGAGGTTTATAATTTCCTGTCCGTACCGACGTCACAATGTCTTCCGATCCAGCCTGCGGGACAGTTACACAGGTACGACCCCAGGGTGTTCTGGCAGGTCCCTCCGTTAGAACAAGGGGTGAGGACACATTCATCCACATCTGAAAGGTCGTTAAAATAACAGTTTATATAAAAAATTATTGTGATAAAAACATCATCTGTTATTAACATTATTTGAACATAAGTATATTAAGTAACTTATTTCTAGGGATTATGTCAAAATGGATATATAAAATCCTGCCTTAAAAATCTGAATGCAGGCATCATTCCAAAGAATTCTTGTTATTACGAATTTTAAAAGGATATTTTTTTTTAATTTTTCTTTTTAAAAATTGTTTTTTGAATCTGAATGACGTCAACAGTTTAAATTATATTTTTATAATAATTTTTGGGATTTTTTGGATTAAGCTGAGGGGGAAGGGGGGGGGGGTAGTGGTTTCTAAATGTGTTTTCTTTTATATTACCTTGGTGGCA
Organism: Magallana gigas; assembly: GCF_963853765.1. Classification (NCBI taxonomy): domain Eukaryota; kingdom Metazoa; phylum Mollusca; class Bivalvia; order Ostreida; family Ostreidae; genus Magallana; species Magallana gigas. Next base: position 13,803,097 of record NC_088860.1, on the reverse strand, counting down.
GTCCTGTCCTGTCCATCCTGGGATACACGTACAGTTATAAAACCCGATGTCGTTTGTACAGGTACCGCCATGCTGGCACGGGAATCTTGCACAATCGTCTTTGTCTGAATGTCAATTTTTTATGTGATGAAGTGACATTTGGAAATAAAATTTATGGTAGTTTTCAAGATGCTTTGAATAACTACATACTATACAAAATAACGAAAATACTATAGATGGTTGATTGGAATCTGCAATTCTATAACCTTTGAGGAAATAAGCGCTTCAATATTTCAAATTCAGTGTTGTTATATCATATTTCGTGTTAACAAAGTAAAAAATTTCGTTAAATTCAATCAGTTTCAGAACAGAATGTATGTAATGTTGGACGCTTTTCCATATTTATTTGGAAATGTAACAACTCGGCAAGATTAAAGAGCATCTTTTTTCTTTTAACAAAAAGAAAAAGTCAACTTTAACAATTTTAAGGAACTTCAACAAAAAAAGCCTTGACTGGTACCAACCGATGTCACAGAAGGCGCCCTCCCAGGAGGAGGGACAGGTGCAGTAGAAGGAACCGTCCGTGTTCACACAGGTGGCGCCATTCTTACACGGGACGTTCAAACACTCGTTCACATCTACAAATATTCACAACATATACTCAATACCACAACCCATTGCTTACAATGTCCATGCAATATTGTTTCAATTTCTAATTTCTTTCCATTTTGCAGTTTATCTCTTTTTTTTCTTGGGCCAATGAATTTTATATGTACCTATTTCGCACTGGCGTCCGTCCCAGCCTCGTTTGCAAATACATGAATCTTCTCCAAGCTTTTCATGACAGACTCCGTTGTTTCCACAAGGAAACCGGATGCAAGTATTGATGTCTAGCAAAAGTCAGAACAAAGAGTAATCCCGTGTATTTACAACCATATTTTGACAAAATTTTAATTTAAATTCTGTTATTAATTAGTTTAATTTTAAGGGTAATTAACCAACCAATTTCACATCGTGTTCCGGTCCATCCAACTGGGCATGCGCATGATATATCTCCATCATCTGTGGTTTGGCAGATTCCATTGTTCTGGCATGGTGATGGGAGACATCCACCTACAAATTAATTACCGTATAAGTAATCATTATTCTATAAACTTCATAATGTAAATATAATCAGAGAGTAAGCAAACACCTTTTAAAGCTGTTTTTGTGTATTACCATTTTGACCGTTTCCTTTGATGTCCACGATAAAGTTCTTTATCAACACCACCTCGAATCCGTCAAAGAACACCTTTTTGGCTTTAGTGTCCAGTATCCGGAGGATGTCCTCTGCTCGCAGTGATTCGACAAACGTTAGATCCACGCCCACTTCTAGGGAAGTGTGATCCCTCTTACTGAAATACCAAGGATAAAAATAAAATTTCACCTTCCAAAATTATGTTATTATATATTCACATGGATAGGACATAGCTGGAACACCATTCACCTACTTCCAAAAGAAATAGAGGTGGAAAACGATAGGTCGGTGACATCTACTACAAAGGTGATTGAAAAAGGCTGGCTATGTCAAGTGGGCCATGATCATATTCATGAATTCTAGATAACTTAAACCAAAAGAATTGCTATATTCCATGTCAAAAGAAAACTAGATTTTGAAGATTACTAGTATAGTATATATATTATGATAATAATACTTACTGTGTTGTTGATTTGCAGGTGCACTCAATGGATTTGGAAACGTTTCTAAAAGATAGTGAGAGCGAATCTTAAGTATATTAATAATGGTAACGCCCTTAATAATTCTATGACTGGTTAAAATATCAAAAAAGGAGTTTTGAAAGTTCTGAATATATTTCTCTCACCTTATTTCATTGATATTGCATTTAACGAAACCTTTTTCGTGTTGAAAGTAAAATTCCATCTAAAATCGAAATATATTTGTATTAATCACAGTACGTTAAAAAGTGTAAGTATATTTTAAGAAAGTTTGCAAATAATCTTGCAACAATTAGAAATTGAAAATTGTCTAATCGATTGATAACATTCATAAACTTTTATCTTTTGATTTTTTAATTTTTAATATAATCAAGTCATTGGAACATATTTAATAGTATATAAACGAATATATTTCAGTAAAACCATACCTCCTCACAGAGGGGTTCCGAAATACGTCGAAAATCACTGGAATTGACGTTTGCCATATCGGGTGTGTAGGTTTCATTTAAGATTGGCAGCTTCAACTTTACGAGAATCGATTCTGAAAAACAAATGTTAGGTCTTTGATATTCAAATATGAGTACAACAAAATAACATAGAACAATTTAAGTTGACTTGAAGTTGAAAGTCTAAGAGACAAGTAAAACTTTAAAAGGGAAACATTAAGAATTTAAAATTAAAAAGAGAACAAAAAACCGCATTACCTCTTTGTGCCTCTTGCAGGGATTGGTTTGATCCACCTAAAAGTATGAGTTACCATGAGAAGAAATCCACAAAAATGTATGTCAATATTCTAAAGTCTTTATCACCAAAACTTATGATACCGTCAATATTTCTCCACCATTATAGTTTTTACTCATACGCTGTTTTCTTTTCTATGCTATTTTCATTTTCCATCATTCATGTATGACTATATCGGACTTAAACACGAAAATGGTTTAGTTGCGCATTTTGAATGATTGATCAAAGCTTGAAACTTAAAAGTCAAGTTTTAAGAGAAATACAGAGATAAGACTTCATTTTCATGTAAACAAAGCTCGAGTCTGATGTTTGTTTACAAAAAATGTAATGTATGGAATACCATTTCTTTGACAAAATGACTCGTGGAAAACAAGGTAAACTGATTCAATGTGTTCGTAAATAATATCATAAACAGAAGAAAGCAACATTTGATTGAAACTTTTACCAATAAAACACATATGTAAACAATGCAATGACAAGACTCGAGCTTTGTTTACAAAACAAAGAATTTCAGATTATGTATCTTGATTATAACTCAATATTTGACTTTCAAGTTTTGACAAAGCATTAAAAATACGTAAATCAATATTAACAATCAAAAATGGAAAAATGAAATTTGAAAGTTTGAGCTCAAATCATGTCCAAGTCCCTTTTAAATTTCATTTTTTGGGGAATGAAACTAAATATGTTCAATTGTTAAGGTCGTCATGCAAGCAGCATGCAATGATTTGTATTATAATTATTTTATCGAGATGATTCTGTATGAATAACTCATTTGTCTGTAAAGACGTGGATCTGCTGTAAAAGTAAACACCATTAATTCTTGTTTATCATTCTAGAGTTTGAAAAAATTGGGGTTTACAGCACGTATTTTTTGTAAAATGTATGTGCCAAGCGGATTTGACAAAAAGGAATTGACAGTTATTAAGTGTATTTTAAAGAAATCTTAGTTCCAATGACGTGTATTAATGTGTAATTATTACATTTGATGAAAATCTGAATTGTTTCAATAAATGATCATATTTTCCCCCTTGTTTGCTTAAAAGTTGCACACGAAGACATTCTGTACTTTGCTATGCATAAATTTTGATATTTAAGCATGTAACAGTCACAGCAAAAATGAAAAAGAATTATATACGAAATGTATTTGTATCAATCAGTAACTTAACATCAATAAATATTATTAATGCCAATAAGCAAAAAAAAAATAAATAAATAAATATATCTCATTCTCACCATTCATTAATAAGAAATACACTAATAGCCCGACTCCGAACCCGATGATTAAAGCCAGGAGTAACAGAAGAATCACAGTACATATCCTCCGGCGCCTCTTTCTTTCTATCTCTCTCTGTTTCTTTTTGTCCAATTCATTTATAGAACTTGGCGGGGAATTTTTCGTGGAAATAATTCCTATATTGTCAGCGTAATGCACTTTGTGCGATTGTCCGTTGTGTAGATGGTTAGAATTATGTCCGTTTCCGGTCACTATGTATTTTTTGCCAACGTTTGTATACTCTGTCTGTCTGGATTTGTCCGCCACATGATGCCGAGACACATTGTTATACACTGATGTATTACTGCTTCTGTCGTTGTTGAAATGAATTACCCCATTCTGTAAAAAAAAAATAAGAGCAATGTTTGTGTACAATCTTCAAAATTAGTCAATAAAAGTTGCAGAATAGAGAGTCTAGCATGTTATTATTTTTTTTTACAGAATAAAATCAAGTTTTGATATTGGCTGATGTTTAATTTTTTTTCTTCCATTACATTACCGTACCTTTAGGTTAAAATAATTGCAGTTGAATTGTAAAAAAAAAAACAACAAAGAATGAAAAGTAAAATTTTTTAACCAAATGACATTTAAGATTTTCTTTTTTGGGGCAAGTATATATTGAGCAGGTTTCTTTTCTGTAACATAGTTTAATTCAAATGATAGTTGGTATCGACAGTCTATCCATACGTGAACGTTATATCACATATGTCAAGTTTTTCTTCAATAGTCACGATATTAAAAGCGGGTTTGAACATTATCAGTTTATCTTTAAGATTGCTGGGTGGACAACAAATGAACCATCAGACCTGCTTTAAACTTTTGAACATGATATGTTTGGTCACGAACTATTATTAAGTAATGAGAAAATCCAAAACATTTTGGCTTTAAAATTAGATCATTTTCCTAAATCATTATACAGATTACCTCTAAAAAGGTAAAAATAGCCTAAAAATGGCCACACTGTACAATATATCATAACATTTCGATACAAATATTAGAATTAAGTCATGTAAACGTTTATAATACCTTTGCTATGCATCCTTTGTTTACTTAGGCTATTTCTTGACCCTTTATCGATTTTTTAATAATGGAGGAATTTGATTTTTGAAAATCTCGAAATTTATATACAAATAATGATTTTGTTTAACTTTCTAACCAAAAGAATTTTTTGTATTTACATTGTATTTACCCACATAACTTTGAATGTTAACTTTTATGTTCACCCAAATAACTCTTAAAAGGTCATAATAGACAAAACAGTCACGATATTTTGCGTATTTGTTTGACAGACGAACGGTGTTTATTTTGATCGATGACGCTCAACAGCTTGGTAAAAACAAATCTATATCTCATCTATACTCTGCCTTATTCACACATTAGAATCAAGTCAAAACAAATCATTTTATCTCAATCTAGGAATTTCTCTAAATGGTCAACTTTCTATCGTCATAACTTATGCATATTAAATGTTGGCGATGGGCTTTAGGGAATAGAGAATCACATCGTTCAACAATTTATGCTAAATATTTTCTCCTGACGTCCTAAACTTCTATATGTAAACGGTAACGCATTTGATAAAGTAATGGAAATTTAATGTGTCAGGAACTGCCTCAAAGGGACCCGATATTGAACACAAATGGACTTGACATTAATCTGATGGGCCCTCAAAATCAGATAACTCCTTGGCTGGACAAAGGAGCGGTGTTCGCCATGAATGCAATGGATTTTTTTTTAACCATCCATAGACCGTTCTCTTTTCCCAATGTATTTTGTACTTTAAGCCCTTTATCTGTCTTTTTCAACTGTACACTCCCCTTTTGGTAACAAAATCAACTTTATATTGCTGCAAAAGGAAGCTGAATTGCGTGTATGTTTGTTTTGTTTCCGATTCACTGAATTCATTTAAGAAACTGGTTTTGGATAAAGAAAAAGTCTTTCATCCAAGTAGCAAGCCATAACGCAATTCGCCCAAAGCAATAGATCCAAAACATTACGTCATTGAATTAGAACATCCTAACGGTTATACAGTTTCTTGACTTTTACTTACTAGTCCATGCATTATCCGAGAAGATTTTCAGTGTCCATTCATTGAATTTATGATACTCAAAATAATACTTATGAATACGAGACGAATTACAAAATTATTTTTTTTTCTCAGTGACTGTTGTTTCTTATCACTTGGCATCGATCTCATCTTTTAGTTTTTTTTGCCTTTTGGAGATTTTTATACCTTTGAACTTTGCTACAAGAATCATGTTAAAATCAACCAAAGACGACCAAATGACTGAAATGACAAATCTTTTCAATGCAATATGATTCAATTTTACTTTGTGACCGTTGTCACTACTATATTTTCTACGTTTTGCTTTTTTAAACTTTTAGCATACATGTAGATTATTCTCTTGAGCAAAAGCCCACTATTACCTAGCATCTTAAGGAATGGACACTGTATGGCATCAACCTTGTACTATATGTTCTTCTTTATAAAACTTTTTTTAAGGCGAACCTTCTATATATTTCCTAGCAACATCGACCATGTATGGACACAGTACTTGACTGCGATTATTGCCTCTACTATTTGGCTTCAACCAAATCTTCTATGTTCTGCCTTATGAAAACTTTAGTACGACTTATTCTGACCCAGTGTACCAATTAAACCATTCCTTAGCATATTCAGGCATGGCCTCTGTAATCAGTTTCCGTTGTTTTTCCTATTTGGCATCAACGTTGTACTAAACATTTTACCATGTGTGTCAAAATTCTACTGAGCCAACCTTCGATTCTAAATATTCCCTAACAACATCAGGTAAGGACACAGCTTGGTTATTGTGATACCAGGGTATCTTATACATGTATTTGGAATCAACCTTTTCTTCAACGTTTTACCCTTTGAAACTTTTAGTATGGTTTATTTATGTTTCCAAAATCGAATGCCAGATCCACTATTCACAAGCAATAACCTCATATATAAGCCATGTTTTACAAGTCCCATTAGTCACTAGAATTCTCCGTTACATAAGTATCAAGCCTGAGGAGCCACACTCACCGGGTCCTCATCTTCCTGCGCGCCCTCACTTGAGGACCGGTCCGCCTCCTCACCGCTGGACTGTCTGACGATCACCTGCTCCTCTGCCATTCGACTGATCCAGTCCGGCTCTCCCTCCATTCTTAGGCCGCCATTTTGTCTGTCATCTGAAAATATTCAAAGAATCCTAGTCACAATCCTGTTTTCTGATTTTCATCTGAAAGATTCCAATGAATTCTAATTACTCACTTAACCTGGTTTTTCTTTGTATTGTGTTTGAACCAGTCCACTAACCGAATTGAAATATTATTCAACATATTATTCAATAAAGGAAAATGGTAAGAGAGAGAGAGAGAGAGAGAGAGAGAGAGAGAGAGAGAGAGAGAGAGAGAGAGAGAGAGAGATGTTTAGTTGTGTAATAAATTAGAATGAGAGAGAAGAAACATTGGTTCATATTTGACAATGGAAGAATAGCCTTTCCGACAACTTGATCAACAAGTGTGACACGTTGTCTGTGGTTGTTGAAGCACTTACTCCATGGAACAGTTAAGATTTTCGTCTTCTTTTCCATTCAGCAACATGGATAAACGATCTACAAGCGAGAGGATCAAGCAAGCTTAACGCAATTATATGCACTGTGGTTTCAGTCTAGAAACAACTTTCACGAAAAACAAGTGAAAACTTCAATTGTAATGTGCATTGTATTCATTGGTATTAATTATATTGGCTTCAATTTGTTGTAAGTGTCTCATGTAAAACTGTGTACTGAGTACTATCATTTTAATGGCAATCTTGATATCATAACATTCTCTCGTTTTCCAAAATTATAATGTCGGTTTTACGACATAAATCTTAATAAATTTATAAATATGTATATTTTATGAACTTTAGAAATCTTGAAAGTACAATGTAGCTTAGGGATGAAACACAAACAAAAGACGATCTTCTAAACTTGAAACAATTGACCCTAACTGTGTGCTTTAGGAAAGGAATAAATTACGAACATTAAATTCAGATATCTTGTTTGTGGATCTCGAATTTTTTTTATTTTTGTATTTATTTTGGCCGACAGAAAACAAAAGGACGGATTTCAGAAGACGGACTTGTAACATATAACCCCCAGCACTGAATCCAGGGCCCGTTATACAGACATCGACGGCTCGGGACAAATATGACATGTGTTTGTTTTCAAATATAAGTGATGCGTATAAAAACTATATTTATGACAACTTATTTCAACATTGTTAATTTTTACTAGACTAATGAGTGATATGAAATTTGAATTACGAAATTTTTTTACGACATGACGAAGTTTTTTTTCCGGTGAACGAATATCTTGACAAATTAAGAAATTTTTTACTTGTGCAAAAAGCTAAAAAAGGAATTTTCCAAAATAAATGAATAAAATAAGAAAGCTTTGTTCAAAGCAAAATCAGAGTTTTGAAGATGTCAAAAATATCCGTCCGTACGCCAGCTTATTCAGGAAGACATTCCCTTGAGAATTGTGGGATATGCAGTAAATGACAACCTTCATGTCTACAACAATAGTTTCCTCTTTTCTGCAAACAGCGGCGTTATATAACGGCTGTAATTGGATGATTTATTTGTCCAGTTTGATACAGCTGACATTTGTTATGTCACCAAATGTCATCAACTATTTCATCTCTTCTCCTAATAAAAAGGGTCTTGATTCTTATACAATCGTGTATGTATGTAATTGTTATCAAAAGTAAAGTAAAGGTTTATTATTTTCGGGGTTTTTTTTCATAATCGTTGGTAGGCTTAAACTTAACCCCCCCCCCCCCCACCCACCCACACACTCACACACACACTTAACCAACCAAAGAAAAAATTAGTAAAGAGGAAACATAAGGTCACGACTACAGTCATTCATTCTTAATAGATTTCATTGAAAACAATCTTTAATTTGATAAGTTTTCTTGCGATTGTTTATGTAGTTTTCATAATAGTTTCAAACTCAACAATATTGTAATTCTATCGTAGTGTCAACTGCAAAATACTCTTCACGAGAATTCAACGTGATTTTTTTTAACTAAAGGAGATCTAAAAACTATATAGGAATATTTACAAAAGTTGCATTATTAGAGCAAATAAGCGTAACTATATGGATTGTATTTACTTTAACTGTATAAATAACTTTTTACAAAACAGAGTGAGAATTTCGCCTCATGGTCAAAATTTGAAGCCTTTCATTTTTATATCTCTAAAGTTATTTGCTGTAAATGCAGTGAACGAGTTCATATAAAAATGAATTTTAAATATATTTAATTAAACATCAGTGTGGCAAAAATTGATAGAAAAAAAAATAAAACGAAAATATTGATAACTGCAAAATTAACAAAAATCAAACGAAGTGGTGTTTGACAAACGATATTTTTTTCCGAAGCATGCAGTTTGGCGAGCAGCAAATTATCAATTAGTTTGCCATAAACTGACCGGCAATATCGTTAAACATGCCATAGAACGGCAATAAAGCACAGGTCAGAAGCTTAGCCCGACTGGGTAAATCAATCCCTCTCGTCGGTCGGCCATAAACATGTCAGAAAGGCCCGTAACTGGTAGAGCACAAAGGGGAGACAACCTGTGAACACATTATGAACCTGGGAACAACGTGCTACATTGTCAGATACTGGCCCGGTCAGCTGCCATGGAACCAGCCGTATAATACGACGTAACCCAGTAAATTCCGGAAAAGTCAGCCACTTTTTTTATTGTCATACGATTAGTATTCCGGAAGATGACAAGCCAGGGTTTTTTTTTACCCGGGATGTTGGGGAAAAAAGGAAGGGGGGGGGGGTTCCATAATAGTTTTATTAGAATTCTCGACATTACTCTCTTAACTATACTCAAAAGTAATAGTTTGAAATGGGTCTTTAAACGCTTTCCATCCTCATCAATGAGATATAAAATGTCGGACATGTGCTGTTAGGATTTCATGAAATTAAGTTTAGTGCATAGAAAAAGTTAATGAAGAATACTGCATGAAAAAAATCCACGTATTATTTTCTATACGATAGTATATCGAACATTTTTAGAAAAATCATTGCCTATCTTAACTATTTTTTAAAAATACATTTTATCCTATATATGCAGTTTAATGTGTTCTATTAAATTTACCGGTTATTTCACTTTAAAAAAAAAATATCATTTTAATGCAAGTTCAGTTAAATATTTACTAATCCCCGAGTTGTAACGAAATACGTTAACTAATTATGTAGAACTAGCTACATTTTATCTAATTTGGTTTTTGTTCAAAGAAAATTGATAGAAATTATATTGTTCACTTCATACAGTATTTGTGGTTTCTATTAAAACATGGGTGAAAATGAAAACAAATCGTGCACACAGCATTTATATCTTAAAGAATGCCAACACTTTCGAAAAAGCTTTATAAAAGATAGGTGTAACACAACTACTAAAAAAAAGTACAACGCACTGCGCAAAATCTTCATCAGTATCCAAAGTCTTCTTGAAAACTTACTAATCAAAATTAATTGAATTAGTTCACTTTTTCAATTTTTGTTCTCAAAATGAGTAATATTCCATGGTCAACTAAAACTTTTTTTAAATGATATAATTCCTGAAGAAGTGAAAATCCAAAATGCTACTTACCGCAAAGTAAAATTCTTGTCCGACACACCAGCGAAAAATAAGGGGGAGAGTTAGAGAGAGGTCTAAACTTTCGTATCTCGCAGTATCATCGGAGCCCCCAGCGAAACTAATTGTATCTTGTCATTCTAGTCCAGGAAAAAAAATCACGTGACAGTCACTACAAACGACAGGGGCTATCTGAAAAATCTGTGTTCGAAAAAAAAAAACCGCGCCAGAATTTTACTGGAATGTATCCATGAGGCACAAGTCTCGTCTTTTGTTTTGAGAGTATCTTAAGTGCCACAGTTATTTACTAATTGTATTAGTTTAAGAGTGTTTCAATCAGATTAAATGTGCGCGAGGTCCAAAGAACGGCGATGAATTCTCACACCTGGGGACACCTATACAGTAGCTGTCAGGGCGTCAGAGTCACACCGAGGACTGTCCGACCAACCCGACTTATACTAATTAACTCTAATTCCTGACCCTTATACTACTTTGGTTTTTTTTTTCTTCATTAGAGTGGATGCCATTGGATATCTTAAACAAACATTCATTTCAATCCAAAAAGTAAAATCAAAATAATAATACCAATAACAAAATTAAAATAATCTTTGAACTTGAATTAAGTTTTAAAACTAATTAGATGTGGATTTTTTAGTGTTTGTATGATCATTATTTCTGAAAAACGAAGAAAACCTTAAAGCTTTTTACGTAGTTTGATAAAAAAAAAAATTTAAAAAAGTTCATACTTGTAATTTTGTGCCAAGAAAAAAGATCGAAAGACCTGTTTTGAGCGCTAAAATTATAAAGTTGAAAAATTGTAAATCAAAATGAATTGCTTAATTATTTATTGTTATATTTAGCGATTTTTTTTAATAATATCTATATTTCAAAAAGAAGAAAAAACGGAAGGAAATGTATTTATTCATATAAATGAAACTTAAAGTCACGACAAACGGGGAATGTTGTGTGATGTGTCGTCATTTTACACAGGAATTCTTTTTATTTAATCCAATAAAATGTATTACTCATCAGAACTCTACAAATTAGCTTGCAACCAAACAACAGAAGGTGTCAGACTTGGTTTTAGATTGAGGTGAAAACGACAAACAAACTCCTTAATGTGACCAAATCCTTTCTAGATGGCCACCAGTCTCCAGGCTATTCCGATCAGTAACGTTACGTTGTGCGGCCTTTCGGTTTTTCAAAGAAAATTCAGATGACTCTATGAAGAAAAAACAACGCCCCTGATTTTAACCAACTCTCTGTATGTGTCACCCACCCACAGAATTCCGGCAAATCGGCAGGGTAGACACTGTATTGGTTAAGTGGAGTGGCAACTAGATAACGAATCTATAGACTTTGTATCAGGGCAAGCATCTCCCGTATAAATTCCATTATGACCTACCCTAAGGGTCAAAGCAGCGTTGTGAAACGTTAGAATTTGCCGAAGCTCATCAATAACTGACCATCAACCCGAAACGGCATTCAATCAATTGCAATATATCTATAATGGTTTCTAACTCCTTAATCTATATACGGTTTTATTCGTACATTGCTTGAACACTTCACTAGTAGTACATATATGTATGTAAGTAATACCGAAAGGGGGTGATTTGATTTAAACTTTGATTGAGTTGTCAAGGAACAAAATTAACAGGAATTTTTATGACTCTTTTACGCTCACAATTCAATACATAAATTGAGACAAGAGATTTACAGATATCGAAAATAACATGTTAATTAATGGAGCATACACACATCACGTGATTTAGAAAAAAGATAAAGTACCCAATGAATTAATTGAACATATCTATAAGGCATTGTAGATTACATATCACTTGCTTAAAACGTTTGATATTTGAATGAAGAATAATTATTAGATTTTTCGTACTACGGTTATTTAGAGATTGGAAAGGGGTGTCCTTTTTCGGTCAACCCATGTGTCACACAGTTATGGGCATGTTATTGTAGATTTTTTTATTCATTAATATATATGGGTTATGCATTCGTATGCAAAGTACCTTTCTCTTGTCACATCATGTCTTAAGCACTGATTGCACATAATAACTAGATTGAACATTTCCCTAATAAAGCTTTGTCAGAAGTTGTAAACAAGTTGTAAACAAGCATCGTTGTTGTAAACACGTTTTGCTCTACATTCCGTAAACAACAGAAAATGACAAGTCGGAAATGACCAAGTGCGACAACTCAAATAATCTGAACTGTTAGTATGAGGCTTTTACCTAATTTAGTGGTTTCCTCCCTTTAACATTATAAAAAAAAGTCATGCATAATAGTTTGACAGTTTTTGTATGTTCCAAGAAGCAAAATTTGGTTTTGTAAAGTATTCTATTTTAATTTCATATTTAAAATCAACAGTTATGAAAACTTTGCTAACGCAGAGAAACTTTTCAGACATTATGCTTTTATTAAAACGATCAAATTACTGCCATTTTTAAAGATATATATTTACATTATCCAGTGTCTTTGTCTGTGATAACACTACGTATCTATTTTGTAATATATAACTCATAATACAAATGACGCCAAATCGAGGCGCCAGCAGGGTTTGTTTATTTATATTTCAATATTTAATCGTACGATGGCGTAAAATTATATAAATATAAGTAATAAGGAATCATTCTTTGAATATTATGAGGTGATAATTTCGCTAGGGGCGTGATCAAATCTATCATAAAGCCCTTCGGGCTTTATTGGATTTGATCACGCCCCGACCAAAATTATCACCTCATAATACTCAAAGAATGATTCCTTATTCCTTATATATATCAGCAAGATTAAACGGCAAACATTTTGTTGAATACATGCGAGTCCTCAACATTTCTGTAGTAATCTAACATAAAAATTGTTTATAACTAACGTTAATGACCATTCATCGATATAATTCAATAGACGTCTACATGTAATTGGTATACACGACCAAATAAGAGAGATATTATTCCTTTTTTGACAATAGTATTTTAGATTATAGCGAATCAAAATTTGATTTCTTCTTTCTCGATTCTCAGTAATCTACACTTTTGCAGGCACGTAGCATCAGGGGGGGGGGGGGGGGCCTGGCCCCCCACTTTTTCTCACAGCAACAAATTTTTTAAAATTGACATATAAAAAATTAAATTATATGGAGTTGCCCCCCCCCCCACTTTTTTGGGAGGATGTAAAAAATTGATATGAAAATAAGGAAATGAGTGGAGTTATATACTACGCTAGCCCCCCCGCCCGGATTAGGATTTTTAAGATTTTGGAAAAGGTTAAAATTCCTTCTTTTTTTTTTTTACTTTTTATTTATTCTTTTTAATTGTTTTTTGCTTGTCAAAATTTTTTGGATGAGTCTGCCCCCCCCCCCCCCACTTTCAAAAACGATGCTACGTGACTGTTTTGTAACAGACAATGAAATAAAAGAATATGTATTGATTGAAAACAATTAATTAAGAAATATTTGTATCTATCTATGATTAATTTGAAAACAGCACACTGAAGAAATCATTAGTTTGTCAACGCAAAATCTTTATTTTCCCAGCACTCCCCCGAAGAATTAACCGTCTGCAAGTCCGGCATTTCAGCTAGTCTCGCTTTTCCCAGACTCTCGCTCTCGCGAGTTGACTCGTGTGCCCTCGAGGCTTGACTCATGCGAGTCAAGTCTTGAGATCGAGAGTCTGGGGAAAGCGAATTTGAACTCGAACCAGAGACACTAGAAAAAACATCTCCTTCCTATGCGAGACTATCGAATTAATGATCCAGCTCCACTTGATGCGGGTCTAAATCGAACCAATGTACAAAATGGTGCGGCTCTACAGAAATAATGACTTGGAGATTGATGCAAGTCTCACGAAGCGTTGACTATAAATACGGCTCCATTTAATACAGGTCAGCACAAAATTAGGTTTCTTTTTGCCGGGCTGGTCAATCCAAAATTAGCTTCTTCTTCTTCTTCTTCTTCTTCTTCTTCTTCTTCTTCTTCTTCTTCTGCATGTTCTAATCAACCATTCGGGATATAAGCTGGTCTAGTAAACAAGTGACAAGAATTTAAACTTCATCTACAGTATATCACCACAACTTGTTGGATTATTCTTGAAATTATCATGATAATATCAATAATAAGTATAAAAACCTTCATGGTAATCGTGCGTAAATATATTGGGGTTTATTGGTACAAACTAATTCAAAATATGTACAGCATGCACATAATTAGAAACAAACGGAATATGTCTTAATCGTCCTAGCTCCCACTTCCGTAAATTGACTTGGTTGGAGGCTAGTATATATAATAGCTTTGGTTTTAATGAGTAGGCATGACACTGTCATTGTGTACATTCCGTGCACTTACATTAAGTTATTACTTAAGAGGAATTATGCAACACGCACATCTACCCTGGTAATAGGTTTCACGCAAATGCAGGAGACTTTTCACACAGGTAAGTTTTTCTTGGAAAATACTCGTAATACTTCGCTTGAGGTGTACATGTACATTAGCTATCTGCAACTGCGGCATATGGTATGTGATTTGATGAAACGTTACAAAAGATGTTTTTTATCTTAGAATGGTGAAGCTTTTATTTGGTTTCATAGAATCCATTCTTTTAATTGATGATAATGGAAATCTAAATACATGCATATTTTTTGAATAATTGAAAACGAAAAGGCTACTAACACACAGTTCGAAAATGACCCCGAAAGGTTGTCCAAATGCAATAGAAAATGCCCTCGCCCTTTTTCACCTTAAAACCTTCAGTTGCATTTATCATTTTATGAATGCAATCTGCAGTTTACGCAATCACAAGAGCAATTACAGGAAGGAAACAAAATTTGAACTATTCTAGTGATCAATGTATAGTGACAGCACTCCATGAATATGCCAACAGAGAATTGCAGGTCACGGCACCGTGTTAACCGATAAACGTTGTTTATTGCATTGAATGTACATGTACACCCACATAATTTCTAGTTTCTAGTTTATTGAATGTGACCTCATAGCTTAAAATCAATGTATAGGAGTGCATGTGTATAAATATTGAGCTTGAATATTGCAAGCGACCTATTTCAATTTATTTTAAATCAATACTTCCTCATCTTACGTTAAATTGATTCATATAATTTGTTTACTTTGTCTATACTCTATACAATCATATACATGTTTGGGTACTGATTTAACTATAAAAAAAAGTTTAAAACCAATTCAAAATTAAGCCCTGTATAAGAAATAATTTCATAAACACCGAACACAGAATGTAAAAGGTACAATACATTGGTTGTATAATAGCAGATGATTATGCAATGAAGTAACAGTCTTTATATATGTCACATTAAAAGTTTAAAATCGAAGATTTCTAAACTTATCTATAGATAAGTTTAGAAATCTTCGATTTTAAACTTTTAATGTAACATATATACAAGCATCCACAGCAGATGTGTTTTTAACAATTTAAAAAACAGATGTTATAAAATAAACAAATAAAATCACATTTTAACGTCGTTTAGACAACTGACTAAAAAAATAGCTTCCAGGGCCTAAACATGTGATCAGCTTAGATAATTACGACATTCATTCATTTTTTGCTGATGTCATTAGTTACAATGAAATCTCACCTCGAGCCAGACGATGCATTAACCCTGTATACATGTTTGAATCTGTTTTTTATTTGCACTGATTACACTGAAAAAGTGAGCATACACAATTTACTTTTTTTCTGTAGCAAGTTTTCCAAAAGAATTCTGAATAGTCTATGCAAGTACCATACTGTAAGATTTTGGCACTTCGTCATTTGAAAATATCTTTTAAAACTATTCTTAATGAAAAGCAAACGACAATCTACCCCCCCCCCCCAAAAAAAAAAATCAATACTCATCTGTAAAATAGAACCAAGACTGGTTGTTTGTTTGCTGTACAGTTTTTTTTTCATCTTCATCAGTTCATAGTTGAAAATTATTCCAAAAATACATGCATGATGTGCCAACTGTTTTGTGTACTGTGTTTGAACTTCATATGTAATCTATTAATGTGGATTATTAATTCTTGGCTTCATTAATAAGTTATTTGTATGTTCACCTGAATATGAAATGGTCACGCTTCTATTAATGAGTATTTAAAGAAAACTAAATAAAAAAT
The DNA here is from genome assembly GCF_963853765.1 of Magallana gigas. Lineage (NCBI taxonomy): Eukaryota > Metazoa > Mollusca > Bivalvia > Ostreida > Ostreidae > Magallana > Magallana gigas. Next base: position 13,786,615 of record NC_088860.1, on the reverse strand, counting down.
AGGAAAGAAAAAAAAATCAACGTTTTAATATTTATAAATATTTATAATATTTCGGGATATAAATGAGCAACATTGACTTGAATCAGTATTTGATTACTATTATCAGATCTATTATCCAACAAGGTAAGTGACTGGCACCGAATGCATAAAAATTACTCATAGAGTTTAAGAAAGATATGTACTTTATACATAACCATTGTCACCATCAAAACCTACACAAAATAATAGGCCGAGAGTGCAATCGTTACGGTATAGTAACTTTTGATGAATTATATTAATCAAAATGCGTGATTAACAAAAGGTCAAAAAACCTCAGAATAAAGTTGAAATATTCTAGAACGTGTCGTGATCAGGTGGGAGGATCCCAGATTTGTCAGGGCGCGTCACGTGACTGCGCTACCCCCGCGGCTCGCCAAGATCTTGATCAAACAAAGTACAGCAACCGAGAACTTTAAAACATCTAAACTGCTCCGCCCGTCTATGGACAGAGAGGAATAATCTATCTTTCTTACCGTTTACCTGTGTATTTACACACGAAGTCTGCTAAAGACTCATGTCCTTATTAAGATAAAAATAGATTTAAACCTTAAAATTTTCTTTTAGAGAGAGGGAGAGAAAACAATTTGGTTCCGGTCTGTGACGTCACGCTATCTCTGTACATACCGGATAAACTACTTCATATATAACCAGGACTGAGAAGTGAGGATTGTTTAGTATCTGGCAGTGGTATTTTACAGTGGAGTACTAACTGTTGGTCGTTTTCAGTTGTTATGTGAGGTTCAACAGCTTCTGAAATTGTGCGCGGTTTTCCTTGAGGTCAGAGTTTTTATAGACTTAGTATGGAATGCGTGCCGTCAAGTTATTAATCCTTCGTCTGAATATGGCCCTATGACATAAGGCAACTGAGAGCAGCCTGTTGTCTTTCTATACTCGATTCCTCAGGAAATTAGACAATGACCTTCAACACAGGGTAACTATTCACAGTCGTCACAATTTTCAATTTTTTTTATTTTAATATATTCAAGGCTCTTTTTTAAGTTCACATTTTAAAGAATCGAAGGACTGAAGACACCCGCACTGATAATTGTGCTTGGAAAGGGAGAACATGGGGTGTCTTGTTTGTTTGGGTTGTGTAACGTTTTGATAACATCCTTATCTCTTTTATTTGCTAGGTTCGATCCCTATCAAGTCTTTGAGGTAAGTGTGTGCAATAAAATGGCTGGATTGATACAGTCCTCTCTCATATGATTTACATGTACTACACATGCTTGACCTATGTAACTACACACATATGTATATTTCGTCCAGTACTTGAGCAATAGACAACAAATTCTTGTACAAACAGCATGTTTATTATTCATATCCTCATTTTTTATAATTTTCACAATTGACAAGTCGCTCGCCAAGTGGTTCACACTGAGAATACAAGTAGACGGAGATCCAGGCTCTTTACAATTTACACATAAATCGTTTACTCACTCAGATTTGTTGCTGTTGTTTTTAATGATATTGCTGGAAGTATACTTTAAAATTGAGCAAGAAAAAGTTACAGATGAAGCATAGACTATGCAAATGAGGCATAGATTTGAAGCATTATACTGTTCACAGCGATGATTCCATTATATTACGTTCAGATGGTATCTCAGTCCAGCCTTCTTAAGGACCGGGCATTTTTCTGAGTTTATTTTTTATTCAGTACAAGGGAAATGCGAATTCTAATTGACATATGCTTCACCCTACGTTCTATAATTGATATAATGAGTTGGATATTCTATTTATGAAGTATCGTGTCTTCCAACATTGATTTCTCTCAAGGGCCCTTAAACTTAAGAATAAGTCCCCTACATAATAATGTCTGTAGCGTATCTACATTATATTAAGAAAGACCATATAAAATTATACAATAGTACATATATAGATATACTACAGTGTATAATATTGAATCACTTGCACTGACCACAACTACTGAGGGTAGGGGTGAAGGAGGGGTGGGGTCAATAAAGCGAGAGAAAGGTCAATGACTCTTTCGTCTTATCTGTGCAAGTGCAATAGTTTCAACGCGCTTTGTGACACAATCAATATCAAACAAAGAGACAAATGATGAATTCTCTCTTTCTGAATTCCCTGTAGGTGGAACACAGATCGTGTAAGATTCTGAATGTGAAGGTCGTCAGGGGCAGAAACATCACGAAGGGATGGATGGATTACGGTAAGCGACATATGCTTCTTACAATAGATATTGAACGACAATTGATATGTTTTAGAATAGATATCATCCCATATACATACCAATTATAACATCAAGTCCAAATATTTTTTTTAATGCTGCACCAGTTACTGGTTTTCGATTAACTAATTGTTTAAAAAAAGCACCCACAAACATTTACTGGCAATACACCTGTCATGCGACCATTGTTTTGAATATCGATCAATATAACCGATTGTGTGTGATAAACAAAGGCGGACATCCTTAGTCTTGTTACATTTGTACACAAGTGGATCGCACTCATCATAATCTATACAAATCACCAGACGCTAGACTCGCATTGTTCAGATATAGCATTTACTTAAAGAAAATCACTTGAGACACTTCAAAATTAAATTACCCCCCCCCCTCCATCCTTTACTCGCGTATTTATTTCAGTCAGCCACCTTTTCTTAGATTCCTTGTTTTCACAAACAAAAGAAGGTGTGTAGGTGTGTTTTCACCAACAATAACTGAGCATGACGGAAAACATAAAATCATAATATCATTTGCGCCATTTTCTTCTCAACTGAGGCGCCTCATTGAACTGAACTGTTATATTTTTTTGACAATTCATGCGTTGAAAAGTTCGCACGGAATTACAAGTACAAAAAAGCCGAAAGCTGGCTTTTATGGCCACGATCTTGGTTTCTTCAGAAATTAATTCATGTCACTTAACTTTAATGATATTTAACGTTTTATGTATGATATGATAAAATCTCTCTCTCTCTCTCTCTCTCTCTCTCTCTCTCTCTCTCTCTCTCTCTCTCTCTCTCTCTCTCTCTCGCGTCCACACTTCCTTTCAGATATTGAGTGGTATCATAAAAATTTGTTTATCTCCGGTGTTAATTCTTTTGAGATTAATCTCTCTCTCTCTCTCTCTCTCTCTCTCTCTCTCTCTCTCTCTCTCTCTCTCTCTCTCTGTCTGTATGTGTTACGCAACAATGTCAATCTAATATGTGCATGTAGCCACAATCTGAGCTTTTTCTTTCCGTTTTAGTGAAGTGTTTTTAGTTTCCTCTATTTCAAGGTGTCAACAATATCGAGTTTAAGTATGCATTATGTTAAGACACGACACTGAGAAAATGTAGTCTAAATAAGGTCACTGCTTTTCTAACATCTGAACAGTTTTCGACTCCCGGGCTTGCAAAAAATTCTTCACGTGTTGAAATACACTTCTATAGTTTCATCACATATAATCATTTTGTATTTACGTTTTGTTTTGTTTTGGGTTTTTATTGGGGGGGGGGGGGGTTTAAAGTGTTCAACAAGACAAAAACTTGAATTTAAAAGCTTTGTTGCAATTTTTACTTACCGTGTGACACTCTCTTGATGAACAATTGCGAAATATGTTTCCAGTAAATTACGTTTAGATGAATTTATTTCTACATATGTACATGTAGTAAGTTAGATACAAGAAATTGTCCAGAAAGGGTCACGGTTCCCGGAACACTAAGCTTTGACCATAAAAGTAATTGAACAGGAACCTTTGATGTATCTGTATAACACACATTCTGCACCTGAAAATCAATTCAGTTCAATTTCGTGATGATGGTCTTGCCCTTATTGACCGCTGACCAAAACCTTTCACGCTTATACACTGAATAAACTTTGTTCATCGCACATTTCAAACCCCCTCCATATGATTTCCTCTGACTTTGTTAAAAACCTTTGGAGCAAGTGACGTTTTATGTTTCGTTAATGTTGTTTGTTACAGTGGACACCCCAGACCCGTACCTCATTCTCCGGATAAAAACGGCCCCAGAAGGCCGCAGACGAACAAAAACCAAGGACAACGAGGTCAACCCAGTCTGGAACGAGGAGTTTACGTTTTTCTTGGATGGTGCAGTCGACAACAAATTACGTATGTTTACAAATCCACGACAAATTGTTTCTATCATTTGTTCTCCTCTAGATGTAAAGAATTGCCGTCTTTTCTGTTTGCATGGAGTTTTTAGTTTGAAAGGGTGGGGTATTTACGGCGATTGCATTGTAAATGTGATGTGAAACCATCGCCGAACAGTCTTTTATCTATATGTGTATCTACAATTCACCAAGTCAGGGGGAAAAGAAGGAAAAAACTCTGTCGTTTTGCAAAATAGGTCATGTTTGTGTAGTTTACATTGGAGCATGAATGATCTATTGTAGCATGCATTGTGTATGTATTATGATGCTAATGTTAGTAGTGCAGTAATAAGATGTACATGCAATGGACTCATTAACAAATCTTGGTTTAAGATTTCTCATTGAGAAACCATCTACGTGCCTCTAAGACTATCCATTAACAAAAAGGCACTCGGAGGTAATGCTGAGTAGTCTGTATCATCCAGGCGTTTGTGTTCACCTCCGCAAAATACTTACAAACGTCTGGATGATGCAGACCAGTAAAAGTAACTAAGGGGAGGTAATATAATTGACCCAAGAGCCGATGGGTTTGACCCATTCGCACGGACAGGAGATACTTACATCCACTGAGTATTTCTCCTACTAAAGCTATTGTTGTTAATAGTATGATATAATTGAATTTTAAAAAAAAAACCAGATACCTTATAACCCCGTCAGGAATGGTCTAATGGTTTTCTGGTAATGATTTGTAATTTTCATCAACATATTAAACATGAATAATTATAAAGAAAGCTGAAAATTTAAACACAGAAATGCATTTTTATTGGTTAATAACTTTTAAAGAGATATGTTGTAAGTAAACGGCTCAGATCACTGCAGTCCAAAAAAATAAAATAAAATTGCACACGTATATTATTAACACTGACACTGGTAACTCAGAGTTTGTTCAGGAAGTGTTTCTTTTGAATTCGTGCACCTTATTATTGCCACATGGGCCACGCCCGTTTTAACATTAATTTCAATGTTTTTATGGTTACATTGAAATTAATTTTCAAACGGGCTTGGTCCCTGTGATTATTGCTCCCAAATCCTCTGTGTCCTTGTATTTGCTGTATTTAGTTACAATGTATGTCTATTATAGGGTTTAAGCACCGTGGGACGATCTTTTCTCTTTGTTAACGTTACGATTTTTTTAAAGTAGAAAATAAACAATTTCTACGAAATAAGTCTACGGAAATAGATGCAGAATCCGGCGAATCGTTGCTGAATTAGTCTTGTCTTCCTCCTTCAACCTGGAAAAGTTATAATTTCCATAGATTTACATAGATTTTCCCCACATGAATAAAGATGTATATCAAGACATTCCAGTACTTGAAACATTCATGACTGAATACCATCATTTAAAAATAAAATACATAGTAGTCGGGCCTTTTCATACGTTTAAATACAAATTTCCCTAAAGCTTTTGGATTGTTGATATTTTAATTAGTTCCACTAACAGAACTCTTTCCATGAAAGATCTTCAATTTGATGTAAATTATCCATAATAACCCTCTTTAAAGTTTAACTAGATGTTTTTGTACACGTCTTTCATAGCATACAAATGGCGACAATCTTTGCAGTTGTTTTAATATACATTGAAGGGCTACATTGACTGATGTTGGTTTACTTCTAACGTTCAAACAACTTGTCCGTCAGGGGCTTGGAGTGGCTTTAGAGGGGAACTATTTGATCCCTACAAGTCTGTAAAAAGTAAACTTTATTTGTCAGGGGTCTTGGTTTAATTAACCACCGTCTAACCTTATAAGTCTTCTCATACATGCATATGTTTTTACCGAGCTACTTCGTATTCAGAAGTAAAAAAAAATTCTCATTCAAATTAAGGAAAGGACAGACTTTCACTTAATGATGTTTCATGGAAAGAAGCGAAAAAGGAAACATTGATAATAAGAAAGGAGATTTATTTTGGCAAGATAACAAGGAAGAAATGGTTTGAACGAATGTTAAATTTTTTATCATAAAAAGTATTAAAAAGATGGGGGTTATATACAAGGATCATTTTCTGCCTAATTCCATGAACTTGCTGATGTATTGACATTACGTTGGTTCTCCTTTGTCTGTATTAACACTTCTTACAATTAAGGGGGCTATATGGTCATGAACATTTTTAGAACATATTAATCTCCTTAAAAAGAAGAACTCTCTTTAAAAATAAAGATATGGAAAAATATTCAAATTTCAGAGCCAAAATATTTAGATTTGTTTGCGTTATCAAAAAATAGTTTATAGCTAAAAACAATTATTTGTAAAATATTAATTAAGGCAGATCTAATGGTTACTTTGCTGATCATACAGACTCCTATAATTATTAATTAATATCTATTGGGTATATATGCGGTCTTACACCGTACATATATGAAGCTATAGGATGTTGTTCAGTCCTTTATACTTTAGTATTACTTTTAAAAAATATTAATATCTGTGAAATTGAATATTAAGTTCAAGAGCCTTTGATGTGTGTCTTTTTGTATTTTGCAAATTTGATGTAAATCTGAAATGAATTATCATCTCTGAAAAAAGCTGCAATAACTAAAAACCAAATCGGATCGAAAGCTTTTCATGTGTTTAATAAGATTCTGAAATGCGTTGATGCGGTGCATTAAAATCCGCTTAGTTCACGTTTATTTGTTGTCTTATTCTCCACGTTTAAGCTTATCATACACTAAATGACATCACGTTGCGTAAGCAAACTTACTAGTAAATGCAATGTCACGGTAGCGGATGAGTGGTTTTAATTTTTTTTTTTTGCTGCTTCGTTGGTGGGATAATTGTTTTCCTTGAGACGATCAAAATTATCATTGACACCCGAAAAGGTTCCCAAAGTCGTGCTCGATTGCTACCCGGATAAAGTCGTGACGTCAGTTTGTGACTTATACCATTTACCTTGAAATATATTACATACACCCATCCCGAAATGAACGACACGCCCTGATGTATCATTGAGTTGTTTGATAACGTGTTAAATCATCAATTATGACCGGAAACTCGTGATTTTGATTTAATAATGAAAATATAAAGACGAGTGCGCATAGCTCCCTTCTACCTATCCAATGGAAGCGGATCTTGCACATTGGCCATGATTTGCGACGATAATTTATCGTGAAAGAAAATTTTCTTATGAATTAAATGCATTAAATAAAACCGACATTCAAAAGTTAAAATTTGATTAAACATAATAACATGACTTGAAAAATATTAATATCATATATGCATTCCATATATATGATATAAATATTTATATCATATATGCATTCCATATATATGGCTAGGTTATAGACAATGATCACAACTCTCTCTCTCTCTCTCTCTCTCTCTCTCTCTCTCTCTCTCTCTCTCTCTCTCTCTCTCTCTCTCTGGCCCATAATACCTTTCAGATAATGAGTGGTACTATACAAAAGTTACATGTAGCTTCGGTGTTTATTCTATACTTTTTGTACTTGTGAGATTTATTCTAAAAATAATGTTTGTACAAAGTATTAAAGAAAATATTCATGTGCATATAGGTAAAATATTGTACGCATGTATGTACAAGTAACCTAAATACTCCAGATAATTGGAATGAAATTAACACCGGCATCCATTACAGGTAAAAGTGTCTATTGATACCTGTAAACTGAGCCCAGGACTATTAAACCCCGGGGGCGGCATGGACAGATAAGATCTGACCGGCGCAATCGGGCTCAGGGATTATTTTAACAAGATCAACAAGTTAAACTACCTCACCATAAACAAACCAACCACTGCCCTCTCCAAGTCAATCTTTACTCACAACATTTTTTTAAGGTTCTTTAACACCTGTACGTGAGGAAGGGACTCTCGTATCAGCTGGAACTGACGGGAATTCTTTTTAAATTTAAGTGTGCATAAATTTGGAAAATCGGAAACTAGCGAATTTAGAGAAAATTTAACCACGATTATGTAATTTTCAAATTTTATTGCAACGTATATGATGTTTATCTACCTTGTGACAAATTAAGACTTCTTTTTGAATATTCCAAGCTTACGGAAAAGTAGAGCCGAGCCCTGTTTAAAAACAATAAAAGAGGAAAAAATAAGGTTTATTAATTGATGGCGTTTGACTAGAAAACTTTTTTAAAGTAGGATTTTCAAATAGTTTCCATTAGCGAATGTTGATCTTTTAGCCTCCTGAATAATCTATTTAGTCGTTTATTTACGGGAGAATGGTACATGTAAAATCATCACCCAGACAGTCCTATGTTTGTTTTGGTATGCATGGCTGAGTAACAATCATCCGGGCTCCACCGTCACCAAAATTTTCAAATCCCTCAACTCGTTCTTCAACTCAAATCCTTTTAAGAAAAGTACATAAATTTGAGGTCAAATCTCATATTTGAGGCTGAGTATTGACTTGAGGAAAGTTGGTGACGGCGTGGCTGGCCGAATTACAGTCTACGGGCATGCATACATGGGATGATAGAATGATTTTCTATAAATGAATATTTAACCATATTAGTAGATAAAAACATCTCTCCTCATTAGCCACATTAAGTTTTATATCTTTTGTTTTTTTTATTATGGACAGATATGATTTTGATGGAAGCTAATTATGGATCATTGGATCAAACGATCGGGGACGCTTGGTACTCACTGAACGACCTTCCCCCCAATGAAGTGGTCACAAAGTCTTTCTTCTTCCCTAAGGATGGGGTAATTTTTTTTACTTTGGTTTCGTCAATATTCTTTGAATACAAATTTTCATTTTCGCGCGGATTTTGTTGTTTAGTTCATCTACGAAATTAGATTTTAATCAAAGTGCAATTTCTGGAAGAAAGCATTGTATTAATAGGATCATTGCGCACAAATTTACCTTTTCTTTATTTAAGACCAACTAAATCATTTTCATTGAGTCTACCAAAATATGCCATCGAATATTGGTGAAACCACAGTATATGATTTTCATTTGATTTGATTTATAGGATTTCTCCTAATTGCACCTCAATACTGTTATATTTTTTTTCTTCAGAAATCGGAAGTTGAACTAGAATTCCGGATACACGAGGAGTAGGTTTCTGTTTTTACTTTTTACGTACATATATTTCATTGTAAGACGATAGATTGGAAAATTTTATTCTCACACATAAATATTGCAGTAAATTTGATTACATTTATAAAGATGATAAAAAAGCATTGAATTTTGTAAATGACTTAATATAGGTATGCAATTTCTCGGATCGCACGTTGGTAAGTTGGACAGTGGCATCCTCAGCCAAATGAATTTCTACTCTAAATTGTGATAGGTAGTTTGAATCAGAAGACATGAATAATTGAATATGCATATATAGGTAATGAAATTCGTAATTGTTAGTTCCGTTTTTGTTTTCAGTTTCCGACAGTTCAGGTATACCCATGACCCCCTTTTCATGCAATGATACAACTATTCTCATGCGTTTACCATTGCTAAGATCATTGACTCTTGCAGTACATATACATATATGTTATCACCATCGTTTCATTACTCTGCTAGACTTTCGTTATCAAGAGTTTGCTCAGCCTGATTCTCATGTTCAACATTAAGAAAATATTTATATCGACCAACATCAGCACATCTAAAAAGAATTAATTTTTTCTCTTTCCTTTCAGATGCATGTTTATGCATATGAATTCGACACATCAAAATTCACGAAACTCGGCTACCGCCGCCCCCCCCCCCGAAAAAAAAATAATTTATTATATAAATGGGGAAATCCCGACCGGGTTTAGGTTAAAATTCCCAGTGGAAGAAAGTTCATGAATATTATGACAACTTTCTTAGTACGTCAATGTAGGAAGTACATTTTTATTTCCTGAATTATGTTCTCCTTCGCTACAATCGTCGATATATACATGTATATATATAAACCAATTTCTAGTATATTCTAAGTACATTTATAGACTGTTAGAAATAGTACTTGGTATAGCATACAAGTTTCAGATACGTATATCATATATGAATTATCACATATAACATTACATGTATTCATACGAATATAAACAATGTCGAACCATAGACAATTATTTAAATATATAGAAATATCTTTTTTCTATATTCAATAGATTCTGTATATTATACAATCATGTTTCATGACTAAGGTTACGTGAATACCCGTAGGTAATAATGAGATAAATTATTTGCTCGAACATATATAAATTCTAAATGTCAATATAGAGGACAGTTGGTTTTTTTTGACAGTTGCATTTATTTCAACATGTCACTAGAAGCTAGTATTTTACCTAATTTAAAAAAAAAACGTCTGACACTAGTGATATGTAGAGATTTTTTCGATCATTATCTATTTCCCGAAATGGGTTTCCGCATAAGCTTAAAACTGATAAATTTGATTCATTAAAATCGTAATGCATGAAAACAACATATTCAGCCATCAGTAAAAAAAAAATGCTCCATTGTCTCCGTGACAGCTTTCTTCCTTCTTCACCGAAAGCGTAATAAATTAGGGATTCATTTACAGTGTTAACAGTAGTAACATGTTTGAAACGATCGAATTTTCATTGCAAACTTTTTTTACTCGGTCGTTTTAATTTGCTTTGGAAGAAATCCATACACTTTAGATTCCTTGTGTTTGTCTGTTTTTTCTCTATTCGCTGCCTTTTTAAAATGAAGTTTGAAATGTTTGGTCCTTCGGAAATGAATTGAACTTTTTTCAGTTGAACAAAAAAAAATAAATAGATGATTAAATAACTTGTGTTATTTTCAATAAACTAAGTATGTTATATTTTGTATACATTGATTTACATTAAATTTGGAAACGTTTTTCGTTTCATAAAGTTAAAATTCTTAATTTGATCTTTTTGGAAAGTCGGTTAGTTTTCTTTACATTGTGTCGTTTGTTTGTTTTGTTTTATTCATGAATGATGTTTTTGCATTTTAGATCTATTTAAATTCACTCTTTTGTTGCCTTGGAGTCCATATCACGATCCTTCTTACATTCTTGTTCTCTTACAGCTGTTACTTATGTATTACGTTACACGTAATTACCTCAATGTTACATGTTAACTTGCAGCGAAAACCCTACTCTCCGGTATAGTCTGTGCCTGTGTGATCAGGAAAAAGACTTTAGAAAAAATAGAAGCGATGTCGTCATGAAGAAAATGGTGGAATTACTGGGAGAGGAGAGGGGACCACAGGATATTGAGGAGGTGTGTTTTGGAGAAATAAAAATTAGCAAATTCGTCCAGTCCCTTATACCTGTATTTATTCATATATCGCCCAGTGGCAAATCTTGCACACGATGTGGGGCTTTACACTTTTGTGATGAAAATCTCACCAATTGCGTGAATAATAAAACGTTCTTACATATATTTTCATTTGATGGTCTTTGGTTTTTTATAACACCCCGCCCCCCTAAACTGGTGAGATTGGCTTTTCCTTCGTGAATGAAAATCGCTAAAGAATATTTATGAAACCAAGACAATTTTACCGAACCTATCCAAGAAATGTAGGCATTTTTGTGACTGGTCCTGTATTTCTGACGATGCCTTTAATGCATTTGCAGCAAAGATGTTCATTCACCGTATTCATTTTGTCAGTTTATACATATACTTGTAATGACAAATGTGTCCATTGCCCTTTGCTGCAACCTTGTAATACCGTAGGTGTCAGAAGTGCTGTTGCACTTATTTATTTGTATTTAACAATGGGGAAGGGGTATTACGGATATGCAGTATTCGTCGTGGTTTTTGTTGTCTCTTTAAGCTTTTGATCCGCTTAGAAGAAATTTCCTTGGTGGTCAGTTTAATCTCATATACAAATATAGGATATCATGCGCTAGTTAATTTTTTAAAAAACTTCTTTCATGAAAACTTAAATATATTTTACTAGCATTAAATACTTCAATTCACTAATATAAAACGTGTTCATGCAATTTACTTTTGCTATATCATTATCTCCAAAATCTTTGAATTATTTATTTAACAGAAGTTTTTAATACTCTTTTTTTTTTTACTATAAAGGTTCCGACAGTGGGCGTGATAGGATCCGGGGGCGGATTCCGCGCCATGGTGGCGTACAGTGGCGTCTTTAACGCTCTCAAGAAGTCCGGCATTCTTGACGTCACTTCCTATGTGGCTGGACTCTCCGGATCGTCATGGTAATATCGTGTGAAAAAAGTCAAATGTTTGTACAGTAATAATGATTTGCATATATATTAGAATATACATTGAGAAATAGTTTAAAATCCGAACGTATGACAGTGATGCAAACAGAAGGAACATACATGTAAAACACTTAACCTTGGGTTTATTTGTTCTTCTGGTAGATTTTGATATTTTGTGAGAAAAATTTAAAAATAAACCTCGAAGAAATATTATTGCCCACGTATGCCCTTTATTGTAATTGATGGTGCCAAAAGCTTCCTCGCAGTACACTAAAATCAATTTCGACTTTCCAGAAATACATTAGCTATAATTGTAATTTCTAGGAAAAACTCACCACAATCTTTTGGATGTAATTTGAGCGAATTTCTACCAACTAACCTTGGGATATATCCAAGAAAAATTGTTGTTTTTACAAAGTGCTGAACATGCACTTTGCACAATAAATAATCAAGAGTACATTCACCCCATGTTTTTCTTTAGATTCAAAATGCCTATACATATACATATACATATACATATACATACACATATACATATACATATACATATACATAGGTTACTGTACATGATACGTCTGTAGGTCATTAGAGAGTGCATGAATATCAAAAATGCTATTGAGCAAATTTGACAACTATATTGTCTGTGAACATACTAGTAAATAGATATCTTTTTATTTATCAATCACGTTCTTTAAAATCATTCCATGGGTATTAAATTTTAACAAATGGGGAAAAAACCAATGTTACGTTACGATTTATAAGACACTGTCCTGACTCTAAGAAATATCTAGAGACTACAGAGAACATATAAAGAAATACTAGGTCTAAGTGTTATATTAACACACGAAATGAGGATATCAATTACCACACGCAATCATACTTTGACAATACCTACATTTCATGATTCATATGCGAGTACTACTTACTTATCCAATCCGTGCCCCCGGAGGACGCATGAGGTCGCGCAACAAAGTACACCTCTTGCGACGTCGCTGGCGATAACCTGCACCTCTCTCAAACTGTGCCACTTTAGTTCTTTTCTCCCTTTCTCTACTGTGTGCCTGCAGGTGTTCTTTGGCCTTCCTCGCCTCTCTTTCCATCAGGAGCCCTGGTCAACGCAGTTCTGATGTTCGCACTGTTGTCCCTTTGGAGAACATGGCCTATCCATCTCCAATGCATACCCTGGATTGTTCTTGACATTAGGATTGTTGATGTTTGTTCATATAGCTGTTGGTTCGATATCTTGTCTGGCCAGTGTATCTTCAAAATTCTCCGAAGATATTTCCGGTAGAATGTATCGAGATTCTCATCATCTTTTTCGGGGGTTCTCCAGAGGTCAGAGCAATACAATAACACAGAGATGACATTTGTGTTGAATATTCTTAGCTTGGTCTTAGTGCTATGTTTGGCTGATTTCCATAAGTTGTTCATGGGTGAAAAAGGCACTTTGTTTGCTGAATAAAAGCACCGGGTCATCGGCGTAGTCAAATTCTTCTAGTGTGGACTGCGACATAAATTTCCAACGTATACCTTGTTTCTCATTGTTGGTTTTTCTCATTATCCAATTGACCACAATGATGAATAGGAACCAGACATGACACATCCCTGCCTCACTCCGGTCTGAACCTTGAACCAGTCAGATGTCTTTCCGCTTTCGATAACACAGTTAGTACATCCATCAGATATTTTTCTGCTGATGTTGACATATATATATCAGGAATGCCATAATGCTTGTGTAGATTTCATAACTTGACCCTTATTGTGCTGTTAAATGCTCTTGAAAGTCTGTAAAGCTCAATCATGAAGGTGCTTGCCATTCTATGGACTGTTCCAGTAGGTTTCTTCAGCTGATTACCTGTTCTGATCCTCTCCTCTCCTAGTTGCAGAGTGTTTTCGCCTTAATTTGTCCTCTATCCCATCTCTTATTTTGTCAGTCACTCATATGCGAGTATATCCACTCAATATATTTATCTAAAGATAAACTACCCTATTCCGCGTGCTTTTCCATCTCAACAATTATAAAAAGTGTATTCAGTCAATAAATTAACCAAAGTGCGTTTCCACTTATTCTATCCACTTTTCTACCTAGGTATGTCTCCACACTATACTCGCACAAGGACTGGCCAGAGATGCACCCAGGGGACATGCAGGATGAGTTAATGAACAACATTGACTCTAGTCTCATCTGGCTGCTGTCCCCTCAGAGTATATACCGCTACGTGGACCGGATCCTCGAAAAACGCCGGAACGGACAACCTGTTAGTTTTACGGACATCTTTGGACACCTCGTGGGGGAGACCCTTCTAAAAGACGTAAGCAAAGACCAAAGATAAATAGTACATGTAGTTTTATTATTGAATAATAACGAATGTGAATTTAGTTAAAAAGGTAAATACAAATCACTCATTGCATCGAATTTGGATCTGATTGTTTTTAATCACAGAGGTTAACTACAAAGTTGTCAGACATGCGTGAAAAGGTCAAAGATGGAAAAGTGCCACTTCCACTTATGACGTGTGTAAACGTAAAAGCAGATCGGTCGGCAAGAAGTTTTCAGGGTACGACATTTTGAATTAATGCTTCTTTATGGTATTTGATAATTTATTTAAGGTTATTCCAATCATTTGTCATTTGATTTTTACAGAATGGGTTGAGTTTTCACCTTATGAAATTGGAATGCCAAAATATGGAGCCTATATGAATTCAGAACTGTTTGGAAGCAAGTTCTTCATGGGCAAATTGGTAAAATCATACGGAGAACCACCTCTTCATTTCTTACAAGGTACCCCCTCTCTCTCTCTCTCTCTCTCTCTCTCTCTCTCTCTCTCTCTCTCTCTCTCTCTCTCTCTCTCTCGTGATTTCCAAATTATGACATCTTAGATCTTTATTATAAGAAAAAAAGAGCTGGATGTGCGAAGTCATTTTAGACTATATGTGTTCAAACTTCCTTGAACAAAAAACCTCTGTATATCAAAAAATATTCAAAATAAACTTAGATATGGAGATAGATTTTTATGAGTGATAAGTTACATGTAGACGATTGGTGTTTCTTCTGTAGGGATATGGGGAAGTGCATTCTGCATCTTGTTTAAGAGGCTTCTTGAAGATAACCGAAACAAGGACCCGGTGGAGATGATTAGGCAGGAAATGGGTAAGTCTCGATTTTTCCCTTTTTTATTGAAAGAAATTAAAGTTCTTCCGTATGTTAAAACAGGAATCAAACGAAACAAAATGATACATAAATTGTTTTATGCGGTACATTTGATATCAAACATTGTTTATCAAAGATTTACACAAACTTTGTCTGCGTGTTTTTATTTTTCAATAGTTTATTCAACACTTGATTAATTTAGTAGAATTGGATAAAATTGTGGAACGTTAGAATCTGTAGATCAATGATTTGTGTATATCAGTCTGTCTTTTGTCCCGTGTTGTGATTTTAATCGGATTAAGATTTACACGAGGCTCCACAGGGTTTTGACACAATCTGTGCAAAAATCGTATATATAGTAAACTATATATACGATTTTTTAATGGTTTTTTTGGCACATATTGTGTCAAAACCCTGTGCGAGGCTCCGTTTAACTTAAGCATCTGACGTTATATGTAATTTTATTTTATAAAATACCGGTATATACAGTATACACTGAACCAAACTTTTTTAGTGTTCACCCAGTATAATGTAATTTACTATATGAAATAAACACATTCATTTGTCTTGCCGTCGGGATGGCTGATTTCCTTTTCACATTCAAGTAGTGAAGATTGCATTGATCTTGACTTCTGGCTGCGACCCGAGACCTTGACCTTTGTTAAATATCGCAAACACTTCCGCTTTGGTTGAATTTTGCTCAGAGCTTTTGGATATAACTTTACACTTATACAAGAGAAAAAAATTATATTAAAGTAACGTTACCTAATTTAGATTGCTTTATATGTAAAACATTGTCGAACACAAAATACGCAGCAAATTTAAAGTGAGTAGTCCTACAATCTGAGGTAAGAACAATGCAGACACCATATTCCAACGGCCTTGGCTGATTTGTTCATGATTATTTTGGGTATGTTAACTAAGTATTTTTCTTTTGAATTTATCTGAAAACTAATATCAATCACAAAAAGTTACCAATCATATTAAGCACATAGAAAAATACAAATTTGATGTTTTGACGTTTCGTCACGGGTAATTGATTTCATTCGTTTTTGTCTTTTATTATCTGTCCTGTTGATGGAAAGACATACCGATAACGAAAGTTCACGTTATTTTATGTCATGATTATTAAATTATTGTATTTATCAGGGTGAACACTTTTTGTTATATATATATATCAGGCTTGGGGCGAATTACATTGTAAAGTAATGCATTACATTACCATTACTTCATGAATTTGGGCATTAAATTACCATTACCATTACTTGATTTTCTTGAAGTAATGCATTACATTACCATTACATGAGTAAAGTAATGCATTACCATTACCATTACTTTTTTTTTAAAAGTAAAGCTAATAAAGAGTTTTTGCAAATGTTTCAAATATACAACACTCTTTAACATATCTACAGCTTCATGCTCAGTATCAGGATCAAATTCAATGAATAAACAAGAGTCATTCTTTATTTGCTCAATATATAATCATATTGTGGCAATATGAACAACATATTACATAAGTAAAATGATATTTATAGACATTTGGCATGATACAATATCAGATATGAAATAGAGACACAGGATAACATGCGTAACAAAAAACAATTTATGAAATAATGTTGCGGTTTTTATAAGCTAAATATAGATATATCCCCAGATTACACAAATCTTTATAATTTTGGACACTTAATTTTATTAATTTATAAACAGATGATTTTTCCCAGTTATATTTCTTAATATATTTTAATCGTATTTCTTTTTACGAAGGACACTTTAAGACAAAAGATTGCTGTTGCACTTATGATCGAAGTTTTAAAGGGTTCATCTTTTAAATGCATCCATCTTCCGGGCTATACTTAATAAATGTTTTGCAGGAGCAGTCAAAGCTTGGGCTGGAAAATACTGTTTGACGATCTTTATCTTAGGATATATTAAGTGCAATAATAGATTAAATACATAAATCTTGTATTTTCTATCAGTCCAAACTAATGTACAGTGTAATTAATATACAAGAGAGAGAGAGAGAGACAGAGACAGAGAAAGAGAGAGAAAATAAGTAAGATTATTTTCAAATGGGTTATAATATTGGAAGTGATATTGATTTTCATCATGGATGGACAGTGCATTCATTTTGCTTTTAAAGGTGCATGTCTGTCTCCTATTCTATTGTGACATAGCGAAGGGAAGGGGATTGGGGTGTTTAGCACTTCTTATAACAATAGATTGTTTTGATACTTAGATTATCCTGGGGGCATAGTGTGTTGTTGACACATTTCTTATTGAAGTTCAAACTAATTGGAGTAAATTGTTTAAATGATTAAAAACTCTTAATAACAACACTCTTAAAAATGTTATGAAATTGTGCTGTTATCTTTAGTAATATAAACAATTCAAAAATGAATTTTTAAAAACCTTTTTTAATAAAACATGTACAATTAAAACATTTTTTTCTTAATTAGAATTATTTCTTTCTTCTTTAAAAATAAATTTAATCAAATTCAATTTCAACTATTCATTTATTCATCACATTTTTTAAAGTGAACATGCATAAATATGCATAGTAATGCAAAGTAATGTCATTTAATGCCAGCATTACACTAGATTTTGGAAAGTAATGCATTACATTAGCATTACTTGTAATGCTAATTTTGAGGCATTACACATTACTAGCATTACTTTGAAAACATGTAATGCATTGCAATGCATTACCATTACATTTAGCATTACCCCAAGCCTGTTATATATATAAATATATATATATATATATATATATATATATATATATATATATATATATATATATATATATATATATATATATATATATATATACACACACCTTCTTTCTAAAATAGCAGGTGTATGTATATACCCTTTTACTATTATTCGTGGCAAGATAGAAACTTCACTTTAAAATGAAGATGACATGAAAAACAGTTAAGGTCGCTCATCAAATTCAAAATAAGCTGAAACTAATCAATAGGAAACATTTGACGTAACAACGCCCTTGTAAGGATATACTGCTCATCAGTGTATATCTTGTCAGCATGGAAAGGCGTAACCGAACCAAATAAAACTTTAAATGTAAAAAATGTTTTTGATACATATAGAAAACGAAAGTTACTTACCAGTATTCACGTTCTTGATACTATTTTCAAAGTGAAATCACTGGAGCAGGCTCAGGATGAGGAGTCCAGCGATAGCAGCGAAGATGAAGGCGATGATGATGAGGAGGAGGAACCGGAACCAGTAAAAAAGGAACCAGAAAACAACAATGTGTTCAAGTTTCCCCCTACAGCACCCAAGGGCATGTCAAACGGACACCCTCGCTCAAGGCACGCCACCCTCAGAAAAACCAAACAAAAAGGGTACTGGCAAAACTTCCTATCGGGCCTCTTGGAAAAGTGAGTGAAATTCATGTCCGATTTTACTAGAATTATATTTTATGACTGGTCATGCCATTACAGGGAATATATGACATAATTTGAGCTCAGATGTTTTATCTTTTTCTTCCATTTTAATGTCTAGAATGGTCAATATGAATTTTTTTTATGCTTTGTCAAAATTTGAATGTCAAATATCGAATTACAAGCAAGATACAGAGGTTAGATTTCTTTGTTTCGTAAACAAAGCCTGAATCCTGTTATTGTTTACATTTGTGTAGTATTGGTATGGGATTTAATTCTGTTGTTGATGAAATTGCATTTATTTATGAACTCATTGGATAAGTTTATCTTGTTTGTCACAAGTTGCTCAGTATGATGTCTGAAAAATGATAATTTCTTTACTTACATTATTTGTTAATAATATGTGTAATAAGACTCTAGTTTTGGCTTCTTACCCCTATATCTCGTTTGTAACTTGATTTCTAACATTAAAATTTTGGTGAATCATTCATAAATAAAAACACATGATACCATACATAAAGATTAAAAATAAGATGTTGAGATATGTCCCTTTAAGATAATTTGCGTATGCCAGGGACAATTGATATTTTACACAGTTAACGAGATTTGTTATTAATTGAATGAATGAAAAATAACTTCGCTGTAAGCATGAATTCATTAATGTAAAGCGTGTTCGATATAATAACCATGTTTTTTTTAAACGTGAGATTGGATTATAAAACCAATATATTTGATATTTTGGTAAACTATTTAATTGACAAACAATATACTGCTTCTAGAATTTAGCGTAATCTTTTAGCGTTTTCCTCATTGCAGTAAGCGGTTCGAGGTCCTAAACTCCCGCGCTGGCCGGGCCGGAGTGGTGCATAATTTTATGAGGGGGTTGTCCCTCCAACAGGCTTTCCCCTTGTCTCCATTTAACCCTGAGGAATCAGGTGCTAATGCCAACAGAGTAAGCGGTGAGATATTAAAGACCACATTCCAGCTGACAGGGAATAAATGATCTAATTTATAATTATATTAATTTACTAATTTTAAATTAATATTATGATGTCATTTGACAAAGTACTGAAAGTACTCATATAAATGAAGAAGTAGGGAAAATTGACATTGTATAAATATAATTTAAATGAATTTGATAAATAAATAAACTAGTAGGTAGCCCAAATATTTTTCTTACACAGAAGATGTCCATACTCAAAAAGGTAAAAAGTGTTGTTAAAGTAAACTTTTTCAGATACTTGCCGGGGCTTAAAAGAAGTTGTTCCTTAATCTCAAAATCTTATTTTATCTAGATGATTTTGACGGCTTGTTGGAGATACATCCTACCAATGTCAAACGTCTCTACATGGTAGACGCTGGTCTGACCTTCAATTCACCCTATCCCCTTGTACTGCGACCCCAGAGGGCCGTGGAAATAATCCTGTCTTTTGATTTCAGCGCCCGACCCAGCGATACTACCCCGCCTTTCAAGGTGAATTACCGTATTTTCGGGGTTTTTTTCGCGTGTCACAAAATTTGCGAAAATAGGAAAATCTGTTACATTTTTTAAGTTGCATCAGTCATTTTTTGCGATTTAAACAGTTTCTTATAGAAAATAATACAGGATTTAATTTCTGCGTATTCAATTATTTGCGATTTAAGAGATCGCAAAAAGCGAAAATTAGATCATCGCGAAAAAAACTGGATATACGGTTTGTCATTCACGCATATTCTCAAGTGGCCACTGAGGTTCAACAGATAGTTTTGTAGAAAAAAATTAATTGTTAAGGTGGCTCACTTTACCTTGAAATAATTTCTCAAATCAGTCGAATTTTCTTTTCCCAAAAATTTAATTCAGTAAATATAAACGGAAGCCCCAGGCGGATTCGGTAGTGAACTACCTTAACACATTTGCTGTGCTTGTAGGAACTCAAACTGGCGGAGAAATGGGCCAATCTGAACAAACTGCCTTTTCCCCCGATTGACGTAACGGTCTTTGATCGAGAAGGAATGAAAGAACTGTATATATTCAAGCATCCAACAGATCCATACTGTCCAATAGTTCTCCATTTTTGTCTCGTTAATATTGAATTTCGCAGATTTAAAGCTCCAGGTGAGTTTATGGTGTTTTATTTAGAATAGTGCGTTTAATAAATGATATACATAAATCTAAATTTCTAAACTCATTGTTACCCATATATAAGTTTAAGGTAAAAGTATCATTTGGAAAGTTGTGTACATACTTTACAAACATTCTTTTTTGTTGTAACTCAGGTGTACCGAGAGAAACAAACGAAGAAATCAAATTTGCCGCGTTTGATATATTCGATGACAAAGAATCGCCATATTCTACGTTTAACTTCAAGTATTCCCACGAAGCATTCAAAAGACTTTCAAAACTGACTGAATTTAATACATTACTCCATGTCGAGGACATCAAGAATGTGATAGCAGACGTTATTAAAAACAAACGCGAAAATGGACCAAAGATCCCGATATCTGTGAACGAAATCAATAATTTACAACGGGTAAGTAAAAAGAACCGACAGCGATTAAGCAAATTTGTCAGCAAAATGAAAGAAGGAAGTTTGCGTCGAAAAAGCGGAAGTGACGCGCAACAATCAACAAAGGGGCACAGCCCATTGACAAAAGCAGAAAGTGACGCGTTGGGAAAGAAGAAGAGACCTCAAATGACAATCAAAGGAACCAGGCGGGTTTATCGCACTAGCGCCGCCCCTGACCCGTCTCTGACGTCACCGCGGGAGGACGAGGAATGGGATTCGGTGGATGCAGTGGTCGTTAGGTCGCGCACCACCAAAGGTCGCGTGTACGCCACGGAGGAGAAATTCATGACGGCGGCGGAAGGACTTCCGGGAGACATCTGGGCGGATCCCGTGTGTCATTCTGACGAGGAGGAGGAGTTCTACGTGTGTATGTCGGACAATGAGGACGATTTTGCAGACGCAGTTTAGCGCGTATATACCGAATAGAGGTGGAAGTTTGAATAAATGGTGTTTAAAGTTTGAAAGCGTAAATGTATACTAGTAGTCTGTAACATTAATTTTCTTCGCAAAGAATTTGATTCCCATAGCGAAGTCGCTCTCAGCCAGTTTCATATATTATGGTTTTTGGCTGTAGATAAAGCATTGTAATTTTATTTTTTTAATCTTGGACCACTTAATCATTTTTGGATGTATGATCGCCAGCTTTAGGAATGTTTATAACAATATAGAAATTCAACAAATAAAGGGACGACAGGAATTAAAACTTAGTAAGGATAATGCTTGGCAAAACGTCTCTGTCTAATAAGATAATAGTACTTAGTTTTTGATAAAAAGATTTGTCATTTAAATGGAATCTTATCACGGGATTTTATTTTCATTTTTAAATCCCTGCTTTTTGGTTGGCAATTGTTCGAAAATTCTTGTTTTGTCTCCGCCTTTTCATAAATTCCGATAGACATCGCGACGAAAATCGTTATCTTTCCTTTAATCAAAATTGGTCCAAAGATACTATGTACTAGATTTTCTTTTTACATTACATGTACATTGCAGCCCTATGAAATTGACACGTTGTGCTCCTGGGTATATATTATTCCCAGTCTATATGTCTCATTATTTTGAGTACAAATAAACCTTAGTCATCAAAAAGGCTATATCAACCTGTTATTAGACAAGCAAGTGTAATGACATGCGTGCATGCTTAAAATCCTGGGAAACATAAGTTTTAGAGAGCTAAAATTTACCAATCAACGTTCTAAGACCGATGTACGTGTAAATTGAATTGTCATATTAATCAACAAGTAAATGAAGTACATGTAATTGAAAACAATCAATCAAAAAATATTTGTTATGGTAAGGTTTCAAATTAATTCTCGTCAATTTTAATCTAAAAAAAAACTTGGATTTTATTTTGTTTATTGAATGCTGCAATTCTGTAGATGTACGGGGAATTTCGGGTTTACGTGCCAACGTATATTTACGTGAAATTATAAAACTTTAATCAATGCTGATTCTTTATTTGAAAGCATAAATACATCAGACATGATTTTATTTAGTTTTACAGAAAACTTCGATATATGCAACTAGTGCTTGTCATTTAACACGATATTGTATCTTTAACAATCAATCGAGACTATCAAATTATATGTCAATTTATTTTTTTTTATTCTTGTTATTTACAAAATTTGCCAAGTGTGTTGCAGATTGTGACATGTATCGCTATCAGCTATGATAATCAAACTGAAGAAAAAAATAAGAATTTTCTATTCAAGTTTTAATGGGTACCAGACAGCAGCTTCATTTTTTTGTTCAATATAATTGTTCTATTTTCGATGGTGTCATTGTTTTGGTGGGGGTTTTTTTTTTTGTTAGTTGTGAAAATATGTGTCTATCAGCCATCACTATATATATACAGTGCAACAGTTAAAAAATTGTCAAGTCTCAAAAGGAAACAAAAATGTCACATTTGTTGCCACTAACCAGAATGTTGTCCTTAAAGCACGGGGAATTTTTCACGGGCACCTGTTCTTGCACTAATGGAATCAAAATAAAGGAAAAATAATAAAAAGGGATGTTACGACTCATCTGTCTGCAGTATTATGACGAAATAAATAAAGACAATTTTATGTATTTTAATTTATGTGTTTCATTCCTGTTTAGTAATTTATTACGGTATTTTAAGTCACGGAAGTTTACCGTCTTTGATGTTTATTTTGAATAATAAAGCAGAAACTTCCCATTTTACGTTACAAAAAAAATATTCACATTTAATCCTTGAGTGCTGTGTAGCAGGTTCTTGAATCAACGGTGAGCCTGCTTTATAACAGAGAGCTCTTGCTATGTCCCAATACGATGACGTCACAATATGAAGTATATTTTGAAGAAACATTATATAAATAGTGCCTGTTTGGGAGGGTAACAGTTGAAATTGACTCCGAGGAAACCATTGTCAACCGACGCGAAGCGGGAGTTGACAATGGTTTTCGAGGGGTGTCAATTTCAACTGTTATCCTCCCAAACAGGCACTATTTATTTTATTATACTGAATGTCTTATTTTTATAGAAATATTTACTGCTCTTATATAGAAATGACGCGAATTCTACGGCGAACCGTAGGCGCATAATTTACGCGCATGTGAAAATTCGTTGTGTTACCCGTTGCTAAGTGTGTTGCTAACGCTGAGGGTAATAGTATATAAATAGTGCCTGTTTGGGAGGGTAACAGTTGAAATTGACACCTCGAGAAAACCATTGTCAACCGACACAAAGCGGAGGTTTACAATGGTTTTCGAGGGGTGTCAATTTCAACTGTTATCCTCCCAAACAGGCACTATTTATTTTGTTATACTGAATGTCTTAATTTTTAAGAAAATTTTTACTGCTTTTATATAGGAATAACGTGAATTCTACAGCGAACCGTACGCGCATAATTTTCGCGCATGTAACAATTTTTAATGTTACCCGTTGCTAAGTGCGTTGCTAACGCTGAGGGTAATAGAACGGATTATGAACTGCGTCTTAACCAATCAGATTTCAGTATTTAACATGAAAGTATAACAAAACGGATTATCAACTGCGTCTTAACCAATCAGATTTCAGTATTTAACATGAAAGTATAATAATATTATTTGTAACAAATAATAACAGATTTACGTTTTATCTATAAACCGTATGGTTCTTGTTAATAAAACCATTTAATACTAACAATTAAAGTTTAAACCTGCAATCTCTTTAAGAATTTCAAATCAAGCTGTTTGTCTCGTCCCTTGAATGATCTCCAACTTTTATTATATAAATAGTGCCTGTTTGGGAGGGTAACAGTTGAAATTGACACTCCGAGAAAACCATTGTCAACCGACGCGAAGCGGAGGTTTACAATGGTTTTCGAGGGGTGTCAATTTCAACTGTTATCCTCCCAAACAGGCACTATTTATTTTGTTACACTGAATGTCTTAATTTTTAAGAAAATTTTACTGCTTTTATATAGGAATAACGTGAATTCTACAGCGAACCGTACGCGCATAATTTTCGCGCATGTAACAATTTTTAATGTACCCGTTGCTAAGTGTGTTGCTAACGCTGAGGGTAATAGAACGGATTATGAACTGCGTCTTAACCAATCAGATTTCAGTATTTAACATGAAAGTATAACAATCACCATTGTTACATTTATAAGCTGTGCAGATGTACACTGGATCGCATACCTTATCATTTATAAAAGCAACAAACAAAAAAATGTTTCTTCCAGAGTTTATTTTGATTAAGTAGCTTAACAATAAGTCTTCTTATATATGTATTATACATGTACATTGCTATTCCTTATGGTTCTGAGAGCAATTTGTGTCGTAGATCTTTGTAAGCAACTGGCAAAAGATGGCGGTATTGACTAGAAGAAAAAAGCTAACCACACTCTCAGATCAACAATGATCAAAGTACATGTATAGAGTACGCCTGAATCACTGTGAATGGAACTCATTCATAATTAATTAATGACTTTGGGTTCCATTGAACTACTAGTATTCCACCTTTTTATAAGTTGCTCGTAAATGTTCAGTCATAGTGACGTTACTTGTCTCCATAAACAACACCTGATGTAGTGTGTCTCCCTCTAGCGTTAGGGTTCTCTTCAACTAAAAAGGAAAACAAAAGCATTACAGATTTATGTACTGTAAAAGATTACCGTCAGCCATCTTGCTGATAGTTATGAATTCACAGATCCTACCAACACTACAGCAAAACTTTTGTATTACAAACACATTTTTTTTAATTAAAAAAAACCCCAAAAGTTGATACTTTTATTAATGCAAATACATGGAGATATGAAACTTAAGAACATCTCAATGAAGCAGAACTCTTTTCCAAGTCAGAATCATTTCAGAGTGCAACATATAATAAATTACCGATTGTTTTCCCACGAAAAAGAAAATAAATTAATATACCGGGTACATCATTCCAAGAAGCCGGTAACATACACACTCGTTTGTTATTCCTTAAAGTTACGAAATATTCCGTAGAATCTATCGAGTAATTACCAAAAATTATAAAAGCAATCACCTTCTTTGTCTGAGGATCTTTACCGAAAGACATGCGTCCTAGAGTGTGCGATTCCAGGCCGACACTCTGACCCTCCACCGTCCCCTCAGCCATCTCACTGACACCTGGCGGAATGATATCAATCAACTTTATGTATAGAAATGATATAGAAAAAAATATTTTAATTTTAGTTATATATATTCCTTCATAGTACATGTATTTTCCTTATACATACCGTTGTTGTGAGATGATATGAATGCCACTTGATTGGTTCCAGGTTTGATTCGAAGAAACCCAACTTCTCTGTGCAGGATTTTATTGGTGTCTTTGTGTACAGAATAAAAGCTGAGGGAAAAAATACGTTGTAATAACAGACCTTTTAAAAATAGCTTTTGAAAAGAGCGATAACTCTGAACATCATTAACGACTTTTTAAAAAATACATATATATATTATACGCTAATGATTAAGAAGAAATCAATGCATAACAAGAAGCGAGGCGTAAAAGAGGTTATGAAAAATAAAATTAAGTAAATCTAATCCAAAATATACAGACTCGCAAGATACATTCGCATGTAAATTAAATCCGTGTACAAATAATTTCGAGCCAAGAAGAGGCGTGAACTGTTTGTTAGTAACCAATTGCGATACGCTAGACTACAGAAAAATTAAAATTAAAATTCATTTTATTAGTTCATTGCTAAAGAAAGTACGTCACAAGATGAATATGTCCCACCGACCCATCCACTTCCTAAACGGCCTACAATTCATATTGAAATCATCATTCTGTATTTCAATTTTAATTCGGATTTCACTAAAAAATAAAAGGCTCTTATTGCTAAGACATCTTTTAAATACAAGTACGTGGATATTGGTCAATTTTTCTGAAATTGTCATTTATTTAAAAAACCAAAATACTTTTTGGTTTCAACGTACCTGAACTGGAGCATTGGTTGACCAACATGGAAGAACTCCAGGTCTTCAATGTACTCAAAATCTTTGATGGTAGGGTAGATTCCCTTGCCCTGGCCTTTCCATTTGCCAAGCAACCATTGCAATGGTTTCGCCGCCTCGTGTAACGGTACATCTGTCGAGAGATGTTTTGGAAAATAATATTACTGCGGCCTATAGCAAATTTAACCTGATATCTACAAAAACAATCAGTTATACAGTCTTATATAAAAACATATTTAATACCTTTAGCTGCCATGTCTATTTCTTCAAGTTTCTTTGCCCTGCCGACAAAATAAAAAGTGCAATATTTTGAAGAACACAAAAAGTCTAAAGCAAAGTACCAAAGTTATTAAAAAAAGAATTTTAACAATATGTTTCTTTTTTGTTCATCGGAATGTAGTAGTTGTGGGCAGTGCAGAAAAAATATTTAACCGAAGTCTCGGATCATGTAGCACTGCAATTCCAACGACCAAAAAAACAACATGGTTTGAAACGACTTTTGCAGTTGCAAACAATGTTCGAACACTATTTAATGCAAATAAAAGTAAATAAAGGCAGGCAAATGAAATATGTATGTATATATGTAAACTATTGTAAAAGAGAATGGTACGAAAGATTTGTCTGCTGCTTTTCCATTGAAAGAGATTTAACGGTTGCAATTCACAGAAGGGGGGGGGGGTTTATACACAATAGGGTAATCTTTTAAAAAGTTACATTTAGACGGAAAAGCCAAAAAAGAATCTGTCGTCAGTTTGTATTTTCGATACTATGTGTACATGTATATCGATAGCACAGAGAGAGAGAGAGAGAGAGAGAGAGAGAGAGAGAGAGAGAGAGAGAGAGAGAGAGAGAGAGAGAGAGAGAGAGAGAGAACGAACTTCGTAAGTATAAGATATTGAACAACATTAAATTAATATTTTTGATAATCTTATATTTTTAACAAAATTAAGGTCATATTGGTTACAGTATTTATAAAGTCTACTTTATTTAAAAAAATAAACAAAAGCAATTTTTTTAACAGTTCAGTAAGGGTTAAAGATACAGTCTGATGTTCATACACAGACAATTAAATTGCAATTAAATTTGTATTGATCTAATTCGTAAATAGTATCAGTGACAAATTTTGTAGTGTATACCTAATACGGCTTATACGTGGTCAGTGATGATAATGTAATTTTCCCGCTTCCTTAATACCAGAATGAACCGTCAAAAAATATTTTACTGATTTTATAACCGTGTTTGTCCGTTTTCTTTTAAAAAACTAAAATTGAAAATTCAATGTTGGTTAAAATACAGGTACTTGAATTATTTTATTTATATTTAACAATACAAAATAGCACTAACGTGCCGCTATACATTCATCACGTTCACAAGCTAAAAAGTTTGACTTTAATTTTTATTTTATATCTCATTTTGGTTCTGCGTTTGAAGTTATTAAATATTAATTAGGTAAGTCGTAAAGAATACCAAAACACGAAGATGACGATCGAAGGAATTTAAAAATCAAAAGTAGCTGATTTCGAAGCTCAAATTGATATTTAATTTTTATCGGTATGGAAGGACAACACATTTTCTAAAGTGTAAAAGTTTGTGGGGTTGCATTTAGAGCCTACTTACCTTGAATACCAGTATCACCTATGCTATCTGATGTGAACGTGCGGTCTACCAATGCGACGCTTCAAGGAGGACACTATGGCGCGCCATACCAATCAATATCTGATACAAGACGACTATAAAATTACTACACTGCGGAAATTCCGCACAATAAAACACAAGATTGTCATCCTTAACCTAAACTGTATTTGCATTTCCATCAATTAAATTAAAATAAAACTAAAAACTCTCTCTCTCTCTCTCTCTCTCTCTCTCTCTCTCTCTCTCTCTCTCTCTCTCTCTCTCTCTCTCTCTCTCTCTCTCGTTGAAACGCATTCTTTAATTGCATATTATTTTGTTCTTTCATAGGAACGATTTAATCGATTAAATAAAAAGTGACTATGTATTTCATATACAAAATATATCAAAAAAAAATTTATATCGCTATATTTTGTGGCGTAGTAACCAGGAAGTCTACAAGGGTGTTGTGTGACGTTATGATTGTAATCCGCGTAATGATTTTCAATTGTGACGTCATTCGAGTTGATACTCGAACACGTTTTCAAGCGCTGTTTTACCATTGAAGATATGGAGGTAAGAAACACTTTTAAAAGGAAACAAATGAAATAATAACTAAATACAACAGGTTGTATTTTCCCCCATAAATTAACAAAAATCAAATACAAGTAATATGCACATCTCTGATATACATGGATGTACAATTGACCTGCAAAAGAACAACTTCCTACCTTGAAAAATGTAGGAGAAGTTATCCGTACAATAGGAGTACACTTTTGGCAGCCACCCACCATTTTCACAATTTCAAAAACCGGATTTTTCCTTTTGAATACTCGGTTAAAAACATAAAAAAGGCAATTTGAAAGTTAAATTTACGTTGCAATTGACAAGGGTAAAGTAATTAACAATTTCACTCTGTTCAACAGGAGGTGTATATTGATGATCCACACCAGGTGGTGTCTGTGGACATTGGTCAAAGTGATGATTCCGCAAAGTCCGGGTAAAACTCTAATGTATTTCGTATAAAAGTGACTTGTGTAAAAATTTACATTTATTAAACAACTCTAACTTAATGATCAAAATGTTTGAAATCACTGCCTATAGACGACTGTCAGAAGACTTTGGAGTAGAGGAGGAGTCCGCTGTCCCTGTAGAACAGATATTCCAGAATATGAGACAGAGAGAAATGGAGATGTAAGCCATTGAAAGTCTCCAATATTTTTTTATTTAAATAGTGTTTGCCGTAGAAGTCACTTACCGTGTATTTTGCCAATTTTGCAACCCGTTTGGTTATTCCATAACAGACTTTTGAGATCAGGGTTTCCGGAAACTAACGGACAGGCTGAGATGGCAGTAGACAAATTCGAACAAAATGGTGAAGGAAAGGAGAAAAAAGAAAAGGAAGATATAATGATATTGGACGAGGAAAATAAACAAAATTCAGCTGCCGCTCTCAGGTGAGTGTGTTGAGAATTTTGTGAAATCTTTTGTTCTCGTGATTAAATTCATTATTAACATTTTAATCTGGAAATGAACCTTGGTTTTTACAGCTCTGAATTAAACCTTTCTGGAGACGACAAAACACAAAGCCAGTCGGTTCTTCAAGTGGAAGAAAAGTTGCAGAAACTCGGACAAAAAGATATTCTAACGTAAGCTCGCGCAAGATTCATATCTATCCTTCAACAATGCAGATATACAATTTTTACCTTTGAAGTTCATCTTTATATTTTTGTTTACTTTAAAACAATTTTCGTCTTTTGCTTCAAAATCTAACCATTAAAAAAAATGTATATCGCTTTTCTATTCTATTCTTAACCATAAAAGACTGATAAATATGGGCTAGGAAAAACTTGCTTTTGGATACTCTTAACTGAGTGGTCAACAAATTTGCCATCCGATTTTCTTGAAATTTTTAGGTATGATTTGAGTAGCTATATAAACCAATGTAGAAAAAATATATCAAATATTTTACCTTGAAATTTTTTAACTTTTTGCTGTATCTTTTTTACTGAGCTCTTCTTCGAAGAAGATTTTTATAGTCTAGTAAAAGGTCACAACCATTCAGCCTTCTTAATATCAAAGATGTAAAAAAACAAAAATAGAGTATAGCTCAGCAGTCACTGACAAACAGGTCTGATAAAGTCGGCTGTATTTTTTATGCTACACCCCCCCCCCCCCCAATCTAAAAATCAGATTAAGTGTAAACTATAGTATTTTATAATTAAATAATATTCATTTGTAAGATTTCTTCTTTTTCCGTTCACTTAGAATAAAAATGTATACATTGGTATCTTATAGGCTATTGGTTAGAGTAATTTATGAATTGATAATTTTAATTCAAATGTTTTTTTTCTATTCTTCAGATCAAGCAAACAATTGTTGGAAAATAATTATATCCCGCCTATCTCTCCTGAGGAACTGTACCAGAAAATCAGACAGAGAGAAATGGAGACGTCAGTTTATGGAGGGTATAAAGTCATAATAGACAAATTAAAACAAAAATTAAAATGATAAATTTAGAATGGTCACTTAATATATGACGGAAAACAGCATAATTCATGTAACTTTGCTATTGTACTAGTATAATATTATTATACAATACATATCCTACATAAATCTTTTCATATTACCTGTGTTTAATTATAGATTACCGAGGGTCGGCTTTCCGGGGGCAGGTTCCAGGTAAATAAAATAATCGCAATACCTAAAAAAATTGTAAATGTAACTTTCCTCGCTTTGCGATGTTTGAAACAAGCATAAGTCCAGGTTGGCTATGATTTGTAAACCCCCCCCCCCCCCTTCTCCACAGCTCCACCCTCCTGATGTCTATGAGTGAGACACAGAGTGAACCAGACAAAATGACCGTGGAGGAGTTCTTCCAGTCCATACGACAGCACGATGTCAACATGTAGGTCACGTTGAGTAACACCGCCCATTAACTTCAACCATCCAATATGTTACATGCATACTGAATATAAAAATTCCAAACATCTCTCTCTCTCTCTCATCATATTTTACATATATAATATAGGTTTTACGTTTTAGCTTAGTGAGGTCGGGATACCCAGGTGCCAGCTATCACCAACTGGACAGCGAAGACTCCGCTTACGAGATCGTGGTAAGTATTGCTATATAAGTTCAGCTGAGAAAGTAAAAAATTGTAAATACAGGGTCATAACTTGTATTCATCCATTTACTTTAAAATGATTATTTTTTTGCAGCATGAGGAACTGAGGAATAACGAACTCTCCATAAGAGAAGAAAATGCACATGTAGGTATACGTAATGTATTGCAGACAAATGTGACTTTCAGTGTCAAATGAAATAATTTACATAATGTACATGTAGGTTTGTTTTATCATGTTAATATGTATAGTTAAATCATTATTTCACAGATACAAGATGTGATCGAAAAGGGAATAATCCAAGAAGAAAGCGTGGAGTCGTTCACAGGAGTCATGCTGTGTCTGCCTTGCTGTTACACAAAGCGGTCTAAACCATTGTATGTTAAGGTATAAGATCATCAAGCAAAGTCCAATCAGATTAAATTTTAAGACAATTCGAGTTTTGAAAAAATAATTCAGTAATTACACAAATAAAATTCTACTTCTAATAAAAGAAAAAAATGACATTCTAGAAAATGAGAGAAGAGAAGAAAGAAAAGAGACCAGGTTTGTTGAAAAGATTTCGACAATTTGTGTCCAGAATTGTTCGGAGAAGGCGGGAGTAGAGCTGCTGCTGCTGAGATAAAGATGATGATTTTAAAATATTATGAGTATGATCATGAAAATGAAATTTATATTTTATTTTGTTTAAAAAACCCACTGTGAGTGATAATAATGTGCAATTCTGATTGATAGGTCTTTCAAATTCTGTTACAATATTACTGTTTGATACATTTTAAAGATTTATATTTTACTGATGTGCTTCATCAATAAAAATATTGAAATGTATCGTCGTTATATTAACGGTAAGATTCCATTTCATTCCTAACTCAAAAGATATAAACTTTATCCCCTTTTCAGAAATGGAGGGCTGCTTTATATTTCTGGAAATCGATTTCATGAATCTCTAAATTCTCCAACTTTGTTGAAAGTTTATAGCTTACACAATTCTACTGGTACTCAATTAAATAGTATTATATCTATTCAATGAAAAGGTCTTTACCTAGATGAACGACTTTTTCACGTGTATCAGATAATTCATGTTTAAAACGTAAAAAATAACGAGTATTTTATTTTTCCTTATAAGGAAATATTAGAAATTTATAAATACCAACTGAACTCCACTGTATTGCATCTCTACTTTGCAATAAATATTTACACGTTTAATAAGTGGTTATATTTTAATCAATAATATCATTTGTTGCATTTCAAAATACGTAGACAAGGTAAAGAACATTTTCTCAAAAGTTTTTCTTGGTTTTATGTAAAAGTGCAATTGTACAGTTATGAATGCATACCGGTAATTAAAAAAAAATTAAAGATTGAAGTAAATATAAAATGGTTTTTTTTTTGGTGTTTCATTTGGAAGCGATCAAATTGTTTCTCTAAACTGCTTAACAAAACATTATCTAAATAAATGATGCGTGCATTAGGCAGATTATGAAGTTTTGCTTTTTCTTGGAAAATATACCGGTACTTCTTGCATTTGTTAACCATTAGGTTTTCACTGAATAGTATATCTATATTTTGTTTTTCACAATATCAATGTAAATTTTGACAACAATAAGTATTAAGAAAATTTTTTATTTATTTAAATTTCTGCAAACTTTAAATGGCCTCAACATAGTCCAAGACACATGTAGTAACTGAACAGGATATGGCATTAAAATTGAACAAAACAAAAATTACATGCAAAATAAAAAGAAACTTGAAGCATTTGGATGACATGTATACATAGGTAAACAGAATGAAAATTGATCCACAATTGAACTAAATCAGGAATGCTAAAATGCAAACATCAATTCAAAATAATTATTATCAATATTGTATTATACTTATCAATGGATATTAAAACAAAGGAGATGATTTTTAAAGAGGGATATTAAAAGCTATCTGGCATTCCCAGTCTCTCCAGATGTCCCCTTTCAAACCCACAGCTCTGGCTGATCTGATTGGCTCAGTGACAAACTGTACACGGTACAGACATGAGAATTCCAAGAAATACATGCAAACAGCACCTGTCCAGTATCATCAATTTTACTCTTGTTTCATTGAGCTTCATCTGGTTTCAGGAGCAATAAATTTTTGGCTTTAACCCATCATACATATACATGCCTGCACGTCCTTTTACCAATAGCTCGTCATTTAAAATCGATGACAAGAAGGTCCTGTGTTGGACTTCAATGAATTAGCGGATCCTGGATGGCAGGGAGAATGTTTCCTTCACCGATTTGGTCTGAGCAGTTTTCTTGACCTTCTCTTTGTCCTTGGCAAAGCATTTCCATAACCTGATGGTCTCATCAGCTGCTGCACTGGCCACAGTCGTACCACAGGGGGACATAGTCAGACTCAGGACTCGAGCCTCGTGTCCTACAAATCAAATCATAGCTGTAGTCAAACTCCAGACTTTAAAAAGGTGCGGACCAGTATTCGTAAGACAAAAAAAAATTCAGAGAATCTGTTTGAAATTATAATGAATATTAAAACTCAAACTTGATATTATAAACCTGTAAGCTCGGCGATTCTGTTCATTTGTGGGTACTTCCAGATAGTCAGTTGGTTCTGTGAGTAGCCATGACCCGAGATCATTTCTTTAAGCTCAGTGGACCATAGAATGGAGCACACCTAAAAGGCAATGGTTTCACAAAAGCAGATTCATATATAGTGTTGAAATATAGCAATCATTTTCATAAATATAAGAAAGATTGTTCATCTTGATGAAAAACAAAAATTTCAAATTAACCTTAACAATTTGGTATATTGTAGGTCATTTCATAAGAAAAGACCAACATTTTTTAGCATAAACTCTTTTATTCATTTCTACTAAAATCATGTGGAACAAATAACAAGTAAAAATTAAACTTGGAAATTAAGATTGGCAAAAATTATCAAAGATCAAGGGATATGTCTCAGATAAAATAAACATGCTTCTGTTTCACTCATCATGATAAACTTGTTAGATAATAGTAAGTCACCTGAGAGTTTGTGTCTATGGCATTTACACAAGAACCATTAGAAATGTTCCAGAGTCTGATGTGTCGGTCTGCAGTCCCTCCCCCTGAGGCTAGTATCACAGGATTCCATGGACACCAGGCTAAAGCCTACAGACAATCCAAGCTCTATTATTCTCTGGGTGTTAGCGAAATTTCAATATAACACCCATTTCTATTTGTTTTGAACAAACATGAACTGTAAACAAACTTTAATTTGCTGCATCATTATCAGTGATAAACTGGTTTGCAGTGACCATTTTTTGTGACATGTAAATTTTAATTGGTAAATTTCCTTAAACACGGATAAGTTGGTTTACAATAAATATATTATATGATGAATGTTTCCTTCTAAATATATTCACCACCTTTGAGCTTAGGAACCAAAAGGTGCAAGCAAGCAAGAAATAAATAGAAGAAAAAACATGTACCTTAACTGCTGCAAGATGGTGTGTGAAGGTCTGTACAGGGGAGACTCCTTCTAGAGCCAAGGTGGTGTCCCACACATTTACTACATTGTCATTGCCACCACTCGCCAGGTGGCGTCCGTCCGGGGACCAAGTTAGTCCACACACCTCCTGGGTGTGTTCAATCAAAGACCCCACATGGTGGTCAGGGACCCGCACATCGTGGTGGTGGATAGCTCCAGAACGAGACCCACTACAGGATAAAGGGTTGTGTGAAAGTCATTGTCAAGTACACATTCCACTGCATTGTACAGTGTGATGCTAAAGTTGATCCACTTTGTCAACATCAAGTTCAAAATGTTACAGGTAATACTGGATAATCAATTGCAGAATTAGATACCTCAAACTTCAAAATCAAACTTTTTATGCATTAATGGCTGCCATTACAAGTACATATTTATCATTTTCAGAATTTCAGTCTCTCTCTCTCTCTCTCTCTCTCTCTCTCTCTCTCTCTCTCTCTCTCTCTCTCTCTCTCTCTGTCTCTCACTCCCTCAAACTAACAATTTTTTTTTCATGCACTACCATAATAGAATGATTTCAATGAATACCTTAATTTGTTATACATGTATTACTATTTGTAAAAAGACACGAATGATAAGAGCCCACCTGCTGACAATGTGTGAATTCCAGGACAGGGCGCCAACTCTAGCCGCATGTCCTGTCATCACGCGTAATAACTTCTCCGCCTCTGTATCCCACAGCTACAAAACACCAGGGCTCACATTACTCTTCAATCTATACTATAAATATACTACCTGAATCTTTCACATACTACATTAAGATAATAAAAAGTCCTGTTAAAATAAACATAGTTACAGTAAATCTGCTTACAACGAAGTCTATTCAATTCCCCTAATTTCTAATTTTTTAAATGTACAGTATTATGAACCTATCATAGACCTATATAATAAATAACATTAATAGCAAATCAGAATTGCTCATCCCTAGTGCTTCACTATAACTTTATCTTTGTATGTATGCACTATGCAATGTTGCAATAAGTAACATGTAATATATAAGTATTCCAATTTTATTCTATACCTGTACCGCCCCTGCATTAGTCCCCACCGCTAGGATTCCTCCTTCTGGGGTCCAGGACAAACCTGTTATGTAATCGTTCTCGGACTGCATGTTTAGAAGCTGTGCTATGGTACATGTGGTGGCATTCCAGAGATAGATGGCCGTCCCAAGGGCTACAGCCAAGATATTCGAGGTTGACCAATCTAACAGGTTCAAATCTGGAATATATATAGCTTTTGTATATTAATGTAAGTCTTTGGAAGATAGCATGCATAAACTTCAGACGATAATAAGTTAGAATCTGTCAAATGCATGTAAAAATTTAATTCAGACAAGGAAACTGTCCAAAACCATGATTAAAATAGCAAAATGATTAAAACTGCTAATAGGGCTGAATTGGCACGGCCAATTTAATACTTTAAGTTAATTTAAACGCATTGGACAAGAAGAGCTCTGTAATGAAAATATTCATTTTTTATTTAAATTTCAACAAACCATTAAGTTGTGGATTTTTCCTAAGTAACTTTATAGCTAGAAAAATCAAATTCAAAATCTATAATTGGTATTATGCCAAACACCCATATTTTTTCCTTCCATTGCCGAAGTAATTTGGTTGGACTCAAAACTATATGTCAAAACTGTTCTTACAGTAGTCATCCAGAAGATCGGGAGCATCCAGTATCCTATCTGGTTGCTGTGGAATGTTCCGTGCAGCGGATTTAGGGACAGTAGTTTTACTGTAGGAGTACAATACTTTCATTCTGTTGCTGTGACCTGCAATAATTTTTTACCAATATACATGTTCATGTATCCTGATTCAAATTGTAAGTAAAATTTGTTACAATTCAAGAACTTTAAAGTCATGGATTTGAAGGAAAAAAAACTTTATTAACAGTGAAATTTATCACATTAATTCAAATCTGCTAGTATTTTCAAACAGGAGCAAGTCCTTAAAAGGTAAAACTTTTTCATCATAAATTAAACAATAACAGAATGTTTGCTCTTCAACACTATACCTGTGGCTGCTGGACATTTATTGTTGAATGACAGAATCTTTGTATCCTGTGGATTATCTCCCTTGTTAAGGACGGTATTTAGCTGGTTCTGGTAGGGAGCTTTAGAAGGGGACCAGTCTGGGTCATTCTCCTCATTTTCACCTTTCTCTTTCATTATGGCAAAGTGACTGAGATCAATGTCTTGGGATGAACGGCTCGGAATAAATCTACAAAAATAATGGTTTTGTATAACGTTATTTTAAATATGACTTAATCTGGGTTGTTTTCTTGTTAGTCATTTCAAAATATCATTTACGGTACCTGTATATACAATGCAAAGTTAATTATTAAATTATTACACATTGTCAATCAATATGACAGTCAATGACCGACACATAATCCTATATAGTTATGATACATAAATGTGTACCGTTACAGAGCTATATAGCTAGAGACTTGGGTATCTAACCTGTCTGGACCAGACTGCTTGTTTGGGGTTTTGCTGGGAGTCTTCCCTTTCTGGGTTGGCATTTTGCTGTATTTTCCAGGTGTTTTTGATTGAGACAGACCTTTTGGTGTTTTTGTTGAATTTTCACTCAATTTGGGTCTAGGTGACAAACCTAAATTAAATTGTATATAAGAAATAAAATGTCTAATGTAAGTAATGTTTACACTTCTGTAGAAGTGTATCCCTAAATACATTGTATGTCTTTCAAATAAATTCATAACGATGCTGACATGAAAACAATATTATGAAATAATTCAGTACCCAAGCTAGACTCTGATCCTTTTTTCTCCATAGGTTTTCTTTCGTATCTAAACTTTGGTCCATTCTGCAAAGGTCCATCAAGCTTGATAGCTTCGTTCAGCATTTTTTCAAAATTGAAGTGTGCCATTTTTATAGACTTTAATTTCTAAGAAAAAAAAAAAGCAAAGATCAATCTCATTTTAGGAGGTTGGGACCAACCACCCAAAGTGGTTAAAACAGCTATACAATAACAATAGCTCAATAATCGACAAAATTCCAAAATGTGATATAATTTTACATTGCAATATCACTTGGTATCTTTTGTTATAGATTTATATATACTGTGTTCAGGGTTATATTCGACCTTCTGCGCTTGCAAATGGTTTTGCCCTGTCTTAAATTCGCCCAGACAAGATTGTGTACTAAAGAGAAAACTTGGAACATTCGTATTTGTCAAGTCTTAAATTCGGCCGCTGACAACAAGGGCAAAAATAAAACGGGGGCGAATATTTCCCAGTATACAGTAATCCATTAATTTGTTGATCAAGTTCTTTTGTGGACCAGGGAGGTATATATGTGTCCCTGTATAGACCTACACTTTCTGAGATTAATCCTATGTGTGTGACCTACTCAGGGATCAACCTCCCAAGCAGTAGGCCAGGTTGACAGGTTACGTGTATAAAGTCTGATTTTGCTTGGTACTTCCACTGCTCACAATTGCCTTGTTGAATATTTTGACAGGTGATGAAGGAAATTCGTGATGAAAACGATACTCAAAATATTAAAAATTTAAACAAAATTAAAAGCTTAACAAACATGATTCAGATAGCACTTTAATATTAGGAGTAAGTGGACACCTAAGTCACGAAAGCTTCATTGGTCCCAACCTGCATTTGTTTATCAAGTAAAGCAACAAGAGGATTTCATTAGTTTTTACACTATGACTTTTCTTTCTTATTTTAAACCAAAATACTGATCGACTGTTTAAAATTGAGACAAACTGAATAATCTGTTTATCATTAATACTTACATTACTTATGTACTGGTTATAATGATAATATGGCCCGTTGACGTTCAAACGTTAAAATATGTACATTTCATACAACTGACAAGTATTTTCATTCTTCCCGCAATTTAACCACGTGATTTTAAGGTTTCAAACCTCGAACCCGATCGAAAAGAACTTCTTCATAATTACATTGATTTCTTTGAACAGAGACATAAATGACATATTTATGTCTCCGCTTTGAATAATCAAACGTTTAACACTATTTAGGAGAAGTAGCAGTGACTTACTATAGCAGTAAATCAAAGGAGCATTAGATGAAGTGCGGAGGCTAATTTCCTATCAGATTTACCTAAAATTTTTGAGAATAATAATTTTTGTCATTAACATTATCTAATAAAGAAAAATTCCAAATATTTCAGTTTTAATATATTTGAATTTTTCTAAAATCATCCATTAATGCCATAGGCGGCTAAGGAAAGAAAAATTGAAATAGTGGGGGTTGGGATGGCAGACTAATCCAAATTCTTACCAGCAAAAGAAAACAAAATCATTAAAAAAACCATCTCATTAAGTCTATAATATCAATCTTTGCAAACAAAGCGCCCCCATCACCCCGGTTTACAGAGATTGTCTAAAACTTTTAATTATATAAACTTTATTGAAATAAAAAATAATCTAAAGAAGAGATCGCGAGTTAGCCCCGTTTGATTCCTATAAATGAAAATACAGGTTTGTGTGTCTGTCTGTCTGTGTCTCTCTCTGTGTCTCTGTCAGTCTGTATCTCTCTCTCTCTCTCTCTCTCTCTCTCTCTCTCCATGAAAAGAACAGAGCATAAGTCTTCATTCGATGACAATAAATCAACGATTAGAGAATAAACATGTTAAATGTCTGTTGACTACATGATAATAGAATTGATATATAGGGAATATATTTACTTAATTGATCACATTTCTTCGCATTGAGAAGGAACATGCAATCGTAATCGCTACTTAATAATTAAGCTGTTGATCTTGCCTCGGAGATTGGAAGCTTCCCCTGTATATACATGTGTATTCATAATTGGTTTTTATTGAGTATACACAGGATTTAAAGGACCGCGCCATACGTCTGCAGATTTAAATACCTGCTAACCCATTGAAAAAAAAATTACTACTGGGTTACACCTCAATCTGTGACCGACTTGGAAGTTATTTTCTGCAAATCAGTGCACGTCGGCGTGTAGAAAGCCGAACGACTTCTGATTTGTGATGGCGTGAATCTTCTGGAAGAGAAATTTTCAAAATTTTGCACTTGTAAGTATCAAATTCCTGTGCACCTTTTGTTAGCTGCATAAGAGACATTTAAATATTATAATCAGATCTGTCAGCGAATAGTCACATTTTGGATTGACAGTTTCTAGTCTTTTGGGGGTAAGGAAGTATTGTGTGAAGATTACCCAAGTATTTTATTGCAGTGAACATACAAAGTCTTTAATGATATCAAATAAAAACGATTTTGCTTATCTAATTTAAATGAAGAATTTATCGGTAGAGTAAGTAGGATCGCGCGTGAATTTGTTCAGACATGTTTCTCGTTTATATATACATCGGAATTTACTCATTGTTTTGAAATCAAACAGTATCTTTGGCCAATAAATACAGAACAAGATTTGAATACAGTACTAGTTTTTCTTTATTTTACAACTGAGCGGCCAACTCATATTACTTAATACGCATCATCATGAACTACTCTATTGCATTAAGGGAACTTGTTTTAAAATGAATGCTGATACACTATACTTCATTTTCTCGATATCCTAAAATTTCAATCTTTATAAAAAAAAAAGATCTGATGAGAATAACCTGCATTGAATCTTCGATATATATATCTAAAAATTAAAAAAATCCAAAGCAAAATAAAAACACAATTCAATAATACTCGAAAACAAATTATACTCCGACCTAAATTATGAAATAAATGTTTATGCATACTAGTATACATGTATATATAACTGTTACGATTAAGGAGTTCTATATCAAAAGTAAATGCTGGGAGAGAAAGAGGGGGGGGGGGGCGAATGTAGTAATTCATACAAATATTCCTTTTGTCATCTTTCACAATGATCTTTTTAAACCCCCCACAATGATCGATGCTCAATCTTTCTTAACATCTCTTGTAAATAATGGGTCAACAAGGTCTCCTTATTTGGTGTAAAAGAGGACAACGTCGCCCGTATAATATAACTACTTCAATAGGACTATACATTCCATAAATTAAATCAATTAAACGTATAAATATACCACCGGCCAAACTTTACTCGAGTTAAGGTAGCTTAGAGACCGTTTGAAGACTTTTCCGCCATGTGTTTGCTTTACTTTTCATATTGTGTTAATCACATCTAAGAGTTAAGCATCGATAAACTTTATCAATTGATTGAGTACTTTGTATATCTAAAGAATGTGATATGTTTTAAACAAGCTCAATAGATTTTATCATTTTTTTGACCAAACATAGATTCAGGCTTTAAACTGCCTGGATAAAATACCATTGAACATTTACCGCTTCAAGCGACTTGATATGTAAGAAAAGAAATTGGCTTTAATTCAACTCCAGATTAAAAAGAATTTAACATTCAACAAACTACACTCTTTTTCTGCAGGTAATATGGAAAACACGGCGTTTACCAACTGTATCCAGTGCCATAATGAATTTGATGAAAGCAGACGACATCCGCACGTCTTGTCTTGCCTTCACACCTGCTGTTCTTCTTGTCTAGAGAGAATCGTCAGTGGAAAACAAATCTTTTGTCCGGATTGCCACTCCCAAACCGAAATTTCCAGTGATCCCTGCAAGGAACTACCTCTTGACACGGCATGTCGAAATTACCTGGACTTCGTCCGCATCCAACGGAAACCAACAGACATACAATGCACGGACTGTCCAGACCAATCGTCTGCTTCTTCCTTCTGCAAGGAATGTTTCACCTTCATGTGTCCAGAGTGCACTACTGCCCACAAGAGAACTGCCATCACCCGCAAACACTTGGTAGTTCCCGTCAGTGAACTGAAAGAATCGGGACTTAATGAATTCCACCGAAAAGACACGTGCAACAAACCGGGGCACGAGGAGCAAGTCTTCACGTTCTACTGCGACAGACGAGGATGTGATATTCCCATCTGCACGCTGTGTGCCGTCTGCGACCATAACCAAACCAACGGTCACCTCATTCGGAATCTGAGCGATGTGTACGAAGATTCCAAGACTGTCGTACAAAGCGTTATTCGCGAGATCAACGCTCGTGGTACGCCCATGTCGGAAGCTGTGGACCAGTTGGAGAAGGTCGTAGACGAACTGGCGGCTACAGAAACCGACATCAGTCAGGAAATTGATACCATCTTCGATAAATACCAGAAGATTCTTAACGAGCGAAGATATCAACTGCAGATGGAAGTTCAAAACCACTGTCAAGTGAAAAAGCGAGATCTTCAAGAAAAAGTCAAGACGTTGAAGTCTTATACCACTGACGTTAAAACTGCCACAGACTTTACTAATCGCGTTCTGCTTTATACCACAGCAACAGAGTTCCTTAACCTTAAAAACGTGATACTGAGAAGAATACTTGAGCTAAAAAATGTGAACGTGTCAATTCCGGCAAAAGACGATGTTGCACTAAGATTTTTGCGAGGGGTCAGTGACGATTCTTTTGTGCAGTTGATTAACGGTATAGGAAACGTCTCTTCTAGAGAAAGTCCAATTCCACAGAGCACGCTACATAACGGGCACTCTGACACCGGACCAATGAAGTCTGGCAGGTCCGAATATACCTCGCCGATAAACCAGGAACTCTCGCGCTCACCAGCTAGAACGCCACCTAGCGAAGCTCCAAGAAATACCACCTCTGTCACCCCAACAACTCCTCAGTCTGTCAAGCGAGTCGGCGATTCGATTGCGGTGAGTCGACAGATGAGCATTCCAGCAGCAGCAGCAACACCGATCAGAGAACCAGTTCAGAGACAAACCAGTCTTCCCGCGCCGTTGGAAGAGAAGAAAAACATGAGCACGGTAGCCATGATGAATGGCATGCCCAAAACCCCGGCAGAAGAGAAAACATCTTTCTTCAGCAAAGCGAAACGTAAGTCACGTGCTAGAAATGAAAAGTCACAGAGAAAGGGAATGCTTTGTATTAAATCTAGCCAATGCAGTTCATTCTCGGTTTTTTTTTTGGTATCAGGGACTTAGTTGTAAAACGAAATGCGTGCAATAGAAACTTATTTAGTGTGATGACTCAACTTTTCCACATATGTTTGGAGTATTTCTCAATTGCGCCCCGTGAAAGATCAATTTTTACCATATTGTTTGAAATATGGTTCAATCATGAAATAATACCAAAGTAATGTAATTTGTGTGACAGATGGTGTGTGTTACATTTAGTCTTCTGGAATGTGGGTTGGGGTAGTTTACGTTTGTGGGACATGAACTAGATGATTACTAACCCTAGGTGGATGAGCCATTATGATTGATTGTTTCTTCGTGCAGTGCAATAGACTTGATATTGGTTTCTTTCACTCTCTGTTTCATTACGCCATTATTCACCAAAGATGCAGACATTGTAATCATTAACTTATTTGATGTTAATATCAAACTAAAACATTGCTAGCGGAAATGAATTGAAATCCTTAAGGTGTATCAGATAAGTTGAAACTTTTGTAATTTTAACCTGGGCTTTTCTTACTGAAGTATAAGATAAATACAACTCTAATTACGTTCTCTGTAAAATATTAAAAATAATTTAAAATCTTCACACCTACTTCCATAATCTTGTAAGCGGCGCATCGAATATTATGAGCTTATTTGCAAAACTATCAGATCTTCTATGATGCATATATTCAGATCTATTTTTTCATCTCTGGTTTTGCCTTATTTGGTGTGGTAACATTATATTTCTACCTGCATTATGTTAGACAGAAATTTATACAATAATGCTTCTCGCTTTTATTGTGGTTTCAATCAAATTCATAGCACCTGATGATCACGTGACTGCTGACGTCACTGAAAAGAAACCACGTCCTTCCCCATTAAAATTGGAACCATCTCAACCATTAGGTTTGGGGGACTTTTTGCGTAAGTAGTTCCGCCCCATGTGCATGTACTCTATCCTTTGTTGCAAATTGCAGTTTCTGCATGTTTGTATAAAATATTCCAGATTTTCTCTTTCGAGTTTTGAATATTAGACTTAGCGTTTTTCCTATACTTGTATACGTAGAAGACTAACATAAATATACATATAATCAAATCATGTTGTCATATTTCAAAGATTATTTCACGTTTCGTTTCTTTCTCCTTTTACTGTTAATCTTTCATTTACTGTCTTACTAATCTTCAACGTTTTATACTAACACGTCTGTCAACCTTTTAAACAGGAAATCTAGAAATGAGAGGGGAGTTGCCGATGAAGAAATCTGGTATGTGACAGATAAAAGAGATCATACACTACTGCTGTTTTAAAACCAAATGTAAGGTTTTCTAAAAAAGAATTAAGAATTTATTTAGTAAATGTTGATTCAGCGGGATTCTTTTACAGAGAAGACAGCCCAGGCCAATCGGGAGTCCTTCCAACAGTTGAGTCCGGACCGACCGTTCCAGCCCGTCACCTCTCCCATCTCCCCAAAGACTCCCACTACCATGCCGCCTGGTAAGTTGAAATTAAAGAGTATGGGAAAAGTTTGGTAAGCAAGAAAGGTACGAGTAATTATCCTGTAGTATGGTCATGCTACAACCCCGATAGATACATTGTAAGTAAAACACAGTTACAACGAACACGCTTTCAATGAATTTCTCAAACTTACAGTAAATTCAGTTTTATAAACGTATTTCATAGAACGAATTTAAAATGTTCGTCCTTGCATAACACTTCACTATAAGCTTGTCGTACTGTATATTGAACAACCTAAAAATGTTTTTATTCAAACGTGTTCAATATCGTCATATCTTGTCGCTGAGTAATGATTTATCGATATTGGCGTCATATCAGACACATACTAGTAGCCGTGGGATTTCTTGATCAGGGGCTCAAGTTGAAATTGAAGGTTGATTGAAAGACTAATCGAAAGTTTATGTTTCAG
This sequence comes from Magallana gigas, assembly GCF_963853765.1. NCBI lineage: Eukaryota > Metazoa > Mollusca > Bivalvia > Ostreida > Ostreidae > Magallana > Magallana gigas. The sequence continues at coordinate 13,741,722 of NC_088860.1, read as the reverse complement.
AACTGAAGAACTTACCTGGTGTCGTGTATGGGGATATTGTTTGTAAGTTTTGTGTTTGTTTGTGGATCAATTGAGATAATTTTTACATTTTGTGTTCTAGTCTGACGAGTGTTATCAAATACCAAAAACTTGATGTATGTCGATATGAAAATCAATAGGTCACACCGCATGTAGTATACTTCCTATTTCACTGTGTTACAGGTCCGGATTTCACATTTGATGTCCTGACTATTCATAACGAGCGTGAAGTCTCCCTGGATGGCAAAATCTTACGAAATCGGAAGACTGGTAAACCAAGCAGTTCCGGAACCGCGGAAAAACAATTCCAAAACTACAAGGGAATTGTAGGTAATTTTCCCTTCAAGGAACTTGGGAAATATTACTATGAAGTCGACGTCTCCTTTACTATTTATCAGCCCCTGGAGCAAACCTGGCTAGTCTATGAACTGGGTATTTGTCGTAAGGATATTATTGACACCCATCACACAGTGGAGCGCCATGAGCATGCGCGATCCTGCTACGTTGCAAGATACCCAGAAGACGGCAAATTGGCCCACGAGTTCTGGCACAACCGTGACCTCTTGACCTACGTTCCACTGTCTGATAACACAGCGGGAATCACGGTGGATCTTACCTACGGTTTGTTGGTGGACACAAGACGAAGGAAGTGGACAATTGCAGACGTTGGAAAGCAGAAGAAACTGCACACGTTTACTGGAATCGACTTCACGGAGGCGCTTTATCCGGTATTCGGTACATACAACCCTGATCTGGTCAGTGTCGAGATGACTCTTCGAACAGGATCAGAAATCTCTGCTTTTCCGCCATTTTTGAAGGGGTTTTAGATTACATTAGACTTACGATATGACGTCATTATTGGACGTCAAATAGCTAGATATGATAAAACACTGTTCCACAGGTCTCCTTGCAAGAAAATTTGCACAATAAGAAAAGATGGAAGAAACCTCGAAAGTATTGGTTAGTTTATCGATATTCAAATTAATATTATGATATCATAATCAGAGGCATATCAATCGAGGACTACGTCATCAAGTTCTTTTCGGAATAAATGGCTTTCCTTAAGCTTTTGTTGATATATCTCACTTTTAGCTATCTGACTACTGAAAAACAGATATGATTTTAATACCTAAAACATATTGCACCGTTGGAGGTATTATTATTGTTATAATCAGATAGGGCAAGGGAAATAAGTGCGCTCTCTATATGTAGCCTTTTGAACAATTAAAATGTGTATCGATTGATGTAAAACTTGATGTAATAGAAATGCGTGATACATGTATTTTGAATGAGAGTATGTTTGGTGAAGAGCACATTTTGCTGCAGCGATAAAGATTTATGAATTATTTATGAATTTATTGTATAAAAATAGCCCAACGTCGATTACATTATTTGTCAGAAAAGGGACGTTTTCGAAATCGAACATGATGAATAAAAAATGATTTAGAAAAGTGAAATACAGTTGTAGTCACAATATTGTTGGCAAAGGCCTTGTCCTTGTTGTCTGGGAATCATTGTGCCAGTGAATGAAGTAATTTATTTTTGTACGGTATACATGTACTTCAAAACCAGAGTGAATTTGTTATATATATTCTTATTACTTTTTTAATGATTTTTTTATTCTTTAATTTATTTAAACAATCTTATATCTAATTCTTGTATTAACAAGTTTGAATTTTAAAAAAAATAATAAACCTAGAAAAATCTTGACGTGTTTTCCGTACAGGTATATAGTACATGTATATTACCACCGAGTGTGGGCTTATCGATAACATGATACTGATCACTTCTATTGTACAGAATGTATATATTTATTTAATTTCATAATTAAATTTTTAGCTCTATCTTGATTTCCACTTTATTTCTGTACTGAGATAAAGGTAAATCGATGAATTGATTGTATATGACTACAAACTGGAGCTAAGGACTTTTAAAATGATGCAGTAAGGAAACTGAATACGATGTACCATACAGATACCGATATACCATAATAATACTGATATACCATACAGATACCGGTATATATCATACATATACCGGTATACCATACAGATACCTGTATATACCATACATATACAGGAATACCATACAGTTACCGATATACCATACAGTTACCGATATACCATACAGACACATATATACCATACAGATACCGATATATACCATACAGATACCGATGTACCAAACAGATACTGGGATACCATACAGTTACCGATATACCATACAGATACATATATACCATACAGATACCGATATATCATACAGATACCGATATACCACACAGATACCGATATAACATACAGATACCGATATACCACACAGATACCGGTATACCATACAAATACCGATATACCACACAGATACCGGTATACCATACAAATACCGATATACTATTCAGATACCGATATAACATACAGATATCGGTATACCATACAGTTACCGATACACCAAACAGTTACCGATACACCATACAGATACCGATATATACCATACAGATACCGATGTACCACACATATACTGGAATACCATACAGATACCGATATATCATACAGATACCGGAATACCATACAGTTACCGATACACCATACAGTTACCGATACACCATACAGTTACCGATACACCATACAGATACCGATATATACCATACAGATACCGATATATACCATACAGATACCGATGTACCACACAGATACTGGAATACCATACAGATACCGATAATTCATACAGATACCGATATACCATACAGATACCGATATACCATACAGAAACCAATATACTATACAGTTACCGATACCGATATACCATTCAGATACCGGTAAACCATACAGATACCGAAATACCATACATATACCGATATAACAAAGATACCGATATACCATACAAATACCGATATACCATACAAATATCGGTATTCCATTCAGATTCCAGTATACTATGCAGATACCGGTATACCATTCAGATACCGATATAACATACAGATACCAACATACCACACAGATCCCGATATACCATACAGATACCGATATACCATACAGATACCGGTATACCATACAGATCCCGATATATACCATACAGATACCGATATATACCATACAGATACCAATATCTACCATACAGATACTGATATATACCAGATACCGATATACCATAAGATACCGATATACCATACAGATACCGATATCTACCATACAGATACCGATATCTACCAAACAGATACCGATATACTAAACAGATACCGGTATACCATACAGATACCGGTATACCATACAGATACCGATGTACCATGCAGATTCCGATGAACCATACAGATACCGATGTACCATACAGAAACCGATATACCATACAGATACCGAATAACCATACAGATACCGATATACCATAAAGATACTGGTATATACTATCTTAAAACAAAAATTCTTTCAAGTCTCTGTCTCATTAAATATGTAAAGAGTAAAGAGTAGACAACACCTTTGATATGTTAGTTGATTTGATTGTAGTGGACACATTGATATTGAAATAGTATTCAACCCTAGGGGCCTATGAAGTTTGACTTTGATAATAACAAAACTTTCAGACGGTCTCAGACGGATTGATCCTGCTACCTGATCGTGGTCAGGCTTTCGTGAGGAATATTAGTAAAATTGCGTCAGATATGAACCCTAATGATCAAGGCACTGGGTCGTGCAGAAGTACGATAAGGAAACAAAACATTGGTCTGAAGAATTATCGTACACTTTTTGATTATCATTTGTTATGACGTAAAGGTTGATTGATTAGACTTTGAACATTGAAAAACCACACAGAAACTAATGCATGGTTGCTATATGCAAGTGATGAAAGTCAAGGGAATCCAAGATTATAAAGCTTATATTTTTAAAAAAGGAGAGAAGAAGATTTAGTTTAATTTGCTTTCCTTTCGACATCCTTGAAAATCCTCTTGGTCAGTTTCTATAGTAACGACGCCATTCACAAAACTCCCTGGTCGTACCAATCTTCTGCATCATTTTCAAATAGCTTTCAGATGGATAGTACCTTGACTAGAAAAAGTCATTGGCTTTAGGAGGCCGGATGAATAAATAAACTATAAACTTTTATTAAGTCAATAAAAAATCTAAATATTTCAACTTTAATTTAACTAGAAATCCTTATTTAAAGCAGATTGATATAGTGCATGAGTTGCCATGACCATCCAACCCTTTATGAAGAAATTTATTGCATTTACAATTTTAGGGGCTGGTAAAAATAGATAAAGAGAAAAAGACCGAAGAATAGAAATATGTTTTAAAAAAAAAACCACTAAGCTAAAAATTGTCAGTTTTTCTTTTTTGTCACTTTTCGATCATGCAGAAAACAACCCTAAAACCGATATTTAAAAATTTGATCAAACTGTTTATTTCAAATTATTCAGTAACTGGGAGAACAAGTTAATGTGTTGTTGGGTGCTATGTTGTGACAAGACTGCGCTAAGTGCCGCTATGCGCCCCTTCCAGTACTCGCCCAACTCGTGAAGAATGTCGTCCCTAGCAACGTCGGAGTCCCCGGCAACGGGTACCAACTGCCTCGTGTGGAGGTCTCTACCTTTGAAGTATTCCCCTAGCTGATGCAATATGGCGTTGTAATCGGGTTTCACGGTGGTGTGTGCTGAAAGGAAATCATGAACAGTGAACAAACACGTAAAAAAGCTACCAAAAAAAAAAAACGGGGAAATTTATTGCATATCAAACTTCCTAGAATTTTTTTTGGAGCCTCATTAATTTTGTTTGAACTATTTTCTGCTGAGTTTTGGAATAGAGAACCACAACTGATCGATAATCTAAGCAACAAACTTGGTTGAAGGTGTAAGAATTATGTGGGAGAATGCGTTTTCTGCGACCAACTGAAGCTTGGACTTACTTGCCATTTCCTCAAGCTCTCTTCGCTGTATTGGAGAGGCATAGACTGACGTCATCAAAACTAGAATCATCACGCTAGCAGACTTCATACTGGAAACTAGACCAAAAAATGGTGTCGTCAGAATATTTCACCACACTATGTAAAGATATGAACCGTTGCACATTATATAAGTTGACATTCATCTTTGCAATTGAAATGTTTTTGTCCCTATGCGTAACTAGCTATAGGGATATATATTTTAGCATGATGTCAGTTCATTGGAGAATAGCAGATTGATCCAAAACTTTGAGAATTCCTGAGATAAGTGGGAAAAAGATAAAATGGAAAAAGTACATATTTAAAGTTCAGTTTGGTGAAAACGCTTAAATGAGATTCAAAATAGAAGATATTTTTTGAATTATAACGCAATACTTATGCATGTATTTCTACAATACTTCTTAAAATATTGAATCCTCTATGTGAAAACCATATACATGTACATGTTCATGTTACTGTCATATCAGACATTAATTTTAAGTTTTGGTTACAAAAATACGGTAGTTGTTACCACGATAATGATACAGAATCTTGCCAAAAATTATGGTAGAGCAACCAAAGACGGAAAGGTATTAATTACTATACATGAATTATACTAAATAAATTTGCTTAGAAAATGAATAATCTTACGGGGCGTCCTATTGAATGTCGGGACTTGTTAAGTGGAATTCGAGGTCAGATAACCATTACTGCTTGTCAATGTCCTCAAAATTGAAACCCTTTTCTGTAAGCTTTTATGTCCAACAAGTCCAACGTTCCTTGAAAAGTCCTCGAGAAATTACCCGACAAATTGCTCTCTTTTAAAACAGTTCATAAAGGAGAGAAACTTGTTGTGTATATTTAAAATATTTTGGTTTGGAGTAGCCAAAAAGTTTTGTCGAGCACTGGGATGTTTATTTTTTAAATAATGCATAAGCAAGTTATGGTTTAACAAAAATTCAACTGTATTCGTGTTATCGGAAACAGTGGGCATTGCAATCAACTTTTGGTTTCCGGATAGGCGTGAAATGCATTTTTTATAAAAGAGTACAAGTTGATAACGATAAAAGAAACATGATAGACGTATAATTTAGGTTATACAAACGTGCAGTGTTTAACGTTTTACTTTCTTAAGCTTTAAATTGTTTATTTTTAATGATTGTGTCTGAAAAGGGCTTTTGTTAATTTATAAGGGAAATCTTCCCAGATTCAATTCATTAAGAAATGAGGAATCATTTTTTGAGCATTATGAAGTGATCAAATATGGCTGGGGTGATCAAATCCAATAGAGTCCGAACGGAAGATCAATTTCAATAAGGCCAAAAATGCTTTATGATAGATCTGATCTCCCCCGACCGTATTTGACCACCTCATAATATTCGAAGAATGATTCCTTGTTACTTAAATAATAAATATTCACTTGATCCCCTTTTTGTGTGATTAAATACTAAAATAGTCATTGAAAAATCGAGTGCCATCATAGACAAAAACTGGAACATGTAAATATTGATAAATAAAACTGATTTAGAACTCACCTATTGTGTAGAAAACTGGAACTATTCCTGTATTTACAAATCATGTACAATTCTTATCTTATCCCGGGCTCATCTGTAATGTTGCGTCGAACCTATCGTAACTCAACGACATACATACCTATATATACTATACCAGGTACTGGCATTACAATAGTTCGGTCATTCTAATCTCTGATGAACGACTCGTGTTGACAAAGAGGGAAACTACTGCATTATCTGATGTTAAAAGACTGGTCTTAACATTTATTGCATTATTTTCATGCATGTACTCCTCCCACTAAAAAGAGGCAAGGTTATTGCCCCCTCGCTCCTGCATGTCGGGTCTAAGTACACTGTACCTTACAGAGAACTGACATGCCTGAATAGTATATGTACATGTGTTTACTGTAGAGAGTTTGTCTTTCTCACGATTTTCATTTCCGGATGGTTTACTATACGATTTTTGTACCAAGATTAAATCCATAACGCCGTATTGCGAGCAAGGACAGCACTTTACAATAGAACTTAGATAACTAATCAAGATCAAACTTATTTCTGCCAACCATTCATTCATTAGGTACGAAATGTTTTATCTCAATACCAGTGAAATATTCTCAATATTTACATTGAAATTAATATTTTTTTCAGAGTTCAGAATCACATCACGAGGTTGCAAGTTCTTTTGTTCAATGCTGTCCCGTTTTATCTTCAACTTGGGCATCGTAATCATGCATTTTTATTTTTTTTACCTAAACCGTAATTACAACTTCCTCGGCTTTTCTGACAGAGCTTGCATAACACATCTCGCTTTTCAATTCCTCCCGAATGCCTTTTTTTAAATTAACGAATCCCACAAAAGTATGCAAATGTTAAAATCTGCTATCAATTAAACATTGAAATTAAAGCTAAATTCTTAATACATGTACAGTATTTGATTTTGTTCATAATGCATATTGCATGTAGTATACGTTTTCATTCAGTCTCTGATGATGTGTCTGTCGTTTTCAGCCCAATCCTATTAAAGTGTCCAACATACTCTTCTTCTGCACACTGATACTGACACAGGCTTGAGAAAAATAAGACAATAATCCAGAATACTTTATCAATTTTATTTCCATATGATAATAATTAAGTTATGAGGGTGATTTCTGTCAAAGTATCATGCACTGTGGGATGATATAAGGACTTCACATGATGCACACAGACCTATTACACCTGAAAATGTATTTCAAAACAAATACAAAACAATTTATGTGAAGTTGCATCATGTAAAATCCTTCCTTCTCATCTGTAGTGCAGCCCTACCCCCCCCCCCCCCCCTCCCCTCCCCCCATACCCCGTCCAGCTCCCCAGGTAAAAAAAAAAATCCCTTGGCAGGTAAATGATTCCTTTCTGTAAGGTATAAACATACAATTCACATATATATTTCACATACACAGAAGGAAGAGGACAACGGCTCTTTCAGATCTTGCTGACACTATTTCATTCCTTCATTATGTCGGCACAAATAAAAAAACAACATGAGGCGATGCTATTTTCCCCCTAAACTGAAAGACAGTTTGGGTCTGGCGTTCTTTTTGTTCAGAATGACTTCTTGTTCACGTTTTTTACGTTTCCTGTCCTCCTCTTCCATTCGTTGTTTCTCCTCTAGCATGCGTCTCTGTTCTTCAACGAGTTTTAACTGTTCTTCAGCCTGTATCAATTAAAATAAGGTGAGAATAAGGTCAAATGAATGAGTTCCGTAGAAATACAATAATGAGAAGTATCATCGGGGTTCAAATTGAAAATTAGTTGGTTGTTTGCAACTATTAATCATTATTTTTGTTAATCTTCAATAAATACTAGTATTGAAGCAAAATATTTCAGCTGGAGCCTATCTTATTATCTATTGGCTGCATATAACTTTAACCTATCACAAAATTCTTCTTTTCCAATTTCTCTCTGCATTGAGACTTTTGTGGTAAGTATTTTGTTTGTGACATTTATTTACACCCTTTCAGCAGTTATCCCAAAATAATTATAGATATCAGATCATGCCAGTAATCTGATTATTAATAATCTACACTTAGTCAATCATTGTTGATAAAACTGATGATCAAATCCACTACTGGGAAAGCTGAGGTATCTATGCATGTACTGGTATTAATATATTAAAGTCAAAAGGCTGACCAAAGTTAATTCTATGTTTAACGGCATCTTCAAAATACCAAACCTACAAGGGAGGGCAATAAAAGAACAAACAAAATTTTCAGACAAGTAATTGTCATTCATTTACAATAATACAAATACAGTTAGTAGACAATTTCTCTTAAACCCACATGTGCTGGTGACATTAAATGTTGAATTAACTTTGGACAGCCTAAATGCAACTAAAAATGCAGTTTTCCCCAGCATTGTATAATATTCTGAATCACTTACCAATTTCTTTTGTGCCTCTTCAATCTTTTTATTATTTTCTGCCATAATTTCCTCTAACTCCTTGCGTTTTAGTTTCTCTTCCTCCTACAAAAATGCAAGAATTTATCAGAGAGTGTGGGACATTTTGTCTGAAAGAAAAGAAATTGATCATACAGATTTCACTAAATATATATGCACATCTGTAAATTTGATCTATGTAAAATCAACTTCATAAAATATTTATAGTAGCATTATTAATAATTACAAAATTCATATAATACCTTGCAATAACATCATATTTTCCCCTAAAAAAATTTTGCATCCTATATACATTCTTAATTTCTATAAATACATACGGTAAATTGTTTGCTACATTTCGTTCGAAAAATGATAAAAATGGACTGCAAAATGCCACAGGACTGATTTCTTGTCAGAAAGCAATCCGAACGTGACTGTAATAGATCTGCAGGATGTACAATGGACATTGTAACTGTGCAAATTTTGACAGCTGTAAAATGATGATTAGGCAAAATAGATTATAAGTTACCTCTAACGTTTTACATACCAACATCAGCAGTGAAATTCCTCCTCTTCAGAAAATATCTACACATTCAACTGGTGGATTGCCATTAAAAACTAACTCTTCAATCCAGGATTTTTTTTAATAAATTTAACTTATATGATAAAATTTAGTTTTGAGGTTTTTTTGGAGCCCAGAACCTGATATCCTACATACACTAAATTGTCTCCCCCTGAATTCACAGTCGTCAGTGAGTGAGTGCAAAGCTCTGGTCAGAAAAGAGCAATGAAGAATGATTATGTCAAGACAACATATTCAATACTTGCAACATTACACGTATGCTGTATGGATCTTTATAAGTAAACAGCAAAACCTAGAAGAGATGGGGGTAAAAAAGCAGTTGAGAAATCTTAACACTTACATGTTCATTAGGTGGCTCTAAAATAATGGCTATATCAAAATGTAACAAACTGGCTGAAAACAAAACATCAGATAACACATGCACCGTGAACGTCATTTCTGATTTTTCAGGCTCAGTCACCAACATTCATAGATTGTCAAAGGCACTTTAATAAGCATTCTCAAAAGGTGAGAGCAGGTAATCAGATCTAATGATACAGGTATGAACCTGAGAGGTTAAATCCATCTTTGTCTTTTTTGTTCATGGCCCGAGAATCTATGACTGTTTCCATTGTGACCTTACACTGAGGGAATGTAGAGGTCTGCTCTGTTTTTCCTATCCTCTTAGAATCTTACTGCTCTCTTCATAATATATATCATGTTAACTTTTCCAAATCCAATTCATTATCTGAGCTTTTATAATTTTCAAAGAAAAAATTCCATAGTTTATTTTCTTATTCAGAATTTTTTATTAATACTTTTTATTCACAAACATATTTTTTAAGATTTTACAGTTGTTAATTTATGATTTTTATGTGAGAGATTTGAAAAAGTTAACAACTATGTAGATTTGTTCACTATGTTTGTTAGAAATCTAATAATGTTAACTGTGAATAAAAAAATTACACACTCAACCAAATACATTGTATTCACGCTTTCTCTACACCAGTGACCATGATATGGTTAGGATTAACATTTCTGAATTAACCTCGTTAAACTAATACACACTCTAATTCAAATCTTGGATGTAATTGAAGCATTTTTCAGGAGAAAGGGTAATTACATAGGAGAACATAAAGAGATCCTTGAATATTTTGTCATGCATATACATGTACATGTTTACAAAATGAACACAAAAATCAATTTTTAATGCTACATTACAATACAGTTATGTTTAAAAAATCATTAGGGATTTTTTTGCAAAGTATTGAAAGGAGCAGAAAAAATATCACTGAGAAAGGAATTACAAGAAAACAAGAAAATGGAATTACGTACATGGTATTTTCCTTTTCCTTTATATTGTATTGTGAACAAATCTACACACTTTTTGAGAAACTACCTGACTAACGAGAAAAGATTCAAGGTGTTGTTTCCTTTCTATCAACAGTATATTCCAAATATAGAGAATTGTTAAGTTTTTCTTTCTGTGATTTATCTTGTTAATGACTTAAGCCTTATTGACTCCGAAAATAAAAATGCTGAACAGACCCCTACCACCCGTACACTTAGGGAGAAACTTTTCATTACCTCTTTCTTTTTCTGAGCCTCTAGCTCAGCCTCTCTTTGACGTTCAAGCTCCTCTAGCATTTGTTTCTCCATGATTTTCTTGGCCTCTTCCACCCGCCTCCGCACCTCAGCCTCGATCTCATCTTTGCGCCTCTCTAGCTCCTCTTCCACCCGCTTGGCAACCAGTTCCTCAACTCTCCTGGCTACTTCTTCTTCAATTAACTTTTCTTCTAGTTCTTTCTGTCGTCTGTTGAAAACAACCCAGCAAATTCTTAGAATTTTCAAACTGTATCCTTTCCAATACAATATTTCCAGTGTGTCATTTCTGATTACTGAGCTCTTTTATCCTTATGAAAATTTTATAAATATAATTTTTGTTTTTGGCAATTTTTTTCTATTGCCTCATCAATATCATTCTAAGTTTAATGCCAAGGTTGGGGAGCCCTGGTATCATTAAACTAATTCTACAAATTGTCTTCCTATTATAATTGAAGAGACATTTTTAAACAAGTACTCATATAAACACCCACTCTGTAATTCAAAATTTTGATGAATGCATGCACTTCTTACTTTAATCTCTGTCTTTCTAGCTCAGCCTTTTTCTCCTCCTCTTCTCTTCGCTTTGCCCTGATTATTAAATCATCATCGCTACTGGAACTACTTGATGATGGGGTTCTCTTTCTAAAATCATGAAATCGCCCCATCAATGAAAATATTGATTTATTTCTTCAATAGTTTCGTACAATAAACTGAATATATAATCATGGATAAATATAATTATCATACATATTGAATACAAGCACTTACTTGTTATTTTTGTCACAAGCTCCAATATGCCCCCGATATTGTTTTGTTGTGTTAGTATTGTTTGACATGCGTAAGTTTTACTTTATGAAAAATAGCATGCATAAGCGACTACTTGAATATACCTCATATACAAATAATCAAATATATACATTGTGTATAAACTATTCAAGTAATGGGTGATAGGTTACAATATGCTTTAGGCTTACCTTTCTCTCCTACTTCTCTTTCTGTCTCTTGACCTTGAGCGGTTTCTGCTTGTACTGTGTCTGTTTGACACCGAAGATCTTGCTTCCCTAGATTTTGATCTAGATCGTGTGCGTCTTTTCTTGTGTTTGGAACGATGCCTTTGTCTGCTAGAAGATCTACTTCTACTCCTGGATCGACCCATAGCGATTTGCAAAAGCTTTCAATATGGCGGACTTGCACATAGAAAGTCTAATGACCCGAAAGAACCTGTTAGCAACGAAATGTATGTCAAATAAAGCTGAAGAATATATGTAAGGTAGATAAAAAATATTTATTTGTGATATTAATTATCAAATTGAATTTTAATCTCAATATCTCCTAATCTAAATTATTTCCAAACTATATATTTAAATGTTGACAAATAACACGCATGTATGCATCTATTTAACGCAAATCTGATACCAAAAACATATATAAAAAAAAACACCCCCAAAACTGTAACTAAACTCAAACTGTGTCTTTTTTATTTACTAGGATGTATTTAACAATATTAATATACATAAACGTATATAAAATGTTATATGTATGAATGATGTATGCACGACTCTAGAGGGAGGGGGGGGGGGGGGGTCTGACTCCCCTTCTTACACCCCCCTGGTAAAATTAAAACCTATTTAATTAAAATAAAATTATAGAAAATAGGCCTTGGAGATACCAAGCACGTAGCATGCTGCATAGTTTTGTTTTTGCCTTGAAAGTGTGTGTGTGTGTGGGGGGGGGGGGGGGGAAGTGGGGGGGGGGGGGGACCCGAACTGAATTTGACTAGCCCTCCCCCCCCCAAAAAAAAACAAAACAAAACACAAACCATAGATATGTTATAATTTTCAATTTATGAAATTAATCGTATTTTTTTCATTGATTATTTTTAGTGGAAATTATTACAAGTGCTCAATTTTATTTTTAATACACGAAGTTGCAACTACCACGTTGTTGTAGCGCGGTGATACGCATAACTGAGTTATTTTAAGTTAACTTTCCTTAATTTGCTTTTAGATAATAAATTAATCAAATTTGATATGAAGAGCTAAATATTTTAAGTTATGGATGCAAACAATTGCTAATGCTTCTAAAATGTGCAAACTTATTTTCCAAACAACTCAGTGTACCGGCCGCAATATATGTACATGTATTATGCATGAATCGAAGTGCATGAACGCAGTTCTAGTAACTCTAACATGCAGCCTCAAGCAACGGTCCGGAGTCCGCACAGCTCTCTCCTACCCGTGGCAGACGGGAGAGGATCGTACACTGTACACATTATAGCCGTTGTTCGCAACGATGACAATACTACTGCAATATTCCTCTGTTCATTGATTTTTTGTAAGACAGGCATGGGGCATCGTTTTTGAAAGTGGTTGGGTGGGGGGGGGGGGGGTGGGGGGGGGGGGGGGTTATCCGAAATAAAAAAAAAAAAAAAAGAAAGAAAGAAATAAAAAACAAACAAAAACAATTCTTAAAAATTTCAAAATCCTAATTCTGAGGGGTGGGATGGGCACCGTTGCAAACCACAGCTACATGTATATAAAACGTACGTGCGATCCTCCCCCATCTGAAGGATGTAAGAGAAAGCTATGGCATGCGGACTCCTGTAGGTGGCTTTATAATATGAAGGGGTAGGGTACATTTATAAGTGTCTTTTTAAAATATGCTTCCAATTTTATTTTATTTTTTGGGGGGGGGGCAACTTTCTCAATATTCAATATTCTGTATGTAAAAAGACAAATGTTTGTTGCAGGAAAAATGCCACCTCCCAAATTCCACGTGTCTGTAAGAATTATATAGTGTATCTATAATGTGTATGAAAAACGGTTAGTTTAATAAATATGGGATGATTAAGAGTGAACTTGAATTTTAGTTTTTACTTGAGATGTGTGATTTATATATATTTATTATCATTGGAAAATTTTCTTTGATTGAACAATTTATGACTATGATATAAAATAATTCATACATATTTCATACGTGTTATATTTAGTGTTAGAATATATATATGGGCAGTCAAAAATCATTCATGCATGCATATACTAATTATAAATATTGTACATGTAATTGATAAAAAGTTCTCAAATTCCATGTTAAAAAAAACATGGCAAGTGAATGGTGTGTAAAGATATTTTTTTATGCATATATATATTTTTAAAGAATATATCAGAAAAAATACAAGATTAATCTTATGTGGCATATGAAGAGGTAATAAAAGTTTTATCTTTGATTTAATTTACTTAAAGATTTCCTCTTTACATTAATTTCCTAATAATGGGGAAACAATTTTTAAAAATAGATCAAAATTAAATATTTATTAGACTTATTAAACAGCTTTATGTCTTAGTGTCTGCATGATTCCTATTTTTATTGTTATGAATTAAGAATTTTCAATAACATGTGCATGTAATACATGGAAGCCAGCCTGCAAATTTCCATTTTAAAATGTTAAATGAACTTTGTATTCCTTTTCATTGTTCTTACCTAGATACAATTTTCTAATTTGTATTTAATTATTTTCTATTATATATATTAATTACTTTATTTTATCATTTTCTGTATAGTGTAAACTCCATGACCAGCATGAAGAGAACCAGTTTATCTATTTTCCCTTTTCCCGCCGATATTAGCCGAATTTACACGAAAGTTATCTTCCGGTGAGCGTTGGTCTCTGTATAGCATGTTTATCTCAGGGAAAAGAAGACTTTATTTCTGAAGTAAGAAACCTGAATACAAATCATGGTCATAAAAGATAACCTATGGTAATGGTGTGTTTATTAGCTCCATTTTATTTGAAATCGTTGCTTGTTTATGAGTGAACTTTGCAGTTGAAGAAGTGAGGGAAGGGGGGTGCATAGCTTGGTGTGTGCAAAATGTGTGGCTGTCCCATTGTCCTATTCAAATGCGTCAAATTCAAACACCGGGAAGGAAAGATTAAATAATTTTTAGTAAAACTGCACACAAATTAGGGCCTATATACTGCTCCAAAGCCATTTATTTCATGAAAATGGACTACATGGGGCATAGGAAAAGTAGGATTTGGCAAATCTCTAAAGAGACAAAAATCTACCCATTAAGCTTATCTCGTCTGCAATTGTTGATCAATAATTAAGCAGAAAATTCTATTGTGTTCAAAATGATACATTAAACGAATAGACAAAGAACGTATGGCTTACACATCTTGCAGGAAGAAAGTTTTGTTCTAGTTTGATTTCGTAAGAAACAACTGATGGGAAATACTACCTTTATAATGTCTTCTTCTTTAAACAATAAAAGTGAAAACTTAAATTTGATAGAATGTTTAGAATTGCTAGAACTAATTATGATAATATTTGCACTCTTACATAATGTTTGTAGAGACTTTTGCTTCATCTATGTTGAGGTTTTGTTTATAAGAACTTGGTTATAGTCTGTCCCAAGATATTTTTGCAGCACATTTGGGCGAATTTTGATAAAAATACACATACCTGTGAAAGAAGTGCAATTGAAATAGTTGAAAGGGATAATTTCCAAGATAATTTCATTGACACATTATCATCTCTCACTCGGAAAAATTCACAGGAACAATAATAGATTCCTTATGGAGATTTATAATGGGGAATGTTTACATCTTTTCTCCAATTGGAATACTCTCGGAATACATCGTGCAATTTTTCAACATCATCCGGGCTTGCTGCATTGCAAATTCCTGTAGACATCACATTTTTTAGCATTGTATTGAAACCTGATAGGCTAACAGGGGCGTTATGACTGAGAAATCTTGGAAATTTTTCATACTTTTGAATGAACATCGTTTGAACCCTGAGGTATTTATAAATATTAAGCATTAAGCAAAATCTGAATTCAGGATATCTTGGGACCGACTAGAGAAGAAAAAATACTAAAATTTACTCATAACTGCAAGCTGAAAAAGCAAGTTCCTGACCGAACAATATCCCTGTAACAACTAAATTTAGTCAAGAATAAACATTTAGACATAGGGACAGAAATTAGAAGAAGACATCACCATATATATTTATTTTATTTGAGCAACTAACAAATACGATAACCAAATACTCACTATAATGTTTTGTTTAATTTTCAATGGGTGCTTCTTCCCTAAGAATGTGAAGCCATTTTAAGTATGATCGTTGCGTATAACGGTCATGTTATCATGATCAAGACAAAAATATTTGATCTATCTAATGTACGTAAGCAAATAAGATGAAACTGCATCATAATATACAATTTCATCAAAAGAATATAACATAAATATGAGATTGAAGGTGTAACTAATTTCAATTAGTAAGGAAAGTAGAATTTAATTGAATAAATGTTAATATGGATTCTTAGGGAACGAATTCTGTAAAATCAGTACTAAGGTTTTCTGAATGCAAAGCTATTAAAAACTATATTTACAAATTATTTTTTACTGTAAGTTAAATATTTTAATTGAAATTTTCAATTGCCAGATTGGACTAGTTAATAGGTGATTTCAGTTGCCTGAAATTAGGTTTTACTTGCCCAAGACAATCAACAACTGTTAATGTCAATGCCTGCTATACTCTGTCCCAAGTTTTTGCTTCCACCACTTTTTGCTTGATTTCTCTATAATCATAAATACCTTTGTGCTCAAACTATGTTTATCCACTAATATAAAAAAATGTCCATATTATCTGTTTTGAAACGCACCCTCTACTGCTTAGGGTTTCAATGCAAAACCCAAAATAGAAAGTCTCTGGAATTTTGCATTGCATTAATTATTAGCAACGAAATAGCCTGGATGAAAATGTTGAGATATTGTGCTAGGTATTCAAAGTGAATTCTGAATGGTGAAAAGATGTAAACATTTTCCATTATTATATAAATCTCAGTAAGAAATTTGTTTTTGTTCCTGTGAACTTTTATGGTTGAAAAATGATAATATGTCAGTAAAGATATCTTGGATTTTTTACTTTTTATCAATTTCAACTGTATTTCTTTCACATAAATATGTATTTTAATTGATAATAATCGAAAAGGGATGGAAGCAATAACTTTGGACAGACTAAAGTTGATTTTCCAACAAAACTTTTCTGTGATTACCATTAGATTAAGTATACATTTGTATAGTTGTAAGACTCTTCATTAAGGGGATCTTTATCCAAGTGCAACTTTGGGGAGAAAATTAAAATTTCAGGTATGGAAAAGATTAAGATTTGGACCTTAATTATCTGTTGATCAAACATTGATGCTGATTTGTGTTTGTATTGTAGGTATGCTAGTTAACATCCTATAACATTAAGAGCAGTTCAATCCCAGTCTGTGATGGAGAACACGAAGGCAGCAGTCAATGGGGGGTGTACCTCCCCCTCCTTCAGGCATCACCTCCCCCAGGTGGCCAATCTAACCCGGAACAGCAAGATAGCCCAGAGTAAGGCCGGCGCCAAGGTGGAGCCCGTCAAAGACGAAGCCACTCTGGTGGTGGAGGACACAGGGAAAGTGGTCAAGATCGAGATCATGGAAAACGCATCAGGTAGCAGCAATTATGACCATGCACACTCCTTTGTTAAATTCTTTGTTACAAAGAAGAGTTTATTACAGTCCCACAAACATGGATTCTTGTTGGGTTTCTGTATTTTCATTTTGAAAGAAAGTCAAAGTTTAGAATATGTGTTATTACGTTTTATGTGATCATCTTAATATCCCATTGCATTGAATATTCAGAAATGATGTTGGTTATTGTACATGTGTATGCCATATAAACCACAAAATATGACTCTTAAAAAAAAAGCCTTGGATGCACAGTAATACATTCACAAAGATAATTGTTGGTTCTTAATTTTATTAGGTGAACAAGAAAGACCTCTTGTACACCCAAAAGAACGAGCTAAAGCTGAGGCAAGATCCCAGATCAAGATCGAAAAGGAACAGACAGCAAAGCAGGAGTCGGATAGTAATCCAGACCAGTCTCTGCAACAGGACCCGCAGACAAACACTGGTGACAAGTCAGAGGCTTCAGGGGAAAGTGAGGCCAAAAGCTCAAGTACATTAACAAAGAAAGCAGAAACTAAACAGAGTACGCCAGTGAGAACAAAACAAGTGAAAGAGAAATCAGGAAATTATAAAAACATATTCGAAGTGACAAGTGTGGAAGGGAAGAGACAAAGGAAGCCCAAAGTTGTGATTGACATGGAGGAACTGTCAAAAGGAGATAAATCGTCCAGCAGAAACACTAGTCTCAGTGGTGGTGATTTGGACGTTTCGCTGGAGCCAGAAGTGAACAAATCGACGACATTTACATCTCCCGTGGTGGAGAAACCGGCAGAGTGGAAGATGGGTGACCAGTTGTGGGCGAAGGTGGCTGGACATCCCTGGTGGCCGTGTATGGTGGCCAAGGATCCTTACGAAGATCTTTACACCAAAATGAAAGGTGAATCGATGTCACTTTTAGAGCTATAAAAATGAAAAACAACGTGCACCCCCTCTCCCAAAGAAACAAAATAATGAAAAATAACAACAGAGATCTGACCTTTCTAATATTACTCTATCATATCTTTCTCAATATGCAAAACTTTTATTAATGCTTCATGTTAAATCTCTGGATATAAATTGCAAAAGGAATCAAGCCTGTGAAATGATATGAATTTCATTCACTTAATTTTTGTTTTAAAATGGTTAAATTAAAGTCTTTATTTAGATTTATAACAATTTGGTGAACTTAATAAAGCATATTGTGTTCTGTAAATGCAGGATGCTTCATACTATTGAATTGATATTGCTTTAATTTGCTACAACATAACACAAGACACTTTTGTCTTTAATAGTTTCATCAAGATTTGTGTCTATTGCAGCAAGAAGCAGACTCTACCACGTCACATTTTTTGGAAACGAAGGAGAACGGGGATGGGCGGGGTCGAACTCAATAATGGAATTCAAAGGAAAGGACAAATATGATGAGCATGTGAAACAGGCATTTCTTAATGCTAAAAAGGGTGAAAAATTAAAACTTGAAAAACTCTATAGAGAGTATCCAAATCGCCAGGCAGCTTGGCTAATTGCCATCCATCAAGCGGAGGAAGCAATGACAATGTCTGTGGAGGAACGTGTGGAAAAATTCAAATGTGTGTGCACGCCCGAAAAGAAAAAGAAAAAAAGCACAGACAGTGGTAACGACAATAAACAAGTCAAGTCCCCGAAAGGTAAATCCAAGGAGAGAATTCAGAAACGGAAGCGACAGTCATCAGAACAAGTGAAGTCCTCTCCAGCTCCGAGCCCTGCAGCAAAACCTAGCTCCAAGCGACGAAGACTGGATGAAGGTTCCTCCCATAAAGACAAGAAATCGGAAGGTTCTTTTGAAGTGTTCTGCAGCAAACACAGGGACAGCATGATGGCAGACCATCCTGAATTTGATGAAGCTACGCTCAACGAGTGCCTGCAGCAGCAATGGCTGATGATGAGCCAGAAACAAAAGTCCCGATACAAATCCAAGCTCCAAGGTCATTTCTCTATGATTTTAGTCCAATTGATATAAATTTGATGTATATTTCTTTAAAAAATAAATCATTGAGTGATTTATAAAAATCATAGATTATGTAAACTTAATAGAATTGTAAATTTTATTAATTTCAATTTCACTTATATGAATTGCACCGGTATATCTTTATTAATTACAATATGATTACCCTGAACCCCATAGCGAAAAAATAAATTTTAAGATTTCCTTTCCGAAAATGTTCTTCACAAAGTTTCGACATTTTTTGGTAAAAATGTATAGGATAGTTGTTGTTTTTGTCATATATTTATATTTCTGTAAAAAAAAAATTGTTTAGACACCCCAAAAGAGCCTGTTATATCCAAGGTAGCAGAGAGGAAAATGTCCCCAACAGAGGAGGAAGATGAAGATTCGGAAAAGGTAACTGAGAAAAAGAGAGTAGATGAAAGTTGTAATAAACACTTATCCATTTCATATTTCTATTCTTTCTACGGTAATTAAAAACAATGTTTTTTGCAGGAAACAAAAATAGTTGCAAAATTAAAGTTGAAGAGAGAAAAATCCACAAGTGATGAAAGTTCATCAGATAATCAGGTACTTGTGTGTTCAAGTGCATGTATATACATATGCACCTCCGATACAGCACTGTGTACAAGTATATACAGTACAAAACATGCTAATAATGAATGTTTGCTAATAGCAAAGTCAATTATATTATGGTCTAGATATATCATATGGTATTTTTAATGTATCTGATATATTTTTTATTATTTCATGAACATATACATGTACCAGTAGCTCTTGAAGAGAAAATTAATGTGGAATGTCAAGCAACAATATACATGTGCTGGACATTTATGTAAATTGTTAATGCTTTAAAAAAATTTGTTGACAGGAGGAAGAAAAGAACTCTTTGTGTAAAAGTCCGAGGTACCTGTGCCAGGTGTGTGAAGATAATGGCGACCTGATGGAGTGTGAGGGTGAATGCCATAATTATTTCCACAAGTCTTGTGTCAGTGAGAATGTGGAGGAGCCGTTCAAATGCGAGGAATGTAAATCAGGTATGCACTGCTATTAACTGTGACACTTATAAATCGCCTTTTAAAAGTATAGTCATCAGATTAATAAAATGTACAAAAAATAAAATCACAAAAAGTTAATATAACAACATCTATTTTGAAATTAGAACACAAAATTTGCACCTCAGAAAAACCGGCTGTATGTCAAATTGCCTTTGTATTCTTATATGTTTATTACCGTAATTGCTTTACATTTTATATGACAAAATTAATTGAAGAAGAAATAATGGATATGTCTTACAATTTGCAGGGGTTCACACATGCTTTGCATGCAAGGAGAAGGATGAGAACACCAAGAAGTGTTCTGTTCATTTATGTGGGAAGTTTTACCACGAGAACTGCCTCAATAAACTGATGCACTCCAAGTCTGACAGCAACAAGGGCTTCGTGTGCCCCCTCCATCAGTGTGCTACATGCGCCATCGAGAGCTCCAAGAAAACCAAGGCTAGCAAAGGTAGAATGATAAATGGCTTACTACAAATTTTCCTTTAGCTTTAAAAATGTTATCATTATCTAGTGAGAAACATAAAATAATTGAAACAGGACAAAAGTTCAGTCTTAAAATGTGGACATTTTTTTCTGCAATTCCAGGTCGACTTCTCCGGTGTGTGCGATGTCCGACAGCCTATCACACTGGAGATTTCTGTATCGCTGCCGGGAGTGAAAATCTCCCTGGACACAACATTGTCTGCAGTAAACATTTCCAGCCCAACCGCACTCAGAAATACCACACCCACATTAACGTCAGCTGGTGCTTCGTGTGTAACCTAGGTAAGGACAAGCTCTTAGAACAACGTGTACAGCCCCTATAAATGCTAGTAAATCTTTTTTTTCAAGAAAGTTCAAGAAAGACAGTTTTGTATCTCTTGACATAAAAATTGTTTATAATTAAAAAAAACTTTTAAATTTCCAGTTGTAGTCTTTTCAAATATCAACCAATGACAGTCTTTCTATTCAAAATTAAGACCGAGAAGAATAAAGCTTTCGGTAGATCAAAAGATTTTGAATATTCATCTGTTTTCATGTGAAAGGCGGATCTCTGATTTGCTGTGACAGCTGTCCTGCCTCCTTCCATGCAGAGTGTTTGAACATCAACCCCCCAGAAGGCAATTGGTACTGCAATGACTGTGCCATGGGTAAACAGCCTCTCTATGGAGACATTGTCTGGGTCAAACTGGGCAGTTATAGGTCAGAAACTTCATTTTTTTTTCTCACCTACAAACTCTTTTCCTTAAATTTCTGCATGTTGTTTCCTTTGAAAAAATGTTAAAATTACCTTTGCTAAATTATCTTAAGACTTACACCTTGATAAAAGCTAGGTACATATCATTTATCATGATGCTGTTTACTGTAGATGGTGGCCCTCTGAAATCTGCCATCCAAAGCGTGTACCTCACAACATCCAGGAGAAGACTCACCAAGTGGGAGAATTCCCAGTGCATTTCTTTGGAACTAATGACTATTTTTGGATCCATAAAGGAAGGTTGATATTTAAAACAAATTTTTGCATTCTTTGACAGATTTTTACATCGGTCACAATGAATAAGTTTTGTCAAAAGAATTGCATCGGTAACATTCAATTACACTTGTGATAATGCATATTTTATATTGCTATGTAGAAAGGGGAAAGTTGACAATGGTGTAAATGTATGTAAATTGATTATATATTTGTTGCAGAGCATTTGGATTTCAAGATGGTGACAAATATAGCAAAGAAACTTCAAAGAATAAACATCTAGCTAAGATTTTTGCAAGAGGTTTGTACTCAACACAACTTTTAATATAATTATGTAGAAAAGAGGAAACAAACTATTATGGCAAAAGATTTGAATACAGGGCTATGCATTTAAGATTTACCAACTGTAGTATATGATATTTTCTGTTTATACATAAATGAAAAATAAAAACCAAAAAACTTCCAACGTTTCATTTATGTACTTGATTCTGAAATGTTGTACATGTAGGTGTTGATTTATTAGAATTGGAAACTACTCAACAGCAAAATAATCCATGTGCTTATTAAAAAGTGAATACAATTTGTTGAACAATTGTTAAAGATAGTTGAATGAGATATCTATCCTTCTTTTTTAGCTAATGAGTGAAGTTTTAAAGTAAAATTTGGAACTATATTGTAGGAGTGCAAGAGGCAACTGAAGCATTTCAGGCCCTGAAAGCCTTACGAGCTGACAAAGAAAAAATGTTTATTGAGAGGAGTGAGAAAAAGCCAGCTCCTTTTAAGTTTGTAAAGGTAATAAGACCACTAAGCTAGAATAATTATTATAATGCGCATTAAAGAGTGAACAAACATGTATCTTCATCCATTTGCACTTACCTGTATGTGCATTCATACATGTATCATTTCAGTTTTTCTATCAAACCTATGACTTCATTTTTTTAATGATTATTAATATGAAGGAAGAAATATTTTAGACATGTCAAAAAGGAAAGAAAACTTGCCACCACTTACTACGTGTATTCTATTCTATTCTTGTGTTTTTCAGAATAACATTCCAGTCGGAAGTGTGGTAATTCCCAAACCAGACTTGACCAGCATTCCTCGGTGCGAATGTGACCCAAATTCGGAAGCTCCGTGCAGCAGTGACACAGACTGCCTGAACCGCATGCTGATGTACGAGTGTCACCCGAGCGTTTGTCAGTGCGGAGAGAAATGTCACAACCAGCGATTCCAGAGGCGTGAATACCCAGACTGTACTCCGTTCAAAACGGAGGGCAGAGGCTGGGGATTGAGAACCAATGTGGACATTAAAAAGGTAGAGATACCACTTTCTTGTAAATTATTAGTGCATTACTCTTTGATCACAATCTTTAATTTACCAATATGAATCAATGTGGTTGTTACAAATGCAGGAACGCTGCCTTTTAAATACATACATTTATTCAAGTGAATTTTTCTTTGATCACAACTTACGAGATGAGATATTGTGGTTACAAAAAAAATTTTTCTATTGAATTTTTTTCTATTGTACACAGGGACAGTTTGTGCACGAGTATGTAGGAGAGCTTATTGATGAAGAGGAAGTCAAAAGGAGGATAGACGAATCCCATGAAAATAACATCAGCAACTATTATATGCTTACACTGGATAAAAACAGGTATAGACTGTACATTTTTGCTACAGTTTAAAAAGAAACATATGTCTTTTGAATGGGAAAAAAAAATTAACATTTTGGTCAATTTGGGGAAAACCAACATCATTGAAAGAAGTTGAATTAATAAAGTAGAATCTAACAAGTTCACTATAAAGTACTGTGTATCATTTAAGTTAACTTTTGTCTTGAACTTTAAACTATTTTGTTTTAAGCTCCTTAAAATTTTTAAACATTCTTTTAAACAAACTTTCCCTTAGAATTTTTTTTAGCAAAATTTTTACATTTGGAAAATTCTGTCTTTTGCATGGGGAAAGGACACTTGTCTGCAGTTTAATTTAACAATTGCTATAGAAAATCACTGGAAAGCTTTATGTATTTAAAATAAGAGCCCTGTTTTGATCACAATTTATTTACATAATTTTAAAATATGTACAGAGTAATTGATGCAGGACCGAAGGGTAATCTGTCCAGATTCATGAACCACAGCTGTGCTCCCAACTGTGAAACTCAAAAGTGGACCGCCAATGGGGACGTCAGAGTCGGATTATTTGCAATTTATGATATTCCTGCAGGTTGGTGGAATAAATTTGTTTATCTTAGTGTCTTCATAAAATTGTCTCTCATCTTTGTAGACATACTTCCAATTGTTAGCTGGTGTTTTACATCCATGCAGCTACATATCTTTTGAATTTTTAATTTGGCAAATAGGTACTGAGTTGACATTTAACTACAACCTGGAGTGCCTAGGAAACGATAAAACCAAGTGCAACTGTGGAGCTGAATTATGCAGTGGCTTCTTGGGTGTACGACCCAAGGTAAGTGTCATCTAGCAGATTCTGCCAATTAAATTTGGAATGACAGGCTTGAAATCTTGAGATGCAGCTAATAGAGATTGTTGTCTTCTCATCTGGGCATTACGTGGTTACTGTATAAAACTTTCAAATGATGCTTGATAATTTTCATGTCATATTACCAAGATGAACAGGTATTTTGTATATAAGTATGTTTGAAATGCATAAATCAAACTTTAACAACTTTCAGCCATTAAATTAAACAGTAAAGCATTGTTCCTCTTTTAGTCTGCTGTGGCTGCTTCAGTGGCTAAAGGCAAGAAAAAGGATGAGAAGAAGAAGAGGAAGAGGAATAAGAAGAAGGTTGACGGGAAGAAGGAGCACGATGATGAGTGTTTCCGCTGTGGTGAGGGCGGGGAGCTGGTGATGTGTGACCGCGGAGGCTGTCCCAAAGTCTACCACCTCCACTGTCTGAAGCTGTCCAAACCTCCACATGGTGAGCAGAGGGGGGATTTAAAGGGGGATAGAACAAATGATAAAGATACCTGCTTAATCTGAGATTCTGGTTTTTTGTTCAAATACTAAGCTTGTTTCAGCATATGCGTGTTATGTTTTAGAATTTTTTAAACTGTTGAATATATGTACCATATATACATTTGTATGAAATTGTTGCAAGATACCCCATGATGTTATGCTTTCAGTAATGTTTCTTTTACTCATTTACTGTACTTTATTGTTTCTCCATGTACAAATACAAATTTGTAATAGTTTTGACAGTGAAGAACTTTAACATATTGTATCAAGTATGCATGATACTTGGCTAAAATTGACTTTTCAACAAGTTGGTTTAGATTTTATTCAGTGCATTTCAGTATCAATATATACATATATATGCATGACATTTGGCCATGTACTTAAGTTAATAGTGGAAGCTGTGTTCCACTAATAAAGCTATGAAGAACACTCAGCCAAATGTAATACATTTACAATATTCAGATAGCATGCTTGGTTTTAATCACACTATTTGTTGTTTTAGGTAAATGGGACTGCCCTTGGCATCATTGCGATGAGTGCGGAAAACCGGCCATAACCATGTGTACGGAGTGTCCCAACTCGTTTTGTGCCACCCACACAGAGGGCCACATCAAGGAGGTGGATGGGGTGGCGGTCTGTAGTGAACATGATGAGGTCAGCTCGAGTGGTGCATCCTCTGACGCTCAGTCTGATGACGGTGGGGAGGACAGTAACGGACAGGCCCGCACCAAGGCCATCCTCAAGGAAAACCTGATCAGGAAGCGCAACCTCAACACCAAACAGGAAGAGGAGGCAGGCGCCGGTGGAAGCAAGAAGCCTCGCAAACAGAGTGTCGGAGAATCCAAGAAAGGGGAGGGTAAAAGAGGGAAGTCGGCCGGGGGGAACCTCCTGGCTGTGGTTCCAATGTTTGATGACAGTGACGAGGGGTCGGACGATCTGGTCATAGATATTCCAGCTGTCCCGTTGTAAAGTGTGCATTATGTTTAGCTTCATACTTCATTTATTATCACGTGTTATTTTATCGTTAACTGTAGATAGAATTAGGATACCATTTTACTGATATAAATGCAAATGCCTTTTGTCATTTTCTCACATCTTTGAAATTTATTGATTTAATACATTGGGGGACTTGCATTTAGTATGAATTTTATTTTTAAACATGTGACCTATTTTTTTTAGCATGTATTGTTTCTGTACATTGATTGAAGTGTCATAGCATGCAGATCAGATTTGACATGAACTCTTGAATGTAGTTCATTGAATTATATTTAATATCTTGAATGTTTGGGAGATGTGTAAAGTTAAATATCAGAATGTCTTTATTTTATGTTATTGTACATTCTACATCTTATTTAGTGTCTCTAAAATATTTGTTTATTGAGTGCAATTTTAGATTGTTCCAGCGAGATCATTTTGATGATCATGTAATTAGCTGTACCCTCTCATTTTGTAAGTGTTAAATCATGGAAAACACTAAACATCTTCTTTTGCAATCTGTGGGGTGTTTTTTATACCAGGATGGTACACATTATAAATGTTGGATCACTGCATGTCATTTTGGGGTGGTATGTGAACTTTGACCCCTGTTTTCTGCAGGAGGGCAGCGCATGTTATGTATCATGACACTATAACAATTTATACATATATATGAATATATTCGTGTTACAAAGTATTTTGCATTTGATCATTATTGTGTGAGAAATTTGTTTTTAACTCATTTTATGATGTAAAGAATGAAGTTGTTTTAACCATCGTAAAAATAGAATTTATAAACGAAAGAAAAATTATTTTACTTCTCATCTTTTGGAAAAAATTATACTTGTCAAGAGTTTTAGAAAATGAAGTGCGTGAAAGAGATGGGAAATAAAATCCTATACATGTACAGTAGGTATCTTGATGTCTAATTTATTATGTACCTGTACATTGTGTGTACTGTATGTAAATAAAAGTCTCGCACTCTTATAGTTGGTTGACTGGCAATACATATATGAACTGATATGACAGCTAATAGTGTGCGATTTGGAACAGACAAGATACTATATTGAGCAAACCAATGTTTAATTTGGAGATAATGACAGAAAAGAATATGAGAAAGTCAGGAAGTTGCACACTATATTATATTATATATTATAAATATTCAACAGTTTGCATTTTGGCGGTCTTTCACAACAATTTTATAACTTTTTGGAGCTTCCACGCCAAAGGATAAGGGAATCCCTTCATAACATGGCCGGACTCCCTCCGGAAGGCAGAGTTCCAATCTCTGTAGCAGTGTTGCGCACATCAAAAGTAGTTCAGGTTTAGCCACAGGTTCCCCTAGACAGACCCGGCGCCCCGCAGAGAAGGGGAGGTAACTGTCTGGTTTGGCATTTAGGGTGCCATCTTTCTTAAGGAAACGCGACGGGTCAAATGACTCGGGATTCTTCCAGTGGTGAGGATCTCGGTGTATTGCATAGAAGTTCGATAAGACCACTGTCCCCTTTGGAATATCGTATCCTCCTATAAAAAAGAAGAATCATACGTGAATTTATCACTCAAACCGATTCGTGAGTCAATCAATTTTCCCAAAATAATACATGTACTAGTATCTCAAAGTAGAGCTCCAGTTTCTTTTTTTTTGTAATTTTCTTTAAACAAACATGCTCTTGTTTAACCACTTACCGCGTTTGGAAGGTTTGGACACTGAATTTATAGAGTTTGTAATTTTGACCTTGTGCTTAAGGAAATATGTGCTATGACATCAGCAATGTTGGTTACCTGTTACCATGTCTATTTTGATCTAATAGCCTTACTCACCGACTTGTGTGTCGCACAACGTGCAGTGAGGAATTCCCAAGGAAGCCGCAGGCGCCAACCTCATCGTTTCATACAAGCAAGCCTCATTGTAAACCAACTTATGTCGGTCCTTCATCGTTAGCTGACGACTACCTGGTCAAAGACAAGCAAGTTCTGAATAACAACATGATGAAGTATATTAAGTACCGTCTTGGTCCGTTACAAATTATAGAACATGGAATCAAGCGCGTCAAAATGATCGGAACACCATATATTCTTTGTATAACTCTGGGCAACCGCGATCCAAAGACTCGAACAGAACTATCTTAAACCAATATAGATTAGAAATGACGTTGTCTAACGTCCAAGAAAGCAGTGTGGTCAACTTAGTTTACAGGTTGTTGCAGTATCACTGGCGTCGGAAGCAAATTGAAAGTGGGGGGGGGGGGGCTAGAATAATCCTCAGAAATATTGAGAAAAAAGTAATTCCCAAAATCATGGAAATCCTAATCCGTGGGGGGGGGGGGGGGGGGGGGGGGTTATGGGTATACCTATACTTTCAAAAATCAAAAAAACTAACTTTTTACCCTAAAATTTTTTTTTCCTAAATCATGAAATTCCTAATCCGTGGGGGGGGGGGGGGGGGGGGGGGACTAGTATGCTTCTGAATCCAACTTCTCAATCTTTCAAGGTAAATTTAGCAACAATAATCTTTCCTGCGAGAAAAAGTGGGGGGGCTGAACCCTCTATCATGCTATGTTTATAATGGTTAGGTCCGACGCCTATGAGTATTGAATGGTTATACCGGTATGGCTTAAAACCCACCAATGTTGCCAATTTCCTCCCGACATTTGGCTTGGACGTCTGGGTGTCCTGACATAAAGCACACAAACCAGTCCATGATGGTTTTTGTGGTATCTATTTCCGCTGTCAAATGAGAAAAGAAAATGCCAATAAAATAAATCAGAGAGACACTGAGAGAAACATGTACATGTACTTGTTTTTATCTTTTATATAATGTTATATGTGTTTTCTTTAAAGTACAGTATCCAGCTGGAAAGAGAGATAACTCCTACAAGATAAATTGTTACTAAAGGTTAACACTGCTTACAAATATGATCCACCGCACAGGTGTATAAACCCTTCGATATTGTTACAACCGATTGCACACCTGAAACTGTGACCGACGTGTAGTACGAGTACGTATTCCCTAGGTTGTCTTAGATTTTGTGCATTTTCTGTTTGTGAATTATCGTAATGCATTGACCTGTATATTTGAGATTACTTTCCTCCTGACCCTGAAAAATTGCCGACAATTTGATAATTTATTTTGCGACCGAGTAACATGGCGATGCAAGATGTACGTCCACACAGGTGAGACCTCTATATTGAAATACTTTGAGCTGTTTAAAGGCCTGTGATTAATAAAGGGGTTATAGGGATAGCTGCGATGAAAGAGAAATATGGCGGACAACGCCTTTTACGAGTCGTGTTCAGCTTCCAGTAAAAGATGGATACCTGTTAAATATGCTGAAATAATGTGTGTTTCATTTTCTAATACCAATACAGATATATCTCTATAAATATTCTAAATCTATATCTCGTTGAAATTACGGAGAAAAAAAAAAGAACTGCTATAAATTGTCTGCATGTATTACCAAAGAAAATATCCGACACCGTTTGGATCAGATATACGTCATCAAACTCCTCCATGTCCTCACCCTCGGAGT
Organism: Magallana gigas; assembly: GCF_963853765.1. Classification (NCBI taxonomy): domain Eukaryota; kingdom Metazoa; phylum Mollusca; class Bivalvia; order Ostreida; family Ostreidae; genus Magallana; species Magallana gigas. Next base: position 13,712,232 of record NC_088860.1, on the reverse strand, counting down.
TGTCGTTTTCTGCCTCGTGTTTGGCGATCAGGAGACTGTCTATCAAATCTCGGTTGATGCCTGGAATTCAGATTTCAATTTCGTGACATCAGTAGGGTTCATTCTTATAGGCAAATAGCCACCAATAAACCCCTAATAATGTACCTCATCATATGAATAAGTAATATATTTTTGTGTTTGTTATAAGTTGCAGATTAATAAGAACATACCAGGACTGAATGATTCCTTATGCCTGTTGTATTTTTGCGTGATGAAGGAGAACATCTTTTCTTTCATTCTCACTAGGTTTTTGAATTTAGCGGTTTCATAAACGTGCGCAAGGAAAGGCACAAGATCTTCCAAAGAGCCCGCGCCAAAGTCCACCACAAACCGATCATAGATTTCCAAAAATTCTCTCACTTCCGGGTCATCTGGAGGTCTCCTATTGTCAAGGTCATGGACTTCTTATTAGGCATTTCATGGAGTTAATTGGTATAGGCTTTAATGTACATCTTATAAATATTTCAAAGCGATGACGATTTGAAAATTTCAAAAATCTCATTTGAAAGTCAGGTATGCCAATTGTTCAATAAGATATTCGATGGTACAGTTATGTTAACGACCGATAAAAACAAAAATGTAAATAAAAGTGACATTTATTGAGTTTTTGCTACCATTTTAAATCGTAAAACAGATTGGGACAAAAATATGAAAGAAACTCCCATGTTTCAAAAATAGATTTTCATTTTGGTTTAAATTGCAAGTTAATAATGATTACAGAATATAAGTTAAATACACACCGTTCCCCAAAGCAGACAGTGTAAAGTTGATGGAAAACCATCAGACTGATATATTGTTTCGGTTCAAATGGTCCCGTTTCTTTCGCCATTCTCTCGATAAACTTTGACATATTCTCTTGAATCATGTCCTCAAGCAGACTTCCATGAAGATAATGTCTGTAAGAAATTTGTAAGCTAAGAAGGGTGTGATCGAAGATACTGGAGTTATTTATATTCAACACTTTAAATGATGTTTTTTGTCGTTCAAGTTGAAATAGAGTTGTTTACCGTAGAGCTTTGGCTGCAATTTTTCGATGAATCCTCCACATTGGGGAATAGTTAGCAAAGGCAATGTCTTTGCCACCATCGGTTAACATAAATCCTAAATATTTGAAAAAAGTACCCTTCAAGAACACAGAAAATATGAAAATAGAGTATATACAGATTGCTCTTCAATACAAAAAGCTCTGTTAAAAATATTTTCTACCGGAAGTTATTTGGTATCGTCCGGCGAAGTCTTCCGCTCTCTGAACGAACGCTTCGTTCACCGCCTCGATGGTGTTCAAGAAAATCCAGGTTACAGGGCCTAAACATAAAAACAAACCTTTCATCATATTGGTATTTATATCATCGTCCATATTTCCTTTATTGATATTTATGTGTCCAATTCATAGATATATATTCAGTTTTTACATGAATTAAAGGATGTTAGATGGTCAACGAGTTTAGGAAGCAGACCTGCCTTAAAATTATGAAAATGATATTTTTGACCTTAAAATATTATTTCGTAGAGAAAATATCCGAATGTTTTAAATTTGAACACTTTCTTATACATGTATTTCTTTACACTTTGTGTAAAGAAAATTTATATACCGATTGACTGAAAATAGTCACAACCATCCAACTCTATCAAAAATAGTGATCAGTAAATACCAAACGATACATTGATGACCGGCCCGTATTTATCCACCATTTTGAAGACCCTTCTGTGTGGGTCCCGCGAGGTGTAAACTATATAAAAAATGGTTTTGTAATTGTTACAAAAATTGAAAATCTTAAATAATGTCGATTCGATGAGTTTCGATTCCGTCACCATTGACCTTTAACTGACCTTGAACATTTCCAATGATAGGGACGCACGGTGGGCCGGGCGGCAGACGATATTTCAGTCGCTTGATGACGTAATACGATAGAAGACCGAAACAAACGCCCACCAGTACGGTTTGCCAATTTAAAGAAATGTTCATCATCATTTTTCCATACCCTGAAATCAAGTACCAAGGAATTTTACTTTTTACGTGCAATTACAAAGCAAGAAAATTTAATTGTTCATTATGTTTCTCAGTTAAAGGAGGACTAAAATACGAGAACCCTGTTTGTCCTAAAAAGAGTATTTCCCAATTCACTGAAAAAAATACAATGACATCATTTATTCAAATTTAATTTATTTATTTTGCAAGCCAAAAGAAAATCAATTCGCCAATTTGTGGGGGAAAGGCGGCCATTGCTTTTCTATATTGTAAATTTTAAATGAATTCTGTTTATTTAGGAAAAAAAAAGTGGAATGCCCCCCCCCCCCACTCAATGCTACGACCTGTGCCTCAGGACTCTTGTGGGGATGAATCACAAAATAGCTATGTTGGTATTGACATGTATCTTGTATATACCACCGTACGTGCGCGTAGATAAATAGATAAAGGGAATGTTGAAATACATGTACATGTATCTACGCACAGTGCTTGTAAAGACCACTCAAGTTAAAATTAGAGCATTTTAGAAAACTTAACTTAGTTATGTAGTTAACAGAAATAGAATAGAAAACCAGTTTCTATATATTGCTTACCAACTAGAAATATCTGCCGACGACTATTTCGGGACGATTGCTGCTTATTTCCAAGTCTGGTCTCATATGTTGTATGGAAGGGTAGCTGGAACACAAATCCCAGGTAAATCCTTGCCCTACTTAACGGGTCATTGTTTGATATAAAGTACCATTTTCTTAGTTTACAAATATTTACTTGTGTATTGGCAAGCATGCAAACAGTTTGCAGTATAGAAGATACATTTAAAGTCAAAATATGAAGTGGAACTTTACAGAGCTTAATGGTACAGGCCATATTTTACCTTAGTACTTTATATATACTTTCTGTATAGAAATATAAGAAAATGTTCAAATTTTAAAGCCAATTTTTGCTATCTGTAAGTTTAATGAAGAGATTTCCAGAAACTGCGTTTTGCAAAAGAACTTTCAACAAAGTCGTAAATACATGTACATGTGTTTTCAGTCTCTTGGACTCATCTTTGACGAATACAACCATTAATTTACCCTTATTTTGATTTCTATAATCTTATTTAACAGCCATTAAATTCAAAGATTGATTACTTTGTGGTTAATCAGCATTCATTAATTTGGTCGTAAGTCGTAAGTTCTTCGTAAGTTTAAAGCGCAGTTAATTTGTTAATGAACACCTCCATATTCTGACGTACTTCCTATCGAAATAAGCAATAAAATAAAGTAAAATTAAAAAAAATTTTTTTTTAGAAAGTTCTTACCTAAAAGCGTGAAAACTGTGCCGGATGACATTTTGGCACCCGCTTAGGATGTAATTTCGTAAAAAATTGACACATACCAAATGATAGACCATTGCCTAAAAAGTATATATAACCACCTGTGTTTATAGTGTGTCTCGCTTGACAAGCGAGATACATGTATTTACCTTTGAAAATTATTATCCCATAGGAAAATAACAATTCTCATACAGGAAATAAAATTTTCCTTTGGGAAGTATTGACATTCTTATCAGATTTTCTAAAAATTCTACAGAAATTATATTTTTTATAGAAGAAATTATTTCCGATAGGAATATTTTTCAGGCAGGTACAATGTAGTTTTCCTATAGGAGATTAAGACTTCCTAACGGATTTTAAAATCGTATGGGAGTTTTGTGCAATCATATTCCTATCGTAATTTAAATTCCTACAGGAAGCTCCTTTGTTTCTGTAGGAAATTCCAAATATTCGATAGAAAAATTGTTTCCCTATAGGAAAAGTTATTTTCTTGTAGGAATTTATTTTTGAAAGGTAAATAAATATCTCGCTTACAGGCAGGTGAAATACATCAATAACAAAAATGGATATTATAATAAACTCTTTGAGCAATTGTCGATAGATGTACTTTAGACGAATGCAGAAATGCCACCTTGGCACTGGTATAATTATCCGACAGAGTGTTCGAAGCGCAAACGGTCAGAGCGTTAACTACGAATATGCAGGTCATAAGGTCAAATCCTGCTGGGGCTTTTAAATCTTTTTTCCACATATTTGTAAAACATAGTTTTTGATCAAAATTTGTAAAATTAAAAATTCTAAACGGATAAAAGTATTTCGATAACTTTGTAGTTTCATCCACATTAATATCGACAGGTGTCTCAAAATTCATTAATTACCTTCCTAGTTTCAAACTTTACAATAAATCAAGGGCCACATCTTTTAAAAAAATCTAACCTGTTTAAATGCGACTATGCATAAAGTAAAATCCCGCAACGTTTCGATCGATATACAGAAGAAAAAACTATCAAGAACGTCGACCATATTTACATAAACCTAAAAAAAAAAAAAGGATTATGAAATTTCTGTATTAAAATGATGCAATGAATTTAAGACGGCTTGATGATTGAGGTCAATTTTAGACTATATTGACCTCCTTTAGAAGAAGATCTCTATATTAAAAAGTATAGGAAAATACTCAAATTGTAACGGTGGAATATATGGATTTTTTATGAGTGCAGAATAGACATTTTTTCGGCCTAGGCTTTTTTCTGTGTAAAATTGTTCAAATGGAGAAACTATCTAAATTATATAGTTTTGATTGTTTGTTTTGGTGCATGATTCAATTATATAATTATGCTTCAATATAGCCGTTAAATTTTTGAGCATCCGTGTTTGAAAATCGGAAGCGCATTATATGAAGAGAATCACTCGAATGTGTGGTTATTTTTGCTTCTGGCTTGTTATCAAATTGTCATATTAAGTTATTAAGTACTCAGATACAATTGAAGCCTTAAAAAATGATTGGTTTTTTTTTTTTTTTTTTTTTTACCATATTTTGCTTGTAAAGGACGAAGGGAGTGCACGGTTACTTTCGAGTGTACTAGTATGCTCTTTAATAACCTGTTTATTCGCCGGAACAAACAGGTCACATACTCAGAACACTTTAGGATCTGTAATACATGATCCAAAGGCAATACGTCATCCCTATTAGGTCAAAGAATAGCATGCTATTTAGTCGTTAATCTCTTTCAAAAATTTACGCTTAGTCATTCTTCTAGATATGTCATGCACGTGGTGTCTCCCCTCTCGGACACGTGACCTTTCCCCGGGTACTCCGGCATCCCCCCACTTCATTGACCCCCTTGTGCTGAGAGATATTAAAATTAATAAGATGTAGAATCTGTTTATCAATCGTTGTAAAAATAAATAAAATACAGTTGTTTTGGTGCAAAAATGTATGACTATTTTCACGCCTCTAATCTTGCATTTAATATCAAAACACATTTAGTTTAAGAGGGCAGGATGGCTGTGGCCATTTATATACTTTATTAATCTCCTTTAGATGAGATGCTATGTATATAAATGAAGTAAAATATCAAAACTTTAAAGGTAAAACATGAAGAATATTCCTTTCAAAATAGATAGTTTACGGCGTTAAAAGTCGCATCTAAAAATGTTGACCACCCAGGGTCCTTAAATGGGGGATCACGGTAACTAAGAAACGAACCTGCTTTTAAAAACCTGTTGCATGTTACTTACAATTAAGGCTTAATTAAGACAGGATTTTATTATGCATCACTCGATGTTTCCAAAAGTAGTTTGATTATCATAATTATTCATTGTTACCTATGAGTGGAACCTATTCACTTCTCTAAACTCCATGTTATAAGTCAACACACAACATCTATTAATAGTCTGTCCCAAGTTATTACTTCCATCAATTTGATGATATTTAATTAAAATGCACATACCTGTGAAAGAAATACAGTTGAAATCGATAAATGGGAATATATAAAATATTTTCATTAAGCAAGTATCATTTTTCACTCATAAATGTTCAACGGAAACAAATTTCTTACGGAGATTTATAATGGGAAATGTTTACATCTTTTCTCCATTTGGAAGTACTCGGGATACCTCGCGCAATTTTTCAACGGCATCATCCGGGCTTCTTATTAATGGCTGATGCAATGCAAAATCCTCGTAGACTTTCTATTTTTGGAAGTGTATTGAAACCTGAAGCGGTAGAGGGGGCGTTTTAAAACAGATAATCTGAACATTTTCATATATATAAGTGGATGAACGTAGTTTAAGCACAAAGGTATCTATGGATATCGAAATATCATGCAAAAAGTGGTGGAAGCAAAAACTCGGGACATAGTATAAAACCTGTTAAACGATTCATCACTAGATGCAACCCATCTACAAATTTTGATAAATTTGACTATTAGTTACTTTTTTTCAAAAAACTAAATCTATTCATACTTTTAAAAATAAGTCACATAAAGCATGGCTGATATGGTGTCCATATCCATATTTATTTTCAATGTTCTAAAAAAAGCGGCGACCTCCAAGTGGACCGCCAAGCGATGAGCGAAGAGAACTGAGACTATTGAATCTGTCGTCATCATCGTCGTCGAGGTTAACCTGTGTCGTAGGAAGGAGGGGACTTATTACATTGTCATCGTTATTGTCAAGTCGCAATGGCGCTGCAGCATTTCTCAGCCCTTGCAGACCATTGCTCAATGCTCCTCGTCCGAACATATTTTCATAATTATTGTCGTCATCAATTGATCCAAATCTTTGGCTGAGCGAGGTCCGTCCGAGACCTAGAGATCTCAACCCAAGCCTGCCGGGTCGGCTCCAATTGTCGTCGTCGTTGTTCATCCAAGGATTACGGAAAATTCTGCCCATGGCACCTCTTGATCTGGAGAAAGGAGATCTCCAATCATTATCATCATCATCTCCTGTAAGTCCGCCAAGCGGGCCTCCTCTTGCTAGCCTCCTTCCTCTGTTCATCACCGAGGTGGCCCAGTTGTCATCATCATCTTGTCTCATTCTGCCAAACAGGCCTCCTCTTGCTAGCCTCCTTCCTCTGTTCATCACCGAGGTGGCCCAGTTGTCATCATCATCTTGTCTCATTCTGCCAAACAGGCCTCCTCTTGCTAGCCTCCTTCCTCTGTTCATCACCGAGGTGGCCCAGTTGTCATCATCGTCTCCTCTCGTTCTGCCAAACAGGCCTCCTCTTGCTAGCCTCCTTCCTCTGTTCATCACCGAGGTGGCCCAGTTGTCATCATCATCTCTTCTCATTCTGCCAAACAGGCCTCCTCTTGCTAGCCTCCTTCCTCTGTTCATCACTGAAGTGTACCAATTGTCACTGTCGTCATCCAAGTATAAACCTCTTCTTAGCCCTCTCGTGAGCCCCCTAGTAGCTAATTGTCCTCTTCCGACTAGGGGTGAACTGGTTCTTCTGAGCAGTGATCCGGAACGTAACCAGTCGTTGTCGTCGTCCAAGCGTAGCGGGTTGATGAGCCTTGGTGCGCGACGAATACCTCTCGCGAAAGGTCCTCGCAGTGTATAGGGATTGTCATCGATATCACCTAGACGCAAGGCAGAAGGAAATCTGAAATACAAACCAGAGGTTCAACTTCAGAATTATTAAATATAGCTGTTGTGTTTCAAGATGAAACAACATACATGTTCTTTAAAGGGACTTGGCCACGATTTGACTTAAAATTTTATTTTTCCATTTTCAATATTTACACTGATAAATATAGACGTTTATAATGCTATGTTAAAATATTAAATAAGTTTTCATTGTTTTTTACATGCCATATTGTCTAAGAAATGGTAATTCTCTACATTACATTTTTTGTAAACAAAGACTCGAGCTTTGTTTACATAACAATCAATTCATACCCCTGTATCTCGCCTGTAACTTGACTTTAACATTCAATATTTTGATCAATCATTTAAAATGCACAAGTAAACCATTTTATACATAAAAAGTAAAAAAAAAAAAGATCTCAAATCGTGTCCAAGTCCATTTAAAATCACAGTCATGCCTTGCACGTCTTTTACGACACATAACACCCATGCGAATGTGTTCGGAATGTTTTCTTTATCGTTGCTAAGTATGTAATAAATCCAAAGGTGCTCGAATGAAAGTTCACGAGACTTCACCGAGATTTGTCCAGTTCCTGTGAAATTTCGAGCGGAAGTATAAATGTTCGGATAATATTCTCAAAATACGTAAGTACTGGTTGATTTTCATATCATATTCTACTTTGATTTATGTTAAAACATCAACATATTTTAAGATGTATGTCTTATTTCACTATCTAGCAGTTTTTTAATTAAACGATGATATTCAGAACAGAGTTATCGTTCGTGTACAACCACGTGTAGAGTGGTTGATAATATAAACATTGGGTTGCTTAATAAAATCATAGCCATGTTTGATGCTTGTTGTGTGAAATACCATGTTTTTAAAAAAAAATAATGGGTGAATGTTTTGGATAAAAACTTAGTGTATCGTGCCATTTTCAATGAACATTCTGCATAAAATAGTACAGTCTGTTTCACTATTGATGTTATTACTAGGTCAGGCGCGGATCGAAAATTAATTCTTAGGGGGGATCTCTACTACGCATGATAATTGTCGCAACAGCAGAAAAAATACTTTTTTTTGTATTGTCACATTTATTTCTAGAACACATTTTATCCACCAATTAATAAAAATAAGGTCTAAAATCAATAAACCTCTAGAATTTACATTTGAATACAAGTACCTAGATTCTCTAAAATAGACTATAAACACGAGGCACGATTTTTACTGCGAAACTGAAAGGGTCAAATAAAACCACGTGGTCTAAAATTTAAATGACAATAACATTCGCAGGGGTGCATAAAACACCGCGTAGATGGAGCCTCATACCAAAGCTCATGTCCTTCAACAGTTCATTATTGTATAGCAACTATGGCATAATTAGCGGGGTTGAACGATGTGTGTAGATGTATACGTTAAAACATTACAAGGATAAAGTATATTTTGAGATGTCAAAATCCATGAAAAGAATATGGATTTATTTCTGTTTAAATGTGCGCTTTTTTCAAATCATACAGTCCACAATATATTTCGTACCAAAACGTTCAAGTGAAATTTTCATTTCATTTCTTAAATCATGGCATAAAAATACCCTACCATATCGTAAGAGTCGGGACATCAGCTTATAATATACAATGCAAATGCATGCAAAATATAACGCTTTACATTTTGCTTCTATAATACAATGTTGGGCAAGCAAATTCCTTCATGAAATACAAATAATTAATTGTATGTAAACAAATAGAACGTAAGAATCACTAGTGTATTACAAAAGACGACCTATAGGGCCGGTGTTGTATAGCAGTTTTTCCCCCATAGTAGCTTTTCCCCCCGGAAAACCTACTATATAGTAGCCTTTCCCCCCGGGGGGAAAAGCTACTATATAGTAGCTTTTCCCCCATAGTAGGGTTTCTCCCTCACGTTTTTGGTTCAGATTTTATAAAAAATATTTATGGAAATCCAGTAAGGATTAAAATCAATGTTTCTACACTCCCAGGTTGCATACATGTATATCTGCATTCATCTGTACAGGTTAAGTTTCGTTTTGCTGATTTATTATTTTTATAGACAATGCTGAAAGTTGAACATGTGTGTAATGGAATTACACATAGAACTTAATTTAGGTAATTTATTGACAATTTTTTTACAAGTTATACACTTATATGCATAATTCTATGTTCTGAAATTGTATTAAAGGAGAATGTTTTAAGAATTTCTTGATAAATTTATCAGACTGTTTGTCTGTTTGTGAAAATTTCATCCAGGCTAAACCTCTGTTTTAGAGAAATTTTGTTTCTGATGTTTCAGAGCCGGATTTTTAAAATCCTATTATAATAATAATAGTGCATATTCTTTAGGGTCCAATGTCTCATAAACTAGAGATGACCATATCACCATATTTTTATTGTGGCAGTGGTTTACCACTTGAAGATGACTCTGAAAATTTCAGCCCTTTATATTTTTTAGGGCCCCATATCTCAAAAACTATGGAAGACCACATGAACATATTTTTACGGTCATTTGAAAGTAAAAACATCATTTAAAAATACACAATCACTCATATATTTCTTTATCAAAATGATTGAAAATTACGTTTAATTCTGCTGCTTTTTTTCAATTTTTGAACAAAATTTTCTAAAAAGGTACGCGGTTAAAATTCATTATTCTTCAAAACATTTAATCAATTCATGAGATGACTAATGATATAATAAATAATTAGATAAATAAATCAATTAACTTTTATTCATAAAAGGAGAAACCAAAAATCAAAAATATATTATTATAACCAATCTAAGCACATATACGACTTATTTACTTGTTAGTTGATTAGAAGAACAAGCTTATATTTAAAAAAAAGTCAGCTCATCACAATATATGTGTTGGTTGTTTTTTGGGGTTTTTTTATTTTATTTTTTTAATTACCCTTGTTTAATTGTTCGAAGAAATAATATGGTACACAAGTAAATCTTTATTGTAAAAATATGAAACAAATAGTATAAATTTTCTAGGTAATTGAATCGTATATCTTGATTTATATGGCATCGTTTTCAAAAATGTATATTTATAAATCACGTTGCAAAAAATCAGCAAATAGTGAGTGACAATATAAACATAAAGTTAGTTCAGGCTCCATTTCACATTTTCAAAAGTAACCAGCAAAGATACCGACATTGTTCTGGTTGTGAAGACATTTCATTGTTTTTTAAAATGTTTACATCATAATATCTCGCGTTTCGTAGAAATGTGCTTAAAAATATGAATATGCGTGACTTTAAAACGAAATGGTTAACACTAACTTTACACATGCTTTTAATACATAACTAATATACCCCTTAACCATGATTTAGAACCCCATCAATCAAAGTAAAACTAAAACATTTCAGTTTCTCCTCATATCATTGCATCCTGTCTCCCGTTTGATATTTAGAAGAAGAAATATATAAATGATTTTAAGATCGTCAATTCTAACGGTATTAATTTTAAATTGATAGCCTTTTGGACGAAGGGAGTAATACATTTCCACTTTTTATTCCCTTCCTCTACAAAATTAAGTCAAGATTGGTCAGTTAGTTCCTTGAGGGAAGCTTATAAATTGATGGTAATACATTGGAAAATTAAATTTCCAAACCGGCGTATTTTCACTCAAATGTGTTCTCACATGTTCATAACGTCGAAGTCAAAACTGTAGATAAGCATCGATTAGATAAAAAAGATTCGAGGTATTCCGATATCTATGTAAATGGTGTTCCAAAAAGGGGTGAGAACAGGTGAAATAAACGATGATGACACATGCATGTTATGAAGGCGCATGCTTCGTTCATATTTGGGGTTGAAAAACCATGTATTTTATTCTATGTATTAATAAATGCCATAATTATCCTTTTTTGTGAGAAATTAATATCATATCAGTTATTGCAAATTATTGTCACGAATGGTCCGCAATAAACATGGCCGGAACGTAAAAATGGGGGAAAATCCACTATATAGTAGGTTTTCCGTGGGGGTAATCTGGCTATAAAAAGGGGGAAAGCCCACTATATAGTCAGCTTTCCGTGGGGGGAAAACTGCTATATAGCCATTTTTCCGGGGGGAAGAACTGCTATATAGCCATTTTTCCGGGGGGAAAGATGGCTAAGGGGAAAAGGCACTATATAACACCGGTATTGGTTTCTGTCTTTACTAAATGCATATCGATGTCCGTTCTACTTCTTGATTTTTAGTTATCATAATAAATAGTGATTGAAAAAAAAATCACATTCGTTGTCCGAACAGTATGAGTTATGGACGATTTCTTTCTTTATTATCTTTAAATTCTATTTTCAGATTACTCTCTATAATACGATACATGCACTCTACATGCGTTTATATACAAAATCGAAAGTCTCGCACGACCCGATTATAAAGTTCGCAAACCCTTTGACTCTTTGCGACAAATAATGAACGTCGCCTTAGTTTTTCCAACAGAACTAACAGGAAGAGTAATGTTTGCATATGCAGAAGGATTTTCACAAGGCGTTCGAACACATCATCATTCACTGTACATTGTACATTCAACTGAAATCTTCTCAAATTAACAGCTGCATCCTTCGTATAAGGGGACGTGCCTGATGCCGAAATGGCAATGGGACGGAAAACTCTAACTGACCTATCCCCATTTTTGTCTAATCTGTAAACCATTCTCCCGCATTTTTGGCATAAAATGTCACCAATGCACACGTTCTTTGCAAAGAGTGAACTGCATCTACTTTGCAGTACCTCTCCCATAATTATAAAATTTCCTAAAGATTTTCTGAAAAGGCATACGCAACAGTTTTTGCTCAGCATGATTTTTGGGAGTTGATTTTAATCAACTCTCCTATGCAGTTATTCTGGCAAACCGAAACTGAAACAGTGTTTGGACCTAAGCACAAATCATCATCGCTGACAAGACTTAGTTCTTGAAAATAATCGATAAATTCGATGTAATGTATCAGAAGCATTGGGGTTTTTTAAATGAAACCTATTTGTATAAATACCCTAAAAATAGATTTTAAATAGTACGAACAATTTAGATATTTTTGCAGTCGTATGTATTCCTACGCCAGAGTTCAATATATTCTTGTTCAACCATCGGCTGTCTCCGTAAATCTCCGACAAGCAGAGAGTCATTCTCTATTTAGAGATCGCGTCATCCAGCTACCACGTAACCTAGTGTTGGCAGAGTTGTCGGAGATTTACATCAATATCTTTAATTCAAAGAGCAAATGTGCGTTTATGGAAGAAGATCGAAGTTAAATATACAAAATGCACAATTCTCAAAAAAATAAAATAAAAATAAGACAGTGTTTACAAATGCCGTTGATTAAAAAAAGAAAGCGTATGGCCACAGATGGAATCGAACCAGCGCACACAACACATCATTTGTTACATAGTCAGCAGTTTAACCTGTTGAGCTCTCCAGAACTTAAACTTTTCGATGTAAATATATACCACAATGATAGAAATTAGTTAAATTTTAGTCAGTTAGAATTTAGTTAAATTTTTGTCGGTTTTTTGCAAAATTCGATCCAAGGGCCGAGGTGCACCTAAAATTCTTTTTATTTATTCCTTTGAGCAAAAAACTGAGATTTTTTAGAAGCAGGGCGGTCCTCCTGGAGATTATCTCGGCCAAAATCATGCAGAAATATACCATTCTACTGAGAAAATGCTCTTTAAACCAATTTTGAAGATTAATGATAAAATTGCAAGAGCAAAGAACTATATATGACAAAAGTTAAATTTGGCCCCCATTATTCGCCATTTTTTAAGTGTTTCGTGTACAATAAAATGTTAACTAATTTTTTTGAAGAGTTGATATAAAATATATTTTTCATCTATTCATTTGATTTATTTGCACTCACTGGCAGTATATGACGCCAGAAGTGACGCCATTTCTATAATTCAATCAAAATCAGCCAAAAATTGACATTTTTCTTATCTATTTACGAATGGGAAATATAGAGCGCATGCTTGAACAAGGAAATTTTTTTTGTCACTTATTAGTCTTAGCTAGATACATCTCTGATTAAAATATTTTATTTGTTCAAGAATGCGCTCTATGTTTTCGGAATGAAAAACTGCTTGAAAACAAGCTGTTTTACGCTAAAAATGCAAAAGTGACGGGAAAAGGTTATCTTTACAATGTCATATTTCTAAATTGTGGGCACTTGAACCAAAATGAATATTATGTAAACACATCACATACATATCTGTACTAAGAAAACAAAGAATGATAGTAAAATGATAATGTTCATTTTAGGGGGCCATTTTAGGCCCTTATCATATAAAGTCCTTTAGATATATATACGTTAGAAAATAACAAAAAACTTTGATTTTGACGATTGATTTTTCCCGGGAAATCCATCTCCCCTATATGTCAATTCTTTTGTAATTCACAATAGTTCCTTTTACTTCACAGACTGAAATTACGAAATATCATAGGCTAATACTTTTAGTTTAAAATTTGCAATTCCCTTTACTTCCATGCTCCTTCATGTATGAAACACACACATTGTTGTTACTGTATAATATCGTCTTTCGTTAGAAATAAAGATGGGAAAACTAAATGGAAGTTGATAATGCTATCGTCTTCTTTTCCTTTTTTCCCCCTTTTTTTTATTTTTTTTTTGCACGAACAATTACAAGCTTTATCTATCTACATGTATTAACAAAATCTTCAAGCGCGTATCAGATAAATATAAATCTTTCTTTTTTAAGCTTTCTGTATTACATTTACGTGTACATGAAGGTATATATCTATTAGCTGGCGAACTAAACATTATTAAAAGGAGGGTTTAATGCTTTTATAACCACTAACACAACTAAAGAATATGTTTGCCGTCAAAGTGGCACCCCCATGCCCACAAACCATCCACACCCACAAAACCCACACAACTCCCCTTTACATAATTAAATAATTTCATCTAATTATTACCTCCTCAATGACAGCTGCGCACTGGCAACTGATACTAAAAGCACCAACCCCAAACAAACCGTCCTCATATTGGAGACTCTGAAAATAATAAACAATTTAATTAAACAAGGGTTAGACATCAGCTCTAGAAACCAAATTAAATTGGCAAATCTTTATTCTATGCAGCAAAAACAAAAGTATATACATTGAATACGATCAAGAAAATATTATTAAAAAATTACGATAAAAATAAATATTCGTTCTGAAATCGGTATGATCAAAGATATTTAGTTTTATATAATAAGAAAACGGAAAAATTATAAATTCTATAATCTTAAGCACAATTTTTTTTACAATAGTAAAACTATGAATAGATAACATGGAGTCTGAAGACTTGCAGTAGGACTTTTACCTATAATTAAGATCCTTTGGCGATAGACAGGTGTCGAGTCCCGGGTCCCTCTGAAGACGCCGAGTGACAGTCACCAGTCTTTAATACATCTTGCTGACAGTACTTATCTGAACCCGGCGTTTGACTGATGCATGCAAGTCAATTTCAATGAACTCGTCAATCAAGGATCGTTCTACACAAAGTGTGTAATAGAGCGTCTTGTTCGTGTAACAAAACTTTTTTTATGCCATGGATGAAGATTGATTGGTGATTTTACCTTAACCATCAGTGTAGGTTGATTGTGTTCAAGGTGTTATGTTTGTTTCCCCTCCCCAAACCTTCACAACATGGCGATTTTAACCAACTGATATATCGCCAAATCATGGTGTTTATCTCAGTACATATATAAATGGTTGTAGCTTCGATCTACTGACCCAAAGGGACTGGGTTCAATACTGCAGGGGCTTCTGTTTTCGTGAATAGTGGTGAAATTCTAAAGGTTTATAGTCCTCCAAAATTGAATTTTTTCTGTCATTTTCAAGTTGAACACATGCAAGAAATTCATACTAGTATCTTGTAGGCATGCAGAACTTCTCACAAAGGTGTGGGTGACATTTAACCCCTGAATTTTTAATTGTTCTTTTAGTTTGTGCAACACTCCATTTCACATAAAGAATTTCTGCAATCACATATTTTCAGTACTTGTGTTCTTGACAGGGGAATGAGATCTACGGGGCTATAATGAATTATACAAGACTAGTGCTCTGAGAGCATGATTAAGTGAGCATGGCTAGTTACATTTTTTATCCGTGAAATGTACTGTAGATATACACAATGTACTGTTTATAACGTTAAAGTTTCTTACAGTAAAGAGGTTAGAAATGCCTTTGAGTTTACATCAAATAGACTGCGCAAACATCTAGTGTTATTGTAAAACAATAGTAGTTTGCATTGTACATGTCCACATATTTAACTGCATAGATCTCCAGTTAGCTTTGTTTTGCAAGAATTTTGCAAGAAACAAAATTCACAGTTGCAAAAATGTTTCCTTAAGGTCAGACGACACGTTCCTCAATTTAACAAAACCTTTTCTAGGAATTTGATTTACTACTACTTTGACAAGCTTTCTTGCAAATACTAGAATGACGTTTAAAACCAATTTCGCTGAAAATCTGAATTATTTTTATTGGAACTCTTTATTAATGAAGATACACAAAAGATGCTCGAGGAACGTGTCGTCTGACCCTAAATGAACCTATACATGTACTTGAATGATACGTGATCAAATCTTCAGAGAGGCCATTAAGGCTTCACAGGATTTGATCACGTGACCAACCAAGTTAAATTCATATCCCGGTGAACTTTTTAACATTGTTGTTTATATCTTAAAAACAAAAAACAAAGCAAAAACTAAAAAAAAACACACACAAAAAAAAAACAAGAAAAAAATCCGCGGCAGTCATCCAGTCACGTTTATTGAGAGTAAAGGCGCAACTAAAGTTACGTAAGCATCACATATCATTATGCATGTGCACGCCTGCTTTTATGAAGGTGGCGACATTGCAGAAAAATACATAACCTGCGTAAGCGTGTTATGTAATTTTTTTCTATAATGAACGCTACCTTCATAACCCGCATGAATCATCAAAGAAAGAATTTTATTGTTTATATTTACAGCTTTCTTTTAACTAATTAATAAATTGATTATAAAAAGTAAGTAAAATTTACTAAATAACTGTTAATGTAAATCAGATAGCTGAAAGAAACAGCCAAATCGTCTCCTATGAGACTTTAAGTCTGACATCATCATGGTTATTTCATGCAGTCAGTTGTTTTTCTTAGGTTGTGGGTTTCGACCAATTGATAAACGGGCTGTGTAGATGTCAGTCCTGTCAGTTTCTTGTCAGTTTCAGACACTGTAAATTTCAGACATTCAGAAGTTGGAGTTCTATTCTATATAAAATTATTACTCGCTGACCGAATAATAAACACGACCAGTAAGAGGCTTAGCTAGCCTGGTGAATAATAGGAAATTTCGTATAATACAATTATAATAAGATATCTTTCAAGGGGCTGGCTAACACCCTGTATCCCATATTTGGGCCTTCATATTTGGTGGGGATGGGGCCCCGGGGAAGCCCAGTCGACCCTCAAAAGGAATTGGGTTTACACGGCCATTAACAGGCTTAGCTAGCCTGGCGAATAATAGGAAATTTCGTATAATACAATTATAATGGGATATCTTTCAAGGGGCTGGCTAACACCCTGTATCCCATATTTGGGCCTTCATATTTGGTGGGGATGGGGCCCCGGGATATCTTCGAAAACTCTCCAAAGATGTTGATATTACGATATCACACAACTTGTTAAACTGTTGACTAGTTTCAAAACATGTTTAAAATATGACCCAGCACTGAAACTGACTCTATAGCAGGACCAAGAAATTTTAAAATAGATGTTCTTGAACTTTACTAGATATAATAAATCATCTTGATCTAGACTACAATCAATCAATCATCATCAACACAATGGTTCAGTTGTTCATTATTTTTAGTTACGATCGATATTCAAGGGTTGATCCAAAAGTAATGTCACACAACGCATTGCGATTCATACCATTTTGGTATAAACTCGAATTATTTTTTTTTTATTTCGTAGAATTACTGAATGTATGTATACATTATATTATCATCAGATTTGGTAGACCTTGTTTAGCAATAATGTTATTCAACATGAGCCAATCATTTAGAATTTTCAAAAACTGCAAAAATGAGGTCACTGCGCAAGGCCAAATTCTGTTCTATAGAACAATAAACTGAAATGTTTCGTTGATATTTTCGTATATACTAAAATTCACTCTAAAATACAGACCTGCAGCTAACTAAACTCATGATCAAACTTTATTGATTTTGGCTCAATCATGGACATAAGAGCAAGACATAAAGTTACAGAAGGTGATGTGTGGCAAAACCATCTAATACGTAACATCTTGGATTTTTTTTAAAGAATAAGTCTGTTCAAAAGAATGCTTTCATTTATATCACTGAGACCACAGTCTATATATAATCATTGTTTTATCGTCTCCACCAATCATTGTCGTCGCTATTCCCCCTCCCCCAGCCACTGTCGTCGTTGTAGTTCCTCCACCCACTGTCATCCCCCCTGTCCCAGGGACTCCAGCGTCTGTAGGGGCTATAGGTGCGCCAGGGGCTCCACAGACTGAAGGGAGAGACGTACCGGACCTGACAGTGGACGGCCACCAAAAGTGACAGAAGCGTCAGGATAAAAACCGTCTTCATGGTGTTTAGACTACAATAGAGTAAACAAAGTAACTTTTCATGAATTGAAGTTAGCGAAGTTAGCGATCGATTATCAACGAGATTGAACAAAGGCCAAATAAGCTAATATTCTAAAAGGTAAATTAATATTGAACTCGAATCAACGAGATATGTATCTCGGTAAAACGAGTTAACTAGTCATCCTGTCATAACGAGTTATTTATCTCTCTTCAGAACATAACCCACTTCTTCATCCAATCAGCAGTAGCTAAATACATGTATTCTATTAAGTGATGTTTTTAATCGTTCAGAATTTGAGAGATGATATTTGATTGGCACAGAACTTTTGATTAGCCAATGAAAAGGTGGGTTTATCTCGTTATTGCGAGTAAGTATCTCATCTCGTGATTATTTCTTTCAAACGAGTTGATATTTCGTTCTATAAAGTTAATTACAATGGATCTCGTCAGTTATAACGAGTTAGTTATCTAGAGAGTTATTTGATATACCTTTACAACTGCATTTAAACACATTGTTACTTAGCAGTGTTCAGTTCATTAAGTTACATGTATAACTTAACACCTATAATATACAATTTTTATATACACATTGAAATGTTTTCTTTTCGGTGTCTATACGAGTAATGAAGGTAGCAGTAACTGTGGAAAAAATAACACATATAACATGACGTGTTCACTATATTTTATATTGTATTTATATCTTGAATAATAAATTTACAGATGAGAACATACATTTATTTATCACTATTTTAGATTCTGATCTATAACAGTTTCTAACAGATATGTTATAGGTTTTAAACTGAATGAATTTTAAAATCATAATGTAACAAATATTTCATACCTTTTTTCTCACGGCTGGTCAATCTCAGAGATGCCCCTTCGACTAAATGCGTGCACCATGATCTTATATACACGCTTAAATTAATGCAAATCAAGCATCATTTGATTAATTGTTATTTTAACAAATGTTTTGAGTAATTTTATGAAGATTTATTTAAGGTCGCTGATCTAATATGACCATCGTTGGATACCGCCGGGTTATCACGTCTTTTTCTGATGAATGAAAGACGTGATCACGCGTGAGTATCCAACGATGTAGTATGACGTATGACACGCTCACAAGCACCTGACTTTAACATATTTCTTTTTACAGCAAAGTATAGAACAGGAAATTATCTCGCTGTAAAAAGAACATTTCAACGTCAGGTGCCTATGGACATGCTCTGGAGAAAATGTACGATAATATTTTACTAGCAATCTTTTTTAGCGTATTCAATTAAAGTAATTGACGGAAAAATTATACTTAAGCTATTTCCTGTCTCCATAGTTTAGTTCACTATTAAAGGGAACACATTAGGACTTTGTAATTGAATGTAATAATTCAAAAACAGTTGCAATGCATTGTTATTTTAAATATTAATTAGTCAAGGCGTCTGATTTTATTAGCCGTAAATTTGTCAATGATAGTTGAGATCGCAACATGCCTCCATCTATGAATATGCATCACTGAAAGGTTTGACATAATATATATTTGTGACGTCAAACAAATGTAAAGTAGACAGATACTTGCTGTGTATTTTTATTTTTTTTTATTTTTTTTATGTGACATTTTAACATTTTTAATTTTTGGTCTTAAAATAATGTGTAGGCACGTGCCTTAAGTGCTTAACGGCATCTACGCCACTGAAGGTGATGAAACATGGATACATTATTTTGAACCACAGAGAAAATTGATAACAAGATGTGGTTGACTAGAAAGGAAAAACGCCCTATTATAGCAAAACGATGCCAAAGTTAAAAGAAAATATCTGACATACGCAATTTTCTTTAATAATGAAGGTGTTCAAGTTGCTATTCCAAAAGGCCGAACAATCACCGGACATGTATACAAAAATTCTGTGTTGAAGAAAGTTGCGAAACATTGCGAAAGGAGGAGACCAAAGTCTGGAATTCGCAACATTCGACTTCTTCATGACAAAAGATCACTTTTGGAAAAAGAAAAGTTCATGTTTTGACCCATCCTCCCTATTTACCCGATTTGTCTCCCTGTGACTTTTCTTTTTTCTGAATTAAAAAAGCACTCGTCAGGAAGAAAATATATATGCTATAAGGAATGCTTTGGAATCTGCCATTTATCAGTACGTGAATATCATTCCCAAATAAACATTACATGAATGCATTCAAACCTGGGATATATCGGTTGAAATTATGTGTTTCTGTTAGATAGTATTTTGAAGGTAACCATTAATAAAAATAAAAAAATATATCGTATTGTGTTATTTTTGTAACAGCGATGACATACAGGTGCTCCAGGGCGCTGCTTATCATTAAGTTTGACCATTTTTTAATTTGCTGACCGACCTGTAAACTTGTCTCAATGACATACACTTGTTTCCATACACATCACACACTTCTTTGAAAATTTCTTTCGAGTCTTTACCTAGTCTGACACTTGATTTTAGGTAGCCTCTAATTTCGGCCTTATTGGGTGAGGACTTACCAGTCATATTTTCATACAGTGTCTTAAGTAGGGGCGATATGTCAGCTTCTCAAAGGAGTATTCGATGATGAAACGTGGTCAGATAAATGTATTTATTAAAGGTTCGAATAACACGTGTTCGTGTTTATTTACACCTGTAATCTATTGGTTAGTTGTTGGTCACCTTGTCAGGTGACATTTAAATATTCATTGCACGGGTTTTAACTGACCGATGTTAGCGCGAAAAGTTATATAACCATTCGAAGGCTCTTTTCAGTGCAGATAACTTAATTCCCACCCACCCGCCCTTACTTTTGATGTTTATTGGAATATTATGTTAAAATATTGTTTTATTTTTTAGAAATGAAGATAAAGAAGAAAACTTGTGTATTTTCATGAATAAGTAAACTGCACTTCAGAGCGCTTCACATCCTAATATACGTGTTTGTGTTTTATTTTATAAATTATTTATGTTCGTTTGAGTGGAACGAATAAGAACATAAACGGCCATAAATAGAATATGGACCAAATTATGCGTGAAAAGAAATTCCAAGGTCAATTGAACCCTGCTTTTTATGGAATCTGATAAGTGACATTGTTTATTGAACGCCCTTTGTATGCCTTCTCAAAAGAGAATATTTTCAGAACAATACCGGAAGAGAATGTGTATTATATTAACTTAAGGGCATTAAACTTCTTGCTAAAACATTCCGTTTTTGATTCATGACCGTGAACGAGTCGAATTAAGACTTGCAAATATCTGCAATTTTTTCATAGAATGGATATAGCAAAAAACATGACATCGCTCTGCATCAATCCATCTAATTTGAATATATAGACCATACATAAAATTTCTGCACTTATTTGCACATATATTAAGGCAGGTGTTGACAGCTATTATCAAATTTTTACATCAAAATTTGAGATATATATACTGTGGAGAGAGAGAGAGAGAGAGAGAGAGAGAGAGAGAGAGAGAGAGAGAGAGAGAGATTCTTATTATGTTTTCAGGGGATGATGAAGTGTTTTGTTCTGTCACCTTTCATTTTTTACTGCATCTGGTCTTCAGTCCATATTCATCATAACATGAGATAGTGGACTTTGCCAATATTTTTCATGTCGTGAGGATTTTTTACAGCAAAGAATTTGATTTGAAGTTTGCTTTTGACTCATATATCAAGATATTTTAAACACAAGGATACGAAATACTGTTTTATTATTACAAAAGGCCATGAGTGGCTACATCGAATATTATAATTATTGGGTTTAAATAATTGTTGTACGAACTCATTCCCTGACAACGACAACATTTTTCCTACAGGTAATGGGTATGCGTGAAATTGAAACCAAGTTTTGACGTGTCCTTATCAACAAAAGAATCTTGAGAGGAATTCAAACACTAAATTTTGTAAAGGTGCATTTGAATTAATCCCCTTCAGCGTGGTGGGAATGCTTAAAGGGTACCTGCAGTGCCGGTCATTTTTTTGATATAATGGAAATCTATGTGTAAAAACATCATCCTGAAAATATTACAGCGATCGCATAAGCAATTTTCGAGATATTTGGGGAAAACCCGATTTCACACCTGAACGAGTTTCGAATCAAGCCGATTTGGCGCGAGATGAACAGTGACGTCATGGGGTCGACGCCAACGCCGCTGCATGAGAATCAGGAATATCGTATGAAAACTGTTCGTTTTCTTGTTTTATATCCTCATCAACCCTGGATGACTAAATATACTGTTGTTTGAGTATTTTAATATCTACCAGAGATGCCGAATTCGGAAAAATGTTTGCTTGAATTCAGTCAAACACTATTGTTATAGTAATCATATTTTATTAATATGGTTATTCTTTCGAATGATTTTTCCGTGACATTATTAACTGATTAATAATATTGATAATACATATTTCGTAAAAGGTAACGCGGGGTCTTTTTCCTCGTATAAGGCATAAAATCACAAATGATGTAATAATCAATATCAATAATATTGATATCAGACCAATTACAATCAAAAAATGATGCACTCTTTAACAATTTACATCCTTTGTCAAAATGTTCAAGTTTACTCAGATTTCAAAATGATTCGTTGTTAGTATAACAATTTAACCTATATGGAGTTAAAGCGTTAAATTGCTGACCATAGCGCTCGAAAGAAAGCTGCACTTTAAGACCAACGTAATTACCTCCGAAATAATTACTTGATCACATAAAAAAAGGTTTAATTAAGTTGCTGAATTGTAAATTTGGTCATTATTTAAGTGATTAGATAAGTAACATTAAAGGCATTTATTTCGAACATTAGTTTATTTTTTGATAGTGTTATGCATGATTCTTTAATCACTGATTGACCGACTATACACATGTATTCGCTTACGAATGTTTGATTTTACACAGTCTAATTTATTTTTCTGTTTTTTTTTAACAATTGCGTAGCTAATTATACACAAATCAATTTACCAGTCTAGAGGTGTGAAACCCTCTCTTTGTTCACCAGACTCGTGTACCATGTGTATACATACCCCAGATACACGTGTGTCTGGAGAAGTGGCTTCTTTAGTTTACCTGTCTACCTGTGTCATTGTCTCGGATCACTCGTGTGTGAAAGGATATTATGTAATCAATCAAAGGCCTGAAGGGCCACAATGGCGTCGAGTTAAAGTTAATTTGAAGAGTAACAAGAGGCCCATGGGCCACATCGCTCACCTGAGGAACAATAGGTATGATAAAATCAGCTTAATGGAGTCATAATACAAACTATCTGGACAATGTACAATAATACATGTAGATCCTGTATAAATAAAATCCATTTTCCCCTGGACATTCTTATGTTTATAATCATTAGTCCCTTTTCTAACAGGATGATTTTATAGTCATATCATATGTTGAGTATTGCAGTTCTCAAAAAGATCCTTAACAATAGTTTATATATGGGATATAAACGTACATCAAACTCTGAACCTTCTCGTGAGGCCTAAGAATTGTCCTGGGGCCAAAGTCTTAACAATTGTAAAGAATCATCTAGCTGATTAGTTTCTGAGAAGATTTTTAAAGATCTACCCTATATATTCCTTTGTTAAACTTTGACCCCCCCCCCCCATTGTGGCCCCACCCTACCCCTGGGGATCATGATTTTCACAACCTTGAATCTACACTACCTGAGGATGCTTTCACACAAGTTTCAGCTTTCCTAGCTGATTAGTTTCTGAGAAGTAGATTTTTAATGGTTTACTATGTTTATTCCTATGTAAAACATCGACCTCCCATTGTGGCCCAAACCTACCCCCAGGGGTCATGATTTTCACAACCTTGAATCTACACTACCTGAGGATGCTTCCACACAAGTTTCAGTTTTCCTGGCTGAGAAAAGAAGATTTTTAAAGATTTACTTTATATAATCATATGTTAAACTTCGACCCCCCATTGTAGCCCCAACCTACCCCCAGGGGTTATTATTTTCACAACCTTGAATTTACACTACCTGAGGATGCATCCACACAAGTGTCAGCTTTCCTGGCTGAATAGTTTCTGAGAAAAAGATTTTTAAAGATTTACTGTATATATTCCTATGTAAAACTTCGATCCCCCATTGTGGCCCCACCCTACCCCCGGGGGTCATGACTTTCACAACTATGAATCTACACTACCTGGGGATGCTTTCACACAAGTTTCAGCTTTCCTGGCTGATTAGTTTCTGAGAAGAAGATTTTTAAAGATTTACTCTATATATTCCTATGTAAAACTTCGACCCACCATTGTGGCCCCACTCTACCCCGGGGGTCATGATTCTCACAACTTTCAATCTACACTACCTGAGGATGCTTCCACACAAGTGTCAGCTTTCCTGGCCGATTAGTTTCTGAGAAGAAGATTTTTAAAGATTTACTTTATATATTCATATGTTAAACTTCGACCCCCCATTGTGGCCCTACCCCCGGGGGTCATGATTTTTTCAACTTTGAATTTACACTACCTGAGCATACTTCCACACAAGTGTCAGCTTTTTCTGACCGATTAGTTTCTGAGAAGAAGATTTTTAAAGATTTACTGTATATATTCCTATGTAAAACTTCGATCTCCCATTGTGGCCCCAACCTACCCCCGGGGGTCATGATTTTCACAACTATGAATGTACATTACCTGATGATGCTTTCACACAAGTTTCAGCTTTCATGTCTGATTAGTTTCTGAGAAGAAGATTTTTAAAGATTTACTCTATATATTTATTTGTTAAACTTCGACCCCCCACCCTACCCCCGGGGGTCATGACTTTCACAACTATGAATCTACACTACCTGAGGATGCTTTCACACAAGTTTCAGCTTTCCTGGCTGATTAGTTTCTGAGAAGAAGATTTTTAAAGATTTACTCTATATATTCCTATGTAAAACTTCGACCCACCATTGTGGCCCCACTCTACCCCGGGGGTCATGATTCTCACAACTTTCAATCTACACTACCTGAGGATGCTTCCACACAAGTGTCAGCTTTCCTGGCCGATTAGTTTCTGAGAAGAAGATTTTTAAAGATTTACTTTATATATTCATATGTTAAACTTCGACCCCCCATTGTGGCCCTACCCCCGGGGGTCATGATTTTTTCAACTTTGAATTTACACTACCTGAGCATACTTCCACACAAGTGTCAGCTTTTTCTGACCGATTAGTTTCTGAGAAGAAGATTTTTAAAGATTTACTGTATATATTCCTATGTAAAACTTCGATCTCCCATTGTGGCCCCACCCTACCCCCGGGGGTCATGATTTTCACAACTATGAATGTACATTACCTGATGATGCTTTCACACAAGTTTCAGCTTTCATGTCTGATTAGTTTCTGAGAAGAAGATTTTTAAAGATTTACTCTATATATTTATTTGTTAAACTTCGACCCCCCCCCCCCATTGTGGCCCCACCCTCAGGTGAACTTTAAAGGTTAAGTTTACAATACAATAATTGTTAAAGTTGGTTTCTGGAAGAACAGACTTTGAAAATTTTCTTAATAAATATTGACAATTTCTTTACTTTTTTAATCTTTAGTTTTTAAGATCTGTGTACAAACATAGAATTGTGAGCAAATCTCTGTATCTTGCTTATAAATCGAAGCGTAACACTCAAATATGGTTAGTAAATAGAAATTGTAAACAATTAAACACAAGAAACATGCACTATAACGGTTTGTTCCCGTTTTGCACACATTTGAAAATTAGGTATCGAAAAAATGTGTGCGAAACGGGAATTTGACCAGGTGAGATAATTGCTTAATTGCTATAGTCTATATCACAGTTCCTGTAAGGGCAATTGACAATGAAATAAATAAAACATATCTACTCGCAATTGATATTTACATGTATTTTATGTTACAATATAACTTGCATAGAAGCACATTTACATAATAATTGACATCCATGTTCCGGAATTTAATTTTAAGCATCGATTTGGTCATCAACAATTTCATTAATTTCTTTAAACAAAAAAGATTATTGCAAAAATGTTGTGTATGTAGTGCTTTTGTTTATCTTCCTGCCTTTAGGAAGTACATTTACACGCTACAAGTTTGAAGAGAAAATATCATATATTAGTATTTATTTATTGCTTTTGCTCACATAAATGGAGGAAATGTGTCTAGTGAAAACGCTGCTAATTATTTTTCATTTATGCTGTGGCTTGAATAATCGAAGAGAATATTATTAGACAAATTAATATATGACGATATGATGATAAATAGGCAATTTTATATGCTTCAAAAACTGAAAATATTTTTTCACAAAACCTATCAAATGTAGACCTAATTCATACATTTTCAACCTTCTTCAGTGTGAGGTATATCAAATCAATATTTAAATTATTATTTTTGTCGGAATTTATTGAGCTGCTGATTTGAAAATCCAGAAAAGTGACCCGCAATATACTAAAGCGGTGATGTCGATCATAAGATCTACTGTCAAGGCTGCTACTTCGAAGATTGAAATATTTTGTGATAAAGGTCTGTTTCTTTTCATAATAATCTTTCTGTTGATACCAAACAACCAATTATAAACATGCGATTTACATATTTTGCAGCTACAATGTAAGTTGTAAAAAGAGACACAGAGTACCCCATATGACTGTCCGTGTAGTTTTCCCCTTTATCATATAATTTTCCACTGAATCAGCTTCCAATTGGCCCGGGACCAGCAAATTTTTCCTCAGTTCATCGAGTTTTATATTTAAAGTAAATGGGCAAAAATGTAAAAGTCAATGCAAATCATCTAATCCTTATTTTTCTTATCAGTGAGCGGAAATTTAAGACTAAAAATATTAATTTGATCTTTATTTTATCAAATGAAAAAAATGGTGATAGTTATTAGTCTAAAACACAAAAAAATATCTATATTCTTCTTGTTTCATGGCGCTGATAAATGAATGATAAAACACAAGTAAAAATCCAGGTAAAATCTTTGACTGAAAGCAGACTATAATTGCTATCACAACACAATTCACACCTATTGTTCTATACCCAATTATCAAATGTGTGCAAAACGGGAACACACCACTATAACAAATAAAGAACACAATTTATTTTTTCGAAATGAATCATATATATATATATACCTACATATTTCCGTCCGCGATATCAAACTCTATTTAAACTGAATAAACTCGAGAAAATGCCGAGCGACTCAACAAAACCTATTGCATTGTAATCTACCATTACGCAAAAGATAATGCCGAATTACCGATAGAATGAATTGTATTTCAGTACTTTTTTGTGTAACAGGTTTATCCGTTGATGTAAAGAAGAAATCAACACTCCTGTTAGGGTTCGATTAACGGGCTTTTATTATCATCACCAGTTATATAAATAGATTGATTTGACCCTGTAAAAACAATATAACAAGTATGAATATACGACATAAAACACATGAACTTCAAGTAATTACGTATTGATGTACAATCAATGTATTGAAGTAATTTAACTTTATAAAGGGAGATAACTCATATAAGTAAACTACAATTTACATAGTATCTCCTTTATATCAATTTACATGCATTTACATTTCAGTTATAAAACCATTGCTATAATTATGTAATGCATATAATACATTAATCTGATATTCCAAGCATATGAACATACACATACCATTCTATGGGAATAGGCCCCATGTACAAGTTGAACCAAGTTCAATGCGACTCAATGGTTGCAAGGTATATGTGCATTCTGTAATTAATTATACAACTATTACACTATCATAAAAGTAGTTTTAATTAAAACACATCTAAGGAGACTTCAGTTATAACTATTTTAACTTTAACTTATTATTTCAAAAGTCTCTCTCTCACTATTCATTCAATCAGAGAAAAGTGCAAAAGAATTATAAATATGATTAAATACTGATTTGACATTTAGTAGGAATATTATAAATGATATTAATATTAGTAATATTAGATTAACTTACCAAGAAGAGATGTAATTTGTCAAAAACGTCTGTACACCTTTATTACAGTCTGCTCTCTTCAAACTCTTGACAAAGATTAAACTAAAACCCAAAGAACTTTTAGAGGGAAATCGACCAACCAATAGACAAACAAGAAACAAACTAAAACACCAATGAGATTAAAAGACACAACTTAACTTTGACCAAAATATAATCACTGCCCTAAAGGCAACTCTGGACCTTTCTACAAATTAAGTTGTCATGAATGAATGCACACTAATGTATTTCAAGATCAATAAAATAATTATAGAATCCAATATATATGCATTCAGAAAATCATGAAAATATCAAAATGAAATGATGCATATGTAATATACATGTACTTGTAATTAAATCATAAAATATGAGACTGCTACATTTGATACATCAGATTTTGCTTAATTTGCGCAGGTAAACAGTTAACTGTTTGATTTACCGAAGTATCTGTTTGATTTGATACGTAAAAATCACGAAATACAGACGATAGTCTCCAAGTTACAAAGCATAAATAATGAAAACGAAACGAAAATCAGAACAAGCTAACACCAACGTCATGTGTGAAAACTGTCAACGCATTGAAATATTTAGCCTCAATTTACTTCACAAAATCGGCACCAATATATTTTGCATGTTTCAAAATTTTCCCTTCATACGCGAACTGTTGCATAACAAGCAAATTCATCATAGTCAGGTCGACCCTTTTTCGTATAATGTCATAGCTGCTTTAAACAAAGAGCCTCGTTTTAGAAGTATGGAATACGAGTCTTGGTAAAATGGGTATGCAAACCCGGGCCGTGGCAAAATAAAAGCCGGGGCAGATCGGCAATCGTCAGTTCCAAATACGCATTATTTTGCGGCATATTTACAGCGAATACAAATATTACTGGTCCATCAAATATCCTGAAAGTTTAATGAGATTGGCAGATTAATAACTGCCAATCTTTTGTTTTGCCCAGGCCAAGTCTTGCCTACCCATTTTACCGGATGCCGAACGCGAAGCTGAAACACGCCTTTCCTTTATTATTAATTTCGTAATAACTCAGATTTGAAACAGAATTAGACCTTAATTTTTGCAATTTATATTTTCCTTCCCATAAGGATAATTTATGCTAAACTACGTTGAATTGAAATCAGTAGTTCTTGAGAAGAAGATTTTTAAAAATGCACCCCCCTTTTTCTACAGTTTCAAGGTTTTCTCCGCTTTGAATACAGATCGGACTTTTATTTCTGCAATTTATATTCGCCATCCCTTAAGGATGCTTTGTGCCAAATTTGGTTGAAATTGGATAAGCGGTTTTAGAGAAGAAGTTCAAAATGTAAAAAGTTTACAGACGGACGGACGGACAGACAGACGGACAGACGGACGACGGACAAAATGTGATCAGAATAGCTCACTTGAGCTTTCAGCTCAGGTGAGCTAAAAACCGAAATAATTTTTTAAACAAGTGAAAAGCTGTCAATGTGACAGCTAACTGGGTTTTCTTTTTATATGCGAACTGTATCCATAATCCATGTCAACCCATATCCAGTGAAATAAAGTACCCCATTGCAATATTTTGCTAAAAAAGACTTAGTTCAAAAGCTGGTATTTTTTTCACAAATAATCAGAAATAAAAATCCTAGAAATATGCACACCTCTGATACATGTATAATTGATCTGCAAAAGAACAACTTCTTATCTTGAAAACTGTAAGAAGAGTTATCCGTACAATGAGGGTACGCTATATGCAATATTTTGCCAAAAAATGACTAAATTCAAAAGCTGGTATTTTTTTCATAAATTATCAGTAACCAAAATCCAGCAATAAGCACACCTCTGATATATGTATAACTGATCTGCAAAAGAAAAATTTCCTATCTTGAGAACTGTAGGAGGAGTTATCCGTACAATGAGGTTATATGCAATATTTTGCTAAAAATTGACTAACTTCAAAAGCTGGTATTTTTTTCACAAATTATCAGTAATCAAAATCCTAGCAATATGCACACCTCTGATATATGTATAATTGATCTGCAAAAGAACAACTTCTTATCTTTAAAACTGTAAGAGGAGTTATCCGTACAATGAGGGTACGCTATATGCAATATTTTGCCAAAAATGACTAAGTTCAAAAGCTGGTATTTTTTTCATAAATTATCGAAAATCAAAATCCTAGCAATATGCATACCTCTGATATATGTATAATTGATCTGCAAAAGAACTGTTCCTATTTTGAAAACTGTAGGAGGACTTATCTGTACAATGAGGGTACCCTATATGCAATATTTTGCCAAAAAATGACCATGTTCAAAAGCTGGTATTTTTTTCATAAATTATCGAAAATAAAAAAATAAAAAATACATTAGTCAACTTTAATAAAAAAATAGAAAATGTTATTTATCACATAACTAATAAAATTACAATTCATTACAAATTTGCTCACCTCTTAAAAAGTTTTGAATTTTAATTGAAAGTTTAAGTTTATAGAAATATCTTAGGAGTTATAAAATTTTTATATTTTTTTCTCTATTTATATGGAAATAAATATTAAAATTATTTTTGTGTTTAATTCTATATATTGTATACTGCTGATAACCACTCTGTCTCTTATTATCAATTTCATCTAAAATTCACAAGGGTCCAAATGACACGGGCCGAAAATATCGGGGGTAGATAAAAGAAAGCACCCATTCACGTTGTTTACAAAGTGAAAGTAGTTCACTTAACTTTTGGTTGTAGATGTACTTATCGCTCGATTAGGAAGTTTTGTTTCTACAAGATCAAACATTTGTGCATTGTCAATGTTCGATATGGATACAAAATAATCTATTTTGCAGGCTAGTACATTTCATAACCAAATTGAGTATGTAAGCCCAGCTATCGCATGTGTCTCGGTGCTAGTGTATTTATCCGCTGAAACCGAGACATATTGTTTTCAATAAAATGTGAACATTTTTAAAGACGGCAACCATTTCGAATCTGCAAACTTGTTTTGTTGACGTACAGTTCTGCTCGAAATTGAAGTATGTCATCTATTTTTCTTCAAACACATACGAAAACTTTGCACTCATTTGAGTTGTTTGGCTCCTAAAAATGTAACTTCCGGACGTACGATCCCTAGATGGCTTTCGAGCTTCGCTCGACGCCATAAAAAATGTATAATGAACATAAATCTACCCATGCAAGCGTTTTAAGATTTCGTATTCATCGGTAAAAAGGCGACGAGAATAGCAAATTTTAAAATCCTTTAAAAAGAAATCTGCCTGTAATGAAATAATTAAGGACACACATTTCCAAATCTACAATACTTAAAATAACTAGAAACGTCAAAACATCAGATCTATATCGATCATTTTGGCTAAAAAATCGAATTTAATTTGTATATCTTTGTAAAGAAATTTCCCTCCTGTTGACCTCGTGACGTCACTTCCGCTGTAGCCTCGTTATCGCCTAATTCCGTTTTCTCTTGATTAGATTTCCCAAAGCAGGTAAAAATAGCCACTTTGAAGCGGCGTAACTCCGTTATTTTTGCATCGATTTCGATGCGGTTCTTCGCATTAAATTTTGGTAAATAAACTCTTTGACATAAGTTTCACATCGGCTGGGCTGCACTGCAGGTGTAACGAAGAATTTTGACCCGGGTTGAAAATTGACCCGGGGGTCATTTTTCAACGTTGAATATTGAGACGAAAGGTGTTGAATAAAGACCCTAATCCGTTGAAAATTGACCCGCATCGTTGAATTTTGATCACGAAACCGGTTCAAAATCCAACAGCAAAGAAGCACAAATTAACGAATCAATATTTATAACTTGAGTTTATTTAAAAATTATCAGTTTTTACATATCCATTCTTTAGATTTACATGTTTACGTTTCAAATGGGGGAAAGGGGGGGGGGGGCAACAATGATACTTCAATGATTATTTTTCGAATTAACATATTATCCCTTTTAATATGTAATAACTCTTTTATTCATAATAAACTTTTCGCGTATTGCTGTTTTGTGTTATATCTATATTTAAAAAAAGATGTTTTTTTAAGAATATACATGGTTACGCGTTAAACTATTCAATTCAATAACACTCCTTTTTTTAAACTCGCTGGATAAGTGTACAAATATAAATAATTAAGAAAATTACAATACGTCACATTGTTTAATTTTGGTTTTACATTCACCCAGTAAATTGAAACTTTGATATTGTTCATTGCAATTTTTCTGGGTGGGTGTAAATACAAAATTTACAGTATGTCATATTTTGAGTTTTGTTTTTGCACCCACTGAGTTTATTAAAACTGTGATTATCTAAATTTTATATTCACACCCATCCAGACAATAGCAGTTTACAAAATGATGATACGCTAACATGTACTCTTTCATGAACAATGCTGTAGTAACTATATATCTCGAAAGCCGATATATTTTAGTGTTTTATTTGTCAAATTCCGTTAGGATAACTTCTGATGTAACTAAATATCATCAAATCGCTAATTTTTCTAGGCATAAACTATTCTGCTTCATGGAATCTGTAGCAAGTTGGCAACCTAATTTTTGTACAAGATGACCATCAAATAATTTTGCTTTAATAGTTTCTAAATTGCTTTAATCACAAAAATTTAAAATAAATTTACTAACAGAAATTGTTTTCGTCAATAAATTGGTAAATTACATTTTTTTAATAGAAATATGTAGTAGAAGATCATACAACAGCGTTGGAGTAGATGTTTTACCTTCCCATCACAGGCACCTACATTATTGATTTAATTTAAACGTTTTTCATTGAAATTCAAATGGATCGGATAACAGACATAGCCTATGTAGACCCTTTCAAACATACAAAGTCAAGAAGTGGTGTTATAAAATGATCTATGGTCATAAGAATATATATTACTAGTTTACAGAATATTATTGCCATTTTGTGTATATAAGACAAAGGATACTTCAATATTGAATAATTATCTGAACATTTACCATATATGATTGTAAGACATATTGTTGGTAGACATGTTCACTCACACCTACATTAACAAACCTATCACCTTCATTTATACTTGCAGAGATACAAACATAAGAATGAGATTTTCATGATCTAGCACATTTGAAAAGAACAGTAAATAAAAGGGAACTATATAATAAGTAAGTAAACATGTATAATACTCAAATATGTTTAAGTATTGTAACTTAAGAGAATCAAAAGCGCTTGGGAGCTCTAATATACATTGTAACTATATGGATCGGATAACAGACATAGCCTATGTAGACCCTTTCAAACATACAAAGTCAAGAAGTGGTGTTATAAAATGATCTATGGTCATAAGAATATATATTACTAGTTTACCGAATATTATTGCTATTTTGTGTATATAAGAAAAAGGATACTTCAATATTGAATAATTATCTGAACATATACCATGTATGATTGTAAGACATATTGTTGGTAGACATGTTCACTCACACCTACATTAACAAACCTATCACCTTCATTTATACTTGCAGAGATACGAACATAAGAATGAGATTTGCATGATCTACCACATTTGAAAAGAACAGTAAATAAAAGGGAATTATATAATAAGTAAGTAAACATGTATAATACTTAAATATGTTTAAGTATTGTAACTTAAGAGAATCAAAAGCGCTTGGGAGCTCTAATATACATTGTAACTATAAACATGTGAAACAATTTTACAATTTTATTTATATGAATAATCAGAACTACCACAAAATATATATTTAATATGAAAAGGTACACTAATGTCAATAAGTTGTTTAAAAAGTTCGTCTCTTTGTTGAGTGTATCTTGGACATCCAAGAAAAAAAATCACATTTCCTTCAGATTCAGACCCACAGTATAAACATCGACACCATCATTTAAAAAATCCTTAAATAAGTGAGCAGTTAGATTACTAACTTTATTCCGTAATTGAAGTAAAATAATATTTTCTTTCCTATTGCCTAAACTGAAGTGTTTGTAAGCTTTTGGTATATTTTGATTTTTAAGTTTTCACTTAAAAATAGATTAACTTGATAAAATTTTTGTTTCTGCTTGAAGATTATTCCATAATTTACATGTAGACGGAACAAAGCTATTGTAATAAGTAGTCCAATATAGTGGTAGATAGTAAAAAAGGTCACTCGACTTAAGGTTATATGCATGAACAGTTGGAAAATATGACTGAATTAAATCTATCATGTATTGTGATGCTAAAACATTTATATTCTTGCAGAATAAAATAAGTTTATGTTAATCCCTTCGAGATTGTAAGGTTTCCAAACCAAGTTCACTATATCAAATGATTTTAGAAGAATTAACTCTCACCCCTGTTAATGTCCTGGTTGCTTCAATTTGTACAGTCATGTTTAAGCTCTTCGGAGTTTTCCTTGATACAGTTGCCCCGCACAACATCACCATATTCCAGTCTAGGTCTGATAAAAGCCGAACTTTAACAAGTGTTTCTCTATCAATAGTATGGTTGAGAAATCTTTATCTATTCAACTTTTTGCATGCCTTTTCATATGTACCATTAATATGTTTAGATCAACCATCCTCTGACTGTACATGTAGATGTAAGCCTACTTTTTTAAATCGCATGTTTACATTTTTAGTGCAGAGGGAATTTGTTTTTAATTATGAGAAAATATATAACGTCAGTTGCCTGTGTTTCTAATTTACAGGTAAACAATGGAATTGAAAACTTAAAACAATAGAGATGAATTTTTTTTTTAAACAATGACTTTGCACATGCAGAAAGTTGGCCGGTGCATCAAAAATAGTTTATCTGGCAAGTTTATGAAAAACTATTGTTAAGTCGTATAAAATGAATAAAAACTGTTGACGACTTGTCGGATAAAAATATGACAACAATTCATTTATTATTTTGACAGGGAAATATTCTGACTTCTTCAAATTAAGCACAGGTACCTGACGTTATATCTTTTTGTCTTAATATAAATATATATATATACCAGTTACTTAATATAACAGTATAGAGGTTATAGTTTTTAATTATTAGAAAAATATACAATGGCAGGTGCCTGTCGAATAAAGCTTTTGGTTGAATTGCCTTAAAAGTAACGATAAGAGTCAATATTCGTTAGATATATTGATCAGAGATTATGACAAGTTTAAACTTTAAATTCTGTCACATGAGGGAATAAAAATCAATTCTGTCCAAAATCATTATAGCCTGACTCGCCCGTTCCATTTCGAAACAAACAGTCATCTTCTTAGCTTTGTTTCAGAGTATTGTATTTATTTAATAAATGAATATTATATTTTCAGTATCAAATTTAAATGATTAATCAGACATATAAACCTAAAATAAATCAACCACGTCCGCATATGTATCGGACAGTATAAAAATTTTAAAACTGAAACTTTCAAACATGTGCATGATTTTACATTTAAACCGTGTAGATTAAGTTCCAGTTTAGATCAACACTTTGAAGTTGGGGTCAATTCTCAACAGGATCAATTTTCAACGTGTCGTGGTCAAAAGAGTTTAGAAAAATCTTTCTCATACCGTTGAAAAATGACCCCGGGTATAAATTTCACGATTTTGGTCTCAATTTTCAACGTTGAAAAATGACCCCCCGGGTCAATATTCAACGTTGAAAAATGGCCCCCGGGTCAATTTTCAACCCGGGTCAATATTCTTCGTTACACAGGTACCCTTTAAGTCAAAACTATTATAGAGTCGTTTTAACAAGAGCTTGGAGTTTGGACAGTATGTGACATAACTTCAATTTGAGTCATTATTAACTGTTCAGTCATTGGGTAATAGATATGAATATGAAATAAAACATGATGACACTTGCCCAACTTTATCCAGGGCTGTTTATTTCAGTTAAATCAATGTCAATTTCACACAACAGAGCAGATCTTGCATGGGGGGGGGGGGGGGGGGGGGTTGACAGACTATGAATATCAATGAGCTTTCTTTTTGCAATTTAGAAGAAAGAAGGTTTATATTTGACAGCCTGTTTTGATGAACAAAATAGATAATAACATCCCACTGAAAGTCAAAGCTCTTGTTAAAACAGCTTAGTCAAATTCTAAGTATTACATCAAAAAATACATCAGTTTAATTGATTGCACTTTACATGAAGTGATCAGTCTGTTTAATGCACATAATGCATGATGTACAATAATATGCAAATATAAATATGGACAGACTAGAAAAAATAAAACAGAAATAAAGACCAATAACATCAAAAGTTATTATGTGATACAAAGACTTCAGACAATCATCAAATCTCAGAAAACATGTGATAGTTTGTAAAAATGATTTAAAATTGATATTAATATTATAATATAAAAAAATGCACACTTAACTCGTGATGTTAATGAAGTTAATAACTACCAGTACATGTATTAACACAATATAAACATAATAAAACATTACCTTCTTAGTTTTACAAGTGGATTTCTTTTTTTTATATAAATGAATATTAGCTATTAGATTTATTCATTCATTTGTGAACATTTTTGTTGCCACTGGTTACAATACACTTAGTTCTAATAACCAAACTATCACAAGTGACGTCTTTTACATCAAATGAAGAACACAGAAGGTTAAATGGCTATTTACATGTGGAATGCATAAAAAAAGTAATGCTACTAGGTCCTCAGTCAAACTCTGGAATATCATCATAAGAGTATCCGTCATATCCTTTGTATGCGTAGTAAGCGATTCTTACATGGTAAGCTCCGGGAATAAACATGAGTGCTCCAATGATTAACACCGGCCATGTCCTGTCAGCATACTGCAAAGACAGAAGAGGGAGACTGATAGCCATTTAGACCAATTGTTATTTCATTTATTGATCTGTAAACTTTTTTCCTCTTTGTGCTAAAGAGATAAGATGTTTCATTCTGATACATACCGGGGGTATTTAGGCATGAAAATAGCAAGTCCCCAAGAGATGAGAAAATTTTACAAATATTTCAATTTTGAGAATTCCTATTATAAATCTCCACAAGAAAAATCATTTTTCGTTCCTGAGAATTTCTCCAAATGAAAAATGATAATGTGTGAATGAAATTACCTTTCATATTTTCCCTTTCATCTCTTTCAATTCATTATTGCACTTCTTTCACAGTATGTGTATTTTTATTAAAAAAATGTGCTGCATAAATATCTTACAGACCAATTTATAGATAAGCAGACAAACTGTTTGAACATTATAGGGGTTATGTCTCTTGACACAGAGTTTTGGAATGCATTACATGTAGTTACTGCACAGTTACCTCTGCACTGATGTTTCCAGACAACAACAAGGCTCCAACCACCAGGAGAATGGTTCCTATTGAAAACAATACTGTCGCCAGCAGTATAGCCTTGTATGGCACTTTGGGAGGAGGTCTCTGGAACTAAAAAAAATCCCCCCAAATAATTTAGCAATTTTGTTTTTGTTATATATTTTATATCTTATTGATATTCTTTGGTATTTTATTTAATCGTATTTGCTTGTAAAATTTGATTCAAAAACTTTTTTTGTCCACTATGAATAATGAAATCATTGATCTAATGAAATGAAGTCAAGCAAAAAAAAAAAAAATTAAGTAGGATCTAAGACTTTAGTAAAGTATATGTTTGCATGAAATATTTATGACAATCAATGTCTTAATAAAATTAACAAAATATACAAGTCAACTTTGATTTTCATCCGTTGCAACATAATCATATATTGGAAGGGACTATACTGTAGAAGCACATATCTTCGTTAGGTCAAAATTTCGTTGTTTTTAAATAAGATTTTGTTGGCATTAAATTTCGTCATATTGTAATCTCTCTGTATTCATTAATACTTGGGTTAAAATTTCGTTATGGATTTTATTTTGTTGATTTATACTGCCAACAAAAATAACAAAATTAAATCCTCAACAAATATTTCTGCTTCTACAGAATTATAATTTCAAGTACAGGTTCCTGCTAAATTATAAGTCTGTGTGTGTCAGGGTTGTTTCTAAAAATTGAAGTAGAAGGAAGAAACAAAAAAGTAGAAGGGGGTCTGGAGGTCTAGCGTATAGCTAGACTGTGTTTAAAATGCAAAAATAGCTGGGTAATTATGTCACTTTAGGCGGGGGAATTCCAAGCCTCCCGGGTCTTAGAGACAACCCTGATGTGTGTCATCTAGCTGAAAGCAATTGATTATCCTCATAAAACTTATTTGTAAATTGGCTTAAAGTTTGAAGAATTTGTTTGTCAGGAGGTGAAACAATGTCTTTCAACGTCTCATTACATGCATCTACTGATTTCCCTGATTCATTCTTTACAAGAATATCCCGGCCCTGGGCAGCCTTGGTATGCAGACT
This sequence comes from Magallana gigas, assembly GCF_963853765.1. Taxonomy (NCBI): domain Eukaryota; kingdom Metazoa; phylum Mollusca; class Bivalvia; order Ostreida; family Ostreidae; genus Magallana; species Magallana gigas. Next base: position 13,673,966 of record NC_088860.1, on the reverse strand, counting down.
AAATTTTCTGGTAACCATACAAAGATATCGGGCCCCTTTTACAAACTTTCACATTCATTTCCACCTATATCCGTTCGTAAAATAGTTGTATACTCTTACAACCTGTCAATCCAACTATGTCAGGTAAAACACCTAACAGGACAGATGACACTGAGAATCGCAGGTACCTATCACCAAGAATGGGACTTTCAGAAACTGAATTACCTGTAAATCGATGTACCCATCGTCATGCGCCTTGGTTAGCTTGTAATATTGAGCAGAACCCCCTTTAAGTACTGATCTCTTCGGCATCATCCACAAAGAAGAAGAAAACAAATATTCATGTCAACAGATGAGAAGATTATCGAGCCCGATTCGAATTCGGAAGGTATTTGAAGTTTTCTTTGAAAACCTTTAATCGTGATTTTCTTCATTATTTTTTCATATGATTATTTTATTTCATGTCATGGCATGTATATATTAGTGATATTGATACTTTAATCTGGTCACATATTACATTGACAATAAATTCCAGAACAAATCGGGTTCGATCTTCCTGGAGAAAGTGAAAGTAGAGAAGGTGACTGCTGTTGTTTTGGATTGTGGAAACCAACAGAAATGACATCAACGGGATACTATGGCGGGGTCGAAGGGTATATTTTAAATTTCTTATTTAATCAATGTTTTCATTTAAATTGAGTGAGAACGATTAACAACGTACGGGGGGTCAAAGTGTCAACCTTTCTCACTTTTACTGTGCAAACAGTCAATCTGTACAGGACTGCAGGACAGCGGTATACACTGTCCTAACATGTTTATGCAGTATTCTTTCTTTAATTATTCGATATTCATAAATACCTAAGGATTCAAACCATATCCAATATTTGAATCGGGGCAGGCCCCTTTATCTTTTCATGTTAAAGAACACTAGGGCTAAAAATCTAAAGTACAGGAAGATGTTGCATCGCAAACAACATTAAAGTATCAAGATGGTAACATTAAAAAAAATTGTGCAAGGTGTTTTGAAAACTTCAAAATGGAAAGAAGAAGTCAGAATTTCTTAAATACCAACCATCTCCACAAGAAATCTGTCTTCATTCCTGTCAGTTTCTCTGGATAAAAAGAGAGTCAGTAAAGAGATTTAGGATTTAACTGTTACTCTATGTATTATATTTTTAATGAGCATTGCCAAAATGTGATGGAAGCAATAATTTATGACAGACTATAGTAAAAGTACTACAGTCTTATGTACACTGACAGATAATCAGATAATATCAGTCCTAATTTTTTTTTTAGAAAAGGTGATGATTTGACAGAAAACTGTAGTCTGCAAAGGTTCCTAAATCTTGGAGTAGAGAAAAAAATACTGTTAATATGCATCCATCTGGTCAAAATTTCTAGGATAATGTACATGTAGTATAATAAAGATGGATCATTTTGAAACAGCAAACTTAAGCTAATAACAAGTCCTCTTCCACTGTACTTCCTTTAGTTTTCAAACAGTATACCATTATATAGCATATTATTCAAAATTGAAATAAAGCTTTTGAAAACAGTTTTTATGCTTGTGTCATAGTAATTTTAATGAAGAAAACCAGGTCTGACACTCTTGATTTCTCTCATAAGACAGTATATAACACCTCTTTGATTGTTTTAGTGGTGCTACCCATTCTAAAATGGTGCTGATGAATGAGAAGGGAGACATCTTGGCCTGGACAGATGGACCATCCACAAATCAATGGGTTTGCAATTTGTGTAGTAATCAAATTGAGGACGAGTTTCATTACCTGTTAGAATGTAACATGTTATCATCAACTCAAAAAGATTTGTTTGAGAGAAAATAGTATGTCCAACCGAATACTCTAAAGTTTTGTAATTTATTTTCAAACACCAACTCTAAATTTTTAAAGAATAGTCTATATCTTCATAATTGAAATTTATGATATCTGTTTTTCTCAAGCCTTTAGAGTGAGTAAATGAATTGAATTGTTCAGAGAGAAAGATAGAAAAATAGATGGAAAGATAGAAAGATTTACAACATATACATGTAATTACAATTAATATAAAGTAATTGATGTTACAGAAATTTTATGATGAATTTTCCTTTGTTAGTTAATTGGCCAGGAAGAGTGTTTGAAGAGGGTGAACAATATGGTGGAAGAAGCCAAAACTAAAGCAGGCCTGGATTCTGGCACAAAATTAGCTTCTCTGGTAAATAGCTACTACTATTTTTGCACTGATCATTAGGGTTTTACTGTCAACAGAACAGTTGCAGAACCGAAAGGAAAACTCAATCTGAATGCAGATCCATAAGTTCATTTTGTCTTCCAACCTGTTGTGTTTACCAATAGTTCTTATCTTTGCTAAGATTTAGCTTGGCTTGACACTAGTGATAAGGTCACTCCAGATATCAAGCTGAACTAATTATCAGCCAAAATTATGAAAGATCTTTCATTCAAAATATGTTACATATTGCTTACTCATGTGCTTAACCTAGATTACTATGTTTTATGTTGGTGAAATAAGATATAAAAATGTAAACATGGAATTAAAATTTGGATACATTACTTAAGTATGTTCAAAAAATGATACTGTTTTCAAAGACTAAAATAATTTTTATACTACCTATAGAAATCTTTATTATGTAGGAAACAAGATGCAGGTTGGTTGTGCATTGATTATTAAGGCATTGCAGGAAATTCATCAAGATTTTTCCCCATTTTTTTTATCATAAATATCATTTTTCGCCTGTACCATTTTCTTTCTTTGACAGGGTCTGTCAATGAGTGGTGCTGATCAGAAAGAGGCTCAAGATCAGCTGATCAGTGGAATGAAGTCCAAGTACCCACAATGTAGTCAGAATGTGTACATTGCCAGTGATACTGCAGGTGCCATAGCAACCGCCACAGAGAAAGGTACAGTTTAAGTAATATATGTTCATCAATAATGACCCCGAGTGAATTAGAATCAATAAAGTCACTATAGTGACAGAAAAAAGTGAAACCAGAATGTGGTCATGGTTAATGACACGAGCAATCAGTATTAATACATGCATTGTAAGGAGAAAGTTAAAATGAAGTCAGAGAGTGTATATTATTGTAAGGATCAGGGTCCATAACTTCTGTGACTCCGTTATTTATTCCTGCATTGCTTTCATTAATTTTTTTACGGACCATCACTTTATGGACAAATTATGGTGGTTTCAGCTTGACAAAGAACTGGACTAATGTCTGAGACATCAAACATTAATTCTGATAATCTGAATTCTTTTTGTGCATATTAAAACCACTGTAGTATTTTAATTACATGCTTTCTTACATTTATTAGGAGGGATTGTTTTAATCGCTGGAACTGGGTCCAACTGTATGCTGATAACTCCTAGCGGGGAATCCTACAGGTGTGGAGGATGGGGTCATCTCCTAGGTGATGAGGGGTCAGGTACTGTATCAAAAGCTCAAAATCTGTAAACTTAAAAAACTTGGAAACGTACATGTATATTATATCCTGTATATTAGGGTTAGATCTTTTTTTAGGTTGCCATAATTTTGATAATTAAAAAAGATTAAACACTCGGACATTATGTAGATGTTTGTGAACTAATGGAAACATATCTTACTTAACGTAATATCAACCTGTATTTACTAATAACTGTATTATTTAAATTGATGCAATGAGAATTATTTGCATTAATGAAAAAAGATGGTATAATTTAATGATGCACAAAAATCTTTTTGCACATGCACATCACACTGATACATGATGATCTTGATTATCTTTAATTTTACAAAACTGAGGTGAAGACTTGTCTTTAAAAGTGAATTAAAAATAATTATAATTTTTTTAACATCTTTTTTGCTACCTTTTATAGCTTATTGGATTACACAGAAAGCCATCAAAATTGTGTTCGACCATGAGGACAATCTGAAAGTCTCACCTTATGACATAACGTTTGTGAAAGAAGCAATGATGAAATATTTCAAGGTATTGATAAAAAATAAAATGAATGATGCAAAATTGTCTTATCTCCTTTTCAGAACACAACTTGTCAACATTTTTCTTATTAAGGTATTAAAAATGTGTGTTCCATTCATGTTTCTTAGCTTACTGATTAAGAATTTGTTCAATAGAGATTTATCTTTAAATGCTTAGTACTTTATTTATTAATTTGTGTCGGTTTGAGAAACTTTAATGTATATTAAACTGTCATATTTTTAAACAAATAATAGTCTATAGTGATCTAAGACCTCTAAATAAAAAAAATGGAAAATGCTCTATCAACCTACAAAGATCATGTATTTACATGTATCTGAATAGTGGTCATGTCTTGTATATCTGTTAAATGCAAAATGCAGTCTCATGTGTAACAAATGTATTTTAGTTTTTCAATAGGAAAATAAACATATTCAAATTGAAATGTATCTATCATTGTTTGTTGCAACACGTTCGTAATCTAAATGCACTAAACATGGAATATTTATATCACTGTCATAAGATGTAAATGACATTCATATTTAAAAATATTTTTTTGATACAGAACATATTGAACACGCTGAGATATATATAAACTACTGTAACTTTCTGTTTTCAGATCAGTGAAAGAGATGAACTTCTCCATTACTTTTATTCCAAGTTTGAAAAATCCTTCATAGCAGGCCTGTGTAAGGAGCTTGCTCAAGGTCAGCATGCTGTGTTACTCGATTTATTAAACAATATTTTTTTACCTGCATCTTCAGTTCTTGCACCCAAAATTTATTTAATATATGCAATTTATTTCAGAAAGGAATCCATCGATTATCTCTTGTGTTTGTTTTATTCTATTAATGAATTTCTTTTTATATTAATTTGTAGCGGTCAAGATTATTGATGCATGTACATACTATATTTTCTTCTGATTTTAATGGCACAAATTCTAATTTGGAAATAGATTATAATAATTAGAGCATTATTCATAAAAAGGGGGAAAATGCGATGAAAATGGCAATTATTTTGGTTATAGTGTTTTAATGAATATAAAAATCCCTTTTTAAAATTTTTATACAAATATATATTACAGGTGCCAAAGATAAACAGGACAAACTGTGTCTGGACCTATTCAGACAGGCTGGAGAAATACTAGCAGAGCACATTCTGGGTGTAGAACCCAAAATTACAGAGGTAGAATGCCTCGTTTATTGACAGTTTATTTACCTGTTAAAAAAAAAAGCAATATCAAGTTTAATTTTTTTTCTCTAATTATTTTCTGTTAAGATATCTACGTGTATCATAAACTATTATTGATTTGATGTGATTGGCTCAGTCAGAGAATTATGTAGCATAAATACCATGGTTTTTTTTTTCTCTGTTTTGTGTTCCCTCCTATAGAAAGGATATATTATCAGTAATGGGTTGAGGTAAGATTTATACCTTGTCTTTTGTCGGTCAGGAATTACTGAACACGCCCAGTGGGCTACAGGTAGTGACGGTGGGCTCTGTGTGGAAGAGCTGGGACCTCATGAAGGACGGTAATTATCTCACAGAAACTCATATACAACACATTGTCATGAGTGTTATTAAAATGATTTTTATTTTTTCATTTACAGTACTAACCGAATATTAATTTTTCCTACTGTCTTTATGACTTTGATTTTAAATAAATTTTATGTGTGTAAGTTCAAGTAAATTAAATTTTATGTGTAAAAGTTCAAGTTTTCTTGAGGTACTAGTAATAACACACACAAAGTTTTCTATGTATGCATTTTAATGATTGCTTTGTAAAAATGATGTGAACTTAAAGCATCAAAAATTAAAATTCTTTATTAATTTTCTAAATTTTAATTCTTAATTTTCTACCATTATTTATTTCCAGGTTTTGTGAAGGTTTTACAGGACAGGAAAAGGAACCCTAGAATATCCAAGATCAGTCTGCTGGACCTGAAGGAATCGGCCGCTGTAGGGGCTGCCAGCCTGGGGGCACGGTCCATCAAACACAACCTCCCGATCAACTACTCCCAGAATGCAGCAGTCTACTTCAAGGCCGAATTCTAACAATGATTTCATTGTTATTGGGTCTTGTATGAGCATGCCGTTTAGCTCAGAGTTGTGATATCTCTATGAGTGTTCAGCAGTATGATTTTATAAATCTTTTGAGAGGGAAAATCAAAATGAACCAAATAACGTATAGTTGCATTACACAGATAAGCATTGTAGTGTTCTAAAATTATGCAATACTGTAGGGATGCTGATAAAAAAATTACTTAATACATTAAACTAATTGAGTATAGTAACGGGTCATTTTTGAGTCATCTTTTTAAAGATTTGAAAGGTACATGAGTAGATATTTGGTTGTAATTAATTTTATATTTATCTAAAATAAACACATTCCAAGATGATTAAAAAAAAAATTAATTGCTTGTCTGTATGCATTCCTGCAATATGAGTATAAACGTATATTTAGAGTGCCAGTTTTGCCATATACATGCGCGGATCCAGAAAATTTTTCCAGGGGGGGTCCGAAGGATAATTGTGTTTGCCAGGGGGGGTCCGAGGCATATTTTCGCGATAATTTTACTATGTAAATTTAATAAATTTTCATTTTCCAGGGGGGGTCGGGACCCCCCCGACCCCCCCCCTCTAGATCCGCGCATGATATATACAACATGTATGAAATTAGATGATAGAATGCCTTAAGCCTTGTATGTATGAACACATTTATAGCAACATGTATCAAAGAATTTCAGTATGGTTGATAATATACAAGGTCCCAAAACAGCGTAGAATCAATAAATACATGTACATACATTTATTGATGTTCATGTATAGATTTATTGCCCATAACTTTTAAAATGTGAGGCATAATGTTGTTTGCCTTGTCTCTCGCCCTTTCCTATCTACTGGTAAAACTCAACATTTTTTTTTTTGGAGTTTACAAAATGGAGACTGCATTCTTTGTAATCTGTAAGGTCAAGGTCAGATATAGATGACTAGTAAAAATTCAAGGTCATTTCTCAAGCTCAGGATCAATGATGCAACTGCTCCTTCCCCTTTAACCTTTGACAGAACTTATAACCTTCCTCTTGGGTAAATAGATAATAAATTAAGTCATCAAGTTTAAGAACAAATTGATCAGACTTATTCCTCTACAAGGGCATTAGGTTTAACCATCACATGTTATTTAACTGTTTATTGTATGAATGATTACGTTTAATTTTGATAATTGAAATCAATTTGTATATTTTTGACTGTGCAATAATTACAATTATAATTTGTTGAGGTATATCAATCATTTTTTTATGATCATTTTGACTTTTGACAATTTATGCTATATACATTTATTAAAGAATTGTAGATTATTATATTCTGTGTGTTCTGTATACCAATTTTTAAATACACCGAACCAAAAATATAAATATACCAAGGGAAAAAAACAAAGAAAAGAAATACCACAAGACGTATCAGTTATGTTAAGGTGACATTTGAATGGCAGTGATGCAATTTCAACCAATGGTGGAATTAGTTATTCTGACGTCACAGGCACCGATAACCACAGGATGATGTATTTCTGAATGAAGGTTTATGGTCCGATGAACATCACATTATGAATGATTAGCGAAAAGGTTGTACTGTATTTATAAATATCTTTATTACATTTTACTTTAAATAACAAAAAAAGCATTATATTTGTTTTTGTTATTCCAAAAATTGAATATAAATTTTCTACTTTTAAAGACAATTGCAGTATTGTTCACTGATGATGAAACACTTGTGTAAGAATAATAAAAGTACGTTTCCGTGGAAACATGAAAATATATACTTCTTCCCCACAATTTGATGCATGGATTGCAAACTTTCCCTAAGAATAATTTCGAATTTGAAATTGAGATCAACAGTTCAGAATTTTGAACTGTGTTGAAATCACAAAATCAACTTGAAGCCTATAATTAACGACAACAATTGAAAAACGCATTTGGGGTTTTTTTAAAAAAGAATTAAATTATCTTTCTATATTCACATTTATATTTCACTGTTATTAATTTGTTGTTTGATGTATATTGTATAAGAACATCATATTGAAAACTTTTTATAACCACTTCGCAAAACAAGACATACATTATCTAACTAAAATAGACTTACATACGCAATATAGCGCCTCGGGAGTACCTGATTTACACTGAACGAGGAGTCGACTAAGTTCAATTTCTGTATATTTATGAGTCTGTTAGACTGAGTGTTTTTGATGATGTCCCGCGACGAGAAGGGGATCTGGAGCAATAAATTCAGAAACAACTTTCCTGTAAAACAATCAGGTTTTTACTTCCTCATGTAAACGTTTTAAAAAAGATAAGTACATGTACGTGCTATCACGGAGTGACTGTAACTTAGGGCACTAGAGTCTTACCAACTTATACTCAGTACTGATGGCAATACATAGGTAAATATGATCTATCAAAATTAAAAGGTAAACATGGCTAAAAATACTGAAAATTCTCAGAATATTCAGAGGTAAACATGATTATAAATTCCGGTAGCTAGCGATGTAGCTTAATCATTCCCCTCCTGATCATCATCATCACCATCATCTTACTCTCTTCTCCTGAAAAAGGTTCTGGTTAAAAACTGCCTTAATCTTCTCAGCAGGCTTGGTCTTTTATTCTTTTCATTCTTTTCTTTCGTTTTGTCCTAAATGGAATATATATAAATCAATATTAAAGAACCGTACCGCCTAAGCTTTGTCTTTTAACTTTCCTGGAATAAAAATTTAAATCTTATTCGAAAGAACCCGCGGTATGCTTACAGGGTTTGAATGTGTTTTGGACATTCTTCTATAATAGCAACAGGGGAAACAACCGTACACTGCAGAGGTAAAATAGTCCACCATATCTTCCGGGGATATTATCTCCCCTTGAAAACTAGCTGAAGTCTGTTGAAAAAAAAAATCAAAAATATTAAATCAAAATACTGTGGTAGGTAAAAAAGGATCTAATTTCTATAGATGGGATACATATTCAAGAATTTTCTTGACGAATTTCTGTAAAAAAAATTATATTAAAAAGTTTAACAAACATATAACATACAAGTAAAATTAATAAGTCCACCGAAAAAAACCCTGTCTTACCACAATGTCAGAAGCGGAATCGTCGCTGTCCAGCTCATAATAGCTGGCCCCTGGGTACCCTGATCTCACCAGTCTAAAAAAGTAAAACAGGTACGTATTTTGAAATAAATAAGTAAATACATGTATAATACTTAATGTAAAGGAGAGAGAGAGAGAGAGAGAGAGAGAGAGAGAGAGAGAGAGAGAGAGAGAGAGAGAGAGAGAGAGAGATGTTTGGTATTTTTATATTATGCATGCATGTAACATTGGATGGTAGGAGTTAATGGGCGGTGTTACTTAACGTGACCTACATGTTAACATCGTGCTGTCGTATGGATTGGAAGAACTCCTCCACGGTCATTTTGTCCGGTTCACTCTGTGTCTCACCCCCAGACATCAGGAGGGTGGAGCTGTGGGGAATAGAGACGGGGGAAGGGGGTTACAAATCATAGCTCACCTAGACTTATACGTACTAAATTGTGTCAAACTGTATAAAAGAATGTAGGTCGAATATTTTTTTAACAAATAGTCCGGCAGACAGCTGATTTACCTACCTTGATGCTGCACCTAGAAATCTAGCTTTCTGGGATCTGTAAAGAAAACACGAAAGCCTCATGTCAATTTAGTTTTGCAAGATTTCTTGAATTGTCTGCGAAAGTCAGAGAATGAACTGAAAAATTATCATCTTGAATAAAAAAAAATATTGTATCTGATTTAGTGTATATGATATAAATACATTTGGAACCACATAGCTTACGTGTCTATTTCTCGTTGTCTAATTTTCTGATACAGTTTTTCAACAGTGGCAAAGGGCCGACTCTGTGTGTCATTCTCTTTCGAGAGTCTTGTTTTGGAACTGAAAGAAAATGCCATAGAAGTTCCTTCAATTCGGACTTATGGATTTTGCTATGGACAATTCAGAAGTAACTGTCATCAATTAATTGTAAACAAGTTAAAAGTATTACTGTGTCGCTGCCGAATTTTGAAGTCCCCCATCAGCGCAGTCTGAAGGGAAGGTATTGGCCTCAATTTCATTGTTACTTTTGACCAGAGGTTGTTGTGCGAGTGTGCCAGGGAATCCTGCTTTTTCCAATCTGTTCAGGAAAGACAACAAACTCCGTGCTTATCTTACATATGCGTACTTTATGCGAAGGTTTAAAAGTTTTGATTTACATGTAATTGTTCCGATAAAAATACATTCATGTAAGACTGGTTATCCAATTAAGAATGATTATTTTTAACGAAGTTTCTGCAAAGGAATAATAAATGTAGTAGACGGTATATACATACATATTTCATCATAAAGAGGCATGGTCACGATTTTGGTCAAAAATTATTTTTTCGATTTTAATGTTTATAATGCTTCAGTAAGGCATTTTTAATAGGCAACCAAAATTTGAGTGTCATTTGTTGAGTTATAAGCGAGTTACAGAGCTGACAATTCCTAGCTATGTAAACAAAGCTTTTGTTTACATTTTGAATGTTGAAGTGATAATTCCAGTTTTAGACCTCAAATGAATGTGTTAATCGTTTGAAACTGTTTATTTATGCTTAAAATGAATAAGCATATAGAGAAATCATCTTGAAAAAGATTTTAACTGGTATATTGAACCTATGTAAACAAAAACATAGCACGAGCCTTGTTTACATGACGAAGAATTGTAAGCCCTGTATCTTGCTTAAAACTCATCGACGGGCACCCAAATTTCATTTGATCATGAGAAATGCATTCATAAAGCATTGTAAATAATAAAAAAAAGAAAAATAAAATTTGACCAAAATCGTGACCATGCCCCTTTAAATAAACTTACGTTTCAATTTCCTTCTGTCTTTTTCTCTGATAGAGCTCCTCGGCTGTTAGTTGGGGTGCATTCCATCCTTCGTCGCCAGGAAGATCAATATCTGATCTATAAAGATTATACTTTTTTTTTGTCAGATTCTAAAATATTGCATTTATTTTGCTCAAATTGTAACATGAGTTAAACTTTATGTTGTTATACCTGGCAGTTGCTGAATTTTGTTTATTTTCTTCATGGAATATAACGCTGTCATGTCTATGCTCGACTTCCACCTCACTCTTCCCTCTATCTGCAATGCTGTTGGTGACACTCTTTCTAGTCGTCTCTTTGTCTAATTCCAGAAACCCAACCCTCAGAAGTCTAATATAACAAATGCAGGACTTAAAATACAAAATGGGAAATTTTTCAAAGTAGTCCTATTCTCCATTTTATCAGTTTTATCACCAATAAGAGACTGAATTGATTTGAATTACATGTATCTTACATCTCCATTTCGCTCTGTCTCATATTTTGGAATATCTGCTCTACAGGGACAGGGGACTCCTCCTCTGCTCCGGTGTCTTCTGACAAACGTCTGTAAAATTTAAAATACAGAGTCATGCATATACCGGTATCAAAGAATATACATGTAAACAGTATTTTTGGTAAATGGGCGGATATGAGAATTACCCCGCATTTGCAGTATCATCGGAGTAGTCATTGTACGATAACACAACCTGTTCTGTCGGAAAGGTATTCTTTTCCTGCAGTAAAAAGTGAACTGAATCATCAAATAATGTGAAATAGAAATATATAGCTATGATTCAATATAATTTTTCTTGACGTAATTATATTTCATATAAAATACTAACCTCCATCATTAATAAACTTGCGTTGAATTATAAGCGCTCGAAAAAGTATTGGCATATACTGATACTGTATCAACAATAATGACGTCACAGTGGATGTTATTGCGCGAGTAAAATTGTAACGTCATATAACACCTTTATATACTTCCTGGTTACCACACTTCAAGAAATAGTGCGACGAAAAAAATTGCTGGTTTTTGAAAATATATATGACAAAGTGTCCGTTCTTAGACACAATTTCTATATTTATTAATCATAGATATTACAGATTACAAACATAACAAAATTAGATTGCTTTTAAAAAGTATCTTTGCTTCGCCTTGATTTTTAATGATTTTAATGATGAGGAGACAAAAATTCAATAGAAATAGTCTTGAAAATGATAAGTGGAATAATCAGTGGGTTGTTGATTTAATCCAAACAGAACTGTACACTGAATGCTGACATAAATAAAAAAATATATCAAAATAGTAAATTCTTTTATAATCAAGGACCACTTTTTCAACAAAAGTCTCAAACCCTTTTAAATTATTATAAGCAAATTGAAGCAAAATTGTTTTGCAAGTTAAAAACCACCAGGTTCCGAGACCATCATCTGAGAATAGACTTTAGTCAAATTCTAATTCACTATTACATGTACATGTATAAATTTTAAGGATATGGTAATAAGATTTATTTCCGATGTGTTTACTTTAAATGATTGTCTAATTACTTAAAAATGGTGTATCTGTTTTTGAAAATCTAAAGCTCATGTAAATAATAAAATACATTTGCTTTTTGGCCCACTCCTTATCATTGCCACTCACTGTGTTTGTTTGCCAGACACCTGGGAGCACAGAAAAAGTTATCTGAGGGTTGAATAAGGTTAAACAGTTTTAACCCGACATTTAAGGTCCCAAGGGAGTGGGATTTATGAAATTTATGACTATGTCCCCACCCTACAAATGCTACTTACTAAACTTGGTCAAGATTGGTTTAGATTAATTGATTTGAAATGTTCATAATAAAGATGTTCAAATTCTAACAGACGACGGACGACGACGGGCAAACACTAATCGTAATAAGTCAACTGAAAATTTACGACGGAGCTTTTGTAATAATATGTACGGAGCTTTTATAAGAATCTTTAAAAGAATTTATTGTTCTTTCTACCGTAAATTCTTGAAAAAACATTTCACTGCTTATATTCAACCGAATTGATATTCATACACAAAATATTTTATTGTTAATTGAAAGCTCTGTATGCCACTGAAGTCAGATTGGTGGCGCTGGACCGGAAATCACGCGACCTTGCTGTATATTCAGTACCAGTACCATTGTATATGCTTCGCTTCATAGCTAGAACGATGAGGAAAAGGTGACATAATTTCCAATCATTAATTTGTCTCAGTTTACATAAAGACCGTGATCATCGCTCGTAGACTATACCTGTATGTCATTAATCATCGTACACAACACAAGTTGAACATGCCAGAAGTGGATTAATTAATGCACAGAATGAATTAGATAAAACATGTCACTTTTTGTCAACTCAACTTATGTTTTCTTCGGCTTTCATTCAAATCGAATACAGTCTCTACCCAAGCAATTTCTTTGTTATATTAGTATATTGTCCAACATTCCAAAATTACGTAGGAATCTCTCTCTCTCTCTCTCTCTCTCTCTCTCTCTCTCTCTCTCTCTCTCTCTCTCTCTCTCTACTAAATCTTACACCATCCAGTGATAATACATGCTTGTATGATTGATAACATAGGTTTCATTTGTTTTCATGTATTTTGGATTGTATTCCGATCCTTTTTATTTCGAGTTTCAATTGCTGACACGCAATTGTATAATTGTGCATACATACTGCGCATTTGCCCCACCCACGTTGTTTAAATGTACTAAAAAAATCTTTTGAAATTTGTAATATACGGGTTCCGTGAGAATTGACATGGTTCAAAGCAAATTCTGCAACAGAAATGAATGATTGCTGTTTACAAACTACGTATTTTGAAAGTCTTGCGAGACAATTTTTGTGTATTCACTTTTTCAGTTTTCGGCGTTTTTTCTTTTTGAACTAGAACTAAAGATTAAAATCTGAATTTGAATTTATTATAATTCTTTTTATATATTTAAAAAAAAAATCCAATGGTTACTTATCAGTTACTCTTTCCATGATTTTGAGTTAATCAGTACTCTATCTACGGTTTATCATAAGTTAATCACCAGCCACTGTCAAACCTCTTTTCAATTATGATTAATCGTATATGTACAAGTATATGATTTTCATGAATCACAGTAGGTGAAATAGTGGTGTATCTGTCTATCACCGAAGTACCACACCCCTTCACCGGCCCCATCACGTTTTGGCACTACCATTCACTCCGCTCACCACGGCCGATTTGTATCTCATATGTTTGATGTAGGTAATAGAATTATCCGAGGGTTGCCGAATGCTTTCCTTTTACACAAAACTCTATGGTAGAATTATTTTGTTCTAATACGGGTACGTAGCATCAGGGAAGGGAGAGTCCCTTAAACACACCACACCCCCTCCCGACTTTTTTTCGCAGCAGACATATTTCTTGAACTTATAAAAAAAATGTATCGATTCATGGGATTGGTCCCCACTTTTTTAGGAGTAACAAATTAAAGTGAATAAGGAAATCAACAGTGAAAGTGAAGCTAAAGGAATGATACGCACGTCCCCCCTTCCGGATTAGGATTTTCGTGATTTTGAGAAATTCCTCTTTTTTTTCTTTTTTTCTTTTTTTTTCTGCTTGCCAGGAATTTTTGGATGAGGCTGCCTCTCGATGCTACGTGCATATAGTGGACGCATTCTTACCTTTTCTGTGTTAATGAATGGGGGCATGCCATGCCACGGAAACAGCATTTATCATTCTTTTATGTTCTTCTTCCTTTTTTCACAAAGCTTGAATTCGATATTTCGATGAAAGTTCGAAAGAGTAGTCTTTTAATTCAGCTACAAAAGTTGAACATTGGAGAAGTGAACTATGTGTTATGTGTGGGTACATTCACTCAGTGACTTATACATGAGTGAAAAAATCTAACTGATGATAATTATCATATATATTTAATATAAATATAAAAAATATTTAGTTAAGTACTCTTTGATTTTAAATGTTTAATTTTTCATATCGGTTTTCGGTACAATTGTATTTTATAATTCTAGAAAATGATTACAACAAACATCTTAAGATGTATTGTCATTGAATGGAATACAGTTGTTTTGATGATGAAATGGCTCGTTTTTCTGCAATCAATCAAATTAAATAATTACCTGTTAGAAAGGTAAAAAAAAATGCAATCATGATTTGAATAATGTACAAAGTACTTGTCACGTCAACAGTTTTTTTTTGGTCTGTTCTTTTTACCGTTATTGTATTTTACGAAACTTTGGGAAGGAATTGCTTACATTTGAACATTTCCTAGATATTTTTTAAATCGTATCTAAGAATGTATTCCAGAACATGTCTTTGGACAGTCTAAAGATATTCTTATAGTGGGTATGTAGAAGAAAAATCTTTAAAAGAGTAAAAAAAAAAAATTAAGGATACACTATGTGTCCGCCTAAGCTCTTTTTATTTTGATTGTGTGTGTGTGTGTGTGTGTTGAAGGAGCAGGAGTAGGACATTTCAAAATTCAGTTATTTATTTGAATTTTTTTCTTCACACTAATATACTAATTGACAATGGTTTATACCTTTGTAGAATTATCATAAAAATATTATTTTCTAATACATGCATTCGTTATTCTATTTATTCCCCCAATAGTACACAAGCGCACCAATTTCATAGACGTGCAAGGTAACACATTTTGTTTTCAGTTCTCTATAATTTATTTGAGGAGTTATTAAATCGGAATGACTATTCATTTTTCAAACTTTGAATACTTATATTACACAATGGAAGAAATATTGATAATATACGATGCAATTAGTTTTTTTTTATTTTAAACCACATTATACGTAGCACAGAAAAGCACACTTTTTTGAAACTAAATCCTCTTATGATTCAATGGGACACCCCCCCCCCCCCCACCCACCCACACACACACATATTTTCATAGTAAAAAATTATATATTTACAATTTCAACTGTTTTTGTCTGTGATAACATTACCAATTAATTTTAAAGCCCAATAATTTAATAAAAGATGAGCGACACAAAAAGGGCATGTCTTGAATCATATCCGAAAAACGGCATTGGCTGCGCCGTGTAGTAATACAAAACATGTGTTACATGAAGGAATAGTGGTTTTAAAATGTTGTTTTGAAGTATTCAAGTTGGAAATAATATAAATTTAAGTAATATGGGATCATTCTTTGAATACTGTAAAGTGATAATTTCGGTCAGGGCGTGGTCAAATCTATCATAAACTTTATTGGATTTGACCACGCCCCGACCGAAATTATCACCTCATAATATTCAATGATTCCTTATTACTTAAATAAAGCTCCGTCTCTTATTGAAAAAGTTGTTCGCAAAAGAAAACAGAAGTTGAATTTAAAACCTCCTGGTTTATACAATCTCAATTAATGATCATAAATAGTATAACAAGAGTTCCGGAAGCACAACTTGTTCAGAGGAGCTGAATGGATTGTTATGAATGCAAAATTCGTCTTGATGAATCGTGCGTCATCCATCACAGCGCGCCGTTCCAGGGTGCACACACCGCCCTCGTATAAAACCTCATCGCTCTTTTAACGATTGTTCTTTGGGCCGAGGGATTTGTTCACAAAGCTGTCAGGTAGGTAAAACGATTGAATTTTGATTTCTATCATTCAGCGATGTAAGAAAATTATGAAGATTATTATGATTTTATTACTGATATTAATACTAATTCCTTTTTGTGAAAAAAAATGATTTCCATTCGAAACACTATAGTTATTTCTTAGTCTGTTGTTTTTTAAAGCGATAAAGAACAACTAATGAGCTTTTTTAAGACAAATTGTTGTATATTATAATGTTGCAAATTTTGTATTTTCTGCAGCCCGGTAAATTTAAAACTTATCAAATGGCATTTGTAGGCAATATTTATCATTCACACAATATTTGCCCGATTTGCTTGGTATACCATTACTTAACTATCTTTTTCACAACAACAAAAATTTTCACCCTTCATACACTATCTGAAACCAGTGAAAATCCCCTTCAAAGTCAATACAATCGTCATACATATGAAACGATCTTATATCCTTGCCCTGCATGTTGCTACGAAATAAAAGTCAGTGATCAAAAGCATTTAGGTATGAAAATACGTATCTAAAAGAAAATACCAAAGATTTGTCATCTAGTGAGATCCCTCCTTTGTATAACGTATGTACTTCCACAGGTATGGCAAGCAGTTCTTTCCTCGCTCTGCTGTGCGCAGTTTTGGCGACGGCGAAGGGACAATTAAGTGACTATCCAGATAGATATCCAGACGGCTATCCAGATGGCTATCCTGGAGAAGTAGGCCCATATCAAGTTGATGGCCCATATCCAGGGGATGGCCCATATCTAGGTGATGGTCCAGTTGTCGGTGGAGCAGGTTTATATCCTGGAGACGGTCCATATCCTGATCCATATCCTGGAGACGGTCCATATCCTGATGGTGAGGGTGTGTATCCAGGTCCCGACATCTATCCAACAGATGGATACCCCACGGATTACGAGGGAGGTTACAACCACAGATACGGAAATCCCTACAAAGATCCCCATGTGAGAGATCCTCGAAAATACAGACATGGATATCAATATGGCCTCTCTCCAGAGGATATTGCTTTCATTATCAGAGAGAAGGCTTTCCCAGCAAACATGCACATTGTGCCGAGAACATTATACTGAACAACAGGCTACGGTATGACACTAAGTGAGTATAATACTCTCTCTCTCTCTCTCCCCCTCTCTCTCTCTCTCTCTCTCTCTCTCTCTCTCTCTCTCTCTCTCTCTCTCTCTCTCTCTCAATATTTATTTAATGACATTTCAGCGTTGTTGGTATCATTTACTTTAATTAATATCTAGTAGAGTTTCAAATTACAATTAATATTAAACATTTTCCATTAACATTTTCGGTTCTTCATCCGTCTTTAAATTTTTTCTTTTTTCCAGAGTAGACGTCCAAAGAAAATTGTTTATTGGTGATTTTTTGTCAAATAAACTTATTTATATTGCCATGTAAGTTTGTCATTTTTAAAACTGAACTTTTAACCCGAGAATTAAACTTGGGTCTTTTAGGACTTAAAATTCAGTAGAAAATTTAATAAAGCTATTTTACCCTCTCATATCTGCCTTATTTGGCTAAAAATCTTCACTACCTTTTATTACTTTGACAATTTTGAAATTTAATTTTTTTTATAATAATCAAATCAATCTCATGTGTGTCATATTGAATATGGACGTAATAATTCTGCCAAGATGTGTCTAATACAGATATTTGTCCATATTTTGAAAACTACGCCGTATTAATAGGATGTCGGTAATTGTGTTAATTGATTGCTAAGATCATTAGTAAAGTCACAAATAAATTATCTGTTATCCGGACCGCACAACCAGCGAAGTGCATCGCTACGTCTCGAAGAAATGGATCACAGGGGTAACGCTCTCCGATCAAAGTCTCAACAACTGTTTTTTGTTAATTTGTCTCTTGTTGTTTTTTTTAAAAATAGCAACAGAGAATTCTTAGGTCAGTGCTTTGATAAACAAAGTCACACTACTACATACAAACTGTGTCTTAAACAATTATTTTTATTGTTTAGGTGCGTCTTTTTGTATGTAAACAATTATAGAATTTTTGCCAGTGTTAATATAGTTGTCCTTATATTTTAACATTTCAAACATTGCAAAATTTATAAGAAAAACAAGAACACCCCCTCCAAAACTGATAATGTTGAGGCATAAATTACATTTTTGAAAATTATACCCGCCATCTTATAATTGCGTTGAAAACACGATTCAATATAAAAAAAACCCAATGGTTTCAGTTTAAACAATATTTATTCATTGGAAACACTTTTGAATGCGATTATGAAAAAGTCAACAAAATATCACGTGAACAGAATATAATATACAAATATTGACTGGGGTTGAGGGCAACATTGATTATATTAGCCCCCGAGGGACGAAATATTGCCCGACGCGAAGCGGAGGGCAATATTTTCGTCCCAAGGGGGCTAATATAATCAATGTTGCCCGAAAACACAGTCAACATTTGTTTTGTTATATGAAGAAACAAACCAAAATTTAAGAAATTAATTGAAAACAGATCGCCGTAATTTTCTCAGCTCAACAAAGAATTCACGAATTCAATTTTGTGCAAAGTTCATTTCCAAAATATCCTCAGCATCAAACGGTCACTTGTGATATTCCGCCGACCGTAAGAATTATCACACAGGTGTTCTACCTGATTTTACTTCACAGTAATTCGCAAATCCTTATATCCGTTATGATAGCAAACCGTTGCATTGCGCGTTCGTTCTTTACTTGCCTTGACTGACTGTCTATTATGACGTCACCTTGTTTTGGAGTCGCGAAGAATTATTTACGTCACCGTTTACGAACCAACAAATCAGAGGCGATTATTTGAAATAGAGGGAATGTTCTCTAGATATTATTCCTAGCCGGTCAATATCTAAAAAATATTGACCGGTCAATATTTTTCGGACGAGCTGATATTACAATTATTGACTATTCGTCTATATAGAGTTATATAGTGAGAATATACTACTGAATATAACAACAATATATATATGTGTTGGTGTAACATCATAACAGAAATGTAATATTATATACAATCATGTGTTTATGTTACCAGGCTGCAGCTAGCAGCCACTAACAGCAGCCACTAACCCCGTAGAAGCTTGCAGCCAATAGGGAAATCCATCAAAGTACTGAAAGTACTCGAACAGAAAATTATATTTTACTTCATTATCGGCACATTTTTATTAATATCAAGAAAATTTATGCACGAACAATTTGAGCATTGACAACTTCGAAGGCAGTAAAGCTCGCCTGGATGAAATTATCAATGCGTTTGTGTCTAATGAATTCAATTGAATATTGGTATTTGTCTATGCGTATGCTTAAAGATTGATCCCCAAGTATGTTTACTTTTCTCCAAAAATAACATGCAAACCAAAACGTTAGAAATCCTATAGAATGAATTTGGGATTATGTTGTATCAGCCATGTTTTGACGTGAACCTTCGAAAAAAATTACAAGAGAATATTTAGCTACCTGGTGTTTATGTTCATACATTTCCATACAGAAGGAAAGGTGCCTTATTTTTTTCTTACACCAGTTCTGTGTACATTTTCCGTCAACACATTGATTTTATTATTGTGGAAAGGTTTAATTCAAAACATATACTAGCACATCATAACAATACCATCAGATTTTTTGCCGAATTACATAAGTCATTGTCATATGTATAAATGGTGGAAATAAGATACACAGGCAATTGAAAAAAGGTGTTAATAAATATTAATCCATTACAATAAATTTCCAAGTTGTTGGTTATACGTCAATATCTTTGTATTTATCGAGTATTTCTTATCACAAAAATATTTACAAGGAAAATAGCAACATCATACGTGATATTATGGTTGCTGAATTTTTTACTCTCATTGACAAGTATAAATCTTTGTACGGAATGGAAAACGTTGATTTTCTACAATACTATTATAATTAGATAGGTAAAGTAATAAGTTAGGATCTGTAGAATTTGCGAGTGCGTTTTCTAGTATTGTTATTTTTCGTACTGTAGCATATTTTGGACAATGTAGAAGATAATGATCAATGTTTTTTACTGACCCACACAAACCAAAAAGGGATGGACAGATGTTTCTGTTTAACATGTGGAGTTTTAAAGTATTACATTCTAAACGTAGTGGAGAGTAGATAATTTGACATATTCGAGACCCTTTATGATAGTATACGGGAATAGTTATGTTGTTTTTGTTTAGATATTTTTAAAGTTTCTTTTGAAAGGATTGTTTTAAAAATCACATGAAGAATGCAAATCAATGCATGAACCATTTATCAACACTGCAGGCAGCCCCATGGCAGTCGACACAGTTATATTAAAGCACGTGCATTTGTACATCAAAACTTCCAATACCCTCTCTAGCCTTGCACATCTAAAAGAGGGCTGGTGGTCGTGGACACATTTAGAATCTATGGTCTCCTTGAGATGATGAGTCCTGTATAAGGAAATACGAAGACATTCACATTTCTGAATGGATAGGATTTTTTCATGTTAAATAATTATTCATACTAGAAAATCATTCCTTAAAGAATTTGATCATGCCTCCTGGTGAATAATTACTAAACTGGGTACTCTTCAGTAGTGTTGTTAAAATAAGATCTTACTCTGCAGTTTAAGCAAATACATACAATCACTATCAAAAAATAAATATAAATTTCTTTTAAAAATTAGAAATTAGTTAACAATGAATACCGAAATTGCAACAAAACATACATGTAATATGATTCGAAAATCAATTCATACATGCATATGAAAATGGTGAAGACAAAATTCGACACTGATACTATCGGTGATAGTCTTATCTTCAGAATAGGTTCTCTAAATCATACTTCCCTCTCTCAGTGCAGTCGTCCTTCTCTGTGAATCATGTGCACCTTATCTCCTCCGTGGAGTTGTTATTGACCTGTGTACATTTAAGCATTATATCAAGGCCATTTACAGTAACCGGTGATTCCAAAAACGTCAAAAATATAAAATAATAACAATGGGATATACCGCTGCTATTTTACCCCCTCCCCCCACCCCCTCCAAAAAATCCTGCCATTGCAACGTAGACCAGCAAAATTTGAATGACATCATGAAGATCAAGCTTTAAGATAAAGAAAAAAAGAATAATTAAATTGAGAGGAAATTGAAATGACAAATACATGATAATGATATCTGACGACAAGGATAGGACTGTATTTGATTTGATAGTTTACAGTGTTTTGTAAAATATAGACCATAGCTATAGATCACCGGTAGATATCAATGTGATCAGGGCTTGAGTGTAGGGATTAACCTTACAAGATATCTAAAGTAATGTTGCATCATCATTTTAAAACGATTCTGATTAGTTCAATTCCGTCACGTTTATGAAATGTCAATGTAGTGCAAACATAGTTTTAGATCACGTAATTCTTGAAATATATCTTAAGTCTGTAAGGTAAACAAAACCGGTACATATTCCTTGCAATTTCAGTTCAAAATTATTCACACAAATAATATTAGCACATTAACATATCTAAAGACCAACAAAATGATAAAAATTAAAAAAAAAAATGAACAAACAAAATTAGCATCGATCTAATGAAAATATTAAAACTTTACTTTTTTCGATTAATAACATTTTTGATCTGAAAGACAATTAATATAAACTCGAATATCCATTTTGCAAAATGACTTTAGAAATAGAAATAACAGATCCTTTTCCCTAATAAGTATTCTTGCATTCCAAAGAACTATTCTCGATAATCTGTAGGAATCACACAGTCTGTCGATGCACTGAGAAAGTATTTCTTATCAGACATTACATCACACCAATAAATTGTGAGATAGGAACAGCGGTCCCCCCGTCCCCTGGTCATTCTCCGACAGAAGTCAAACAAGGTAGGTTGTACGCAGCAGTTGGTGCCACAAAGACAGTCTGAAATCTACATGTTGTGCATGATTGAATACATTGTTTAATTGAGTAAAAAAAAAATTCGAAAAGCAACATATAATACATCTTGAAATTTGACTTTGGAGTACGAAATAATTGGAAAATGACGTGATCGAGAACATAATAATCATGTTTTAAAATTTATAAAAACGTGTTTTGTCTTCCAAAACAAATTTAAACAAAACCTTTAATGTAGAATCATACACTTAGTTGTTTTTGAAATGTACTGGTGCGTTATTAGTTTTAACATTAGCCGAGTAAAAACAAGGTTACACTATGACAGTATGGGCACTGACATTGATAATATTGTTTTGAACTAGCTTTCATATCATATAGTATTGTCCTATCATAGTAATTAGTGCCACATTAGAAACTATCTTTCATTGCAGTTAAAAATGTCACAATTATTATATTTATTTGAACATGATGATTTTGTTCTCTTGTAGCTTTTAAATTTAAAAGAGCGGATACAATAATTTTTTTCTTTCTGAACACGCAAATGATTGGTTACAGAGTAGATAAAAACCTATTTATATAGGCCTATCAAAATCATAAAGTACAAACTATATAACTTGCTTTTTAAATCAAATCCAAGCTCAATTTTAATCCACCATACAGTACATTCAGTGCTACATGTGTTTTACATTTTACACATCCTCACGAAGATGTTTAAGTACCTGGGCGTAATCTGTTTGGGCGTGATGCGTTTATTGCTCATTTACATATTTCATTTCATGCATGACTTGGTTAACAGCGGATGTTTAAGTACCTGAGCGTGATCTGTATACGGTTTTTTTGTTCATTTACATATTTAGTTTTATGCATGACTTGGTTTACACGCAGATATATACAGTATATACAGGTATACATGTATATGGATACAATTCAACTTTACAATAGTGGGTGGTATGCCAGGCAAAAAGTTAATCACATGACAGAAAATAATAAAGAATAAATATAGCTTATCATATATAATATTTATGCTAATTATTTTGCAATTTATAGAGGGGCGTGATCTGTTGGCGGTTTTTTTCTTCCCATTTATTCGTTTTATTTTATACATTACATGGTTTACACATGGATGTTTAAGTTCCTTGTTTATATTTTATGCATGGTTGTTTTAAACGCAGATGTTTAAGTACCTGGGAGTGTTCTGCATGTGTTTCTTGCTCAGTGGCGTTCGGGGTAACTTCCTGGACGACCTGAAACACTTTGGGGACCAAGCCCTCCACTCGGCTCTAGATTCTCTGTCCACTGATGGCGTCAAAACCCTCGTGTCCACCGCCGTCAGCGCTGCCGGAACAGGTGAGCAGATAATACCGACAACAATTATATAGAAAAAAGTCTGTTGAAAATTTCTTTTCTTTACGATGCATAAACTTTGTGGTACTGTACTCCATTGTGCAAGTGAAAAACAAATATCCGTATCCGTAGTACCACGATGTTTCTAAAATATTAAAATCATTTCCGCTACTAAAATTTTTAAATAAATCTTGCAGATAATGCAATAATACAATGTTACTGACTTTAACTGCTCTTTTTTCTTTGATTTCAGCTCTCCTCTCCTCTCTGCTCGGAAAGAGAACGACCGCGTAAGTAATGACGTGTTAAGGGATACTTTATGCATTGGGAAAAAATCATATATCTTTGGTTTGTTTCAAACATCGTTTCATTGCCTTATGGTCTTTTGGTAGCAAGAGCTTTCTTCATTTTCCTTGATAAAATAAATAGTGCAGTTGCAATTTCTGGATGTACTCACAAAAATGACCTTGCGCACTCTGAAATCAATATAAGAACAATTTGCTACTCGCAGAAATATAACCCTGCATTTTTAACAGCGATGAGATGAACCAAGCCTTGGAGATCCTGAAACAGGATGCGGAAACAGTTCGTCAGATCCTCCATACTTACGGCGGTCGTCTGCAGACTGTGTACGACAAAATCAAGGACCTGAGCTTCCTGGATCAGAACGCCCCCGAGTTCCTGAACGAGATAACCAGACTCAAGGGTACCAAATCAAATCAAACCATTCTAAAATAAAATTCATTGTTAACTAAACGACATTTTTTTATTTATTCCCTTGATACGGTTTTAAGCGTAGTTGTACTCTAGATATCTTTTGTTTTTGCCTTTATACTATTATTTAATATAATCTTATGATATAATAGTATAGAGTTTTAGTATAGATTAGTAAAGCTATATGGGATATGACAAGCACTATTGTAACAAAAATCTGTGGTACTTTTTAAACAGGCCAGTACAATGCCGTTCTGGACGCCGTTGTAAGTAAGTTCATGCAGAAGATGAGCCAGCTTCAGCACTCCAGAAAGAGGGCTTTACTGGACGGGTTCGCCCAGGCTTTCCAGGGCACCGTTGATCAGCTTAAACAGGTGAATGATTGTACAATTGCAAAGACATATCTAAAATGGGAAACACTCCGTGCGCTTGATGAATTGTTGCTTCTTTACAAAAAAATCCTCGCCTTTGTTTTCAAAATTTTCTTCTAATGAGATATTATGTGAAAAAAAAATACCAATCAAATTTTGATGCTAGGAAGGATTTCTATTTTTTTATTTTTAATAATTACTGATTATCTAATAAAACAAAGTCAATGCTTTATAATAAACATTTCCTCGGACAGACATTCGGTGGAGTTGCTGACTTGTTACACGGAAGCGGAAGTGGTCTTTTGACCCAGCTGACCCAGCATCTGAGTGGAGCAACTGGATCTCTGGCCACCCAGCTGTCAGGTCTGAAGGAAACCGCCTCTCAGCTGTTGGCTTCCGGTCAGGAGGCATTAGCCGGAGTACATCAAACAGGGACCGCCGCTGTCGGTGAGCTAAGTTGCAAATGCAATACTATTCTCTTAGCAATATTTTAGAATAATTAGCGAAAGCTTTTTTTCAATCAAACACAAAACAGCACAAAGCAAAACAAATCGGAACGTTTCCTAGGTGTAAACTCTCCCAAAAGTCATGGATTTTTTTGCCCAATGTTAAAAAACTTAAAACTCAAAAGGTCTGATGAAAGTTGGATCATCTGTAGTAAATGGTAAATTTTCAATCATAACAAATATGTTGTGTGACAATACGAGTCTTCATGTATTTGTACTATGTACACCAACAGATCAACTCCACACTGGACTGTCCGGAGCCGGATCTCAACTCATTGATCAACTGCTGCACCCCGCAGGAACCAAGTGAACATCTACATCACAATTATAATGTATCACGTTATAAATTCGATTAAAAATCCAAAATAAACATTTACCATAAATCACCACAGAATGATTTTGAGAAATTAAAGTACAGTACATGTACGTAGAGGAATCGTATCTAAAAATAGTATAGTGAGTGTTAGCTAATTAGTTTTTAATTATTATCCTCCATTAAACTTTCACGGGACTAATTAATGTATAATATACTTTACTTATCTTTAATATGTTTCCATGTCAGTACATGTACAAAACGACGAGTGTATAACCCATCTCCATTTGAAAAAAAAAGACAAAATCTCTTCATCATTCTTTAATTATTTCCAACAAACTCTATTGCATAGGCAGCATTTCCAATCCACCAATTCTTAATTTTTAAAAATAACCCAACCACAGATCGGTTTATCTACACATAGATAACAAACCTCTATAACTGTAGACATTCTTCCAGGAATATGTGTACAAAAATAGGCGTAAAAATCTAGAACCACAAGTTCTGAAATCTCTAGCACATCACAACATTCAACAACTACTACCAAAATGAGGATAGCAGTGCTTAAAAAAGTGAACAAATACTCGAAAGGTTATGATATACAGTCAAAAGTAACATTGTAACATTCATTAACAGTCATTTGTTAAAATATGAAAACAAGAACACATACATTTTACAACTGGTAAATGCATTTAAAAAAATCAACATGGAATGTTTCATCTTGTGACGTCACGATAACAAAATACGATAAATATGACACTTTTAATAACAAATATCAGTAATTATTATAGTTTTAAGTCTTAAGATAAGTTATTAACGAAATACAAATCTTTAAGATTGATTGGCCATTACTCATATTTTGATAATACTGCAAGCTTTTATCCAGTCCAATATAACTGGTAAGCAAGGAAGGAAGCAAATATCACAACAAAATTATCTAGGAAAAATCACAGCTATTTGATGAACAAGCAATTCTATTGAAGATAAATCACAGCTTTAATGGAAACAACCATCTGCAAAATATGGCGCAAGAACTCACGTCTTGATCAACAAGCAAAATAATTTTGCATAGCGCTACAAAGCATACAAAGGCCGAGACACATTGAGCACGTGCAAAACACGTGATCGCCTTTCACCTTCATACAAATCGGTATGTGGAAATGGGTAAGGAAAATCAACTCAGGTTTAATCCTCATACAATCCGCGGACATAACGAATGAAGGAGTTTTTTATTCACAGAGCAAGCATTATGGTCACAGGCACTTATCTTCATAAGATATCAATTTCTATTTTAAAAAATGTAGAGCTATGTAAAAATTTAAAAGTTTAAAAGGTGTGCCAAAAAGATATACGAGTGCTATGTTGAGGTAACATACGCAAGAAAAATTCATTCAGGTATGAATGAAACACTCGTCATGGAACCTCTTGAATTTTTTATGTGAACAAATTGTTCTATAACACGGCTGCCCATATTTGTTTGTTTTTTCTTGTCTCTTTTGATATTTCTTGAATTGGACAACAAAAGCCGAATTGTCCTCTCTCCTTCATGTAATGCCAAGTCAGCGGTCAGCGTTCGGTGCCATCACCACACCTCGCACTTGACCTGTGGGCTGTACTCGTTGATAAACGGACAGTCAAACGCCTTACCGAACGTGTTGGAGTTCTGCAGGCTCCCCTTTACTCTGTAAAACAAGATCAGATTGATTGTGAAGTCAAAGCTGTTTTTCATTATTCTAATGTAAGTGTCTATCACCATATAGACACAATATTGCATATCATTTGTATCAAAATTTGGAAGAAAATACATGTAGATCTCTTCAAAATTCTTCAGTTAACATGTGTTAACCCAGTGATTGCTGTATGCTCACCTTAGGGGACCCGGGGCATGTCTGTCGCTAAGTAGATAATTTCTAAGACCGGATTGTTTCCACTTGGTACAAAACATCTAAAATTATTTTAACAAACCAAATTAGTGTCAATGAAGAGCTTGACTTTGATAATGTCAGTGGTGTTGTACAGGCAAAACGTACCTGTGCATGACTCACAAAAAACATTTGTTTGTCAGTCAAGCCCACACCCGGAAGGGGCGGGGTTTCCCCGTTTTGTTTCTCCCATATTTGGAAGGCCTACAATAGTTTAAAATGTGAGTATAAAATATCTTCCATACATATTTATAAAGTGTCCGACATATTAATGTATCAATTTTTAACGGTATCAAATTATGTAAGAGCACATCACAGAAGGTAAAACGTTTATTACAACATCAAAGTACAATTATAAAGAATACCCTACGATATATCGGGGTATGTAAATAGTGCCTTACAATATAAGCAGCTCTTAGTCCACCGTTGTCCGCTATGTTTTCATCTAGAGTCTTCTCGCCATTAACCTGAAATTGTTCAAGGATAATTACAGAATGGAAACTAAATACAGTAAAACTAGGTTAGTTCGAACAAGGAGGCATGTATATACATAGTGTAATTAAGGATAAGTCGATGATTTGTTTCGTATATACCCCATCTTCTTAGCAGTTCATTGTCAATGTTCCCGATGATAAAGAAATGTATAACGATTTCACAGACCCGGCAACTGATACCTGTAGTCCTTCCAGCTTGAAGCCATTGTATTGGTCTTTCATACATGTTGTGGTTTCCCGGAAAAGTTCGACCGTGTATGGTTCCCACCAATCCTTCAACTTCCCCTTACTGTCGTACTGGCGACCTACAATAACACATCTTAATCAAAATCCGGGGGTGCTCTTTAGAAAAAACTTGAAACTATTCGACGGGAGAATTTTTTTTTTAGATTGTCAAGATTTTCGGGTAGGTATGCCTTCTTTCAAAAACGACGATTCATGTCTGCATAATATATACGTCGAGTTATAGAATAAAAAATAACTTACAAAATACTGAAGTAAAATACATTTTTGCACCTGTCTTGGCAAACCCATTTTATCACCAACTAAGTTTTGAAAAGTTTTTAAAATTAACTCTTTTTATTAAAAGTGCACACAACAGCTAAAAAAGACCTTTTAGAGTACATTCTCAAAACATTTGTGAAACATAACCCTGTTATACAAAAAATGACAATGTCCATAATACTGTAGATAGGACATTGATCAATGCATTAAACTGTTTACCTGTAATGTCAAACGCATGCGTGATTTCATGTCCTATAACCGCTCCCATTGCTCCAAAGTTTAACGCCCTACAAAAGATGAATTTGTAGAGACTGAAAATTTAATACCAAAAAAGAAATAGATTCTCACAGATTTTAATTCTTATTGATGTAGTGAGATATTGGGATAGTTAGGACGTACTGAGGCCCGTTGGGCGAGTAGAAGGGCAGGTGAAACATGGCGATAGGGAACAGGATGTCGTTCTTCTCGGGTGAGTAGTCCGCCTCCACCGTCACGGGTGGCTGAATCCAGCTGTAATGTCCACAAACACATAACATGAGCCAACACTCAATGTGTGAATATTGTTAAAATCTAGGTTTACGTCACGGCTTGTATGCATCTAAGATACTGACAACTGCCTGGTCCCACAGAAACAAAGACTCTCTTGTAATAGGATTGACAGTATGTTCCAAATTCGATATCATCATTTAAAGTCGTCATATAAAATGACGTTAATTTGAAAATTTCTACCGGACAATCCATTCCTCATAACACCCAAACGAATGTTTATTTAGACAAGTTTCCTGATATTTTAAGTTCTTTAATCCAAAAAAAAAATCATTATATTTTTTTATATGAAGTTTGCGTTGCAGAAGGCAAAACAAGCTAATCATGACATTGCTATGTATGGGGTAGCTCCAATTTATACGATCTTTTCTTTTTCCATTTCACTGTTTTGATGAACACCACATTTTCGTTTGAGTGATACTTTTCAACTCATCATTTCTTTGAATGTTTCTCTTTGTTTACGCCTATCTTTCAACCAGACTGATTTCTGAATTAATTCCTGGTAATATCAATTACAACCATAATGCGCATTGAAAGGTAAGAACAAACGATACCTGGTAACTGATTAATTTTAGGAAGTTTCCCTCTTTATTCTCACCTGTGTCTGTCCACCGCTTTATCATACATTTCCACGCTCTTAGTCACGCGGAAAGACTTCATATTCCTTATGTTGATGAACCAATCATCGCTCACCTTAAACTACAAAAGATTCGTCCTCTCACGTGTAGAATTTTGCGTTATGAACAGCATTATCAATTACACACCTCACTTCCAAAATATAATTAAATGTTGGTCATTGCAAATGCCTCTGTGCGATTGTTTAACTACAGATGTACGTGCGTGAATGAATTGTATCCGAGAAATTGACCAAATTTTTTTTTTATTTCTGAACTTCAATTTGCGCAATGTAAATTTCATTCATCTACATGTTGAAATTTTTTTTAATATAAACAGCAAAGGCATTCTTTAATCGTAAAAATATTTATATATACAAAAACTATAACTACTTAGTATGGTTTACCTGGCTGTAATATTGGTCCAAGAAGTGAGATTTCAATATTTCTGTGGGATAACTGATCTTTTCCAACATATCCGACACCTACTCATATGCAATGAAATATAGACTTAATATTGGCAAAAAATGCATAATCATGATATTAGTATACAATATACTGTCTAAACTTCAAATATAGTTGTTGCAAAAAATGACATTACAAAAGGACTAACATACACGTGATTATATTTGTACAAAAATAAAATATATACATCAGACCCGAATGTACATTTACCTTTTCTTCCGCATGCTTTCTTGTATTCTCGTCTATCCATATTTTGTTTAACAGGTAATCTTTAAAAGCTAACTTAATGTCTTTTACCAAAGTTTGTATCTGAAATACAGTATAAAAAATAATTATTACCATATATTATAATGATTGAATATTATGTGTATGGCATTGGGTATAAGAGTAATCGTTTCCATTTTTTTTCTGTTTTGTTTTTTAAGGCAACAGTTTTCTTCTGCTAAGAAAACTCTTTTTTGATAAAATACCGTTTCACAAAAATGTACCGGTTTCACTGATGCAGAAATGACCCGTGTACTTTAATTACAATTAAAGTCGCCCTTTGATAAATCATCACCGAAGAAAAATAAATTTTTGATGACTGTGCAAATTATATTAGAAATCTCTCTCTCTCTCTCTCTCTCTCTCTCTCTCTCTCTCTCTCTCTTACCTGTGTGATTGTCGCCCCTCTTTCTGTCTCGTTGACATACATGGCGCCCGTTACAAAGCCGAAAGCTTTATTTGTATAGAAGGCACATCTCCTCCAGTGCTCCCCTTCATTCTCAATCTCTGCAAGGTAAATTTCTTGCTTTATATTGGTGTATATATATAAGTGATGAATTAGTGTCTTGAGCAATATTTGCACTGCATTTAGACCTTCACTTGATAAAATTAATACTTTCCGAGGTATTAAAATCTTGCAATGTACATGTTTTCTCCAATAACTCTATTGCAATTCCTGGATGATATAAAGTTTATTTTTGGATTTGGTATATTATTGAGACCCACCTTCTTCAATTTCGACAACATCGTCATCGAAAGTGCTGACGTCAAAGAAAGGCATGAATGACCTCACCAGATGCACTAGTAGGTAATGTTGTAAGATACTGTAAAAAAGGAATTAAATGAAATATTTTGCCACTAAACGTGTACGGTAGAATAATTTTTCAATACATTCTGGTATTTATTTGCATAGAGTTATAATAATGTATGAGATGTCCTTAAAGCATGTTTCAGTTTATAAGGGGAGGAAGCGTTTTGTCCTTCTTTTTCAGTATTATTGTTTTCTTATGTTTAGAAATAATTATATTCTTGAAGGTGACACTTTCAACTACCTAGGCCTGTGTGCACTAATGGCAGATACCTGGATTTTGCGTGGTCCTTGTTATAGGACTGTACAAGAGAACACAGCTGGGCGAGTCCTGTCTCATGTAGTACCATCACTTCTGTGTCGGCAGTGACTGTCACGTGAGATTGGAAAAGAACTCTGGACAGGTACATGTCCCAGGACAGCTAGAATCAAAGTACTGAACATCCTGAACACAAACTCAACGATCAAAGTATTAAAGAGCCTAGATATCTTTCCACACTAAAGTACTAAAAAAGTAGACTTTTGATAATCAAGGCACTAAAAGCCAGAATATTATATCCACAAACGTAATACTCAAAGTACTGAATAGCCTGAACATCGTACACAAACTCAATAATCAAAGTACTAAAAAGGCCTGAATATCCTACACACGAAATCGTTTATCTGAATATCTTACACACGAAATCATTAATCAAAGTACTTAAATATTCGTAACATTTTCTGTTATGTGCTGCTTATAAGTTATTCAACTCACCATGGGACATTTGATCTGAAGTTCCTTGACCTTTATGGTATTGTATGCTGCCGATCTGTTAAAGGCGTCCTGTTCACTGTTTCGTGCCTAGGATAATGATGTTTTTAGAGGATTTAAAACAAACAAAAAGTTATTCATTTATTTTTTACTTTCTTTCTCATATTTTCATCTCGATTCATCCCAATAAATATCAATAAAGATATGAATTTGTTTTCTAGAACCATTCAGGTTCTTTGCAATACCCGGATTCTATAATTTCTTAAACTGTTGTTTTAACTTACAAGACTTGCAGAACATTAATGTTACAGTCTAATAAGATGAGTTTTTGCAGTTACCCATCCGATTTGTTTCTCCAGTTCCAAGAGTTTCTCTGATAGTAACTCTGCTGCTTGATCTGTCTTGTTGAACACGACCTTCAATATCCTCTTTGTCTCCTTCTTATAGTTCCTAACTATCTGCAAACAATAATAAACACCAACATTGAGCTAACATAATAGAATTCTCATCTATTCCCTATTTAAAGTAAGTAAGTTACTAATAAAAACTTTTACCATATACACTCATTTGGATGAATGCACACATTTATTTAATTCACTAAACAGTGGCGTCGGAAGCAAATTCAAAGTGGGGTTGTGTGGGGGGGGGGGGGGCTAGACTAATCCTCAGAAATAATCTTGACAAGCAAAAAAAATAAACCTAATTCCCCAAATCATAAAATCCTAATCCGGGGTTGGGGGGGGGGGGGGGAGGGGTGGGGGGGGGGGGGAAAGAATAGTTCCAAAATTTTTACCTACCAAAATTTTTTTCTGCAAATTAATAAATTCCTAATCCGTGGTGGGGGGTGGGGGTGGGGGGTGGGCTAATATACCTTTGACTCCAACTTTTCAACATTTCCATCTTTTCAAGGGGGGGGGGGGGGGGGCGAAACCCTCTATAATGCTATGTGCCTAATGGTTAGGTCTAACATTGCAACAAAAGTGGGTAAATAAATTATAACAAATCTTATAATATATGAATAATGAAAATTTACTGTAAAATAGGTACGTTTTATTTTTTTTTGCAATCAAATTTATTTACGTTGTTCATTTTATTTTTATTGATTTATCATAATTCATTGTTTGGTCACATGCTGTGCTCGCCCCAACGGTTGCACCGTAAAACATATTATTTATTTCCAGTGCTTTTCAAAGAAATACTTTACTTCTTTATTTTGATATTTAGAATCCTATCTCCCGTTTGCAAAATTAAAATTGTATCGAAATAGTTTAACCATTAACCTTATTAGTCCCCTACCGGTTTTCACCGGAGGGGACTATAGCTTTCCTCTGCGTCCGTCAGTCTGTCTGTCTGTACGTCCGTCCGTCCGTCCGTCCGTCCGTCTGTATGTATGTCTGTCCCACTTCAGTTTTCCACACTTTTTTTCTTTATGCATTTGAGGAATAACATGGAATTTGCTGAACAGCTTCAAATTGTCAAACTACAGATCAAGTTTACACTTTCGTAGCGTCTGGTTGACATACTTTCGAGAAAATTAATTTTCTATATTCTAATTTTTTTAATGTTCGGGTTCGTTATCGGGTTCGGTGTGTATTGAATAAATGAGGAAAGTATGTAGTCAGTAATAATATCGTGCGTTACTTGGACCATTCCTTTTATATTTTCTAACAAACAAATAAATTCTGTAATTCAGTG
Source organism: Magallana gigas (assembly GCF_963853765.1). Classification (NCBI taxonomy): domain Eukaryota; kingdom Metazoa; phylum Mollusca; class Bivalvia; order Ostreida; family Ostreidae; genus Magallana; species Magallana gigas. Next base: position 13,640,333 of record NC_088860.1, on the reverse strand, counting down.
TCAAGCATTGGGTTGTAATTTTAGTCGAGAGGGTTTTTTGTATTATTACAATCGGGTTCGTTATCGGGTTGGTCTGTTGATTCGGGGTATAGAAGACGGTAAGAAATGATATGCTGCATAACAGTGCATTGTTTTCACAAATTTCTACAAACCGGTAGGGGACGTGTATTGCTTATGCAATACTCTCAGAATGTTTGTTGATACAATGATCTAGTGAACGGGTGAAGTAGGGTATAGGGGCTTAATGTATATGATAATTATATGACGCAATGCAATGGTCAATGACCAATACCCTGATTCTATAAAATAATAGTTACCAGAACACGAAAAGGTGGGAGAAGGTTTTATTTAGACAATAGGTTAACAGTACCATTGTAAATTTCGAATTTACTCAAGAAATGTCATATATACCTGGTCTAGGTCCCAGCTGAGATAGGTGGGCGTGGCTCTCTGTACTCGTTTACTTGAGGGGGTGGCTGGGGAGGCGGGGATGATTTCGTTGTTTGGCGGGGCCGTAGTCACGACGGTGGCAGGAGGGTTGGACGGCTTGGGGAAACTCTGGAAGGGGTATTGGGCATACCCATAATCTATCTGTAAAATGGAGAAAAGTACTGTATATTATTTACAGAAGACAAATTCATCTGCATAGTGCGATAATTATTGTGAAGGTGATGGGATTGTTTTCGCACACTAGTTTGGTGGCAGTATATTAATAAAATTCACTAACTGGCAAGATTATGCATCCTGCTAAGTAGGATTTGTGGTACATTGTAAACTTTATTCAAAATTCTATTCCGTATTAATGATATCAATTTATCGTCCAAATTTTTGTCTAACAGCGTAGCTCAGATGGTTCAAAAGGTTTCCTTGATAATTGCTACCCGTTTGTTCCAAGTCTGCCTAAGGTTTTAAACACTTTCACCATTCCCAGGATTTTAATTCTAACTAATTTCAAAACCGTGTCCTTAATAATATTGACACTAAAAGTTTCCATATTTTCCTCAAAATTATTAATAATTTACAATGACTTTTTCCTGACTTAAAAAATTGCAATAAAATGCCCGTAAAATAATGCATGCATTTGCAATCAATCTGATATCGGGTGGCTGTTTAAGGGCTCGAAAGAACAGCGATTGCTGGAATCCCAGTAATTTCATACACGCTTAAAGTAGGTACAGACTAATTACCCTAGCGACATTAATATCCTGAGCTGACTTTTCATTGGGGCCTACAGACACCGTGAATAACGGCCATGCGTCCAGGAGGTGCACCTTCTCCAGCACCACGGCGAAGTTGAAACTATCCCCGGTGGATACGTTCCGGATGAGATCGGTGAAGTCGGCAAGCGTCTGATCTCTCCTCTGCCGACTCTCTGACATACAACTTTGGTAAAACTTCCGGGTCTTCTTTCCGGAGTCATAATTAACCGGATGCTGTGGTTTTTCTGTTGAAAAAGTAATACATGAAGGCCATCTTTGTTTGAAGGATGCTAACCCCTTTCAATAATAAAAATGAGGAGTTCTTTTCAGTTGCAGTAATAACGATTCATACTATTGAAATGAAAAAAATGTAGTATGCAAGATATTTTTTACGATAAAGAAATGACCAATTATTTGCAGTTATATTGAAAAATCGAAAAGAGGGTTCATAAAGTGTTTTTTAATTTCTTTTTTGGATTTTTCTTTGACTTCATTTTTTCCATGCTATGAAAAAGTATTTCAAGTTTTTCAAATGATTGTGTGTGCGCGTACATGATAACTTCCGTTTGTCCAAAACTAGCCCAACAGATGAACTTGGAATACCGGTAAGCTTTAAACACGGCTATCAACACAAAATATTTTCACTGTAAGAATGCACTTTTCACAAAATAAAAAAAAAAAAATCTTAGCATGAGTATATTCAGCGAGAAAAAAATTTGAAGGAGAAAGCGGCCGTCGCGAATACAACCTGGTTGAACCAAAATTGGTGTACAGGTAAATACAAAAGTTGATTCCACGCTGATTACAGGTAAATACAAAAGTTGATTCCACGCTGATTACAGGTAAATACAAAAGTTGCTTCCACGCTGATTACCTAGTATGTCTTTGAGATGATGGAGATTTGTGTATGACAATTCCTGAATCCTGTCCCACATTGAATAACCTGGGGGGATGGGTGTGTCTCGCTCCCAGCCCCCGCATGCGTACTTGTAGAAATCAGTGCACGGATCAACCGTTTGGTCCATGGCTTTAAGTATGGAACTTGCTGCAAGAATACATTCTTTGGTTTCGCAGACTTGTCGAGATTCTGAACAAAAATGAAAAAAAAAATATAAACACGTACTTGTTTAATGGTATCTACTACATGTATGACAAAACGACGCAATGAAAAATAATCAGAAATTCGTTTGTTACAATATCCCATGCATCCAAAATATTTATTATAAATTGAAGGAATTTACATAATCATAATTATATACATGTATAATGTACACATGGCCAGAAATAGCCATTGCTCATAATATTTAACCATGTAAAAATATCTTTCATAAATATAAAATCCTCATGCAAAATCATTTTTCCTACAAATAATCAATCAACAAAATCACTAAATACACGCTTTTTGTTAATAGACTAATTCTCATGCGAACTAAGTAAGGAATTTATCAATTAATTAATCAATTAATCAACTAATTGGGTCAGGAAAACTTGTGGGTTGCTTGATTTAAAAAAAAACTGTTTTGAGATGCTACTCCAAAGGAACGAAAAAGGATCAGAAGATTTTTATTTTAGTCTGCCTTTAAGGTTTAAAGAGTTCGATCACTTTTTCCTATATTTGAGTGGGACTTGGTGTCATCACGACCCGTTATAGCGGATGAATATCTACAAAACATCACACACCGCCCGAAATAACCAGACACGATATATCAAACGGAGCAAGGACACGCTTACCGAGCAAGAAAAGTGGTAATGAGATTAATCAACATTATCAATTAGGCAAATGAAAGAGATAAACTTGTTTATTGTGTAATCTAAAATTGATTTGACTACAAACGAAGCTTAATAACATTGTTTATGTATTTAATGTCTGTCTTATGGGCATAAAAAAGGATACACAATCAAGATGCTTGATCATCATGTTGTTTTTCTCTTTTAATTCGTGAGATTTTCGTTAGAAATCTGTGTTCTGTCAATTATTGTGCAATGAATACGAAATTCACTCTACACTGTATATTCAAAAATTCAAATTAAGTAATTAGTTTTTTTGTAATTGGTAAATTAATTAATAATTAATATTTTATGTACTCTCTTACCTGGTCCACTTTTTCGTTGTGCTAACGCGATGATTAAGGCAAGAGTGAGAATCAAAAGGACGACGATACACCCCCCAAAACACTTCTCTAGCCCCGTCCTTTTCCGCAAACATCCGGTTCCGATTTTACATTCCTCTCGATACTCCCCCAATATGTCATCTTCCGAGTCCACACGATCAAACTCCTTGATCTGAAATTGCAGTTTAATAAATTCATAAACTTAAGCAATGTTAAGACTTATAACAAACAAATTCATCCATGTTTAAACATACATACATCTTATCAATCATTTTTTTTTTTTAATAGAACTAAAAAAAAGATAAATCTTTCGAAAAATAAATGGGCAATGTAGAAACGTCTTTTTCGATGACGTTACTTTGTTTTTTTGATAACTTTGTAGTCAAACCTTTGTTAACATATTGTACATTCGAGAGAATGCACAAACAATCAAACGGACCAAGATTGTTTTAAAAAATTGAGTTACCCATTAAAGTTTTTTTATTACTGATTTTTTTCTTTTGGAAAAAAATAACTGTATTCTGATTTCTTCTAAAATTGAAAAATTGGCCAGAAGAGACGCAGAGAGGGAGATGGTTAGGTGGCCGAATATATATTGATGATTTACGACATCCTCTCGCGAAATTAATCTATTGAAAATACCGGGGGGAAACCACACAATACTATCATCGAAAAGAATTGATTCATTTATTTCAACTTCATTTAGATATAAGATTAGATTATTTTCTTCTTATAACGATCGGGCTTTTGAACCAAATCGCAGTTAGAACTTTACGTCTAATGATAACGGTATATTTTGCGTGCACTAGAGCAACTGTTTCTCTCAAGGGGACAATATCACAACTGTGACATGTGATTCTATAATGGTTGTTTGGGTTCACAAAAAATAAAATGCCATGGTTGGCAATTGACAGAAAAGCATATAGATTATGCTTTTTACTAAGACAAAAATGCATCAAAATTTTGCTGCTAAATCAGGGTTCTAGTTTTTTTTCTTTTTAATTAGTTGTTTAGAGAGGGGCACTAGTAACAATGAATTGGATTAAAAGGAACAAAGACCTATCTAATTTCACAATAATCTAATTATAAGGCAATAAAATGTACAAAGTGCCCTGGATTTACAACCATGAAAGGTTCATCAAATGATAGTCATAATAACAGTGATGACTAGCCCATGACTAGTATATTACTTGATAAAGGCAGTAATGTACTCGTTAGTTAGTGCTCCTCTTCAATTTTGTACAAAAAATTCCTCCGCGTAGCTGAGAGAGAGAGAGAGAGAGAGAGAGAGAGAGAGAGAGAGAGAGAGAGAGAGAGAGAGAGAGAGAGAGAGAGAGAGTTTTCTAAAATAATTTAAAACATATACAGTAGATAGCCAACAATCACTAAATTATTATACCTTGTTATCGACGAGAACGTATGACACCATTATTATCCAAAATTAGTTTGTCCTTTGCAGATTGAAAAACCGAACTAAAAATGTTCGCTCTCACATACACATGTACCAGAGAAGCAAGTGTTGCAGCAGCAGAGCAATTCATGCACCCACGGCTTCCTTTACACTCTAAAGTCAGACAAAATATTCACAGAAAAGAGAAACCAGCTGTAGCATGACCAAGATCCCGGTCGTTGACAGGAATAGGGTCTCCAGAGATGATGGACAGGTCAAAAGAGTCTGCGGCAACATACACAGTTTGATTGCCACTTCGAGTCCCCTTGTCCCTAACCCTGTTCTGAAGTCTTATATCGCTTCTGCTATCTCGATTTTTCTTGTTATAATATTTTCACACACTCGCTCGCCTTCTTTTCTTTTTACAAGGGATATTAATCGATCAGATGGAAAAATATCACACATGAAGAGATATTGCTAGGTAATATCTCCAAGACCTCTATTAACATCTTACGGAGAAATGGAAAATAAGAGAGATGGAAAAACTGTCTGATCAGTATATCGCACCGTTTGTCTTTCCAGTTACATTGCTAAGCCACTCTTACAACATTAAGGAAGTACTCTTGAAGTTCCTTGCCATCATATCGATATTTCCCTATATCTGAGATCGTAATTCGGTGTCTTTCACACCTTATTAACGCACAAATTATCGTTATCAAAATAAATGAGAAATTGTCCGGCTGTCCTCTCCCTGACACCGAGAGAACTGTCCCTGCAACAAGTTCACTATGCTACCACAATGAGAGTATGATGCTCAGAAGGTCCTATATATTGTTTCCCCCCTTCTGTACAATATAGATACACTCGATGATAAAGACTTACCATTGTGTGTTCCGAATGGCCTTGAGACAGCAATTCATTGGATTCAGTGACGCCATTGCTCCTGTAAAAAGTGAAGAACTCATTTGGTTAAAGCAACCAGAGACATATTGGATGTTGTTTTCGTGCAGAAATTGTTTTGTTCTGTTTATTATTGTTTGTCTGTGCATATTTTCTTTGAAGTTGCAAAGAAAAATTATTTAATATGAGATTTTTTTCAACGGAGCATATGGCCACAAAGGCACGCAATAGAAAAGCCATTTGGTTTTGCAACGCTGCGTGTAGTCAGCTGGTTAGAAAGTAATGGCGGGGGTCAGTGGGTGTAATGGCGGCCAAACACCTACGATCGGCGGTAATAAACATGGATATAACAAATTGATCACGGTTTTAATATCTCCGATATTCACGACGGAAAATTACATAACCCATAAATACAAATATCGACAAAACGGGACGTTTTGAAAAGCAGTTCCCTGCAAAATCGACAGATTTCAAACAAATTAAATGCTTCAACACTTTCAATTAACGAAAAATAACGATGGAAATCCATAGCTTAATTAAAACGAGTGTTTATAGTGTAGTTCAGATTGAATGGATTGAATGGGAGTTTGGTGTGCTAGAAAAATCGTAATCACATATTAATTACCGCATGCTTTCGCTGCACAGAAGACAACTATATTTCACTACAGCGCAGATCTGCTTGTTAAGCTATTGACAGGTGATGTTTCTGATTGCAATTTGCGCAATATGATATGGATTTGTGGCTTAATACCAGAATGGCTGATATTAAATTGAGCTGAGCAAGCTGTTAACACTGTGCTGTTTTTCAAGATGAGACTTGTTACTTTGTTACGGCATAAATACGTTTTGTTTCAATTCATTTTGTATCATTTAAAGATACTGAATGATCTAACTTAAAACTTTCAAGAATCTAATATTTTTGTCCATAAACTATTATTTAGTCAAGAAAAATTGAATTATTTTAACTTAATATTTCCTATCGTTATACATCGCTCTTTGTTTAAAGAAGAATAAAATGTAGTTTAAAATCAACCCCTTGTCTTAACAATTTAAATAATATAGATCAATTTTCTTTAACTAAAACTCATATGCAATACCTTTTATTTTCACGTCATTTTTATATGAAAAGAGGGAAAAGGTATCACGTGCGAAAGGTCTTTCCTCATGTTTCTAAATTCAGCTGAGAAACAATTACTAGTAATCAGCTGTGGTTTAAAGAAGGAAGGAATCGAACAATATACTTTAGACATTGTTATAGGGTATCCGAATCTCTCTCTCTCTCTCTCTCTCTCTCTCTCTCTCTCTCTCTCTCTCTCTCTCTCTCTCTCTCTCTCTCATGTCTGCCTGTGGCTGACTGTATCTTTATTTCTCAATGCAACACTCCAAAATTATGTAATTTAAATGACACTGAAAAGATCAGGATATCTCCCGTCGAAACTTAGTGAAGAGAGCAATCATAAAACATGTATCGTTCAATGTTTGTAGTCAATAAATCAATCGAAATGGAAAAAAATATAATTTTTCACATAAGAAAACCGGAACAAATGGCAACAAAGCAGGTCGTAAACAAGACGAGTTTAAATATTCCATGGTCTTTATTTATTCATTAACCTCCATATATTTCATATACTGGAACGATCAATAATTCTTGCAGAATTTTTTCCTTCGCTGCAAGAGTATAATGTATGAATGCATATAGACCCATAAATCATTCAACAAGGACTGTATTGCGTAGTGTCTTTTGTATCAGTTGTGACATTACGCAATGCATTTGTAGGTGCCTTTGTAGGTTAATAAGACAACTGCCCACAAAAAGCCAAATTCTGATGTCAGAGTCAAGTGAGCTCTAACAATAATTAAGTGTCTTTACTCATAGAGAGAATGATTCAATACTTTGTACTTTATAATCTTGTACAGGTGTTTGCATTTATTGCGATAAGTTTAAAACGAGAGCAAATATTATTTTTCGTAGATGCGGAGGTCCTCAAAGACTAGAGCAATTCGAACTGTATTTTCGAATATTTTACGTTGCAAATACTTTTCTGTAATCTATTTTTGAGCTCACACTAGACTGACAAACAAGAGGCCCACGGGCCACATCGTTCACCTGAGCAACAAAAGGCATGATAAAATCAGCTTCATTGAGTCATAATACAAATATCTGGACAATGTGGTGTAATACATGTAATTCCTATACAAAAAATATCTGTTTCCCCCTGGATATTCTTATATTTATAATCAAGTCCCTTTTCTAACTGGATGATTTTATGGTCATATCACATTAAGCACTGCAGTTCTGAAAAAGACCCTAAACAACTGTTTACATACAGGATATAAACCTATGTCAAACTCTGAACCCCTTGTGAGGCCCAATAATTGTCCTGGGGCTAAAGTTTAAACAATTTTAAAGAATCAGCAATATATAAAAATGCTTGCATATAAGTAAAAGCATATATAATAACATTTCAGTTTTTGTGAATAATTAAAACGGTTTCCTTTGTACAACTGAATCCCCAATATAGCATCAGAGTACAGTACTCCTAAAGATTGTGATTTGAACAAATTTGAATCTACACTTTCTGAAATTGCTTTCACTAAAGTTACAGCTTTTCTAGGCAAATGTTTTAATAGAAAAAGCTTTAAGATATTTTTCTATATATTCCTATGTAAAAATTAGTCCCCTCCCCCTTGTGACCCCAACCTACCTCCCGGGAGTCATGATTTGATTAAACCTAAAATCTCACAACCTAAGGATGCTTCCAAACAAGTTTCAGCTTTCCTGCCCAAATGGTTCTTGAGAAGAAGATCGTTAAAGATTTACTTTTGATATTCCTATGTAAAAGGTCGACCCATTATGGCCCAACCAAACCCCCGAGGGTCATGATTTTCACAACTTTAAATTTTCACTACCTTAGGATGCTTCCATACAAGTTTCAGTTTTCCTGGCATAATGGTTTCAGAGAAGAAGATTTTAAAGGTTTACTCTATATATTCATATGTAAAAATTCGTCCCCCATTGTGGCCCCACCCTACCCCAGAGGGTCATGATTTTCACAAATTTGAAGCTAAACTACCTGAGGATGCTTCTACACAAGTTTCAGCTTTCCTGGCCTAATGGTTTTGAGAAGAACATTTTCAAAGATTTACTCTTTTTATTCTAATGTAAAAATTTGATTCCCCCATTGTGGTCCAACCCTACCCCCGAGGGTCATGATTTTCACAGCCTTGAATTTACGCCAGCTAAGGATTCTTCCACAAACATAGTTTCAACTTTCCTTGCCAAATGGTTCTTGAGAAGAAGATCTATAAAGATTTACTTTTAATATTCCTATGTAAAAAGTTGACCCCGAATGTGGCCCCACCCTACCTCCTAGGGTCATGATTTTCACAACTTTGAATCTACACTACCCGAGGATGCTTCCACAAAAGTTTCCGCTTTCCTGGCTGATTGCTTTTTGAGAAGAAGATTTTTAAAGATTTACTCTATATATTCCTATGTAAAAAGTCGACCCCGAATGTGGCCCCACCCTACCTCCGAGGGTCATGATTTTCACAATTTTGAATCTACACTACCTGAGAATGCTTCCACAAAAGTTTCAGCTTTCCTGGCCTAATGTTTCGTGAGAAGAAGATTTAAAAAAAAAATCGAAAATTTTCAATAATTCCTAATTATCTCCCTTTGCAAAAGAACTCGGTCCAAAATTTTCACAACTTTGAATCCCTTTAGCCTAAGAATGCTTTGTGCCAACTTTCGTTGAAATTGGCCCATTGGCTCTTGACAAGATGTTGAAAATGTGAAAAATTTACAGACAGACGGACGGACGACAGACAAAATGTTATCAGAATAGCTCACTTCAGCTTTCAGCTCAGGTGAGCTAAAAAACGAATAAAGATAAATTATTAGATGTTGTTTTACGAAACTGTTGACCAAGAATTTAATTCTACGAACATCTCTTCGGGTTATTTTTTCTTCAAAGTGTAATAAAAACTGCACAATTTTGGAGGGTAAAGATCAACAAATATATGCATATTTCCTATAGCCTCTACTCATATGTACATACATTTTTAGAATCTATGATTCTGATACAGATGAAACAGAAACTAATTCAAGTGTAATACTATACTTTATTAGTATAAACACTTAATGCAATGCTAAAATCGAACACCCCCTCCCTCTAATCCATCTAATACCAAATAAAAATATCAATCACTCGCTGTATATTCAAAAGCACAATCAGCGGATTAATTTAGCCGATATGATCTTTCTTGAGCGCTGAGAGATGAACTTGGCCGGTAAAGACATTCTCCAATTTCCTATTCCGGACAATGACATATTGGCCATCATCGAGAACTTGAAGCTTAAACCATTCGTCAAAGCCCAAAGTCTTGTTGCCATGCTTTAGCCCTGTTCAGTCGATCCTCGTCGGTGATTGGTTTGTACAGTCACGTGTTTCGTCACTGTATGCGTCGCGAAACGTGACGCGATGATGGACAGTAAATTTGATGTTGCGCTCTCTTCTTATTTTTTTATTTTTCATCCACCACTTTATTTCTGGACAATATGACCGATTAATTCAATGGTTGATAGTCGAGCAGTGCGGATTTGGTGATTAATTCGATTTTCTTATGGAAATAAAAGGGGGAAAGTAGTGGAACGAGTTGTTGCTTGCACTGACGGGCTAGAGGAGAAACAAAGGAGAAAAACAAACGGCAAAAAGATCGTTTTTGCCAACACTTAGTGTAAAGTAGCTATGAAAAGTTTAAAAACACGTGAAATTGCAAAAGAGAAAACTTCAGCATTGAAATATCCCAATTTCAATTGTTTGATAACTTTTATGTCAGCTATAGTTAATTAATGTCGCTAAACATCCATTCTTAATGAACACCAATTTGCTCTAATGGTGACTTTGTATATAGTGATCACACTGTGTCTCTTCGTCTCCTCTAAGCCTGGCACATTACTCACTACAAAGAATTGCATAATGTCCAATGACGTGACGAGCTTCCTTTCATTATTTGGTAAAATATCGACATTCCACGGTGTGATCAACCAAAGTATGCACAATTTTACCTGCAAATGGTCTATTTTCTGATGACTATTCCCGTATTACGCAATCTACCTTGCATAAAAATGTACTTTGTCAAATCTGATTAAAAGAAACTAAGAGTATTAGAGCTTTGATTTATGGGGGGAAAAGAGAGAAAAAATGTATGTATAATTAATAATGGGTAGGCGACCCTAAGAGTTCCATAATCCGTTGCATGGCTTGCATGACTGTACGCCCTAACAAGATATAGTACATTTATGATGTACTTTGTTCTCTGCAAGAGTTAAATCTTGTAAAATAATTCATCAGCTTCCGAACATACGCTAGATTTAACGCTAACCAAAGATGAAACTCAGGAAAGCGCTTTCTATTTTAAGGAGGCTGGTTGGTCAACAAATCAATCATCAGATCTACCTTAAAATTTTATATGTAATTTGATTTGCTATATTAAACTATCATTTAACAGAAAAAAAATATCTCTGAAATTTGAATATTTAAATACTATAAAAACATTTTACAGAGCTCTTAAATTCATAGATGTTTTCACGGATTGAAGAAAAATGGTTTTTCGTAAAATTCTCAAGAACATGACCATCGACGGAAAAACTTAACCACTTCATGGATGTTATTTCAGCACGACAAGTTGAATCTCTTATTATACTTATTTGCTATGCCGGACCGGATCCTACAGCGCTGAAGCACACAAATAAATCGCCATTTCTAATCAGCATTTGATGTTTTTTTCCAAAGCTCCGGGCCAAAAGTGACCGATAGAAAACGGAGGGAAACAGATTGTTTTGTAGCTGCCTTCCCGTGGGTTTTCTTAATTACAAGTCCCTGAATAGAGCGACCGGAATTGATGCCTTGTTGTCTTCCCTCTCTCTCTCCGTCTGTAATTATTGAGTTGGTGTGTATCTCTGGCTGCGTAAGGAGACCGTCGGCACAGTCTTATTGAACTCATCTTATTTAGTGTTTTTTTTAGTGCACAGTCAATTTTGACCAGTACAACTTTTAATTGGTCAATACTAGTGCGAAGCCAGACAGTTTTTTCTGGGTCTGTCAGAAAAGTTTAACGGAAATTGTACAGAATATTCTTTACAATTTGTTTTAATTTAAATGAAAATAGAAAGATCAATGTAAAAGTATTTCTTGTAAGTTGACTTAAGGAGGTAAGGTGGTCACATATTATCAACCAGATCTACCCGTAAATCTTTAGAACTCTTTTTTGAAGGAGATCAATATAGTCTAAGAAATGACCAAGACCATTCAGCCCTCTTAACATATGTTCACGGTACATTATATATTATATCTTATATACACTGAAAAATATGCAGGAAAATTATATTGAGATAAAAATCAAATCCCAATATACTAACCCAAATGCCGACACATCATAAACCATACGCTTTATCATCGATAGAAAATCATGTCGGAATAAACCGAGGACGTAAAAAGGTAACGATTATCGGACTCAATCCTATTAATCTCACTTAACACTCGAATAGACGGAACCATTACATGTACCTATGTTAAACTACCAGCCATCCACTACAGACTCGATTCCTTCAGGCCATTTGCTTTGTACTTCTTGGGAGAAAAAATTTCATTCACAGCTAGACAAAAGTTCGCAGGAAAAAGCGCTTTTGCATGACACTGGCACTGCCAGGAACATTTGAGATTTCGGCTCAAAGAGTTTCCATGGTTAATTGTTGCATCATCTCTAACAATATAGTTAATTTGTTATTAGATTAACGTTTACCAATCTTGGCACATCCTATTGATTAGCCACAGGGGTTAAAGAAATGGTATGGGAATTGATGGCGAATTTCAGCTTTAATTTAATGCCAATGTGTATTTTATTTGGATAAGCACTTGTATTCTATTTAAAATTCAATTTTTCCGTTTGAGGTTGTCGTAAAATTCTATGATATAGCACTCGAAAAAAAATATTATAAAAGTACCGTTGGAATAACCTGCTTAAAATTGCTAAACACTTACTCCTGCATTGAAACGCATTGTTGACTGAACAATCTGTGGTCCCTTGGCCTTTGTCAAATTGTAAAAAAAATCAATAAAACAATCAGTTTCCACTTTCGACGTTGAAAATACTGTTGATAAATTAAACTCTTAATTCTTACGAACATTTTAACGCACTCATCAATATCAGGAACAAATTCGGCCCTCTAAACAAACAGAACTATACACGTCTCAACATTTTTGGAGGAAGGGGAGGGGGTTATGGAATGGGGGGGGGGGGGGGGTGGTGTGCTAAAAGTGTTGGACCGGAAGCGGGGACTATTGCGCGGTTTACAGTCATGGATCGTTGCTATTTCATTTCCTTGCCTGCCTAGACTGCCATATAGCGGGCCTTGATCACGGGAGACGAAATATGGTTCTCGTTACCAAGCCAAATAAAATATTTATCATTTTCCATGCCTCCCCTGTGTGTTTTCTCTCATTGATTAAAAAATATATTTTGCGAAGCGTTAGATATCAGGGGAATTGGAGCAATTTTTGCAGAATTACGCACGCAGCTGCTATGTTGACATCTGTTTATGGCAATTTATAAATAAGTAATCGGCAGAGGACGGTGAAAAATTTCCCTGTCTGAGTTACATAATGAGAATGTATCACTGATATCTCATTAAACAAATACTAATAGAAGGAAAAACCCTGCAGAACTTGGAAGAGAGCCTTTGAGGCTTTATTATTTGATTTCAGTGCTCGTCTAATTGGTTTCACATCTTTTGCAGGGCTTTATTTCATTTTTAGTCATCCAGCAATATGATATTTGGAAGTTTCTGTTAGATGTCCAAAGCGATGACGGACATTATCAGTTTGTTAAAAATAACAGCAACAAAATCAATCCCGACTTAAATTCTATAAGATAATTGGCGCCCGGGGGTTCTTTATGTGCCAAAATAAGATTTCGTTCCAATGCGCACGAGAGGCAAGGCATGTGACTAGCAGTCAATAGGCTTGATATAATATTAATTGACAGCCCCTTAAGTAAACCCCGAAGTGTCGTTAAGACGTACAGCATTTTTAGCTGTAAATGAAACCTCTATGGTAGACAAATGCTTTATTGGTTTTTTGTGCTTTCGTTGCATGCGCATCTTTTGACTTATTGCTGGAAACCGTTGAAGGTATATGTCAGAAAAATATTCGTTTGTTAAAAAGTATTTTTGGATGCAAATTTCGTGTACATGAATGAAAACATCCACTCCCTATTTTTCATATATACTGTCCGGCTAAAAATATATTTGTATAAAAAAAAGTGTTATAAATTATATTAGACACCATTATTGGGTGAAAGACTAGTTATTATTTTAATGACGATTTGATTTCTACAGCTACTTGTAGAGCGCGGAGTGTGAAAAATTGCTTTAATGTTAGATCAAATATGTGCTTTTGGTTCCTATGGATTATCTGGTATTCCTGGATAACAAACAAAAACCCCAAAAACCAACAAATCTTATCTGGAGAAAATCTGTCGAGATAAAGAAAGTTTATTGCAAAAAGGGCGAAAAAAGAATCGATTTTTAATACATCACTTGTCGCAAAAATGAACATGTTGACTTCGTATCTACAAACAAATGAATGTTTGGTAAAGTTATTTAGGTGCGCAGTTGTTGTATTTTATTTTAAATTAAAACTGAGAAAGGAATGTTATCATCCTTTTCAAAAATTTTGATTCTTGGTTATCAAACAAATACTTGATCGTGAGGAATCAAATTGTTGTATAGATATTAAGATGAAAAATTAATTCAGTACAAGAAAAACCTTTGACGCGACAGGATATCCTATACAAACTTTTTATTCTTGATATTAAAAAATTATATTTAACCATGTGAACGAATAAAGAAGGAGGGGAGGGGCAAGGGTTTTTGGTCATTAGCTAAAGTGTGTCATGTAAAAAAACAAAAAAGGAAAAACAAAAAGTGTCTGGTTTTTGTTAGACAGTTCAATTCACTTTCTGTAAATATGTTGCTTGAAGGCATGCAATTTAGTTGACATTAAAGAAAAAAAACATATTTTCAGAAAGCACTTGTCTTATATGTGGAAGTCTTACCCAAGAAGATATGTAATAAAGGGAGCAAAATTAGTTGTTTATCTCCTACATATTAAAACATAGGAAAGCAGACGATGAAATGTTTCAACTACTAGACACTTTGACTGCATAATCACGGAAATATTTGAAAATGTCTTGCTCTTTAAAACTGTTACCTGTGTAAAATACGTGGAGGTAACAATGATGTTTTGTACAAACCCTTCGTTTTGTTGAGAGCTGTATTAAACTAAATTAATTCTAATTGTGTTTACTGTGTGTAAATTACAACCAAACTGAATAATAGTCTATTAAATTCAAATCCAAACATTGGAGTTGAAGTTGACTGGAATTTAAATAAAAATTTACATTCAATTCAAATGACGTTCCTAACTTTGACATGAGCTACCTTTGACCCGCCCCCCCCCCCCTCCCCAGTCTTTTACCTTTGCTTTCCTGGGTTGACCACGATAACGGGGGGTACCTCCGCTAGATTGCTTTCTGTGGTTCCGTAATTTGTAGTCATATTTCACAGAGTGCCACCACGTGCTTAAGTCCCCATAATGCACAGGCAACCAATGCACCACATAACTCTCCTAATTCTGAATTACGACATGTCGTAAGATGTCTTATTTCCTGTTCTGACATTTACATTTCACAACACAGACAGACAAGTTTTGAAGTGCACCGATCTACAGGACAATTTCCCTTACAACCAATCGAATGACTGGTAGAGAAATGACAGCTTTGGATATATATACTGCAACCTGAGATTTCGTGTTTATCTTTTGCATTTTTAGTTAGTTTTTTTTTTTAAATACTAGGTAGCACAGGCATTTGTGCAATTGATTTTCAACAGTTCAGTTCGGCTTTTTTCCTTTATACTTTATATATATAACGAACTCAACACGGATCGAACATGTGCTAGCTCAGACTGTATTATTTACATTGACGGAGATCAGCGATTGCTAAAAATAAACTTCCGAAAAAGGTTTGTTTACGTGCATATTCATAAGTAAAAATCAACCGACAAGTCCTCGCTGGCAAACCAGATTAACAACAAACAGGTGTATATAAAGTTTTACTTACGTTTCGTGATCTCTGAAATTCCGATTCATCATTATGTGATTTTAAGAATCCAGATTATCCTAAGGAGTGATTTTCGGACATGAATTCAATACACAAGTCAGGTATCACATGGAATCTACCTGTAATTCGTGCCCGTTCGCTATCAGGTGGACGTCCGGATCGTTCGAGCGTGAAGTACTCCCTCTACCCCTGTAATGCGCTAACAACGTTATCTCAAATGGCCAATGTCTTCTGATCGGACCTTTTTTTTTTTTTTGGTGAACTAATCTTTTAAATTTCCATCTGAAGAGAGATTCTATCACGATCAGAAAGAGATTAATGATCTATCAACACATACTGTTTACAATGAAATGCAGATTGCTGGCGGATTAATTTTTATCGGTCCAAACGATTCACAGAATACATTATAAATGCAATTCCCGACCATTATTAAAGTGCAATAGAACTTTTTTTACAGGTTTTCATGGCGACATCTTGATATTGTTCACGTATATTGATTTTTAGCATTGTCATAGGGAAATTCCATGATCGCTACCTTCCTACTTTATATTGTGTCACTTTCAAGATGAAGCAGACTTTTTTTTTCAAATGGAATGTAACACCAACCAAGTGATGGGAAAGGTATTTGTCAGAGACAGAGACAATGGTCAAACACACTATTATCCTAGATGCATGTGTGGCACACGTAGCCAATTTTATTACCTGATCCCCCTAAAACAATTTAAAAGCCACTTCTTTCGATAGCTAGTACACTGTAAGTAGATGTAACCGACTCAATTCAATGCGCCTGTTTCATCACGGATCGAATTTCTTAACATCAAGATGTAAGAAACAGTAACTAGGTTTAGCATTGGTGGGAGACAATACAAAAGATTTAAAATCATACAGTCTCGACACAAATCTTTGGATCCGGGAATTCTACCTGCAGATAAAAATAACAAGATGAGCTAAAATGTATTATTTTTAACAAATTTTAAACATCCTGTACGGATGTATGTGTTTAATTATTGTTAATGATGTATTTTTATAATCTATCAATAGAGAAAACGAGAGAGAAAGATTTATTTGGACAAGGTAGGACTACGGGTGCTTGAGGGCAGGACCCCCTCCCCTCCCCTATATACCCTTGATACGGTCTCCCATATTCCGCTATCTTATTTCAAGATCTTGGGAGAAATATCATAAAAAGATAACGAAATTCCCTTTTTCTGTTTCATCAGTCTCTGTAAACTTTTTCATTTATTTACCGTTTTGGAATTGCTCATAGGAATCCTTCGCAAACAGATAAAGCTGGGTTTCCGTGGCGAGGGGGATTGTTTTGATTACACGATTGAAAAAGGATGTCAAGCAGATAAGCTTTTTCCTGTTCGGGAATTGTATTACTCTAAACCTTCATCAAAATTCACGATCAGGAGGAGTTGGAAGACGGATAAATACACAGTAGACTTTAACTTAAGCGACATTTGGCCCCTTGTGACTTGGAAATGGATGCTTCTTGCACGCAAACCCAATAACGATATTGTGTAAAGCTTAATGCGATCAGTTCAAACTGATTTCATTTTGATATATACCCTCACTTTATAAAACAAAAAAAGATTAATTGATCGGAGCTTTACGAGATAATGATATCTCACAAAATCTTTTAATGGATAGTATCATTATGTTATTTTAAATTAAATTCCCTCTCTTTCTCTTCACGCGAAATTCGTTTGTACTTGACATATTCAAAGAACTAATGGAACCCCAAATCCCATTTTCGCGTGTATTTTGAAAAGGAGAATGTTCAAAGCCTTTTCCTCCTTTTAGCTGCTCGTTAAATTTACTATGTAAACTTGTTGTCTCCTTTACAAGTTACCTTTACAACTGAAATCTAATTCTTTTATGTCAGTTTGTATAGAATCATATACATGTACCTGATTATTAACCTTCAAAAGTCAAATTTTAAGCTCTGTAAGGAATTCAAGTGTTCAATGAATATATGATTTAATTCTCGATATTTTCTTCTCCACAAAAATTAGGAAGTGCTTATGTAACCAGAAAATTATTTTGTTGTATACTTTCAATTGCTGAATGATATACTGTACATAGGCGTCGGAAGCAAATTGAAAGTGGGGGGGCTAGACTAATCCTCATAAAAATTGAGAAAAAAGTAATTCCCAAAATCATGGAAATCCTAATCCGTGGGGGGGGGGGGGGGGGGGGGGGGGGGGGGAGTATACCTATACTTCCAAAAAAAAAAATTTACTTACCAAAATTTATTTTCTCAAAATCATCAAATTCCTAATCCGTGGGGGGGGGGGGGGGGGGGGGCTAGTATGCTTCTGAATCTAACCTCTCAATCTTTCAAGGTAAATTTAGGAACAATAGTCTTTCCTGCGAGAAAAAGTGGGGGGGGGGGCTGAACCCTCTGTCATTCTATGTTTCTAATGGTTAGGTATAACTTTCCAAAAAAAGTGGGGGGGCTAAGCCCCCCCCCTAGCCCCCCCGGTTCCGACGCCTATGCTGTAAACGTATTATATTTGGCATGTATGATATTTGGCGGAAATTAGTTTTTGAACAAGTTGATGTAGATTTGAATTAGCGTATTCCTGAATGTGACTATTCTTTAACATGGTGATATGTATTGCATTTGGCGATATGATGTACTTGATTTAGCGGAAGCCCTTTCCGCCAAAAGCGCTAAATAGAATACACAGCCAAATGTTATATGTTTACACTATTGTAGCTAATAATTCACAAATTTTAATAACATTGAAATATATGGTATAAAAAAATTTATGTTCGAATATGTAGGTTTTTTCTTTAAAGTATATTTGGTAAAGAGAACCTTAAAAAGACTTTTAGTCAAATAATTAAACTTTTATTTTATTAATGACGTTAACTAAAAAACTATTTTAAAAGCCTTCATATCTTTGTAAACTTTTTCGGACAGTTAGCGTTGGTTCACTTGCAGCAAAAATTCTGACGCAAATAAAAATGATCTCATATCCTTAATAGAATTATAAATCAAAACAATGTGTGTTGGATAATAATCCTTTGTGGAGATGGAAATTAGAATGGTTTTGAATATTTTTGACAGAAAGTATTAAAAGCTGATTTTTATCTGCGCATTACCCTCTAAAAAATCAATGAAAGATTTTCTGATAAATATTCAGTATACAAGCTATATTTCCTTAACCAACACTGGAAGTGACATGTTGTGAAAGCTTTCAAAATTAAAAAAAGTAGCAATGAAGTAAATACAATCAATTCAATTCAATTTCTTTATTGCAAAAGACAGACGTCTTATAGCACTTATAAAGTGAACATTACAAAAATATTGGCAAAAATGGACGGTCAGTCCTTACAAATCTTGTAGTTTGCGTACACTAATATGTTTACATAATAATTTGTATTTGGAGAATGACATACAGGTTACTGAAAATATACACACACAAATAACACATATATTATATATATATATATATATATATTGATAGTAATAACAAATGAAATCAGCAAATGGCACAATATAGTTCAAACCATTCTGAGTGTGAGAGCTTTGTAAATGAATATTCCTAAATTACACAATTCTTTGATATTGTTAACACTTAGTAACTGTATTAATTTGTACATGGATAGTTTACACCAGTAATACTTTTTTTATAAGCTTTGATCGTAATGCTAAATACATTGGACATACAAGTATAAAACGATATTCGTCTTCAATGTCTGTGATACAAGTTTTACAAAATCTTTTGTCTCTTGGTATATTTTTATGTCGTCCTGTTTCGATAAGCAGATTATGTGAGGACAACCTCATTTTGGAAATACATTTTTTGTACAACTTTGGTATTGATTTTTCTAAATAATATTGTAAGCAAAAATTATCAACTAAGTGCTTGTAAGTAAAACATTTTGTTTCTATTTGCATCTTGCCATGCAACGATTGAATTAAGTTGTCTTTAAGTCTTTTCTGAATAATTGGTAGACAAATACGACTGTTTAATTATAAATTACTTTGACCATTCCACATGTAGCCAAGTCCCAGAGTATATAATTTTTCCTTAATAAATTTTGCCCAGCTTTGATAATTTTGCTTTCCGTTGTCACAAATACGATATGACCAGCCACAAGCAGCTCTTAACATACAGTTCTCTGTCTGCAATGATTTAAACCAGAACTTAAACATTCGATATATACGATTAAGATATAAGGGTAGACGCCAAGTCTCGAAAATCAAAATGGAAAAATAAATCAGAATGAGATTTTGAATTTTGCATGGTCGGAAAGTCCTGCCTCTACCCTTTCACTTACGATAAATGTTCTCGTTTCTTTTTTTTTTTTTGCCCGACTGCCCTTTTGCCATTAAAAATTGTTTATTCACATATACAATTGTTTTTCTGTCTCATCTAACTAGCCACAGAAAGTTCCTGGTCGCTATAAAATCCGTATGCGAAAAAAACATGACTCTACCTTAAATATAATTTAATATTAAGGAAAGTTTAAAATAAAAAAGACTGACTTACATCGAGTTACTATGGTTTAGTTATTTACTGTGATTTAAAGATGCTTACGGTCTGTCACTCAAACATGAACGAATTGGAACTTAAGCAAATGTTTTCATTTAAAGAGAATAAATCAAACATAGGTGGAGAAGAGTTCACAAATTAACGATGCAGGGCTTTGTTACTTACTTTTAACTTACTTGTACATATATGGTATTGACTAGATCAAAAAAGAGTAAAACTTAGGTGCAAGATTTTCTTTTCTTGTTTGGGGTGTCTAATAGCTGCAATAATGTAACCCTCTCCCGATTTTTATTTTTTTTTTGGGGGGGGGGGCTTCAACTCCATAGGATCTCCGTAATGGTGCAAGTGCGGGAGTGAATCATTCCCGCAACGATTTTGGCTCAAATCGTACATAAATGGCAATAACATTTTCATTTCTTACCTGAACTCAAACGTTGTAGTTGTGTATGGCATAAATTAATCCAAAATTATTAAGTATAGTCCATATATCGGTTATTTTTCGTGTATGTCAACAACGCAGGTTGAATTTGTCCACCATGTTTACTGACCTTGATCGGTTTTATTTTGGGACAGCCAATGAGAATTCAGGAGCGGATC
The DNA here is from genome assembly GCF_963853765.1 of Magallana gigas. Lineage (NCBI taxonomy): Eukaryota > Metazoa > Mollusca > Bivalvia > Ostreida > Ostreidae > Magallana > Magallana gigas. The sequence continues at coordinate 13,619,440 of NC_088860.1, read as the reverse complement.
TTGAACTGAATATAGGGATTCCCCTATTTTAAACATAATTAACGCGGTAAATATGAATTTTCCATTATATACAATTTCCTTGAATGATTTTTTAGTGATAAAACGAGGTAAGATCGCTTATTTACACTGACATTCATATTATCAAGCCCATCAAAACTTCAAGCGTAAATCCCATAAAATCACGCGAGAACAGTTATGGCTGCTGAAAAAGACAACTGGTAAACATGCTGATGTGATTTATCTGGGTTCGATTTACATGTATATACGGTTAGTTTGATCAACCTGAATAAAAAAAAAACATTTTAATTATCTAAAAGAAGTCAAATATGAAAATGATCATTTCAGAACGAAGTCAGCCGCATGAAAAAATTGATTTTGCACCATTACGTAGATCTTACGGAATTATAGCCTTCTCCAGTAAACATCAGATATAAAAATCGGAGGGGACTACATTATTGCAGCTAGGTGTCTACAAGTCCTGTTTTCATAATAACCTATTTCTGTTATTGAAACTCTTTGTACATTCAAATGAATTGAATAATGAACAATGTTATACAAATATTGATTTTTCGTATTATGCATAATAATACAGGCTTTGCGATATTCATAACGTGCACAAAAAGAAACATCGCAACATTTTGCAAAGTTGATATATGTATGTATGTTTATTCACCAATCAAGGGCCCTCGGGGGACATATGCATTATAACAATAAAACAACATGATCATAACAAAATAATGGATGAAATATATAAATATTGAACTGTTAAGTAAGCATAGTAAGTTACAATGGGAGGTACATTTAATTGATATAACACACATCAAGTTGTCATACACATATGCAAGGGTATACATTTATTTGCAAGTCCACAATCCCTCAAAGCAATGTGTTATTATTGATACAAACACATTATATACAGCCCCACATATGTATTTGTATTCTATATACAATTGTATGTAGACATATTATATAATTATGCATTTGTAATATATTTTCAAGTTAGGACAGTTAGTGGAAGGATAGTATTTCATATAGAGGAGTGAAAACTGTAATTTTGTTGACCTGACCACATAGGGCACCAAGGGACAATGCCTATTGCAGCATATGGCTATGCATTTGGTCAGAGCCATATCTGTGCTGTCTTGTACCCTAAGCACTCAGGCCAGCTTAAAGGAGCAAAAGTTTTTGACGTGTTGTCTTGACTTACAAGTGGCACCAAGGGACAATGCCTATTGAACAGGCAGTGCATTGTTGGCAACTTGACAGTCAGTCTTGTACCCCATGCAGTCAACACAGATATATTGTCTGATGACCAAAGATTGATCAAATTGATGATGGGGTATACATGTGCAAATCTCTGATACGTATTTAAACAAAACCATTAGCAACATGCAGTTTGCAAAGTCGAGTCGACATATTCATTTTTAGCCGGGCTCTGCTGAAAGCAGAGTCCTGGCTATAGGCAGGCAAATCGGCAATGTTACTTTAAATAGCACAACTTCAAAAGTAAACAAAAAACCAAACAGCGTCAAGGTAAAGCTTCCGCTATACCAAATAGTTACACAACGAGCCACGTTTTGTCAAAAGTGTTGGTATTTTGTTTCTTTTTTTTTTAAATTTCGAATGAATTGACTATCTTTTTTAGTTTTCTTATTAATAACGTGTTTTTAAAACATTACACTATGCATTTTGACACATACAATGCGCATGAATTTCCATGAACTACTTTGCTGCGCGATGAAGATATATAATGCTTGTTGCAAAATTCAAGGCAGCAACTGTTGAATTTTTTAACTCCTACTAGACAGACATATTTTTTGTTTATAGCCGCTTACAAAATTTGGTCGCTCTCTGATCATGCTTTGCCGACATTAAAAGCATGAGAGAGAGAGAGAGAGAGAGAGAGAGAGAGAGAGAGAGAGAGAGAGAGAGAGATTTTCAGTCTTTACTACACAATATGCATGAAGACACACCAAGAGAGCCCGGCTTTCAGTACTTCAGTACTTTGATTCCTTTTGAACCCTCCACAAGTATATGAATTACAATATGACTTTGATAAGAAACGTGCATGCTAATTGGTTGCGTTCTCCCTACGGTCTGTGGTTGTGACGTCATCAAATGATGTGTGTGGATTGGGTCCGGACCTGAAAATGATGAACTCCTCTCCGACTCCAGGAGTTGCTCTGTCTTAACATGGTTAGGGTAAGCGCAGAATTCATAGTGTTCATGTAATTATCAGTAATTTGCGTGTGTTCCACGGCAGTTCATCTCGTTTGTATCGATTTTCCTGGATTAGAAAGATTTCAGCCAGTTGATGAATCTTTCTTTTTTTCTCTCTTATTTACATCCGCCATTTTCTACTAGGGTGTTTTTATCTTTAATATTATCTAACTCTTGATAAATTGAGATAAGTCGTTTGATTTATGAAAAAAATACTGCACATTTAAAGTAATTTGTAATACAATACCAATGGTATTTGAAGCGAGTCAGTCCTGCAAGGTGTAAATCTATTACATTTACTTCCATTATGTTGCCATAGACAGATATTTAGGAAAAAACAATTAATATTACGCAATCAATTCAATATCAATTTATTTTTAGAAGGATCGGTAAAATATATAAATTCATACAAAGACATCCTGTTTGGGCATTGGTATTTAAAGTACATTTTTGCTACGTTATTTCCCCTTTTCTATAAATGAATTTTCAATGACAAAAATGTTCAAGGTTATTAATGATATCAATACTACGTGTAATTCTAGCAATAAAATTGGTACTTTTAACAAAGTGTTTTACATGTAGAATTGAAAGGAACGTTTGTATCTTTGAACAGTAGTAATCATAGTGCATATAGATTATCAAAAATAGTTTTTTAAAAAAATCAGATCGTTTTATTACCCACCCCCCACCCCCCCATTCCAAAATAAAATCCTGTTGGATTTTGCTACTTTTGCTGTTTGTCCTTCAGTTAAAATCGACCGCTCTATAGACTTAACTCATTCCGGGAATTGCTCTTTGATCAAAACTGTTTTATCACCAGAGGGAAAAGGAACAATTAAGGTGTGTTTGTTGGCAATTAAAATAAAATGAAAATATCAATCATTAAATTGTGGAAAATACAGAGCTTTAGGTGTGGGTTCGTTCGCAGTGTACATTTACTAGGCGCTGGAGTCGTTTGTGACTCATAAAGTTGTTTAATTGTTCACAAGGGTATATTCTCGCAGGATAATGCCGTATTGATTTGCAGACGTGGTTTTGAATAAATTTCAATAATACATGTACAATTAAACTTACCAGCATATCTTGTTTATTCAATATGATACGAATTACATAACATTTAATTTCCGTTCTGTATTATTAACCAGATATCTTTAATGGAATTAAGTGAAGGTCAATTGGATTCTCAAGGCCACTGCCCCCTTTTAAAATGAGGATCTAGGTCTAAATCATAAAAAGTTGATAGTGATTGGGAATTCTTAATTTACAAGAATAGGTATACCCCCTCCTCGGCAGCCTACCCAGGAAGTAAGAGGTTAGAGAGCAACATCAGCCACTTAATGACCCTGTGATAATGTTGCGCGCGCGCGCGCGCGAGAGAGAGAGAGAGAGAGAGAGAGAGTTAAGAGTTGTGTATCAGTTAATTTTCCTGACATTTTTAAAATATTCTTAATTTGACTGGCTATTATTGTATATATTTATATAAATAGAAAACCGCTTAGAAAAACCTAGCGCAGATGAAAAGGCTTTAGACAGTCTTCCATTCGAAGATCAATATTCGGGGGGGGGGGGGGGGGGGTCCTGTGTGTTTTTCCTTCGCCATTGCTGAACTTCTTTTTGGGAAAAGTATTCATATTGTTATATGACAGACTTCCTAAGCATTTAATAATTAGTTGATGTAAGTTAATCATCTATTATATTTAAACCATTTTGCCACGATTGATTTACATTGATTCTTGCTTTAGAGGACCATTGCTATGTACTAATAAGCCACCCCCCCCCCCCCCCAAAAAAAAAAAAACCAAAAACAAAAACAAAACAAAAACAAAACAAAACAAAACTTAATTAAGTAAATTAATATGTATCATTTATTTCAAGGCGTTTAAATTCTTAGCTAGTTCTTTATTCTTGATTTGATTCTTGAAAATCCTTCTTTGAATCGATACAGCGCGTAATAATTTTATTGTTCCAAATTTCTAATCAATTAATATAATTCCCATCGTCTGTGTTTCCTCCCTCTGAACGAACATAACCACCTTAAAGTGGTAAAATACCGGTCATTACTACAAGAGATGGAAATCAGCCGGACTAGACACATCAGTTCGCCCCTACCCTATTACACACATCTCAAGAACCTATAATTTCCAACGCCAAAAGCCATAAATATGCATTAATCACTCGTCAGCTCCCAGTCAGAACCATGCCTACTGGATCGAGACAAGATTACAGATACCGTACTTAGCATCCAGCAAAATGCTATCATTTAGGGACCACTCAAAACCCTGGGGTTTAGAATCCGTTGTGATCTTTCCTTTTTTTGATGTGTGTCTGTGGTTTATATATATATTTTTTTGGCTTGTCTTATTGTTGTTTTTTTGGGTGACATTGTTGTTTAAGGGGTGTTTTGTTTTTTATTTGGGGGTGGGGGGGGGGGGGGGTGGTGGTTTTGAATTGATTTTGGGGGTGTTTTTTTTTTTGGGGGGGGGGGGGTCAGGTGAGGGTTGGAAAATCATGTTTCGTATTTCCGTTATATGCCACCAATGTGACCATGATTACCAAAATAATTCCTATTGTATTTTGATTGTTATTACTTGATATTTACTCCATAGATCCATGTATGAACTGCTTATTGAGTTCGTGGTTAGTTCTGAGAGCCATTTTAGAAAGTGGAAAAAAAAACCCGAAACAAATACCTATACTTGTATATCTATATAGGAATAATTACAACCTCTTGATCACACGGTGTCCTTGCACTGGCGTCGGAGCAAATTAAAAGTGGAGGGGCTAAACTAATCCTCAGAAATATTGAGAAAGCCCCCAAAATCATCAAAATCCTAATCCGTTGGGGGGGGGGGGGGAGTATACCTCAAAAGAAAAAATCTTACCTACCAAATTTTTTTTTCTCAAATCATGAAAATCCTAATCCGTGGTGGGGGGGGGGGGGGGGGGTGCCAAATGGTTACGTTGAACTTTGCAAAAAAAGTGGGGGGGGGGGGGCTAGCCCCCTAGCCTCCCAGTTCCGACGCCTATGCCTTGGCTTATTACGAGCTAGTCTGATTACTTTTTACCATAAATATATATAGATTATATACTAGTATATTATATATATACATGTACATGTAGATAAAGATAAATAGATATACAAATATATATTTATTTCATAGCTAGAATAGACGTGATCTTAATAACAAAGCTGTTGGTATGGGCAAGGAACCGTAACCAAACGAAGTGCGGTAACCTAGATCCGAGTTATCTCTCTTATAAAGATCTAACAGTGATGACAAATGACCTTGAGCCAAAGTCAAAACTTGTTGTTCCTTTTTTCTGATGACTCAGCGGACCAATTTTTAATATATACACGGCACGCAATTTCATTTTTTGTTTAGTTCATAAAGAGACAGTTTGAAAATAAATTCTCTTTTTCAAGCATTTTTACGTTGCTACGTAGAATCAAAGCATATAAATTAGAATACAATGCCGAGAATTGAACGAAGGTTCCACATATATCAAGTTGTTACGTACACTACCTGTTATCAATGCAATGCACAGTTGTCAAAAAATAAATCCTTGCTATTCAAGATTCACAGAAATATTTGTAGCGTTGGGTACCCTAAGCCTATACCCTACAGAACTGTAATCTTTTGGTTTCATCCATCATCTTGGATCACGATTTTCAGACTTAAACAGATACACAAGCCTTTTTTACCACCTAAACATGATTTCATTGTTGGAGGTGGTGCGAGATTTTTATTTTTTTTTGGTTTTTATTCTTTCTTATCCAAGTCTTTTTGATTTTTATTTTACATTTCATATTATTGTTGTCGATTATGTACATGACTTATATTGTAACTACATGCATGAATGTGTTCGATTTTTCTATTAGCATGCGCGGATCTAGAGGGGGTCAGGACCCCCCCCCCCCCCCTTGCAAATTCAAACTCATTAAATCCTATTGTAAAATTACAGGAAAAAAACCTCGGACCCCCTCCCCTCCCCCCGACAAACAAAATTACATACATGTATGCATCCACATCCCACACACACCCCAACCCTCGAAATTTTTTCTGGATCCGCGCATGATAAGTGCTACATAATTGTTTATTAACAACAAGGCACATTAATAGCAATGGCATATGAAAATATTATTCCAGGTACACATATGCACAACAAAACGCATGTTGTCTCAACTAACTTTGTCCATGATATTAAGAATTTCTTCATTTTCAGTTTTGTCAAATAATGAAAAGTGGTTTCTCAGTGTCTTAACCTACAAAATCTGGATTTCCTTTGATTAAACTGAAAAATGCCTTTACTTTGGTTATAACTTTCTTACATTTAATCATAAATTATATGATAATCATTTATAGCATTTTATTAGGGATATTGGTAAACCTATTCTCTTAAATCTTAACACTTGAGGCGAAATTCTTAATTCACTGATATTCTGCGATCAAAACTAATTTTTCCTTACTTGATCTCTTACTTACACATCAAATGAATATAGAATTCACACGGACTTTAAGTACATATAATATAAATGTCATTTGGACTTAATGGATGTAGTATTAGATTTCTCCCCCGACAATCCATCAAAATTGCTCAGCTGACCCAAGCTCCTACCACATTTTCTCTGTATAACCTAGATACTCCTGGATTTTTTTATCGACCTTGTTCAAGTTTTACACACACGCAGTTCAAAATCCCGAGTTTTGCAATAAAAATACTAAAATTGAAATAAATTGAATAATCAAGTTAAGTCAAAAATATTTATTTCGATTTTATTTTTACCTACATTACCTGTGAACATCACAACATGGTACATTAAGATACTATCTGTCAGTTTACTAGCATATCCCACCTAATGTGAACTATGCAGTCGATTTTTTTATGGCGGAGGCACATTGCGTGTTTTAAATGCGCTATGACTGATGACGAATGTTGCCCATGTTTGTGTGCAAATATTTTCAGTAGGCGTCCCGGTTATCTAAAACATCTATAATAAAAAGTCGCCATAAATTCAAAACAGGATTTTCAAATTGCATCAATACCTCTTGTCCCGTTAAGTCCACTTTAAATATGGTTTGGGGTTGGGTCCTCTTTAGGTGACCGTAAATATTAAGTCTCCCTTTAATATCCAGATAACGGGCCCCATATAAAAATGATTTATGGGCGATTCCATGTCGGAGATAGTTTCACCGTCAGACAATCTCAGCAGTGTCAACATGCCATTAAACAATGCACGACAATTAATCTTTGACAAACTTTCACCTTAACTTTAACCTGCAGTGCAAAGGCAAAACCACACTGTCTGAATGAACGCACTGTCCCAAAAATAGCAGAGCGTTCGTAGTAAATCTATATTTCTCCCTCACAGTGTGTGACCATTGAGACAGGAAGTTTTGTATATGAAATTTCATAATTTAATGAGCACATGTGAAACCTAATTGTGTCAGATGTATTTTGGATCGAAGTAGGTCTCTCTTGGCGTGCAAGAGTTAATCGCAGCTAACCCGGACTATTATGTGGCTTCGCTGGACGGTTCAGGTAAAAATAATCTACATCATTATCCAGGTGTAACTAAACATAAGTATTTTCTTTTTATTGTCAGTTGTACAGTAAATCTGGGCAAACAATGGCACTTCTGTGGGCTCATGCCCCCTCTCTCTGTTCGTACATTCCTATATCTACAGATGTCAATGAAGACAGCTTGATAGTGGCTCCCATTATTGAATATCATTGACTTCATGCGTTATTAATGATTATGCATTGCACGTGTTAATCCTGGATGCCTTATGAAGTAATAATTTTTTGGTGAAATTAATGTAATAATAATTGTTCAAAGTGGATCCCCACGATAGGAGGCCTTTAGAGGAAGTAGTTCACTGTTATAATTGGATTCATTTGTCCTCCATAGGAAGTATTGGACGCACTATATACCAGGTAAGGGGCTGCACTGCAGTAGAGTTCTACAAGTTTTTATTATAGGTAGTTTGCCATTAATGCACACGTGTATATATTTTTATTGATATAGATATGAATTTCATTGACAGCACACGTGTAAATGACATGTTATCATTGGGGAGCTTGTATATAGCTTCAGATAGCGGAAGCCAATTTATTTCCTTCCTGTTATCACAGACTTTTACATTTTACTCACTTCCTACATGCTGTCATCTTCACCGTGCACGTGTACACACGTGCAAAAGTCGGTGTTAACATCATGTTATGCCTAATTCACCTGTAACCAAATATATTATTATTCAATATATTAAACAAGCAGCTGGCATTTTTCAAAAGCTACCCAATGTAGGTAGCTAAAATACTTATTGTTCAAAGACCCCGTTTTAAAGAAATTTAAATGAAAAACAGTTGTTCGTTTTTTTTTATTTTGGGGTACTTATTTTTTTATTAATGCTTTCGAATCCCTTCTGTTAAACCTGTGAAGATACAGAAAGGAATTCATAAAGGAATTTTCGACCAAACCGGTTTCTCAATAAAAATATGTATCTTATCTCGCGTGATCTAGGAAATATTTAAATCTTATACTTATGTAAATAATACCATATTAAGAAATCGGGATGGCGATCAGATTACCCTAACCTGACAGTAAATCGGGGCCCCAGACCATGGGTAGAGGGCTTTGTTCACCATACGTAACAGAAATGTAATAGGTTTTAATCAAAATCACCACAGCTCCTTTGGAATAAAAATCCGGTCGAGAATTTCGCACACAAAAAATTCATCCGTGCAAATATTTATTTACGAAAAGTCATAATAAAGTTATTCATATCCTTGAAGTTTTAAAATGATTTTCATTCAGGTTTTCTTCATAGAATAAAGAAGCCTGATTTGCCTATATGACTGCTAAATCTCTATAGCCCTGCATTTTCACCTGATAACTTTTTGCAGAGATTCTAAATAATGTGTTATATGTCATTAAGTAATATTGTCGCATTTCACTGTGACTAATCCTTCAGAATGCCTACTTGATTTTTGGCAAAAATAAAAAAAAGAATAGACATAACCGGTATTCAAGGAGTTGGACCACAACCAGTTGTGGAATTTTGATATCTGTGTGTCTATCTGCCCCCGTGGAATGGGGACATCATGTTGACACAGACTCTTCAGTTTTAGATCGACTACACACCTGTAGCGTACGCATCACGTCACACCATGTCACAATAAGCTAGCAAGCCTTTGATGAAAAGAAAAGGGGAGAAAGGGCTGTGATTATATTGAATTCTTATAACCAGGAAATTATTTGTAGTCTCGGTCTGGTGTCTCGAGCAGGTAGGCATATTGCAAAACACATGTTTGACGGGTTTTTAGACAGGAAATAATTTAATTAATCTATTATTATTACTTGGTAAATGGGACAATGCATACATTGGTAGAGGTACATTTCAAAAGCTTTGCATATTATTCTCTTTCGCATGGCTGACTAGCAGATATTTTCAGTTTCCTGAGAATTTTTTTTACTTGAATTTTCAAAAAAAGAGAAAAAAAACCCACCCCTTCCTCAGCTGTACCATTTAATCGTATGAATATTCTGCTGCATTTCATCTACGGGAGCAAAAGTCTGGTTAGAGGGTGGAGAGTGAGGGATATCAAATTTACTGGTGGTAGAAATCACAACCGGTTCAGATCCACAAAGGCGCGAGTTTTCTACTCCATTAATCGCTTTCTTGACTTTATTTGTGTAGAAAGGCTATTTAAACATTTAGCCGGATTTTCTTGCCGTTCAATCACTGCATTGAAGTTATTGCAGATTTAATTCTAAAATGTTCAATTGATTTGGAAGTGCGTAATTCGCAGCAATACAGGTAAGTTCTTCCTAATGTGTTGTACATTAATTTGATCTTTATTATACCCTTTTTTGAATCATCGTGGAAGTATTACAACTTGGAAATTGTTATATGCATGAGGCAATCGAGAAATGGAACTTGAATAGCCTATAAATTTATATGGTCAACTTTTCAGTTTAAAGAAGATTAAACTGTTGTTTTTGACATTCCTATGATAATTGCAAGTATATCTATAATAATGATAAACAAAAGAGAACATTGTGTAGACAATATCAATTCTCGTGACGAAGATAAAGTTAACAGTTTTCCGATTGTCAGATCAAAGCATAATTATGGTGAAAATGACAGAAATCGCACATAAAAATACACATTGACATTCATAAATTCACGACACAACGAGATCGTCCTGGGTTGACTCGGTCTGGGGATTATGGTGGTATGACTGCAGTACCTGTACGATAATTATCAAATCTCCGCTGATGGCTTGTTTTTGGTCTGAAGAAAAACAAATCATGGCCTAGAAGTTTGTGTGATGAAGCAAAGAGATTCATTGATAATGAGAAGACAATGTGTCTTAAGCTGGATCACGGCGTTTTAATTTTGTCATCCATGACATTCAAACAAACATGACTAAAAAAGAGAAAGGGGATGTTGTTTCAAGCAATATGAGCTGTATTTTTTTTTTTTTTAGAATTTTAATTGTAAATACTGCTAGTATGATAAGTCTGCATATAACTTAAACTTGTATGATAAATAAGGTTTGAAAAAACCATTAATTTTTTTTCAGAGGAAAGATTTCTCTTCTTAGGAACATATAGCAAATAAATTTTTGTACAGGACGACAATAATTCAATTTTGCTCCAATTAAGGCTCCTTAACGGCCTTTTTCACGAAAATTTGGCGAAAAGAAATTTAAAAACCATCATGATAGTTTTGTCATTTTAGTAGAAAATAACATTTTCGTTAAAAAAAAATTCATCATGAAAATTGCAGCTCATATTGCTTTCAAAATTGCAATTCCCAATTTGATTTTTTTAACTAGAGAGAAAAAAATGAATTACCATTTGTGTCACTTTTAAGTTTCTGTTCGGTTTTTCAAGCGTATAATTATCTACTTAAGACATTAACAGTAATAACGTAAGTTTCAAAACAAAATTCCTCAACACAGCCTTATATGTTTATCAAAACATCCTTATGAGGTTGTTCTCCATGTAAGAGAGATAACTCTTGCATTGGTAAGACATTAAGTGTTTGCGTCAAATGAACTCTTGACAAAAATGAAATTTAGGATATGTATTTAGATATTGTAAATAGATATCATGGGGGGATAGAATGGTAATATCTCATGTGTTTGTGTGTGGTGGGGTTGGGGGGTTGGGGTGGTTTCCTCGTGACCTTAGTATAAGAGAAGCGTATTCAACCCATAACTATTCCAGTTACCGGGCATATTTCAATTAAAGACCCCTTGTTGTTCTCTCGTTCAGTGATAACGGTTCAACAAATTGCCAATAATGCAAAATCCTAACTCATTCCCAACCTTGTTCTTTTATTGATACTTACTTGGTCACGACCAACAAATAAATTAGCAGAATATTGAATGCAAAATCAGCATTCAAATCAATCGATTTTTGTTTCTTACGTAATACAAAAATGTGAATAGACTGGTCTTTAAGGCACCACAGTTAACATGTACATGTGTATTTGATTGAGGGTGAGAGGAATGGGTGTCATAAATGGTTACCGATCTCAATAAGATTCAAAGATTAAAGGGGCACAGTCCTAAATGTCTTCCAAGTCCGGAAACTCGGATTAAAAGTACAAGCCTAAAGTGTTACCAACAGATCCAAAGGGCCCGAATGGTTTTTATCTTTTCCAACATCAATCTAATGTCTATATCGCAATATGCTCAATGAGCCATAGTTGTCCAGGCGAGGGACGAGGTTAGCGTTTGTTCATTTAGACGACTATTTGCAGCTGGTTAGCATTGTTAGATCTTTTTAATGACGAGATTTGATTTTATCAGGAAAATGAATACATACTCACACTTTATTCTCCATAGAAATTGCAAAATGCTAGGTTATGGATCATGGGGACAAAACCATAGCATTTTAACTTTAGGGAGGAAGGAGGCGATTCCTTTACATAAAAAATGTTCGGTTCTGTATTTTGGTAGAGTGTTTAGAGTGCTGTGGTCAGCATGGCAAATATTCATGCATATCTGTAAGAGCTAGGTGATCTGACCCTGTTTACCACAAGAATTTTACGGTCGAGCACTGTTTCATAGTCATTTGTTGATGTATGCACCAACGCACGTGTAAATTGTCGCTTTGTCACCTTTTGAGCCATTGCGCATCGACATGTGCGCAACAGAGGATTTTTATTGTTCTGCACGTACTTTTGAAGATATGGTGTTGTAGTAGTACGTCTGTTTTTCAAAACTGGTCTAGCCTGTTGATTTTGACCAAAAATAAATGCATAAATATGCATGACGTGTCAAATTACTCCCACTGAAGATGAATGAAAATATTTTGAATTTCTAATCGCAAGAATGTGCAAGTTGTCGTTTAATGTACATGTATGACCTTCCCAGGTAAACATACAGAATAAAACAACTTTTAAGAGTAAGTTGTTGAATGTGGATTAAATGTTTTGTATTCGTTTTAAACCCAAACTAAAATGTCCATAGGGATTTTGAATTGAATGTTTGATCCGTGAAGCCTTCATACTTTTACACCTTAGAAAAATATTTTCACGCATCAACTGCGAAGGCACCAATAATCCATGTTCTAAAACTGTCCCAACACGAGGGTTAGAGTCAAAGAATTTAATAATCTGTAAAATATAAAAAGCTGTGGAAAAAACACTTCACGTAAGACAGATTGTCAAATTTACCTAGGCAGCCGGAAACGTATTGAATATTTAATGTTGGCTAATCGTATATCAAAAAACCTGTTTCACTGCCTTAACGCTGCGAGGCGAGAGGTGGATTGAAGAGTAGGCGTTCAGACAGAACTAGGGCCGCGTTACCTCATTTCCGGGAACGTTATCGAGCACAATCATGGACGCTTTCAAAAACAAGGATTTCTATTTCGTCGGATTCGAATGCTGGCCGGATTATTCGCTTTACGTAGCCTGTGCGTGTATTTCGTGAGATCTATCTAATTTGTTTTTGGTCATATCAGATTTCGTTAATAAGTTCTTTGCTTGTTTTGTTTTTCCAAAAGAGCATTTAATATCGATTTATTTCTTTTTGAAAAGAGAATGCACACATACTTATCTTAATCGCATTATATCAATGGACTTCGAACTTGACTAAAATCTTGAACAAATTGGATAGGGGTAGAACAATTTTTCGGAATCCTTTCGTTCGCAGGCTTCTTCATCATGTTGACTTTCGTCATCATCTGGTTTTACTGTCGGGACGCCTTTCGATTCGCCTTTAAACGGAGGGAGACACAAGAATATGTATCTCCCGTACCTCAAAAGGTTAGTTGACTTGCAATCGTTAAATCTTAAACCAAAAAAATGACAAAGCCCTCCCTCATCGCTAAATGGGTCGTTTAACTGCTCTATTTAATGAATGCATTGGCTAACTAAGGTTATTTCCAATTATGCTGACTGTGTTTTTATGTTTTTCACAATTATACATATTTGACAGATTAAACTGATAAGGGCAATCCATTGCATAACGGCTGCGAATGACATTTTTCCCAATTACTATAAATTTGACGTGGGTTGTATCGGTGGTTCCTTGACTGCATGTGTTTATATCGGTTGACTGTGAATGAAAACTGAGTCATATACCCCTGGCAAATCTTAGGGTCTGCTGCACGATTTGTTTGCACTTCCAGATTGTGCACGGTTCAGCAAGGAAGGTATTCATTTTTTTTCTATGTTGCTTTAGCTTTGATATTTTATCTTCATTTTAAATATGCATAGTTCAAAACAACTGATCTATCATTTTCCTCGGATCAAATGGAAATTAGGACTGCAGGCGTTATAGTTTTACTTCATTGGATTTTAACGACTTCACGTTTGGCTGAGGACGCAGTTGACATTGACGTTTAAGGTTGCACAACACTATTAATTTTTACTATATATTCTTACCAAAATTACGCAACTTTAGATACGGGTAGCAAGTTTAAAACAAACTTCTGGGTAAATTCCTCTTTACAACTTTTAAAACAATTGTTCCTAACCAATTTAGTAGCAGAAAACACACAGCCATCCACAAAGGCACGAGAGTTTGTTTACATCAAAGTTACACATGTGCTTGAAAATCATGTCCGAGCCCTTTCACACCCCTGCCTAAACAACTGGCATCAAAAATTCAAGTGTCCTCGTATTTTTACAAGGGTGGGAAAATCAGGCATTTTACATGTTGTTTTTTATCTCATAAAAAAGTACAGTCCCTGTCGTTGGCGGAAAACTCCTAAAAACGAAGGGGAATTCGGGAATTATTTTCACTCAGCCATGTTTTGACGTGAACCTTCGAAAAAATAGTGTTGTGATACCTGCAAGTAATCTATTATTTTACACTCGCGAAAATAAAATCTGAAAACACAAAAACATTTATTGTGGAACACATGTGGAAAGTTTTACTGAATTCTGTAGCTATATCAAAAAGTTATGAGCGATTATTAAAACCATGGTGCTCGCGGTGGCCTCTGATTTATGAAAATATGTTAAAAGTTATACTGTATGTAATTTCACGGCGTGTTAATTTTGAATGATTTTCTTGGTTCTAATTTGTGCAAATATGCATGTCTATTCACAAGACAATGCAAACTTGTTTATATCATGACGACCCGAGAATATATACATGTACAAGTTTAGCGAACCTGCCTTTGGGGGGAGGGGTTAAAAAACTGCCGTTATATTATTCAATTTTAAAGAATTGGCGTGCATTTTCATATAAATTAGCATTGTCAGGTTCTAATAAAACTAATGCGGGTGTTGAATCATGGCTAAATTCATATTTTACTTTAATATTGGCGTTTTATGGGCATAATTTCATAGATTCTGTATACCGTATAAGCGTCTAAATAACTCATTTTACACAAAATTCGTATTACATAAAAGCTTTTTTGGTTTACGACGATAAAACCAACTTTCTGGATAAGCTGCTGTATAGTTTTGGGGCAGTTTGGACGGTCCGATACACTATAATCGGGTCGCTGTTTGATGTTCTACGAAATTTCAGAGGAAATCTGGGCTAATTTTGTATGCGCCATTGACAGCAAAATAAGAGAGGTGCCGGCCACAAAGGCTCATTGTTGGTGATTTCTAATCTACACACATCGATAGAACACCAAAAAACTCCACTTAATGACTTAAAACACATCATAACAATTTTCCTTCAGGTTGCACAACACTATTAATTTTTACTATATATTCTTACCAAAATTACGCAACTTTAGATACGGGTAGCAAGTTTAAAACAAACTTCTGGGTAAATTCCTCTTTACAACTTTTAAAACAATTGTTCCTAACCAATTTAGTAGCAGAAAACACACAGCCATCCACAAAGGCACGAGAGTTTGTTTACATCAAAGTTACACATGTGCTTGAAAATCATGTCCGAGCCCTTTCACACCCCTGCCTAAACAACTGGCATCAAAAATTCAAGTGTCCTCGTATTTTTACAAGGGTGGGAAAATCAGGCATTTTACATGTTGTTTTTTATCTCATAAAAAAGTACAGTCCCTGTCGTTGGCGGAAAACTCCTAAAAACGAAGGGGAATTCGGGAATTATTTTCACTCAGCCATGTTTTGACGTGAACCTTCGAAAAAATAGTGTTGTGATACCTGCAAGTAATCTATTATTTTACACTCGCGAAAATAAAATCTGAAAACACAAAAACATTTATTGTGGAACACATGTGGAAAGTTTTACTGAATTCTGTAGCTATATCAAAAAGTTATGAGCGATTATTAAAACCATGGTGCTCGCGGTGGCCTCTGATTTATGAAAATATGTTAAAAGTTATACTGTATGTAATTTCACGGCGTGTTAATTTTGAATGATTTTCTTGGTTCTAATTTGTGCAAATATGCATGTCTATTCACAAGACAATGCAAACTTGTTTATATCATGACGACCCGAGAATATATACATGTACAAGTTTAGCGAACCTGCCTTTGGGGGGAGGGGTTAAAAAACTGCCGTTATATTATTCAATTTTAAAGAATTGGCGTGCATTTTCATATAAATTAGCATTGTCAGGTTCTAATAAAACTAATGCGGGTGTTGAATCATGGCTAAATTCATATTTTACTTTAATATTGGCGTTTTATGGGCATAATTTCATAGATTCTGTATACCGTATAAGCGTCTAAATAACTCATTTTACACAAAATTCGTATTACATAAAAGCTTTTTTGGTTTACGACGATAAAACCAACTTTCTGGATAAGCTGCTGTATAGTTTTGGGGCAGTTTGGACGGTCCGATACACTATAATCGGGTCGCTGTTTGATGTTCTACGAAATTTCAGAGGAAATCTGGGCTAATTTTGTATGCGCCATTGACAGCAAAATAAGAGAGGTGCCGGCCACAAAGGCTCATTGTTGGTGATTTCTAATCTACACACATCGATAGAACACCAAAAAACTCCACTTAATGACTTAAAACACATCATAACAATTTTCCTTCAGGTTGCACAACACTATTAATTTTTACTATATATTCTTACCAAAATTACGCAACTTTAGATACGGGTAGCAAGTTTAAAACAAACTTCTGGGTAAATTCCTCTTTACAACTTTTAAAACAATTGTTCCTAACCAATTTAGTAGCAGAAAACACACAGCCATCCACAAAGGCACGAGAGTTTGTTTACATCAAAGTTACACATGTGCTTGAAAATCATGTCCGAGCCCTTTCACACCCCTGCCTAAACAACTGGCATCAAAAATTCAAGTGTCCTCGTATTTTTACAAGGGTGGGAAAATCAGGCATTTTACATGTTGTTTTTTATCTCATAAAAAAGTACAGTCCCTGTCGTTGGCGGAAAACTCCTAAAAACGAAGGGGAATTCGGGAATTATTTTCACTCAGCCATGTTTTGACGTGAACCTTCGAAAAAATAGTGTTGTGATACCTGCAAGTAATCTATTATTTTACACTCGCGAAAATAAAATCTGAAAACACAAAAACATTTATTGTGGAACACATGTGGAAAGTTTTACTGAATTCTGTAGCTATATCAAAAAGTTATGAGCGATTATTAAAACCATGGTGCTCGCGGTGGCCTCTGATTTATGAAAATATGTTAAAAGTTATACTGTATGTAATTTCACGGCGTGTTAATTTTGAATGATTTTCTTGGTTCTAATTTGTGCAAATATGCATGTCTATTCACAAGACAATGCAAACTTGTTTATATCATGACGACCCGAGAATATATACATGTACAAGTTTAGCGAACCTGCCTTTGGGGGGAGGGGTTAAAAAACTGCCGTTATATTATTCAATTTTAAAGAATTGGCGTGCATTTTCATATAAATTAGCATTGTCAGGTTCTAATAAAACTAATGCGGGTGTTGAATCATGGCTAAATTCATATTTTACTTTAATATTGGCGTTTTATGGGCATAATTTCATAGATTCTGTATACCGTATAAGCGTCTAAATAACTCATTTTACACAAAATTCGTATTACATAAAAGCTTTTTTGGTTTACGACGATAAAACCAACTTTCTGGATAAGCTGCTGTATAGTTTTGGGGCAGTTTGGACGGTCCGATACACTATAATCGGGTCGCTGTTTGATGTTCTACGAAATTTCAGAGGAAATCTGGGCTAATTTTGTATGCGCCATTGACAGCAAAATAAGAGAGGTGCCGGCCACAAAGGCTCATTGTTGGTGATTTCTAATCTACACACATCGATAGAACACCAAAAAACTCCACTTAATGACTTAAAACACATCATAACAATTTTCCTTCAGGTTGCACAACACTATTAATTTTTACTATATATTCTTACCAAAATTACGCAACTTTAGATACGGGTAGCAAGTTTAAAACAAACTTCTGGGTAAATTCCTCTTTACAACTTTTAAAACAATTGTTCCTAACCAATTTAGTAGCAGAAAACACACAGCCATCCACAAAGGCACGAGAGTTTGTTTACATCAAAGTTACACATGTGCTTGAAAATCATGTCCGAGCCCTTTCACACCCCTGCCTAAACAACTGGCATCAAAAATTCAAGTGTCCTCGTATTTTTACAAGGGTGGGAAAATCAGGCATTTTACATGTTGTTTTTTATCTCATAAAAAAGTACAGTCCCTGTCGTTGGCGGAAAACTCCTAAAAACGAAGGGGAATTCGGGAATTATTTTCACTCAGCCATGTTTTGACGTGAACCTTCGAAAAAATAGTGTTGTGATACCTGCAAGTAATCTATTATTTTACACTCGCGAAAATAAAATCTGAAAACACAAAAACATTTATTGTGGAACACATGTGGAAAGTTTTACTGAATTCTGTAGCTATATCAAAAAGTTATGAGCGATTATTAAAACCATGGTGCTCGCGGTGGCCTCTGATTTATGAAAATATGTTAAAAGTTATACTGTATGTAATTTCACGGCGTGTTAATTTTGAATGATTTTCTTGGTTCTAATTTGTGCAAATATGCATGTCTATTCACAAGACAATGCAAACTTGTTTATATCATGACGACCCGAGAATATATACATGTACAAGTTTAGCGAACCTGCCTTTGGGGGGAGGGGTTAAAAAACTGCCGTTATATTATTCAATTTTAAAGAATTGGCGTGCATTTTCATATAAATTAGCATTGTCAGGTTCTAATAAAACTAATGCGGGTGTTGAATCATGGCTAAATTCATATTTTACTTTAATATTGGCGTTTTATGGGCATAATTTCATAGATTCTGTATACCGTATAAGCGTCTAAATAACTCATTTTACACAAAATTCGTATTACATAAAAGCTTTTTTGGTTTACGACGATAAAACCAACTTTCTGGATAAGCTGCTGTATAGTTTTGGGGCAGTTTGGACGGTCCGATACACTATAATCGGGTCGCTGTTTGATGTTCTACGAAATTTCAGAGGAAATCTGGGCTAATTTTGTATGCGCCATTGACAGCAAAATAAGAGAGGTGCCGGCCACAAAGGCTCATTGTTGGTGATTTCTAATCTACACACATCGATAGAACACCAAAAAACTCCACTTAATGACTTAAAACACATCATAACAATTTTCCTTCAGGTTGCACAACACTATTAATTTTTACTATATATTCTTACCAAAATTACGCAACTTTAGATACGGGTAGCAAGTTTAAAACAAACTTCTGGGTAAATTCCTCTTTACAACTTTTAAAACAATTGTTCCTAACCAATTTAGTAGCAGAAAACACACAGCCATCCACAAAGGCACGAGAGTTTGTTTACATCAAAGTTACACATGTGCTTGAAAATCATGTCCGAGCCCTTTCACACCCCTGCCTAAACAACTGGCATCAAAAATTCAAGTGTCCTCGTATTTTTACAAGGGTGGGAAAATCAGGCATTTTACATGTTGTTTTTTATCTCATAAAAAAGTACAGTCCCTGTCGTTGGCGGAAAACTCCTAAAAACGAAGGGGAATTCGGGAATTATTTTCACTCAGCCATGTTTTGACGTGAACCTTCGAAAAAATAGTGTTGTGATACCTGCAAGTAATCTATTATTTTACACTCGCGAAAATAAAATCTGAAAACACAAAAACATTTATTGTGGAACACATGTGGAAAGTTTTACTGAATTCTGTAGCTATATCAAAAAGTTATGAGCGATTATTAAAACCATGGTGCTCGCGGTGGCCTCTGATTTATGAAAATATGTTAAAAGTTATACTGTATGTAATTTCACGGCGTGTTAATTTTGAATGATTTTCTTGGTTCTAATTTGTGCAAATATGCATGTCTATTCACAAGACAATGCAAACTTGTTTATATCATGACGACCCGAGAATATATACATGTACAAGTTTAGCGAACCTGCCTTTGGGGGGAGGGGTTAAAAAACTGCCGTTATATTATTCAATTTTAAAGAATTGGCGTGCATTTTCATATAAATTAGCATTGTCAGGTTCTAATAAAACTAATGCGGGTGTTGAATCATGGCTAAATTCATATTTTACTTTAATATTGGCGTTTTATGGGCATAATTTCATAGATTCTGTATACCGTATAAGCGTCTAAATAACTCATTTTACACAAAATTCGTATTACATAAAAGCTTTTTTGGTTTACGACGATAAAACCAACTTTCTGGATAAGCTGCTGTATAGTTTTGGGGCAGTTTGGACGGTCCGATACACTATAATCGGGTCGCTGTTTGATGTTCTACGAAATTTCAGAGGAAATCTGGGCTAATTTTGTATGCGCCATTGACAGCAAAATAAGAGAGGTGCCGGCCACAAAGGCTCATTGTTGGTGATTTCTAATCTACACACATCGATAGAACACCAAAAAACTCCACTTAATGACTTAAAACACATCATAACAATTTTCCTTCAGGTTGCACAACACTATTAATTTTTACTATATATTCTTACCAAAATTACGCAACTTTAGATACGGGTAGCAAGTTTAAAACAAACTTCTGGGTAAATTCCTCTTTACAACTTTTAAAACAATTGTTCCTAACCAATTTAGTAGCAGAAAACACACAGCCATCCACAAAGGCACGAGAGTTTGTTTACATCAAAGTTACACATGTGCTTGAAAATCATGTCCGAGCCCTTTCACACCCCTGCCTAAACAACTGGCATCAAAAATTCAAGTGTCCTCGTATTTTTACAAGGGTGGGAAAATCAGGCATTTTACATGTTGTTTTTTATCTCATAAAAAAGTACAGTCCCTGTCGTTGGCGGAAAACTCCTAAAAACGAAGGGGAATTCGGGAATTATTTTCACTCAGCCATGTTTTGACGTGAACCTTCGAAAAAATAGTGTTGTGATACCTGCAAGTAATCTATTATTTTACACTCGCGAAAATAAAATCTGAAAACACAAAAACATTTATTGTGGAACACATGTGGAAAGTTTTACTGAATTCTGTAGCTATATCAAAAAGTTATGAGCGATTATTAAAACCATGGTGCTCGCGGTGGCCTCTGATTTATGAAAATATGTTAAAAGTTATACTGTATGTAATTTCACGGCGTGTTAATTTTGAATGATTTTCTTGGTTCTAATTTGTGCAAATATGCATGTCTATTCACAAGACAATGCAAACTTGTTTATATCATGACGACCCGAGAATATATACATGTACAAGTTTAGCGAACCTGCCTTTGGGGGGAGGGGTTAAAAAACTGCCGTTATATTATTCAATTTTAAAGAATTGGCGTGCATTTTCATATAAATTAGCATTGTCAGGTTCTAATAAAACTAATGCGGGTGTTGAATCATGGCTAAATTCATATTTTACTTTAATATTGGCGTTTTATGGGCATAATTTCATAGATTCTGTATACCGTATAAGCGTCTAAATAACTCATTTTACACAAAATTCGTATTACATAAAAGCTTTTTTGGTTTACGACGATAAAACCAACTTTCTGGATAAGCTGCTGTATAGTTTTGGGGCAGTTTGGACGGTCCGATACACTATAATCGGGTCGCTGTTTGATGTTCTACGAAATTTCAGAGGAAATCTGGGCTAATTTTGTATGCGCCATTGACAGCAAAATAAGAGAGGTGCCGGCCACAAAGGCTCATTGTTGGTGATTTCTAATCTACACACATCGATAGAACACCAAAAAACTCCACTTAATGACTTAAAACACATCATAACAATTTTCCTTCAGGTTGCACAACACTATTAATTTTTACTATATATTCTTACCAAAATTACGCAACTTTAGATACGGGTAGCAAGTTTAAAACAAACTTCTGGGTAAATTCCTCTTTACAACTTTTAAAACAATTGTTCCTAACCAATTTAGTAGCAGAAAACACACAGCCATCCACAAAGGCACGAGAGTTTGTTTACATCAAAGTTACACATGTGCTTGAAAATCATGTCCGAGCCCTTTCACACCCCTGCCTAAACAACTGGCATCAAAAATTCAAGTGTCCTCGTATTTTTACAAGGGTGGGAAAATCAGGCATTTTACATGTTGTTTTTTATCTCATAAAAAAGTACAGTCCCTGTCGTTGGCGGAAAACTCCTAAAAACGAAGGGGAATTCGGGAATTATTTTCACTCAGCCATGTTTTGACGTGAACCTTCGAAAAAATAGTGTTGTGATACCTGCAAGTAATCTATTATTTTACACTCGCGAAAATAAAATCTGAAAACACAAAAACATTTATTGTGGAACACATGTGGAAAGTTTTACTGAATTCTGTAGCTATATCAAAAAGTTATGAGCGATTATTAAAACCATGGTGCTCGCGGTGGCCTCTGATTTATGAAAATATGTTAAAAGTTATACTGTATGTAATTTCACGGCGTGTTAATTTTGAATGATTTTCTTGGTTCTAATTTGTGCAAATATGCATGTCTATTCACAAGACAATGCAAACTTGTTTATATCATGACGACCCGAGAATATATACATGTACAAGTTTAGCGAACCTGCCTTTGGGGGGAGGGGTTAAAAAACTGCCGTTATATTATTCAATTTTAAAGAATTGGCGTGCATTTTCATATAAATTAGCATTGTCAGGTTCTAATAAAACTAATGCGGGTGTTGAATCATGGCTAAATTCATATTTTACTTTAATATTGGCGTTTTATGGGCATAATTTCATAGATTCTGTATACCGTATAAGCGTCTAAATAACTCATTTTACACAAAATTCGTATTACATAAAAGCTTTTTTGGTTTACGACGATAAAACCAACTTTCTGGATAAGCTGCTGTATAGTTTTGGGGCAGTTTGGACGGTCCGATACACTATAATCGGGTCGCTGTTTGATGTTCTACGAAATTTCAGAGGAAATCTGGGCTAATTTTGTATGCGCCATTGACAGCAAAATAAGAGAGGTGCCGGCCACAAAGGCTCATTGTTGGTGATTTCTAATCTACACACATCGATAGAACACCAAAAAACTCCACTTAATGACTTAAAACACATCATAACAATTTTCCTTCAGGTTGCACAACACTATTAATTTTTACTATATATTCTTACCAAAATTACGCAACTTTAGATACGGGTAGCAAGTTTAAAACAAACTTCTGGGTAAATTCCTCTTTACAACTTTTAAAACAATTGTTCCTAACCAATTTAGTAGCAGAAAACACACAGCCATCCACAAAGGCACGAGAGTTTGTTTACATCAAAGTTACACATGTGCTTGAAAATCATGTCCGAGCCCTTTCACACCCCTGCCTAAACAACTGGCATCAAAAATTCAAGTGTCCTCGTATTTTTACAAGGGTGGGAAAATCAGGCATTTTACATGTTGTTTTTTATCTCATAAAAAAGTACAGTCCCTGTCGTTGGCGGAAAACTCCTAAAAACGAAGGGGAATTCGGGAATTATTTTCACTCAGCCATGTTTTGACGTGAACCTTCGAAAAAATAGTGTTGTGATACCTGCAAGTAATCTATTATTTTACACTCGCGAAAATAAAATCTGAAAACACAAAAACATTTATTGTGGAACACATGTGGAAAGTTTTACTGAATTCTGTAGCTATATCAAAAAGTTATGAGCGATTATTAAAACCATGGTGCTCGCGGTGGCCTCTGATTTATGAAAATATGTTAAAAGTTATACTGTATGTAATTTCACGGCGTGTTAATTTTGAATGATTTTCTTGGTTCTAATTTGTGCAAATATGCATGTCTATTCACAAGACAATGCAAACTTGTTTATATCATGACGACCCGAGAATATATACATGTACAAGTTTAGCGAACCTGCCTTTGGGGGGAGGGGTTAAAAAACTGCCGTTATATTATTCAATTTTAAAGAATTGGCGTGCATTTTCATATAAATTAGCATTGTCAGGTTCTAATAAAACTAATGCGGGTGTTGAATCATGGCTAAATTCATATTTTACTTTAATATTGGCGTTTTATGGGCATAATTTCATAGATTCTGTATACCGTATAAGCGTCTAAATAACTCATTTTACACAAAATTCGTATTACATAAAAGCTTTTTTGGTTTACGACGATAAAACCAACTTTCTGGATAAGCTGCTGTATAGTTTTGGGGCAGTTTGGACGGTCCGATACACTATAATCGGGTCGCTGTTTGATGTTCTACGAAATTTCAGAGGAAATCTGGGCTAATTTTGTATGCGCCATTGACAGCAAAATAAGAGAGGTGCCGGCCACAAAGGCTCATTGTTGGTGATTTCTAATCTACACACATCGATAGAACACCAAAAAACTCCACTTAATGACTTAAAACACATCATAACAATTTTCCTTCAGGTTGCACAACACTATTAATTTTTACTATATATTCTTACCAAAATTACGCAACTTTAGATACGGGTAGCAAGTTTAAAACAAACTTCTGGGTAAATTCCTCTTTACAACTTTTAAAACAATTGTTCCTAACCAATTTAGTAGCAGAAAACACACAGCCATCCACAAAGGCACGAGAGTTTGTTTACATCAAAGTTACACATGTGCTTGAAAATCATGTCCGAGCCCTTTCACACCCCTGCCTAAACAACTGGCATCAAAAATTCAAGTGTCCTCGTATTTTTACAAGGGTGGGAAAATCAGGCATTTTACATGTTGTTTTTTATCTCATAAAAAAGTACAGTCCCTGTCGTTGGCGGAAAACTCCTAAAAACGAAGGGGAATTCGGGAATTATTTTCACTCAGCCATGTTTTGACGTGAACCTTCGAAAAAATAGTGTTGTGATACCTGCAAGTAATCTATTATTTTACACTCGCGAAAATAAAATCTGAAAACACAAAAACATTTATTGTGGAACACATGTGGAAAGTTTTACTGAATTCTGTAGCTATATCAAAAAGTTATGAGCGATTATTAAAACCATGGTGCTCGCGGTGGCCTCTGATTTATGAAAATATGTTAAAAGTTATACTGTATGTAATTTCACGGCGTGTTAATTTTGAATGATTTTCTTGGTTCTAATTTGTGCAAATATGCATGTCTATTCACAAGACAATGCAAACTTGTTTATATCATGACGACCCGAGAATATATACATGTACAAGTTTAGCGAACCTGCCTTTGGGGGGAGGGGTTAAAAAACTGCCGTTATATTATTCAATTTTAAAGAATTGGCGTGCATTTTCATATAAATTAGCATTGTCAGGTTCTAATAAAACTAATGCGGGTGTTGAATCATGGCTAAATTCATATTTTACTTTAATATTGGCGTTTTATGGGCATAATTTCATAGATTCTGTATACCGTATAAGCGTCTAAATAACTCATTTTACACAAAATTCGTATTACATAAAAGCTTTTTTGGTTTACGACGATAAAACCAACTTTCTGGATAAGCTGCTGTATAGTTTTGGGGCAGTTTGGACGGTCCGATACACTATAATCGGGTCGCTGTTTGATGTTCTACGAAATTTCAGAGGAAATCTGGGCTAATTTTGTATGCGCCATTGACAGCAAAATAAGAGAGGTGCCGGCCACAAAGGCTCATTGTTGGTGATTTCTAATCTACACACATCGATAGAACACCAAAAAACTCCACTTAATGACTTAAAACACATCATAACAATTTTCCTTCAGGTTGCACAACACTATTAATTTTTACTATATATTCTTACCAAAATTACGCAACTTTAGATACGGGTAGCAAGTTTAAAACAAACTTCTGGGTAAATTCCTCTTTACAACTTTTAAAACAATTGTTCCTAACCAATTTAGTAGCAGAAAACACACAGCCATCCACAAAGGCACGAGAGTTTGTTTACATCAAAGTTACACATGTGCTTGAAAATCATGTCCGAGCCCTTTCACACCCCTGCCTAAACAACTGGCATCAAAAATTCAAGTGTCCTCGTATTTTTACAAGGGTGGGAAAATCAGGCATTTTACATGTTGTTTTTTATCTCATAAAAAAGTACAGTCCCTGTCGTTGGCGGAAAACTCCTAAAAACGAAGGGGAATTCGGGAATTATTTTCACTCAGCCATGTTTTGACGTGAACCTTCGAAAAAATAGTGTTGTGATACCTGCAAGTAATCTATTATTTTACACTCGCGAAAATAAAATCTGAAAACACAAAAACATTTATTGTGGAACACATGTGGAAAGTTTTACTGAATTCTGTAGCTATATCAAAAAGTTATGAGCGATTATTAAAACCATGGTGCTCGCGGTGGCCTCTGATTTATGAAAATATGTTAAAAGTTATACTGTATGTAATTTCACGGCGTGTTAATTTTGAATGATTTTCTTGGTTCTAATTTGTGCAAATATGCATGTCTATTCACAAGAC
This sequence comes from Magallana gigas, assembly GCF_963853765.1. Lineage (NCBI taxonomy): Eukaryota > Metazoa > Mollusca > Bivalvia > Ostreida > Ostreidae > Magallana > Magallana gigas. The sequence goes on along the minus strand of NC_088860.1, from coordinate 13,592,992 downwards.
AATGCAAACTTGTTTATATCATGACGACCCGAGAATATATACATGTACAAGTTTAGCGAACCTGCCTTTGGGGGGAGGGGTTAAAAAACTGCCGTTATATTATTCAATTTTAAAGAATTGGCGTGCATTTTCATATAAATTAGCATTGTCAGGTTCTAATAAAACTAATGCGGGTGTTGAATCATGGCTAAATTCATATTTTACTTTAATATTGGCGTTTTATGGGCATAATTTCATAGATTCTGTATACCGTATAAGCGTCTAAATAACTCATTTTACACAAAATTCGTATTACATAAAAGCTTTTTTGGTTTACGACGATAAAACCAACTTTCTGGATAAGCTGCTGTATAGTTTTGGGGCAGTTTGGACGGTCCGATACACTATAATCGGGTCGCTGTTTGATGTTCTACGAAATTTCAGAGGAAATCTGGGCTAATTTTGTATGCGCCATTGACAGCAAAATAAGAGAGGTGCCGGCCACAAAGGCTCATTGTTGGTGATTTCTAATCTACACACATCGATAGAACACCAAAAAACTCCACTTAATGACTTAAAACACATCATAACAATTTTCCTTCAGGTTGCACAACACTATTAATTTTTACTATATATTCTTACCAAAATTACGCAACTTTAGATACGGGTAGCAAGTTTAAAACAAACTTCTGGGTAAATTCCTCTTTACAACTTTTAAAACAATTGTTCCTAACCAATTTAGTAGCAGAAAACACACAGCCATCCACAAAGGCACGAGAGTTTGTTTACATCAAAGTTACACATGTGCTTGAAAATCATGTCCGAGCCCTTTCACACCCCTGCCTAAACAACTGGCATCAAAAATTCAAGTGTCCTCGTATTTTTACAAGGGTGGGAAAATCAGGCATTTTACATGTTGTTTTTTATCTCATAAAAAAGTACAGTCCCTGTCGTTGGCGGAAAACTCCTAAAAACGAAGGGGAATTCGGGAATTATTTTCACTCAGCCATGTTTTGACGTGAACCTTCGAAAAAATAGTGTTGTGATACCTGCAAGTAATCTATTATTTTACACTCGCGAAAATAAAATCTGAAAACACAAAAACATTTATTGTGGAACACATGTGGAAAGTTTTACTGAATTCTGTAGCTATATCAAAAAGTTATGAGCGATTATTAAAACCATGGTGCTCGCGGTGGCCTCTGATTTATGAAAATATGTTAAAAGTTATACTGTATGTAATTTCACGGCGTGTTAATTTTGAATGATTTTCTTGGTTCTAATTTGTGCAAATATGCATGTCTATTCACAAGACAATGCAAACTTGTTTATATCATGACGACCCGAGAATATATACATGTACAAGTTTAGCGAACCTGCCTTTGGGGGGAGGGGTTAAAAAACTGCCGTTATATTATTCAATTTTAAAGAATTGGCGTGCATTTTCATATAAATTAGCATTGTCAGGTTCTAATAAAACTAATGCGGGTGTTGAATCATGGCTAAATTCATATTTTACTTTAATATTGGCGTTTTATGGGCATAATTTCATAGATTCTGTATACCGTATAAGCGTCTAAATAACTCATTTTACACAAAATTCGTATTACATAAAAGCTTTTTTGGTTTACGACGATAAAACCAACTTTCTGGATAAGCTGCTGTATAGTTTTGGGGCAGTTTGGACGGTCCGATACACTATAATCGGGTCGCTGTTTGATGTTCTACGAAATTTCAGAGGAAATCTGGGCTAATTTTGTATGCGCCATTGACAGCAAAATAAGAGAGGTGCCGGCCACAAAGGCTCATTGTTGGTGATTTCTAATCTACACACATCGATAGAACACCAAAAAACTCCACTTAATGACTTAAAACACATCATAACAATTTTCCTTCAGGTTGCACAACACTATTAATTTTTACTATATATTCTTACCAAAATTACGCAACTTTAGATACGGGTAGCAAGTTTAAAACAAACTTCTGGGTAAATTCCTCTTTACAACTTTTAAAACAATTGTTCCTAACCAATTTAGTAGCAGAAAACACACAGCCATCCACAAAGGCACGAGAGTTTGTTTACATCAAAGTTACACATGTGCTTGAAAATCATGTCCGAGCCCTTTCACACCCCTGCCTAAACAACTGGCATCAAAAATTCAAGTGTCCTCGTATTTTTACAAGGGTGGGAAAATCAGGCATTTTACATGTTGTTTTTTATCTCATAAAAAAGTACAGTCCCTGTCGTTGGCGGAAAACTCCTAAAAACGAAGGGGAATTCGGGAATTATTTTCACTCAGCCATGTTTTGACGTGAACCTTCGAAAAAATAGTGTTGTGATACCTGCAAGTAATCTATTATTTTACACTCGCGAAAATAAAATCTGAAAACACAAAAACATTTATTGTGGAACACATGTGGAAAGTTTTACTGAATTCTGTAGCTATATCAAAAAGTTATGAGCGATTATTAAAACCATGGTGCTCGCGGTGGCCTCTGATTTATGAAAATATGTTAAAAGTTATACTGTATGTAATTTCACGGCGTGTTAATTTTGAATGATTTTCTTGGTTCTAATTTGTGCAAATATGCATGTCTATTCACAAGACAATGCAAACTTGTTTATATCATGACGACCCGAGAATATATACATGTACAAGTTTAGCGAACCTGCCTTTGGGGGGAGGGGTTAAAAAACTGCCGTTATATTATTCAATTTTAAAGAATTGGCGTGCATTTTCATATAAATTAGCATTGTCAGGTTCTAATAAAACTAATGCGGGTGTTGAATCATGGCTAAATTCATATTTTACTTTAATATTGGCGTTTTATGGGCATAATTTCATAGATTCTGTATACCGTATAAGCGTCTAAATAACTCATTTTACACAAAATTCGTATTACATAAAAGCTTTTTTGGTTTACGACGATAAAACCAACTTTCTGGATAAGCTGCTGTATAGTTTTGGGGCAGTTTGGACGGTCCGATACACTATAATCGGGTCGCTGTTTGATGTTCTACGAAATTTCAGAGGAAATCTGGGCTAATTTTGTATGCGCCATTGACAGCAAAATAAGAGAGGTGCCGGCCACAAAGGCTCATTGTTGGTGATTTCTAATCTACACACATCGATAGAACACCAAAAAACTCCACTTAATGACTTAAAACACATCATAACAATTTTCCTTCAGGTTGCACAACACTATTAATTTTTACTATATATTCTTACCAAAATTACGCAACTTTAGATACGGGTAGCAAGTTTAAAACAAACTTCTGGGTAAATTCCTCTTTACAACTTTTAAAACAATTGTTCCTAACCAATTTAGTAGCAGAAAACACACAGCCATCCACAAAGGCACGAGAGTTTGTTTACATCAAAGTTACACATGTGCTTGAAAATCATGTCCGAGCCCTTTCACACCCCTGCCTAAACAACTGGCATCAAAAATTCAAGTGTCCTCGTATTTTTACAAGGGTGGGAAAATCAGGCATTTTACATGTTGTTTTTTATCTCATAAAAAAGTACAGTCCCTGTCGTTGGCGGAAAACTCCTAAAAACGAAGGGGAATTCGGGAATTATTTTCACTCAGCCATGTTTTGACGTGAACCTTCGAAAAAATAGTGTTGTGATACCTGCAAGTAATCTATTATTTTACACTCGCGAAAATAAAATCTGAAAACACAAAAACATTTATTGTGGAACACATGTGGAAAGTTTTACTGAATTCTGTAGCTATATCAAAAAGTTATGAGCGATTATTAAAACCATGGTGCTCGCGGTGGCCTCTGATTTATGAAAATATGTTAAAAGTTATACTGTATGTAATTTCACGGCGTGTTAATTTTGAATGATTTTCTTGGTTCTAATTTGTGCAAATATGCATGTCTATTCACAAGACAATGCAAACTTGTTTATATCATGACGACCCGAGAATATATACATGTACAAGTTTAGCGAACCTGCCTTTGGGGGGAGGGGTTAAAAAACTGCCGTTATATTATTCAATTTTAAAGAATTGGCGTGCATTTTCATATAAATTAGCATTGTCAGGTTCTAATAAAACTAATGCGGGTGTTGAATCATGGCTAAATTCATATTTTACTTTAATATTGGCGTTTTATGGGCATAATTTCATAGATTCTGTATACCGTATAAGCGTCTAAATAACTCATTTTACACAAAATTCGTATTACATAAAAGCTTTTTTGGTTTACGACGATAAAACCAACTTTCTGGATAAGCTGCTGTATAGTTTTGGGGCAGTTTGGACGGTCCGATACACTATAATCGGGTCGCTGTTTGATGTTCTACGAAATTTCAGAGGAAATCTGGGCTAATTTTGTATGCGCCATTGACAGCAAAATAAGAGAGGTGCCGGCCACAAAGGCTCATTGTTGGTGATTTCTAATCTACACACATCGATAGAACACCAAAAAACTCCACTTAATGACTTAAAACACATCATAACAATTTTCCTTCAGGTTGCACAACACTATTAATTTTTACTATATATTCTTACCAAAATTACGCAACTTTAGATACGGGTAGCAAGTTTAAAACAAACTTCTGGGTAAATTCCTCTTTACAACTTTTAAAACAATTGTTCCTAACCAATTTAGTAGCAGAAAACACACAGCCATCCACAAAGGCACGAGAGTTTGTTTACATCAAAGTTACACATGTGCTTGAAAATCATGTCCGAGCCCTTTCACACCCCTGCCTAAACAACTGGCATCAAAAATTCAAGTGTCCTCGTATTTTTACAAGGGTGGGAAAATCAGGCATTTTACATGTTGTTTTTTATCTCATAAAAAAGTACAGTCCCTGTCGTTGGCGGAAAACTCCTAAAAACGAAGGGGAATTCGGGAATTATTTTCACTCAGCCATGTTTTGACGTGAACCTTCGAAAAAATAGTGTTGTGATACCTGCAAGTAATCTATTATTTTACACTCGCGAAAATAAAATCTGAAAACACAAAAACATTTATTGTGGAACACATGTGGAAAGTTTTACTGAATTCTGTAGCTATATCAAAAAGTTATGAGCGATTATTAAAACCATGGTGCTCGCGGTGGCCTCTGATTTATGAAAATATGTTAAAAGTTATACTGTATGTAATTTCACGGCGTGTTAATTTTGAATGATTTTCTTGGTTCTAATTTGTGCAAATATGCATGTCTATTCACAAGACAATGCAAACTTGTTTATATCATGACGACCCGAGAATATATACATGTACAAGTTTAGCGAACCTGCCTTTGGGGGGAGGGGTTAAAAAACTGCCGTTATATTATTCAATTTTAAAGAATTGGCGTGCATTTTCATATAAATTAGCATTGTCAGGTTCTAATAAAACTAATGCGGGTGTTGAATCATGGCTAAATTCATATTTTACTTTAATATTGGCGTTTTATGGGCATAATTTCATAGATTCTGTATACCGTATAAGCGTCTAAATAACTCATTTTACACAAAATTCGTATTACATAAAAGCTTTTTTGGTTTACGACGATAAAACCAACTTTCTGGATAAGCTGCTGTATAGTTTTGGGGCAGTTTGGACGGTCCGATACACTATAATCGGGTCGCTGTTTGATGTTCTACGAAATTTCAGAGGAAATCTGGGCTAATTTTGTATGCGCCATTGACAGCAAAATAAGAGAGGTGCCGGCCACAAAGGCTCATTGTTGGTGATTTCTAATCTACACACATCGATAGAACACCAAAAAACTCCACTTAATGACTTAAAACACATCATAACAATTTTCCTTCAGGTTGCACAACACTATTAATTTTTACTATATATTCTTACCAAAATTACGCAACTTTAGATACGGGTAGCAAGTTTAAAACAAACTTCTGGGTAAATTCCTCTTTACAACTTTTAAAACAATTGTTCCTAACCAATTTAGTAGCAGAAAACACACAGCCATCCACAAAGGCACGAGAGTTTGTTTACATCAAAGTTACACATGTGCTTGAAAATCATGTCCGAGCCCTTTCACACCCCTGCCTAAACAACTGGCATCAAAAATTCAAGTGTCCTCGTATTTTTACAAGGGTGGGAAAATCAGGCATTTTACATGTTGTTTTTTATCTCATAAAAAAGTACAGTCCCTGTCGTTGGCGGAAAACTCCTAAAAACGAAGGGGAATTCGGGAATTATTTTCACTCAGCCATGTTTTGACGTGAACCTTCGAAAAAATAGTGTTGTGATACCTGCAAGTAATCTATTATTTTACACTCGCGAAAATAAAATCTGAAAACACAAAAACATTTATTGTGGAACACATGTGGAAAGTTTTACTGAATTCTGTAGCTATATCAAAAAGTTATGAGCGATTATTAAAACCATGGTGCTCGCGGTGGCCTCTGATTTATGAAAATATGTTAAAAGTTATACTGTATGTAATTTCACGGCGTGTTAATTTTGAATGATTTTCTTGGTTCTAATTTGTGCAAATATGCATGTCTATTCACAAGACAATGCAAACTTGTTTATATCATGACGACCCGAGAATATATACATGTACAAGTTTAGCGAACCTGCCTTTGGGGGGAGGGGTTAAAAAACTGCCGTTATATTATTCAATTTTAAAGAATTGGCGTGCATTTTCATATAAATTAGCATTGTCAGGTTCTAATAAAACTAATGCGGGTGTTGAATCATGGCTAAATTCATATTTTACTTTAATATTGGCGTTTTATGGGCATAATTTCATAGATTCTGTATACCGTATAAGCGTCTAAATAACTCATTTTACACAAAATTCGTATTACATAAAAGCTTTTTTGGTTTACGACGATAAAACCAACTTTCTGGATAAGCTGCTGTATAGTTTTGGGGCAGTTTGGACGGTCCGATACACTATAATCGGGTCGCTGTTTGATGTTCTACGAAATTTCAGAGGAAATCTGGGCTAATTTTGTATGCGCCATTGACAGCAAAATAAGAGAGGTGCCGGCCACAAAGGCTCATTGTTGGTGATTTCTAATCTACACACATCGATAGAACACCAAAAAACTCCACTTAATGACTTAAAACACATCATAACAATTTTCCTTCAGGTTGCACAACACTATTAATTTTTACTATATATTCTTACCAAAATTACGCAACTTTAGATACGGGTAGCAAGTTTAAAACAAACTTCTGGGTAAATTCCTCTTTACAACTTTTAAAACAATTGTTCCTAACCAATTTAGTAGCAGAAAACACACAGCCATCCACAAAGGCACGAGAGTTTGTTTACATCAAAGTTACACATGTGCTTGAAAATCATGTCCGAGCCCTTTCACACCCCTGCCTAAACAACTGGCATCAAAAATTCAAGTGTCCTCGTATTTTTACAAGGGTGGGAAAATCAGGCATTTTACATGTTGTTTTTTATCTCATAAAAAAGTACAGTCCCTGTCGTTGGCGGAAAACTCCTAAAAACGAAGGGGAATTCGGGAATTATTTTCACTCAGCCATGTTTTGACGTGAACCTTCGAAAAAATAGTGTTGTGATACCTGCAAGTAATCTATTATTTTACACTCGCGAAAATAAAATCTGAAAACACAAAAACATTTATTGTGGAACACATGTGGAAAGTTTTACTGAATTCTGTAGCTATATCAAAAAGTTATGAGCGATTATTAAAACCATGGTGCTCGCGGTGGCCTCTGATTTATGAAAATATGTTAAAAGTTATACTGTATGTAATTTCACGGCGTGTTAATTTTGAATGATTTTCTTGGTTCTAATTTGTGCAAATATGCATGTCTATTCACAAGACAATGCAAACTTGTTTATATCATGACGACCCGAGAATATATACATGTACAAGTTTAGCGAACCTGCCTTTGGGGGGAGGGGTTAAAAAACTGCCGTTATATTATTCAATTTTAAAGAATTGGCGTGCATTTTCATATAAATTAGCATTGTCAGGTTCTAATAAAACTAATGCGGGTGTTGAATCATGGCTAAATTCATATTTTACTTTAATATTGGCGTTTTATGGGCATAATTTCATAGATTCTGTATACCGTATAAGCGTCTAAATAACTCATTTTACACAAAATTCGTATTACATAAAAGCTTTTTTGGTTTACGACGATAAAACCAACTTTCTGGATAAGCTGCTGTATAGTTTTGGGGCAGTTTGGACGGTCCGATACACTATAATCGGGTCGCTGTTTGATGTTCTACGAAATTTCAGAGGAAATCTGGGCTAATTTTGTATGCGCCATTGACAGCAAAATAAGAGAGGTGCCGGCCACAAAGGCTCATTGTTGGTGATTTCTAATCTACACACATCGATAGAACACCAAAAAACTCCACTTAATGACTTAAAACACATCATAACAATTTTCCTTCAGGTTGCACAACACTATTAATTTTTACTATATATTCTTACCAAAATTACGCAACTTTAGATACGGGTAGCAAGTTTAAAACAAACTTCTGGGTAAATTCCTCTTTACAACTTTTAAAACAATTGTTCCTAACCAATTTAGTAGCAGAAAACACACAGCCATCCACAAAGGCACGAGAGTTTGTTTACATCAAAGTTACACATGTGCTTGAAAATCATGTCCGAGCCCTTTCACACCCCTGCCTAAACAACTGGCATCAAAAATTCAAGTGTCCTCGTATTTTTACAAGGGTGGGAAAATCAGGCATTTTACATGTTGTTTTTTATCTCATAAAAAAGTACAGTCCCTGTCGTTGGCGGAAAACTCCTAAAAACGAAGGGGAATTCGGGAATTATTTTCACTCAGCCATGTTTTGACGTGAACCTTCGAAAAAATAGTGTTGTGATACCTGCAAGTAATCTATTATTTTACACTCGCGAAAATAAAATCTGAAAACACAAAAACATTTATTGTGGAACACATGTGGAAAGTTTTACTGAATTCTGTAGCTATATCAAAAAGTTATGAGCGATTATTAAAACCATGGTGCTCGCGGTGGCCTCTGATTTATGAAAATATGTTAAAAGTTATACTGTATGTAATTTCACGGCGTGTTAATTTTGAATGATTTTCTTGGTTCTAATTTGTGCAAATATGCATGTCTATTCACAAGACAATGCAAACTTGTTTATATCATGACGACCCGAGAATATATACATGTACAAGTTTAGCGAACCTGCCTTTGGGGGGAGGGGTTAAAAAACTGCCGTTATATTATTCAATTTTAAAGAATTGGCGTGCATTTTCATATAAATTAGCATTGTCAGGTTCTAATAAAACTAATGCGGGTGTTGAATCATGGCTAAATTCATATTTTACTTTAATATTGGCGTTTTATGGGCATAATTTCATAGATTCTGTATACCGTATAAGCGTCTAAATAACTCATTTTACACAAAATTCGTATTACATAAAAGCTTTTTTGGTTTACGACGATAAAACCAACTTTCTGGATAAGCTGCTGTATAGTTTTGGGGCAGTTTGGACGGTCCGATACACTATAATCGGGTCGCTGTTTGATGTTCTACGAAATTTCAGAGGAAATCTGGGCTAATTTTGTATGCGCCATTGACAGCAAAATAAGAGAGGTGCCGGCCACAAAGGCTCATTGTTGGTGATTTCTAATCTACACACATCGATAGAACACCAAAAAACTCCACTTAATGACTTAAAACACATCATAACAATTTTCCTTCAGGTTGCACAACACTATTAATTTTTACTATATATTCTTACCAAAATTACGCAACTTTAGATACGGGTAGCAAGTTTAAAACAAACTTCTGGGTAAATTCCTCTTTACAACTTTTAAAACAATTGTTCCTAACCAATTTAGTAGCAGAAAACACACAGCCATCCACAAAGGCACGAGAGTTTGTTTACATCAAAGTTACACATGTGCTTGAAAATCATGTCCGAGCCCTTTCACACCCCTGCCTAAACAACTGGCATCAAAAATTCAAGTGTCCTCGTATTTTTACAAGGGTGGGAAAATCAGGCATTTTACATGTTGTTTTTTATCTCATAAAAAAGTACAGTCCCTGTCGTTGGCGGAAAACTCCTAAAAACGAAGGGGAATTCGGGAATTATTTTCACTCAGCCATGTTTTGACGTGAACCTTCGAAAAAATAGTGTTGTGATACCTGCAAGTAATCTATTATTTTACACTCGCGAAAATAAAATCTGAAAACACAAAAACATTTATTGTGGAACACATGTGGAAAGTTTTACTGAATTCTGTAGCTATATCAAAAAGTTATGAGCGATTATTAAAACCATGGTGCTCGCGGTGGCCTCTGATTTATGAAAATATGTTAAAAGTTATACTGTATGTAATTTCACGGCGTGTTAATTTTGAATGATTTTCTTGGTTCTAATTTGTGCAAATATGCATGTCTATTCACAAGACAATGCAAACTTGTTTATATCATGACGACCCGAGAATATATACATGTACAAGTTTAGCGAACCTGCCTTTGGGGGGAGGGGTTAAAAAACTGCCGTTATATTATTCAATTTTAAAGAATTGGCGTGCATTTTCATATAAATTAGCATTGTCAGGTTCTAATAAAACTAATGCGGGTGTTGAATCATGGCTAAATTCATATTTTACTTTAATATTGGCGTTTTATGGGCATAATTTCATAGATTCTGTATACCGTATAAGCGTCTAAATAACTCATTTTACACAAAATTCGTATTACATAAAAGCTTTTTTGGTTTACGACGATAAAACCAACTTTCTGGATAAGCTGCTGTATAGTTTTGGGGCAGTTTGGACGGTCCGATACACTATAATCGGGTCGCTGTTTGATGTTCTACGAAATTTCAGAGGAAATCTGGGCTAATTTTGTATGCGCCATTGACAGCAAAATAAGAGAGGTGCCGGCCACAAAGGCTCATTGTTGGTGATTTCTAATCTACACACATCGATAGAACACCAAAAAACTCCACTTAATGACTTAAAACACATCATAACAATTTTCCTTCAAGTAATCTATTATTTTACACTCGCGAAAATAAAATCTGAAAACACAAAAACATTTATTGTGGAACACATGTGGAAAGTTTTACTGAATTCTGTAGCTATATCAAAAAGTTATGAGCGATTATTAAAACCATGGTGCTCGCGGTGGCCTCTGATTTATGAAAATATGTTAAAAGTTATACTGTATGTAATTTCACGGCGTGTTAATTTTGAATGATTTTCTTGGTTCTAATTTGTGCAAATATGCATGTCTATTCACAAGACAATGCAAACTTGTTTATATCATGACGACCCGAGAATATATACATGTACAAGTTTAGCGAACCTGCCTTTGGGGGGAGGGGTTAAAAAACTGCCGTTATATTATTCAATTTTAAAGAATTGGCGTGCATTTTCATATAAATTAGCATTGTCAGGTTCTAATAAAACTAATGCGGGTGTTGAATCATGGCTAAATTCATATTTTACTTTAATATTGGCGTTTTATGGGCATAATTTCATAGATTCTGTATACCGTATAAGCGTCTAAATAACTCATTTTACACAAAATTCGTATTACATAAAAGCTTTTTTGGTTTACGACGATAAAACCAACTTTCTGGATAAGCTGCTGTATAGTTTTGGGGCAGTTTGGACGGTCCGATACACTATAATCGGGTCGCTGTTTGATGTTCTACGAAATTTCAGAGGAAATCTGGGCTAATTTTGTATGCGCCATTGACAGCAAAATAAGAGAGGTGCCGGCCACAAAGGCTCATTGTTGGTGATTTCTAATCTACACACATCGATAGAACACCAAAAAACTCCACTTAATGACTTAAAACACATCATAACAATTTTCCTTCAGGTTGCACAACACTATTAATTTTTACTATATATTCTTACCAAAATTACGCAACTTTAGATACGGGTAGCAAGTTTAAAACAAACTTCTGGGTAAATTCCTCTTTACAACTTTTAAAACAATTGTTCCTAACCAATTTAGTAGCAGAAAACACACAGCCATCCACAAAGGCACGAGAGTTTGTTTACATCAAAGTTACACATGTGCTTGAAAATCATGTCCGAGCCCTTTCACACCCCTGCCTAAACAACTGGCATCAAAAATTCAAGTGTCCTCGTATTTTTACAAGGGTGGGAAAATCAGGCATTTTACATGTTGTTTTTTATCTCATAAAAAAGTACAGTCCCTGTCGTTGGCGGAAAACTCCTAAAAACGAAGGGGAATTCGGGAATTATTTTCACTCAGCCATGTTTTGACGTGAACCTTCGAAAAAATAGTGTTGTGATACCTGCAAGTAATCTATTATTTTACACTCGCGAAAATAAAATCTGAAAACACAAAAACATTTATTGTGGAACACATGTGGAAAGTTTTACTGAATTCTGTAGCTATATCAAAAAGTTATGAGCGATTATTAAAACCATGGTGCTCGCGGTGGCCTCTGATTTATGAAAATATGTTAAAAGTTATACTGTATGTAATTTCACGGCGTGTTAATTTTGAATGATTTTCTTGGTTCTAATTTGTGCAAATATGCATGTCTATTCACAAGACAATGCAAACTTGTTTATATCATGACGACCCGAGAATATATACATGTACAAGTTTAGCGAACCTGCCTTTGGGGGGAGGGGTTAAAAAACTGCCGTTATATTATTCAATTTTAAAGAATTGGCGTGCATTTTCATATAAATTAGCATTGTCAGGTTCTAATAAAACTAATGCGGGTGTTGAATCATGGCTAAATTCATATTTTACTTTAATATTGGCGTTTTATGGGCATAATTTCATAGATTCTGTATACCGTATAAGCGTCTAAATAACTCATTTTACACAAAATTCGTATTACATAAAAGCTTTTTTGGTTTACGACGATAAAACCAACTTTCTGGATAAGCTGCTGTATAGTTTTGGGGCAGTTTGGACGGTCCGATACACTATAATCGGGTCGCTGTTTGATGTTCTACGAAATTTCAGAGGAAATCTGGGCTAATTTTGTATGCGCCATTGACAGCAAAATAAGAGAGGTGCCGGCCACAAAGGCTCATTGTTGGTGATTTCTAATCTACACACATCGATAGAACACCAAAAAACTCCACTTAATGACTTAAAACACATCATAACAATTTTCCTTCAGGTTGCACAACACTATTAATTTTTACTATATATTCTTACCAAAATTACGCAACTTTAGATACGGGTAGCAAGTTTAAAACAAACTTCTGGGTAAATTCCTCTTTACAACTTTTAAAACAATTGTTCTTAACCAATTTAGTAGCAGAAAACACACAGCCATCCACAAAGGCACGAGAGTTTGTTTACATCAAAGTTACACATGTGCTTGAAAATCATGTCCGAGCCCTTTCACACCCCTGCCTAAACAACTGGCATCAAAAATTCAAGTGTCCTCGTATTTTTACAAGGGTGGGAAAATCAGGCATTTTACATGTTGTTTTTTATCTCATAAAAAAGTACAGTCCCTGTCGTTGGCGGAAAACTCCTAAAAACGAAGGGGAATTCGGGAATTATTTTCACTCAGCCATGTTTTGACGTGAACCTTCGAAAAAATAGTGTTGTGATACCTGCAAGTAATCTATTATTTTACACTCGCGAAAATAAAATCTGAAAACACAAAAACATTTATTGTGGAACACATGTGGAAAGTTTTACTGAATTCTGTAGCTATATCAAAAAGTTATGAGCGATTATTAAAACCATGGTGCTCGCGGTGGCCTCTGATTTATGAAAATATGTTAAAAGTTATACTGTATGTAATTTCACGGCGTGTTAATTTTGAATGATTTTCTTGGTTCTAATTTGTGCAAATATGCATGTCTATTCACAAGACAATGCAAACTTGTTTATATCATGACGACCCGAGAATATATACATGTACAAGTTTAGCGAACCTGCCTTTGGGGGGAGGGGTTAAAAAACTGCCGTTATATTATTCAATTTTAAAGAATTGGCGTGCATTTTCATATAAATTAGCATTGTCAGGTTCTAATAAAACTAATGCGGGTGTTGAATCATGGCTAAATTCATATTTTACTTTAATATTGGCGTTTTATGGGCATAATTTCATAGATTCTGTATACCGTATAAGCGTCTAAATAACTCATTTTACACAAAATTCGTATTACATAAAAGCTTTTTTGGTTTACGACGATAAAACCAACTTTCTGGATAAGCTGCTGTATAGTTTTGGGGCAGTTTGGACGGTCCGATACACTATAATCGGGTCGCTGTTTGATGTTCTACGAAATTTCAGAGGAAATCTGGGCTAATTTTGTATGCGCCATTGACAGCAAAATAAGAGAGGTGCCGGCCACAAAGGCTCATTGTTGGTGATTTCTAATCTACACACATCGATAGAACACCAAAAAACTCCACTTAATGACTTAAAACACATCATAACAATTTTCCTTCAGGTTGCACAACACTATTAATTTTTACTATATATTCTTACCAAAATTACGCAACTTTAGATACGGGTAGCAAGTTTAAAACAAACTTCTGGGTAAATTCCTCTTTACAACTTTTAAAACAATTGTTCCTAACCAATTTAGTAGCAGAAAACACACAGCCATCCACAAAGGCACGAGAGTTTGTTTACATCAAAGTTACACATGTGCTTGAAAATCATGTCCGAGCCCTTTCACACCCCTGCCTAAACAACTGGCATCAAAAATTCAAGTGTCCTCGTATTTTTACAAGGGTGGGAAAATCAGGCATTTTACATGTTGTTTTTTATCTCATAAAAAAGTACAGTCCCTGTCGTTGGCGGAAAACTCCTAAAAACGAAGGGGAATTCGGGAATTATTTTCACTCAGCCATGTTTTGACGTGAACCTTCGAAAAAATAGTGTTGTGATACCTGCAAGTAATCTATTATTTTACACTCGCGAAAATAAAATCTGAAAACACAAAAACATTTATTGTGGAACACATGTGGAAAGTTTTACTGAATTCTGTAGCTATATCAAAAAGTTATGAGCGATTATTAAAACCATGGTGCTCGCGGTGGCCTCTGATTTATGAAAATATGTTAAAAGTTATACTGTATGTAATTTCACGGCGTGTTAATTTTGAATGATTTTCTTGGTTCTAATTTGTGCAAATATGCATGTCTATTCACAAGACAATGCAAACTTGTTTATATCATGACGACCCGAGAATATATACATGTACAAGTTTAGCGAACCTGCCTTTGGGGGGAGGGGTTAAAAAACTGCCGTTATATTATTCAATTTTAAAGAATTGGCGTGCATTTTCATATAAATTAGCATTGTCAGGTTCTAATAAAACTAATGCGGGTGTTGAATCATGGCTAAATTCATATTTTACTTTAATATTGGCGTTTTATGGGCATAATTTCATAGATTCTGTATACCGTATAAGCGTCTAAATAACTCATTTTACACAAAATTCGTATTACATAAAAGCTTTTTTGGTTTACGACGATAAAACCAACTTTCTGGATAAGCTGCTGTATAGTTTTGGGGCAGTTTGGACGGTCCGATACACTATAATCGGGTCGCTGTTTGATGTTCTACGAAATTTCAGAGGAAATCTGGGCTAATTTTGTATGCGCCATTGACAGCAAAATAAGAGAGGTGCCGGCCACAAAGGCTCATTGTTGGTGATTTCTAATCTACACACATCGATAGAACACCAAAAAACTCCACTTAATGACTTAAAACACATCATAACAATTTTCCTTCAGGTTGCACAACACTATTAATTTTTACTATATATTCTTACCAAAATTACGCAACTTTAGATACGGGTAGCAAGTTTAAAACAAACTTCTGGGTAAATTCCTCTTTACAACTTTTAAAACAATTGTTCCTAACCAATTTAGTAGCAGAAAACACACAGCCATCCACAAAGGCACGAGAGTTTGTTTACATCAAAGTTACACATGTGCTTGAAAATCATGTCCGAGCCCTTTCACACCCCTGCCTAAACAACTGGCATCAAAAATTCAAGTGTCCTCGTATTTTTACAAGGGTGGGAAAATCAGGCATTTTACATGTTGTTTTTTATCTCATAAAAAAGTACAGTCCCTGTCGTTGGCGGAAAACTCCTAAAAACGAAGGGGAATTCGGGAATTATTTTCACTCAGCCATGTTTTGACGTGAACCTTCGAAAAAATAGTGTTGTGATACCTGCAAGTAATCTATTATTTTACACTCGCGAAAATAAAATCTGAAAACACAAAAACATTTATTGTGGAACACATGTGGAAAGTTTTACTGAATTCTGTAGCTATATCAAAAAGTTATGAGCGATTATTAAAACCATGGTGCTCGCGGTGGCCTCTGATTTATGAAAATATGTTAAAAGTTATACTGTATGTAATTTCACGGCGTGTTAATTTTGAATGATTTTCTTGGTTCTAATTTGTGCAAATATGCATGTCTATTCACAAGACAATGCAAACTTGTTTATATCATGACGACCCGAGAATATATACATGTACAAGTTTAGCGAACCTGCCTTTGGGGGGAGGGGTTAAAAAACTGCCGTTATATTATTCAATTTTAAAGAATTGGCGTGCATTTTCATATAAATTAGCATTGTCAGGTTCTAATAAAACTAATGCGGGTGTTGAATCATGGCTAAATTCATATTTTACTTTAATATTGGCGTTTTATGGGCATAATTTCATAGATTCTGTATACCGTATAAGCGTCTAAATAACTCATTTTACACAAAATTCGTATTACATAAAAGCTTTTTTGGTTTACGACGATAAAACCAACTTTCTGGATAAGCTGCTGTATAGTTTTGGGGCAGTTTGGACGGTCCGATACACTATAATCGGGTCGCTGTTTGATGTTCTACGAAATTTCAGAGGAAATCTGGGCTAATTTTGTATGCGCCATTGACAGCAAAATAAGAGAGGTGCCGGCCACAAAGGCTCATTGTTGGTGATTTCTAATCTACACACATCGATAGAACACCAAAAAACTCCACTTAATGACTTAAAACACATCATAACAATTTTCCTTCAGGTTGCACAACACTATTAATTTTTACTATATATTCTTACCAAAATTACGCAACTTTAGATACGGGTAGCAAGTTTAAAACAAACTTCTGGGTAAATTCCTCTTTACAACTTTTAAAACAATTGTTCCTAACCAATTTAGTAGCAGAAAACACACAGCCATCCACAAAGGCACGAGAGTTTGTTTACATCAAAGTTACACATGTGCTTGAAAATCATGTCCGAGCCCTTTCACACCCCTGCCTAAACAACTGGCATCAAAAATTCAAGTGTCCTCGTATTTTTACAAGGGTGGGAAAATCAGGCATTTTACATGTTGTTTTTTATCTCATAAAAAAGTACAGTCCCTGTCGTTGGCGGAAAACTCCTAAAAACGAAGGGGAATTCGGGAATTATTTTCACTCAGCCATGTTTTGACGTGAACCTTCGAAAAAATAGTGTTGTGATACCTGCAAGTAATCTATTATTTTACACTCGCGAAAATAAAATCTGAAAACACAAAAACATTTATTGTGGAACACATGTGGAAAGTTTTACTGAATTCTGTAGCTATATCAAAAAGTTATGAGCGATTATTAAAACCATGGTGCTCGCGGTGGCCTCTGATTTATGAAAATATGTTAAAAGTTATACTGTATGTAATTTCACGGCGTGTTAATTTTGAATGATTTTCTTGGTTCTAATTTGTGCAAATATGCATGTCTATTCACAAGACAATGCAAACTTGTTTATATCATGACGACCCGAGAATATATACATGTACAAGTTTAGCGAACCTGCCTTTGGGGGGAGGGGTTAAAAAACTGCCGTTATATTATTCAATTTTAAAGAATTGGCGTGCATTTTCATATAAATTAGCATTGTCAGGTTCTAATAAAACTAATGCGGGTGTTGAATCATGGCTAAATTCATATTTTACTTTAATATTGGCGTTTTATGGGCATAATTTCATAGATTCTGTATACCGTATAAGCGTCTAAATAACTCATTTTACACAAAATTCGTATTACATAAAAGCTTTTTTGGTTTACGACGATAAAACCAACTTTCTGGATAAGCTGCTGTATAGTTTTGGGGCAGTTTGGACGGTCCGATACACTATAATCGGGTCGCTGTTTGATGTTCTACGAAATTTCAGAGGAAATCTGGGCTAATTTTGTATGCGCCATTGACAGCAAAATAAGAGAGGTGCCGGCCACAAAGGCTCATTGTTGGTGATTTCTAATCTACACACATCGATAGAACACCAAAAAACTCCACTTAATGACTTAAAACACATCATAACAATTTTCCTTCAGGTTGCACAACACTATTAATTTTTACTATATATTCTTACCAAAATTACGCAACTTTAGATACGGGTAGCAAGTTTAAAACAAACTTCTGGGTAAATTCCTCTTTACAACTTTTAAAACAATTGTTCCTAACCAATTTAGTAGCAGAAAACACACAGCCATCCACAAAGGCACGAGAGTTTGTTTACATCAAAGTTACACATGTGCTTGAAAATCATGTCCGAGCCCTTTCACACCCCTGCCTAAACAACTGGCATCAAAAATTCAAGTGTCCTCGTATTTTTACAAGGGTGGGAAAATCAGGCATTTTACATGTTGTTTTTTATCTCATAAAAAAGTACAGTCCCTGTCGTTGGCGGAAAACTCCTAAAAACGAAGGGGAATTCGGGAATTATTTTCACTCAGCCATGTTTTGACGTGAACCTTCGAAAAAATAGTGTTGTGATACCTGCAAGTAATCTATTATTTTACACTCGCGAAAATAAAATCTGAAAACACAAAAACATTTATTGTGGAACACATGTGGAAAGTTTTACTGAATTCTGTAGCTATATCAAAAAGTTATGAGCGATTATTAAAACCATGGTGCTCGCGGTGGCCTCTGATTTATGAAAATATGTTAAAAGTTATACTGTATGTAATTTCACGGCGTGTTAATTTTGAATGATTTTCTTGGTTCTAATTTGTGCAAATATGCATGTCTATTCACAAGACAATGCAAACTTGTTTATATCATGACGACCCGAGAATATATACATGTACAAGTTTAGCGAACCTGCCTTTGGGGGGAGGGGTTAAAAAACTGCCGTTATATTATTCAATTTTAAAGAATTGGCGTGCATTTTCATATAAATTAGCATTGTCAGGTTCTAATAAAACTAATGCGGGTGTTGAATCATGGCTAAATTCATATTTTACTTTAATATTGGCGTTTTATGGGCATAATTTCATAGATTCTGTATACCGTATAAGCGTCTAAATAACTCATTTTACACAAAATTCGTATTACATAAAAGCTTTTTTGGTTTACGACGATAAAACCAACTTTCTGGATAAGCTGCTGTATAGTTTTGGGGCAGTTTGGACGGTCCGATACACTATAATCGGGTCGCTGTTTGATGTTCTACGAAATTTCAGAGGAAATCTGGGCTAATTTTGTATGCGCCATTGACAGCAAAATAAGAGAGGTGCCGGCCACAAAGGCTCATTGTTGGTGATTTCTAATCTACACACATCGATAGAACACCAAAAAACTCCACTTAATGACTTAAAACACATCATAACAATTTTCCTTCAGGTTGCACAACACTATTAATTTTTACTATATATTCTTACCAAAATTACGCAACTTTAGATACGGGTAGCAAGTTTAAAACAAACTTCTGGGTAAATTCCTCTTTACAACTTTTAAAACAATTGTTCCTAACCAATTTAGTAGCAGAAAACACACAGCCATCCACAAAGGCACGAGAGTTTGTTTACATCAAAGTTACACATGTGCTTGAAAATCATGTCCGAGCCCTTTCACACCCCTGCCTAAACAACTGGCATCAAAAATTCAAGTGTCCTCGTATTTTTACAAGGGTGGGAAAATCAGGCATTTTACATGTTGTTTTTTATCTCATAAAAAAGTACAGTCCCTGTCGTTGGCGGAAAACTCCTAAAAACGAAGGGGAATTCGGGAATTATTTTCACTCAGCCATGTTTTGACGTGAACCTTCGAAAAAATAGTGTTGTGATACCTTTAAAAGATCTGCTGAGCCCGTTCCTGTTTTGTTATGCAATACCTGTGTCGGGGTAGATTTCATGTGGTTCCTGGTGTGGAATATCAAACTTGGAGCCCGACTAAACAGACGAACAAATTTTCGTGTACACGATAAAAAGCGCCATTTAAATTTGTTTACGTCTGTATACCATGTTTAACAGGAATCATAGGGAAATAAACGGGTTAATTTGTAGCCATCAATTTGAATTTAGTTTTGTTAAGGAAAAGTTTTATTGTCAATGACTCTATAGCAAGGTGTCAATATGAATCTTTTATGACCTGTATTGGTGCCGACCCGGCAGGGGTCGTCGTTGATGGCAAGATATTGCCCAATTTGTCTGATAATGTGTCACAAAATTAGAATACATAGCGACTGGAAACATCCGTGGTGAACAATGAAACTTATAAGGTACTTCTACATGTACAATATGTTTCGCGCCAACTGTAACCATTGCTTTTTCGTGTTCCGGCATTTGCACAGGGTTGATGGAAAGCTGAATAGAGGTTTCTTAAATATGAAATTTAACGTCTATTCCACATCGTGTATTGGTATATCATTGCCTGTCAGGGTATCAGAGGGGTATATAATTAAGCTTTTGATGAATCTTTACAATGCTTTGGAGGCCCGTATTGTTGGGTGTTACCTGAAGGGGTTAGAAAAATAAGTTCAAACTGGATTGGTCTTTACTGATTACGTGTTATTGGGCCTTATCAAACTTTCCTTTCACTGAAATCGGCACACCTTTTCCCAATAACTCAACCTTTAAGTAGAGAATTAATTGCACATTACGTTTGGGGTTAATGATTGGTTAAAGTTCACATCTAGGTGTAAATGTAGCGACGTACGACCCACATACACTCTATGTAGCTGAATGTTCGGAAATTTAACTCCAATGCCACCACCATCGGAATTGATTTAGGAAAGAGTGAAGACTATCTTTTGTTGTATTTTTTTTTTCAGAAAAAGATGGCAAAAGAAGATGTACAGAAGTGTTTGGAGTGGCTGCTCAATACCCAGGTGAGTTTACTACCTGTATTCCTCCCTTCCCACACTCGAACGTTCTCATCTAGGATAGTATGCAAAAAAATATGACAACATTTATGTGGCTAAAATATGACAACATTTATCTGGCTAAAATCCCCCTAATCTTCTCCAGGCTCTGTAGAAAATGACAAGGTAGGGATGGTTCATGTGTAAAGTTTGTTTTCATTTTACCCTCCACACTTATGTTTGTTCAGTATATTTTCTCGGACAAAACCATTGTATTTACTAGTACATGTACTTTTCCTTCTGGGTATTTGAAATGTATAAAAAAAATACATGTAACATGATTTCTCAGTGCAAAATCTTTTTTGATATTGCAAATTAAAGTTAGACATAAAGTTTTAAACAGATCAAAGCTTGTGAAATACATGTATACCTGCATATTATTCGTGGATTTAACCATGATGATTAGGGTCCAGCCCAATAGCGATCAGTCTGTCCGTCCGTCCGATTTTATTTGTTAACTAAAGAGCATTACTAGTATTTCGATTCCCTGTCTATCATATTTTCTCAAACTTCAACCACAGAGTGTCTTTTGGTTGGAAATTCGCTTTGACCTTGAGCCAATTGTTTGGATAAAGGTCAAGGTTTAAAAACCTATCCGTGTGAAATCCTTGATTTAAACCTATAATAATAAAATAAATTTTATTTACCTGTGACCAAAACTGACCTAAACCTCAGCTTAGAGTGCTCATGAGCAAAATGTCTGCATTGACCTTGAACAAATGTCCATCCTTCTGTCCTCTAAATTAAGCAAAAGAAAGAAAAAAATTCTTACTTGATAAAAAGACAAAATTTTCCTAAAATATAAAACCCCTTAGAACATTTTACATCTCAATTCTGTGTACTTAAAGAGAGACCTATAAAGATAGTCACCATTTCAACAATGTAAAGTTTGCAATATCTCAGACAGTTTAATATTTGTATTTTAGAGTGAGTTGGAAACAGACCCTTTTGGGATATGTAAGGCGGCCATTTTGGAAGCCTCGATTCGTCAACAGAATAGAAGCACAGAACTTCTCCGTTACCAAGACAACATAAAAAGGGTCATGACCCGACACGTAAGTGATGCTGAGGTTTAACTGTCACACCTCTAGCTAATAAGATAGTTTTGCTGTGAAAATCGATTTTTCTATAGCGTTGAAAGTAGTTTACCTTAAATTATTTACAAACAGAGAGAAAGAATAACAAAAGGATATGAATTCTTTATCTTTCATTTGCTGAAAAAACAATTTGTTCAGAACGCGTACCTCCAAGATTAAAAGAACAAGTTCATGTTTAATTCAGAAAACCATTATTCATATTATATACTGGTCCACTACAGTTTATTGGAGAAAAACAAAATTTAAAAAGGCTTACGTAATCTTTTTTGATTCACTATAATCTTTTTCACTATCATCAAAAAAATGAATTTAAAAATTAATATCTTTTGCAGAAAGTATCTGATGATGATACCAAGGAAATATCTAACTCTTATGAATCCGCAATGGTATGTATCACCTCACAAAGTAATGAACGAACACCTTTTAATGACGTTTTTATGTATACCACGACAAAGGAACAATTCATCAATCAAAATTTGTATCGATCACACACACAAATAATATTCTATTCAACCAGGTGGTTTGTACACGATACAAGTCTACTATGACCTAGACTTAGACTACTATGAAAGTTTCGCAAATATTTTTCAGTATTCACTGTACTAATAATTAAAACATTGCATGAAATGTAACAAAAAAAGGTTTTATCAATTATTCGACTTGCACTGCAGAATTTTGAACAACAACCAGGGTTAAACAAAGTTAATGAATAATAATATGTTATTAAAACAGCAATATTTTCACTTATTCAATTATTATGATAAGAAAATAAACCTGGAAATATTGTAAGATGTAAGAAATATCGACTGAAAAGATTTTCTGGATAAAGACCACGGTAAACAAATTGTTGCAAAGAGGAATAACTCCGATTCAATTTCAGGCAATTTCCTCCAAACGGATGTCGTGTATGGAAGTTTTGAATGGGATAGCATCTTTAGAAGAACAAGTTGAGGTAAATGGAAGATAGCTGACAAAAACCCAATTAATAAAAATTATAGAAATGTAAATGCAGTTATTGCAAATATGTACATACAATCCATGTAACATTTGATACACTCAAATCTTATAGTGACATTGGACATCCAAATCAATATCGCCTGAACATAGCTTTTATTAACTTATAAAAAGTATCAAAGCTACCAAAACACAATGCAGGCGTTAAAAGAATACGTATCTCTTAAAAAAAATGTTGAAAAATAATGTACTATATGTATATATATCAGGATTCAAAATCAATCATCAATAAGAGAAATGTTTTATGATTTCAAGTTTAATAAAAATTGTATCTAACTGAAATATTCATATCTTTAACCTCTTAAAAATACAGTATGTAATAAACAACGCAAAGATTTCGATTGCTTTTTTTCTTCGCAAAATTGAATTGTAAAATTTTGGATACCATTGAAAAATGTTCCCCTCTCGACTGTAGGTGTCGGCATGATTTATACGTCATGGTATGTTTTGTAGAGTCTGTCTCACGATTTCGATGCCCGAGCCGTACACTTGGTCAATGTTGGAGAAAATAACAAACATACTGGATCTAAATCACAGAGCAACGAGAGCTTGGTCAAAACAGCCAAGGTTAGTCTCCAATCACTGACCAATACAACAGAGAAATGTACAAGTATCCATCATTATAATGCACTTTGACAAAGTTTCAGGTGAATGTACTTTTTTGTAAGTTTTTTTCATTGGATGTTCAATAAAACACATGTCGTGCATTTTTTTTTTAGAATTGCCATATAGCAGTCAGAAATAACTGGCGCTGGATCGACACCATGCTACAATGTTCACAGGTTCATCTCAGAAATGCAGCCATGTTTCATGAGGTGTGTTGTTGATGCGAACATTCTGTTAAAGGTTTCCGATGAAAATGACAATTTCTGAAGAAGAAAAAAATATTGCTGATTCATTTGTTGTTGTTTTTTTTCTGTTCTAGTTTTTCCACGAGGTGGATGAGGTGGAGTACTGGATGAACACAACCTTATCTCGTATCCACTTGACCTTTGACCGTTCTAAACTCAGCGGGGACCGCTCAGATGTCAAGGTTATTCAAGAGGAAATGAAAGTATGTGTACTACAGAGAGAGAGAGATAGAGAGTATATGTGTGTGTCAGTCTTCACTGAAATACTTTTTAGCAGTTCATAAATTTTTATCTCCCGTACAGGTTATATAATCCCGCGTTTATGCGCCATCTTCTTTAAAATTGAATGTGTATTTAGTTCGTTTTTTTAATGAAAAAATGCTCACCATTCAAATAAAAGATTAAATAATGACAAAAATAATCGAATAATAATCTATTAAATACACGATTGAAATACAAATCTCAAAGATTAGCCTACAAACGGAATTAAAAGATTTTGCGTCGCGATTTGTGCATAAGAAATCGCGTGACCCTGACTAACTCGGGATGAGTGTTAAATATATTTGTTTGTGTAGTAGATTTGTAAGGAACATTAAAGGAATGTGTGTAATAGGGTGTACTAATAACTCTACAATCCTCTATAAGTATACTCTTCGACTTCTAATCTTCTAAGTAGTGGGGCTTCCGTCAGTATGAAGTACTGTCTTCGGTGACGGGGCCCTAATTAGTGAACCTTTGGTTCTGAGCCCAGTCACTGCTTAACACGACTTCTCCCTAACAGGAGAACTTGAGTACCTCTGTCGTAATCTGCCGGTCTGTAGTCTCACAAGAAGAGAAGCCGTCCACGTGTTAGTATATGTTGTTACGTTGTTTGGTGGAGTCAATCGTTTTGTGACAGTCGGAGCTAACTGTTAGTAGAATTATGACGGCGCTCGTTATAGGATTTCAAACTAACTAAAAAACATATTTTTGAATTTCAATATCGTGTGATAAGGTTTTATGATAAAACATTGGACAGTGCTTTTGGCGTGTTTTAGTAATTGTCGATTCCTTTTTACAGAATTAGCTTGAAATAATATTGCTGGTACATGTCCTTGAGCAGAATACAGACTTTAACAGTCTTTAGATCTTAGAAACCTATATGAATTACATAAAGTTTTCTGATTGTATCTATTGAGGTTTGCCTCTTTTATCAGACTTTTTGCTGTACCTTTATAAGTTGGTAAAAAATCAGAACTAATATATAATTGTCATAAACCGCACTGTGCGGATCCAGAAAATTTTCCCTGGGGGTAGGTTTCGAGGGATAATTGTGCTTGCCGGGTGGGGGATTGGGGAGGGAAGGAGGCCCGAGGCCTATTGTCGATAAATTTACTATCTCAATTTAATAAGTTTGAAGCTTGGGCCCCCGACCACTCCCACTCCCCCTCCCCGCCCCAGGACTCACGCATGTACTTCCCAATGATAAACTGGAACTGTCTGAATTAGGGCCCGTACATGTTATATGTAATAAGATTTTGATACACCGAGTAAATAAAAACTATATAACCTCGATTTTTAAAAAAAAAATCAAGATAATTGTATGCTTACTCATTAATTTGATGTTTTAGTATTACATTTTTGAACGTTTGCAGGACATGCTCTTGGCGTACTTACAATGGCAAAGCAAAGTTGACAGTTTGTTTGACAGAGCACGTGACATAGTTCCAATCCAAACGAGGCTGGAAAAAATCCAGGAACCACGCCCTGTTATCTCTCTTACCGACTACAAAACCAACGAGGTGCCTTTGATATGTTTCAAAATTTATCTGAAGAAAACACCATTCCTTTGTACGTCGCTTATGTTCTGTGCATTAATATTTTTTCTGAAATTAACGAAATTCAATGTATTTTTTCCCCCAACAGATAGAATTTAATGAAGGAGAGACATTGACTCTTCTGGACAATAGCAAGCAAGGAAAATGGCTGGTATGTCTCAATCCATTTAATTTTTAAAAATATGTTCAAGTATTAAATAAAAGTTTTTCTAAAGCAAGTTCAATGAAGTTAATACAGTACCTTATATACATGTGTTCATTGTGTTGTAACTTTTCAGGTTAAGAATTCCCGCGGTCAGTCCGCTTTGGTTCCGTCTGTTATAATCCTTATTAGAGGGCCATCTGGCGATGCCTTAGAAGCTGTTATAAGGTATTACTCACTGATCACTGATTCTGAATAATAACCAATTTCAAAAAAAGGGACACAAACCACCAGACTTAATTTTTTGGTCTTATTATCTGTTTGCAGACTTCGCATTCAACTGCTAGCTATGTGGACCACAAGCATCAAAAGGCTGGGTTACCAGATGATTGCGTTCATGGGTCTGGTGTTCAGAGACTGGACGGACCAAGAGGTGTGTACACACAATGAGTGAAACATAGCAATCAAAATCTGTGACATTAATTCATCTCATAATGGTGATGTCTTCAGATTCTGTTAAATACCATTGTCGGAATATGCAATTGAAATCTATAAAAAAAAATTCATTAATTTTATTGATTTGTCTTTTTCCCGTTTAGATTCAGATGCTTCAATGCATGAATGACAAAGAAAGAAAGGAGCTACTGGGAGTGCTGAAGTACATTGAGGACACGCTCCTCAAGAACTGGAACGGTTACGGTGGATTTGAGGAGCTTCAGGAGAAGATTCTCCGACTGCGCATGATCCTGGAGGAGACGGATGGCAAGGCCACAGCTCAAGGTGACGGTTATAGCAAACGTCGTGGATTTGCTCTCATTATTGGAAGTTTAAGTTTAACTACGTTTATCCCAAACCAATTTGAAACGATATTATTCTATCCTCAGTATTCAAAGCTTTATTTCAACGAAAAACCAGACAACTACGTTATCATCAAAACAAACGCCGAATTATGAACGCTACACTTAGTGTAGTAAGCTCTTATTCAAAACAACATCAGACTACTATGTTAATCTCAATTTTGCAGATTCCGAGATGTTAACGCAAGTTGTTGTGCAGATAAAAGCCCTCAAAGATCTCCTTAATAATTACAAAGTAAGTTCGATCTCCTCAAAATGACAAATTATTGAAATTCGATATTGGTTGCTGATAAATGAATAAATTGATGTTTGGTATGCAGGATTTTTGGGCGTACTGGGAAACATACAAAGGAATTGTGGAGCTTCTGAAGGCGCCAAAGTTCTTGCTCGTCTGTGATAAATGGGATGAACTCAAATTTGTGACGTCGGCTCATTTCGTAAAGTAAGCTGGGTTTTTTTACACATGACTGCTACATTGATTCTTATAATATAGTTGATTCCTAGATGACTATATGGCACTGTACTGTTGTTAATAATAACTACAGGTTTTGGGATACGACATTGGACGTATCAAACGAGGATCTTACTCAGGCGACATCAGTGACACTGTTTGAGACACCAAAAGAACCATTCCCGACTGAAAACAGAAAACCGGTGGATGAACTTCTGGTTTGCCAAGTTCAGGTAATGCTTACTTTTTACCACTCAAGTATACCTTGTATCTCAATGTATTTGTGTGTCTGAGCGATGCTAATATTTTCTGTTCATTTCAGCCGCTGCAACAAGAGGAGGGAGAGCTGGATGCCCTTGATGGCTACGAGGAAGAGGAGTCGTATCAAACATACGAGGAAACAACGGTGACGTCAACAGATCAAGTGATGTCATCAGTTGAAGAAGAGCGATCCACGTTCGTGATCACATCCGTGACCGACCCACGTGATGATGACAAGGAGTTGTCGCTGCAGGAAGCCATCATGTTGGGAATCATCGACCAGACAACAAACCAGTACATAAATCCGGACACGGGTGATGTGTGTTCCATTACTGCTGCCATGAACGATGGCAAGATCATGTTTGAATTTACATCACGAAAGAAAATTCGCGAAGAGAAAAAATCGTATGGTATCATCTCAATCAAAACTACTAAAGAAAATAGGCCCTACACGATAAGTCACGTGATTGACCCATCATCGGAACAGGAAATGACGTTGCCACAAGCTATAAGTAAGGGAATCATAAACAAGACGGATTCTACATATAGGACTGAAACCGGAGAGTTGATTAGCATTGATGACGCAATATCCAGTGGCCTCGTCAAGGTGGAATACCATAATGGCGGCGATCATCCGGAAGCAGAAAGCACAACAAGAACGTACGCAGTTCACGGAGTCTTGGACAAAAAGACTAATCAGAAAGTGTCGTTTGCTGATGCCCTCAGTAGTGGTATTTTGGACAAAGAGAGTGGAGAATATGTAGACAATGTAACCAAGGACCGATTACCGGTGCAAGACGCCATCATGAAGGGCTTTATAAAAGCCAGAATAGTGACGGATACTTCAAAGCTGGACATTGATCCGGAAAATAAAATGGTCGTTGAAAAGTTTGCTTCAGCAAAGAATAAACTGAGAGCTGCAAAAGCTCTTCGTGGCATGAATAATGGACAGAGCTAAATCTTTGTTATATCTATACATTATTTAGTTATTGGCGAGTATGTAATCAAAATATTGCTTGTATTGCATATTAACCAAAGAAACCAATGTCACTTATAAATCAACTGGAGAATAACAGACCATTGGAATTCTTGAATGCTAAAAGCTTTCCATAAAGTTATTGATTTGCAGCAAATGAATGTGATTATTTATCTTCATGATTTATTTTTGTACGTTTATATTATAACTTTTAAAATAAACGATAACATGAAATATCATTTTATTTTCATTTTTGACCATTATTGTCCATACATGTATGTACATGTATACATGTATACCCATATGGTACGCTAAATTATCAATTGCATACATTTACCTTTTATACATGTACAGTGGGGTCTCAGTTATCCGGACTCTTTCGATCCCTATTGTAGTCGTCCGGAAAAGTGGAGCGTCCGGATTTGAAATGTGTCTATTGTTGTCATAAATGTATAATATATTTGGTTATAATGAGTGTTTATGCTGGGTTTATTGCCTTTCATTCTAAATAGCACAGCAACAATTCAAAATAAATATTGTTCTTTGAAATTTCCTTGTTTTTAATGCAAAAAAAACCCCCTCTATATAATGTTATTTGGTCAGGAAAATATGATATTAACCAAACTATAACAATAGCTAAAATAAATCTAGCTAAATATATTGTGTCCAAGTGTGAAATACGCCTATTTACGTTATGTGTTTTTGACTCTATTTCTAGACATTTCAATTTTCCACCAATACCACTTCCGATCAGTTGACATGCTTTCCTTTACTTTCTTCCTATACTACCGGTTTTGACTTAATCTAACAAGACATTTGCGAGACACTTCATTTAAAATAACTTTTTTGAATATAAATAACACAAAATAATGTAAATCTTACCAGATTTATCAAGCACATTCTTCCTTTGAAATAGAGGGGCATTTTGGTTTGGGACATCTCAATATTGTGACGTACATACGATCAAAATACATTTAAACAATAAAACCAAGCATATTTTATAAATTTTGTCTTTCCCAAAACTGTTACTTAACAGCGTAGCGCTATGGGTTACAGGGCTCGCTGCGAATTTGTAAGTCATGAGTTTGAATCCCGCTGGGGCTTTTAAAATTTTTACCTTTCCAAAAAAAAAAAAATTAAAACGTATTTCTTGGTAAAATTTAAAATATTTTAAACAGTGAAGGTATTTTGTTTTAATTATAATCTTTTATCCACATTAATATCAACCGGTGTCCCTTAGCACCTGAAGCGGAGTATCATTAGATTTTACCGTCCAGCTAAATGAAGATGAATCTATAGTTAAACTGATTTTTTTAGTAACAAAAAAATCCCAGACTGTCCTTATCCGAAACACGAAATTCTGAATATATAGATTCATACAAAATAACGAATAAAAAATCTGTTGCCAAATAAAATAGTCCGTAAACTGAGGCTTCCGGATACCTTATGCTTTACTGTACCTGAACTGATGTATGTATTTCAACTTACTTTGGAAATGTTTAGGGGCTTATAAAAAAAATTAATTTATTAAAAAGAATTTTGAAATATTTTCATTACAGTATAAAACAAAGGCACCCTTTCAGCTGATTCTTGAAATATTTCTACGAAAAAATATAAAGTCTACGAATACATTTTTGCGAAGGTTTCGTGCGTTTGCCGATCACAATTCTACACGTAAATGATAATTTTTTCTCTTGATAATAATGACAATAACCAATTAGTGAATAGGCATTTCTGTCATATTATTTGTAAAAGATTAATTGAAGCAACATAAGCCGCAATTTTTATGTTGGAAATTTCCATTGTAAAATTGAAATTTTCCGCTCAATTTAAAATAAAAGAATTATGGTTTATAAGATTCTGTAAGTCATATATTTGTTGGAAAGCTATTTAGAGACTCTGATTAAAAAGCAAATTCATACATGTATCATAATAATCCTTGTAGAAAATTTTTTCCTGTTAAATTATTATTCTTATGATTTTCTTATACAGGTTAAAGTTACATGTAGATATCATAATTACCGGTTTTTGCAGCAAAATAATATTTTATTTTAAAAAAATCCAGCTCGCATTGCATTAACAGACTTTATATCAGGTTATAGGCCAAGGTGCAAAGCCTACTACGAAGTCAAAACATTCATAGACCAAAATGTCAAAATAAATAATTTTTGAGATCGAGGCGGTATAGTGGAAGACTAGCAGGATAAACAAAGTCATTTCGTCATCCTTCTTAAAAGTAAAGACAGCTAAGCGCGACTTATGAACCGGAAATAGACCACTACAGCGTTACAACGACTCGGCGGAGACTTCCTTCGGCAGAAGATTGGATTAACTCAGACCCAGTGCCCCTTATGTCTTTACGTTAATTGTGTGGAGAGACACGATAATTAAAGAGAAAAATGGAACTCTTATTGTACTGTTGCTGTTTTATACTGATTCTAAAGACTGGATACTCAGGTAAGTGAAAATCATGAAATTCTATTGTTTTTTAAAGATGGGATTTTGGTACTGGTTATCTTATTGAATCTTGGTTATGGAATGACAATTCAAATTCGCAAAATAAGAAGTTTTCGGGGTTTTTTTTTATTGAATGAATTTAAAGAATCCAACAAAGTAAATTATGAAATTTTATGCAATTGTGAATTAATATTGGGGCCCTGGATTTGTTTCCAAGAAATGCAATGAGTTTAAATCGTAAAAAATTAAGCATCAAACTTCTTTCGCCATTAAAAATGTTTTTCTTTTCTGCTCTTTGTTTCTGTGAACACACTCTTCAAGTCATAATGTACACTGTTTATGCTCTCATGGTATCAAGGACAAGCAGTAGTTTTATTTTGACGCATGGACCCAATTACATGGCACTTGAAGGCAATTTATTCCGTTTCATTTTATGTTCCTTACGACTTCAATAATGTTTTTGAAAATTGTTCCCTCTCGCTCTTTCTTCTCTCAAGATTGTATATTCTATATGGTGTATAATAAATTATATTTGACACGTTCATACACATAATACATGTCATAAGCATAAACCCACTGCCTACTTCAAAAGAAGGATGCAATGACCTCAGAGAACGTTGGCCCTTTACGTAACGTATTTTGGTCCGCGTGCCAATAACTTATATTTTGGTCAGCATGTCCCAAACTTATATTTAGGCCCGCGTGCCTCTAACTAATATTTTTAGGCCCGCATGCCCCTCAGTAATATTTTTGTTCGCGTGCCCAAAACTTATATATTGGTCCGCGTGCCCTCTTGTCTGAATTAACGTTCACATTTCATGTCATTAAAAAATCTCGAATGTCAAATACTTACTCGTTCTTAGATCTAATATGAAAATTATACAATGCACATGTAAACCACATAGCGTTTTATAGAGTAAGAAGGTAAACCTTTTACATATAAAATGCCTTGAGAAAAATCTCACTAGGATTATGTAGAGTCTGGACACATGGGCTGAAAAGCAGAAATGACTTGTACATAATAAATTTGTAAATATATGAACAAGTACAAGTACTATCAACATAAAAGTTTCATTGCTCAATTTGAAATCAAAGAGAAAAGAAAGGGGAAGGAGCAGAAATATATGTAACATTAAAGTATTTCTCCTTAACCTTTGGCCATTGTGTTACTGTACAGTATAAAGACCAAGGAAGCTTTTAAAATTGTTGTTTTCTTCGAAAGATAATTGTTGAGAGTTTCTGATCACCATAAGCCACAATGGAGGTTATGCTAGGTAATTCACTTCATATGTACATCACAGAACTATAAAAGGGTCAGAGTAATGTTAGAAGAGTAGAGATGAGTTGAGATGAGTCGAGGGTTTTGGGCGGGGTTCCGTGGACGCTTTGTTCCTGAGAGGACACTGAAGTGTCACTTTGAGATTGACTTATAATAAGGAGGCCCGAATATTAACTGTCAGTGGAATTCTTTTGTTTAAACTACACATGATTAAGTTTGTTTCCCTGGAATACGTTTAATGTGAAGTAGTCTCCCAAACGTTGTTTGACGTATTACAAACGCGGTACTCGTGCATTGGTTGAGTCTTGGTATACTTCTAACGATGTTATAGGAAATAACTGATATACCAACATATTGAGAGAAAATGACTGTCTTATGGATTTTTTCACTATTAAAGTCAATGTAAACTTCATATTTTAACTAAATAGACTTGCGGGTCATTGGTACATACATGCACTTGGGTTTCCATGGGGAGAGTGTATGATATCAATTTAATTGGGTTCTCATTAATTTTTATTTAATCATAAGAGCTTTTGGATATTATTTGAGATACAAGATCATCTTTTGTTTTTGTTTTGTTTTTTTTTTTCGTTTTCTATGAAGATATAATATAATTCACCGTTTATACTAGTAATCGTTCCCAAATAAACAATTAACCCATAATTTTTAACACAAAGAAAATATACAAAAAATTCTGTTGAAATACAGTATTGAACTGAATTGTGTGATAAACCATATATGTGCTTTGTGTGTTTACACTGCACAGACTAAATACTTGTCTAACATTCCGTAACAGTTCGACATGGAACCAACCTCGTGTGGTCGATGAATCCTTTAGTGAACGGAAAAGCAAGGATTGTTGGGATTGAAGGCGATCCCAACGAGTGGATACCAAGTGGAAACGTGACCGTGCGCCACATCAGCGCGCCGCACTCTGCGTGGCAGTTCCGTGGGCTGGCATTCCACTTCCGGCAGAAGACGTTATACTGGAGCGAGAAGAGCAAGGAGCGGATCCAGGGACTGATGCTGGTCAACCGCTCCACCACCACCCAAACCTTGTACACGGGGACCTCTGGGAGCATTGACGGAATGGCGGTAGACTGGGTCTCCAATAATCTGTTTTGGGCGGATCCTAAATACAACTTAATTATGATGATAGCATTGAAAGACAACAAGACAGACGAGGATCCATTTTACAGACAGATTGTCAAAACAGACCTGGAGAGTCCACATGGTTTGGCGGTTTATCCACAGAAAGGGTAGGTATCTTGTGGATGTGTTGGCAGACAGCTATACATTTACTTAAAAGATAAATGTACTTTATCGTTGATATGTTTGTAAGATGATCATTGAACGACAAAACACTGTAATTATGTTTCAGCTGAGCTATGGTACTTCTAACACGCTCCTATATATAGTTATTCAGTCATTTAACTCCTAAATGTCAGGTTCACTAAAAACTGCTTTGTTTGGTATCATCGCTTATTTACATTATACATACATGTATATGAGTGGACAACGAGGGTTTTTTTAACATTTCAAAGCCTCTCTTATCCTTTGACTTTGATGACGTTTGAAGATTTGACAAAAAAAAAAGGTTTTCCCCCCAAAATTTCAGATATCTCTTTTGGAGTGACTGGGGTTTTTATCCGAAAATCGAAGTATCGGACCTACTGGGACTCAACAGGAGGACAGTGGTGTCGGACGACATGTTGTCTCCTCGTGGGATGGCGATAGATTACAAGGAAAATCTGTTGTACTGGGTGGACAGCCACAAAAACACGATAGAGAGCGTCCAGTTCAACGGAAACAGCAGACGAATCATCGTCTCCCACGCAGGCGCCAAGTTCTTTGGAGTTGCACTATTCGAGGTACAATTAGTCCAACCAATTATGAATTAATTTCTTGTTCTTGGGACAACTGAAATTGTAAGCTTTTATACAGTTTACCTGTTTATGTTTTTTGTCTTGTTAAAGAGGACTGGATGGTCTACGACCATTTTTAGACTACCGGTAAATTAACCTTCTTGGGAAGAAGAGCTCTGTATATTTTGTCATTACAAAACAATAGTTTATGGCTAATGAAATCATCTCTTTTAAAGTTTAAAAGCAGATCTAATGGTTTATTTTTTTTTACCAGACAGTCTCCTAAATTTGAATTAACTTGTCTGAAAGTTTATATATCATTCTTTAGGTACAATGATATATCTTTAAATCAATAACAAAAACATACGTAGAAGTGAGCATTTTGATATATATGATTTTATTACTTTTTATTGGCATTATGTAATTTAATACAAAAATTCTTTAAAAGGTGTAATTTATAAATATGCTGATAACCATGCAGAGGAAATTTTAAATATATTTTTTGTAATTAAAAAATAAATAATGACTTGCGAGGTATGGTAGACCAATGGATCTATAACATAATAAATGTTTGCGTTATTTGCTTTTCCAAAATCAGAATTAAGATTAGACTCGCAAATCAAATATGAATTAATCAAAAGAAGTTGTTTATAAAAAAATAATACATCATTGATAAGATCAATTTTTTTCATTTTAACAAATTGACATATAATATCATACTTGAAGTATTTCGATGTTGCAGATATACTTTTTCGTATCATTTTCTTCCTTCCAGTTATCACGATAGCTTATAACTAATATCGAAATCTTAAGTGTGAGATATAGTTAGCCTCCCAAACTCTTCCGTTTCTCTGAATAATACACCCTGAAATGAAGTGTAAGAGAGGGAAATACATGTATTCCGAAATCAGAACCTTAATTAGAGTGGGCATAGTTATATATATATATATATATATATATATATATATATATATATATATATATATATATATATATATATATATATATATATATATATATATATATATATATATATATATATATATATATTATATGTATATTAATAGAAGTTAATATTTATCGCTTTTAATTGTAGGGTATAAGTATGAGTGAATTAGTCAACTTGTACACAAATGTGTACGAGTTGATCTCTGGTTTTTTTCTGGGTTAGAAATAAATACCAGTTGACCTAAATACGAATTTGACTGTTTTTTGATCCTAAAATTAAGGATAATGGCACAGAACAGAACAGTCGCAAATTCAACATTGGAATACATAACTTCCATTGCTAAAATTAATGATACAGTGTATCCCTTTTGCAAATGCCCATTCGGTTTTTTCGTGAAATATAATTTTATTTTTTTTTTCAATTGAATCTTTTCAAATGTATTATAATAAAAGTTTGCTAAAGCACAATTTCTAACTATATTCAGTTTTTAGCTCACCTGAGCTGAAAGCTCAAGTGAGCTATTATGATCACATTTTGTCTGTCGTCCGTCTGTCTGTCTGCCCGTCTGTCTGTAAACTTTTCACATTTTCAACATATTCTCAAGAACCACTGGGCCAATTTCAACCAAACTTGGCACAAAGCATCCTAGGGAATTTAAAGTTGTGAAAATTAAGGACCACGCCCTTTTGCAAAGGGGGATAATTAGGAATTTATGAAAATTTTCGAGAAATTTTCAAAAATCTTCTTTTCTGAACCATAAGACCAGGAAAGCTGAAACTTGTGTGGAAGCATCCTCAGGTAGTGTAGATTCTAATTTGTGAAAATCATGACCCCCGGGGGTAGGGTGGGGCCACAATGGGGGGTCGAAGTTTTACATAGGAATATACAGAGTAAATCTTTAAAAATCTTCTTCTCAGAAACTAATCAGCCAGAAAAGCTGAAACTTGTGTGGAAGCGTCCTCAGGTAGTGTAAATTCAAAGTTGTGAAAATCATGATCCCCAGGGGTAGGGTGGGGCCACAATGGGGGGTCAAAGTTTAACAAAGGAATATATATGGTAAATCTTTAAAAATCTTTTTCTCCGAAACTAATCAGAAAGATGATTCCTTATAATTGTTAAGACTTTGGCCCCAGGACAATTCTTTGGCCTCACAAGAAAGTTCAGAGTTTGATGTACGTTTATATCCCATATATAAACAATTGTTAAGGATCTTTTTGAGAACTGCAATACTCAACATATGATATGACTATAAAATCATCCTCTTAGAAAAGGGACTAATGATTATAAACATAAGAATATCCAGGGGGAAAAATGAATTTTATTTATACAGTGTCTACATGTATTATTGTACATTGTCCAGATAGTTTGTATTATGACTCCATTAAGCTGATTTTATCATACCTATTGTTTCTCAGGTGAGCGATGTGGCCCATGGGCCTCTTGTTTAAATATTGGTGGTATCGAACCCACAACATAAAAACCCTAGTTCTATTAGTTTACCCTATGTCTGGTGCTCTAACCACTGATCCATTTCAGACACAACAAAGAAGGCTGTTTAAATACTATGTGTGATTTAGGGACTTGTATTACTTTTTCAAAATGTTTAATTGTTGGGATACAAAATGACATTTTTAATGTATAATGGGTCATCTCTCCACTTTTTAGTTAATTGAAATCGGTTTGTTTTTCATTAGAACTTGTTTAGATCATGAGAAAGATATGGAGCAGAGACCCACTCTATAAAAGAAAGGCATTGAAGTTCTAAAACATGACACTATTTTGAGGTTTTGATACGTATACGCCTGTTTGAGTCAACATATTCCTAGTATTGAACACATTTAGAGCAATATGTAGGAAAGACGAATGGGGCCACATAAAAAAAATATTTTTATCTCGTAATTAGTGGAGCATCGATGATATGTTAGATATAATATATTTTTTTTATTATTTTTTTTAAAACCATTCATTGATATTATTAAATTTTTCAGTATCTTATCCGGCCGTGTATAGGCATTTTACACGCCTTATTCACCCATCTTCTTTACCACTGGACTAATTCTCAATAAGGAATCATTCTCTGAATATTATGAGGCGATTAGCAAATTCATTAAAGCCCAACCGTCACAATCACCTCATGATATTCAAAGGAAGATTCCTTTTTTATATATATATATATATATATATATATATATATATATATATATATATATATATATATATATATATATATATATATATAATTTTCTGCAACTTTAAGATGTAATGTTAACTTATTTACATCTTTGCGTTATTTTAATTTCGATTGATTATACAAGCCCCGCTTGTGCCCACAATTGATATCGTCATTGATGAAACGTAACAAATTTCATACTGTTACTTATCAATATAATCAAATATTGAACAAAACAAATAACGCAAAGTTTTGCATACGAATATAATATATACAAACAGAAAGTGATACAAAAACACTTGAGAACTGTCACTGTTGTGATCAACATGGCCCAAGGATCACTGCAAAAACACACTGTAAGATACTAATGGTGCAAATATTTTAATTTACTATAAATTCCTTTGCATTTACTTTTCAGAAATACCTCTTCGCGACAGAGCAGATAGACGGACATCTGAGAATATACGATAAAAATACAGGAAAGGGCTATATCAACTACCAGCTGGGGTATATCCCATATGACGTCATCATGTATGACGAATCATCCCAACCGGGAAACTCTTGTAAGTTTAATCAATAGATGAATTCAATTGAACTGTAAGTTTATGCTGTCATTATGCAATCCGAGTATCTAAACACAAAAAAATCATATAACACCCCCCCCCCTCCAAAAATGTAGTATGCAGCATTATACTAGCATACGAAAAGTCAACATTATATAAATAGTGCCTGTTTGGGAGGGTAACAGTTGAAACTGACACCCCGAGAAATCCATTGTAAACCTATGCCAAGCGGAGAAAACCATTTTCAACCGACCCAAAGCGGAAGTTGACAATGGTTTTCGAGGAGTGTCAATTTCAGCTCTTACCCTCCTAAACAGACATAATTTATTTTATTGCACTGAATGTCTTAATGTTTTAAAGAAAACTTAATTGCTTTTATATATGAATGATGTGAATTCTATGGCGAACCGTACGCGCATAGTTTACGCACATGTAACAATTCGTTTAGTTACCCGTTGCCAAGTGTGTTGCTAACGCTGAAGGTAATCAGATTTTAGTATTTGATATAAAAGTCTTATAATACAATGTATTACAGTTGTTGAAAAATCTAAACAATTTCATGCATAGGCATGAAATTGTACCTGCCAGCCACATTAAAAATAATCATATAAATGCAAATGTAGATCTATATATAATTATATATAATTATGTATTTTCACTTACAAGCACGTTGAATGACATCTACAGTGTATGTAATGTTACAATGACAAAAACCTTTTTTCCCTATCCAATGTTAATTATCTACAGCTGAATGTGACGAGCTTGACTGTGACCAGATCTGTGTCAACATGCCCCTGACTGGTCCCAGGTGTTATTGCGGGGACGGGTACGAGCTCCAAGAAGACCAGAAAACATGTGTTGGTAAGGGAGATCCAATTCCAAGGAATGGGAAAATTACGACAATTTTATGAACAAAAAACGCCTGTATAATGTTCACAGGGTTATTTTCGCCCCGTGGACTTTACACCCCTCTACACTTGCAAGCAGTTTCGCCCCGTCTTGAATTCGCTCGGAAACACAGTCGTGTTTTAATAGAAATAATGTGAGACATTAGAATTCGCCCAGTCTTAAATTCGTCCGCTGACTACGAGGGCAAAAGGAGCGAAAATAAAACGGCCCGCAAATATTTCTCCGTATACATAATTGAAATTCTGAATTAAAAAATAAACGAATGTGTTACGCGGTATAGGTTTAAGCTAAAAATTTCATATTCAGAATTTTTTTGTTTGATATGTAGACAGCTGTGCATTTTACCAGCTGCAGGTCTGTAGCTTCCGGTCTGAAAAAAAAAATTGGATTGACGATCTGGGAGCTACAGTTCGATCAAATAGCTACATGTAATTTCTTAGACAATACACTACTACGATACGTAACAACATATAATTTTTTGTGTTTTCCTTTCAATCTTAATTACAATTTCAAATCTGTTTTCTTCTATTAGAATGAACCTCCAAATGCAAAAACGTTCATTTTTGTGTCAACTTTTTAACAAGTCAATTCATAGAGGTAGGTTATAGTTTTGACGTTAAAATCACTGCGCAAACTCAGGGTTAATGGATGTTGCATATATCATGATAACATAACTTCATAATTCTGAACGATATTAACCACCAGATCTTCATAAAATATTAAGAAATGATTTGATTAATTATAAACTATTATCAAGTATAGGAAAAAATAAATATAATTTATCTTTGTAATTTACGTATTTTCCAATATTTTTAAATATACTAGAACTCTTATTCTGATAAAGATCAATACAGTCTAAAAATGACGACGACCATCAAGCTCTCTTAACTTTCTCAAACGTAAATAAATTCAAGATATAAACTTGGTTGATAAATATTTAAATCTTCGGGCTCGACAAGATTTGGTCACGTGACTAACCAAGTTCATATCACAGTGAACTTTTTTCTATTACAATGCTGTTTATTTCTTGGTTGTATTGTGTTTTAATGGTGTGAAATATATTTTGGGGCTCCAAATGGTTGTCCTAGAGAAAGCAGGGAAATCCAGTAAAAGTTATCCCTCTTTTTGTACATTTACTCCAAACTTTAATTCAATTCAATTCAATAGTGTAATGCTTTGTCGAGGTTGGTAAAACTACTATTTGATCAGTCAGCTGGTGCGATTGAGGAAATTACCCTTATCTCATTCAACTGTTCAGTGCTTACTATCATAGAATACGATTATATCATTATCATTTAAAAGATTTGGAGTGAATTGTTTTAAAAGCGTTTTCCAGTTTGGTCATTACTGAAACCTTAAAAACATAAAGAAAGACTGGTGTAAATGGACTTATTAAGCTACACATAGCTCTCAAAAAGGCTATCAGCGGGAAATCGCTCAATATAATGTCCTGAAATTGCACATATTTACTGTGTAATTATTTTTTATGGGAACCCAATCCATTAGAAAATTGTGCTGTCGAAGTGAATTGTGCCTTCAAATTTCCCATACGAATTGTGAAATTATTTGTTAAACTCTTTCCTTTTTTTGAGGGGGGAGGGGGGGCTTTCCATAGAATATACGAAACCTATCACCTATCTTTGGGTCCATGGCAAATCAATTGTGGGCTGTTAATTATCTGAATCGTTAGAAAGGTGTTTTTTTTAACTACAAAGAAGATTAATGTAAAGCAGGTTATACAATGTAAATTTAATTGTTAAAAGTTTGCAACGAAAATTTCCCCCAATGTTTAAACTAAATTGCTAGTAAGGTGTTTTTTTTAATTTACATGTCTCGAATATTAATTCTTTATTCCAAAATATATATACTTTAAACAGCTAAAGAAATCACATAAAAGAGTTCCCAAATTAAGAATGAAAAAAAAATCCTATTTTCTTCTAATTGATATTTCAATCTTCCTACCCATTTTTAAATGTATGTAATGTTACATGTACTTCATATAAGATTCAAAATTACGATATGATTTGATTAAAAGTTCTCTAGGACTGTAAAATCAGCTTTAAAAAAGCTATTATTGAAAATAATTAAATTAATGAGATACTAAGACTTAGTACTCATCATAAGATGTCAATATCTCATTTGTCAAATGTAATAGTCCATCAGATGACTAATATTGATTTCTAGAAAACTGCACCTTATATTGGTGCAAAAAATTGTTGATTAATAATACAACTACAATAGATATTAAACATACATGAAACAGCCATATTAACAAATGTCATGTTATTAGGTTCGCTTTTACGACTAAAATTATCGTGCCAAAAATTTTGTCGAGAAAAATCTTTTTTTACTAACGAATAGATAAGATTTAGCGATTATTTTTATAAGTATATATCAAATTGGTTATGTAAGTTTTAACACATCATTTAACATGTATAATCTTACAATATTCAAAACGCGTGACGACGTTTATATTTGTGCTCATGCGCAGTGAATAAGCTATGTGTTTCACAGGAAACTGAAGGTGGCATATTTCCCTTGCAAACATCAGGGGAAATGCATAGCGAATGTAAATATTTTAATTGGTGATGAAATCCGTACCCTATTTCATTAAAAGCATATCAAGTTTTAATTAAGGTTGCATTTTAAATCGATATATAATAACCATAACACAAAAATCAGCATGTCTTCAATAGTTTTGATAAATGCTTTCTTTTCATTCATTTGAAATTTATTTTATAAAATCTTCACTTGTATTGCAACATTATATGAATTACGAGTAAGTAAAATTTAATATTGCCTTACTTTTCATTTGGATGTGTTTTTTTCTGTTTCTTCCAGCGTCCAACTTATTTATTCAGCCAGCACATATCTACGCCATCCGTGACGCCATCTGTCAGTATCCCGCCAACTTTGGTCACATGTCCTTGAAAAACGTGACCTTGGACAAGCAATGCTTCATCAAGACCAGGAAGGGGTTCATGGCGCTAGCCTACGATGGCGACCAGAGGACGCTGTTTTACTCGGAAAACTCCACCAAGAGTATCAGCAAGGTCCAGTTGAGACGCGGGGAGTACACACAGACCATCGTGAAGGCTATAGGGATCGTCAAAGGTACCGAAGGGTCGGCAACATTACTGATGTCTTATATCTGTCAAACATCACTTGAGTTCTGCTTTTGATCAGTCGCGTTCAGATTTGATCGGTTGAGTTCTGTTTTGATTTATGGTTCTCGTTGTTTTCAAATATGTGATACATTCACAAATAGGTGTAAATGAAAATATGATTCAAAACAGTTTATAAAATTGAAATTTAAAAATTTGGAAATGTTATCGTGGTGCAAATTTGAAGTTTGAAAAATTTATGATGTTTTAAATATATTTTTAAAAATAATAACCGTGCAAAGAAAGCAAAAAATACCAAAATGCAAGATCTAGTGAAACACCAAGTTTTTTATTAATAAAAAAAACCCCTCTACGTACATTACATACAAAGTTAAACGTTTTGTGAAAATAAAACTCTAATCAATCTTTGGAAATCTTTTATTCTTAACATAAAGGATTAACGTTTGATTGGATGACGAAGAACCTGTTTTGGACGGACAGTCTGTACAAATGGATCATGGTCTCCAGGCCGGACGGACGATTTCAAAAGAAACTCATCGCCGACAACCTCGTGGATCCGCTGGGCATTGCAGTCCACCCGGGCCGAGGGTAAACAAGCCTTCTTTGAATAAGTCTATGACCTCAGTGCACTAAACCAGATTATTGATCATTCAAATAGCGGTCGACATCTTGTTCTCGCTAATAAGAGTAGATGAAACCGTATAACGCATAGTCATCATTATTTTGCTATATAATTGAACGTTAGATACAAATGACAAATGTACATGCTCTTTGATTTATACATTTGTTGAAAAGATCCATTTAATTAAGATTTTTTGATAAACCATCATTAAATATTCATTAAATACTTATCTAGTATAATTACCTGTCGTCTGCGTTGTTTGTAGAGAACTGTACTGGAGTGATCCCGGCAGAGGTGTGATAGAGGTGTCTGCGTTGAATGGAGGCGGCAGACGACAGCTACCAATAACCGACCTGAATCACCCAAACCATCTCTACCTGGACTGCACCAACGACATGTAATTAATCAGAAATATACTAGTATTACATACGTACGTTATCACATACATTTCAAAAGAAACTTCCATGAAATTCCATACAATTCTAAATCGATCAATTAAATTTTAAGCAACAGACTCGAATCTAATGAAATTATTATAAATAATTGGTGAGCGCAACTTAGTACGTGTATTATATACATGTATAAAACACATATGCAGTCTTAGGATTGCAATGCAGAAGGCAGCTGCAGTCCTGAAATACGAAATAAAACTAAGAACCGAAATAAAATGTAGGAAGAAAAGAAAAGAAACCCAGATCGAATCATGTTCTTTTCTTTCTATTTAAAAAAATCCCAAAACATAAAGGTGAGCATTTTATATACCATTTTCTTTATCATTATTCAAAGACTGTACTGGGCTGATTCCGGACTGAACCAAGTTGCTAGTTACGACCTTGACTTGGACATGACGTCGGTTGTTTATAAACAACAATCAGCCAACTTTTATGGCATCAGTATTTTTAATGTAAGTCAATTGTAACAATTCGTTAACTATTAGCATGTATGAAATTTAATGTTAATACTACTCACATATTTTCTACCTACTAATGCCGAGGCCAGTATCAAAAATACATGTATCTTCAAATAGCGCCAATTATTTGATTTAACTAATTTTTAAATTTCTTTGAATAACATTTTTTTAAAAACAGTTTACATTTATGATAAGCGTGCCCTTGCTGGAGGATATCACTGTTCCATTTTACATTAAATTTAAATTCGGATTTTGTTATTCCTAAAAATGTTCGAAACACCCTTACAATGCCATTAGCTTTGGAAATATCTAAAGTCTCTAAAAAATCTAAATTAGCAAAATGCTATTTTAATTTTTTTTTACAGGATTACATTGTATGGACGGACCAGAATGATATGAATGGTATTCACATAGCAGACATACAAACCCAGAACAAAGTCAGAGGAATTCTACACCCGCAGACTGGGCATGCGCTAGACGTCATAGCCTATGACGTTCTAAACCAACCAATTCTAGATGGTGATTAATTATTAGATTAATATTCTATATTTAAAAAAATCACAGACTTGAAAAATGGTTTTGAAATTAATGATCATTAAATAATTTACAAGTATTTCTTCATTATTCGTAAAATCAAAAATAAAAATGAAAACAAGTTGAAAAATCCTACTTAAAATTAAAAACATACGGATTCCTAGTTTCCTGTGAAGAAAACAACGGGTACTGTGACCAGCTCTGTCTTGGATTGTACAACGAGTCCTACGTCTGCGCATGCGGAACAGGGTTTCAACTTGACACAAACTTGCGTTCTTGTGTATCAGGTATATGTAACTACTCTTATATTTCACTTATTGATCTCAATTTACAAACATTAACAAATGCAGCATATTATCAACATCAATTGCACTTGTTTAGGTTTAGTTCGAGACAATTTTGTGATAGCAGCCGACTCTTACCAAAAGCAACTCTATCAAGTGGATTTGTCCACTGGTGATGTCCACGTGATAGCACCGGATGTGACGCACAACCGACCGATCGCTGTGGCGTTTGACCCCGTCAAAAATCAGCTGTACTGGACGGACAATGACCGAGCGGAGGGAAAGGCGATACAGAGGATCAACATAGAGGGCAGACAGGCTGATATAGTCTCAACTCTCTCTGAAGGTGCTGATTTATTAATTGATTGATACTAAGTGGTTGTGTGAAAGTACAGAGAGAGAGAGAGAGAGACATTAAGACAGATGGACAGACAGACAGACAGAAATGGAATGACGACCTGAACTCTGGTTTTCCTGATGTTTCGATTTTCAGGTTTTAAATAGTTAGTAATATGTTTTATTTTGCTTATTTTAATAGAAACCTGTTTGTATACGTAGCAAGTTTCTTTGCAAAAACTCATTCATGAATTTCTTAGCAATTTAGAAAGAGTTCTAAAAAATACTTTTCTGCATATCAAAAAAGGTTCAATAAATTGACAACATATACATGTAATCCATAAATACTTTTTACCGATCAAAGAAATGATTTCATTTATTGATAGAATAAGATTAATTTAACTTTTACATATAT
This sequence comes from Magallana gigas, assembly GCF_963853765.1. Lineage (NCBI taxonomy): Eukaryota > Metazoa > Mollusca > Bivalvia > Ostreida > Ostreidae > Magallana > Magallana gigas. Next base: position 13,548,047 of record NC_088860.1, on the reverse strand, counting down.
CTATATTTGAATGAATTTAAATTTGCTTTTTCTTAAAAATCAGCTGATTTATCAATGAAATCAGTTTCCAATTTCAGTACTTTCAAAAAAGACAAAAAGGTTTAAAAGATAATAAATACACAATTCTTGTACATTTCATTTAAGAAGAATGGATTATCCAATTAACACAAATAACCCTTAAAGCACGAACAAAAGCCAGTGTGAACGTCAATGATAATATAAAATTATCATAAGTTTAGGGTTAGAAAAAATATTCCGTTTTTGTGTATATTCCCCATCCTTTTATCAGTTCTCTTTGATATCCAGACTCCATCATTGATGGCCTAGCCGTAGACAGCGTGAATAGATTACTGTACTATACGGACACAGGATTGGATCGTATCATGGTGGTCGCCATTGACAACACCCTCATCTGTAAGACAGTGGTGAAGGACGCCTTGGATGAACCGCGGGCAATAGCCGTGCACCCACTGAAAGGGTAAACGAGAAAATAAAATGTAGCCTAACCTTATCGGGCGCGGATCCAGGATTATTTTTTTTCCGGGGGGGGGGGGGGGGGTGCTTAACACTGTGCCCTTGAACTCCCCTTCAAAACATTAAAAAACGATGCTTCGTGCCTGCTCGTACATATATATTCTGTTCTAAACCATCATATTCATCCTTCTATATGTTATTAAGTGGGTGACTTTTACAAAGCAGTAAAAGTATGGTTTTTATGTTTATGTTTAAGTTCAAAACTGATCACGCTATGAAATTAGTAATATTAAGGTGATTGAAAAGTTACATGTAAATATTTGAACTTCTTACCTTTTTGAAGTTACCTATAAAAACACGAACCTCTTACATTGTTTTAGACTCTTGTTTTGGTCGGACTGGGGCCGGAATCCTAAAATTGAAACGGCCAACATGGATGGAACGGGTCGCCGGCTACTTCTGAATATGACGGGGATTTCTTGGCCAAATGGAATGATAATTGATTACAAAGGTAGATTATCTCTAAAAAGCAGAGTTTTGTTCCCTTACGTTGTGTAGGCAATCAATTAATTAAGCGCCATCCATCGCTTTCATCCTGCAATCAGTTTGAATAAGACAGTTACATATGAGACAATGCCCTCGTGAGACAATTCTGTAAAAGAGAGACATTTTCTAAATTGGATCCTCTCATATATGGAGCCTCAAATTGTCCATTGAAGAGAAGTTTTATGCCGTCTGAAAATGACATTCGGTGGCATTTAACAAGTATCAAGAAAAAACGCTCATAATGAAGTGAGATAATGTCGAAGCAGGGACCCTTCTCTTTAATGGAAGAAGAAGAAAAAAGCTTCCTCAATGATAAAAGCGTTCATATCACCGTCGAGATTTTATTTAAAATTTCCTATCCGCCCTCTGGTAAGATTACACATTTTAGACAAAAATGCGATGAAAGCTTTACTTTAGCATGATATTCGAGTGGGGTTTGAATTTGGTATGGCTTACGAAGGGCGTTATTTTTAGAGGTGTCATGCAATTAATTAAACAAATTGACTTGTTTTCAAAATGTCATGCAATTTGTGTTTGCTCGCAGCAATCTCGTTTCTTGAAGTGTGTCATAACATCCAGTCGGCACGATGTCTCACCAGTAATATACACAAGTCCATAAAAAGGGCAATGTTCATTTTCTGAAAGATCAAGTCAAATAAACTCCATTTTATGTTTAGCCATTTCGTCAACAGTGATGCAAAACGACCCTCTCATCCCCACAAACTTACAAAATGACAGCAAGATTAGACGCATAACACGTTGACTGAATAGTTTAGATACATATATTGGCCTACATACATGTATATTCCAAAGGCTCCATTATTCTAATCGTAAAAAACCGTCCTTTCTTACGTTAAGAAGACAGCGCTGAAATCTTTCTATGTTCTAGATCAAGCTATTTATTGCAATACCAAGTATACGACTTTCAGCATTGAAATCATATAATTTCAACATGAAATTTTAACTTATAATTTTGATGAACGTTTGAATAATTTATTATTTATTTTTTTACGATTTTAGAGGACATTTTGTATTGGGTGGATGCTAAACAGAATACCGTAGAGGCCATGTCGTTGGACGGGAAGAGCAGACGACTAGTCGTAGAAGAGTCTGATGCTCATTATTTTGGAATCACTTTGAATGGAAACAATCTTTTGATATCTGATTGGAAAACTAAGTAAGTCTAACTAAGTACATGTAAAGTAAGCGTTGAGATCAGAAGGTTTTTCTACAAGTACCAGATCTGAGACTCCCGTTTAGGCAATCGTCTGATTTGTTTGTCTGTCTATAAATCAATTCAGCCTTAAGCAATGTTATAAGGGGTAAACCAGACCGCTTTCCTTCAAGTTTCAATATTCATATAAAAATCTCAGTTCTGAACTTAAATTTTCCTGATACCAGCTGTAACCAGACAGGACTGATTATAAATCATTTTTTCTCAAATGTCTTACGGACTCTTCGAAAATGACCAAAAACATTACATTGGAAACGAAAGAAAAAAAGCAAACCATAAATCAGGAAGAACTCTATAGACTTTATGTGTTTTATCTTTCTGACTTGAAGGGTATTTGTTTTCTAAACTGTGTCATGTTGTCTGTATTGCAGCATTTCGTATCTATCATGTCGCCCTAGATGTTCACTTTCTCCTTCGTATTTTTATGGTTTATTTATTTCTATTGCGACGTTCATGATAAGAACTTATGCACTGAAATCTTAATCACAATCTCAGACTGATTCCGACAGTTTGAAAATAATATGTCCAATCTGTATAAATATACGTATTCCTTTAAGATGTTTCATTATTATGCTTATTTAAAAATATCAAAATAATATAATACTTATTGGATCTAACTTCAAATTAAGTAAAACGATACCATTGCATGTTCACATTACTTGCAAAGTATGTTGTATAATCATTAAACAACCATTTACAGTTATCTAAAAAGTATTCCAAAGTTGACAAAAGATGGAGGGTCATCTCAGATTACACGCATCGGCCCAGACGCCTTTTCACGGTTGAATGGATTAGTTTCTTATAACTCGACATATGTTTTGAAAGGTATTCTATAATGTTTAACCTTAAAAGAATAACGAATTCTTAATATTAATTTTTTCTGCTTAATATTGAAAACAATTTTTATGTAGGCGCTAGTGGATGTACAGGGGTATTTTCCTGTGATCACATATGTATACCCCTTCCTCAAAATCGATTTGTTTGCGCATGCGCCGATGGTTATGAAGAATCAGGATTCAAATGTATTAAAACAGGTAAAGTAAATTCTAAACAGTGACTATTGGTTGTTTAAAGCAAATTTCACCTTTGTCAACATTATAGCTACAATTAGTGAGCATGTATTTGACACGTACTCTTGCAGATGCGAATGCTACATCGATAGATTCCCCAGGAAAGGTCAAGCCAGGGTCACGGGCGTCCAGCCAGTACATAACTTGTGAGTGTAACAAAGATCAGAACTGTCGTTCGGTAATCATTTTCATGTTGTTAAATGATACAGAACTGATTTTTTAAAATGTTTACGTTTCTCTTGGATTGTAGATTCTAACTCCGGCCTCTCGAAGGGAGGAATCATCGCTATAGCTGTCGTCTCCGTGACAGCTTTCATCATCCTTATCATATCAGCCATGTTTTTATTTACACGGTATGTACATGTATAACAACTTCTTCTCAACTCCAAGAAAACTTTAATTAAGAATTACGTTTTACCAATGGCTAACCAGCTGACTCTAATGATACAATGCAATTAACATGTATACAAATTGGTTTTCAAATCATATTACGAAACTCTACTGGAACAATGTAAATTGTATTAAGATAAGAGACCTGCTTTTAACGGTGGTTTGCATGCCATAGCTTAATGGTGCAACAGCGATGACACATAACGATTTTGATCTCTTTCTTTACACATTTCTAGAATATTGTCAATTGTTGATTCATAATATCATGCATCTACCAAAATCAGTTGCTTGCTATTTGCGATTACATAATATCATTGGTATCTACTTCAAACATTTTCAGAAACATTGTTTTTGGGCGATAAAAGTTATTTTCTTTTTTGGAAAAGGCGGTGGCGTAATCATATTTCCAGGAGGAATACTGGTGTAATTGATTCTTAATGAGTGTAATATTTGTTTTATGTCTATGTACATGCCACATTTATCTTTGCGCTACTTTAAACAGATGGAGATCGGGTAGAATCCGCCATCAGCGGTTGGAGGACTCCCCTGACAATCAAGTGGACAGCTTTTACAGAATCACGTTTCCTGACAAGCAGCAAGAGTCTGTTAGTTTTGATTCAGGAATTGACCAGTATGATCAGACTCACAGGCAGTGAGTGTTAGGACTTCCATTACCATCCATTACTGGGGATATCGAAGCCATTTCTGCTTTTGTTGTAAGAGAGGAGAAACGATTTTAGTCAATCACTATGACGGCAATCTGTGATTGAGAGAAGCGAATTATATCCCGACACAGAAACAAATATTGACAGATATACAGCCGAAACTTAATTTGCACTTTCCCCGTGATTTCAAAGTAGCCAGAATATGGCTGTTATCTCGAAGCAAAGAACACTTCATATTTTCAAGTAACGTGTAATTTACGACTGCCACAGTTAACCATTTTTGCAACTACCCTTGTACATCATTTCACTTGTAGAGAACAACAAACAAGTACCAGAAAGGTGAACTTCAAAGTCTTTATATATGTGTATACTTTCACCACTTTCAGTTTCACATGAAATTAATGAATTTTCTTGAGAATATTCACGATTTATGGAAAAAGAATCCAAACTATACATTTGTTGATATCATATGTCGCCACTGCACTTCATTTTAATCAATTGTCTTTCATCTTGTAAATATCTTTCATTCATATTATCATTCGTTTTGTTTCCTAATGATGTCACATTTGTCACTATAAGAAATCGCAAATGTACTTGAGTAAAAAAATTGTGTGATACACATGTTTTCGCATGGATTTTATATATTAAGTTCAATTAAAATTCAATGTAACATTCTTATTATTTTGATATTGCAAAAAATGTTAACCTTTTCATTAGAAAACTATTCGAATGTTCTTTGCTGATGTTAGCAAATAAAATGTACTCGCCCTCGCATTGTTTATAATAAAGATTTAAATGTCAAAGTAAGGAATGCTTTGAAAAGTCCGATAGTATATATTATAAAAACAATTTGTAAAATAAATGAATATTAAAACAGTTATTGTTAAATTCTTTGCTTCCAAGCTGACCTTTATATGACTGTTGCTAGTAGATTCCACCTCCTTGGAGTAGGTACATGTATCCCTGGAACATAATATATACTTAGTTACCAAAGATATTTTGTCAGACTTTAAGTTTCGAGTTACTTAAATAAATCTTATGCAGTTTTTAAACAATACATAATTAATCAATTTTTATACGTAGAATTTTGGAAATTATTAAAACATTTTATTTATCCTTTTTTTTCTAATCTATAGATTTTTATGAAAATGTACAAACACGTTAAACAAACTCAATTTTGAAGAAAGGAAATGTACACTCTTTATTGTGACTGTTGTACACGTTTTGTTTAGGCTTACACAAGGAGATAGTAAAACATGTTGTCTATATCTCCCAGATCTGGATACAGATAATCCTTGATACCACTAAATAACACTGGATTTTCCTGGCTGGACTTTAGTTGTAGAATGTTAACACTTGATACTTTACCCGAATTTTGCCTTTAATTGGCATGATTTCCCCCCCCCCCCCCCCCCCCCCAAGGCGTAGGTTAATAATGAGTTATAGACTGAACAAGACTTGATCAACTCCTGTTAGTCTTAATCATGATCGGTTAAATAGTACATGCATTTATTTCGGTTCTATGTAAGAATATTCTAAATGATTTCCCCCATACAGTGCAATTCTGAGTATTGAACTTCTCCAGAGACTTATCATGAGGCTGAAGGTCATTGTTTAAACTATTCAGATCTTAAACTATATTCTTAAATTTTGAATATCTCCTTGTGATCTCAGTATTGGTCCAAAGGATATAAATTGAACAATGTAGAATCTAGCATCTAGCTCAGTCTATATGTTTTTGAGCATGCAGTTCTCGAGAAGATATAAAAGAATTTTGTATATATATCCCATATCAAATATCGTGGATTCGCCAAAAATAAAAATTGTAACGACACTTACATCAACCTTTACAAATCAAGTGTTGACAGAATACTTACACCAACTTTCACTAATCAAGTGTTAACAGAAACTTATACCAACCTTCACTAAGCAAGTGTTGACAGAATACTTACACCAACCTTCAGTAATCAAGTGTTGACAGAATACTTAATTACACCAACTTTCACTGATCAAGTGTTGACAGAATACTTGCACCAACCTTCACTAATCAAGTGTTGACAGAATACTTACACCAACCTTCACTAAGCAAGTGCTGACAGAATACTTACACCAACCTTCACTAATCAAGTGTTGACAGAATACTTAATTACACCAACTTTCACTGATCAAGTGTTGACAGAATACTTGCACCCACCTTCACTAATCAAGTGTTGACAGAATACTTAATTACACCAACTTTCACTGATCAAGTGTTGACAGAATACTTAATTACACCAACTTTCACTGATCAAGTGTTGACAGTATACTTACACCAACCTTCATTAATCAGTGTTGTCAGAATACTTACACCAACCTTCACTAACCAAGTGTTGTCAAAATACTTGCACCAATCTTTAATAATCAAGTGTTGTCAGAATACTTACACCAACGTTCACTAATCAAATGTTGTCAGAATATTTTCACGATCCATGTAGACAGAGTAGTTACACCAACCTTCACTAATCAAGTGTTGACAGAATACTTACACCAACCTTCACTAATCAAATGTTAACAGAATACTTACACCAACTTTCACTAATCAAGTGTTGACAGAATACTTACACCAACGTTCATTAATCAAATGTTGTCAGAATATTTGCACCATCCATGTAGACAGAATACTTACACCAACCTTCATTAATCAAGTGTTGACAGAATACTTATACCAACCTTCACTAATCAAATGTTGACAGAATACTTACACCAACTTTCACCTATCAACAGTCGACAAAATAAAGTGCTCCTTACGATTATCAATGAAACAATACTAAAATAAACCAAGTTTTAGATGTAGGGAAAGTCCAATCTTCTTTTGAACTCATCACATATGACCGGTAAAAGGAAATGAGCGCTTGTAAGTTGGTAAAAATAAAAATCATTGTGTAACAATAAATGCAAAGAGCAGTGCATATGTATCTTTACTGATGTTTTTCCAGTAAATATATATATATATATATATATATATATATATATATATATATATATATATATATATATATATATATATATATATATATATGTGCCGATTTTTTTTTTCGCATTTATCAAAATTAGTAAAACGAGTATTCAAGGTAAGTACCACCAGAAGTCTATGTACGTGTATCTTGCTTTTTTTCTTATTACGCCGAACATATAATTATTGAAGCGAATTGTCCTGTTGCGGAACATCCTGAATTTTTTACAAGCTAGCTGTGGGGTTTTTTTTTTTTTTTTTGGGGGGGGGGGGGGGGGGTTGTTGTTGGTTTTTTGTGTTGTTGTTGTTATGGAATGCATGTTCCTTCAAATAATCATATATTTATTATCAATATAGTAAATAAGATAAAATAAAATTGTATTTACAGGAACAACAAGTGCAATGTGAACCAAAAAGGTTCTAAACTACTTTGAATTCATTTTTAAATAAATTCTACATGTATCATTTCAAGTAAGGGTCCTCCCTGATTCCTGGGGATGAGAATTTGAGCGAACTTAATTGCACAATATGTCAGGAAGCTAATGTTAAAGTTTGGATATTACAGGCTATTTAGCTCTTGAGCAGAACATTTCAAAACCCACATTTGGTATTTCTTATCTCTTTATTATCTCCTAGTCGAAGAGGACCTCGACCTTTATTTGAAGAAACTTGAAAGCCATTTACCCAAATATGCCTTGTGCCAAGTTTGGTTAAAATTGGTAAAGTGGTTTTGGAGAAAAAGATGAAAATGTGAAAAGTTGACGACAACAATACCAGACCATGGACAAATTTTGATTAAAAAAATAACTTTAGCATTTGGATCAGGTGAGCTAATTAAAGGTGTTGTGCGCCTTTCACGGGCTTAAGCAAATCTAATGCTGCTGAAAGATCTTACTTTGATAGGTTTTGAAATATATTTTGTGAACCCTTTAACAAGAGCAGGAAATTATGAAATAAATCTCGCTTTCCTAACAGGGAAGATGTGGGATTTCATACCGAATTTCTTTCGCTTCTACTGTAGGTATAACAAAATACTTTCGCAGAGTGGTTTTCCATGCCATTAATCTGGACGAACCAGTAGGGGGAATAATCCAGAATAACCACGGGGAGGGTCAGAGATTACAACAGACTGTGATTCGAACAGGCTATACTCTGGAATTTCAAATTTCAAAGTCTTCCTCAGACAGGAATTAGAAACCACAAGAAATGTCAGAATAACGTCCAGTTTTCAACCAAAAGAAATTAAATATATTTCTATGGCAACACAAAAATTACTATGAAAATCTTAATTCAGTCTTTAAAAAGCATTTAGACCAAATAATTTTGACATTTCCTCTAAATTAATGATGAGCCGAAAAGAAAAGAAATATTAATGATTCTGCTATTCGACGTTTACAAAATGTATAATGACTCAGTACGGGTCATTGACTTGAAAAGGGATAAGTTTGGCCTAGTAAGTAAGTATGATATACGTGTACCTTGTTTAAACGGTTTGAATAGTCAAATTGTCTACTAAAAACTTGAGACTAATTTAACCAATAAGATAGAAGGTAGAAACCTATTCAGAAAACAGTCAATGAATGTTTGATCTTGCAGTCATTCATAAAACACAATAGAGCTTGGTGCTTGAGCGGCTTTCATTCTAACTGTTGTCAGTATGTTGTTTGTATCTACAAGGGTATTGGTTTCCAAAGATTAAGATTCAAGTATTAATGTGTTGTGTTCGATATATTGCAATTGAAATACAGTGCAGTGCACCCACAATTCTAAATACCGGTAATCCCGTTGTTTGATGATAAACGAGAAATTGGTATTAAAGGATCAGAAGATAAAAAAGAGGTTCAATCATTTTGGAAGGATTTCATTGGTTTCAATGGAAGGAAAGGATCAATGACATATTGGACATATTTGAATGATAAATTAAAATCGTTATTTCATTATAACTTATTCACACTATTATTGAAACATATTCTTAAGAGGCTGTCCAAGCAAACATCAGGCGAATATATAAGAAAACGTCGCACATCGATTTTCACGAATTTTTTGTTTTTCCTCTGAAATAGTTTGTTTGTATTCTCTTTTAACCCACAATAATGATGATTTGCTTGAAAAAATAATTTAAGTGGTTATTCGGACGGGAAGATATATATTTCATTCTCTTATATAAATCATTGAAACCATGTACCAAACTGTGAGCTTTAAAATCCAATACATTGTTATTGGTGAGGGTTTGTATTTTTTATAAATGAGAAAAATATTTTGACTTTTTATTGATAAAATAATATGAGTGGGAAAAGCTTGCGTTGAAAAATTGTAGACAAGTATATTTTGGTAATGTTTGATAATTTCAGTTACCTCCCTTGCCAAATGAATATTTGGAGGCTTAAAAACTTAAGAAAAAAATAAAAGCAATAAATTTTCAACTATGAATAATTCATATAAAATCAGCTTAATTGTTTACGATAAACATATTTTTTTTTAACGCTGAAATAAATTTTTAAAAAATATTCAGTGCGGGTATATTTTCAAAACCAGTGTAAACAAAGATGGCCGCCGCTAACGTCTGTGCACAGCATGCTGCGAGAGTTGATTGTTTTTCGGTGTTTTGGTGATGTTGTCTCGATCTCAAATACCATTGGAAGTTAAATCAGGTCGCCAATAATAGTAAGCATCCCAAACCTTTTATTGAAACTGAGATGAATTACTGTTACCAGACGAATTTCAACAAGTCAGCCAACAAATTATGCAGCTATGGGTACATTGATGTACACATCAACTCCTCAAAGAAAAAAGCAAGAGGTGTTCACCTGATGACGACAGAGGAATGTTATTTCTTGACAAATGGGTAGTTCCAGAGGGGTCAGGTAAATAATATGCATTGAGAGAGAGAGAGAGAGAGAGAGAGAGAGAGAGAGAGAGAGAGAGAGAGAGAGAGAGAGAGAGAGAGAGAGAGCAAGCATTATTTAATATCAGATGTTTACTTGCACATTTAATTTGTATTAATTGCATTCACATACCATGAATAAATCTTTGTAAAAAGAAAGTACAACAATAACCATAGAGTGTTCCATGTGGTTATATACATGTATTGGGAAAATATCCTACAAAATTTTTAAATAGGATTGTGTTGAGATTTGGAGTACTCTTTTTTCCTTTGATAGGTCAATTTAGTCTTCAATCTTCATCTCTTTAATTTTCGTAATTGAAAAATATTGCTTTGTTAAAAATTGAAATAAAAAAATGTTATGAAATGACGAGTTTTTATAACATACACAGCAGAAAATATGGGGTGGGTTTTTTATTTTGTTAGCACAGCAATATTATTTAACACAGCAGCTATTGACTTGGCAATCGGTCAGAGTACATATCGGACATGTGAGAAGATATGTAAACAAACAATTTCAAACAACAGTATGATATTAGTTTTGCTAGTGATAATCAGAATGTGAAATGGAATTTCTGTATGTGTTCCACAATTTTTATTATCAATTTTAAGATCTTAACACTTGAAGGTACATGAATTTGTTTTATCATGTGTTTCTCTATTTTTTTTTTTTTAGAGAAGTGCAAATGAAATATTCTTCTGGAAAACACTGTCCTTCTATATTTAAACTTGGATAAAACATAGAAAAAAAACCTACAAGATTGCTGAAAGAAAAAAAACCCATCAAGTTGCTTGGCATGATGGATCTGGATGACTTTTACAGCATCTAATATCATGGGTAAAAATGATATTCCTGCATATGAAACGGTGAAAGTGTGCAGAATAAGAAAGAAGATCAAGAAGGGGGTTCATGGATTATGTGAAGCAGTAATTTGAAAGGATATATTTAGGTGGCAGAGAAACTAACTAGATTTGCAAGTCATTATATAAATGGCCACATTCATTTAAATTAACCAATGTTTTCCTAAGGAGTGGTTGAATTTCCAGAAGATATCACTTGGAATTTGTTTTTCTCAATTTAATCATCTGCACATTTTTCTTCAATGAATAAAGGATGCAAACAAGACTAAAATAAGATGCTTTGAAGTTTGTCGGATTGATCACATGAGAGAGAGAGAGAGAGAGAGAGAGAGAGAGAGAGAGAGAGAGAAAAGTTGAATGAACTTGTCTTCATGCATCATGCACTGTATGTACATGTTATCTTTTAGCATTTTAATGCTCAATAAATTGTTAAATTGTTATCTTGCATGAGTTTATTCTCTGTTTATTTATTCCAAATTGCTACTGCACACTTTCTTAGATAACTAATTTAATTTTAATGTTATTATTTGTTTGATATCTTCATCTATTATGGTTGTTTGTCATACTATGAAAGTAACTTATACTAGCCTAGTTAAAGAGATTTCAATATCTTGAGTAAATAACTAAATATAATTAAATATATTAATTAGTACAACAGTATCCACTGTTAACATGCAAATACATGTACTGACATCACTTAGCATTAACAATATTATAAAATAACACTGTCCAAGTAAATTGTCCAAACATAGCATTGATACATGTAAATGAAATGTATTCTTTCACTCTTATGCATTGCTTATTTATTCAAATATGTACAACATGCTTGAAAGTTAGTCAGCTGAGTAATTTAGAAATACATTTTTAAAAAGAGGAAAATACAGTTTAAAAGAGGCATACTGATTCTTATATGGCCATGGATTTGATTTGGGAATAGGGTTTAAAGGGGGGGGGGTGTTTCAAAGCATACTGTCCCATGTATATTTTAGCTGCTCATCATACATGGATTATAAAATGGATTAGTATGGGGGATCCAAAAATGGGGGAGGGAGGGGGGGGGGGTTGTGATGTCTGACTTTTCTGCTAGATTCATTGTGGAATTAGTCTGACTTAATAATTGTTGTATACTAGTCTGTTTATGTTAATTTTTACCCAAAAGTTAAACACCTGCCTAGAATTTACAAAAGCTACCCGACTGAAAGTATAGGTCACATTTCTTAGTTCTCATTCCAAAACAGTTGTATGCATTCATTTTGAAACTTTGGATTGAAGAAGTTGCTAATGGTACTTATATAGAGATAATAACGAATTCAAATGTCACTACTAAGAAGAAATAATTTGATATATTTATGTGTATTTGTACATTATGGAATTGTTATAAAAAAACAACAACAAAAACACCTCAAATTCAGTAGTACCAATGATGAATTGGATTTGACCTTTTCGCACAATTTGATAAAAAAAACTTCTTTATTTAAGCTAATACCGCTTCAATATTATTATCCCACCAAGTTTATTACCAGTTTAAGAAGAACATTTTAGTTAATACTTATTGAAAACACACAAATACATTGAATTTGAAATATACATTCAGTTTTACACTGCATTCCTTAATCAGTGATTAACACATTTTGAATCCTTATTCTCAAATTTATGTACTTTATGAAATACTGAAAACCCTTAAAATAATTTGAATGTATATTAGACCATCCAAATAGTGCAATGTTCAGCTAATTTACTTCAGTTGTAAATAGTTTTCGCAGACTTAAACTCAGTTTTCAACATTTTTGTCAAAATGACCTTTTTGCACTTAAAATTATGAAAAATGTTGGTTTTTGATGAGTGATCAATATTTCTTTCGTCATAAAGCATTTCCTATTATAAAGATATAAACATGCATTAAATTATAGTCAATATTTTTGACATGAACTCTGTCATTCACTGTCTTTTTTATTAACAATAATAATAGCACGTTATGCATGGAAAAACTTCATTTTCAATGTTAAAAATGGGTAATTTTGTGTAACTGCTTCTATGAGACCGATGCTGTTCCCACTGAATTTATTTTTGTTTCTCAAAATTTCATATCTCAGGTTTATAAAGATGCCTCATTTTTTCCTTTCATGAAAATGTATTGGATTTTATTAAAATTTCAAATTAACATTAAAATACAAGAATTTTTGTTTTCAAAATATGCATCAACTTTGATAAGGCATATATTTTTGTTTGAAATATATTTATACTTTAAAAGCAGTCTAAGTTAAAGAGTTAGGTGTGTTTAAACTAAATAATATAATTTTTAAAAAGGTTTAATAGAATTAAGTAGTTTTACAACTTATCAAACTTCACAATATTTTTACAACTTCTGTGACCTTTTTGCACTAAACATGTTCCAAATTCAAAAATAGACATTTTTCTGCCTAAATAGGCATACAATGAACTTTTTCTTTCACATGTATAACAATCATGTTAAAATGAAGTGATACACAAAAATTAATTGAAATCCAAGACATAGCATGTGCAAAGCCCTGCCTGAATTTTGCTTGGACAGCCTCTTAAACTGAACAAAATGATGTGTCATGTTTATGTTTGTTTGATTTCTTTTTTGCATTTTATTTTAGCCAAATTTTACTTGAAATAAGCGTTTGGTACGATAACGGGTTTTTTTACGATAAATGACGATGGAGTTTTATATGTGTTAAACTAATCATTTGCTTGAAAAACAAGAGATGTTTCTCAAAAGAAGAGAATTTGATGAATGCTTGCGGGAAATAAAAGTACAAAATTAATACAATTACATACATGAACATGTACTTCCTGGAGACTTTAGCCATGATCATATCGTGAGGGAGAAGCAAGCATGATCAGAACATTGCTATTTTCAGATCAGAAATTTTATCTTGCCTGCAAATCCACATATTGATTATTGCAACTAATTCAAAATTACAAACCTAGAACAGAACATATTTATATATTTACATTAAGAATGGACAGTTATATAACATGAAAATTGGCCATTTATATTTCACGACAGTCAACCACAAAATACCTTGTCTTGTACAGTGTATATGCACAGTTATCATGACATTTTCCATTTTGTAAACGATATTTTTCATAACTTGTTTCATTGATACACTCCATTAGTGGTAAAAGTTGTAACTCGGGGTCCTGATAATGTAATAACACATTCATATACATCTAATATTTCTATTGTAAAGATTTTGGTGAGTTGCTCATTAGAACAGTATCATCTGCCAGTAATACTAGTGTGTTAGGTATACGCAAAATACCCAAAACAAGACCATGGGTACCTTTGGCAATGCTCAGATGATAACAATTCAATTACATAAACAAGAAACGTAAAAGAACTAAGAATTCTTCCTTACGGTGGCTGCAATAGAACATATGCTTGATGAGATATTTTTTTTCAAATTCGTGGCCACATAGATAAAATTCGTTCCTACGAAATAAAAGTCGTGGCCACGAAATAAAAGTTGTTCCTACGAAATAAAAGTCGTGGTCACGAAATAAAAGTTGTTCACACGAACTTAATTTGTTGTAACAAAATGAGAATTGAATGGGTTTAAGAAGTATTACGAGTCCTGCGTGTTATATACTACTTTTTTGGGAGTTGATTTTAATCAACTCTCCTATGCAGTTACTCTGACAAACCGAAAGTGAAACAGTGTTTGGACCTAAGCACAAATCATCGCCGCTGACAAGACTTAGTTCTTGAAAATAATAGAAAAATTCAAAATAATGTATGCTGAAGCATGGATTTTCAAGGAAACTTATCAATAAACACTTTGAAAAAAGTCAGATTTTATATAATACGAACAACTAAGAAATTTTTATAGTCTCATGTAATCCTACGCCAGAGTTTAATATAGCCTCGTTCAACCAAACGCTCGGGTGTCTCCGTAAATCTCCGACAAGCAGAAAGGCTCTCTTGCTTGTCGGAGATTAACGGAGACAGTCGAGCCTCTGGTTGAACGAGACTAGAGTTCGATATCAATAGTGCTTGGATCCATAAAACTTTTAGAATTGCTTCGATTACTTATACATAGTTTGAAATCTATCTTTAAATGTTACACAACATGATTCATCTGGGATTTCTCGAAATTCTTGTCGGAAAAGTCTTAAATTCATATAATAAAAAAGTGCGTAATTCAAATACAGACTAGAAACTAATTGCCAAGCAAGATACGTTGATTTTAAGATAAATGATAATGATTTATCGATAAAATCAACTCCCGTCAGTACTTCAGTACTTTGATTATATTTTATCTTTTTAGATGGTCAGCATACAAGTTAACTGTTTCTATGAACCTGCATATTATTTGTTTATTATGACTTGCATTTATTAATTTTTGAACCTCAGATAGGAAAAAAAAGTTTGTTGAGAAATATATTGAAATAAATCCATATTTGAAATGACCCGTAAACCACATCACAAATCAATTAATTCTTGTTTACTTTTTACTCTAATTGACTTTATCGTATTAATATACATCCCAACGAAATAAGAAAAAAGCGCTATATACATGTAAAATGTAAGGTATAGGCAAGACTGTAAAATGTAACCGAAATCACGAGCACAACTGTTTTATGTTTATGTCGCTATTATCTTGTGTTAAATTCTTTACAATTAGTTAAAGAGACAGTACAGCGCATCTTATCAAAAAACCGACTTGAAAAAAATTTCCGATCAGGTTCGGTATTTTTGTACTACTCATGAATGTATAAACTTTCAGAAAATTACAAAGTTCTCCATGCAATAAATCTAATTATTTCATTAAAATTAATAATCACATAAATAAATCGCAACGTGTTCGGGGTTCAGCCTTCTATACTATTACGCATGCGTATTTAATGTAAACAAAACACATGCAGGGCTCGCGAAAAATCGCCTGGACAGGTTTGTTGATAAAAATATGTCTTTTCTACTTCTCATAGGTATTAACTGTTAAAAGTTTTTAAAATAACCACAATTATTTTTTTGTAAGCATGTATTTTTCGTGTTTATCATAGGAGTTGCTACAACCTAAATCTATTTTTATAAATGAGGCCCCTTGAGGGGTTTTTTGACATATTTATGTCTATTCACTTTAAGATGAACCTAGATTAGTAAACCATTTGTAAATTATCGAGTAAGTAAGGATATGTTTCATTTAGAGAATCGCTTTAACCTCGATCGTTTTCCACGATGACCGTAGTCGGACGAAGATCTTGTAGTTTTCAGCACGTGTCAATTACTGTCATTCAAAGTCCACGTGGTACAAATAAACGATATAAGATTATTCAGGTTTGTACGACCCTTGAATTTCCGGAAGCTCATAATTACGTTAATTGAGTATGTGAAAGGGATTTTTGTGTATTTCAACTATTACAATAAACGTTATTTCTTATTTCCTAACTATACAATAGGTAAATCTGAAGTAATTCACACATGTGTTTTCAGCTGTACTGTCTCTTTAATTTAGATTAAAGATTGTAATCTCATTTGAATATATAGAATTCGTGGGAGCGAAAATTATTTCGTGGCGGCGAATTTTATTATTTCGAGGCCACAACTTTTATTTCGTTGCCACGAATTTTATTTCGTGGCCACAACTTTTATTTTGTGGCCATGACTTTTATTTTGTGGCCATGAATAAAAATAATTCTCAAGCATATGTCCAATGGCAGCCACCGTAATTTGGCTATTTACTAGTGTTAAATTCTTTACAGTTAGTTAATGTAGATTAAAGATTCTTTTTTTCTTATTTTTTTACAAAAACGTGTTGCCTCTATAGATACAATGTTTTGGGGGCTTTTGTCGAGCTGAAGCAAATCGTTGCCGCTGAAGGATCGTATTTTGATAGATTTTAAAATACATTTTGTGAGCCCACTAACAAAAGCAGGAAATGATATCTTTTGTAACCAGATAGCCATATTTATATGAAATATAATTTTATGATTGCATTCTGCTTTACGTTTATTAGTCATTAGCTTGTGCACTCGATACGAGATATGTGTATAGTGAACAATGTTAAATGTCATTGACCGAAAAGGACAACAGATGTAGTCTGAATTGAATTTCGTGATGTCAGCGGAATGACCAGAAAGATTAAAACTCTTGAAGATGATTGGACTTATAAAAACGGTCAACGAATGCAAGACCCTTAATTGTAATTAACTTTAAACAATGGACTTCGTTTATTAGTAACTTATGAACTGTGACCCGAAGGGATGTATTAACAATTGCCTATCCTATATACTGAATTGATTAAGAAATTGTAGATTGATTTTATACCACTATACGATAAGTGTGCTTAATAAATATTATAACACATGAACCGACTTATGATTTCAAAAGTCTAAAGAACAACAACTTAAGGAACACTTTTTAAACGAATCTCGCTTTCCTAACAGGTAAGATGTTTGAATTCTTATACATGTATTTTCGCTTATAAATACTGTAGGTTTGACGAAATACTCTATCAGAGTGGCTTCCATGCCATGAATCTGAATCAGGAGCTACCAGGGGAGAATCTACAATAACCACAGGAAGGGTCAGAGTTTACAACAGACAGTTGAGAAAACTCCTTCAAAGACAGTGATAAGAGACGACGAGAAATGTCAGAATGACGTCCAACTTTCAATCAAGAGAATTGAAACAGATTTCCACAGCAAAACAAACAGTCATGATGGAGATCGTAGACCAAATAATTTGGGAAGTTCTCTTGATTACGGAAGTGCCAAATATCATGAATAAAAACAGCTCTGCTATTCCGACGGTTACAAAATGTATGATTCAGTACTGATCACTAACTTAAAAAGGGATAATGTTTGGCCTAGAAAGTAGGTATGACATATATGTACCTTATTTAAGTGGTTTGGATTGTCAAATTGTGCCCCAAAACCTGAGACTAATTTTAACAATAAGATACGAAAGTAGAAGCCTATTCAGAAAACAGTCAATGCATATTTGTGTATAGATCTTGCAGTCATCAGACACAGCAGAACATGGTTCATAACCAGCTTTCATTCTGATGTTTGTATATTGTTTCATCTACAAGGGTATTGGTTTCCCAAGATAAAGATAATAATGGGAATTGCAAATGTTTCTCTTTTTGATAATAAACCAGAAATTGTTACAACAGGATCAGAGGATAAACAAGAGGTTTAATCATGTTAGGATTTCATTTGTTTTCAAAGAGAGGCCAGTTACATTTACATATTGGCCAAAAAATATCATACATAATGATCAAATTACTTTTGGGTGGCAGAGTGAAATAAGAGGCCACCTGTTGTAAGTGGCCACTTTCAAAGCTTCCCCGAGGTGACCTCTTAAAACACTTTGACTGTATTTCAATGAAATTTTAAAATCGTTATTTCATTAAAACTTATTCACACTATAGTTAAAACATTCTTAAACTGTATATGATTGTTTGATTTCTTTTCTCCCTTTTTGCATTTTATTTGAGCCAAACACTGGTTGAAATGAGCGTTTGGTACGATAAGGATTTTTTTTCACAGGAAGTGATGATGGAGTCTTATATGTGTTAAACTAATCATCTGCTTGGAACAAAAAAGATGTTTCTTAAAAGAAGACAATTTGATGAATGCGTGCGGGATATAAAAGTGCAAATACATAATTCCTAAGAGATTTTATTCATGTTCAAACTGTAAAGGGTAACGAGCATTATATCAGATAATTAATGAGTTAAACTTTGCTATTTTCAGATCAGGAATTTTCTCTTGCCTTCAACTCCACTTACTGATTATGGCAACCAATGCAATTAAGACTTATCTCGATATATTATGTATTTATTTACCTGTAAATGAGGGGATATTATGCAATATTATGCCAAAGATGAAATCTATATTAACGATAGTATTCCCTATTCGCTAATCTTACTAAGCGGCACAGACAAATTTTTATACCGCGCAAACGCGGTATTCAATTTGCCTGCACTTCTTGGTGTGTTATAGGACCGACGACATCCAATGCTTAAATGCAAACTTTTTTAAAAAGTTGATTGTCAAAATAAATAAATCTGGCTTTAAAGGGGCATGGTTGGAATTTTGGTCATTTTAAATGGTTACAATACTTCAGTTAGGCATTTCTAATAGTAAACCAAAATTTGAGCGTCAGTCATCGAAATTAAGCGAAATACGGAGCTCATCTTTTTATGTAAACAAGGCTCAGGTTATATTTTTGTTTACGTTTTTAAAGATGAAAAGAAAATTCCAGGCTCAGAACTAAAATGAATGTGACAAACGCTAGGAACTGTTTATTTATGTTCAAAACAAATTAGCAGATAGAAAGATTTGCTTGAAAAGGAACTTTCACAGGTACATCGAACCAATGTAGACAAAAACCTGGCACGAGCTTTGATAACGTAGCAAAATATTGTGAGCTACGTATATTGCTTATCACTCTACAACTTACCCTCAAATTTTGATTGATTATTAGAAACGCATTAAATTTGACCAACGTTCTGACCATGCCTCCTCAATAGAAATAATATTATTAAACCTATATACTAGCTATGAGTATTGTGACCAATGTGTTCCGAGATTAAAAACGAGGGAAATCGGATGCTGCTGGTGAAATGTTTCAATAACTATTCACCATTGGCAGAAAGCACGGAAACTATATCACTGTTCGATAGAGTAGCATGTTTCTTCGTCGTAATTTCACATAGAAAATATACAAAATGGTTTTATTTAAAAAAAAAAAATAATATCAAATTTTCGCTTCAAACCTACTTCAATATGAAATTAAAGTATGTTTTTCTTTTTTAACAGAATAACAACACCACAAAATGCCTAAAAGGTATAATCACCAAACTCACAATAAGCGGAAACTGGTTTGCTAAAAAAAAAAAATCAGAATTTTTACATGTAAAGACCTGGGGTATAGTATCAAATAAAATTGAAAAATATTGATTTACTAGTACTGCCCTTGTGAAATGCATAACGCAGTTTTCTTCCGCCTTTTTTAATTTTCAGGCACTAGTATTTGTGCAATTTTTTTATAAACAATGCAAAATCGCTGATTTCTGGAAACATTAAATTAGTGTGATTTGTTTGGTTGAAGTGAATATCTGAAGTGTGAGTTATCACTAGATTAATACACTAATTTTGAAATATAATAAAAAAAAAACCCGTACACTGTAAGTAATGAGAATGGCTAGCGCACCGACCTTCCTCTTACACTGACTACATTTATACACTATATTGTGTTTTTATAATTTTTCTTATTTTTTTTTTTACTTATTATGTTTTATATATATTACACTATTCAGACATAAATAGAAAAAAGCTCAAGTCCCTAATTTACTGATTTTCATTTAGTTAAAATCATGAATGATTTAAAAATTTGTCATATAATTCTCTATTTTTTTTTTTATTATAGAACAAGAACTGCATCAATTTTCGCTAATTTAGTACTATGCTTGAGAGTTGAAGAGTTTTAAATCATTAAGGGTTTCATCGGGCCTGCGCCTACATTACATGTGAAAGAATTTGAGCGCTTGAAAGGTAACAATTATGGACGATAAACTCATATGTACATGTACGTATCAAACAAAAAGGCTGTTTGAGGCATGTCAAATCCATTAACCAAAATAACTGGAAAAAATGACCTTAAACTTTATATACAAAATTTTTCAGGCGAATTTTGATTGGTTAAAATATTGGCAACCCACTGTTTAATTTTTATGTCACCAAACAAAATAAACCTTTTACTCTTGAATTTCATTTTTTTCTTATGACATATTAATGCTAATCTTAAATCTCTATGAATTCCTCTTTCTCGCAAAAATTCTAATATTTGCTATATTAAATCCCATACATGTACATGTAAATTCATAAAAGTGGGAATCACATAAAACATTAAGCCTATCCTTTTCTTTGGAGTAATACTTCATCAAATCTGATTAGCCAGCTAAAGCCACTACTCACGTTGTATTAAGTGATCTGTTCCAACTTAAGAACATGACCGGGTTCCTGTCACGTTGCATTACGAAGCAATGAAACCAGTTGGAATATTGTATAAGTACTATGGTATGTTATTTACAGGTCGAAAAAGTCCCTCTCTACATTGATTTCTTAAGATATATATGTGTACAGTGATAGTTTCGATGCACCTATTTCACTTTGACAGTGGCATCCCAAAACATAATAAATTTGTATATAAACTACAGTAAAATTCATTCTTTGCGACATCTTAGGTCGGCGAGAACACATTTTTATTCATTGACAAACAGAATGAGTTAAGAATCACGAAACACATCTTCCACGAATTTCATGATTTACCACAACAACGAAATTTTAAAAAAATGATATTCAGTAAACAATGATAAATAATGATGATGCCGTCCCAAATTTGCTCCCCTGCCTGTAGATTCAAACTTGTTAATACGATTTTGCAAAGATGAAACTTTGTGTCTTTTAAAAGCTTTCAATCTTGGTAACTAATAAATCTAACACCCCAAACCTGACTCTAACCCCCCCCCCCCTTTCTCTTTCTATTGAGTAAATGGTTTATATCAGGACTCGCACACTGTTCCACCTCAGGTAACCGCATATATTTACATTTTCCAGTGTCTTTGCATGTGATAACACTACGTATCGATTTTGTACTATATAACCCATAATACAAATGACGCCAAATTGAGGCGGCAGCGGGGTTTGCTTGTTTATATTTAAATATTTAATCGTACGATGACTTAAAATTATATAAATATAAGTAATAAGGAATCATTCTTTGAATATTATGAGACGATAATTTCGGTCGGGGCGTGATCAAATCTATCATAAAGCCCTTCGGGCTTTATCGGATTTGATCACGCCGCGACCGAAATTATCACCTCATAATACTCAAAAAATGATTCCTTATTACTTATATGATTTTGTTAATGAATACCATACCAGATCTTTAATCCGATGTATTTATGATTGAGATAGAACCATTTTAACAAGAGCTTGGGCTTTGGGTTGCTGTGTCAATCGGCAATGTGACGTAGACCTGTCTCTTTCATTGCTGGCCACTCAGTCGTGGCTCTTTGAAATTAACAGGATTTGTCTGGCTTTTGAGCAAAGACTTCGCAATCGGTGCATATTTCGCTTGAAACCAGCGTCATTTTAGCTTGTTTTGATGCAAGAAATAGATAACACCTCCTACCGAAAGTCCAAGGCCTCGTTAAAATGGTTCTAAGATGACATTTTCTTAGAGCTTCTATATTCATTTATTTCCCAAGGATTACTAAAGATCTATTAAGTGGCATAAATATCTTATAAAGTCCATGTAACCCCCATTCACAAAACATGTATTAAAGCCAATTTACATGTTTATAACATTCGGGGAGGTTGAAAGGAATGTTTAGTTCGTTCCCGCGCCTTTATTATTGAGCCATTTGGTACGAAATCCTACACGGACTTTATCATTTTACTCCTTAGAGTTTAGTGTTTATGAAAAGTCTTTTTAAAAACTTAGCATCATCTACACACCCTGTGACCAAATTGAAAAGATTATATTGAATTGTGAAACAATACTTATCATACTGTGGAAGATAATTATGCCTCAGTGAGGGGTGTTTCATCTACAATGCCTTGATAAAAAGCTTGCAAATTGCATCTTTTTACATGACGTCAAAAATATAAAAATATCTACGAAATTTCATGGCAAAATTTTTTAATTTATAATGTTTTTTTCAAGTATTTTGTTTTACTAGATCAGCATTAGTAGTTGGCTTGGGGTTTTTTCCCGGGTTTATTGGCTTTTAGTTAAAAGAAACGTCATTTCTACTCTCAAAAATGGATGTGTCAAATTTTTATAAATGTAGGTCCGTTCTCGGTAATTCTTTTGAATAATTATATATTTTTCCTCTTGAAATCAATAGTTTGACACATTATGTAGTTATATAATATTTTAAAAAATAATGTCTCAACAACCTACCTTATTATACTAATACGTGTAGTTCCACAGTGTGTACTTTATCCTTGTTTACTTTTGTCGTGTACATTTTGCACACTGCTATGTGCACACGTAGTCTAATACAAGATTGTGATGTTTTTAAAAAATGTCTACATGCTGTATGTTTGTTCACTTTACTTATATATGTGTTAAACCTATGAATAGTATGGTTCTTGGTAATAAACAATACAATACAATACATGTACATGTATTCCAATTTTTTCATATAACGCGTTTCTAGCCAATTTACATCTTTTGCAGTTTTAAACATATTTTTCAAGTCAAGTTTTAAACATGTATTTTAAAAACAAGTATTATGTGACAAACACATAAGAGTGGTTATTCTTAATGAAAAACGGATAAAAAAGACATTTTCTTTGAAAAGTATACCATATACGAAATTTAAAATTATTACTTAATTCAACATATGATTGTGATTTAACTGGTAACTGGCTTATTTTTTTTTAGAATTACAAAGTAGTTTGTATTTTTTTTTTTTTTGATAGTAGACGTCTAAAGAAGGTCCTGTGATAGGAAAAGTGTTTTTTTGTAAAAACTGATCGAAAACCCATGAATACATGAACAAATACAATATTTTGAAGCGTATAGCAGTTAAAAATTTAGTCCTTCTAAACCTGCAGAAAATTGCTTGCACATTGATCTGCTACTAATGCAATATTATTATTATTTCAAGGTTTGTACAATCATTCTAAAATAATGATGATTACATATTTTCAATGAAGTGCATACAAAACTATTAGTGACGTCACTCAAGAGGAGACCCAATTTAAGGTACACCGCCGAACGCAAAATTATAAAAGATGTTTATTAGCTTAATAAATAGAACCATTTTAACTAGTGCTTGGACTTTGGGTAGTTGAATCAAACAGCAATGTGACGTAAGCCTGTCTATTTCATTGCTAGCCACTCTGCCATAGGTCTTTGGAATCAACAAGATTTGTCTGGCTTTTGAGCTAAGACTACGCAATCGGTGCATATTTTGCTTGAAACCGCGTCATTTTTAACTTTATTTGACGCGCAAGAAATAGATAGCTGAAAGTCCAAGGTCTTGTTCAAATGGTTCTAAAATCTATATATGTACATTTTGTAGAAACCATGTAACGTTAAGCCACTCATAGACTCCCGAAAATGAAATTTATGAAACTTTCATGTACGATTATTTTACCTCATCATCAATATTTCACCAAAATATGATTAGATCTTAATTATAAGAAAAGAAAGAAAAGGAACCCTGGGGACATTAATTATTTTTTTTAGAGAACGGCACGGTTTGCGCCTTATTGCCCTCAATGTGACATTTTTAATTTGTCTTACACATTTCCAGGAGAAACCGAAAGAGACCATGCGATTTTTTGCAGCTGCGTAAAATGTAAGAGGAATTCCAGAAACAATGTTTGTATTGAAAATCAAAGTACTGAAGTACTGACGGGAGTAGATTTCATCGATTATCATTTATTTTAAAATCAACTTACCTTGCGTGGCAATTAGTTTAAGTCTGTATTTAAATTACGCACTTTTTTATAATATGAATTTTAATCAGACTTTTCAGACAAGGATTTAGAGAAACCTCATATGAATCATGTTGTATAATATTTAAAGATAGATTTCAAACTATGTATTAGTAATCGAAACAATTCTAAAAATTGTATGGATCCAAGCACTATTGATATTGAACTCCAGTCTCGTTCAACCAGACGCTCAGCTGTCTCCGTTAATCTCCGACAAGCAAGAGAGTCTCTCTGTTTGTCGGAGATTTACGGAGACAGCCGAGGTTTTTGTTGAACGAGACTATATTAAACTCTGGCGTAGGAATACATCAGGCACGTAGCATCGTTTTTGAAAGTGGGGGGGGGGGGGGGGGGGCAGACTCATCCAAAAAATCTTGACAAGCAAAAATAAAAAATAAAAAAAAATAAAGGAAAATTTTAAGTTTCCCAAAATCGTCAAAATCCTAATCCGTTGGGGGGGGGGGGGGGGGGAGGGGGGGGGGGGGGCTGGCGTACTATATAACTTCATTTTCACTCCTCATTTCCTTATTTTCATATCAATTTTTTACATACTCCCAAAAAAGTGGGGGGGGGGGGCAACTCCATGATAATTCCATTTTTTATATGTAAATTTTAAAAAATTTGTTGCTGCGAGAAAAAGTGGGGGGGGGGGGGGCAGCCCCCCCCCCCCCCCCCCCCCGATGCTACGTGCCTGTACATGAGACTACATAAATATCTAAATTGTTCGTATTATATAAAATCTTACTATTTTCAAAGTGTTTATAGATAAGTTTCCTTGAAAAACAATGCTTCAGCATACATTACATCGAATTTTTCTATTATATTCAAGAACTAAGACTTGTCAGAGGTAATGATTTGTGCTTAGGTCCAAACACTGTTTCACCTTCGGTTTGCCAGAGTGACTGCATAGGAGAGTTGATTAAAATCAACTCACAAAAACATCATTACTTTAGCCCTTAATTGATCTTTTCGATAAAAAAAAAATCAGAATCCGTCTTCGCTTTGCCATGTACAATAAACTACGTATTGTATTTCAAAATATAATTTATCTCCTGTATAGGGGCGGGAAAGTTGAAAGTACAGTATATTTTGTAAGAAAAACGTACCGGAGTTTTAGCCAACTTGACTCAAAGATTTTGAAAAGTACTGCGCATTTACAGATCACCGTTAATCAGATTTATCTACTGTGCATATGTTAGAGGAGGTTGAGGGAAAAATATTATGGTTAACGGCCGGAACAGGGTAACACGGGTTAAATGATTTCAGCTTTGTATTAAAAATATGTATTGTACTAGGTGTTACATGTATGACTGCAATGGTTGCTTCCGTTATAAACCATGTGAAACTGTTTTGATTTGATAAGGTTTATATGAACTGAGTAAAACTACGTAAATTCTTGTATCGCTGATCTTTACATTACATAGACAGAAGAGTTAGTTCAGATTTTACTTATAGTCTGTCTCAAGATATTCATTCATAATATTTGGACGATAATAAAAATACACATGTCTGTGAAAGAAGTGCAATTGAAATATATGAAAGGGATAAAATCCAAGAAAATTTCATTCAGACATTATTATTTTTCACACAAAAAAAATTCAGAGGAATGAAAACAGATTTCTAACTGTGATTTATATTGGGGAATATTGACATCTTTTCTCCATTTGGAAGTCACTCAGAATACCCCGCACAATTTTTCAACGTTATCATCCGCGTCTATTGCAATACAAAATCTCCGTAGACATCACATTTTTTAACCTTGAAAGAAGATAAGCTAAATGGGGCGTTTCAACTCCGAAATCTTTGAAATTTTTCATACTTTCGAATGAACATCGTTTGAATCATAAGGTGAATCAAAAGGCATTTATGATTATCAAGTAATTAAGCAAATTATGAATCGAGGATATCTTGGGACAGAGGATAGACACCGTTTTGTTATCTTTAAGGTATCGTTGAATACCGCCATAGCTCAGTGGTTAACGAATCGGGCTTGTGAACTGCAGATCATGAGTTCGAATCCACATGGGGTTTATGTTTACAATTACTGAAATAAATATTTGAAAGTTAATTTTTTTTATCCAAAATTTCATATCATTTTGCCTATTTGGTTAGTATACCCCTTAAACATCATGCTATCTATCATTATGAAGTTATTTTCTGCTGATTTAAAAAACTATTTCGAGGTGTATTGAGCCACTTTAAGGTATATAATAAATTTCTGCCAGTTGTTACTGTACATCCATCGCGGAATTGCCTATAGTCGTTATGATCTATTACGAAGTCAATCAGATTGATTTTGATTTTCTTTTAAGATATTTATTGTAAGTAAATGTTGCATCACTGATGCTTCGTTAATGTCATTTCAAAAATGTTCCATAGTAAATTACATTAAGAGCTGAATTTGTTACAATTAATAGAATGCATGTTTCATAGGAGTTTTAGTCATTTTATATAAACCTACACATTAAATATGAGGATAATTACAAAAATATTATTACACTGTATGTGTGATGAACAAATCCATCAATGACAATGACAATTTCTTTATTCTCTGAACTGCATAAATTACTGTGTTGAGAAGAATCAGTTGAACAATAATACATATAATACATACATTGCATGCATTGGAGATTGACAATACAAAGTGAAAAAAAGGAAAAAAAGTATGATTGGCAATTAACCTAGAGAGCTAACTCTCTTAATTATAACTTTAATGAATTTACAGAGATAAATCTAGAATTTTTTATTATTAATATTAGTATTAAAAAAAAATTGTAAACATTTGGTTGTGTGTAGAAGTATGAAGGTATGTATAAAACTCTCTTATCTTTAATTGTTATATCTGTACAATGAAATGAAATAAATAATGAAATTCATCTCCTATCTCAATACAGTTACATATGGTACACATACTGTTTTCACGAGTTATATCATACCATCTACCTCGTTCTATAGGCAATTTAGCATTACTTGTTCTAAAAGTATAAAAAAAAAAAAATCTGATATTTGAAAGGCAGATCTAATAAGTATTTTTCCAAGGATAACGTGGTTTTAAGAATTCTATAGTTAATACCTTTTGATGAATTATACATTTCACTGTTCCATGACTGCTTGAATTTGTCTAGAAGTATATAAAAACAGTTTTCTGAAGCCACTGGATATTTACATTTTGTTGGTACAAAATAAAAGATAGACCACAATCATTCAATATTTTGAACAATAAATTTAAACCAGGGTCAGTTGGCATCTGTAAAGTTTTTGGAAGCACTTACAATCAAACCTTTGCTTTACAGCTTAGATAAAAATTGATTTTTTTTTAATCGAATGCATTCACTGAATGTGCAGTTGGGTCCTATATTTGCATTTTCCCAATTAATACCAACAGATGCTCGTACTCTAAATATATGGGCAATAAAAGAAGTAAAGAATTTTTTGAATAATCAGTTTATTCATAACAAAGAATAAATTACACACTCGTAAACCAGATGATTCAATCTGCATATGTTAATAAAATAACAGTCATAAAATATAAACGTAAACTACTTATTCTTTTTTGTGAGTAGTCTTTTATATGTTATTGATCGAATAATAATGACCAAATCAACCAAAGTTATATTTGGTCAATGTCGTAATAAGTTGGCAAAGTACAATTATCCGGTGTCGATATAAATAAACACAGGCAAGTGCTCTTTACCAGACCCCTGTATCAACACCCTTTATGTTCTAACTCGTTTAACTCCAACACTCATAAAATATTACCAAGAATATGTTTTAGCGAAAGCAGCGCGTATCTAGCTCCATTGTTAGCAATAATAAAATTAAAGTACTCCAAGTACAGATATCCTGGCTCTTTGGATGTGTACTGAAAAAGTCTTACTAATGTGGCATTATTACACACTAAATAGACACATTGACTATGTACCCTCAGTTTGATAACAGAACGATCTAGGCTACTAGTGTAAAAATGTATTCCGCCGCTCAGCTTTACATTGCAAACTCGAAGTATTTAGAATATTACAGAGAAGAAGAGTATCATGTTACATGTATGTTTAAATACATCAGATGTAAACTTTTAATGACCAAATGGCATGCCATACGTTCTACGTTCCCTTTTAAGTTGGAACAACATTTTTGTGCGGAGAACAATTTCAACGGTAGTTCAGTCAACATCCGCCACCGTGCAACGTTATGTGAAAAGTGACAAAAGTAAATATTAAATACAATACCATTACACTAGTATTTAAAACCATTCTTGTTTTTATAATGTTTCCTTAAATTAAAGTCCTTAATACTTTCTTTTTTCTCTCGCAGCAGTTTTTCTGTGATTTTGTGGCTAGTCAGCGGCTGTCTCACCTAAGTAGACAATATAATATTAATGCAGTTTTAAATACGAAAAACCCTGTTAAAACACAGATTTTTTGCAATCAATGCACTATTTTTGCGTTATTTTGATTACGAAATAGGAAGGACAGTTTTTTTTCAAGGTCAAACAATACTTGGATAATGAAAGCATTCAATTGTGTAAGGTTTTCGACTCTCGTTCATAAATCGAACCTCTTTCATTACAACGCCTTATCTTTAGAGTCCAGAACTATGTTACTAAAGAAATCGGCTTTGATATATCAGAACATACAATGCATTCGTTGAACATTTTACTCTTATTCAACCACGAAGCTCAATCGCAACTTCTCGGGCCTTTCCGGCAAGCTTGGAAAAACACCTCGAATGTATTAACATCACCGGACGTTAGAATTTTATACAAAATGGAGTCCAATTAAAATAAGTATCGCCTAGACAGTCTTGTATGTCGCTTCTGTGTTATATTCTAGTGTATATCGTTTACTTTAATGAAGTATAGCTCACATCTCAACAGGTCGTAAAATGTGTTCTATTTATATCAAGTTTTACAAAAAGGGGGGTTGTCATGGACGCTTAGGTAATACATTCGAGGTGTTTTTCCGAGCTTGCCGGAAAGGCCCGAGAAGTTGCGATTGCCACGAAGCTCTTTATAAAGAGCCTGGTCCAATCCAGATTATACATGTACATGTATGAGCGTAAATTCTGTTTCAGATTCAATTTATTCATTATAATTCTATTCTCTATCATTGACTGACATTGAGAATAAAAATTTAAACTAATGGTGTTCATAAAAAAAACATTTCATTAAGAAAAATAACCGTAACGTCAAGTGTATTGATACCTATTTTAACTAAGTGGATTTTTTTATCTAGCAAATGAAATAGCGCGTTACAAACAGAAATTGTCATAACCACTTTAGCAGCATTTTACCAAGTACATGTAATAAATCCCATTGGTTTCAACCCATTAATAGATTAGTTTAATTTTGTATTAAAAAAACAATAATTAAGTTTTCAACTTCGCACAAACAACTACGCAGGTTGTGCAAAGTCAGGCGCAATCAAAAAGTCTCTTACGGTATCTCGCTCCTAACGTTTTGATTTCATTGCGCAGATGATCATTATATTTTGGCAATGAACATTATTGATTTTATTTAATCATCACAGAAAGATTATCATTTCATAATAAAACGACATTCATAAAGGAAATCCATTTGAATTCAAGAAGTTTTGGCGGAATGTTTTGATAGCACTTGGTTCGTAACACATTCTATAGGTTCTGCGTGACATGTACACAATTAAATTTTAAGAGAGTGATAGACGTTTAGCATTAACTCATGCAAATATATAAAAAAATGTCTGAATTTTTCAAGCCAAATTTAGCGAGAATTTTACCTTTGATGCCATTATATCTAAAATTTGACATCACTGACCCCCATGTTTTATTATGTCAAAATGATACTGAATACTTATCTAAGCAAACTGGATTTACTTTATAAAATTCTTGATATTAATTTTTTTTTATTTCAAATCAAATTGTAACTATCAAAAAGATATCTATTTTCAATGCAATAAAGTCACAAAAAATTTATGCAGCTTTGTACGAAATTTTGTCCTAATTTCGCTATTCAGTGTGACCATTGTGCATAATCAAAAACAAGATTTGAAGAAATAAATTTGCTTGATAAAAAATACCAAAAATAAATCCTACTTATATGTATGCTGAAATTGCATTTTAGGTGCAAAATGGTCCAATTGGACATAACTCAGAGGGATGAACACTGACTCCCCATTATTTTTGTATTTTTTAAGTATGTTTTGTCAACAGATTTCAATGATATACTTCTTAAGAAATTCTGGGCACAAGAACATTGATGAGTGGGATACCATAAAGATGACATTGCATTGTACATCAGAATACATTTAGAGAAAACTTGGTCAAAGACCTACTTTTTATCATTCTAAAGACTTACAGTCGTCGGCATTAATTTCAATACAAATTCAAGTGATGAATTTAGGTCATCAAAAAAGTGCTCAAGAATGAACAAAATATATAAAGTCAAATCAGTTTTTTTATCGTCTGTTTTTTTAAATAAAAAAACCCAACTTATTTTCATGTATTTTGAAATACTGTAGAAAGGTGGCCATGATAAAACATGACATCTAACATGGCTAGACTATGTCTAAATGTGCAAAGATGTAAGTGTTTCTACTTCCGATAGAATGCAAGCATTTTGTAAACACATGCAAACATATACTGAATATACCTGGTATAACAATGCGACAATTTCTTTCATAAAACCATATAATTTTTTCAAAGAAATCCTCGATTCAAATTTTCCGTAACTAATCGATAATCATAAAATTAATACCTTAGGGTTCAAAAGATGTTCATTCAAAAGTATGAAAAATGAAAGAAAGATTTCTCCTATGAAACTAGCTTATCAGGTTTCAATACACGGCTAAAATAAAGGAGTCTTGTGCAAGAAATTCCGAGCGACTTCCGAATGGAGTAAAGATGTCAACATTTTTCCATTATAAATCTCCCTAAGAGATATATTTTCGTCTCCTTGATTTTTTCCGAGTGAAAAATGAATCCCTATGACGATATCTTGGATAATTTAACTTCCATCGACTTTAATTGCACTTCTTTCAATGATATGTGTATTTTTAATAAAAATCGTCCAAATGTGCTGCATAAATCTCTTGGGACAGACTATAGTCGGTTTATTGTTATTCAGCGCTGTATAAGTTTACAAAATAGATCCATATACGTCTGACGCTTTAGCGAAATATCGATATCATGGAACATCTGAACCTAAATCAAACTTTAAACAATCTCACCTTATTTGCATGCAAATAACTATGCTCACTCGTTATCTCTCGTTGTATCAAAACAATCAACGAACCCAAAATTAATGAGCTAAGGATGTCATAGAAATCAAAAGTAATATTAGAAGACCGATGTTTGAAACATCTCTCTGGCTGGGCTGTTTGAATATCGTTTTGGATGGTGCACAACCATTGAGGCGCTCAACAGAATGAGTTTTGTCGACTGAATGTTGACTGAAAGGTCTGGTATGACAATCTGCCACTTTTCAGCAAAATTTTTGTCATTTTTTTAGTTAATTGAATATCAGAGGTTTATCCTGTGTTAAAGCAAGGGATTCTCTAATTTTGTTTTATGCTCTCCTTGCATTCAAGCTAGCTTTTGGCAACATAGTGTATGGACCAAAATTTTCAAAAGCTATTGGATGGACAGTGTTTGAGATTTTTTTTAAATATGTCAAAGGGTGAAAAAAACATCTAATTTACAAATAGGTATACAAGTATCAGTTTAGTGTAAAATTGACGTAAGATATGATGAAATTATGTCATTTTTATTTAGTGGTAAATAGAGAAATCAATTACCGGTACTTGTTGTAGTCTAGAATACAAGATGACTGGTTTTAATGTTAAAACTTTATATTTTTTGTGGCGATGACGCATTTTCATAATAACTTACCTGTTATTTGATGTGTATTTTAATATATTTTTAACATGTGCCTTATATAAAAATGATCTAAATTTAGATGGTAGTTTTTTTAAATTTCAGTTTGTAAGTATAATATTAAGCATCACTCGTTGATAAAGCATAGATTAATAATCCGGGTAATATTCACATCTGTGAAATGAATCAGGTATCAACCCATATCCACTCACGACCCACTAGTCAACACGAGCAATATCAGCCCACTGACCTTCGGCCCTCAGCCTTATATTGCAGACTCCGCCAGGATTTGTTACAGATACTGCTATATACAGACTCATCGGAAAGGGAGCATCTCCTAATCAACTCAGCTCGGGAACGGGATACGGACTTCGCCGAATGGATCAATAAGTTCTCGAGATCACTGTCATACACTTATTCAGAGCCAAAGCGGCGTCTCGGACTTAGCAGCCAATGGAGGTAGGAACATTTAGAATTTATTGCCGCTTTTTGTGTTAGGTTGAGACACCTAAATTCATGATGGTTTTGTACGGAATACATGTACTTTTGTTTCACCTGATATTTCCACATTGACAGCAAAATTTAATTGTATTTTATTTT
The DNA here is from genome assembly GCF_963853765.1 of Magallana gigas. Taxonomy (NCBI): domain Eukaryota; kingdom Metazoa; phylum Mollusca; class Bivalvia; order Ostreida; family Ostreidae; genus Magallana; species Magallana gigas. The sequence continues at coordinate 13,514,986 of NC_088860.1, read as the reverse complement.
TTCCAAAAGTTTTACTTATTTTTGAAAGCATACATTTAATATGTGTTGAACCCGTACATCAGTCAAAATACTGATATGGTGTAAAAAAAAAAAACCCAACAAGAATACATGAACATGTACATTTCAACGGCTACCTTGCCGATGTTTCTCATCCATTTGTTTTATTCAACGCAACAATAAAGCATTTGAGAACAAAAACTAATTAATTACCAACAACAATACTTCTCTGTAAGAGTTACTTGTATGATAGTGCAAAATCAAAATAGTTGCATATCGATTAAATCTTTGTTCCCTGTTTTTGTAAGAGTTTACCTAACGACTTTTAATTACCATTTCTTTTGAAGAGGGTTGGGTTAATTACAAAGATGCTAGTGTTATCCTGCTTAAAGATTGTGTATATTGTACCGTACGGTAAGTAACATTCGAACACGAAATAATGGACTTGGGAAGGGGAAAGGAGCGAGAAAAAAAATGATCTAAGACCTAAATAGTGAATAAACAGATAGCTGACCTTTTGTAATTTCTTACCCACAATATTATGTCCAAAAACTTGCATCATTTAACCATACCACGATACAGATGATCTAAAATGAGAACGAGCTGGTATTAATTAAACAGATTTGATGTTCTTAAGATAAAAGCAGTTCGTAATCAAGGTGGTATGGAACACATGTCGATATTAATGTGGATAAAAGTACACTATAATAATAAAAATAACTTTCACCGGTTTAGAATTTGCAAATTTTACAAAACCTGACCAAAAAGTAGGTTTTCAAAAAAAATTTGGTAAAAATTAAGCCAAGCTAGATTCAACAACATGTCATTAAGTTACATATTGGTATCGTTAACGCTCTTAACCATTGCGCTTCTCTGTTAGATAACACCTATGGGAACACTTAAAAGTTTTATTTTCTATTTCTTGAGTAAGTACCCCAAAATATGGCGGTGCCCCATACCACCTTAAAGTTTATAAATGCGAAAAAAAAACTATGTTAATTCAAGACCATGTCTGTGAATAGTGTTTTTATCTTGGCAAAACACTGAAGAATACGAAGACCTAAGTGACGGTTTGAGACTTGCAGACGAAGCTTTATTTTAGATGATTTGAAGATTGCACTCTGAATTGATTGATTGATGAACTGATCGATCCGACAGTCAAGGCTTGTGTGTGAAAATGGAAGGTTTCAACCATAGTACCGAAGTTTTGAATCGTATATTATATAAACACGATTCACCCTAGAGACACAACTTGATTGCAAGGAGAGATACACACGTATTTAGATCTCACTGAAAAGTACATTATAAGTAGCTAATTACCTTAAATCTATACTAATTACCTGAACCTGTGCATATATAACCTGGTTTCCTACGGTAATATGAAGTTGATTGATAGCGCTTAGTGATTACCGTCAAGACTTGGCTGACGATGATTAAATTCTACATTTACTAAAATGATAAACCTACCAATCCTGGACGATCCTAAGCATTGATTTGTTTTAATTGCATACAAGTCTGTCATTGCACATATGGTACATGTACGCCACTAATACTAGTATATTGTTTGCTATATAAGACACGGTAATTGGCTTTTTCGTGTCGTGCAAAACTTCACCTGCAGTATTATCTGTGTCTGCCTCTGATCAATAATAGAGTTGAATGGTCTTTATTTTTTCAATATTTGACTAATTAGTCTATGTTAGACTAATTAAAGCTTCCTCTAAGTTAGAATATTGTGCGAAATCAATAGCAAAGAATAGAACTTAATGTGTGAAAAATAATCTTATCGTAATTACAAGAACTAACAAATACAAATAACATGACGTAACAAAATATAGTTCAGCGTTGTTTCAAGTATTTGATTGACATTAGTAAAAAAATATATTTACACTATTTTTGACAAAACAACACATTTTCTGTAATGATAAAGCTACGAAGTAAAAGAATTCATTCGGACTTTGAAAACAAAAACGACTGAAGCTCGGCAGAATTTTACTACTTACGTTAGAGTCAAAGAGCAGTTGGAAAGAAGAAAAAAGCGTTTGAATTAAAGACTTAAGCTTACTGGTGAATTTTCAAAGAAAATCGTACTTCAGACAGAAAAACTAGATTCAAAAGCACAATGGTTTTTTTCTCAAAAATTTTAGAAAAACTAACTTTTGGTTGAAATTTGTAGGAAAATACAAAAAAGAACTGAGCGTTTTTGTTTCTATGACAAATTGTGTATCTAGAATTTTTTGTTACGCTTCGTTACGAAGTCGACCCATAAACTTAAAAACTTAGTCACATCTGGTCATACGTGCTTCTACGGGTGGTCTACGGACGGATTTTAATGAAAATCTTGCGAGATATGCTAGTGCATCTTACAATTTCGGAAAGATGTACGGTTTCCGTAAGCACCTAAGGTGTTTGTTTGCCATGCAAAACAATCACCACAGTTTCCTTCCGAGATCTGAAAACGTACGCTGCACTTGCGGTTGGCGTAAGGACCACGTAAGATAACCGTACGTTTTGAATTTCACGACTGACGTAGGGATATCTCACTTGACTCTTGCGTTACACGTTCGTCGACTGCATGCGCTGCCTATCAACATATAAATTGAACGCAGAGTAAAAGGACGTCATACAAGTTTACGTCATGCGTACATCAACTGCTCGTGGTGCGCGCAAATCGCCTATAAACAAGATTTTTTTTTTAATAAAAAACGATTATGAAGAAAAAATTTCCATTCGGATAAGAGAATAGACAACTTTACCAATCATCAAAATCAAATCAAACATTATAGTAATCCTCTTATAAAAACCAAAATCAAACAAACAAAAACCTTCTTTAAAAAAAGGACAAGAAGGAACTGGATATTGAAGTAGATTGTAGAAAAAGGCATAACATTCCCAAAAACTTCGACTTGCAGGCGTGCTTATATAGAATCATATACTAGTGCATATTCAGAGTAAAGGAGAAGAAAATTGATATTTACGCGCGCACAGAACGATATTTTTTACTAAAACTAACTACACAAAAAACTCCAACACGTCCTACTGGGGGAAGCTGTAAACAGAGTACTTTTTGAGAATATTGATTATCATCTCATATGACCATTAAAATTTTATAAAATTGTTTTCATAATTGTATCAAAATCAGAATACTGATTTTTATAATGAATGAAGTATAAATGATGTCACTCTTTTAATGATAACATTTGTAAAAGCAAAGTATTTCGATGTTGCTTTTTACTTTCAATTGAAAGTTTCGTCAAAGCTTTTTCGAAGATTTTATAAAGTTCAACAAATAGCTAACAAAACTGTAAAATTACTTAAGAATGTTAGAGAAAAATAATCAGTTTATAATTAATGATCAGTTTGCGCAGAACTTCTTTTAGATTTCAGAGATGTTTTTTATATGTTTAAGGTAATTAGATACAAAAGATAAATTATGTTTTCAAAACATTCTTCATTTGTGTTGTCTAGTTTAGCTAGTCTAATCACCAGAATAACAATTACAGAATAATAGTCTTCTTTAAAATTCCCTACCGGTTCTTTTGACGTTTCAATATTTACTTGCTAACAGAAGATAATTTTATATTTCAGCACATGTCCAAAGAAAAAAATGTTCTTTATTTAATGTGAAAGCAATAACTGTCCGTGCAGCTGTCGTGGGGCACAGAAAGACGTCGGTACATGTACGAATGACTTGCAGGTGACCTACGACGGGAATGTTATTACTGCCGTTCGCAAGGCAAACATATTCTGGTGCACGATAATCGTAAGGCGGAAGTACAGTTTCTACGAGCATCGCACTTTTCGAGTAGGAATTAACCCATCTTTTAACAAAATTGTACGTGACACCTTCGACTGGCACGTCAAAAGTCTGTTTATCTTAGGTTGCACTCTCAATAATTTCAATACGATATTCAATGATACGATCAGCCACGACTGGCAGAGCCCGTAGCACACGCACGATCACGAAACACGCACGGCCAGTTGTGACTGAGGCTGTATCTTGCGTGAATCCTTATCCACGATCATTCATAATAATTGCTGTTAACGACTGAACAATACTGTATTACGAAAAGAATGTTTATATTTTAACGGGGCTTATCATTTATACTCAAATCTTTGTGTTTTCATTACGATACTATGTGTGTTTTAATATCAGTCATTTAGTTTGGGTAAGTTGAATTGACCCAGATTATCCATGCACTACTGTGACCTCTTGACCCAGTCTTGTGAATATTGAAAAATTTCACATATTTATATGATTATATACAATTAATTTATCACATCAATTTCAATCGAAAGAATTTTGAATTAAAAGACCTTTGCAATTTAATCATTGAAGAATTATTTGAATATATTTCCATTTTCCAGTGTCTTTGCCTGTATATGTGACAACACTTCGTATCGATTTTGTGTACTATATAACTGTCTCATAATTTTAAATGACGTATAATTGGGGCGCCAGTGGGGTTTGCTTATTTATATTTAAGCATTCAATCGTACAATGACTTAAAATTATATAAATTTAAGTAATAAGGAATATTTCTTTGAATATTATAAGGTGATAATTTTAGTTGGGGTGTGATCAAATTCATCATAAAGCCCTTCGGGCTTTATTGGATTTGATCACGCCACGACTGAAATTATCACCTCATAATACTCAAAGAATAATTCTTTATTCCATATTCATTTATTTCAAATACATGTTTGCAATGACAAAATGAACTGATTTAGTTTTCTGATAGTTTTTGTTCTTTTTACTTAATGAACTCTTACTAACATGTATTTGAAGTAAAATTAAATTCTTGAATGATTATAATTTTTTAACACGTACGGAAATGTACAGTAGCTCCCAGATCGTCCATCCTATTTTTTGGTCTGGTCAGATTGGGAGCTACAGACCTGCAGCAAGAGAATGTACGGCATTGCCAGTAAATTTGACAATATTCAAAATATAATCAGTTTTAACTCACGTTGTTTTGATGCTTTGTAGTGCTTCAATTGATCAAGGTATCTACTTTAATCTTCGTAATCTTTCTTTATGAATTAGCAGTAGCTTCATTATCAATTCCGTCTTAAGTTACATCCCCTATTTCCTTTTAATTTTCATACAATACAAAATTCATATCCGGAATTGCAATCATTCGGTACTGTTTGCTTGTTACCATCATGTTTAATATTGACTTATGACACAGAAACAAGGGTTTGTTATGGATATCTGAATTAATGGATATCTGAATTAATGGATATCTGAATTAATGGATATCTGAATTAATGGATATCTGAATTAAGCTGTGATGATATTATGTGTGGTGTGTCTTCCTTTATCGGGTAATTTAGGTTTGCCTTCAAAATGTACAGCTACAAATACAACTACTTGTCTCCGAATCTACCATTGCTCTTATTATTTTTATAATATCTAGATTTTGTGTTAATCAGGGCCTTTCAGCTTCTTTAAAAGCCAAATAATGGGCTTTTACCCTTTTTTGTACGTTCCTTGACATACTTAGTTTGGTGGTTTTTGCTAGTTACCTTGACCCGACTAAACAGACTAATAGCTAGATCAAATGGTAAATCTAGTTGTTTACTATCATAAGACCACAAAACAGTCAACCATTTGTATCCAGTTGCATTTAAAATTGATAATACCGAGATTTTAAGCTATACATGCTGTTATTAGCACTGTTTTTGGTATGTTGGAAATCCGACTCAAACTTTGTCAGTAAATTGATCTTCATAAGTAAGAACTTTCCTGATATTTATGCAATTTAGTTCAAGCCCATTTAAAAGTATTGAATATAATTTTCAATTAACTTATTTACTGACAGACCTGCAAATTTCTTTATTCTTAAACCATACATGTATGTTATTTACACCAACCCTAGTTTATTTACTAAGTTTCAAGAAATTCTATCATCTAGTTACTTTTAGGAGCTTTCTCAAAATATAGGTCTGATAAGGAGGCCGAGCGGTCAACAAGTTATATATCAGATCTTTAGACGTGATGACATTAGCTATAAACTATTATTTAGTTACGAAAAAATCCATATATTTTACCTTTTAAATTTTGAGCAGATTTCTATATTCTTATAGAATATAGAGAGCTCTCCTTTAAAGGAGATCAATACAGTCTGAAAAAGGCCACGACCATCGAGTCCTCTTAAATGGATTAAATACATCCCAAGGATATTCTTCATTCTCTTTAATTACTTTTTAAGTATAAAAGTGAGCTGTTGATGACAATAATGCTCTCCGTTTGGGATTGTTTTGTATTTTTCGTAACACATAAACGTCTAATCGAAAAAAGACATTAACAATTAACGCTAAGTCGGTGCTGATTTTCAACTCCATTAGAGATTGGCCATGGTACGTGTTGGAATCGACCAAAAACCTTGAGACTAGCGTCCATCAGATATAACACATCAATGGGGCATTATAATCGATGGAGGCAAAGTCCATTTGTATGTAATAACTGTCCAAAAAAATCTTATTACTTAGTCGCGTTTCAATGGTCAAAGCGCATACATTTAAAAAAGAATAAATGAAAATCTCATTTGTGGAATATATTAAGAGAATGAATCATGATCCGCTTAAGAAACTTTTTAAAATACTATAATCTACCGTCGGTTGATAAAAAAAACGTTTAATACATCTTTGCAGTTGATTGAAAAAAAAAACACACATTTAAAAAAATCCTTCTAGATTTAGAATATATTGGAGAACACACAATGATAAAGAACATGTGTATATTTCAGGCTATGAACTGGTGCTACTAATGGCAAAGTTTATAGGTGGCATAAACTATTGTTTTTATAATAATCACGGGTGTTCTCTTCAGTATCATTTACAAAGCTACATGTGTTAGCAGCTATTGATTTCAATCTTGTTGGGAAAAATAGCATTACTTAAAAAAAATAAAATAACAAAAACATACAAATAATTGATATCAATTTTTTTGCCGGCCAATGATAAACACGAGTAATATCTACACATCTATCACAATTATGTATGACTACTGGTTGACCCTGTCATTCTGTGACAGCTGTCTTCATTTATCACGCATTTGAGACCAGCGTCATTGTTCTAGCCTAAAAGACTGTATGGACAACAAATAGCCCATAACATCTACATTAAAAGTTTAGATATGATTTGTTTAGCTATAAACTATTATCTAACGCTCTTCAGTAAACATAGTTGAAAGCGGGAGAACATGCCGCCCAAGAAGATGCAGAGATAAAGCAACATTTATTATTATACTTCAATATGATTATTCTATTATATCTGATTGGTCTAGAAAGTCACGTGACATGACGATTTAAAGCCGATATGAGCATACGATGTAGACAAATATCATGAAACAGAAAATGTTTAATCATTATAATTCTCTTTATATCACAAAACCAAGTCAATCAATTTTTAAAATCAACTTATTTGTATAATCATTTGTTGTTCGGTATAATGAAACGTTTATTGCATTAATGTTCAGGGAATATGTAGATTTATTTCCCCAGAAAAACAAATTTCCCTCGGATGAAACTCGGGAAATATGATTTTTCTTAGAGAAATAAATCTTCATATTTCCCTCATCATAACGCAATAAATGTATATTTTCAATTGTGGTCTGAAACAGAGATGCTTATACATGGTATATACATGTATACAAAATACATAAAATGTTGCAAAATTACATGAGACATGTTGAGCAACAGTCTCATGGTCGCAAAACACACGCATATACAGCAGCGATTCATCGTATGACCATTAAAAATAGTTCATCACTCTTGGAACACAGGCACCTGACGTCATATATTTTTCATGTATTATTAGGTAAGCGGTGTATTATTTTTATTATGAGAAAAATATATGACGTCAGGTGCCTGTGTCTTGGAAGTACACAAAACGTTGTAAAACGTTCGTAGTTATGTTCGTGCGTTGCACTGCGATTATTTGGATCGCGTTCGGTCGCGTCTGAATAGTGTACATGTCCACTATTTTGAGGAGACTTGATGCGAGCACTAAAACGCTTGCAACGAATGCGAGAGCTCGTGCAACGTAAAGGAGATTTTTTGTTAGCATTAATTAATTCTCTACAGAATTATGCATTATGTATTATACATACATTCATTCACTTCTCTTTGCAAGGTCTCATATTTTGATTCTTTAAAACGTGTATATTATGCAGTTGTTAAAAAGAGAATTTGGAGAAAATACGATGACTAGTAGAATACTGAAAAAAATATATATTAATTTGTATTTTTTAACCGGTCGAATTGCGTAACACTTTATTGGTACGGTAGAGAGATGTGCAATGCAGCTGAAAATTGTCAAAATAGGACGGCAAAGTTAATAGTCTTGTTGACAATTCTTGTGATATGTTTGAAGAAGACCGATCTATTTTATTTCTGCAATTAGCTGTATAGATTGGATTAAATAGTATGTGTACCAAGCTAACGGTCTTTATCAGTGGTTGAGTAAATTGCTTAGAAGGGTTGCACTGACAAGACTACACGAACGACACTTAAGCTGGATGCGTTTGACGTTGTTCAATTGATCTATCTCGGATGAATTCCATGAAACACAATGTTCACAATATAATAATTCTATCTAAAACATATCCATTTAATAATTATGTGACATTTGCTACATATCAGATAGAACCTAATGGGGAATATCACTCAGTACTTTTAATTGAACGCAGTAAAGCTTTTTATTTTGCACTAGTTTGTCATTTGGACCTAAAATGAAAAATCTGATATCTTTTATTCAAATTCAATCATAGCGCATACTATAATAGATTAAACGATGGTTTTTAATAAAGTGTTTTGTTGTGTTTGCAAGACTAATTTATTCACGAAAATTAAAAAAAGAATGACAAGATAAAGTAGCAAAGGAATTACTGGTGTAGTTACGGAAACAAGACCAATATCGATTAAAATAATGGCACATCTGTGTTTTGATTCTTTTGATCTTATATTGTAAAAAATAACTTAATTTAAGGTAGTCCTATACTCGGCACTAAATGGGCTCAATCATTAAAAGCTTAGCTTTAAATGATAAATATACATTCTAGCAATACATATACAAAAGAAAATATGTATGTTTACATGCTAGTTTGTTTGGTATCACCTCTCAGACGGGTGTACCCCCATGCGAAAATTATTGACAATTATGAAATTAGCCAAACGTCCGTTTTTCCTAAAAATAATTACCAATTTTGGGAAAATTAGAACTGAACATACAAAATAGAGTATAAATATTTATTTAAACCATATCTCATCAATAATTTTGCGCAAATTTTTGTAAGTAAGTACGCTTTATGGGCCTGATGTATCAAAATAGAATACAAAAGATGCAACGCTAGTATCGCGTTTGGTAATTTTTTTACTATTTTATGGACTCAAACTTAAATTCATGGTGTTTATTATATAGATTGACATCTTAGAAAAAAGATTTTGTAAAATAAATTATATATGTTGACGAGTTACTTTTCACGCTATAAGCTCTAAACCAAGTAGACCCTGACGAAAAAATCCGTAAAAATCACACTTTGCTACAGTTTTCTGCCTAGATCTGTCAACAATGTTAGATATCATTTAAACATTAATTAATTGACGATTGATTTAATTCGCAATAGCTTCTGTCTCTAAATTTAAACCGGTTTTAGTAAAAGAAAAAGAAAAATTCGGAGGGGGGGGTCAAAACAAAGAAGATATAAGCATACCTGAGATCCTGGTTAATCAGAAACTTCGTTTTTCATTTTACTTTAATAACAGAATCGAGTTTCTCAACATTAATCATTTCTATCTCTTATAGAATACATATATAACCGTTTTAATTGCTTATTATTGCCATTGTTTACAACAGCGATGTAGAGCAAAATCAATACCGGGTATCAAAAACGCTTTGTAAAAGTCGAATCAATATTGTAAAATCCGTATTATGACGTAGTGCGATACTCGGACTACTTTAAAATACGACATGACGCGTTACATAAGTACACGGATATTTGTAAGACAATTTATTGATATGCATAATCTCCTTTCTGCTCGATAATACAGGTATGTCATTTACATTGTGAAACCGTCAGTCGATGTCCAACTTCTAAATATGAATATGTCCGACGTTGGTTTCTAGAAACTCAGTTTTTGATATATTTGAATGTAGGAATTCCCCCTTTTTAAACAAAATTAACGCGGTAAATATGAATTTTCCATGAAATACCATTTCCTTGCATGATGTTTTAGTGATAGAACGAGGTAAGATTACTTATTTACACTGACATTTACGTTATCAAACCAATCAAAACTTCAGGCGTAAATCCCCCCCAAAAAAATCACGCCAGAGCTGTCATGGCTGCTGAAAAAAGACGACCGGTAAACATGCTGACGTATTTTATCTGGTTTTGATTTATATGCGCTAAGTTGATCAACCTGAGTTAAAAAATCATTTTAACTAAAGAAGTCAAATATAAAAACGATCTTTTCAGACCGGTCAGCCACATAAAAAAATAAATTAATTTTGCACCGTTACGGAGATCCTATGGAATTGTAGCCCTCTCCATTGAACATCAGATATAAAAATCGGAGAGGACTAAATTATTGCAGCTAGGCTTGGAGAGGATGTAAAATGTAGTTCAGTTGAACTGAAAGACCTTATTTTCTAATGTAGGTAATTGTTGATTGCTTCCCTAATATAGTGCATTTTTTGATAACAACATATCGTGATCTAAAGTGATTTGCAACAGTGTTATTCACACAAACGTGTATGCCTCCATGCCATCAGAGAATGCAAATGGATTCCCATTAAATAAATGTAACAAAAATAAATAATGTAGCGTGTTTTGAATTGTCTTATTTTTAGAAAGAAAATCTCAATGGAAATAACACCATTTAATATTCCGTTCTTTTCTCTGTCATATATTGATTCTAAAATTTAAAAAACTGGTTGGTTAACAAAGTGTCCATCAACTCAACTTAAAAAAAATAAAAATAAACATGATTTTTCTAACAGAGAGAGAATCGTCAGTTTTTATATTAATCTTTTAAGATTTTAATTTTACCACACTTTTATATATATATATATATATATATATATATATATATATATATATATATATCGGTAACCAGCCTGTTTTCAAAAGATGACACTATTGTTACTTTATTTTGATTTGATGCTAAAAGGGAGCCATGGTAGTGTCGAATTACAAACTGAGATTACATGATTACGTAATACAGCTGTCTCGTATCAGACAAAGAGTTATTTCTGTGAAACTCATTAAAACTACAGAAATCGCAAAAACTACAGAAATTGATGACCTATGCTTTATCACGATTTAATTATTTCTTTTATTAAATTTTGGTAATAAAAACCTGCAATTACACGTAACTTGCAAACACTATCTTTTAGTCTTTTAAACCTTGAGAAAAAAATAAATTTAAAATAAAAGGAGCCATAGAAACATTAATAGTAACCGTAGTTCTTAAAATTAGCAAAGGTTTATCTGATGGCATTAATTTGTCCAGAAACCAATCGAAAATGGACATCATAGGTCTGATTAAGGCGGTTCCGGTTTTCGATAAATACACAGAAAAAATAATCTTTAATGTGCACATACTGTCTGTTTTGCTGGAAGTGGACCTGATATGCATAGAGATAACCTTCAGATCCAGTGTCTGATAAGGTTACAAATAAGGAGACAATTCTTTGAAGCGCACTCTTAAACTTTATATTCTCATTGTGTTGTACTTTCACGAACAGTGAGTGTTCTGTGATCAGCACGAAGGTCTAATAACGCAATATAAGACCCAGTCCACGATATCAAATCCGTTAGTCGTGTTATTCATCTGCGGAAACTGTTATCCTTGCCACGAAATAAAAGCTATTCTTGTGTCAGAATACTAAAGTAATCGGATTTGGGTCGGATAAACCCTGGGTTTTGGGGTGTATGAAAGGTTTTTGAAAATCCCGATCAGATACATGTAATTGTCGAAGACTGAATCTGAATATGGAACACCACTCGATGTGTACGCCTGAACTTGAGTGATATCAGTTCGAAATGAACGAAAATTAAGATGGCTTAGGTCTATCTACCTAATGTAATAAAAAATAGATCTTTGCTCAATTTCATCTTGATAGCCACACAAAAATCTGTACGTAGCGACGTAGTTGGAGCGGATCAAAGATCTAGTTTTAATTAGATTTTTATCAACCTTAAAATTAATCGATAAACAATGTATTAATTCAACTCGCCGACAAATTTACATTTAATCTACTTGGACTATACAAGCCCCAAAACACAAAGTTAAAAACCAAATTCACGAATTTGCTTAACTTTTTTGCTCTCTCTTTTTAAAACGCGAGTTTTAATGAATCATAATGGCCCAAATAGTTTAATGTCTGTTATAGAATATACTAAAACGGCGAACCCTATAAACTAAGGAGGCAGTCTAAGAATGGCCACGACCATCGTAGGGGATAACATAACAGTCGTCGAAATTTCGTCATTATTGAGTTATTTAGTCAGAATAATATCTTCTTTAAAATAAAATAACAATATAACATGAAACATGAAGATAACAGCATTCATCTTCCAATCGCAGACTTCACAGAGTGTCTAAATTGATCAATTAAGTATGGAAATTTTTGTGCCAAAGAAACGAATCTTCTGCCAAAGAACTCTTTGATAAGTTATTATTACTGTTTAAGAGAAGATATTGATTCAACACGATCGCCGGAGAGCTACTGAATATTTATTAAATTAAGATTTACGGAAAGGCGTAGTAAAATTGGATAGGAGGTCTGTGGCAACGCACTTTGAACAAAAATCAAAGTGCGTTAAATTTGGGACAAATCAACGCACTTTGAATTTTTTTTCAAAGTATGACTGTACATCAACAATTTAATCATCAAAACACTTATCGCACTTTGAAAAAAAAAAGTATAAATCATAAAATATGGACTTCGTTCTTAACTGATTTAGTATTTAGTCAGATTGAGTCTTTATTTAAACAATAAAATGCTTTCTTTGATGATTCATGCGGGATATGAAGGTGGTAACACTGCATAAAAAAAATACATAACTCGCGTCTATAGAGCTTTATGTAATTTTCTTCTGCAATGATCGCTACCCCCGCATGAATCATCAAAAAAAGCATTTTATTGTTTACATTTACGCCTTCCATTTAACAAATTGATTAATTGATTGTAAAAAGTAAGTAATTCAATAAATTACTGTTAAAATAATGTAATCAGTGTGTTAGCTAAAAGAAACAGCCAAATCGTCTCCCATGGGAATCTGAGTCTGACATCATTATGATTATTTCGTGCAGTCCGTGATTTTTCTTAGGTCGCTGTAAGTTTCAGTCCATCGATAACCGGGCGTGTAGATTTCTGTCTGGATGTTTCATTAAAGCCATGAATTAACTAGAAGTTTCCGTAATAAATAGAGGTAATCATACTTGGTAGATGTAAATATATTTATTGTAAACACTGTTTAATACGGTCTAACAGTCTAGCTTCACTGGGAATCAAGATACAGCCCAACTTCCAATATATCAATATCCAAATCGATTACTTGATGACTGCACCAGCAGCTTTCCTTCCTAAACATCTAACAATTCCAGAAAGTTATATAAACAGAGTTTAGTCAAATAAACTGATCGTTTTTCTATCTCCGAAAGGAGTAAATAAGATAATAAAAATTAATTGGAAGGACAGCTGACGGCTAGTAGGCGCAGTTTATGTGATATCGGTATTTTGATAATATACAAATATCAACAAACCCTCGAACAATTGCCCTTTATATGTAAATGGTTTACTAAATGGTTTTTAATTGCGATGTTGCTATTCAGGATCTCATTGTCTGCGCATGCGTGAAGAAGGGCGGCAGGTACAATCTACAGGGAAGGATTTTTCTAATTATTTTGTGAAATATGTACTAGTCTGTGTTCGAAAGTGTTCGAAAGTGTCAATATATTCATGAAACAACTTGTGCCGGTCAAATGACACGCTCGAATAAACGAAAACGGAAAAATAAGACGGTCAACGTGAGTGGTGAGAGATCGCAAAAGATTCACGTGAGTAATCCTCAAACCTCTGTTGTCCCAAGTCTCCATGGTATGGAATCTATGATAAACAGCAGTATTAATAACAGTTTTATTGCACAACAAGCACAGCATTCCACGCCTAATACTGCAACGATGCAGCAAGAAGATTTTTATGAAAAAGAAAGGTTATATAAGAAAAAACTAAAATGTGTAAATCTGAGGCACAGAGTTGAAATGAAAAAACAACTGTGTAACTTAAGAACAAAAAATCCTAAAGAGTATTGGAAAATTTTGAACTCTGATGTTGACAAACAAAGGTGTAGTGCATATTTACATGATCTTTTTACATTTTATAAAGAATGTTGTAACAGCAGTTGTTTATATCAAGATGAATCAAAGAACAGTGTATTTTCCATGGAAGAACTTGATATGTTAGCCAATATTGATCTTAATACTGAAATTAACCTACCTATAACACATGATGAAATTTTGAAAAGTATTAACATGCTGAAGAATAACAAGGCATGTGGAGATGATAGAATATTTAATGAATATATTAAAAGTACACATGACTGTATGTTGAACTTATATGTTGTATTATTTAACAAAATATTTGATTCTGGCGTGATACCTACACAGTGGATTTGTGGTAATATTATTCCAGTGTATAAAAATAAGGGGGATAACAGGGATCCACAGAACTATAGACCTATTACACTATTGAGCTGTTTGGGAAAAATTTTTACTGCTTTAATTAATGAAAGACTTAATAATTATGCAGATAGATTTCAACTTATTTTAGAAAATCAGGCTGGTTTTCGTAAAGTTTACAGCACTGTTGATCATATTTTTTTTTCATTATATTCTCTTATAGAACTTTTTGAAATACACAAAATGAAATTGTATTGTGCTTTCATAGATTTTGAAAAAGCATTTGATTCTGTCTGGCATATCATATCATATCTGGCATATCATATATCATATCATATCTGGCATATGGAACAAGGTTTTATTGAATAATATTGATGGAAAATGTTTTAAAATTATCACAAATATGTATAAAGGTATAACGTCAAAAGTACTGGTCAATGGAAGATGTTCTGACTTTTTTGAATGTACTGTTGGAGTAAAACAAGGGGTAAATTTGTCACCTTTTTTATTTTCACTGTATTTAAACGACCTAGAAGAATATCTCCATGTAAATAATGTTAGAGGTTTAACGTGTCTCTCCAACAAGATTAGAAAAGATCTTAATCTTTATTTAAGTCTTCTTGTTCTACTTTATGCTGATGATACCATCTTATTGTCTGTAAACCCTGAAGAATTCCAATACCTTTTGAATACTTTTTCTGAATACTGTAAAAACTGGCATCTTAAGGTCAATAGTAAAAAAACCAAAGTGGTCATATTTGGTAGAGGTAAAAGCAATAACCAATTTACTTTTGAAGGCTCACATTTGGAAATAGTTAACAATTTTAAGTATTTAGGTGTTACATTTTGTAAAAGCAATTTATTCAATTTAAATTTTAATGATCTATATGAAAAGG
The DNA here is from genome assembly GCF_963853765.1 of Magallana gigas. Classification (NCBI taxonomy): domain Eukaryota; kingdom Metazoa; phylum Mollusca; class Bivalvia; order Ostreida; family Ostreidae; genus Magallana; species Magallana gigas. The sequence continues at coordinate 13,499,400 of NC_088860.1, read as the reverse complement.
CTATTAAAGCCATGTATAGTTGTATTGGAAAATGTAGAAAGCATAATTTAGCAATTGATTGTAAATTAGACATGTTTGACAAAATTGTCCAGCCAATATTTTTATACGGCTGTGAAGTATGGAGTTTCCAAAGAACAAAGCTTATTGAGAAACTTCATCTTAAGTTCTGTACTCAAAAACTATAAGAATCCATGGTGTGAATTTGTAAAGAACATTTCAGATAATTGTGGATTGTCCTATTTATGGCAAGAAAATTCTATAAATATTCCTTGGTTAAAAATGAAAGTTTGCAGCATACTATTAGATCAGTTCAAACAAACATGGTATAGTGATGTTCAAAATTCACCAAAAAGTATAAATTACAGATTGTTTAAAAAATAATTGGCTTTTGAGGAATATTTTTTGAATTTGCCAACAAAACTATGGAAGAAATACTGTATTTTTAGAACTGGTAACTCAAAACTACCTATTGAGACAGGAAGATGGTTCAATATTTCAAGAGAGAATAGAACTTGCAAATTATGTACTTGTAATGAAATTGGAGATGAATTCCACTAGTCTATTTCTTTAATTGCTCTGATCTTTGTATAACTGATGCTAGAAATATGTATTTACCAAAATATTATATATCAAACCCAAATGTTTTAAAATTTGAAGCATTGTTCAATGTATCAAACAAAAAACAGCTTATCAAGATTTGTAAATTTATAAATATAATTATTGAGAGAGTTAGCTCTCTTGGTTAATGTACATGTACTAACCCTTCTTCACAATGTAATTTTTGTATATATCTTCTCTACACTGTAAACACAGTTTATTGAGAATAAAGTTCATTGTCATTGTCATTGGTTTTCTTGTCAATGAAGCATATTTAGAGTTAGCTAATGTTAAAACAGTTATCTATAATATTTGATGGTCTTAACAATTTTGACTGGGCCCTGCACAATATTTTTTCAAAGTTCGTTAAAGGGACTTAGACACGATTTTAGATCAAAATCTTATTTTCGATTTTTTATATATAAAATGGTTCACATGCTCATTTTGAATGGATGACCAAAATATGAATGTTCGTAGTCAAGTTATAAGAGATACAGAGGTATGAATTCGTTGTCATGTAAACAAAGCTCGAGTCTTATATTTGTTTACAAATAATGAAAAGTGTATAATTACCATTTCTTTGACAAAATAACTCATGGCAAACAAGGTTAACTGATTCAATGTGTTCATAATTAATACTTTTAACAGAAGAAAACAACATTTGATTGAAACTTATACCAATAAAACAAATATGTAACCAATAGCAAGACTTGAGTTTTGTTTACATAACAAAGAATTTCAAACTCAATATCTTGCTTATAACTCAATATTTGACTTTTAAATTTTGACAATGCATTAAAAATACCCATATTAACCATTCTAAACATAAAATTGGAAAACCAAAATTGAAAATTTTGAGCGAACTCAAATCGTGTCTAAGTCCCTTTAATATCGACCATGTCAACGCACATTGATTTTTTTTCAAAGTGTGTTGACCTGGTCCCAAATTAAACGCACTTTGAAAAAAAATCCAACGTGCGTTGCAACAGAGCCCACCCCAGCCCACATACTGTGGAAACATTAAAATTCGTGGGGCCAATTTTCGTAGATTGCTTAACTTTTACAGGTTCGTGGGGACGTAATTTCGTGTATTCTCGTATACGTACAAAAGGAAATATGACTTTATTGCCTTGAGTTATTAATTTGTGGAGAATGTTAATTCGTGGATGAGAGGTACCCACGAATTCCACGAAAATTGAGCCACCACGAAATCTAATGATTCCACAGTACTTTTGGAAACCGACTTACAAACACATATAGGAAATAAGCTTCCTTTTTAATCACAAACTTTCTTAAAGGTACATAGATACGTTTCGAAATCAAATTTTAATTTTTATGGTTTACATGTGCATTGATTGTCCAAAATTTAAAGCAAGTTGTAAGATAGATATAGAGAAAAAAATTCATTGTTAGGTAAACAAAGCTCGAGTCTAATATTTGTTTACAAATAATGTGAAGTTAGTAATTGCAATTATTTTGGCAAAAATAACGTGTTGCAAACAAGATAAATTGATTCAATATGTCCATTAATAATATGCCAATGAAAGGAGACAACATATGAATGAACCCTATACCAATACGAAACATACATGTACATGTATTTATACTCTAACAAGACTTCAACTTTGTTTGCAAAACAAGAATTTCAACAATGTTTGTATGCTTGAATTTCAAATTTTGCATTGAAAGCATTGACAATACCCAAATTAACCATTCTAAAATTAAAAGTGGAAAACATCTTGATCTAAATTCGTGTCTAGGTCCCTCTGCTTTAAGCCCATCAAGATGCTATACCGAATGTTTTTATTATAGCCACATATTTAAAAATGTTTAAAACTAACTGGTCCTTTTTTTAAATAATGTAAAAAAAAAATGAAAGAAAGGTTCCAACCAACCCCCTCCCCCCAAATTAATTTGAATTGTAAGGACTGGTAAAGTTAAGTCTGTGTGTGTGTGGGGGGGGGGGGGATTTTATATGTTGTGGCACGTTTATTCTCGACCTTCCTTTCAAAAAAGATACTATGTGCCTGACTGGATATCAAGAAAGTTTTCCTTTTATTATATTTGTTACAGACTTTGTACGTGTATTTAAAACGGAATGCATATACATGTAGTTGAGCTAATTAAATACTATGCGTAGCTTGCCATTAAAACAACTTGTATTCAAGATAAACATTCAGTGATCTAATAAAAATTACAAAATGGTATTTAAACCTGCATGTTGACTCTTTCAACAACGTTAACTTAGTTTTTAACGTGTTTATTTTTAAGGGTTTTGAGTAATGAAATTTTACTGCGCATTTTTATTTCATTTGTGGTGGAAATGCATCGTGAATCGTAAATGGGGAGACAAAATTACTTCCCGCATTAAGCGGCAAATCTCCGTCTAATGATTTTGTTTCCAGGCAAATCAGACAGAGATAATTCAGGAACAATTTGCAAAATGGTAAAAATATTTCGCAGAGATTTTCGCTTTAATCACGTTGATTAAAAAAAAAAAAGAAGAAGAAAAAGAGGTTAATTGACTTGTGCTTAGATGGGGTTTTTAATGAGCGGTTACAAAAAGAAGGATGCAGAACATTTACAAGCTTTCATATTTAAGAAAAACATTATACAGAGTTACAACCTTAAAATTTGCATAAGATAGATAATAAAAACGCTCAAAGGAGAGTTAAGACTAAAAGTTCTTAAAAAGCAAAATATATTCCCATTGAGAGGGACTGTTATACTCTTATCTCCAAAAATTATGTCAAAATTTAAATTTAGATTTGAATGGAAGGGAGACGGATAACATTTTAAACATTAATATTTTACACTTGAAATTTTTAGAAGAAAACGCATGCAATAATTTTTTAATTAATATTGATGGAAGTTGATATGAAGACTTCTCGAGTTTATTCACACAATGAAGTCTATGGATCAAGGGGGGGGGGGGGGGGCACAGAAATGATCGAAATCATCTTTTAATATAAAAATATTTTTATATTAACGTCAATATGCCACATTTTAAAAATTTCATCAATAAACATAAAGTTAGCTGCAATAATGTAGCCCTCTCCCAATTTTTTTTTGGGGGGGAGAGGGCTACAACTCCATAGGATCTCCGTAATGGTGCAAGTGCGGGAGTGATTCACTCCCGCAACGATTTCGTCTCAAATCGTTTATAAATGATAATAACATTTGCATTTCTTACCTGAACACGAACGTTGTAGATGTCTATGGCCTACATTAATCCAAAAATATCAAGTATAGTCCATATATCGGTTATTTTTCGTGTATGTCAACAACGAAAGTTGAATTTGTCCGCCATGTTAATTGACCTTGACCGGTTTTATTTTGGGACAACCAATGAGAATTCAGGAACGTTTAGCTCAGGTGACTAATGTGACCCACGGGCCTCTAGTTTTTTTGGCTACATTATTGCAGCTATACCTTCTCCGATTAGAAGGCACAACTGAAGATAAAAAAACCCAAAAAAAACTAGAGGCCCGTGGGTCACATTAGTCACCTGAGCTAAACGTTCAAACTTCAATCAATATAACGAACTAGCTCCACTTTATGTTAGCTGCAATAATGTAGCCCTCTCCGATTTTTTATATCTGATGTTTACTGGAGAGGGCTACAATTCCACAGGATCTCCGTAATGGCAAAATTAATTTTTTAATGCGGCTGACTTCGGTCTGAAAAGATCGATTTTATATTTGACTTCCTTTAGATAAAATGATTTTTTAATTCAGGTTGAACAAATTAACCGTATATAAATCAAAACCAGATAAAACACATCAGCATGTACAAGTCGTCTTTTTCAGTAGCCATGACAGTTCTCGCGTGATTTTATGGGATGTACAATGTACGCTTGGAGTTTTTAGGGCTTGATAACGTGAATGTCAGTGTAAATAATCGATCTTACCCCGTTATATCACTAAAACATCATTTAAGGAAATGGTATATAATGGAAAATTCATATTTACCGCGTTAATTATGTTTAAAATAGGGGAATTCCTATATTCAGTTCAAGATCCGCTCCTGAATTCTCATTGGTTGTCCCAAAATAAAACCGGTCAAGGTCAATTAACATGGCGGACAAATTCAACTTTGTTGTTGACATACACGAAAAATAACCGATATATGGACTATACTTGATATTTTTGGATTAATCTATGCCATAGACATCTACAACGTTTGTGTTCAGGTAAGAAATGCAAATGTTATTATCATTTATAAACGAGTTGAGACGAAATCGTTGCGGGAGTGAATCACTCCAGCACTTGCACCATTACGGAGATCCTATGGAGTTGTAGCCCTCTCCCAAAAAAAAAAATCGGGAGAGGGCTACATTATTGCAGCTAAGAAGGTAGTGAGTCCTTTTCATAAAAAATCGATTTCTAGATATGTACATTAAATACTAATAAGCTGCAAACATACTTCTGATGAATACGTGTGTTTAAAAGCTTGTAAAGGTAAGAATGAAGTGCGAAATCCCACATATCTTTTTATTGTAGAACAGAAAACAGACCTTTGGTTAATTATGAAGGAAAGGTGCATGTATGAATTTCCAGCGCCAAAAAAAAAACAACAATGTTACTGTTAACGAGGTCTCTCACAACAATGCTAAAAGGGACATTTTTATTGCAACGCGCCTATTGATGCATTAGTACTGTAACGTGTTTTGTCCTGGGTTCTCAGGGATAATATATGAAATCAATTTTCCTCTAACTCTACCTGAGCTAATAATGATTGGTATAATAATTTTTCTCTAATTGGGTAATGTTTACATCACTCAATAATCAATGGGGATAATGTGTGATGTGGGCTTTCTGTACTGTGTGTCTTTACCCGGTTCCTATTGAGAGAGATACTTGGTGTCTCAATCTTCTTCAGATTTACACCAAGCACCTCACCTCAATTCCCTGGGTTTTTTGCCACTAGTCTCTACTTGACCCTACCTCTTAACTCTGCTCTCTTTCTTCTTTCTATTTTCTTTCTTTCTATCTTGTCCCCTTGACCTTAATGCAATCTTTATTAATTAACTACTGCTTGCTTAGGTTAAAACATTTTTGAAAATTTCTCTTGTTACATCAATTTCTACACTAATTTTTAACATAAAGGATATTCAAGGTTAGAAAATAAGGTCCTAATATGGATCGTATACCTAAATAGACGTAATGATTCTTAATCTTCATGTAAACGACATGTAGATTTTAAATCTCTCATTATGACAGAAATTCAATAATGCATTTTGTCTTATGGTTCAGTTGGATTTTCTAAGGTCTCTTGAATTATTTTTTTTTTCCAATAAGGCGTCAAAGCAGATTGCAAAATATTTATAACAGTGACGAACCTACTTAACATCAGGTTAAAATTTGCACATTTTTCCCGTTTTTCACAATTTTTTACACGACCTGTTTAATGCATGTAGGAAGGTATGAAAATGTTCTTAGGTTTATAGCAACAGCCTGTTACTTTCATCCCTTCCTACCCAATAGATGTAATGTAAATTAGAGCATGCAGTCCGCCCTAGAATGAGGAGACTTCCTTCCACACCTACCAAAAGACAAACACGGTCGTCAATAGCTAGGCATTGCAAAAATAGAAGCTACATCATAAATAAGTAATACATATTTTCATAAACTTGTTTTGGGGTGGGTTGGGGTTTTTTTTTTGGGGGGGGGGGGGGTTATTGTTGATTGTTTTCTTTTCCCCTTTTTATTGGAAGATTTGTCTAAGGAAGAGACAAGAAGGAAGAAAACAAATGTTAAAAGTATATATGATTTTTGCTTGCAAGAAAAAAGGATTATTATACATTTATTGCATGATTGTGAGGGAAAATATGAAGATTTATCCCCCCATGGAAAATCATATTTCCCGAGGGCAACGAGAGGGGGAATAAATCTTCATATTTCCTAAACGTTCGTGCAATAATTTTTGTATCATACCGAACGACAGGTGATAGTTTAGAATGCATCGGGTTCTGGTCGTTTTTCAAGTCTAATACAGCAATACCATAGGTTTCTTTCTATGTCAGCTTTCTGATACAAAAAGGATTTAAAAAGAATTAAAAAGAATTTTTTTAATAAAATTAATTATTTAATCACATCGTATGCTCATCCCCATGGTTTTTAATAAGCATGTAATGATAATTTGAAGGGGTGGGATATGAAAAATATGACGATGATAGGGAAATATGAAGCTTTATTGCCCTGGCACGTGATTGTCTAGTCTAAGAACCAATCAGATGTCGCGTTATATAGAATAATCATATTGAGGTTTAATAATATCTTCTTTAATTCTTTTTGTCAAGCTGTCATTCTTTTTTCCAAACACGTGAAAAAGCGACGTCTTGCAATAATGAATTGGGGTTTTTCTATACAATTGTATGATATTCATATGTATATTGCATAGTTACTGTATAAATTCATTCTATTCAACCAGGTTTATTATCGTGTACGAGTAAACCCAAAATTTTCCATTATAGTAGCTACACCTCGAAGACCATCATATTAACCTTTCTTCGTGTCTGTTGTACAGATTTCTAGTTTTAGTGGAGATATTTTATTTCTGATCGTTTACAAACATGCACTAAATCATCTGACGAACCAAGTACAAGACGATGACAGAGTGCTCCAAGTAATGCTAGATTGACAGAATCTTTAGTACGTCATGTACCTAAAGGTCTCCGCATCTATATATTCTAGTGCTATCATTAGAATTCCAGAGCAATAATTCCTTTGTCTTAGGCGGTTTGATGAAAGCTTTGTTACATGGATCGCCAGGAGAATACTAAAAGGAAAGCTTCTCGTGTTTCTATGTCACTAAAATGACATTTTACAAATAGGACTTTGTTGCCGGTCTGTCACACTTGATACTAACAAAAACATTATTTAATCAAATTCCTTATATCTGTGACTAAAATAATCTCTGAGGGAGAGGGTTGTCTAGGGTAAGGTAATAATCAATTTACCAATTAATCTTTTTAAGAATCAATGCATCTATCATTCAAACGTCAATAGAGGTGATAGGTTAAGTTGGTATACTCAGTCAGTGGTCCTGTAATATATTTACACCTTGCATTAATTCCATGCAGAATGTTCGCCGACCAGTTGTTGGAGTCGTTGTGTCTCGCTCCTGCTCTATAAGACAAAGTTCTCTAAGGACATCATACACGGAACGAGTGTAGCTGTCAGTTTACATTTCTTTTGATATGGGTAATTGGATTTCGGTTTTCTGAATCTCAATTTCAAAAAAAGGTTATTTTTCATTGCAAATCCAAAATTGCGTTTGCGTTGTAAAGAGATAACACAGCGTACCTGATTAAAAAACCGAGTTGAAAAAAAATTCGATCGGGGTTCAGTATTTTTGTACTTATCATAAATGTATAAACTTTCAGACAAGTGAAAAGCTGTCAATGTGTCTTAAATGTCAAAACAGACAATAAATACATTTGCATCATATGGTAACAGTATATTACGAAACCTATTCCCTTATTAGACAAATACCTGGCATAAAATTGCTTGAGAAATACTGCAAGTAGTCACCTATAGTCCCATTTTACCCTATTGTTGGTCGTTATTGCCCAATAAACATTTTTGTTTTCAGGGGTTTTTTTTTATTTTTGGTAATGGAAATTGGGATAAATGGGACACTTTTCGATGAAATTTCAATTATTATCTAACGTATTCACTACCATTATTTAGATAAAGTGCTTGGATAAAACAAATACATTGATAACATAATGATAACCCCAATCATGTGTTATATGTTTAATGATCAATTCTTTATGTGTTGATATAAATTATTTATTAATTAGGTTCAGTTACTAGTATATGATCAACATTTATTGTAACCACTCAAAGAAGCATCTCTAAAGAGATTCGGCTTGGTTTGACATTGAGACTGACACCACAGTGTAATTCGTAATATTCGTGAGTCTCGCGCGCTTCAATTTTGCAGCGCTAAAATCATTGATTGTGCATCTTTACCCATAATATAGGGTTATTAGCTACAACTTATCCATACGATAAGTGAAACATATAATAATTGGCGTGTCTATTAAAAAACGTTATATTTTATCTAAAATATTCTTTACAGGATCCCTCGTAAGTAAAATTTTCACAATTTGTGAAAAATATCGACAGATAACAAAAAGGGTTAGAAACAGGATTATGTACCATAACGGAGCTTAATCTTTTGATTAATTAAAATAAATGCAAAATCAATGCAGGTAAATTACGATTATTCCTTCAACTTTTGGCAATGAAATTATAATGTTACTTTTCCTTTCCTTTGTTCTATAATATTTTCGATTTATTTTCGATTTCAACGTCGATTCAGATATGCAGTGCTTTCTTTAATAAATAGACACTCGGGCGATTTTGAATATCAATTTATCATTCATCGAATCTTTACCATATCCATTACTCTCTTTTATTCATGGAATTCGGGCATTTTTAAGTTTTTAGTTTTATTTCATATGTACTGTGGTTTTGACATATGCGAGAGGCTTTTTAACCCATGTCGCCATTTAATTACGCGACTGGCATATTATGACAATGCGGACATTAGAGCATGATCTCTGCTATCAGTAAATAACATCGTAGAAAGAGGCTTAAGTTAATGTTCTAATGGGTGTATTCTCGTCATCCTGAAATTCAGAGAGGTGATAGAAAAATAATGTGTTTTCGCCATGTTCTTGATTGAAGTCAAAGCTTTTCATTAAAGTATGATAATATGACATTGTTATATGTGGAATCTACCTCGTGCTGCGATGGATTAGTATGATGATTTCTTAATTTCTTTAGGAAAAACAAAAATGGATATCGTATAACTGAAATAATTGTTTTTGAATACTAAGTATCAAATTTACTCCGGTTGGATATTTCAGACTTTTTTTGATAATTAAAACTGAAATATATAGCCTATTTGAGTCTAATCCTATTAAAAAGTCGTGATCGATTTTTTTTTAGGGAAGGGAGGTTTACGTAGTCTATGACTCGCTTTGCCATAGTTACATACTTTATGCTTTTCAACTTGCAGTGTTTACGGAATAAAAGGATGTAGAAAATAAAATATATGAATATTATTTCAGAACAAGCAAACCTAAGCCGGCCTGGATAGAACTTTCGATTCTGCTTCATTAAAAGAACGATGGAAAATGCCGCCAATGAAGAAAAATATGGACAACAGCAAATTGCAGATTTCATACTCAACAAAACCCGTCAACATTTCAGCTATGATCCGCCATCGAATTCTTCGTCCGATTTCTATTTCTTCACTGTGTCTATGTATTTGTATGTGCAGCCAATTTTATGCGTGTTTGGATTTTTAGGAAATTTTATATCGGTGTTTGTGTTCTGTTCCAAACCCTTGCGGAATGCCTCCTCTAACGTTTACCTAACAGCATTATCTTGTACCAGTTTTGTGTTTTGTCTCTCGAATTTCCTCGTCTGGTTGGAAACAGTGCAAGTTCAGATAATACACCAAGAGGTTATATGCCAAAGCATTGTTTACATCACGTACGTGTGTAGTTTTTTAACTGTCTGGTATGTCGTCTGCATCACTTTTGAAAACTTCATTGTAACTGTCAACCTTCGTCTAGCCGTTATCGTCTGCACGGTACATAAGGCACGCATTATAGTGACGTCACTTGCGGTAACGGCAATTGTGTTGTATACTTTTGCATTGTGGACAACGAAGGTTAAACGGAGAGGTGGGGAAATCTACTGCGACATCGAAAAAGAGTATCAGAATACTCTTCACGTATTCACTTATGTGGACATCTTTTTAACAATGGCAGTTCCGTTCATAGTAATGTTTTTCTTTCTTGGTGCCGTATACGTTAAACATATTATCGTACGGGTGTCCTGTAGCAGAAACTGCGCATTTCCAAATGCAAAGCGACCTGCAAAAAGAAGAGGGGGTAGAAACGACTCTCTGACCAAAATCACCAGGGTACTACTAGCCATTGGATCTTCTTATTTTATCTTATCTGTTCCGTCTTGTGTGAATAAAATTCGAACAATTATTTTGTATTTGAAAGACCAACAGGAGGCAGCAACAAGGGACTACTGGGCCGTTTTGCAGTTCTGCCAAATGATTTACTACTTGTCCTTTTGCTTGAACTTTTTATTTTATTTGAAGTGGAGTGTGAATTATAGAAAGGCGCTTAAAGACTTGTTCAAGTTCCTCATTTACAATCGCGATTCTGACAGTAAAACTATTGAAGTGCCATTATTAAACATTTTCTCCCGTAAACCTGCCTCCCAAGAGTATGAGCAGGTAGCAACTGACGTATAAAACTAATCAGGTGTTTACCTATGTATTAAACAAGTCGAGTCGGTACTTCTGTATTCAACAGTTAAGTTGTGCTCAATGCATAGGAACAATTGTATGGTTGCCAACATATTACGGATCAGGTTTTTCTTTTATTGTTTACATGTACATCAATCAGGTTGTAAAGCCTTGTGTATACCACCAAATATAAGTGGTTACTTAATAAAAAAAAAAGTTTTGGTATAAAGGTAGCGAACATTGCAGAAAAAATACCAATCTTCGTTAGCGGTTTTCTGCCAATTTTTCTGCATTGTTCTCTATATTCATAACCCGTATGAAACACAAAAAGAATATTTTATTGTTAAGTTTTATATCTATCTCTGATTCTTTCGTCGATAACCTATAGCAAGAGACCCAGGGGGCGACATCGCTCACTAGGATAACATTTGTCATAACTCTAATCAGCTAGCAGCAGGGTCTGAAACCAAGGACAGACTATCCAGTCTAATACAAAGAATGGAATAACAATTTACAGCATTAATCTATTTATTTCAGCTGATTACAATCCATTAACAATTTGTTAAAAATGTTTTATCAGCTTATTCATACTAGTTTAATTTAATTATCTTCCTTGTGCACCTTACAGAAAGAAATATTCAACCTGAGAAAATACAACTAGCAGCATAATAATGTTTCTCTTTATTGCCTGAATATAGAGAATAACGACTGGTTCGTTGTCATTTATTACAGGACAGGATGCTTTGTGCCAATTTTAGTGGTTCTGGAGAAGAATATTTTAAACTCGACCCCTTTTTCACTCTTTTCGAATTACCTCCCCTTTAAAAGGAACCTGGGCTGCGTTTTACAGAAGAACTTACGACTTACGACCAAATTAATGAATCCTGATTAATTACTAACTAATTACTGTTCTATTCTAATGGCTGTAAAATATAATTATGGAAATCAAATGTTGTAAATAAACGGTTTTATATGAATTTTGTTTATTAAAGACCATTCTATAAATATGAAAATATTTACGACTTTGTAAAACGCAGTCCTGGTCTTTGAGTTAAACAAACTTGAAATGCCCTTTATTTTAATAAAATTGATAGTGCTTATCCAAAGGATGCCTTATGCTAATTTTGGTTGAAATTAGTCTAGTGATTTTGGAAAAGAAGATGAAATTGTAAAAAGTTTAAAACGACGACGATGACAGACATCGGACTAATTTTGATCAAGCTCACTTGGGCATTTGGCACGTTAATGAGATGAAACAGCCAATTCTCTCATTCCTGCGAAGGTTTCCATGCGTAGTTACAATAGCAACATGTACGTAGAAGTGTAAGGACCGCCGTGAAACAAAGAGCATGCCGCAAAAACACATGCACAGACTAACCTGCGATAAACATTACACTGCACATACATGTAGCTACAAGCTACACATTAAAATTTAAAATTAAAGAAAATTGAAAGTTTAAATTTCACATTATATGAACAAGTTCATGTTAAAAGTCGGGTATTTCAAAAGCATTGACCCTGGAGGTGCAGAGATGAAAGCTTGGTAATATTTATGCGCTCAGTGTCGCTTATATGTAATAATTATGTTAACATTGTAACTGCCGTAAAGTCTGAGAAAGCTGGTGCTCTGAACAACGAAAAATCCATTCAAAAGAGTTCGGATAATCAAGAGAAATAACGACATTTGTTTGGTTAACTGCGTAGGTAGATCTATATATGGACGTGCAATGCAAACCAGGAATAATGCTGAACACTTTCTTTGATCCTCGAATTCAGCTTGAATAAGATGTGATAATGTGTAAACGATTTTTTGTTGTTGTTTCAATTGGTCGATGCCAATTGTAGATTATATTACCCTCATCTTGACAAAGAGCTCTTTTTTTAAGATATAGGAAATCTTAATTTATACCCAAAATATTCGGGTTCTTATCTACTAAATGATATACAGTATAACGCGGTTCTAGCAAACACGCTTAAAACGAATCGACGCTTACAGCAAATTGATTTTCATTCCCCGTGACTAAATTACATGTTGTAAACTTGACTGATATAACGAATTACGCTTATAACGAAGCAAAAATGTAGTTTATTTCTTAAATCAAAAGAGAATCTTAAGGTAGATGTGATATCATATCTCGTCATATTGACTAGGCAGAAGACTGTCTTAAATCTTTGATCCAAGTAAAGGAGATGTTTGTTCCCAATCTTCAATCTTCAGGATCATTCTTGTAAAATCTCGCTGAAGAAAATTAGTAGGACTTCCGTTTGACAAATGCAATAATTTCACGATCTCTCAAAATGGAAAGAAATCTTTATAAAGATTTTCTGAAAAAGTCAAGGATGTCTTGTGGGATAATTTTTTAACATTTTTTTTTAATGTATCTTATTCTCAAATAAAAGAATATATTAAAGTGTTTTATACATCTTACTCGTCAAAATGGTCATATATTTCACTTTTCTTCGCTTATTGTCTCCCCTGGGAACGTAAATAAAAAAGTTGACGCCAGTTATTCGATTTTCATGGGCATAGAAAATTCTTTAATCGATTATGTTTAAAAAGTACAAGTTACTGATGGGAAAAATCTAAAAAGATATTTTGCAAACTTTATGAAATACAGCATTAAAGCCTATTTTCAAAATAGGTAAAAATTACCTGTAATATTGATCTTTTTTAAACTATTCATCTAATATTACTACTACTCATTTCTGACATAAATACAATTTAGGGTAATACCCAACTCCAAAACTGCATATCGGAATATTAAACGAATTTATTAACAGCAGTGGGTAAAATTAATTTTTGTTCGCAACCAATCTGTTTATTTAGACCTTGCAAAAGCTTACATCTGCATTATTTGATTACCCATACACAAACTGGTATCATATATTGTATAATATTATATTAACATCTACCGTGTATGGTTTCCTCTATTCCTTACGGAAACTTGTAGTTATAGTTCATAGCTCTATAAAAACTGCAGAAATGAAATCTTTGCATGTCCCGTTTACGATTGGTCGAAATCTACAGCGACTGAAACTGACAGGAACTGACTGGACTGAAATCTACACGCCCCGTTTATCGATTGGTTAAAACCTGACCCAAGAAAAATCACCGACTGCACGAGATAATCATGCTGATGTCAGACTCAAATTCCTATAGGAGACGATTTGGCTGTTTCTTTTACCTAACGTACTTTAGAGAATTTAACATACTTTATATAATCAATTTATTAATTAGTTAAAAGAAAGGTGTAAATATAAACAATAAAATGCTTTCTTTGATGACTCATGCGGGTTATGAAGGTATACTCTGTCGCGAGATTTTGCTTCCACCACTTTTTGCTGATATTTCGATAATCATAAATAACTTTGTGCTCAATGTATGTTCATCCACTTATATGAAAAATGTCCAGATTATCTGTTTTGAAACGCCCCCTCTACCGCTTCAGGTTTCAATACACATCTCAAAATAAAAAGTCTACGGGGATTTTGCATTGCATCAGCCATTAATAAGCCCGGATGATAACGTTGAAAATTGCGCGAGGTATCCCAAATACTTCCGAATGGAGAAAAGAAGTAAATATTTCCAATTATAAATCTTCGTAAGAAATTTGTTTTTGTTCCTGTGAACTTTTATGAGTGAAAAATGATAATTGTTCAATGAAGATATCTTGGATATATTCCCTTTCATCGATTTCAACTGTATTTCTTTCACAGGTATGTGTATTTTTATTAAAAATCATCAAAAAGTGATGGAAGCAACAACTTGGGACAGACTATAGCTATCATTGCAGAAAATTTACATAACCCGATAACGCGGGCTATGTACATATTCTGCAATGTCGCCACCTTCATTTCCCGCATGAATACCACAAAAGGATTTTTTGTCAACCAAATTTTTCCATTTTTTTTTTTTTTTTGCCCAACTTTGAGCTTTGTTGCTACAAGTAATTTACCCAATACAAGTAACTGAATCAAAAATCTTCCAATGAGTCCAAGTTCATTTGCAATGAAATAGAACAACAGATTGCGTTAAAGGTCGTAAAAAAGGATTTTATTGTTTAAATGAGGTTCAACATAAGTTTATACAAATGAACACGAAAAGACAAGGATCACAATTACAGTATCAGTAATAAAGATTTTTAAAAAGTTGAATAGTACAATACAGTAGATTATATAGGTTTGTTTAAGGAAGAGCAAACTTTTAAAATTTTCTGAATAAATCTTGACAATGTTTTTAGCTTTTTCTCCATCATAAGTATTGATCAGCTCGTTAAATTTTATAATATTTAGGATTTCATAGTATCTCTTGGACAAAAACAGAGAGAGATGGGTAAAACTACGTACTAGAAACTTGCACATGACACCTGAGGTCCATGATGGAAATAACAAACAACTAAGACAAATTAATTTAAAAGTATACACATGTATACACATACAGCATCAAACACATAAATACAATTATTAAAAATTAGGTTTTGTTATATCGTTAAGCTGACGGAACGTCACAGTTTTATGTGATCTTCATATCTAGATTATCTGCTAACATACATATTTGCATTGATGAAACATGTGATGCGTTTTCAATATTATCTACTAGTATATTGCTTGTCTGCTCTTTCAGGTTGGAAAAAAGATAAATCGGATACGTCAATAAGGACTTCATTAGGTAATCGATAACATTTTTGTTTTTTGCTCCCTCTAAAGTTTGAAAACAATCTAGCAGGGGTTTGCGGGTGAAAAATACTTTAAAATAACGTTTTTCGTTTTTCTTTGATAGTTGCTGCTTTTGAAAACCAGTTACGGAATCTAGATATCTAGTTACCTATGTAAATTGGCTTTAAATGCTGTCAAATCCCCATCTCTATTGTGTATTCATTTGAATTATTAATTACGCGCGTGCACAGGGTTGTTTTAGAAAACCTTAACAAATGCTACCGGTATATTAAGGATATAGCCCTGATAAAATTATCTTTTTCAAGATCATGATATACCACGAAGTATAACAAATTTTAAAAATAATTCTAAATTAATCTAATTCATTATACAACTTTCGCGAGATATCAGAAAAGTTTTCAATATGGTTCCACATGCATTGTGACTAACAGAAATTTATTCCAATCTCATTTGTGAAAAAAATTTACCCCCCCCCCCCCCACTTCTCTTTATGTCTAACGGAACTCCGATTTAAGTGATTTTACCACATTTTATTGTTTAATGTTTAAAACAAAAGGACTAGACATAAGTTCTGAAAACTTAGAACGCCCTTTCCTACGTAAGTAGTTATAACGCAAAGTGATGCTCAATATTAAACGCGAAACTATCAAAAGTTCAATAGATACCTGTACACAATTTAGTGGTTGAAGTTATTGCAGTAGATATACAGACAAGTAATTTGTTTTATAAAGTTTTATAATGACAATAGATATATTCTTTACTCAAATCCAACCGGATTTCAGTATATATATCAGCAATGGCATTACATTCAAAATGACAAGCTAATTATAAAATCGATATTACAAGACATTCTTCACTTCTCTGACCTGAAAATCTTGTTATCTACAAAGTCGAAATCTGAAGACTTGGTAAATGCATGTAACAAACCTTTCTTTGTTGAAGGATAAAAATTTCATCGACTTCGAAACGAGTTTTTTATGCCCTAGAGGAAAAACATCGTGGGCTCTAATTTCCTCTGCATTGATCGTAGTTCACAGATAAATGAAGTGCATAAAAATTCAGTAAGAAAACAAAGAAAATCTGGACAACGATGATTTACGGGGAAATACAATGTGATGATTATACGTTTTCCGTGATTAAAAACGTCCATTTTCTAAAATTTTGAAATAAAACAAATACTGCAATTTCCTTTGACAACAATTAAGACACCCAGAAAAACAGCTGCCAAGTGTAAAGACAGTGCTTTACAGCATAAGAAACAAAATCAATCAGAGAAATACATGCAGTATAGGGACCACCTTTTTATGGTTGAAATACCGTGTGAGGATGATGAGTTCAGCGCCTACCATGGGATGAAATCTAGAATCGTTTAAACAGAGCAATTTCTATCACAGTGGCCTTACTTAATGATTTATAGAAAAATAAATCAAACATTCTCAGGAGAGCATACACCATAATCATTGTTATCTTATTTTAGTCCATTTTATTTGTCAACTGATTTCTGAAATATGAGATCCACTCAACAGGCATGTAAATATGCATGTTGTTAATTCACCGACTATAGCTTTGATTTAAGAGACATAAAGAGGAGAAAAGTTTTAGATTTCTTCTAGAACTTAATCATTCAGACCAAATGATTCTTATGGAATGTGATTTGCCATTAAAAACTTTTCTAAAACAAATGGCCAATGTTGCCCTTTTACAGAATTAAATCCATATATCCTAGTATAGTGCAAATCTTCAACCAAAGAAGAGAGCTGCGATTAAAGAAAGTATACAATTTAGGCATTATAATATATCTACATCTACCGGGTATGATTCCCTTTATTTCTTACGGACACTAGCTCTGTAGAAACTGACAGGACTGAAATTTACACGCCCCCTTTATCGATTGGTTGAAACCATCAGAGACCTGTGAAATTCACGGACTGCACGAAATAATCAGGATGATGCCGTCAGACTCAAATTCGCAAAAGTGACGATTTGGCTGTTTCTTTAAACGAACGTACTGATGTACCGGCTCTTATTGGTCATTGTGCGAACGCAACAGTCTGAAAAACACCACCTTCAAGCGTTGCATATGCGCAAAGAAAGCGCAATAGAGACCCGATTGACATTCAAAAAAAACCTCAGAGAGGTCTCTATGCAAGCAAAATCAATTCATCACTGCGGTTATGTGCGTCAACGGTGTTGGAGCAACTGCGCAGCCACTTCCACCTGACCCATTATTTCGTTTCTACTGCGTGTTTATCAGAACACAAAGCCATTTAGTCTCAAAGTACGCTTAATTGAATGGCGTTCTAGGCGACACAACCGCGACAAATGAAGATGTTGCTGCAATGTTGCGGTGCTATAGGAGATTCTACTGCGCGCAACTCGGCGTACTACATTATTCATGGACGCAGCAGACACGCCTGGAGGATGCAGCCCCGTTTGGAACTTGGGACTGGGGTTTTATCAGGGTTATGAGGTTGCCACACCGCCCTCTATTTCTTTTCCCAGGTTGAGTCCCATCTTAAGGCCCTTAAGGTATTTCTGAAGTTTCCTTTCTCAGGACATGGCCGATCAACTTCAATATTTTTTCTTTTATGTGGGCAGATATGGCAGCTGTTTGAGTTCTTTTGAACAGCTCGTCGTTTAAAGTTATAGTTAATAAAAAGTAATTCATTTCGTTCATTTAGACAGTGTTACAAAGTGGTTGAAGCTCAGAAAATGTGCCTTTTTTTTTTTTTTAGTTATGCCTTATATACAATTTTTGTGTAGGGAAATCCTTCAAAGTTCCCAAGTCGGTGTATTTTTTCTGTTAGATAAATTGTACCTCGACCTTCAAATTTATTACATTTTCATTATTGAAATTCTAATATATTCCTTTCCAAAGTCATACACATAAATAATCTTGAATATCTGTCATAAAATTTCTAAACCTGCAGTTACAAAACATATAAAGTACAATCAAATAATTCTCATTTATTTAGAATAAAACAGGTATAAATATGGGATTCAAAAAACCACAACAAAAAACAAATGCACCTTGGCTGTTAATCTTTCAGTTCTGCAGATAATACATGTAAGCTAAGAAGCTTTTGACACTCTAATAATTGCATACATCTCTCCTAATAAACAAGATTACATCCAGTTATCTGTACATCTATAGTTTTTTAAGAAATGGGTTCTGTTACTCATATATCATAATATCATAATTGTACATGCCAAATTAATAGACACAAGATGAGACGGCTATTTTTTTCAAACAAAACATGTACACTTCACATTCTATTCTAAATCTAAGGGACTGAAATGTTATTATATCATCTACATGTACATATATCTTTGATACATGTACTATGAAATGATGAAATGCCACTGTAAATATGTAACTTCTCTTCTTTAATATATTCTTTAAGTCTTTACACTCTCATGTCATATACCTTTCATATCTGAATCTTTACTTTTTTTAATGTCACATGCAAATGCCTTAATTTTCTATCACATCTAAATGCCATTAGTTGATCAAGGTGCTAAGTTAGAGTTCTAACAAGGTGTATGGATCGTTTTTCTATTCATTACAAGTTCGATCTTTCAATGTGAACTTAAATCCTAGTTTACAATTCTATCTTTAACAAGGAATATAAGTACATTTACTTGTAATCTGGTATGTACATGTAGATATTAAAATTGATCCTGCTGCTTATATATGCCAATTCTTAAAAATAAACATGAAATATATTTTCTGATATTACATATCCTCTAGCCTTGAATGAAAATATTGGATCCAAAAAAAAAATTAATTCATGTAAAAACAAAAACATAATCTGTACGTATTAAAAACATGTACTATCACATTCACAAATACCATAATATACTTTACTACATGTATTTCACAGGAACAAAGAAGGTCATGTTTATTCACAATGGGGTACAGGTAAAATTGAGTCATAATCTGAGGTAACTTTGCCACAATCAGGAGTGAAGACAGTAAAAAGTCTTACATATATACCATAATACAGCATGCCACAACCAGCATACAGTCAGTTAATCTAATACTGTCAAAGTCCTTTTGCTAAAATTCTTCCAAACAATGAAATATTGCAGTTTTTTTGCAATTTGCATAATTATGTGGGCTTTATTTGGCACCTAATAATTATGTAAGATTGTGTGTGTAAAGCAATATATATGTATCGATCAATTATCAAATTTTACAAAATGCAGCCAAAAATGCATACTTTCAAGGGTAAGGCAAATAGTTCGTTCTAAATGGTAATACTTATACATGTATGTACATGCATTTATAAAGATATGCAGATTCCCTATCCACACCCCTAAATAAAGAAGCTGTAAAGTGAATATATAGATATGCAGAAGATTAGGATAAAATTGGCAGCTGGTGTACATGTAAACATTGTTCTTAAAGCACTATTCTTCCCTAGGACTATCAGCACAATGTCTTTTTCATAAGCATGCTGCAATGATTAAGTCAAAATCACACCCATGTTTCGTTTTTCAACTGTTCACTCAAACTCTACAATCACATCCCCCTCATCCACTGTCTGGCCTTGTTGAAAGTTGACTTTCTTTACCTGCAAAAATCAAAGTGTCTGTTAACTCTTGACATAGGGTGAGACCAGGGTTATATACTGTAAAATAGTACTAGTACATATATGTTTTAAGTTGTAGACACATGGAATTAAGAACGTCTTTTTTCTTTTTATTATCAAAAAGAATTTTTACCAAATTGATTCTATCACTCAGTCTGGTATGTACATACTCAACACTGTTAAGCTTGTAATTGGAAATCAGATTTTGCTAGGTTTGGACAATCTTTCCCCTAATATCAGTATGTAGAAATGTGCTGTGCATTGGTTACCCTATTTCAGTGTATGTACAGGTATACATGTATGTAAAGTGGTTACTGTGTACATCTGTATGTGTAGTGGGTACTTACTTTAGTGACCTTCAGTGTATGTACATCTGTATGTGTAGTGGGTACTTACTTTAGTGACCTTCAGTGTATGTACATCTGTATGTGTAGTGGTTACTTACTTTAGCTACCTTCTGTGTATGTACATCTGTATGTGTAGTGAGTACTTACTTTAGCGACATTCAGTGTATGTACATCTGTATGTGTAGTGAGTACTTACTTATGCGACCTTCAGTGTATGTACATCTGTATGTGTAGTGGTTACTTACTTTAGCGACCTTCAGTGTATGTACATCTGTATGTGTAGTGGTTACTTACTTTAGCGACCTTCAGTTTATGTACATCTGTATGTGTAGTGGGTACTTACTTTAGCGACCTTCAGTGTATGTACATCTGTATATGTACATCTGTCTGTGTAGTGGTTACTTACTTTAGCTACCTTCAGTGTATGTACATCTGTCTGTGTAGTGGGTACTTACTTAGCGACCTTCAGTGTATGTACATCTGTATATGTACATCTGTATGTGTAGTGGTTACTTACTTTAGCTACCTTCAGTGTATGTACATCTGTATGTGTAGTGGTTACTTACTTTAGCTACCTTCAGTGTATGTACATCTGTCTGTGTAGTGGGTACTCTATTTAGCGACCTTCAGTGTATGTACATCTGTATATGTACATCTGTATGTGTAGTGGTTACTTACTTTAGCTACCTTCAGTGTATGTACATCTGTATGTGTAGTGGTTACTTACTTTAGCTACCTTCAGTGTATGTACATCTGTATGTGTAGTGGGTACTTACTTTAGCGACTTTCAGTGTATGTACATCTGTATATGTACATCTGTCTGTGTAGTGGTTACTTACTTTAGCTACCTTCAGTGTATGTACATCTATCTGTGTAGTGGGTACTTACTTAGCGACCTTCAGTGTATGTACATCTGTATATGTACATCTGTATGTGTAGTGGTTACTTACTTTAGCTACCTTCAGTGTATGTACATCTGTATGTGTAGTGGTTACTTACTTTAGCTACCTTCAGTGTATGTACATCTGTCTGTGTAGTGGGTACTCTATTTAGCGACCTTCAGTGTATGTACATCTGTATATGTACATCTGTATGTGTAGTGGTTACTTACTTTAGCTACCTTCAGTGTATGTACATCTGTATGTGTAGTGGTTACTTACTTTAGCTACCTTCAGTGTATGTACATCTGTATGTGTAGTGGGTACTTACTTTAGCGACTTTCAGTGTATATACATGTATGTGTAGTGGATACTTACTTTAGCGACTTTCAGTGTATGTACATCTGTATGTGTAGTGGGTACTTACTTAAGCGACCTTCAGTGTATGTACATCTGTATGTGTAGTGGGTACTTACTTTAGTGACCTTCAGTGTATGTACATCTGTATGTATAGTGGGTACTTACTTTAGTGACCTTCAGTGTATGTACATCTGTTTGTGTAGTGGGTACTTACTTTAGCGACCATCAGAGTATATACATGTATGTGTAGTGGTTACTTACTTTAGCTACCTTCAGTGTATGTACATCTGTATGTGTAGTGAGTACTTACTTTAGCGACCTTCTGTGTATGTACATCTGTATGTGTAGTGGATACTTACTTTAGCGACCTTCAGTGTATGTACATCTGTATGTGTAGTGGTTACTTACTTTAGTGACCTTCAGTGTATGTACATCCGTTTGTGTAGTGGGTACTTACTTTAGTGACCTTCAGTGTATGTACATCTGTATGTGTAGTGGGTACTTACTTTAGTGACCTTCAGTGTATGTACATCTGTTTGTGTAGTGGTTACTTACTTTAGTGACCTTCAGTGTATGTACATCTGTTTGTGTAGTGGGTACTTACTTTAGTGACCTTCAGTGTATATACATCTGTATGTGTGGTGTTTACTTACTTTAGCGACCCGTGCGGAGGTCATGCTGTTCTGCATCTTCATTGCTTCCAGGATACAGACCTCTTGTCCTTCGGCCACCTACAACATTACAAATAAATACAAACATAGGTAATCACAGATTACAAAGCTCACCGAGACAAGACATCACCCTTATGAGACTTCACCTTTATGAGACCACCTTTATCATATTAAATGAAAATCATACTTTATGATCTTGGATATTCATGGATTCTGTTTTGACACAATATATATATTATCTGTTAAAAAATTGTATGATAATCATATGTTCATATGTTAATCAATACAATAATATAAAATTAAATATTGCATCCTATCATATTTACAACATATATCATATAATACAATAAAATACCATAATAAACAATGATGAGATATGATATTGTAATGTATGATATGACATTGTATCATATGATACAATATTATTTGATACAACATTGTATCATATCAAATGATACAATATTATGTGATAAAGTAAAATATTATATAATACAATATTATATTATACATATTGTATCATATGATACTATAATATATTTTACAATATCATACAATACAATTTCATGTGATGTGATAATATATCATATTATAAACCAATATTATATTATGCAATATCGTATGATACGATATTATATAACATAACAGTATCATATTATACAATTTCATGTGATATAATTCTTTTTTACAGAAACTGATATCATATTATACAAATTCGTATGATACAATATTATAGAATATACAATATAGTATCATAGGATACAATATTATATTTTGCAATATCTTATGTAATAGTATCATGTGATTAAATAATAAATTAATAACACAATATAATATTATACAATATTGAATCATAATATACAATACTATACATAACGATATCATGATACAATATCATAACATAAAATATCAAAAAAATTTATACAATATCATATCGAATCATATAACTTTTTATAATATTACATATGATATTATATAAATAGTGCCTGTTTGGGAGGGTAACAGTTGAAATTGACACCCCGAGAAAACCATTGTCAACCGACGCGAAGCGGAGGTTGACAATGGTTTTCGAGGGGTGTCAATTTCAACTGTTATCCTCCCAAACAGGCACTATTTATTTTGTTATACTGAATGTCTTTTTTAAAATTTTTAAGAAAATTTTACTGCTTTTATATAGGAATAACGTGAATTCTACAGCGAACCGTACGCGCATAATTTTCGCGCATGTAACATTTTTTAATGTTACCCGTTGCCAAGTGCGTTGCTAACGCTGAGGGTAATAGTAAATATTATTAACTGCGTCTTAACCAATCAGATTTCAGTAGTTAACATGAAAGTATAACAATATATTGTATCATATTAAACAATATTGTTTCATACCATACAATACTATATCATAGGAATCATGTTATATCATTTATCAACAAACACATCTATCTATCGAGCAGGTTTGAGTGAGGTAGAAGATTTCTTTAGCATCCTTGATAATGGAGATCAGGCTCTGCATCTGAAGCAACCTCTGCGTTTCATTTATAATATAGTTAAATCAACTATGCAAGCTATCATCTATAAAACATGTGACCTGTTCCAAAAAAACTAAACCTCATCCAGCATCCGAAACCTATGGCTCAGATTCAGCATTCAAACCTGTCAGGTGCATCAGTATACATAAGACGCATCTCCATGCAAGTTTGGTGAAGTTCAGACCAGTAATAACTAAGATATCATCATCAGAGGGCATAGATCCAGCATCCGCAACCTATGGCTCAGATTCAACATCCATGCCTTTCAGGTGCATCTGTATCATAAGACACACCATCAATTCAAGTTTGGTGAAGTTAGGACCTGTAATAACTAAGATATATTTTTTAGCATCCTTGATAATGGAGATCAAGCTCTGCATCTGAAGCTTCCTCTGTGATTCATTCATACTACAGTTTAATCAACTATGCAAGTTTGAAAAAGTACTATTATTTATTAAACATGTGACCTGTTCCAAAAAACTTAACCATATCCAGCATCTGAAACCTATGGCTCAGACTCAGCATTCAAACCTGTCAGGTGCATCAGTATCATAAGACGCACCATTCATGGAAGTCTGGTAAAGTTAGAACAAGTAATAACTAAGATATAATCATCAGAGGGCACCTGTTTCAAACACTTTAACCAGCTCTAAAAACCTTAACTTCCTTCAGCATCCGAAACCTATGGCTCAGATTCAGCATTCAAGCCTGTCTGGTGCATCAGTATCATAAGACGCACCATCCATGGAAGTCTGGTGAAGTTAGGACAAGTAGTAACTAAGATATAATCATCAGAGGGCACCTGTTTCAAACACTTTAACCAGCTCCAAAAACCTTAACCTCCTCCAGCATCCGAAACCTATAGCTCAGATTCAGCACTCAAGCCTGTCTGGTGCATCAGTATCATAAGACACACCATCCATGCAAGTTTGGTGAAGTACGGACCTGCAGTAACTTAGATATTGCTATCAAAGGGCACCTGCAACAAAAAACTTTAACCAGCTCCAAAAACCTTAACCTCCTCCAGCATCCGAAACCTATAGCTCAGATTCAGCACTCAAGCCTGTCTGGTGCATCAGTATCATAAGACACACCATCCATGCAAGTTTGGTGAAGTACGGACCTGCAGTAACTTAGATATTGCTATCAAAGGGCACCTGCAACAAAAACTTTAACCTGGTCCAACAACCTTAACCTCCTCCAGCATCTGAAATTTAGGACTCAGATTCAGCATCCAAGTCTTTCAAGTCCATAAGTAGGTCCAGATGCATCATCCATGCAAGTTTGGTGAAGATAGGACAAGTAATAGCTTAGATACAGGACCTGCAACAAAAACTTTAACCAGGTCCGGACGCCAACGCCGACGCCGAGGCCGAGGGTATAGCATAAGCTCCCCCTGACTTCGTCTCGGTGAGCTAAAAAGGAACATGATGTAATTCTAACACACTTAAAACAACCTCGAATGTGAAAGTAATGATCATAGTAATCCAACCATGTAGTTTAAATTGACCATGTTGAAAATCACAGTTAATTTCCATCTTTATGGTCACCAAATATGAAGTCTTATTAAAAACAGTTACATGATATGTTCTTCTTAGATAAAACAACAGACGGAGTAAAAGCAATATGATCCTCAATATTCTATCTTGAGGCATAAGAATTACAGCAATAGACAAAAGGGTCAACACACCTAGTATTATAGGAAACCTAACAAAATAACTCCATAATATCAATCATAACACTCCTATGTACCCTCTCCCTCTTCTTTCCCATTTAAATGTTACCCAGCTTCAAATATCACAGAAGAGTGTTTTGACCAGATTCCACTTACCATGTCCCCTGGTTTGACAGCCACCGACTTGAGGACTCCAGGCATGGGGGCGAGGATCAGGGAGGACATGTCCACTTCCTGTTTGACAGGCATAAGTTTGGACATCTCCCTGGCAAACTGTTCCAGCACCCTCACCTCGTACTGAAGATACACGCAAACAAATATCAGCAATGTTCAATTCATGATACTGATCTCTCTTGTATCAAACTATATATACATGTGTATGTATATTGTATAAAACTGGATGAATCAGAATAATTTTAATTACTGTGGTTTCATCAATTTTCCTTGAATACCAATTTTCGTGGATTTCGTTATTCAATTGATCCACGAAATGAAGTGTTCATTGAAGTGCAATTTTTATTATCATTTTGCATTGATAGGGTTGTTGGCCACGAATTTACGTATCCTTGAAACTGTGATTTTCACTTTATCCACAAAAACTGATACCCTTGAATATTAATGAAATCACAGTACCAACAGAGAAGAAGGAGAATAATACAAATTTTATATGTATACATTGTACCTTCAATGGAAAAGCTGAAGACTGTCAAATTTAATTTTACTTATGCAATAGCAAAAACACTGATATCCATGAGAAAATCACACTACATGTGGCTCCAATTCAAATTCGTTATGCAAATCTTCGTTAAGTGCAAAAAAATATATTTAAGGACATAAAAACCAAAACAGCACACAGTACATACCACTGTTCCAAAGAATCTCAGTTTGTACAGGCCTGCTCCAATTCTTTTTGACAGCTGTAATGTTGACAAAATACATTGTACAGTCAACTTAATCACAAGTCTGAATTCTGAGTTTTTAAAAAGCTCAAATAAAAATTAATACACATTCTACTAATAAAATTCAGAAATGAAAACATTTTTGCTTTAGTAGACGGTGTTTCTTAATTAGCGCTTTTATTAAACAAGAGGCCCATGGGCCACGTCGCTTGCCTGAGGAACAATAGGTTTGATAAAACCAGCTCAGGAGAGCTAAAAACTCCAGAATCCTGTGCCAAGACATACCTGGAAGAGTTTGTTTTGACCGTTAATTTTCATATTGATGAGTGGGGAGGAGGTGTCCAGGTCAAAAGGAATATTCATTTTCTGGTCTTGAGATTCCACCTGAATCAATACAGATTATTGACAATTAGAATAACATGTTGTCTATATTCATCAAGCATTTAGCATTTAAAATACAGTTTTAAATAATTTTCAGGAACAGAATTCTTACATTCAAATAGTTTTATAATTTTTGTACACATTCAACAACTTATTTATTGATCAATAATTCAAAAACTTTTTCTGTAAAAGCAGAAATAATAACTGGCTTATAATTAAATTTTATTCATACATATTTCTTGACAAAATAAATCAATAAAATCAAACAGCCATTACAATTTTTTAAAGGTTATATCTAAATAAAGAAAATTAAATCCTTACAAAATCATTTAAGATTCCAAATCTTCAAAATATTATTCCAACCAATATGCTTCTATCATAAATAAAAAATATGTTGCTGGTCTTTACAATATGTATATACTCACAACAACTTCATCTCCAGCTAAGCTGACTTGAAGGGGGTAGTTTTCTTCATTCAGAGAAACACTCAGAGACCAGCTCTTAGGTTGATTGAGTGAGAGAGGTATTCTATCAGACAGAAGAAAGTGTCATAGGTTAACAATTATGAAATACAAAAAAAAGTAACTGCAGCTCTTATAATTTTATAGCAAATTAAAGGGCTAGATGGTCATGACAACTTTGTGACTATTCCAACCTCCTAGAAAAAAGAGCTTTGTATAATGTTCAATTCTTTAAGATAGATAATTGCATTTTGTTTAATCTAAAATTATTTGAAGGCTATAATCAAAATAGATGAATTTTAGGTGGATTTGTTGACCTAACAGCATCTTTTCATGGTTAATATGTTAACTGTTACTGGCATGGATTACAAAGCTCATTAGTATTTCATGAAACCGTACATCATGAACACATATCTTTCCTTTTTAACTGACTGACAGTTACATTTCAAAAATAAGGTACATTTACAGTACCTTGATTGATTTTTAAAACTTCTTGAGACAAGTTTATCTTTTATATACATCACTGCTGCCATAGCAACCAGGTCAACACTCTCTGAAGCAGACAACATCCGACCTACAAAGAAAGATCCATAATATGTTGTGTAAATTTTGTTTGAGTAGATATCACCCCCATCCTACCCCAAATCAGTTTCATGATCATGTATGTACCTTGTAAATATACATGAAGGCATGTTTATTTCTTCAAGGAATAGTGCCATACTACATGACCTTAATACCATATATCAGGTTTTTTCCGCGTGTATCCAATTTCCACTTTGTTCGCGACAATTTCCGAATCGGGGAAAATAAATCAGCGTAAATTTGATACAAAGTTTGTTCTTGTAATAGAGTTCTCCCTTTCCTGATAAAGTAAACAGGTAAGTACATGTAAAAGTACAGTGAACTATGTTCAGTTAGAGGTACAAATTGCGGGATCGGAGGACAAGCACCAGATAATAGATTTGTATAAGCCTCGTTGTTTATTTAATAATTTATTGACAACTTAATTAAAACGGTCGCTTTCCTTGTGTAAACAGATGTCCAAATATACCTGAGCTACTGGTATATGTAACGATACATGATCTATTTATTTATGACTCTGAATATAATTATCGGTAATTATTTCACATTAAAGATATCGTGTAAATGGTTTCATTGTCAAAATTTTTCATTACAAAGAGCGACAATTTAGATACTTTTCCCCTTTTACCTCACAGGTTTAAACAATCGTGAATTATATTTACAATGTTAGTTTGAAATAGTGAAAATTTGATTCGCGTAAATTCTATATACCGTTCTAAGCTCTGATTCGCGGAAAAAACATGATATACGGTATCTAACATGTAAATTCATACGGTATGTATCATACACAGTTAAAACAGAGATGGACAATTTTGATATGCTATAAACATAATTTTTTATATTTAGCATGTTTTAAATATTTTTAGACCTATGGGAATGACACTGGTTTTACTTTAAGCACAAATTTATTGTAGGCATGTTTGCTGTAACCATGTTTTACTGTACAGATATTTACCGTATCCTTTTTTTTTGTCACAAGTTATAAGCATGTACATGTATATCTAACCTTTGAACCCATCAGGGTAGACAGTAGGGAGATAATTGGTACTGATGTTCCCTGCCACAAACCTCTCCTCCGTCACAATGTCCCTCAGTAACGGAATGTTGTGAGTGACACCTGGTCAAAATCAAACAAGGAATGAACAATCAAATGTTAACACATTAGGAAGTGGTACTTCCACAACACAAAAATGTACAATTAAGGAGGCTGGATGGAATAAATTACATGTAACCATCAGATCAGCCTTAAACTTTTTAAATATATTTTTGGCAAAAACTATGATTAAGAAAAAATCCACATATTTTGCCTTCCAAATTTGTACACTTTCCTATATCTTTGATTAGAGCCCTTCGTCTAAGGGAGGTAAATATGGCCTAAAAATGGCCACCACCACCTAGGCCTCTTACATGTAAATCTAACGTCCTACCAATTTCAAATATTAATACTCTTAAATATATATGAAAACATGGATGGACCAATATGAATGTATACGACACAGGATTCTAATGACCAGTACATTTAACCATATATAGTTACCTTTAATGACATAGGAGTCCAGGGCTTTGACCATGACATCCAGTGCTTCTTGTCTGTTACTGCCATATGTAACCAACTGTAAAAGTATTCACACAATGTTAATGGAATTCTCTGGGTACTTCTATTAATTTATAAAATATGTAAGCTTATAATACATGCAGCACTGCTTTGTTTTGAGGTGATACATGTACAGTTCAAATCTGATATTTCAAACATGGGCAAATGCCATGGATATGTCTAAGTAAGTTTGATTTCCCACAATTTCCTGTTCGTATTTTAAACTCAATATCTCAAATCCTCTGATATCTTGAATTTCTCTTGATCCAATCGTGTCTAAGATAAAGAGGTTTGACTATACAATGCCCATGTCTCAGTGTATGAGTTTGTATAGTAATGTACACAGTTCGACTTGAGAAAAAATTCAAACTGGTTGGTTTTTCCCCTTTTTTCTAGCTTACCTTGCATATCATTGGGTCATAGTACACACTGATCTCGCTGCCTTCTTGAATTCCACTGTCACATCGTACCTGCAAACATTAAAGAGACCTTGTTCAGTAACCTAAATAAGCATTTTGTACTTCTACCTTTGATTTCAAACTATTAAACCAAATAAAAATAAATCAATGAAGATTAGAGTGTCACAAATAAAATTTTCATAGATATTTACAAGTTATTTCAAGTGTATATTGTGTGAACTTAATTTAATCTTAACCTCATGAGACTCACAGCTGGTTAACTTTCTGATCAGCAAATCGCAAAAGATTATCATCCAAATCAATTCAAACTTCTGTTCTCATAAAATTAACATTGGGCAAAATAAATTTGATCAATCAATGTATTCACTTTTGTGCACAACTACCAGTACTTAATCTTACAAAATGATGATATTCAAGGTAAAATATAGACAAACTCACTTGGTCAATGTGAGATGGCTCAATATATTTCTCGAGTCTTCCAATAGAAGGCATTCCAAAACTTTTGTAAGGATCCTTATCAAAAAGAAAACAAATTCAAATTCAACAAGACACACTTACTGAATCACTGTACCTGTGTTCTTTCAAGCCTCAAGGCTAAAGCCAAGTCTTGCTACTGTAAATGGTAAGTTTCTGAAGCATTTGGCAAAAAAGTCAAGCCTACCTCTGCATACACTCTGCATTCAAAGGACCATCCATCGATTGGAATGTCGGATTGAGAATAAAGCAGTTTATGACCTGTAATCAGAATGACATTTTTTAGTTACAATGAAAATGACATACTACTGGTAATACTGTATACAGGGTTATTTTCGCCCTGTGTAATTTTTGCCCTTCTACTTTTGCAAACAATTTTGCCCAGTCTTGAATTTGCCCAGACACTGTTGTGTAATAAGAGAAATAATATGAGACATAGCAATTCGCCAAGTCTTAAATTTGCTTGCTGACAACAAGGGCGAAAGGGACAAAAATAAAACATGGGCGAATATTACCCTGTATACAGCATTCTTTTCTGTAATTATTTTCAGAAACCTTTCTTTGATGAATTACAATGTATATCTGTTATTGAAACTATAAATGTACATGTAAATCGTTTACACATTACATAGCTAAGCGAATCATTTAATTGACTAATTTAGCTTTCCTTTAACTGAGCAGATCATCTGATGGACTATTTAACCTTTAGCTGAGCGGATCATCTGATGGACTAATTTAGCGTACCTTTAGCTGAACAGATCAACTGATGGACTAATTTAACTTACCTTTAGCTGAGCGGATCATCTGATGGACTATTTAACCCTTAGCTGAGCGGACCATCTGATGGACTAATTTAGCCTACCTTTAGCTGAGCAGATCAACTGATGGACTAATTTCACTTACCTTTAGCTGAGCGGATCATCTGATGGACTATGTCAATGCCAGTGATACACTCAGTGATGGGGTGTTCCACCTGTAAACGTGTGTTCATCTCCAGGAAATAAAAATTCTTCTGAGAATCTACCAGGAACTCCACAGTACCTGTAATTACCCATGTACCCATTCAATCCATCATCATATACTTGTAATCAAATTTCTTTTTCAATTATTATCATACATGTATGATATCGTGCTTTATTCAAAATTGAAATTAAAACAACCAAAACATATGCAACAGATTATTTGTTATGCATGTTTCTTAGTACATGGACCAGTCCTTTCAATATAATTCAGAAACTCAGTAAAGAACTTAAAATGCATGCAGCGGCAATCATCCACTTTGAAATAGTTTTGACCTTTTGGTTCTTTTTTCTTTTCTTTTTTTTCTTTTTTTTTGGGGGGTGGGGGGGTCCTTGCATGACCTACCTGCTGAGGAGTACTGGACTTGTTTGGCGAGGGCTGTGGCCTGCTCCCCCATCCTCCTCCTCATGTCAGGGTCCACAAACGTGCTACAACACAGGAACCAAAACTATAGCTACATGTATATAGTCCTCATCTGTGCATAGATTCTGTAATATTCGCAATGATCTAATTTTTGTTTTTTTCGGATCTTTATTGAATCGCAAATAATTGAATATGCAGAAATTATATCTTGTATCAATTTCTATAGGAAACTTTTTAAATTGCAAAAAATTGCTCACACAAATTAAAACTACAGATTTTCCCCTTTTTTCGAATTTTGTGACACGCATGAAAAAAAAAAGGTATACGGTATTTCAAGTGTAGGAAAATCATTTAAATCCATGTCCTTTCTATAATGTATTTACACTGCTGCTTTATAAAGCACAAGCAATAATATATTCATTGAATAACATTGCTTTATCTATCATAAAGAAAATCCCCCATATAAATATTTAGAATACTCACCTTGGGGCCTCTTCAATCACTTTCTGGTTTCTCCTCTGAATTGAGCATTCTCTTTCATTCAACCACAGAGCATTTCCATGTTTATCACACAGTACCTAACGACAATTTTTATAGATATTTTTTACCAACTGTAGCAACTATGAGTATTTCTTAAATCAGTCTAACCAAAAAGGAGAAAAGACTAAAAAAAAATAATTAAAAATTCATTAACCACTTTGTGAATAAAAGCAATATAATCTATAGTGTTATTAAATTAACTATTTGTTTAAACAATCACTTACCTGCATTTCAATGTGTCTGGGATTGTCAATGTACTTCTCAATCAACATTCTGTCATCTCCAAAGCTGGACGCTGCCTCCTGTTTGGACAAGCGGTAAGAATCCCTGCAACCATTAAAATTCACTATTCCAAACAGCTCATAACTATAGTTTCATAAACACCTTTTTTTGCAGCGAAATGTTTCTAATATTAGATTGAAAAAATAACGAACAGTTTTAAATTATTAATTATGTGTCAATTTGTTCAATTTAAAACTAATTCCAGCTGAATGGGTTTTGGTACAATATCCAACTGGTCAGAAGAAATATGTTTACCAATCTCTTGTCACTGGTTGATTATTGTGTGTTTTGTATTTCTCTTAGTTATTAAATCATTAAGTTAAGTTCTGACCTAGCCTCCTTGTCATCCCACGCAATCCTCATTCCCTTCCCACCACCACCTGCAGAAGCCTTGATCATGACAGGGTATCCTATAAACAGACAGACACACACACAGAACTATCAAAATACTTTCACTGAAGTATGTACAATATTTATTATCATAAACTTTTATTTTAAATGCTATCATCTATCTCATTTTCACATATTAAAGTGTTTTTCAAACATTTTAGAAATTTAAGATAATGTTGCAGATAAGTTGCTAAATTCATGCATGAATATGTGTGACGCAATTTTTTTGGTAAATGTAGGAATTACAACTGAACGAACCAATCTCGTTGGCCAGCTTGACACAGTGATCTGCATCTTCTACGACTCCATCATGTCCAGGGATCATGTTGACCTTGGCCTTACTGGCGATTCGTTTACTCTCGATCTTGTCCCCCATGGCCTTGATGGAGTTGCTACTGGGCCCTATAAACTCCACCCCTATGTCTGCCTATAAAAACAAAATACTGTATACAAGGAAATATTCGCCCCCATTTTATTTTCGCCCCTTTCGCCCTCATTGTCAGCAGGCGAATTAAAGACTGGGCTAATTCTAAAGTCTTAAATTATTTCTCTTTAAACAAACCTATGTCTGGGCATATTCAAGATGGGGCAAAACCGTTTGCAAGTGGAGAAGGGCGAAAATATCACAGGGCGAAAATAACCCTGTATACAGTAATTAGTGTGGTATATATTACGCACCCCTTTCTCGCATAGAAATAGTCTAGAAAACAAAATATGCATCATAATTGGTAAAATACAGTAATCATGAAGGTAATTTTTGTACACTTAAACGTACCGACTTGTGTTATCCCACCTAACAAAATTGGCTATACGATTTTAATTTTTAAAAAATATGGTACCGGTACTTGTATTTCAAAATGATTTCCATTTTTACCTTGTTTCCAATTTTCGTTTTTAATAAGTTATACACAAGTAATAATTTTGACTGTTATGATTATACATGTACCTACCAATTTAGCAGCAAAAACTGTATTTTCTGACAAGAAACCATAACCGGGATGCACCTAAATAAACAAAGTAAGATAATTCAATCATAGTGTCTACCCATAACCAATTAAAAATTGGTTGTCTGGGGACTTAATATCCTTGTTATCCTACAAGAAAAATATCTGCTTTCAGAGTAATAAACAGTTTTATTTTTATAGCAATCAGTATAATGTAGATTCAATTTTTTCACACATTGTACTCACTGCCTGGGCCCCAGTATCCTTGACAGCCTTAAGAATAGCGTCCATGTTGAGATAACTCTGGTTGGTTGGAGCAGGACCGACACATATCGCTTCATCTGCCAGGCGAGTATGAAGCTGGGGGAAAAAAATTTCTTCTTTACTATTGGTAATTAATCTTTAAGACTATAATGTTCAATGCAAATATGGAATTAAAGAGCCCTTAATAGTTTTATTTAGTGATGCATTCCAGGATGAGCATAATTCCCTATCTTTGAATAATATTTGAATTTTGATTGTCATTCCAAGAAAAGATTCGTTTAAAAGCTAATGTTATTAACTAAAAGTTACATATAATGAATCTGAAACAATGACTCTTATTCATTTGAAATAGGAATTAAATTTGTGTGTAGGTATGTTCACTTACTGACAATGAATCGGCCTCACTGTGGACTGCCACCGTTTTAATACCAAGACGTTTACAACTGTGGATAACCCGGCACGCAATCTCTCCACGATTGGCAATAAGGATCTTTTCAAACACCTTAAGATGTACATAATTTGAAAATTATGGTACAAAATTAAGATTTAAAACTCTAAATGTGTTCTCACCATCACAAAGTTATAGCTAGATAATGTATTCAATATAGGCTACAGTTTGTATAATTTTTTCAATTAGTTTTATAAACATTTAAAGTCTTACTTCTTCTCCCTCATTGTATTTGTCATTCCAATACAGATTTTTCAGCTTTGGAGCAGTTGTATAAATACATCTTTTATATTCTGCAGGCTATAATGGAAAGAAAAAGATTACCGTAAAATGTTTATCATGCTTACACATGAACATCATGCACATTAATACATACGTACTAACATATTGAGAGACAACTTTCTTTGCATAAAAGTATTGCAATATTCACTATATATTTCTTTCACTGTGAAAGTTGGTTGTCTAAAAATTTAACAAGATAGGCAAAGACTATAGTTTAATGGGTTGACTCCATACTTTTCATGTTATTTGAAATGCAAAATCTGTGTAGACTTTCTAATTTTTGGTTGTGTATTGAAACCTGTAGCAGCAGAGGGGACGTTTCAAAACTAAAAAACTGATCTTTTTCATCTAGTGGATAAACTTAGTTTGAGCAGAAAGGTTTTAAGATCATCGAAATATTAAACAAAAAGTATGGAAGCAAACACTTAGGAAGAATTTAGTTTTTTGGTCTAGCTATAGAAAAAATTCGGAACTGATCAGTGATCTTGCGAATACAGCGTAAACTATCACATAAATAGGAGAGCTTTTCAACTCATGTGTCAGGAGTTGGGTGAATTATAAATTGAATCAAATGCAATGTAAAGGTAGCATCAAAGACGTTCATAATTACATGCGTTGGTAAGCTTTTCCTAAAAGTTGAAGGACAACCTTCGGTCTATATACAATCACTGACAATTTTTAGGAACATCGTATCATTACCCTGCAATCATAATGCACCTTCATAAGATTTTAAATAAGTATAATCATACTTTGTAGATAATCCCAAAATGTTATTTTTACCTGACATGCCGATCTTACTCCCTGTGCACTGCAAAATCGTAGAGGTCCCCGGAGTCTTAACACCGTCGCTGCCATCTTAATACTCAACAGTAACAAAAAATAAATTTCGGACAAAAACGAACAGCTATTAAGTGATTTTATTTTCAAGCCGTCGATGAATTTTTGCTCTATCAATAATTTTAGAATTAATACATAAATAACTAATGCATAAATGTAAAGTTTTTATCATTGTTTTATTTTTCCTTCTGAGAAAAAAGAGATACTTAACATTATAAACTTCTGTAACGTTACATATAAAAGTTTTTAAACTTTTTTTTTTAATTTTTATTATTTGACAGAATAAAAGGACAGCTATGAAAGTTGGATAGATTGAGCTTAGTATAAAGATAAGATAGAACATTTTTAGTCATAATAACACGCATGCTTGTGTGAACTTAATTTGTTTGCAGTTACGTAGTCGTTTACTTATACTGATCAACTATCTATCTTTTAGATAGCTTTGATTTCATGCTGATTTTTGTAACAATCGACTATTAATGATTTTAGTTTCATATAAAACGGGAATTCTCTTTTCAAAATTATTGTATCAATAACAAGTAAAATATTCACAGCTGAAGTTCCTAAATCATTAGCACAAAAAAACCCTTAACCTAACTATAAACCTAAGAAGCAACGAACAAGAAAACAAGCAAACAACAAACACAACTAAAACAAAGAAAAAACCAAACAAATTATATAAAAGGTAGATAGAGATTCTTAAAAGGCAGCAAAAAATTAATTAATTATATAATTTTAATACTGATATTACGTGTATATTTTTTAGGAAAGGGGGTAGGTTGTATATGTATTTTAAAAGTGAAGAAGGTATATATAAGGCCTACAAAATAATACAACTATACACAAATTTATTATTACAAACATAAAATTATGAAGAACAAAGAAAATGCTGTGTTTTAACGAACTAACCGGATGAAAAATTACAATTGCCTACAAATTAAAACTGTGCATTTATTTATTTATTTTTGCAAATTGCATGCAAAATGATGTAATCAGTGTAGCGTTTTTATTTTCTCAACGTTTTTCCGAGCATGTCATTTCATTTTCAAATCCTTATTTCTTTCTCCTTTTAAAGAATAAGTCTGCGTTGAGCTCACAATTTTAATAAAGGCAATAATCCAAGAAACATATTTATAAACACAGCAATTACATAAATCCAATTCATTCAAAACTTGTGCAATTCGACTTTTAATTTCTAACCTACTACTCTAGTATAGTAGACTACTATAGATAATACCACCCGCACTGAACTTAAGCCAATCTCCCTATATATATAACGTCTCTAAAATAACTCCTCACTATGTTTCATAACAAATACAATTTAGGTCAGAGATGAGGCGTTAATATCAATTAGTAAACAAAGTTCATACGTTAAAGAAAGAAATAAACCAGATAGAATTAAAATGAATAATATAACTTTGCTTCATCAGATTCATTAGCCAGGGGTTTCTGATCCTCACGAACCGGTTCATAAGGAGAGTGCAAATCAGAAATCCTTGGCATAGGCGTCGGAACCGGGGGGGGGGGGGCTAGGGGGGCTTAGCCCCCCCCCCCCCCCCCCACACTTTTTTTTTGCAAAGTTAGACCTAATCATAAGGGACATAGCATCATAAAGGGTTCAGCCCCCCCCCCCCCCCCACTTTTTCTCGCAGGTAAGGTAATTGTTCCTAAATTTACCTTAACAGATTTAGATGTTGGAGTCATAGGCATACTAGCCCCCCCACGGATTAGGAAATTAATGATTTTGGAAATAATATTTAGGTAGGTAAATTATTTTTTTCGGAAGAGTAGGTACTCCCCCCACGGATTAGGATTTCCATGATTTTGGGAATTGGTTTTTTCCCTCAATATTTCCGAGGATTAGTCTAGCCCCCCTCTCCTCCCCCCCCCCCCCCAACTTTCAATTTGCTTCCGACGCCAGTGCTTGGCTAGTGAAGATGTTGTTACCCGTACTATTGAACTTATTTATGCCTCTGTTATGTCTCTTGTATTGCCCATCATTATATTTTTGATTGTACTTTTTGGCAAATAGAAGTTAATAACTATTACATTAATGCACTTATTAAAAAAAACACTTCTTGGGGGTAAATATATCGACGGGACCTTTCTTGAAATACTTGCAAAACTAATGGGTAATGACCTGTCCTAATTCTAGTACATTTTGTTTCTAGTGAAGTAAGTATTAACCAAGGGAAACAAATCAAAGCTATTTTAAAATCCGTTTTATGCGATTATAAAAATGTTGTCTATTCATAATTATTAAAAATAAAAATTATTTTAAACAATGCATTTTTACATAGTTTGTCAAGTCTTAATATTCTTTGTATTCAAATTATTGAATCCATCAATTTTTTAACTAAGTCTATCGTATGCTTTAAATCTCGTTTACACGAGATTATGTCATTAGACATTTTCCGTAGTCGCAGACAGTGGAACTCGATGCATTAGGCATCGAATCCATAGATCTTTAATTTCTAAAGATCTTGCAAATGATTTGAAGAACCCCAAAGCATATGAAAGTTAGCGTGTCACATTGAATTTTAAAAGGTAAATGACCTTTGTTAAAAATAGCGATTTGCTACGCGAAAGTCGACTCGATAGTCGGCCATGTTATTGTGAGATCCGGGATTTCCAGACCAAAATAAACGCAATTGTCAAATTTAGAAAAGCAAAGTAATGGAATTTAATTCAGTTTGAACGATAAAGCTTACTGTTTTTATCATATATGATGTCATGACACCCGGGGAAGGTGTAAAATAGAAAAGGCTCACATATTCTGTTCAAGGAGAAAGTAAGAATGATTGAAGCATGTGATGATATTTTGCTATATGTAGGAATCAAACAAAATAGTTGTGTCAAACTTATTCAAAGATGTAGTATGTTATATACTTGTATATAATTGTTGTTGAAACTTGATCTTATTTCCAGCAGCAACATTTGGTTTTGAGATTATGCTTTGCTTGATATTTGGACGGAAGGCTTCACCAAATCTTCGAACAGTTCTTCACAATTTATGTTTAAATTCTGCATTAACTTTGGTCACCTGTTGCATTGAGATCCAGATACCTTATTGTGTTACTCCCTGGCATCAGTTTTGCAGCCTTGCATGATTTGTATCAAAATTTCACTTCTCATAATTTAATACATATAGTGATGTACTCACAATTTATTTCACTGGTCTGTTTGTTTTGTTTTTGTGTCTTATTTCAATCATCATTGGGAAGCATGATGCTTATTTGCAGAAATATGCTATGATGTAAAGCTTTTCACAGGGGCATCCATATTTTACCTTTGAAAAGCATTTCAGTTTTAGCGAAATTGTTAGATGAATTATGACAGACTGTTTAGCGATTACTTGGTGAATGTGTCAGTCCAGAGAAAAAGCCAATTGCAATCCAAATCTCAGCTGAGATTTATTTCCTATGTACTGCTGATCATAGACCAAATATTTTTTTTCACAAGCACATCAGGGATCCAGATTATAGTTGAATTGAGTTGTCCCCAGTTTGGCTTCTTCAGCTAAATTTCCACATCTGTTATAGCTAACATTCATTTAAACACAATATAAGAAAATATATGATAGTAACGTTAATTAATACATGTACCATATGAAAAAAAAGCTATGTCAAAAATTTAGTTGAAGAATCTCAAAATTAACCAAAAATGTTGCATTTTATGTGTTTGAGATAAAATTTAGTTTCAATATTGCAGATTTTGGTCACACGACCATGACCATTGTAATGAAAGGGGGACAGTCAGGGGGAGATGCCCCTCAAGATGCTCCACCTCACCAAGGAACAACTCAAGTTCCCCCGTCAACCCCCCAGAACAATACCGGACCCCCAGCTAGTGGATCTGTAGTGATGACTGATGAAGTGGCTCCAGCAGATGTGTCCATTGATCTGGTGGAAATGAAAGATGACCAGGAGCCTGACTTCCCCATGGTGGAGTTGGGGAGACTGGATGAAATGATTAACCGGCCTAGATGGGTGGTTCCTGTCCTGCCTAATGGAGAACTAGAAGTTCTGTTGGAAGCTGCCATCAAGCTCTGTAAAGAAGGTAGGAGTATATGAGAGATTCATTGTCCTTCCATAAAAAATAAGAATAAATGATGCATTATGCAATGCTGCAGATTTCCATATATATATATATAAGAAAATCATTATCCTGTCATTAAGAATAGATGATTGTTCAATGTTGCACATCTTGTAAAAAAAAAAATCTTGTCATCCTGTCCTATAGAATAGATGCTAATGCAATGCAGCTATTTTCCAAGGTTGGATATTTTGTTTTAAAACATGATGTGCAGTAATTGTTAGAGATACCAATTATTTCATTGAACTGAGTCAAAATTTTAACTTTGCCTTGTTGTTTTAAACAGGACTCGATACAAAAAGTGAACCCTGTCAGAGGTTCTTCAGGGAGGGACTGACTGTATCATTTACTAAAATAATGACAGATGAAGCAGTTAGTGGTTGGAAGTATGAAATCCATGTAAGTTTTAGTTTATGACATAGATTCAGTCACATTTCAAGGTTTTTTTATGATGCCAAATAGTACAATATTTTTTCTAAAAAAGGTATACATGCAATCAAATTTTAAGTATCAATTGTTTGATTCTGGTGATTTGTAAACAACTGTACACCAACCTTTATTTGCATTCAATAACAATTTTTTTCGTAAGAGTCTTATTTCTAACCATGAATCAGTCCTTGATGAGGATAATCTTTATATACTTTGTCATGAAAATTATTTCTTAATCAAAACCAACCCATTTATTTCTTGATGATAGTGAGAAATAGTAATTCAGAATAGAAGCTAGTTCACAGTTTCTGAATTGATTTAAAATGCATGTCTATTTGATATTTTTTCAGCGATGCATTTTGAAAAATGCAGAAAAAATGATTGAGTTAGTGGTAGCCAAACTGTCCCAGGACTGGTTCCCACTGTTGGAGTTGTTAGCCATGGTTCTGAATCCACATTGCAAGTAAGTTATTGTAATCAGGGTACTGACAGTTGGATTGTCTCTACTTTATGTACTTGCATGTAAAAAAAAATTAAAGTCAGTAGATTAATAATATAATAGAGATATTTGTTAACTTTATAATTTGATACCTCTAGGTTTCATATCTATAATGGAAGTCGTACCTCAGAAAGTATACAGGCTGGTACTGAGAACTCAGAGGAGTTGTTTGCTCGTCCTCCTGATCCGAGAAATCCGAAAGTAAGAATTTCCCCTGAATGCAATGTTTTTGTTGTTCTTTGTTTTAAGGATCTATATGATTAATATCTTGCTCTTATTTTTCTAAAGTTGAACACATAACAGGTGGGGATTTTATTTAAAATGTTTGTTTTATTTATATTTTACAGGGATGGCTGGTAGACTTGGTGAATCATTTTGGGAAGTTAGGTGGATTTCAAATTCTGCAGGAAAGATTTAAAAGTGGTCAACTCTCTGTGCCAGTAGTAGCAGCCCTGATCAAGTAAGCTATGACACTGAAAACTGACCAGAAAAGTTTGATGGTGAAAAAGTGTTTTAAAATCATTGATGATTTAAAAATTGATAATGATGGTATTCAGACTGATTAATGATGTTATACATGTATATTTCAGACCTTTTGGTCAGTGTGCTGAAGTCCTCACGCCCCAGACAGTTGAACAGTACTTCTTGCCTATTGTTGTGAGTATAACAGTTGAATTAATCATTTGACACACACTCTTTACCTAAATATTGGGTTTCTGACATAGAAAATTAGAGACACTGTGTCTAGTTTCAGGATATATTCTGGAATTTATATATCCAAAGATCCATATATCTTTATGGAATATAAAATACTAACCAGATATTCTTCTTCATTAGAAAGCTTACAATAACCTAAGAATAAAACTTTGATTTTAAAAGCAATACCTTGCTCAACATTTATTGAACAGATGTCATTTGAATCGTGGAGGTTTTTCAAATTTTGAAATTTTAATGGGATTAATTTCAGGCAGGTTTTTAAAAGGGGGAAAGGGAGGGAGAGACTCTTTTCAAAATCTGGAAAAGCCCCCCCCCCCCCCACAAAAAAAAAAAAAATTAAAAAAAAAAAACAAAAAACCCAAAATTTACCAATCTTCAAAATCTTAATGAGGGGGTGCATTGTACCTAAAACTTAAATTCCAAGGTTGATTTCTTTAATTTCACATTTTTATATGCTATAAAAAAAGTAAAGAGCTAACTCTGTCATAATTTAATTTTCCATATGTAAATTTTAGAAAAAAGATAGCCGCAATAAAAAGGGGGGGGGCAGGTCCCACGCCCCCACCCCCCTAGATTTATTCTTTTTGCATTCTAGAAATGACATCATACATGTATGTTTGTTAGATAAAGAGTTTTTATTTTAATTGAATGTAGATGCTTTTCTGGCAATGGAAATTGAAATATTGAACACTTATATAGATATAGATAGAGATGGAGTATGTAGCTAATACATGTATATTTTCGTACATTTTATATTTATATTGTATTGGCTTGAGTTGTAAGTGATAAAGGGGAATAAAACTTCTTATGCATTTAAAAGTTTTGAAGGGAAGTTTCTATTTCAAGCACTTAGTTTTTGGTATTATCAGGACAAGGCTTATTTCCTCATTGGAAATTTTCAAGTACTGATATTAAGTGTATGATATGCATAGGAAGTTGCAAAAAATACTTCATTGTTACATTTATATACATGTATGTATGCCAATTTGTTCTGAAATTTTCTGATGATGTTTCCTCTTATTTTTATTTTAGGATATTGTTCCCAAATTTCTAAATGAGTTAACAGATGAGGAATTAAAAAAGGAATCCAAAAATGAAGCAAAGAATGATGCTTTGTCATCCATTATCAAAGGACTGAAGCAGCTGGTGAACAAGCTACCAAATCAGGAAGATACAATAAAAACTTTAGAGGGTTTTAGGCTCAAAATGATCCTTAGGTTTGTTAAATCATGAAATATATGTACACATTTATATTGAAAAGAGCACATGATGAATGCATGAAAATTTAACTTTCATTTTATGTATTAGATTTCTCTTTCTCTATCTATCTCTCTCTCATTGAATTCTATTGAGTGAGTTTTGAGATCTATATTTTTTTATTGATTTATCGTATTTGTCATTGTAGGTTGTTGCAAATTTCTTCTTTCAATGGAAAAATGAATGCATTGAACGAAGTGAACAAAGTCATATCCAACGTCTCATTCCAGTCCAGTCGACACTCTCAGATGGAAGAAGATGAGTGGCTCACAGCAGACAAAATGGCCGTAAGTGGGCTTTGTCTATGTGCTATGATAATAATTCAAGTGTGTAAAGAAAGAATCTTTAGCATGTCATTACTTATATGTACAATAAAACATGGTGACTGAATACAGTTAAACTTCGGTATCTCGAACATCGATATCTCAAATACCATGGATATGTCGAAGTGATTTTTAGTCCCAAACACTTAAAATTTAAGTATTTTACCCTTAATATCTCGAATACTAGTACATAGATATCTCGGAAGTTTTTAATCAGGCCCATCTAGTTCGAGATAATGAGGTTTGACTGTATGCTAATAAGGAATTGATACGAACAGCAAAGGAATTTTTAACTCTCTGTAGTTTAAAAAAAAATCTGGAACTTAATGGATATATTGAATCTCATTTATGAATAATCATAATTTTTCTTTGCACTTTGCTTTAAAGGCCGAACATTTTTACCGGGTGGTAAATCTCAGGTGAGGGCGGGGCTTAATTATTAGAGGTGTGAAAGCCTCCAGGGCTTGCAGTCAACCTGTGGTCGTGAACGCTGCTAATCACTATACACAGGAAGCAAATTAATACACAGGAAATAAGGAATTAGTCAGAATTGGTCTTAGTTTAAATATCTTATTGTTCTAATGACCATACGAAGCGATTTTATACGGAAATGGTATGTGTCGTCCGAATTTTCTCTAAGCACACGTGTGTAAAGCACAATTGAAAAAATGCAGTAAATTAATTCTGCTATAAAAGTAGAACTCAGTACACTGTGTTTAGCACTTGACATTGTTTAAAAAGTTAATTTTAACAATTATAATAGTATAAGAAAACCATACGATCAGTAAGAATGTGGAATGTAAAGACAGCCATTATACGTCGACAATTAATGGAGTTCGTTTTCCATGGAGTGACGTTTACTTGCACCAATTTCTTACCAGTAAATATAGCTTTAGTAGCATATTGTACGTTTGTTGTAAAAAGAATTTTTTTTTATGTTTTGGAGCTGTCCATGCATTTTCGTGGAATTTATTAAGTCACACACATTCAACATAATTCAAATATATATTGTGCGTATTTTCGATCACTGAATAATTATTTTTCATAATCAATTTTAATACTGGTAATGTTTAAAAGCAATTTTCAATTCCCCCCTTTAATACATTACGGAAGATATCAAAGATAACGTTGTTAATTGCTAGTAAACAGAAATCCGCTGACCTGGCAGGATCACGCTCGGACGATCACGTCAATCAAACTGGGTGCTATTGTTTCAAACTTGATTGACAAGCGGCATCATTTTGAAGTTTGTACAGGTAAAAAAGGGTGCGTTTGTAAAATGTTCGGCCTTTAAGCACTATTACTGTAGAATAGATTTTAAGAATTAGA
Source organism: Magallana gigas (assembly GCF_963853765.1). NCBI lineage: Eukaryota > Metazoa > Mollusca > Bivalvia > Ostreida > Ostreidae > Magallana > Magallana gigas. The sequence goes on along the minus strand of NC_088860.1, from coordinate 13,454,964 downwards.
TGCATGTTACAGGAATGGATCCAAAAGAACGGTGTGCTAACAATTGTTTTACGAGACAGCCTCCACCAGCCCCAGTACGTGGAGAAGCTGGAAAAGATACTGCGATTTATGATCAAGGAAAAAGCCCTGAACTCTGACGACCTGGACAAGCTGTGGGAGGCCCAGGTATTCCCTCAGTGCATACAGTTCTGTTCGTATTCAGGAAATAGTTTTCTCATTAAGTTAGATAAGATAAATTTACTGTTTGCAATTCTTTGTAGTCGGGGAAACATGATGCCATTGTGAAGAACGTGCATGACTTATTGGCAAAACTAGCCTGGGATTTCTCACCAGAACAGCTGGATCATTTATTTGAGTGTTTCCAGGTGGGGTCATATTTTGGGTTTTTTTAAATTGAAAGTTAAATTTTTTTTTATTTCTCTGCAATCGAGCTATAGGAAATAGAGAGGAGATCAGGAGAGAAAAATTTGACAAGAGTATGACCTTGATATTACATTCATTTTATCACTTTTATAGGTAAGCTGGACTCATGCATCAAAGAAGCAAAGAGAAAAATTGTTGGAGCTCATTCGACGATTGGCTGAAGACGACAAAGAAGGTGTAATGGCACACAAGGTAACGACACACAGTTCAGATGATCTTGTCTCTAAAATTTGAAAAACTTAATACATACTCACGAAAAGTTGTGTATTTAGACACTGTGAGTTAAACTTTACATGCAATTATGTTACAGGTCCTGGGATTACTGTGGAACCTAGCACACAGTGAGGATGTTCCTACAGAGATCATGGATCAGGCATTGACGGCCCACATCAAGATCTTAGACTACAGCTGTTCACAGGTAGTCGGTTCATTTCTGAAATTCATCTTTGTAATAGAACAATTCTTCAGTTATACTCGTAAAGAATGGTATATTCAGGTGTTCCATTGCAAATACTTGTAACATTTTAATCAATACTCAACACTTCAGATCTGAATTATAAATGTTAAAGTACATTTGTTGGAAAATATGTTTTGATGATTAGAATATGAAATGGTCTTTCAAAGAAATAGCAAATTAAAATTTAGATTTATACCCTAACATAATTCACACCAATAGATATGTACTTGATAAAAAAATTTTAATCTTTAAATTTGATTGAATATTATAGGATAGAGATGCCCAAAAGATGACTTGGATTACCAAATTTGTTGAGGAATTAAAAAATGACAAATGGGTGTTGCCAGCTTTGAAGCAGATTCGGGAAATCTGTCAGCTTTTTCCTGAGGTAATTGGATGTTTTTGAGAAACAATTTTGCATGAAATTAGATTTTGATGTTAAAAAAACAACAAAAAAACAGCTGTGTATGTAAAGTCTTGATTTTAAGAACTCTTTTTCTTTCATCAGTCTCCACAAAATTTTCCCCATGCTCCACAGAGGGCCTCTCACGTTTACTATCGTAACACGGTGATAGCACAGCTCCAGAGTAACCACTCCATTGTGATGTTAGTGGCCACCAATCTGTCAAACTACATGAAAAAAGCCCGCGAACTAGCACGAGGTATGTAGGATTTCCGACTAGGTGTAAATCGGAGTAGGGATGGGGGTGTTCCAAATAGCATTTACCAAATCAGTTTCTCAATTATTAAACAAGATTTGGTGAGTTTTGTAAAAGAATTATAAAGATAGTAATTTTGTGTTTATTATTGTGATTTTAGAGCATCCAGATTTAGATTCTAGTAATATTCTACCCGATGGAAGATTTAATCATATACAACAAATACAAGAACGTCTTAGGTTTTTAAGGTATGTACAGATGAAAGTGTGGTTTATGTGTTCAGGAACTTAAATACTGTAAATTCGTAATTAAACGCAAGGAATTAATATCCGCGTAAAATCGCGAGAAGCGTCCTTTGCGGATTTTAAAATCTCGCCATTATTTTCTGAGAGTTGAGAGCTATAAGAAATAAGGAGAAAAGTTCAGCGTTCGCAATTTTATGTTTTCAAAATTTGATACAAACCAGCGGGATGGCGGAATTAAGTACTCGCTTAATATAAGGAATTTACAGTAATGATAACTGATTATTTTGTTTTGAAAATTTTAAATGTGAAGTTCAGTTTTCGTAGAACTTCCTAATGATATATACATGTACTTTTTCAAACATGTTTGTAATGTCTGATTTTGTTGTTATAGGTTTTTACTAAAAGATGGTCAGCTGTGGTTGTGTGAATCTCAAGCCAGACAGGTAAAATAATACCCAGTAATGTAAAGTCTCACGTATAGAACACATTATATTTTACTCAATGCAACAACAAAAGTAAAAGTAATTTGCTATTCAGAGGGATTTTTTTTCTTGCAGATTTGGCAGTGTTTAGCAGAGAGTGCAATTTATTCTTCAGATAGAGAGTCTTGTTTTAAATGGTTTGCTAAGGTGAGTATTTTAATCATATATCGCATGGAATACATGTGTGTAAAAATTCGGATTATTTCATAGTTAATGGTTCTATTCTTGCCTGTTTCAGCTCATGGGAGAGGAGCCAGATTTGGATCCAGAAATAACAAAAGATTTCTTTGAACAAAATATTCTACAACTTGATCCAAGTCTGCTTACTGAGAATGGAATGAAGTAAGTATAAACTTTGGAGGCTGTTTAGGCTGATTTTTTATTGCCATTTAAATATATCAAGTAAATGTTCACAGTAATTCTTACAGGCCAATTCTTTTAGAAAGTTTAAAACTTTCCCTAAAAACGCATGAAGAATATGTATTCTTTCATTCCACTGTTGGTTGGGTCAATATACATGGACAAAATCACTCATTACCTTGTAAAAATATTTATGAATTCCTTTCTTTCAATTTGCTTTGTAAACACAATTTGTAATTAATTTCTTTCATAGCTATATTGCCTAAGTGATTGAGATACATGTGTAATTGCTGATTGATGCACATCAAGGAAATAAAATCATAATTTTACAGAATCCATTATATATACTGTGCAATCTGATTTTGCAGCTTGAATTATATAAGCTGTCTTTTCATATATATAAAAAAAAAAGGAAAAATATTAAATTGCATTCATTTTTAGCTCACCGAGACGAAGTCAAGGAGAGCTTATGCCATACCCTCGGCGTCGGCGTCGGCGGTGGCGTCGGCGTCGGCGTCCGGACCTGGTTAAAGTTTTTGTTGCAGGTCCTGTATCTAAGCTATTACTTGTCCTATCTTCACCAAACTTGCATGGATGATGCATCTGGACCTACCTATGGACTTGAAAGACTTGGATGCTGAATCTGGGTCCTAAATTTCAGATGCTGGAGGAGGTTAAGGTTGTTGGACCAGGTTAAAGTTTTTGTTGCAGGTGCCCTTTGATAGCAGTATCTTAGTTACTGCTGGTCTGTACTTCACCAAACTTGCATGGATGGTGTGCCTTATGATACTGATGCACCAGACAGGCTTGAGTGCTGAATCTGAGCTATAGGTTTCGGATGCTGGAGGAGGTTAAGGTTTTTGGAGCAGGTTAAAGTTTTTGTTGCGGGTACCCATTGATAGCAATATCTAAGTTACTACTAGTCCTAACTTCACCAAACTTGTATGGATGATGCGTCTTATGATACTGATGCACCTGACAAGCTTGAATGCTGAATCTGAGCAATAGGTTTCGGATGCTGGAAGAGGTTAAGGTTTTTAGAGCTGGTTAAAGTTTTTGTTGCAGGTGCCCTCTGATGATTAATCTTAGTTACTACTGGTCCTAACTTCACCAAACTTGTATGGATGATGTGTCTTATGATACTGATGCACCTGACAAGCTTGAATGCTGAATCTGAGCAATAGGTTTCGGATGCTGGAAGAGGTTAAGGTTTTTAGAGCTGGTTAAGTTTTTGTTGCAGGTGCCCTCTGATGATTATATCTTAGTTACTACTGGTCCTAACTTCACCAAACTTGTATGGATGGTGCTTCTTATGATACTGATGCACCTGACAAGCTTGAATGCTGAATCTGAGCAATAGGTTTCGGATGCTGGAGGAGGTTAAGGTTTTAAGAGCTGGTTAGATAAAGTTTTTGAAACAGGTGCCCTCTGATGATGATATCTTAGTTATTACTTGTCCTTACTTCACCAGACTTCCATGGATGGTGTGTCTTATGATACTGATGCACTTGACAGTCTTGAATGCATAGTCTGGTTTCGGATGCTGGATAAAATTAAGTTTTTAGGAACAGGTCACATGTTTAATAGATGATAGTACTATTTCAAACTTGCATAGTTGATTTAACTGTAATATGAATGAATCGCAGAGGTGGCTTCAGATGCAGAGCTTGATCTCCATTATCAAGGATGCTAAAAAATAAATCTTAGTTATTACTGGTCCTAACTTCACCAAACTTGAATGGATGGTGTGTCTTATGATACAGATGCACCTGACAGGCATGGATGCTGAATCTGAGCCATAGGTTGCGGATGCTGGAGGAAGTTAAGGTTTTAATTGCTAGTGCCCTCTGATGATGATATCTTAGTTATTACTGGTCCAAACTTCACCAAAGTTGCATGGATGATGCGTCTTATGATACAAATGCACCTGATGGGCTTGAATGCTGAATCTGAGCCATAGGTTTCGGATGCTGGATGAGGTTTAGTTTTTTGGAACAGGTCACAAGTTTTATAGATGATAGCTTGCATAGTTGATTTAACTTTATTATAAATTAAATGCAGAGGTTGCTTCAGAAGCAGAGCCTGAACTCCATTATCAAGGATGCTAAAGAAATCTCCTACCTCACTCAAACCAGCTCGATAGATAGATGTGTTTGTTGATAAATGATATAACATGATTCCTATGATAAAGTATTGTATGATATGAAACAATATTGTTTGATATGATACAATATGATATCATATGTTATATTATAAAAAGTTATACGATACGATATGATATTGTATCAATTTTTTTGATATTTTATGATATGATTATGTATCATGATATTGTTATGTATAGTATTGTATATTATGATACAATATTGTATAATATTATATTGTATTTTTAATTTATAATTTTATCACATGATGCAATTACATAAGATATTGCAAAATATTATATTGTATCCTATGATACAATATTGTATATTCTATAATATTGTATCATACAATATTGTATAATATGATATTGGTTTCAGTAATATAGAATTATATCACATGAAATTGTATTATATGATATTGTAATATTATATAATATTGTATCATACGATATTGTATGATATGATATTGGTTTATATGATATTTTATCATATCACATGAAATTGTATTATATGATATTGTAATATATTTTATTGTGTCATATGATGCAATATGTATAATATAATAATGTATTTTATAATATTTTACCATATCACATAATATTGTATCATTTGATAAGATACAATGTTGGAATCAAATTATATTGTATTATATGATATAATATCATATAATGTATCAAATATGTTTCAGTGTCATTCAATACAATATCATTCTATATTATACAATATAATATCATGTTTCAGTGTTATGATGTATTATGTAATATGATATTGTAATATGATACTATATTGTATTATATTTTATGATATTGTATTATGTGATCAAATACAATAAGGTATAACACAATACAATGTCATATCATACGTTACAATATCAAATCTCATTATTGTTTATTACGGTATTTTATTTATTATATGATATATATTATATTAGAAATATGACATGATGCAATATTTAATTTTATATCATTGTATTGATTAACATATGAACATATGATTATCATAAAAAAATTTATCAGATGATATACGATATTTTGTCAAAACAGAATCCATGAATATCCAAGATCATAAAGTATGATTTTCATATAAAATGATAAAGGTGGTCTTATGAAGGTGATGTCTCATAAGGGTGATGCTCCGTCTCGGTGAGCTTAGTAATCTATGATTACCTATGTTTCCTTCTTCAAAAACCTTAACCTCCCTTTTACTTGGAAACTGTGAATGATAGATACATCATACTTGGTGACCTCTAGGGTCAAATTAAAGTAAATTATTTTCTCAAATTCATCCTTCAGCTTAATTTGGTCATTTTCATTAGATTGTATTTCTTCCTATGTGGCATAGTTTTGAAGAAAAGCATTTTGTATTTCAGTTGCTTTGAGAGATTCTTTAAACATGTTAATCAAAAAGAGAACAAAATCATTGCTAAGAGGCGAGGAGGCCACCTAATGGATGACCTTGAACTCATTGGAATGGATTACTTGTGGAGGGTAAGGTCATTTAAAAATTATGACAATATTTTAGCAGTGATTTACCTGAGGAGTAGACACTGTGTATTTCCTGTACAATTTTCAAAGCATTAAGTTTGATCAATGGCTTAAAAGATAAATGATTGTGTATTTTTGTAAGTTACTTTACTATTTTTCTCAACAAGTGCATAATACATGTAACTATTAGTTGCAGAGATCATCTGTTATGATATCTTTATTTTTCAATGTTACAGGTTGTGTTATTAAGTCCAGATGAAGTAGCAAACAAAGCAATTATTTTACTGAAAGACATTTACACAAACCTTGGACCTCGCTTACAACAAAATCAGGTGGAGATTCACGACGATTTCATCCAGTCGTGTGTGGACCGGCTGAGGGCACTGTATGACACAGTGTGTGTGCTGGAGAAGGACAAGGACAGCACAAATCGTGTGATGCAGGAGACGACCAGGATGGTGCGCGTGCTGACCGTGCTCAGAGAGTATGTGGCCGAGTGTGATGAGGCCTACACGGAGGAGCGATCTATTCTCCCACTCAGCAGGTATTGTGATATTATTTTTTTTAAGGGGGGGGGGGGGGTGAACCCAATAAAGGAGGGGGACCATTGAATGTAGGGTTCTCTGAATCTAATGAAAAATAAGTGATGATTCAAATTTTTCTTGCATGCATTTGTAATTAATGATTTCTTTTTCATTTGTAGAGCATGTCGAGGGAAATTAGTAACCTTAATAGTTAGATTTCCTAGTCAAGGCCGACAGATGGATGATATAGACATCTGGTCTCATACTAATGATACTATAGGACAAGTGCGAAGACAAGTTCTGTGTAAGATTAAAGCTAGTAGTAATATAAAAGTGGACTTGTATGCTAATGGAGAACTACTTGATCCTGTGGAGGACAAAAGACTCATATCTCAAATACCATTACGGGAAAAATCGGTAAGTTAAAATACCTACTACAGAGTTTCACATCTGTAAATCTTGTGTAAAGGCATTTTTTTTTTAAGAATTATAAAAGAAAAAAGATTCATTTAGATTAAATTGCAAATCTGTATATTTAAATATTATAAAGTATAAATTCTTATGCAGACAAATATGAAATTCCTACTAAGTATTTCATAAGTGTGGTCTTTTAATGGTGTATAATTAAAAAATATACATGTGCATACATGTGTTATTTTGAAATCTTAATTATTTACATTGCTTTTTTCCCTAGGAATATACATGAAATTGATGTGTGTTTTTTGCTTTATGTTTCAGTTAATAACGGCCAAGTTGATACAGGTAGGGAGTAATATGCCTTCTAGTCCAGACAGCAGTTCAGATAGCTCAGCAGGATCACCTCACCACACATTTGATGGTCCTAACATAGAGGCTGAAAGCTGTTTACCTGGGGTGGTAAGGCGATACATCATTCCTTGCAGAACAAAATAAAGAGACATCATTTTATGATTCATGATTTTCAACAATTGATGAAAAGTTTCAAATAAATGTTTGTGGATGGTCCTTCTTCAAAGCAATGTCATTGTTTTTGTTTGTTATGTTTCATAATAAACCAACCAATACTTGTGACGTTTCAGATAATATCCAACAACAACCGGTATACTCAGTTCTTGTTCCAACTGTCAGACTTGGGCTGTCAGCTACAGGTGGCTCGACTCCGGGACACGGCCAGGGCGGTCCTCAAACTCATGCCAGCAGGTAGGCCACACCCTCTCATCACTAACAAGGAATTTCATTTAATCTTTCTATTTGGGGGGAATTTTGACCCTTTTTGAACTCCAGAGTTTGGCCATATTTAGATATACTACTGAAACAGTTTTCAGTGCAACTCCTCTCTAACTGTTGAACAAAAGTTCATGAATCTTTGTAGTAATTAAGACATAAATGTAACATAATTGCAAGAAAATTTAAGTTTATATGATTTCTGGAAGTTGTTCCCCTTTTATTTAGTAATTTTTTGCATTTTATGCATACTTTGCAATCATTATGAATTGCATTTTTAAGTAAAGTGGAAGCATGGGGTATTTGAGCTTGCTCACTCTTTCTTTAATCAGAAGTACTGTGAAATATGTTAACATAGACTGATGAATATTTTATTTTTGTAGATGTCCATACAATAGATCAATTAAAGACAATATGTGCTGAGCATAGCAGAGGAGACACTACATACTCCAATGACTTAGAGGCAATGTTTTTTACCCCTTCTGCAACACAAGCTCTGTATAATATAGAGGTAAGTGTATGCAATTTATTTCCTGATTGGCATTTGTACATTCTACAGATTTTGATGAACAGAAATATGCAAATGTGAAATAAATTTTTTTCCTAGGTTGCATATAGTCTACTCATGCCAGCAGTAGAAACAACGTCAGATGAAGCGTTTGAATTCCAGTTTAACTTTGTTAAGAGTGGAGGTGTTCCGATAGCCATGAACATGTTGACCAAGAACAACTTTCTCCCCTCAGCGGATTTACCAACTAGAAGGTGAGCCTGCAATGATTGAGAATTCCATAATAAAGCATGATCCATATGTTTACAGAGTGAAGTATGCTTGAACATGTACCTGATGAGCAATCAAATGCTAAGGATAATCAAAGTACTGAAGAACTGACGGGAGTTGATTTTGTCGATGTTTATTTATTTTAAAATCAATGATATGTTATTTTACATGACAAGTACATGTAGTTTCTAATTTGAATTACGCACATTTTTATAATATGAATTTTTGGACTTTTTCGACAAGAATGTCGAGAAACCTCCATATTAATCATGTTTAATAATATTTAAAGATAAAATTAATTCAATCAAACTATGTATCAGTAATAGAAATATTTCTCGAAAATTGTATGGATCCAAACAATATTGAACTCTAGTCTCGTTCAAGCTCGGTTGACACCATAAATCTCCAACAAGGATTTACGGAGACAGCCGAGCGTCAGGTTGAACGAGACTATAATGAACTCTGGCTTAGGAATACCTACGCCTACAAAAAATATTTAAATTGTTCGTACTATTTAAAATCTGACTATTTTCAAGGTATATATAAATAAGTTTCCTTGAAAAACAGTGCTTTAGCATACATTACATCGAATATATCAATTATTTTCAAGAACTAAGTCTTGTCAGCAGCAATGATTTGTGCTGAGGTCCAAACACTGTTTCACTTTCGGTTTGTCTGAGTAACTGCATAGGAGAGTTGATTAAAATCAACTCCCAAAAAGCAGTTTTGCATTGTAGAAAAAACTTATTTGAAATTTTAAAAAAATGATATTTATTGAAATTTATGGTGTCTTTTCAAAATTTTAAACACAACACAATCTGAACAACAAGGAAATTAAGTTTACAATCTTTGAAAATGGAGTAGATATTTTTTGACTGTTTTTAACTTTGAGTTTACAGTCTTTGAAGGTGATATTGATTTTGTTCTGACTGATAGGGCTGCCTACATTACTGTGATGAAGATCTGTAAGCTGATGTTGACCACAGTCAGTCATGCCAAGTTCCAAGTGGTGGTGGAAGCTTGCAGTGCAGATCCTCAGTCTCCAAATATCACTCAGGCGGAACACAGTCACGCCTTGATCCTACAGCAGGCCCTGCAGTTCATCCCCAACCCTGGGGCAGAGGTCATGACACGAACCGTGGGACTGAGGCTTGGACAACAGTTACTGGACCAGGTATTTTAACGGGAACCATTCTTATTTAAAACATACCAACATTAATATGGCATTGTCTCTCAATGTATAAAGGTCAAAGGAGTTATTTCAAGTCACAGAGTTTGCTTCTTACATGTATTTCTCAATTTAATCATGAATATATTCATTTTATAGTAGGTTTATTTGTCATTTTTACAATTTATTTTGTAATACATTGTAGTAAAAAATAATTTCTTTTTATTACATGTTTATGATTTTATGTGGGGGAGAAAAATTCTATATTGCTTACTAAAACTTTCTTGAATTCTTCATGCTATGTATTTTAAAGTAAATTCTGCATGTTTTTGATCATTGCAGGCGGCCAAGTTTGTGCCCGACATGTCTGTGATAAAGGCGATACAGAGAATAGCCTGGGCATCAAGCAGCAGCTCTCTCCATCTAGTGCATGCCACAAATGAGGAAATCCACAAAGCTCTCGAGAAGGTCAGTTACCTATTGATGGAATAAACTCGTAGTTAACAAAAGCATTAAGACAATTCAAAATGTGTATAACTCATGCATGAACAGGTATCATGTCATACTTACTGAAGATGAAGTATTGATCAAATGCTTTTAAATTTTGTTTGTGTATGCTACTACATGCCTGTGACTGATTGGTGCAATGTGTTATGGTTGTTGCAGAGGCAGGACCATGTGGAGATGGAGGATCTAACAGTGGCCAGGGAATCCCTGGAGGTCCTGACTGTCTGTCTGATGCTGTGTCCCCCCGCCCTAGACGCCCTCAACAAAGACAAGTCCTGGCAGACATTCATCAAAGACCTGCTACTGCACTGTAAAAACAGGTCTGTTACCAGACTACATGTTCAGTGTCTATGACAACCAATTTGGCATTTATTGATTTTATTTTAAATTGAATATTAACAAATTATAGAATACTATACACGTTTCTTTATAACACTATGTTTAGTATTACAGAAGTAATGAAAGGAAAGTAATGAAAATATGTACCAAAGTTTGGTTATCGTTGGGCATAGTGATTAAAATGACTGTGTTTACATTGATACAGGCCAGTAAGAGTAGCAGCGTCGGAACAGTTCTATCTGATGGCCACTCGGTGTTGTGGGGGAACACGTCCAATGGTCTTCTTTATTACTCTGCTCTTCTGTGAACTCAGTGTAAGATATTTACATTCTTATTAATTTTGTAAAGTTGAAAGCTAGCCAATACATATTTAAAGAGAATTTCACAGTAGATCCTACAGTATTTACATTCAATGCCACATTCTTGAAATATACGGGTCTGTTAGAAAGATTTTTCCTCTTATAATTGTTGAGTGACTGAATTCTATTGAATGTTTCAGGAAGCTGTGAAGGAGAATGCTAAGCAAGCACATGAATACTTTAATTTACTATGGAAGTAAGTACAATCACTTTATTCCCAGGGTGCTCTTAGATATACTGTGTACAGTATTCAAAAGATCAATTATAGATTCAAAATTTATTAAACTTGCATTTTATTCCGCAGATTACTGAATTATGCGTCAGCAGCTGAAGTGAAGCTACCAAATGCGGAGAAGCAATTGAATAATGAAATACAGTGGATAAAGAAAACCAAGGTACTGGGGACAACACTAGAGATTCATTTTTTATTCCTTCCATCTTCAATCCTTCAATCCTTCCTCACTCTAACATGATAAAATATTTATGTAATCCAAAACATTGTATTTAAGGATTTGGTGATCAACTCTGGGGAAGTCATTGTTGAGGATGCTCTGTTAGAGGGACATTTAGGAATCACCCGGGAACTGTTAGCATTCCAGTCACCTGAAAAGAAGTACAACATTGGTTCAGAGAAAGGAGGGTCAAACCTCATTAGGGTATGAAACAAATTAAGTTCACTTGGCTTCTATATCAGTATCTGGTTCAAATTCCATATATTTTAATCAAGATATGCAGTCTTTGAGATGCAGCAAATTTTCTATGGAATTCTAAACTTATTTAAATCATTGTGTGATGTATTTAGAAATGCAATTACAAATGTGCAACGATCAATGTAACTATGTGCAGTTAATGTGTGAAAGTTCATTGAAATTGAATGGATCATTGAATGAAAGTACATGAACATTTTTATGTTAACAGGAACTGGTTGAAGATTTTCTCTTCCCTGCCTCGAAAATTGTCCTACAGAGCAGAAAGACTGGTGGAGATTTCCCATTGGTTACTGCAGTGCCAGTATGTGCCACGCCCCCAACTGTGATAGCAGCCTTTGATCTTCTGGTGGCCCTGTGTACAAATTGTGTGCCAAACTTAAAATGTCTAGCACACATGCTTTTAGAAATGTTTTATCATGGTAAGTAGATACATGTATTAGATCTTGTTATATGAATATTTATGTGTAACAGTAAATCCAGCTTTCCAAAAAATTGATTGAAATTGCAGAGACCTCTTTGAATGAAACTTTTTGGACAAAATGTGTTCCGGTTGGTATTAAACATTTACCCTGAATTATTTTTACAGGTGAGCCACCATTGACAGAATGGGAATATCTGCCCCCTGTAGGTCCAAGACCTCTGAAAGGTTTTGTGGGCCTAAAGAATGCAGGTGCAACTTGTTATATGAACTCAGTTTTACAACAGGTATGTATCAAATTCTGCTAAGGACAAGAATCAGCAAGGTGAGATTTAATCTGCCTTAAAACAATGATTTCATTGCAAGAGGTTTATTATAATTCCTTCATTTTATAGCTTTTCATGATTGAGGAAATTCGAAGTGGAATTTTGTCAGTAGAGGGGGTGGCTGAAGATGTGATTGACGAGGAGTACGGAGAGGAAAAAACCGAGAACGAGGTAATCATCTAAGCACTGTACATAATGGCAGGGTAGGATATATTTCAGTTATATAGTATGCTTCTAAAAATCATGATGGAAACTGTTGACTGCTGCATGTACACAAGTTATGACAATAGATGGTATGAGCAAACCTTAATTTTGTATTTAGTTTAAAGAGAGAAATATCTTTTTACATATCTTATCTATAGCAGAGAAATTATCATTCAAAGTTATTTATGAGATAAGCATAAAAATATACAAATACATGTAAATATATGTTCCCTGTCTGTTTCAGGCCAATGCTGACATGGGTGAAGAGGAGAGGAAGGATGAGGAGAAACCAGTGGTCATCAACCGAGATGAGGAGCGGAAGGAATACAATTTGGGGGTCCTCAAGAGAATCCAGCTCATCTTCGGCCATTTAGCTGCCAGTAAACTACAGTACTATGTGCCAAAGGGGTTCTGGAAACATTTCAAGTAAGGATTTGTTTGATCCAACCTTGAGATGATGATTATTGTTGTAAAAGAAAAATTAGGAGTTTTGTTTATTCTTTTGAATGATGCCTTGAACATTGTACTTAATCTAAAAACTTTATTCAAGAGCTATGTATGCATGTATTTGTGCTTTACAAGTCTGGTTTGACAATATTTGTCATTTTTCTCCACAGGTTATGGGGTGAGCCTGTCAATCTACGGGAGCAGCATGATGCATTAGAGTTCTTCAACAGCTTGGTAGATAGTTTAGATGAAGCCTTGAAAGCCCTGGGACAACCACCTGTTTTGTCCAAAGTCATGGGAGGGTCTTTTGCTGATCAGAAAATCTGTAAAGATTGTCCTCACAGGTCAGTAATACTCCCAGGAATGATTTGAGAAATGTGGATTACCTGAAATTTGATTGATATATCCTTGCTGGTGTAAGTTAAGTGCTTGATGGTGACTTTCTGATCATTGACAGATACCAAAGAGAGGAGCCGTTCACAACACTCAATGTAGACATCCGCAATCACCAGAACCTCCTGGAGTCTCTGGAGCAGTACGTGAAGGGAGACTTGTTGGAGGCTGCCAATGCTTACCATTGTGAAAAGTGCAACAAGAAGGTACCTGTACACTGTATATCTGTAGAGTTTAATTTCTGTAGAAGGCTATTTAGGGAAAAAGAGGCGAATGTTCCCATATCTTCAATACACAAGATCTCACATACATATTGTTACATGTATTGTACATTACATTTTTGCATGGGTGTTTCATTGACAATAATGATACAGTTAGTATCACAAAGCATAACATGCATATTAAATTAAGAGAATTGTTATATTGATGCAGTGTAATTTAAAGCAAAACTCCTTAAAGAAAACATGAAATAAACAAAGACCGATTGTTGTTCCAGGTGGACACAGTGAAACGATTAGTCATCAAGAAACTACCCAAAGTTTTAGCAATTCAGCTCAAGAGATTTGATTATGACTGGGAAAGAGAAAGTGCAATAAAGTTCAATGACTATTTTGAATTTCCAAGAGAATTTGACATGGAACCTTACACTGTACAAGGACTTGCAAAAATTGAAGGTACGTAATGTTTAGAAAAAATAATCCAAAAGGACTATATATGATAAGGGCCTAAAATGGCCCCCTAAAATGAACATTATCATTTTACTATCATTCTTTGTTTTCTTAGTACAGATATGTATGTGATGTGTTTACATAATATTCATTTTGGTTCAAGTGCCCACAATTTAGAAATATGACATTGTAAAGACAACCTTTTCCCGCCATTTTTTGTATTTTTAGCGTATAACAGCTTGTTTTCAAGCAGTTTTTCCTTCCGAAAACATAGAGCGCATTCTTGAACAAATAAAATATTTTAACCAAAGATGTATCTAGCCAAGACTAATAAGTGACCAAAAAGTTTTCCTTGTTCAAGCATGCGCTCTATATTTCCCATTCGTAAATAGATAAGAAAAATGTCAAATTTTGGCTGATTTTGATTGAATTATAGAAATGGCGTCACTTCTGACGTCATATACTGCCAATGAGTGCAAATAAATCAAATAAATAGATGAAAAATATATTTTACATCAACTCTTCTAAAAAATTAGTTAACATTTTATTGTACCCGAAACACTTAAAAAATGGCGAATTATGGGGGCCAAATTTAACTCTTATCATATATAGTTCTTTGACCTACACTACAGCTAAAAATTATAAATTTGGAAAATGTACAGGAAGATGTATGTAATTAACAAGTGGTTTACATATATAATTGTGTTAATTGTGTTTATATATGTAATGTAGGCGAGATCATTGATGATGACATAGAGAACAAAGAACAGAGCACCAAGTACAAGCTGTTTGGGGTGGTGGTACACAGTGGCCAGGCCAGTGGGGGCCACTACTACTCCTATATCCTCCACAGGTAAGGCCAAAATGGGTCAAATACAGGTCTACATATTATAGCATACAACTTTTGATGAATAATACATGGACTGCATACTTTTGTGGAGTATGTCATGGCTAGACTGCATACTTATGTAAAACATGACATACATGTAGATACTGTCTTCAAATTTAAATTTTACCTGGACCTCTTTTAGCTAGCTATTTTGGGATGATAACTTTACTGGTTTATTTTGCTCTGTAGGGGTGAGGATAATCAGCCCAAATGGTACAAATTTGATGATGGTGATGTGTCCGAGTGTAAGATGGAGGACGATGAGGTAAGACCAGTACACTTTCCAACAGCAGCCTTCAGTGATTGATATTGTAAATGATTGAAATTAAAAATATGGGAGTTCAATTTTCTGCATCATGATCTTTTTCTGTTTCAAAAGGAAATGAAGAATCAGTGTTTTGGAGGTGAATACTTGGGCGAGGTGTTTGATCACATGCTTAAAAGGTAATCAGTGATTGTTGTCTCTCTAGTTAGCGCTGAATCAATGCATAGACAAGAAAATATAAAGTCATTAAAGATCAATGGCGTTTTGCATTAGTACATGTATTGTGAATGCTGCTGTACATATATTGGTGATAGTTATTATACATTTGGATAGAATGGCCTACAGGAGACAGAAAAGATGGTGGAATGCATACATTCTGTTCTATGAACGACAGGACGAAAAAGATGAGAAAGATATCTACAAAACCCTTCAGGACTTAACAATAGGTTGGTTTTCAAATTTATAGTAGATTAGATTATCATAGTCAATAAAGAAATCAGAACTATGTATAAAATACAACACTGTTCAGATACAATGATTTTGAGGTCTCCCAAGTACAGTAATGCATTTCTTTAACATGTGGTATAGTGTTGATGATGTTCTGTTTTTGTTTAACTAGATGAACAGTTTTTACATGCTCTCTGAGGTCATTTTGTTAACAGAATTGACATAGTTTAAAAAATTGTACAGACAAACTTTTGCAGTATTGAGTGTTTGTAAATGATTGCCTTTTGTTGTTTCAGTGAATAAGCCATCCCAAATTAAGATGCCAAACTGTATAGAAAAATGTGTACGAAAGCAAAATATTATGTTCATGCATGAGAGGAGTCAATTCTGCCCAGAGTACTTTCAGTTTATGAAAAAATTACTCAACTGTAACCCAGTGTTTACTCACGGACCCCAAGAGAAAGTTGTAAGTCTTGAATTTTAAAGTTCACATTAGTGGATTGTTAAAAAAATACAATTATATAACAGAAATTCTTTTTTTTTAAATGATTTTTTACGTATTTCAGACACAAGACATGGAGAACCTTGCAATGATCAGCACTGAACTAGCCTCCAAGTTTCTGTTTAGTGTAGGATTCCACACCAAGAAAGCACTGAGGTAAGTGGAATAACTCCCACTGAACATGTTGATAGTAATATAAATTTACCCCTTTGTGATACATGATCTACTAGTCCATTCTCTGCTGGATATTTTAGGAACTTTGCATAAGTTTGGAAATAATATGCAGTAGAATTATGTAAACCATAGTAGTGAGATCAAGTCTGGGATTTATTGAATTGAGAAACCTTCTCTTAGCAAACTTTAAAAGTATGAAACTTCTTCCTTGTAGGGGTGCAGCCAATGACTGGTACGAGGCGCTGAACTGTCACTTAAGGTCCAGCAAGAAAGTCAGGAACTGGTTTGCTCACAATGTGTTCTTCTCGCACACAAACAGATTTGCCGAGTATTTACTGGAGTGTCCATCTTCTGAGGTATGCGAGTCAACATATTAGTTGATATATACTCGATAATAATTTTAAGGAAAAGAATGGGTTCAATAATAGTTTAATTTTGCCTTTCTTGTTTAAATTTTTGAAACTTGGAAGAACTATATACTGGTACATGTATGAGTCAAATTAGGCCCCTATAATTTGCCATTTTTTTTAAAAGTGTTTCAGGTACATTAGATTGTCATGTTATTTTTTAGAAGAGTTTATAAAACATATTTTTTACCTATTACCTGTATTTGATTTATTTGCACTTACTGGCAGTATATAACATCAGAAGTGATGCTGTTTTTATTATTCAAACAAAATCAGTCAAAATTTTCTTTTTTTCAAATGAGAAATTTTGAGTGTCTTTTTGAACAAGGACAATTTTTTAGTCACTTATTAGTCTTGGATATATACATCTCTGACGAAGATATTTGTTTGTTCAAGTATGCACTCAATGTTTTCTGAATGAAGAACTACTTAAAAACAAGCTGTTTATGTTAAAAATGTGAAAATGGCAGGTGAAGGCTAACTTTGTGATTCATATTTCTAAATTGTGGGCACTTAAATCAAAATGAAAATTATGCAAAAACTTCACATGTATATCTTGTTCAAAGAAAAAGGAAGATAGGTAAAATGATGATGTTTGTTTTAGGGGGCCATTTTGGGCTCAGATCATAAGTAGTCCTTATCAAATAATTGAAGAAGTATATTTTTATTTTATGCATGTTTAAGAAAATATGTTTTCTTGGAGTATGCTTTTGTTTTATATTAATTTAAAGTCATTTACTTCTGATGCCAATCTTTGAAAATAAAAAGATGCTACTTTCTAATATCATGTGTTGTTGATTTCCAGGTGCGGAATGCCTTTTCTAAGATCATAGTGTGTCTGGCTCACTTTGCACTGAAGGATGGTCCGTGTCCCCCACCACTGGTTCAGGGTCTGTATGGTACGTATTACATGACATATGTACAGTTAAGATGTCAGAGGAGATGATATCAAAGTACTGTAAACTCCTAATTCAATGCAAGGGATTGATATCCACATAAGATTGTGGGAGCAACCTTTGGATGCAAATTTTTCATTTTTTCTTTGCTTTTTTTCTGACAGTTGTGAGCTAAATGAAATTACATTACAACAAAAGTTTTTTCCTTTGCAAGTTTATATTCTTGCAGTTTAATACAGCAGAATTAAGTACTCATATAAAATAAGGGACTTCAGTGCACATATCCCTCTTGCAGGTCCGGGACAGCAGGCGGACCCGAGCGCCACCCTGAGTGACCACCTCCTGCTGGCAGTTCTACAGTTACTGAGGAAGGAAGTGTCAGACCACGGGCGCCACCTACAGCAGTACTTCCACCTCTTCCTGATGTACTCTAACCTAGGCGAACAAGAGGTCAGTGTGTTTTCCTTTGTCCCAGTTGTAATACATCAGGCCCAGGGGCTTTAAAACTTAGAAAAGCTCTGTTTTGATCTACATGTACGTGTACATTTACATGTAAGTCTCACTTATACAAAAGGAATATGTAGGTTGTTGAAAAGTGAGACTGATCAAAAGCGAGTTCATCTAAGTTTTATAGCCCTAGGGTCTTGATACAGTAGTGTAAGACTATGCCATGTTGCATTTTAACATTGATTTTGTTTTTTTCCTCCACAGAAAATGCAGTTGTTAAAACTGAATGTTCCCTCCCTGTTCATGCTGGTGGCCCTGGATGAGGGACCGGGGCCTCCAATCAAGTATCAGTACGCTGAGCTGAACCGTCTCTACTCTGTTGTCTCTGTTCTGGTGCGATGCTGTGATGTTTCCTCCCGATGTCTTTCATCTAATGTAAGTCTATTTGCTGTATTCCAACTAAGGCTGACTATTATAAACATGAAGAAGACTTATTTTCATTCTGTGATACTTGGAAGGATGCAATTTCTCTCAATCACCAACTTATAATATTGAAAGGAAGATTGTACTCCTTAGAGGTGAACATTTCTGTAACCCACAATAAGCATAAAAGTTTTTCATTGGTCTGTAGCAAGGGGACCCTCCCAAACCTAACCCTTATGGTGATACCTCCATCAGTCAGCCCCTGATGCCCCTCCAAGCACAGGTGGGAGACCTGTTATATGGCAAGACAGGGTATGTCAAGAAACTGATAGAGGACTGTAACAACTCCGAGGACACCTGTAAACTACTAAGGGTACGTTATTTCTTCAAGAAAGGATTCTATAATATCATGCTTATTTGCTATAATTTTGATTGCACTAAGACATCTTGAATCATATATTTAAGTTTTGGAAGTTTAAGAGCGTTTAGGTGCATGTATCTTATTTTGACTTGTTTTGTGTTACAGTTCTGTAGTTGGGAGAATCCCCATTTCTCCTCAACAGTCCTCAGTGAGCTGTTGTGGCAGGTCAGTAAATCTGGTGTAATTCTGAAAATAGTCTTTTGTGAAGTATATAAAAGTCGACATCGCATGTGACTGATTATAACTTTGTTTCAGGTGGCTTATTCATACACGTACGAGTTACGGCCATACTTAGACCTCTTACTACAAATGTTGCTGTTGGAGGACTCGTGGCAGAATCACAGAATTCATAATGCTCTTAAAGGTATGTTGACAACTGAGGGAGTAGTAAAGTGTCAGATTCCAACTCTGACTACTTACATTGAGCCATGAACATTGAATTGGATTTGTACATGTATGTGCATTGTTAATTGATTTTACTAAACACAGTAAATCCTGACTGTGTGTTAATTTTAGGGATACCAGATGACAGGGATGGCTTGTTTGACACCATACAGAGATCTAAGAACCACTACCAGAAGAGAGCCTACCAGTGCATCAAAATGATGGTCTCCTTATTCACACTGTGAGTTCAAAAACTGTACATTTTTGTAATTCATGCCATTGTAAACAACTAAAGTGATACATGATATAAAACTCTTACGTTTTAAAGAAAAATAGGTACATGTATATCAGGCAGAGGTAATATACAGTCAATTCAACTGACTTAAAAAAGGCAGAGGTAATATAGTCAATTCAACTGTGTTAAAAAAGAACATGTATCATTTCTTATAAACATTTATATTGTAGAAATAATTCTTATGTATTGTAATAGCCTTGGATTCTCTTACATGTACATGTAGCAACATGAAAATATCAACATTACAGCATTTTGATTTGAGCTATAAAAAAAAAGATGTACCTGTTTATGTACAAGAAAATATTCTTGATAATTGATAAACTATATTTTAAAACAGGGATATAAATGTACCCAACTTTATTTATTTCACCCTATAGTTGTGCCCCTGCTGCAGAGATGTTGCAGAGCAATGGTGACGTCAAAAGGAAGTGGTCTTGGGCGGTAGAGTGGTTAAACGATGAGCTGGAGCGACGTCCATACCCAGGCAATGCCCAGTACACCTACAACAACTGGTCCCCACCAGCCCAGTCTAACGAGACTTCTAACGGGTAGGCTCAATATTCTGTTTTCAAATTAAGACCAATCACAAGAAAAAATTTTTTAGATATATTTAACAGCTCTCCTTTAAAGTTTTTGGGTTTTTTTTTACAATATTAGAAGTATTTCGATATAATATCTAAATGATTATGCATTGGAAGCTTTTTAAGATATTGATTCTGAACTTGTTGACAGGTATTTCCTGGAGAGGTCTCACAGTGCCAGGGTGACTTTGTCTAAAGCCTATGAACTTTGTCCGGAGGAAGTAAGATATGATCTGACAAACTGAATTTTGTTCAAAAGAAAATTTGAAATTTTAATTTTTACTTGTATTTCCCGGTAATTTATTTAACACTACATGATATGAAAAAATATCCTAAAAATCTTTGGTTTCTTTGAATTACCTTGAAAGATCTGGTTCATGATGGGTATGGTGTAGCATGTATGACATTAGAATTGTTTTGTTGCAGGAGCCAGATGATGCCGAGCTCTCAGATGAACAGGAAACCCCCCACCCTGATGAAAACCCGCCTGGCTATCAAGCCCGCCAATCCCCACAACAGGGGACCTCCACCAAACCAGAGGGGGGAACCACCAGTCAGCAGCCCAAACAGGAGGGCTCCACCAACCAGCAGTTCCAGAACAACCACGTGAACTCTACCCACAATGCACAGCAAGTTCAGGCCCCCATAGTACCACATGATCAGATTGTCAATCAGCTAAACAACCAAAACAACTCTCAGACTGGGGAAAATCCGGACACGGGCGAGGAGGAAAAGAAAAAGACAAATAAAGAGTGAAGGACCACCCTCTCACATTCCCACCCACCCACCCAACACTCCAGACTGAAGAGGGGTGGGGTGTGAGTAGTTGTCTTAACAAATTTTGCACTGGACATGTACCAAATTTTCTATATGTGTGATTCTGATCATTCTGTATGTTTTACAATTTATTTTATGATGAAATTCCAAAATTGAATGACTGTATAGTTTAAAAAATCTTATTTGAACTCTTTGTTTGATTAGCAATGTTATTTACTCTGGCATCACTGCCAACTAAGAGGCTAACCATTTTAGATTTTTTTTTTTTTTTTTGCATGTAGTTTCCAACAACAAAGCTGCATTTATCACAATTCAGATGTAGAATTGCATTTACATTTTTTCTGTACATTCATATTCTGTCAATTTCTGAGCCAAACCATACTGAAACAATAACTGAAATCCTTGGTCAACACTCGGCTTACGAATATCGTGGAGATGTTTAGAAATCCAATATGCTTTTGTACTTGGCTGCATTCTGATGGAATGAATTTGTCGAAGTGCATTCATGTACATCATTCAGCATGGTATAAAGCAAGAAAAGAAAACATATATGTAAATTGTGTTTAACAGATGTTGACATGTAGATATAAATTTGAATTAATGACTTATGGACAAAAAGAGATCTGTTTATGATTTAAATATTAAGCACAGCTAACAAAAAATAAGGTTTTATATAAAGAGATTTGAAAAGTCTGAAATATGTGAAGAGAATAGAACAACCCTATTCTAAGAAAAGTTGTCATCTTCTGTTATTAGTTATGAAATGTCACAAACATTTTGATGCATGTTTTTAACTCTTTAATGTTAAAGAATTCAGTTGTAGAGATCTGAATAGGTATATACAAAGGGACTTCCGATGGAAGCGTTGCGTGTGTGCAGCGAAATTTGCCGATTTTTTATTGGCCAGAGGTTATAATATTTATTGATTGCTCTGGTGAGTGATGTTGAATGTCATGGAAACTTGATACTGTACATAGGAAAAAAAGGATAATTAACAACAAATTGTTGCAATTGTGATATTTTGTACATAAACTGAGATGTAGGCTTTCATCAGTGCTTGTGTCCTGTGGTATGGCTGTATAGAGAGAGCTCATTGTGTTGACATTTTATTGCTTTCTGCCTTCTGTCCATTTGTTTTAAGTGATGCACTCTTTACACAATGCCATTCTTGTCACATGAGTGTACTGTGGTCATACATGTGTATCTAGAGACATGTATTTTGAGTGAATTGTACTTGTATGTTGATAGTTATTTTTGAATGAGTATTGGATTTAGTGGATATATCATTTAAGAAGTATTTATACATTACGTATAGTGCTAACATCATATACTGACCCATTGGTCAGAGGAGAAGACACTTTTCACATTAATTGTTATGAATCAATTGTTTTGTTTTTTTTTCTTTGTCATTCCTGTAAATAAGTCTGTACATAAACCACTTGTTTATTATATCAGCTCTGTGTGAACAGTGTATGCTATACATGCCCCTTGACATGTTCTTCGTTGAGTCTTCTGTCAGATTATCACTGGATACATGAAACAATCACAGTCTCTCAGAAGTCTGTAATCTTTATAAAAGTCTTAAACTGGGGGCCTTTATAATTTTGTATTTTTTTTACTTGTTTATGCAGGCCCATTCTAACGTTAATGTTTAACCATAGCGTGCCATAGTGAAGTGGTACTAGTTTGTATACATGTGACATGTGTTCACTCTGGACGAAAGTCGCAGTTTTATCACTATTTCAAAGAAGAACATGTTGATAATTATTTAGATATTTAATTTGTAGCTGTTGCTTAAATTATTTTTAATGTGGATACAATACATGTGTTGATGTCTTGGATGTTTGTTTAAACAAATTCATCATAAAACTGTTCATATAAGACTGCATTGGCGTGATTATTTTTCTCTTTGACAGAAAGTATGTCAGCGTGTTTTGCTAAGGCCTGAAACGTTTAACATTCCTCATTCTCGGTCTATTTTTCACGCAGGAAATCCCATGATTCTAAGTGTGTATGAGAACCAAGGAGTGATTTTTACCTGGACTTTTCCTCGTCTTGTAATACACCCTTACATAGGAATAAGTAAGCCAAAACTTGTCCACTCCAAAAGAGTAAGAGTTCCTTTTCATGACAGTCTTAGTTGTAATTTTTAAATGAGGAAGACTTGATGTAGTACAAAGTTTACTTGACAGTTGGGAATGTTTGCCTGTAGGAAGGATTTAAGGCGCAATGTTGGTCTCAGTTATTAAGTTTTAGTTGATAGTGCCTTCATTCTTGTGATTTGAATATGGTCCATGTTTAACTCTTTCTTCAAAAGGCATGTTCAACAGTGCATTCGCTAGCCCTTGTTTCATATACGGTATATACATGTATAATAAATTCGACTTGACACAGCAGAGTTGACCAAATTTAAGCACACAAGCAATATGTTACATTGACGAGCGTTTAAATAACTTTATTAATTAAGCACATTTCCTTTTCATGCGCTTGAAAAATAAATATTAAAAACACTAACCGCTCGGGGATTCGAACCTAATAAAAAAAAAAGTCGGTTTTGGTCAGTATTCGATCAACCTGCGTTACCACTCGACTTATCTAGACAGGATGCAGTACGGGGAAATTTTGGACGTGTTATTGTTTAGTTTGGGTTTGGGTTTTTTTTTTTTGGGGGGGGGGGGCTTTTTTTCTCAAAAAGTTCGATTTTTAGAATTATGCCTGTTTGAAGTAAACATCCGAAATGGAATTTTTAAGAAAAAAATAAGATCAGTTAATTTTGTTCCAAGGAACAACAACAATGCAGATTTCCCTTCAAAAGGCATGAAATCTACCACATTTCTGTGTTAACATTTTAATAAATTCATTTTTTATTATGCAATACATCACATAAACGGATGGGATAGCAGGCATTGTCTAAATAAATCCTCTCCGACATACAAGGTCAAGGTCATATATACAAGATTTATAGTGCCATACAATACTGACAATAATATTACAATAGATATTATATTGATAAATATATGTATATTTGAAATATATGACCAGAAAATGGATATTGTGCCTAAAATAATAACACCGTTTTTTTGACACTTTTGATATGATATATGTTTTTATTCTAAAATTGAGACGAATGAAGGAAAGCGAAGTTTTCTCCAGTTTATTTTCACCGGTTTTCAATTGATGCAAAAACTTTTGCTATCCAATAATTTGAATTTCTCCAGATTCATCTCTGAAAAAAAAAGACATTGGTTGTGTTTATAAGTAAAATTTAACCATTTATTCACGGTGCTTACAGAAATGCATTTAAGGTGGCTCACTACCTATTCAAATAGTTTCTTAAATTAGCAGAGAATTACGTTACCATGAAAGATAGCATGATGCATAAGAAATGTATGAATCATAGGGAGGAAAATATGCAATTTTGAATTTTAAAATATAAACAAAAGTCCCGTGCGGATTCGAACTAGTGATCTGCAGTTCACAACTCTATAGTTTAACCACTGAGCTTTTTTCATAAAAAGTATAAGCCTTGATGTAGTGAGGTTCCTTTTAAAAAGGTGTAAATCAAATAAAATATAGCGTCAAGCTGTAACTCTATGCAAGACATCCACGATCAATGAACCCAAATTTTCCCAATTAAAGATCTACAGATCTGCGGCTAGCTATAATCATATGTAATTACTAGATCACATTTAAATGAGTCGGGATCACTTACTCGTTCTGACAGATGTAGTACTCCACCCACTCACAATCGGCGTCCGCCCACTTGCCGTCACCCGACCAGTTGGCGATCAGACAGTCCTCCCCCGCGTTGGCGTTGTTTGGGTCACCGGGAATCCAGTTAGTGTAAGAGAACGGGTTCCCCGAGGACAGCCACTGGAAGGTCCCCTCTTTCTGCAGGTCGGATCCACCCAGCCAGTATACTCTCTTAGGACCTGGAAAAAGACGTGCTTTATTTTAAATGTATCCATTTGATGTCATTTGGAAAAAAAATTCTTGACTCCTCTTCCCTGTCTATCTCCTTATCCACATCACCCGGTTCCATTTTAGAATTCCTTCAAACTATCAACTATTTGACAAAAAGCACATTTGAATGGTTTAAGCGCATCATGTGATATTGTATTCTAAATATGGAACACAGTGAAAAAATCAAAAAGGGGAGATTATACGTAGTGTATTGTTTAATATTTACATTTTCCAGTGTCTTTGCCTGCGATAACACTACGTATCGATTTTGTACTATAAAACCCATAACTTCAAATGACGCCAAGTTGAGGCGCCAGTGGGGTTTGCTTATTTGTATTTAAATATTTTATCGTACAAAGGCTTACAATTATATAAATATAAGTAATAAGGAATCCCTTCGAGCTTTAATGGATTTGATCACGCCCCGACCAAAATTATCACCTCATACTAGTAATACTCAAAGAATGATTCTTTACTCCTTACTCGCCATACTCAGAATGATTTCGTCAACACTGATATCAATAAATTAAAAATAGCAGAAAGCATTATCGTGGGGACTGAATCAATTCTTGATTACTATGAGGTAATAAGTTTTGGTTGGGGCGTGATCAAATCCATTAAAGCCCCAAGGTCTTTTTGATAGATTTGATCACGCCACGACCGAAATTATCATCTTATAATACTCAAAGAATGATTCCTTATTACTTATATTTATATTATTTCCAATTTCCACACTTTAAAATAACATTTTAAAACCACTTATTTTTCATGTAGCACATGCTATGTATTAATACGCTGTGCAGCCAATACCGTTTTCAGGTTATACTACAAGACACGCCCATTTTGTGTCGCTCATCTTTAATTTTAAGAAATTATTGGGCTATAGGCTTCAAAATTGATTCGTAATGTTATCACAGACAAAGAAATTAATAATTTAAATATAAATGATTCAATACAACATACTTGTAGCTCTTGTTTTACTGACGATGAAATTATCGATGTCGTGCGTTGTCGGTTCAGCCAGCCATGAGTTGAAGGCGCGACATATTTCCTAAAAGTATGATGAATTCATAAAACACAGTACCGGGTATTGACATACCTTTAAAATCCTCATCTCATTAAAGTTATCATCGAATAGTTATTTATCGATGAACTATGTGTATATAAAGTAAAGGGACTCGAACCGCGGCCTCGGCCCAGTGGACTTTGTTGTGACTGAACAGGAAACAGTAGTTCGCGTGTTTGACCCAGCCATTCCTACACGCTAGTGATACCGCCACTGGAAAAAAATAACAACAAAATGGACAAAATTTTTGGAAAGCAGGGACTTCCACTGGTTATTCCAATATGTTTTGGATACATGTACGTTTAAAATATGAATGCATAATGATATAATCTAAACAGTAGCTCCGTCGTTTTATTTTGATAAAAGGGCGTTTCTTTATCAGCATTACCAAGTGTTCATTCATTATTATGGTCATCAAATGTTCGTGGATTTAGTGCTTCCGATCATCATACAACCTTGATTTATTTCCTTTATTTCAATAGAAAAGGCGTTGCTCTTTCGTTATTACTGTTGGTTTATTCATAATTCTCGTGGATTTATAGTTAAATTCAGTGTTATAAAGTTACATAAGTTCGTGGCTTATGATCTTATCAACACAGTGGGCTATTACATATAGAATTTTAGTGAAATTTTAATTTCGTTAATCAAATCTGATTGAACAGCAAAATACACGAAAATTAGGATGCAACGAATATTAAAGAATATATTTTGGGAATGAAAACC
Organism: Magallana gigas; assembly: GCF_963853765.1. Taxonomy (NCBI): domain Eukaryota; kingdom Metazoa; phylum Mollusca; class Bivalvia; order Ostreida; family Ostreidae; genus Magallana; species Magallana gigas. The sequence continues at coordinate 13,428,009 of NC_088860.1, read as the reverse complement.
ATGTACTTACACAAAGTTGTCAAAACAACTAGAGGTTGTAAAATTGTAGCCATTATTTCTCTTATCTCTGTCAATTCTCTTTGATACTCGTATCATGATATATTATGCGTAGATTATCAGAAGTGTGACCTACATGTATTTCACTACTGAATGTGCGATGTTCCATTTTTCTTCTTATTTTAAATTAACAAAATTGCATGAGTATATAATATCAATAAATATATATTTCAACTTGACACTTTCCTCGTTACCACAACGGTGTAAAGCATAAAACACAGATACAAGGCAATAACCTCAACTTTAAACATTTCTGTAAGACCTCGCTTAACGTATTATTCTCGTTACAAAATAAACCTCATAGGCGTCGGAACCGGGGGGGGGGGGGCTAGGGGGGGCTTAGCCCCCCCCCCCCCCCACTTTTTTGCAAAGTTATACCTAAGCATTAGAAACATAGCATGATAGAGGGTTCAGCCCCCCACTTTTTCTCGCAGGATAGAGTATTGTTCCTAAATTTACCTTGAAAGATTGAAAAGTTAGATTCAGAAGCATACTAGCCCCCCCCCCCCCCCCGGATTAGGAATTTCATGATTTTGGGGGGAAAAAATTTGGGTAAGTAATTTTTTTTTTGGAAGTATAGGTATACTCCCCCCCCCCCCCCCCCCCCCCCGGATTAGGAATTTCATGATTTTGGGAATTACTTTTTTCTCAATATTTCTGAGGATTAGTCTAGCCCCCCCACTTTCAATTTGCTTCCGACGCCTATGAACCAAGATGGGGATTGAGACATTATTCATGATGATACTAATAATTTTCTTCTCTTGTGTTGAGACGTGTTTGTCAGTCTCCCAATGGCAGCGACAACGGGACACTGGAAGAAGGTAACTTCGATTCACTCTAGAAAAAAACCTGCAAAGAACCCAAATAGCACTTTCGCACAGACGCTGTAAAGTTACTGTCGAAACTGTAACTTGAGAACTGTGATATGAATAGTATGAATTAGTTATGTTCGGTTAGTGAGTGTAACGAATTAGAACATGACAGTTATAAACCAGAGACTAGCCCAAACAGGTCTATCCGAACTTAAATCAATCATACAAATCGTATGCACAAGTGCAAGAAATCAGTCAGCGTCTTCCTCTCGCTGTGAAAGATACGTTAAAATAGCACACACGCAGCACAAATACGGTCGAGCATTTTGTTGATCAAATGACATTTCTTTGTAATAGAAGAATAAGAATAATTATATAAAAGAAATAGTGAAAAGTTCTCTTTCAAATATGTTTTTCTGGTTGTATTGAGACTTATGAAGGAAAAAAATTTATAGTAGCCGGATATAAAATAACCGTCACCGTAATACTGGTACTTTTTTTTTTTCCAATTTAAACCAAGGACTTTTAACAAACGCTGAATGGCATTGGATACACCCAAAGTTAAAGAACAAAATTCTTTCAACAACTTTTTTATTTTCCTGATTTTATGATAAATATAATGATAGAAAGAATTAAGTTACAACTAAATTATACGGAAAATAAGGCAATCATTTACATGTACATTTCCATGTATTTTAACAGAAGTACAAGTTAAAATTGTACTAAAATAAAAACTATTCGGATTCTAAATAGATTTAGGAATGCATTGAGAGTGTAACTCTGATGGTCACATTGTCACTTTAATAAAGGGAGTTATATATCTAAAAATAATTCCTAAAAATATGAAAGTAAAATTACCAACCACGGATGCAACAACACAAATAAACAAAAATATTCATAACAAAATATTACATAGCACAAACTTAATCTATGTTGAATCATGTATAATTATTTATGTAGAACAGCTAGTCATACCACATATACAACAGGACGGAATTTCAATTGCGACATATAAGAAGCCAAATACTTCAGAAAAGAATTGATGCCACTAAAAACATTTCAATTTTTTAAAAATACAGTTGGGTTCAACGTATATGTGAAAAAAATTATAAAATAATAGGCAGGAAAAAACTGAGATGACATATTACATGTATCCACAACCAACCAATGGACGGGCAAGTTCTAATGATTTTTCTGTGAATATATGACTGAGCAAATTTTATGAAAATGGTTCCAGCTCCATCTTTATCTACTCTACAGGGATTAGTTCTTGGGGTGAGACTTCTTTTCCCTCAACTATTTCTGACAATTTGAACTCTTGTTGCGTCATAAGTATATCTATTAGACAAGCAAGTCAAGTCTTATCCACTACTTTTGAGTCATTAGCACGACACCAAACCACCAAACCGCTGCTGACATGAATGTCTTCTGTGAAAAAAGTGACTTTATCATGGCTGACGGATTCTATCTCCCGAATGGAATTGTCTTACTGGCCGGGCTCCATGCAGGGCGGAATTCAATGCTTTCTGTAGAGCCATATCTTCTGCTTTTCTCTTTCTTTTTGTTCACTTCCTGCAAATAAAATATATAAGTTTCATGTTTCAGAAGACCAGATTTAACAACTATGACAAATATGTGTACCTATATGCATCTTAATTATAAGTACTCCAACAAGTTCCTTCATTTTCTCACCTTTCTATGCAGCCAATCGTGGTACAGTTTTTCTGCCTCTCTCTCTTGCTCCTTTTTCAGATCCTCTTGTTCCTTGAGAGTGGCCATTTTTTTCTTTCTTTCTTCCTTTTCTTTTTCCTTTAAGACTTGTTCTTTTTTGTTATTCCTATTTGTAAATGTGAACATTTATATTAAAACATATTTTCATCAATAACATTTCTTAATTTAGTGTATTGTTTAATGTAGAGAAAAATAATTAATGCATTCTTCATGGGTTAATGTAAACTGTAGTTTTAGAATGGTTGTACTATTGTGAACATTTAGAGACTATTGTGAACATTTAGAGACTATTGTGAACATTTAGAGACTTTAAAAATTCCCAGACGTTTATTTCGTAACAAAGTTCAGAGATCTGTATAATGAAACAAACTTACCATCCTCTTAAAGCAGTCTGATTTTCCCTTTCTTTAGCTCTCTTAACTTCGTCCTCTGCATCCTTTTTCTCTCTCTCCTCTTCTCTCTTCTTTTTCAATTTCTCCTTTATTTCAATATCTTTCTCCTCCTTCCATATTTTGAATGTCTAAAAAAAATACACACGAATAAATTATTGGGATTTATATAAACCCCAAAATAATGCATCATTCCAATACACATTTGATGTATTTGATAGGCTAGTAAGCTGACAAAATAAAATATCTGATAAGTGGAGATATCTACCTTTTCAGCTTCTCTGATCTTTTGTTGTTTATCTTTCTCCTCTTTCTCCTTCTTTTCCCTTTCTTTCCTCTTCTCTTCCTTAATCTTTTTCACAAAAGTCTCCTCTTTGGATTCTTTCCATGTCCTGAATGTACTTTCATTTTCTAACAGTTTTTCTTTTTTGGCCTAAAAGTCCAAAACACAAACATTTATGTTTTTTTTAAATAAAATAAATCAACAATATCACAGAGTGTTACTATAGTTGACACTGAAATCTGAAATAAAGTAGGTGATATAAAATAATAATTGGTGTATGGAGGTCCAATCCTTTACTCTATATTAATTTCAAACTTGAAATTCTAGACACTAAGGCTAAGATTTTTGACAAATTAACATATGATACAGCTTTTAAAATCTATAACTGTAATCGTATTACATGTATTTTTAAAAATTACCAACTCATGTTTTTCTGTCAATGTTGTTTAAAGTTGGTTGCAATGTACAAAGATAGATACTCAAAAGTTTGACCTCAGAGAAGGCAACAGAAGATCTAGATAAAATACTCTCTGTACTCTTATCTAAAATATCTCTTACTTCCTCTTTCTTCTTCTCTTCTTCCTGTTTCTTCAATTCCTGCTCTTTTTTCTCCTTCCTTGCTGATTTCAGTTTCTCCTTCCTCCATTCTTCGTACACAGCCTGACGGATGGACATGGTGTCGTTGAAGGACATTTCTGACAGGGTGCCTTGACTAGTCGGGGTCCCAGGAATAGTGTATCTGGGCTTTGGGCGGTGTTCTTTCTCACCCCTGTTTATCAATCAATCAATTCAATTCATTAACAGTAAAAACTAAAAAAATCCTGCTCAAAGGAAAAAATTTGCATAACCTATACATGTATATATATACACATGTACCACCTATAACTCTAATGTTGATGTTAAATTTTACTTTTTGAGAGATTTCTCTGACTTGATGGTTCCTGTGTCTGGCTTGTTTTGTTCCCGAGCGACTTTGTTTATGATGTCATCTGACTTCTTACTCTCTGTTGGGCCTCTACCTGGTCTATAAAAACATATCTTTTTATTGAGTTGAAACATTATCACATCTTATAATACTTTTCCATATTTACATCACAAAGAAAATAAGGGCTGAAATAACATTCATTTGCATCTGAACTACAAAAGACAGAAAACTTGTCCTACTTTGTTACATATATCAGTTTAAGGTGGTATGGGATACCTGTGGATATTGATGTGGCTAAAAGTACATTATAATTAAAATACTTTCATTTTTTAAGAATTTAAAAATTTTACAATATTTGACGAAATAATGTTTTATAATATTTGGAAATGAGATAAAATCATAAAAGACCAAGCAGTATTCAAACTACCGGTAATGACTTTCAAATTCGTAGGTTACACTCAAACCCAATGCACCACACTGTTAGCTAGGTGACAATTTCGGGGGTAAACAATTATATAACATTATATTCACTTTTAATGTTAATTTTGATTGGAAGTACGTCACAATATGAAGGTATATACCACCTTAAATTATTATGCATCTTTCTTACTTTGCCTCTTTCACAGGCTCGGCAAACGATCTTCCTAGAGGGTCTTTATCGAACTCTTCGCACAATGAACTGTCGTCGGGGATAACCTTGTCCTCGTCTCTTTGTTTCCTTGAGTCAGTTTTCGTGTCCCCATTGCTGCCGTCCCGATTATTTTGCCTCTGCTTGGCCCGGTTTATTTTGTCCCCTAGGATATCGTCCCTGATGCTTTCCTCCCTCTCCTGGGACTCCTGTGGATCCTGGACGAGCAACTTCCTCTTGGGTTCCTCTTTCTTCTTTCTTGTAGTATCTTCTGAAAGAAAATCAAGGAGAGATGCCTCTCTTTTGACAGGTTCATGTTTTGTTTCTTTCTCCCCTCTTTTTCTTGAGGATGGCTTATCTGTTGGTGTTTTCCTTCCATCCAAATTGGTAGGTGTCTTCCTGCCATCTAAGTTTGTTGGAGTTTTTCTTCCAGTCTAAAATTTTGCAACAAAAGGTTGTAATTTTCATCTTTTGACCAAATGGGTTCTTCATCTTTCTTAACATAAAATGTAACAATAAATTTAGTCAATATAACATCATCATTAATTCAGTATGAAAAATGTAATTCAATTGGTATAAATCCCATCTTTGTACCCAAATGTTTACAGCTGTTTACCTGTGTAGGAGTTTTTCTTCCACCTGGGCCCGCCCTGTGAAACCTATGAGCGGAGGGAGAATCCGTCTCTAAGTCTACATCCACTTGGTCTGTTTTACCAAATATGTCTGTTTTGTGTCTAGGTCTAGGCTTGGGTACATCATCAAGTCTAGGTGAATCGTCTATAGATAGACTCCTGGAAAAACAGTATACATTCAGAAGTTGAATACATATATAAACTTAGAAAATGTGGTCTTTATTGAAATACTGTGGTTTCATCAATATTCGATGAATACCAATTTTCGTGGATTTCGTTGTTAAGTTGATCCACAAAATTAAATGTTCATTGAAGTTCAATTTCAACTAACATTTTGTATTGATAGGATCATTGGCCATGAAATTACGTATCCTTGAAACTGTGGTTTTCTGAAAATCCACGAAAATTGATACCCACAAAAATTAATGAAACCACAGTATGTAAGTTTATCAAAACAAATGCTAGAAAAAGAAAAAACATACTTTGGAGATTTTCTGTCAGACTTGGAAAATCGATCCTTGGGACTAGCAAGACCTCCCTTTGGGCTGCGGTCTTTTGGACTAGGAAATCTATCCTTTCTGGGCGTTTTCCCATTCTCGTCAATGCTTTGTAGAAATGAATCTTGAGGAGTTCTTCTGCCTTGAACACCTGCCAAAAATTATGTCTCAATGTAAACTATAAATCATGTCGATTCATACATTATTATTGGAAATCAATTCATAAAAATAGAGCTGATTAATAGACTTTGGTCAAAGTATAGTAAAATAGACAAGAAAGTTATGACTTTTTGTGGAGAGAGAGAGAGAGAGAGAGAGAGACAGAGACAGAGAGAGAGAGTGAGTTAATAAAGCAATATTTAGATACTACTATTATTACTATTATATGTTTCACCATATTATAATATAGTAATTGCACAAGCAATATTAATGGTATAGGGATTAAACTACTGTTTATATAATAGTGTTGTGTTGTGCATGTACTATGCCTAAATAGTAGTCAGGGTTTGATACATGGTGCACGAGCCGGAGGCGAGTGCACTATGTATCAAACCCTGACTACTATTTAGGCATAGTACATGCACAACACAACACTATTGTTATTATTATGCCGACTGTTAAATATACTGACGTGCTTTGCTATAAGTAGCTCTGACGTTCGAGTGTTGACAAGTCCCTTAAAATAATCACCGGAAAAGCAAGCGTTTGTTGTTGTTTTCAAATTACGTGTACGGTAATCAATTGATTTGATTGTTTATTTAACCAATAAGTTGTTGTACAATAAAAAGTCAACAAAGGTTTATGTTCTTTTTAAGAAACAGAGAGACGTTTTGCCTTACCGAGAAAACTCGAAATGTTTAGCAGACGAAATCTCAGTGAATTTTTTTTCTTGAACATTCTTTATCAAGCGTCATTTAAAAAAGCGTTTTTGTGATTCTCATGTAGAATTTCTTTGAAAAATGTTCAATCAATTTGTTCAAAAGTTTATAGGAAACTTTAACTTTAAAATTACCGTCAATAATGAAGTTTTTTTTGGAAAAATGAATAATTTTAATTGCTTGATGTCAGTCGTATATATGTAGTTTTTATATACCTAAATACCGGTATTCATAATAACGGCTAATATAGCGTAGCGGTAACGCGATGGGCTTTATGCTAGAATCAATGATTTTAGCGTCGTGAGTTCGAATCCCGCTGTCGGCGCTTGAAAGATTTTCGTGGAAAATATTCGCCGTGCTCTATTTCGGCATAGTATGCTTACGCTATATAAATCCTTTGATACTATGCGAAAATAGATGAGTATTGAATATATAGTGACAAACTGACAGAAGGCATAATAATGATTAATAACACTATGACAGAAAAACTTTTAAGAAAATCTGGACTTACCAGGTCCAGGAGATGGTGCTCTGTTGTCCAGCTGCTCAGTGGAAGGGCTCTTACGAAAGTTGGGTGGCTGCCATGGTTTGTTATCTGTTGGACTCTGACGTCTACAATAAAAAGAATTTGAATGTCATCAAACATGCAAATTCAATTTGCACAGAAAGTTGTTTTTGTTTTTTTTAAAGCACAACATTTTGAATTTTTTTTTATATATAATAAACACTAACCTTGGATCATTTGTAGGTGTTTTTCTGCCAAAAATGATATCTTCCTGAGACATGGATTGGTTTGGATACTTAGGACTGGGTGTCCTTTTCCCACCTAATGCATCACTGAGACTTTTGCTGTCTTTTGGAGAGAGTTTTGGAGATGTCAGAGAGGGCATCCCAGGAGAGGTTCTTCCTCCTTTACCACCCATGCTAAGGGGAGGGATACTCTCTTTTTGACCCTGTTGCCCTCTTTGCTTCATAAATCTGTTTCCGCCTTGCCCAGGCCTAATGGTATCACCTAGGCTCATATCACTAGTGTCTTGAAAGGTAGGGGTTCTCCTTTTTGCTGAGCTTGGACGGTTAGAGTGCTTCTGGTTTGATAAGTTTCTTCTGTGTTGGGCTAGAATTTCTGTAGAATGGAAAGTTTTGGATGTAATGGCATACTTCTACTATCAAAGTTATATAAAATTATACTACATGTACTGAAGTGATATGCATACCAGATATTTTTTAAAATTTATAATCAAAATTCAGATTTACTTGTTCAAAGTAATAATTATGAAATCCACTGTTATATAGGATACATCGGCATTTATTTTAATAATGGGATTCTATGGTTAAACAACCTGTGAAAATTATTTATGCCAATGATGTCTCTCAAAGGAACTATGAGTATATTTATTACTGGACTGTCTGGTTTTTCAACTATAAATATAACTACAATAATTAATTAATTATACACATATACAGTACCGATAAGACTCAACCTAACACCAGATTAAACCCTATAACTAAACCCTGGGTTTACTTTTTGAAAATTTTGGTTTACTCGGGGTTTACTTTGGGTTTTCTCTGGTTTTACTTGGAAATTGCTTTTGATGTCAACTGTACGCACTAAAGTGTGAAGTGGACCTGTCTTTTATCTTAGCATCCTACTGCCTGTAATTCATGCCCCTTATATATTCTGAATACACAGTTAGCGTCTGTTTTAAGGGATATACTTCTGACTTGGTTTAATCTCTGTGTCCACTCTGGGTTTACTTTAGGTTTACTCTTGGTCCACTCTAGTAAACCCAGGGTTTAGTTGGGGTTTACTCTCGGTTAGGTTGGGTCTGATCAGTTAGCTGTACATTACAGCAGGGATGTGATTACAGCTAAACTAAATTTACCTTCATCACTATCTCCATCATCATCGTCTACAAGACTATCGCTCTCCTCACTGGTCAGTCCATAAGTCAGTCCATCTTTTCTGCGCTGCTGAAGTTTCATTTGTAATTCAGACTGAAATATTGTATCTGACTTTTTCTGCATGGATTTCTTCTTCTTAAGGAAAGGCGAATCTACTTCATCCATAGCCCACGGTCTGTGATAAGATTTAAGAGTAAATAACTAATTTCAGGGTGGAAATCGGTATGATTACTAATTGGCAATTAGTAACTGCCTAAATTAGAATGATGTTCAAATTAAAACCATTGTTGACATTCTGGAGAACCTGTTCAAACATGCAAACTAAGCAGAAGAAAACCCTGTAGATTATAAACAAACATATCAAATGCACTTCAACTACATCAACCCGTGTTACTTATATTATTTACACTTACTTTTATGAGGATATTTGGGTCATCAATTTGATAAAGCTGTTATTATCTTGCGAAAGATGATTTCAGAAAGAACTGTAACCATAAACAGAATGTATCAAATTTAAGATTACAGTTTTAACAAAACGAAAATACAAAATTTTATTAAAAGGCAATATATAGAAAAGCAAATCAATGTTGAAATATAGAAATTCTGGTCTTTGTTATATATAGGTTTATCATTCGATTGATTCCAAATCATTGATGTAAATGAAAAAATATTCGTTTTCTATTATTTATGTACCAAATATAAAGATATAAGCGGCCTTGAAAAATGAAAATTTGATGAAAAAATAGTCATACATGATATCATATTTGGCGATTTCGTTGTGATATTGTTGGTAAGTGAATGGGAACAAACAAAAAGTTTATTCAAGGAGAATTTAATGAGACTGAATTAAAAATGGTTTCGAACAGAGCCATAAATAACTGTTTATCATTATTATCAACCCTACGTACGTTGTACGTCGATCAGCTGTACAGATACTGAGGTACTGTGAAACATGTTTCAGGACATGTATACTACATGTATAACTTTTATTTCTAAAACAGCTAGCTGTGAAATGCATGGTGTGAATAAGTTTTAGTTATAATTATCTCTCATGCCTTCATTTCCAGACTATTATGTATTTATTATTCTCTCTTTAGACAGATAGAGGAGTATAGGCGCATCTACCACCATGTCATTTTCACTCAACCTTCCTCCGTCTGTGGTTGCTAAAAAGACCAAGACGGAGGAGCAGGATGAGCCAAAAAAGAAGTCACGAGAGGACTGGCGGAAACAGAAGGAGCTCGAGGAGATGAGGAAAGCTGGAACAGCGCCAGCTATGACTGATGAAGAGGGAAAGTGAGTTAAAGAACAACTTTTTGTTAATGACTTTGAAAAATTACTTAGTACCCAACTATTAGGGAAATATGCATTGCTCAATATAATTTTCTTCATCATTTAGCTTATTGTGCAGATTATTTATATATTCTAATTTATTTTTCACAGAGAAATAAATCCCCATATTCCCCAGTACATCATGCAAGCTCCTTGGTACTACCAGGCGACACAAGCAACACTAAAACATCAGAGAATTCAAGAAGATAAGATAAAAACATATGAGGACAGAAATACATGGTACAAAAAGGGTCTTAAGGAGGTAGGAATGACAACATATTGTATTTTACTCACCTATGTATACAGGTTAAGTTAACCCTTGTAAGCATTTTGAAATTGAGGTTTATTTGAATCTAGTTTGAAGCAAATTTTAAAACATGTTAAACATGACAAATTTTAGGGCCCTGTTGCTACCAAATTCAGGAAAGGAGCTTGTGAAAATTGTGGTGCCATGACACATAAGAAAAAAGACTGCTTAGAGGTGAGAGTGATATCATCCTTTCTGATTATTTCTATCATAGGTTTTTTAATGCAATTATTTGCTTTTCTACTACTACTGGTGTTTGAATTATTCTAAGATTAAAAAACTGACATTTATCATCCTTATTTTCAAGGGGGTAATTTTAAAAAGTTTTATGTTACTATTGGACCCTATGAGAACTTTTATTGAAAATAAATCATAGTTTCACATTTTTTAAAAATACATGTAATTTTCTTTTATATATCAGTTTTCTGTATGTAATCAGCTTCACACAGAAGCTTTGCCATCTTCTACCACAGGAGGAATCACACTAATTTACTTATTACAAAAAATGTTATTTTTAGAGGCCAAGAAAAATAGGTGCAAGATTCACAGGAGATGATATAGCACCAGACGAGCACATAACCCCTAATCTTAGTTTTGATTATGAAGGCAAGAGGGATCATGCAGCAGGTGTAGATGTAGAAGATCACCAGATGAAAGTGAGGGAGGAGTACAGTCGATTAGAAGAGGTGGGTGTGTGTTCTCAAGATGTAAGAACCAGAATCACTCAGTTGACCTACTGCTATCCATGTTTGTCCACTGTTAATTAGTTTTGAAACACTTTCTACTTCTTTGAAATTGCAGGGTCAATTTCATTTGACAAATTTGACCCCAACCCTTTAGCAACCAGAGAAGATTAAATTGTAGAATTTCTGACATTAGTATAAAAGCATTGTGGTGTAGCACAATTTCAAAGTTCAAACAGTTACCCTGATACATGTGTACAAATATTTGGACCTGTGAGGGATGAATCATGCCAAGTTTAACATAGGAGCATAAAGAGAAAATCTTCTAAAGTCTTATTACCTATTATTCTTCAATTATATAATATTACCGTGCAAGCATTCTGATGTAATTTGATAGTGTTAGTCATTTGTTTTTCGTTTTTTTTTTCAATATGTGTATACCTTTCCAAAGTTAAGAGTTTTATGTACTAAGAAAATTAATAAAAGGAAATCAGATGAGCTATGTGGCCCATGAGACTCTTGTTTGATTTTTTATCAAGGAAATATTTTGATTTTTGATACTGTTTGGAAATTACATATAATTGTACCCCAATATACATTATATATATTATACTTGACATCTTATATTTTGTAGGCTAAGAGGATGTTAAAGGAGGCAAACTTTTTGGAAGGCAAAGAATCAGCTGAAAAGGTACAGTAATAACATATTCAGACATTGGTATAGAGTACCCGTCAAATGAAAGACATAAAAAAGAAATTCTGATTAATTTCTCTAGAACAAAAATGTAGAGAACTAATTTAAAATACAGTGTACTGCATTTCAATAATCCAAAAATGATTGATTTTACTGATAAACTAAATATAAGGATTTAATTAATTTTAATTTTTTGGTACCAGTAGTGAGTACTATACATTTTATTCACGAATTGTTTCTTTTTCTTCTACAGTCACAAGACAGTGAGGATGAAGACAAATATGCTGATGATGTGGACATGCCCGGTCAGAAGTTTGAAACGAAACAGCGAATCACAGTCAGGAATCTCCGTATCAGAGAAGACACGGCTAAAGTAAGACTCCTATTCAAGCACTCGCAATCCTCGATCAGGATTTTTAACTAGTGGTAGATCGTCACTGTATTGCATATATTTTAGATTTCGTTCAGTCTTTGCTTATTTTTCAGCAACTGTAGGTGGAATTATTTTTGACTTTTGCTTTCAGTACTTGTATAACCTTGATCCAAACTCGGCTTTCTACGATCCCAAAACCCGCTCTATGAGGGAAAATCCATACAAAAACACAGGAAACATAGAAATGGAGTGAGTTAATTTGGAAAAAAACGGCTCACTGATTAATAGAATCAAAAGGGGCATTATCTCTCTCAGTATTGTTCATTAAACTAGTGCTAAAGTTTATATTATTGTAAATAACACAAATACCATACTTGTATTTCCTAATTCAAATAATGTTATTTATAAAATATATCTTACCTTAAACTTTCATGCATTTTATAGGCAAAAATATGCTGGAGACAATTTTGTCAGATTCTCAGGAGATGCACATCAGTTTGCCTCAAAGCAAGGTAACTAGCCAAAATCAAATTGTTTTAATCATAAATTTATACTTAATTATGATTTTAAAAAAATGTTTACATTTAGTCATACAATAAAATCAGTGTACGGTAATTGTAAGTACTTAATAATTCATATTGTTTCCATTGCAGTGTTTGCATGGGAAGCTTACGAGCATGGAACTGATGTCCACCTACAAGCAGATCCAACTAAATTGGAATTGCTTGCACAGGAAGTTCAGAAAAGGAAAGAAGATTTTAAGTCTACAGCCAAAGATAGCATTCTCAGCAAATATGGGGGGGAGGAGCATTTGCAAGCCCCGCCCAAACAACTCCTATTGGCTCAAACAGTAGGAATTAGTTTTTTGAACCTTAGTTATTAACTGTTTTCTAAACCCAAACTAATCTTGCACTTACTTACTGGCCCTAAGGTTAGAAAGCATATGTAAGTCTCAATGGGGATTTCTGATTATGCTCGTTTTGTCAGTATGTAAAGTACTTGTTAATATGCAGTAAGACATCACTTTGTTTTCTAGGAAGACTATGTGGAATATTCTCGACATGGTTCAGTTATCAAGGGCAATGAAAAACCAGTGATTAGATCAAAGTATGAAGAAGATGTTTACCTAAACAACCACACAGTAAGTGTACAATTAATGAGACTCTTCACAGTACCTGTTCTAAAACAGTTGGAAATCTGAACATTTTGCATGTTTTTTGCAACCCTTGATGGTAACAATCAAACAAGAAACATCTCTTTATATTTTCACTTATTTTGAATTCATATGGAAAATAAATACTGTAGATTCCTAATTAAATGCGAGGAATTAATAACCTCTTAAAATCATGAAAAGTACATCTCACAGATTTTAAATCTTGCTTTGATTTTTCGAAGAGATGTAAACTTTATAAAACTATGATAAAAATTCGGCATTCATGATTTTATATAAGTTTTTACGCAAAACTGTTGAATCAAGTAATTAACTTAAGTACTTGTGTAAAATAACTAAGGAATCTACAGTAACATAAATACATAGTAAGGCTGCATGAGATTTTGTTAGCCTCTGTTCAGAACCTAGCTCTAATAGGTATATATTATTAATACATGTATAAAAAATATATTAAACATTGCTTTCAGTCAGTGTGGGGATCTTATTGGAAGGATGGCCGATGGGGCTTTAAATGTTGTCATAACTTTGTGAAAGAGTCTTATTGTACCGGGGCTGCAGGAATTGATGCCTCCCATGTAGACATCATCCCAGCCATCGGAAACGGGGAGGAGGCAGGTGAAGAGGAGGAGGAGGAGGAACCCAAATCCTTGCTACAGGTCAGCACCGTTCTATCAGTCACTTTATAGCTGTTTTTATCCTGATGATTTATTTTTTTCTATTTTCACAGTTGTATGTCTGCAGTAATAAAACATGCAGAAATTAAACAAACTTCTAAAGTAGCAAAAAAATCAGTACAAATTCCCTGTACTTGATTTGTCACAAATATGCAACATCTGAAAAACTTATTTATGATTCTCTCTACAATATAACACTTTAAACATTACAGATATATACAGGTTTAGTGAAAAATAGGTACATGAAAATGTTTAATTATTACTCAATACCTGCTTTAAAATTTTCCAAATGCTTTCCATTTCTTTAGATGTTTAAAATGTTTATTAGGGGGCTTTGTTTAGGCATTAAAATAAAAAAAAATTATTTCAGAATGTCTTGGAATGTTTTTTTTAAAACGGGGTTGAAGTACCAGTATTTGGTACATATATATATATATAGGTATACATCACAAGTCTGTGTGATCAACTCTAACAGCAGGCTATCTTGATATATTGTAGCAACACCAGGAAAAAATGTTAAGCGAAAAGAAAAAAAAGAAGAAGAAAAAGAAGAATAAGAGGAAGCACAAGAAGAAGAGCAAAAGTAGCAGTAGCGAGTCAGAATCAGAGGACGAAGAGAAAGTCCGGGAGAAGAAACTGAAAGAGGTATGTAAAAATCAATGTGATTGGCTGAAAACTGATCTACAATGAATTATGTGTGTTGCATCTATCTACATTTTAAGACATGTATGATGTTAAAATGTTAGAATTTTACAAAATCTACTAATTACAAAACATTTTTTCAGTTTTATAATGCAAAACCTTTATCCTGTTAGAACCCATGTAGTTTAAAAATATTTTATCCTTCGCTATGGAGCAGTGTTATTATTTTTTTTTTTCATTACTGTAAACAATGTTGAACATATAGTAAAATATTTCATATTTTTTCTTATCTTCTTCATTTTATTTATCACTACAATACAATTACATGTACTTATAAATAAATCTGAAGTAGGGTTTAGAAAAATTACTTTTTGATATATTTGGTTTAAATATTGGAGTTGATATGTTACAGGCCTTAAAGAAAGAGGAAGAACACCAGAAGAAAGCTGATCACTTGCTGTCACTGGACGAGAGAAAGAGACCTTACAACAGCATGTACGATAATGTGGCCCCTACAGACGAGGAGATGGAAGCCTGGAGGATGAAACACAGGAGGACCGAGGACCCCATGTCACACTTCACGTAGCCTAGAGGACCTCATTAAAACTTGTCAAAGGGACCTCATAATGTACACCTTAACACAAAAGATTGTGACTAGAATCAAAGTAAAACATTACGGTACATAACTAAGGGAACTCTGATGAAACCTAAATCAAAAAAATATAGGTCTACAATGGCACACTTCATGTAGTAAAAGAGGACCTCATCAAAACTTGTCGAAAGGGACCTTAAATTTACAACATAAAACAAGAGTGTTGCTAAAATTCATGTGAAACAACACATAACTAAGGGGACCTTTTTGAAACCTCAAAAAAATATACTCACTGACACTGTCACAATTTATGTAGTTGAAAGGACCTCATTAAAATATGTCAAAGGGACCTTAAATTAACAGAATAACACAAGATATTGTTGATCAGTTTGAAACATCACATAAGAAAGGGGACTCTAATGAAATCTAAATAAACATGTACATTGTAGTTGTAAGGTCCTCAATAAAACCTACTTTTAAACAGATCTGCATTCAGTTCATTTTGAAAGAGGACCTTTCTTTAAATCATTTTATAACATGCCATGGCGTTTCTTTGTGTTTTGTAAGATAGCTGGAATAATTTGTCATAAAAATGAATTGAATATGAAACACAGGAATTATATTTGTTGTTATTGAATGATAGAAGTGGCAAATGTTTATCTTTTTGTATGAAAACGACAATATCATGCAAATAATTACACCCTACTTTACAGGTAGTTGTGTGTCAACTTATTTTCTTCATCATTTACAAGAAAATAAATTTGTACAGAATATCTCTTGATCTTTCTGCATTTCTTTTAAGGAGGTATTTTTTTAAAGAAAAAAACACCATACTTTTCATTTCTAATACTGTACACAGTAAAATTTGGATGTATGTAAATCTATTTAAGTTCTTACATTATCTTATATTTACAATTACCGAGTATGATTCCCTCTATTTCTTACGCATGTTACGGAAACTACAGAAACAACCAGACTAAAATCTACACGCCCTGTTTATTGATTGGTCGAAATCTAGAGCGACTGAAACTGACAGGACTGAAATCTACACGCCCTGTTTATTGATTGGTCGAAATCTAGAGCGACTGAAACTGACAGGACTGAAATCTACACGCCCTATTTATTGATTGGTCGAAATCTAGAGCGACTGAAACTAACAAGACTGAAATCTTTACGCCCTGCAGGCATGTTCACGAAGCTATCTTAGGACTATGGTTCGTCCTAAGTACATCTTAGGATACGTCTTAGTCTTAAGTCTGTTTCTCGAAGCTCTCCTAAATTTAGGAACCGCCATAACTTTGTCCTAACTTTAAGACATCGCCTACCTTGTCCTAAGACAATCCTAAAGCTATAAAATCACGTTTTTAGGGATATTGGGATGTTGTGAAGCCTTTTCTTAAGACTGGTAGAATAAGCCAATATTTTCCACAGTTCCAGCATTTTCGACAAACATCAAATTCCTAATCCGGGAGGGGGGCCATAGTCAATTATTCTATCATGTATGTTCTTTTAACAAAATGATGTGGAGGGGGACCCGAACTCTCACCACTTCCCCGTTGCTACATGCCTGCCTTGGAGCTGACAAATTAAGATTTTTTTTCCGCAAATACTATCTCTGTTTGACGAATGAAAGTTATTCACTTATTCAAGTTTTTTTCATTTACATTGTACACTAAATGAGTTACAGTCATTATTTTGATTATAATAATTTTGATAACAATTATTTAAATTTCCTTTGCTATAAAAAGTAAATTTACATCGGGTTACATATACCATGCGTGATCATTCCTAATTTTTATCACTTTATTCTGAAAAAAAATAATCTTTAAACAATTTGTAATGTTGAATGAACTGTATTTATATATTTTCGAGATATATTACAACTTATTTCTTATTTAGCATGTTCGTGTATTCTATATATTGCAGATTAATGGGAAATTGGTTGTGTTTGTACGAGTACATGTGTTTCCTCATGTAACGTTTCAAATTCTATGAAAATCGCGTGTTTATGTATTACATCTACTTGAATGACAAGATTCTCAAATATTAATCATGAAATGACAATACACACGTGTTGTTTACATAATTATCTGCTTGTAAGTCAATTCTGTCCTGATAATTATTTGAAATTTTTGGGGCTTGTAATACTTTTTATTTTATTTTTTTTTATTTTATTTTTTTTTTTGGGGGGGGGGGTCATTTAAAGAAAAACAAACCCAATTGTTATTGTTAATTGATATATATTTAGGTAAATGTAAAATTATTAAAATGCGTACATTAAAATTACTGGTTTTAGGCCTTTTGTGTTAACTACCGAGACGTACAATTTTCTCTGGCAAAACGTTCAATGATTCATCCCTACACAAGTCTCTCAAATTCGATCTGAATGAATAATTGTGAAAAATAAGAATGGTTGTAGAAGGTTAGGATATCCTTACTTAAGATGTTCCTAAGTAACCGTCGAGCTACATCTTAAGACGTGACCTAAGTTGATCTTAGGATGTTCCTAACTTTTCTCCTAAGTCATATCTTAGGAACACACTTAGGTCATATCTTAGGAAAGTTTCGTGAACATGCCTGCAGTTTATCGATTGGTCGAAACCTACAGTGACCTAAGAAAAATCACAAACTGCAGGAAATAATCAAGATGATGTCGGACTCAAATGATGTCAAATTCCGATAGGAGACAATTTGGCTGTTGGTTTTAGCTTACGTACGGATGTACATTGATATCAATTTAGTGAATTTTACTTACTTTAGATACTAGTAATCAATTTATCACTTAGTTAAGAGAAAGATGTAAATATAAACAATAAGATACCTTCTATGATGATTCATGCGGGATATGAAGGTAGCGCGGTTATGTATTTTTTTATCGAATATTATATATTAAATAGCAAATTGTTTTATAATCTTCAAATTTAAAACATTGTTAAAAAATTTTGTTCGTATTTATATTCACATTATTCCTCCAATTAGAATCTGAAAATTTAAAGTTTAATCGTGTGGGTTTTTTTTTTTAAATTAAATGAGTGTATGAACTGAACGCATCGCTTATTATTGAAGAAATATGAGCTGCATTTTTTATGTCGGAAATTTGTTTTACTTATTTTCCCTAGCCAAGGGTTTTTGGTCCACTTCAAAAACCCTTGGCTAACGAAGATGGTTTTAATGACAAAGAAAGATTATGGTTTATAAACCGAGTTTTTCATATTTTTGTGGAGCTCGAGACCCTGACTGGGGCAAAATTACAATTTTGTCGTCTTGTACAAAAACTGATTCGTAATAAATATTCCTCTAATAGAAGAGAAATCTTTCTTCTGATAAAATTTGATGATTTTTGAAATTTATTAAAACGGTTTAAGTTAAATGCAGATTTATCATAATAGCAGTTTATGCAGCAAAATACAGCTCATTAGTTATACCGATACATAAAGTTCTGCAAAATGAACTATTCGTAAACTTTTCGTTATTGTTTTATTTAAAATTAACTGATTGAAAGAGAGGGGCTAAAACTTCCGTAGAAAACAAATAAAGAAAATTGAATTAATTAAGGTGGTATGGGACACATATCGATATTAATGTTGATAAAAGTACATTGTTATCAAAATACTTGAAATCACCGTTTTAAAATTTTTCAAATTTTGACCCAAAAATATATTTTAAATTTTTTTGGAAAGGTAAAAATTAATAAAACTCCAGAGGGATTCGAACCGATGACTTTCAAATTCGCAGTAATGCTCTGACCCATTGCCCTACGCTGTTGGTGTTAGGTTGCAATTTCGGGAATGAAAAACTTTGCTTGAATCAAAATGCTGCCGGATTTTATTGTTTATTTCGCTCAGAACTACGTCACAATATGGGGTGCCCCATACCACCTTAAGGTCCGATGCGACATATCTTCCATTGTTCTTTTAAAAAAAATTCTTGTGAAGATTTCCACTGCGTAATTCCATAATTACCGGTGTTGTATAGCAGTTTTTCCCCCATAGTAGCTTCTCCCCCCGGAAGACCTACTATATAGTAGCCTTTCCCCCTGGGGGGAAAAGCTACTATATAGTAGCTTTTCCCCCATAGTAGGGTTTCTCCCTCACGTTTTTGGTTCAGATTTTATAAAAAATATTGATGGAAATCCAGTAAGGATTAAAATTAATGTTTCTACACTCCCAGGTTGCATACATGTACAACTGCATTCATCTATAAGGGCTAAGTTTCGTTTTGCCAATTTATTATTTTTATAGACTATGCTGAAAATTGAACATGTGTGTAATGGAATTGCACACAAAACTTAATTTAGGTAATTAATTTAAAAAAAATACTTGGTTTTACAAGTTATACACTTAAATGCAGAATTCTGTGTTCTGAAATTGTACTAAGCGAGAATGTTTTAAGAATTTTTTGATAAATCTATCAGACTGTCTGTCTGTTTTTGAAAATTTCATCCAGGCTAAACCTCTGTTTTAAAGAGATTTTGTTTCCAATGTTTCAGAGCCCGATTTTTAAAATCCTATTATAATGATTATAGTGCATATTCTTAAGGGTCCAATGTCTCATAAACTAGAGATGACCATATCACCATATTTTCATAGTGGCAGTGGTTTACCACTTGTAGATGACTCTGAAAATTTCAGCCCTCAGGGTAGGGGCCATTGATGTTTCAGGGCTCGATGTTTAAAACCCCATTATAATGATTGAATAGTGTTCTATAAGTAGGGATCCGAATCTCATATTCTAGAGATGACCACTTAACCATATTTTCACAGTGATAGTGTTATACCACTAGTAGATGACACTGAAAATTTTAGCCCCCATGCAGGGTAGGGGCCTTTGTTGTTTTCGAGCCCGATGTTTGAAATCCAATTATAAAGAAAATGTATTTTTTAAAGGCCCCATATCTCAAAAACTAAAGATGGCCACATGAACATATTTATACGGTCATTTAAAAGTAAAAACATCATTTAAAAATACACAATCGCTCATATATTTCCTTATCAAAATGATTGAAAATAACGATTCTGCTTTTCTTTTTTAAGAACTATATATAATATGATTTAAATTTGGCCCCCATAATTCGCAATTTTTTAAAGTGTTTCGGGTACAGTAAAATGTTATATTATTTTTTAGAAGAGTTGATTTAAAATATATGTTTTACCTATTCATTTGGTTTATTTGCACTCACTTGCAGTATATGACGTCAGAAGTAACGCTATTACTACAATTCAATCAAAATCGGTCAAAAATTGACATTTTTCTTATCCGTTTACGAATGGGGAATATAGAGCGCATGCTTGAACAAAGATATTTTTTTGTTACTTATTAGTCTTGGCTATATATATCTCTGATTAAAATATTTTGTTTGTTCAAGCACGCACTCTATGTTTTCTGAAAGAAAAACTGCTTGAAAACAAGCTGTTTATGCTAAAATTGCAAAAATGGCGGGAAAAGGTTGTCTTTACGATGTCATATTTCTTAAATGTGAGCACTAGAATCAAAATGAACATAATGTATAAACATTACATATATATCTGTACAAAGAAAAAAAGAATTGAAGTAAAACGATGATGTTCATTTTAGGGGGCCATCTAAGGCGCCCATATCATATATAGTCCAAAGTTTACGAACAAATTATGTTAAAAAGGTACGCAGGTAAATTCATTATTCTTCAAAACATTTAATCAATTCATAAGATGACTAATGATATAATAAATAACTAGATAAATAAATCAATAAACTTTTATTCATAAAAGGAGCAACCGAAAATAAAAAATAAATAACCAACCTAAGCGCATACATGTATACGACTTTTTTAACTTGTTAATTGATAAGTCAGCTCATCACCTCATCACAATAGATGTTATGGGGTTTTTTTTGGGGGTCGTTTTTTTTTTAATTACCCTTGTTTCATTGTTCGAAGAAATAATATGGTACACAAGTAAATCTTTATTGCAAAAATATGAAACAAATAGTAATATACGATTTTTAGGTAAGTGAATCGTATATCTTGATTTATATGGCATCGTTTTCAAAATTGTATATTTATAAATCACGTTGCAAACTTAAAAGTGGAAAATTAGCAAATACTGAGTGTAAATATATACATAAGGTTAGTTCAGGCTCCATTTCACATTTTCCAAAGTAACCAGCAAAGGTACCGACATTGTTCTGGTTGTGAATACATTTCCTTTTTTGAAACAAAATGTTTACATCATAGAATCTCGCGTTTCGTAAAAAATGTGCTAAAAATATGAATATGCGTAACTTAAAAACAAAATTGAAAACACTAACTTTTCACATGCTTTTAATATATAATCAATTAAAATACCCCTTACCCATGATTTAGAACACCATCAATCAAAATAAAACTAAAACATTTCAGTTCTCATCATTTCATTGCACCCTGTTTGATATTTAGAAGAAGAAATATATAATTGTTTTTAATTCGAGCGGTATTAATTTAAAATTGATAGCCTTTTGGACGAAGGGAGTAATACATTTTCACTTTTTATTCCCTTCCTCTACAAAATAAAGTTAAGATTGTACAGTTAGTTCCCTCGGAGAAGCTTATACAGAGATGGTAATACATTGGAAAATTAAAGTTCCAAACCAGCGTATTTTTACTCAAATGTGTTCTCACGTGTTCTTAACGTCGAAGTCGAAACTGTAGATAAGCATCGATTAGATGAAAAAGATTCGAGGTATTCCGAAATCCGTGTAAAAGGTGTTCCAAAAAGGTGTAAAAACAGGTGAAATAAACGATGATGACACATGAATGTTATGGAGGCGCGTGCCTTAGTTCATATTTGGGGTTAAAACACCATGAAATACTATTTTATTCTATGTATTAATAAATGCTATAGTTACATGTATCCTTTTCTATGAAAAATTAATATCATATCAATTATTGCAAATTATTACCACGTATGGTCCACCATATAAATGGCCGGAATGTAAAAAAAGGGGGAAAATCCACTATATAGTAGGTTTTCCGTGGGGGTAATCTGGCTATAAAAAGGGGGAAAGCCCACTATATAGTCAGCTTTCCCTGGGGGTAAAACTACTATATAGCCATTTTTCCGGGGGGAAGAACTGCTATATAGCCATTTTTCCGGGGGGAAAGATGGCTAGGGGGAAAATGCACTATATAACACCGGTATATTGCATATTATATGCTATCTTTCTGTTTGGATATATACATGTAGTTTCAATGGAAAATTGCATTTTGCATGCTATTATACTGAAAATTCAAAATATTCAAACTTCAAAAATAGCCTGGTAGTGTATGTGTAATCTCTCTTTTAGGAATTTCTAATAATTGTAATCTTGTATGCCATCTGGGCCCAAATTGGAATTAAAATTATACCTTGAATTTTTGGGCATTAATCGGTTTAAATGCAAATAAAAAAAATTTCAGGGAAAATTATTTAAAATTAAGGTACTTCTCATGTGTCTTTTATAATGATGTCCAATTCGATAATTTGTGATTCGATCGTGAACAAATGCTCATTAAAGAAATATATGAAAAACGTTTTTTTGCAAATCTCTTTACTTACATTTTATGCTTAAATATTTTTCTTTTAGTGTTAAGGTGGTATGGGATACCTGTCGATATAAATGTGGATTAAAGTATACTTTATTACCGGAATACTTTCAGCGTTTTCAAAAGTTTTCAAATTTTACATCATTTGACTCAGAAAAATGTTTTAAAATGTTTTGGAAAGATTGAAACTATAAAAGCCCCAGCGCGATTCGAACTCATGACTTGTTCAATGCCATTGCAAAATTGATTAAAATACTATACGTTTGTATTTCCTGAACATATTGCGCAAACTATAATTATCTTGTTCACGTGACCTTTATTAGAAAAAAGAAGCAATAATGAAACCAACGCATTTACACTAAAATTGTAAAAATTTAACGTGTGTTCAAAATTGAAACCGACTTAACAAAGAGACAACGTGGTTCAAAAAAGGGGTATTTTACGTTTTGATCATGACAGTTGAACTATAAGAAAATGCCGGTATACAATAAATATAAATAATCGGCAAATATTTCATAGGGCGAATTTGAATTTAATTCTTAACTGATTTAAATTAAGCCGTTGAAAATTCTTCCACAAAATAGCATACTGGTTGTTTTGGATATTGAATTACATGCCATGTGATTGTTGTTGCTTATAAAAGTAACAATGGGAATGAAAAAAGACATGTTAAGGTATTTAATTGATCATGACTGTATATAGCCAAAAATTTGCTTTTTGAAAGTGTGTGTCTTAATTACTTAATTACTTACTTGAATAAATTTACAAATATTGTTAGTTCATCAGAACATGTGGGTTTAATATTTTTTCTTTTTGGGGGTGGGGGGGGGGGGGTGGGGGTGGGGACCGAAAGCTAATTACTAGATGCCATATTTACATTATATTTTTATATCCTATTTCCGTTGTCATTATCAAAAATTAAAAAAGCTACATTGGCACTTACATATTAATCTTTGACCGAAAATATTACAATATATCTAGCTACAATAACAATTAAAGATAAGGCTGTTAATTTCAATTTTATTTTTTTTATCGATCAGTTTTATCTATTGACGTCGCGATGACGCACTCATTTAATACATATAACAATTAACTCTAATTATTATTATAAGGGCCAGCTCACGAATATCCTTCCTTTTCGTTTCGTAGAATCAAAATCGAAAATAGACAAGCGGGAAAAAATGGGTGTACAAGCTTTCTGGAAGAAAATGGATAAAACAAATGAACTTGACCATATGGAATACGATAATGTTGACATGGAATTGATTCCAGAGTCCAAGAAAATATCTGCTGAAAAAAGCTACAAGACTTATCATTGTTTTATCAGTGCTCTTCTCTGTGGTTCTCTTTTGCTTATATGCATACAAATTGGTATTATTTACTTCCATGTATTAGATGTGCTTGAATCGAAAGAGCCAAACGAACATTTGAAGAAACCAACAATGTTAAGTCAAGAGAATGGTGAAACAAGTCTCAATCCTATGAACTCGTCTTTGGAGTCGTTAAAAATGCTTGTTTCCTTGGTAAGAAATTTGAAAATTTAAATTTACTTTCGATTTGATTTCCTAGTACTACCTAAAATATACGAGGAAATAGATCCCCCTCTCCGATGTTATGTACTTTCGGTTTGCGACGATGCATTTAACCGAAAGTACCGTAAAATATAGGCCTAATGGGTTATATGCATAAGAATTGGGCATTTAAATCGCATACCGTTTGTTATCAAATACGATTGACAAGATGATTGAATAGGAATCGCAGTATTTAATATCGATCATATTGTTAGGAATAACAACTTTTCTAAATGGGTATACACTTTCGAATATGAATGAGAGAAGAACATTTTAAAAATGAATATATAGTATAATAGCGCAATAGTGCAACATTTGAAACACCATTTAATATATACCCTCAGATCATTTTTTAAAAATAATTTTCTCTAATTTTGAATTTGGATGCGTTAGTGCAGGACAGTAATCAGTGGCTGATTTGAATGTTGTTTCGGTGTTGTATAGCAGTTTTTCCCCCATAGTAGCTATTCCCCCCGGAAAACCTACTATATAGTAGCCTTTCCCCCCGGGGGGAAAAGCTACTATATAGTACCTTTTCCCCCATAGTAGGGTTTCTCCCTCACGTTTTTGGTTCAGATTTTATAAAAAATATTTATGGAAATCCAGTAAGGATTAAAATCAATGTTTCTACACTCCCAGGTTGCATACATGTACATATCTGCATTCATCTGTACAGGTTAAGTTTCGTTTTGCCGATTTATTATTTTTATAGACAATGCTGAAAGTTGAACATGTGTGTAATGGAATTACACATAGAACTTAATTTAGGTAATTTATTGAAAAAAAGTTTTACAAGTAATACACTTATATGCATAATTCTGTGTTCTGAAATTGTATTAAACGAGAATGTTTTAAGAATTTCTTGATAAATCTATCAGACTGTTTGTCTGTTTGTGAGAATTTCATCCAGGCTAAACCTCTGTTTTAGAGAAATTTTGTTTCCGATGTTTCAGAGCCCGATTTTTAAAATCCTATTATAATAATTATAATGCATATTCTTTAGGGTCCAATGTCTCATAAACTAGTGATGACCATAGCACCATATTTTTAAAGTGGCAGTGGTTTACCACTTGAAGATGACTCTGAAAATTTCAGCCCTCAGGGTAGGGGCCATTGATGTTTCAGGGCCCTATGTTTAAAACCCCATTATTATGATTGAATAGTGTTCTATAAGTGGGGACCCGAATTTCAAATTCTAGAGATGACCAATTAACCATATTTTCACAGTGGTAGTGGTATACCACTAGTAGATGACACCAAAAATTTAAGCCCCCATGCAGGGTAGGAGCCTTTGTTGTTTTCGAGTCCGATGTTTGAAATCCAGTTATAAAGAATATGTATTTTTTAGGGCCCCATATCTCAAAAACTCTAGATAACCACATGCACATATTTTTACGGTCATTTAAAAGTAAAAACATCATTTAAAAATACAAATCACTAATAAAATGTTTACATCATAATATCTCGCGTTTTGTAGAAATGTGCTTAAAAATATGAATATGCGTAACTTTAAAACGAAATGGTAAACACTAACTTTACACATGCTTTTAATACATAATTAAAATACCCCTTACCCATGATTTAGAACCCCATCAATCAAAGTAAAACTAAAACATTTCAGTTTCTCATTATATCATTGCCCCCTGTCTCCCGTTTGATATTTAGAAGAAGAAATATATAATTGTTTTTAAGATCGTCAATTCTAACGGTATTAATTTAAATTTGATAGCCTTTTGGACGAAGGGAGTAATACATTTCCACTTTTTATTTCCTTCCTCTACAAAATTAAGTCAAGATTGGTCAGTTAGTTCCCTGGGAGAAGCTTGTACATTGATGGTAATACATTGGAAAATCAAATTTCCAAACCGGCGTATTTTCACTCAAATGTGTTCTTACGTGTTCATAACGTCGAAGTCAAAACTGTAGATAAGCATCGATTAGATGAAAAAAGATTCGACGTATTCCGAAATCCGTGTAAAAGTTGTTCCAAAAAGGGGTGAGAACAGGTGAAATAAACGATGATGACACATGCATGTTATGAAGGCGCATCCCTTAGTTCATATTTGGAGTTGAAAAAAATAAATGCCATGGTTATCCTTTTTTGTGAGAAATTAATATCATATCAGTTATTGCAAATTATTGTCACGAATGGTCCGCGATAAACATGGCCGGAAAGTAAAAATGGGGGAAGATCCACTATATAGTAGGTTTTCCGTGGGGGTAATCTGGCTATAAAAAGGGGGAAAGCCCACTATATAGTCAGCTTTCCGTGGGAGAAAAACTGCTATATAGCCATTTTTCCGGGGGGAAGAACTGCTATATAGCCATTTTTCCGGGGGGAAAGATGTCTAGGGGGGAAAGGCACTATATAACACCGGTACTGCGAGATTAAACCGTTATTGCTAATTTTTTTAAAGTTGCATTTTTCGCATAAAGATGAGATTACATGAAAATTAACACCCCCCAACCCCATAGAAATTATACATTGTTATACCTTACTTCAGTTTTATTCATAAAATTTTAATTTCATTGCATGCGCTAAAGCGCACTCATAAAATTTTTAATTATGCCCGTACATACGATTTAAGCTTGAAAAATATAGAATGATACCTAATATGATAATATCTCCCTCATACTTTTAAGTTTGTTTTTCTTTCCCATTTTAGATGGCCAGCGAGCGCTTGTCTCAGAAACTTTTAAATGATAAGACAAAAATGCCAACGGTCATTCAGCGCTTTCTGTCGGCAAAATACAAGACAGGTATGTTTACATCTATTGCCTCATATCTTCTTTCATTGGAGTGAAGGTAAAATAAATTAATTGCAGTATTGCTTACAAAATCAATTTTCATTGCAGACCATTCCCGTGTTTTATTAACCAAAGCCGAACCATATGACATAGCATTCGGGAATTTTACGGCGAATCAAGTCTCTATTCAGATCCCGAAGAAAGGGTTTTACGAGGTGTCCACAATTGCAACAATGAAAATCACACCCAACATAACAACAGCAACGCACGCGGTATTCCGGGAGTCGGGAAAAACCACTGTCACCATCATGAAGCGATCGTACTCGGTACACGCGGACGTTATGGCTTTCCAACAAAGTGTGTTGAAAGACACCTTTTTGTTGAACCATGATGATAAACTGAGTGTGTTTGTGTCTCGGGTGTACGGTGTGTACGAAAAGACAACACCGATATCAATACGATTAATCGGATACGGAAGCTGAGCACAGCTCCAATCGGAACTTCTCGGACCTTTCCATAAGCGGAATTTTTTTTTTCAACCTTTATCCGAATGGTCCAAGATTTTCCGATTGCATTATTCCATTTTATTACGTTATTATTACTCAATACCTGTGTGTAAACTTATATATTTTAATTCAAATTGAGAGGATTTTAAAAAAACGTTTTTAATTAGAATTTCACATTGTATCCCAATAAACTTGTACATAGGGTTTTGTTGTACTTGGCGTACGTGTTTGTCCTTTTGTCAAATGAAGCAAGCTTGTAATTTAGTTTTACTCCAAGTAATTTAGATTTGCATAACATATTTTTTTTTATATAAAAACTGGGTAAATTTCATCGCAAAAAAACCCAAACTAATCTTACTACTAGTACACAATAAAAATAAGCAAGCATATATAAAATAGTCACATTATATTTGATACGTCAAAAAATCTTTATGACGTAATTTCAGGAGCCAAGATTCCGTAAACTCGACACAATCTTTCGTTTTCTCTGGAACCAAATCTGTTCTTTTCTGTATGACTGTTTCCAACCTGCAGAACGATAAAACTGTTGATTGACAGGTCTATATAATAATATACAGTGTATATAGAATTAAGTATGAGTTTCTATACAATGATTCTTAATGGCTCTCATACAACCGACTGCTGAATTTTCTTTAAATCCATTTTCGCACGAGACAGTGAAAATTTACGAAAGCCCATTGAGCTCATTTTCATTGGTTAAAAAAATATTTGTTTCGCGATATAACGCGAAACTTTCACGATATAACGCGTTAGTTTCGCGAATAAACGCGAAACTTTCGCGATATAACGCGTTATTTTTGCGAATAAACGCGTAACTTTCGCGAATAAACGCGAAACTTTCGCGAATAAACGCGTAACTTTCGCGAATAAACGCGTTACTTTCGCGAATTAACACAAAACCATTATATAAATATTGTCGTTTCATACAAAACCCTTTTGAAGAAAAACGATTGAAAACAAACACATTTTAAGTTTTATATAATATAATACTTATTGTTCATTATTATTATAATAGAGAGGTTGAGATTTCAAACGTGTACGGGTACGTGTACGTGAACTAGGGAAATCACCTAAAATGAAGTTTAAAAATCTATATAATGTATCACAAGAATACATTCACTCATCAATAAGATTTTATTTGTTGTAAAAAGCTACACGTTTGTACTTACGTGTAGACGACACTCTACAAGTTTAGAGAACGTGTAGAAACCATGTCGTCACAAAAACTGATGACGTAATACGCGAAGAATTTAGGTGATTCCCCTAGTTCACGTACACATACCCGTACACGTTTGAAATCTCAGCCTCTCTATTAATTTTCAAATCACATATGTGATAAATTTGGAGGACGAATTTACGTCATCTAGATTTGAACAAAAGCTTAAAAATGACTTATCTTTCTGATATCAAACTAGACGTTAATTTATGTCGCAGCGATTTAACATACATCATAACGTTTTTAAACAATGATATCCTTTAAATTCTAAAATGATACTTAATAAAACATTTAATTCGAATTAAAATTGTTATAATTAAAATGTGTTGCTGCCTCATTTACATTACTACAGCGCCCATTAGAATGTCAGAAGCGCGATGCATTAAAATCAGCCGTTCTGCATGATACTCTACCGCTGAACGGCTGATTTTAATCCGATTGCACTCAATATTAATATACACGAAATCTTCAAAATCGTGCAAAGGTAGTTAAGCATCTTATGTGAAAAAAAAACATTGCGCCAATTTATCAATTGTCCACAAGTTTACATATATTCAAAACTTTCACTTTAACAATGAAACAGTTGCTGCATATGAATGTCAGCGAAAGTACGATCTTCATACACAGACAAATTGATTCAACTAATTAATTCATCATTTGTTTTGGTCAGCATATGTGTGAACACAGCAATTGTTTGATTCAAGAAGTACGAAAGAAAATTTAGGTATATATACAGTTTTTTATGTAATACAGTCATTAAATCACGAAGATAGTACATATTAAACTTTGGTTCCATATTACCTAATTAAACATCTCAGTAAACTATAATAATCATCTTGGGTAAGGAAGAATCAATTGACATAAAAAATGTCTTTATTTCTTCCATTTCTTTCTTATCGCAAGTGAAAAAATTACGATTTTGTGAGGTAAGGGCAACACCTTTATTTACATATAAATTCTAATAGGAATTTTATTTTTCCGCTTTATACAAGTAATAATTCTGGGCTTTTTGGGGGGGGGAAACTGTGGTGACTAATTTCAACCGCCAAAATAACTCACTATACAGTATTCAAAATAATATAGTACAGTGTATCTATTTTGTAATTAGAAAACAGGTTGAATAAAAGCCCACATAATGTTTAATACCAAATTCTTATTAACTTCTCTAAACATTGGTTTTTTCACTGTTTCATATTGTACAATGTAACTCTCACTTACTCCTGTATGATCTGCCATGCCTGTTGTGACGGGAAATCCCCTTGCCTGATCGCCATTAAAACCTGCCTGTCTGGACTTCCATTTTCCCTGTAGACCTGTAAATCCTCCCCATAAGCTACGTTTCTGAATTGAATATAAGAAAAACAATACATACAAATTCAAATGTTTTCAACAAGGTTATATTCAATAATTAACATCATGCGACCATGGTGAATATGAATATCAATGTTTTAACCATAGAAAGGAATAAACGTCTTAAAATGAAATAATGCCCACACCATTAAATCTTTGCAAGCCAAGGGTTTCCAATACATTGTGTTCCTCATTAACCCTTGATCGATTAGCATTGAAAATTGCGTGTTTATGAGGAATGTAGTGTATTGGCAACCTTGGCTAGATGACACCATTCAAGTCCTATAGAGTCAGGAACTCACCTTGCATTCTGTAGGAGTCTTACAATCACATAGACCAGCTTACACATCTTCTTGGTCAGCTTTGTCATCCCTGGGTGTTCAGCACACAGTTTCTGCAGTTGTTTGGTGCCTTTGCTTCCTTGGGCATCTCTGAGGTACTTGCTGAGGCACTCTCTTCAAAAATTGAACAACATAATGTTTATTTATATAGCAGTATGAATGGTAGCATCACTATACATGTACATGTATATATATATGTCGTAGTGTACTGATTCATGTTGAGCATATACGTATATGTGTGCTTTATAATGACATGTATATGCAAATATTCAGATTGAAAAATGAGTCATACTTGTTCAGAAAATGTTTCCTGCCTGCCCTTAGTTCCTGCCACTCTGTGGAGGTTCTGACCATTATCTCTGTGGGAAGGAACAACGTCTCCACACATCTCGGGTCTCCACTGAGCAGCAACTCGGCAAAGCGGTGTATCTCGTGGATAGTGTAGTCACACTTTTGGTGCTCACTGTTCTAAAGTTATTGTAAACAGGAACTTGAATTTTACATGTTTGTTCTTTTTATTTTGAATGGCAGAACATTTGCACTATATGCAACAAAAAGTGTTTGGCCACTTGGCCTTCATGTTAAAAAATAGACCAGTACATGTATTTCTTTTTACAGCAAGATACTTTAAAAATTATGGTTACCGATTAATTTTATGTCAATCATTACACATTTTTAACTCCCTCGCCACTTACTTTGATGGTCTGTTTAGGGGGATTAAATCCCAAAACATCCTTTGTCTTGGCCTGATACACAATGAACATGTCTGTGTCACTATCTGGTGTACATAGGTTGTATCTTTTAAAATATTAAATGACAGTTATGCACGTTGAAATATATAAGAACAATTAATATTTTTTAATGTACCTGGTAGTTCTATGGTTTTTTCTGAATACAGTACATTTCTCTCAGTTTAGACCTCATTTATTTGTATATAAAAATATACCAGAACTAAGCAGAGAAAATATACCTTTGACTGCCAAATGGGCATGCTAGAATTATCTTTCCAAGGTCTTCTTCTACCTTATTTACAATGGTTTTCCAAGTATCATCACCAGAGACAGTTTCTTGTGAATCATAAAATGGTGGTGGTATGCGTTCCAACTCCTCCTTTAATTTCATTTCTCTTTTTTCTTTGAGTTCTGCATAAAATTTATCCATTAGAGAACAGAGGTTTTGGCCAATTGTCTGAGGAATTTCTTGCCAATTCCTACTTTTATTCAGGGGTCCACTGCAGTCTATCAACATATCTTCAGTGTATTTTGATGACAAACATTGCTCTCCAAAGTCTTGGGCAAAGACTGTTATCCATTTCACCTTGAAATAATGCCAGTGGTCAACTAAACATGTAGATTTTTCAGTCTGATCAACCCCCTTCTTTGCAAGGGACTCTCCAACTTCATCAACACACCCATTCTCCTGTCCATTATCGTCTTTGTCGGGTGGGGTTAACATCTCAGCATATCCATGCCATCCATGGCAATTGTTCACGCTGAAGATGAGAACTACCTTACCGTTTTCTAGGGCCCTGGTTAACACCTCACGTGGGTGGGGAGGATTGACACGATCTTTACAAGCCCACTTCTCCGATCTAATGCAGGTTTTCAGTGATGGAAAGTTTGCACACTTTACAACAAAATACTGTACAACATCTGCCATTTCTATCAGGCTATATGTACCATGTATACCATCAGCTGATTATTTTGATGTTGCATCACCACTTGAAATAGTTTAACAAAATTTAAAGTTTTAAATGTGAATAAGATGAGTAAGCAGGATATTAATTCCAATATTTGCTAGTGCTTATGTCGAATGAGCATGAATAGAGTCATAATAACTCATTTGTTAAAAAATCAGGGACGTTTATCGCAATCAAATATCAATGTTTACCTTGAAAGTCTACACCGGAAATAGTTATCATCGTTATAAAAGTAAAACACAAAAATGAAATTATAACCCGGGGAAATAACGAGGTGTCTAAAACAAGAGGCCCATGGGCCACATCGCTCACCTGAGGAACAATAGGTATGATAAAATCAGCTCAATGGAGTCATAATACAAACTATCTGGACAATGTACAATAATACATGTAGATCCTGTATAAAAAAATCCAGTCCCCCCCCCCTGGATATTCTTATGTTTATAATCATTAGTCCCTTTTCTAAGAGGATGATTTTATAGTCATATCATATGTTGAGTATTGCAGTACTCTAAAAGATCCTTAACAATAGTTTATATATGGGATATAAACCTACATCAAACTCTGAACCTTCTTGTGAGGCCAAAGAATTGTCCTGGGGCCAAAGTCTTAACAATTATAAAGAATCATCTGGCTGATTAGTTTCTGAGAAGAAGATTTTTAAAGATTTACTAAATATATTCCTATGTAAAACTTCGACCCCCCATTGTGGCCCCATCCTACCCCCGAGGGTCATGATTTTCACAACATTGAATCTACACTACCTGAGGATGCGTCCACACAAGTTTCAGCTTTCCTGGTCTTATGGTTCATGAGAAGAAGATTTTTAAAGATTTACTCTGTATATTCCTATGTAAAATTTCAACCCCCAATTGTGGCCCCACCCTACCCCTGGGGGTCATGATTTTTCACAACTTTGAAACTACACTACCTGAGGATGCTTACACACAAGTGTCAGCTTTCCTGGCTGATTAGTTTCTGAGAAGATTTTTAAAGATTTACTCTACATATTCATGTTAAACTTCGACCCCCCATTGTGGCCCCACCCTACCCCCGGGGGTCATGATTTTCACAGCTTTGAATTTACACTACCTGATGATGCTTCAACACAGGTTTCAGGTTTCCTGGCTAATAAGTTTTTGAGAAGAAGATTTTTTAAGATTTACTCTATATATTCCTATGTTAAACTTTGACCCTCCCATTATGGCCCCACCTGACACCAAGGGATCATGGTTTTCACAACATTGAATCTACACTACCTGAGGATGCGTCCACACAGGTTTCAGCTTTCCAGGTCTTAAAGTTCGCGAGAAGAAGTTTTTTAAAGATTTATTCTACATATTCATGTTAAACTTCGACCCCCCATTGTGGCCCCACCCTACCCCCGAGGGTCATGATTTTCACAGCTTTGATATAACACTACCTGAGGATGCTTCCACACAAGTTTCAGCTTTCCTGGCTGATTAGTTTCTGAGAAGAAGATTTTTAAAGATTTACTCTATATATTCCTATATTAAACTTTGACCCCCCATTATGGCCCCACCTGACACCAGGGGGTCATGATTTTCACAACATTGAATCTACACTACCTGAGGATGCGTCCACACAAGTTTCAGCTTTCCTGGTCTTATGGTTCATGAGAAGAAGATTTTTAAAGATTTACTCTGTATATTCCTATGTAAAATTTCGACCCCCGATTGTGGCCATACCGTAACCCCGGGGGTCATGATTTTCAAAACTTTGTATCTACACTACATGAGGATGCTTTCACACAAGTTTCAGCTTTGCTGGCTGATTAGTTTCTGAGAAGAAGATTTTTAAAGATTTACTCTATATTTTCAGGTTCAGGTGAGCTAAAAAATATTAAACGAATGATTCTCAGATCAAATCAATCAGATTTATTTTTCTCTCAGCTCTCAAAAATAGTTTTGGTTGGCCGGGGGGGGGATGTTGGTTCAAAGGCCTTTTTTGTTAACTGTAATATTAAAGTTGAAATTTTCAAGGGGTGGATCCCCTTTAAATAACCGTAGGTACTTTATTCAGTTGTCATTTCTTGAAAGGACTATTGCAGTCATTTATTTCTATTGTTTAACACTTAATTATGGTGGGTATATTTGGATTTAGTTTTTAAATATTTTTTAAATATTTCTTCATGAATCTGAAGTCTTCATACACTGCAACTCTTTAATCACTGTAACTTTTAGAACTTTAATATGTTTCTAAAGAGGTGACCTACAGGGACAGCAGTGTTTTTAATACTGACATTTCTCTCTTCTTTTAAATACTTGGAGCATACATTTTAGATTGGTTTTAAAATTGCACTGTAAAACTTAAAAAAGCTCACTATGAATTACAAAATACTTGAAAAGTATGAAATACTCTTCAATATATCAGATTTAAATAAAACTGAAAACAACTGCATTTGAAGAAGTCAATTTTAATCTTATATAAGTTAAAATCATATTATCTGTTGTACAGCTAACAAAACAAAATGAGTTATTGCACATTTAAAGCACTATCACAATGAAGAATGTTTGTGGAGTTTCAACAACTTTCCTCAATGCCTATCTCTCCACAATGCCTCTCTCTCTCTCTCTCTCTCTCTCTCTCTTCCATCGTTTTTACAGAGTCTGTCAAGGTGTGTGTTCTCCATTGGGAGTTTTGAAGATCACCTCCTTGAGTTTCTGCATGCGTTGCTCGAGTTGACTGGGAGACAGGGCGGGGTGACTCCTGTGATGCAGCTTAACTAACTCGGTGTATTCCTGGAATGTGTATTGGCATCCTTTCTCTGCAATCATTGTTATCACATCCTGTAACATGAAAAAACAATTGACATTATTTTCAATTTCGATGTCTAATGATACAAATCAGAGGGGAGTCAGTGACTGTGAAATTTTATTAATTTTGTAACCAAACCCTCTTAAGTCATGTGGCATTTCAAAAATCAAGTATAATATGTGTAATGTATGACTTTAACTATTTCACTTTACACTAATTTTGAATCTATTTGTAACTTTTGATCATTGACAATTTGAGCATAAAAGCTTTTTGTTTTATTTATGGCTGTAAGCCTTTGAAGTGAAAATTTTCACATTGTATGAAATATCAAAACTATAATACATGTATATTTCTAGCATTTAGAAACTATGCATGATGTTGTTCCTTTTACTTACATCTGGGTTGATGTACAAGAGCTCGTAGTACTGCCTGGCGTGATCTAGGTCTGACTCCCTGGACATTGTTATGTTGGTCAGGTTCTGCTGTATGGCGAAGAGATTCCTACACCTGTACAGGTAACACAAAATCACACAAATGTAGTGTATTCATACAACAAACAATACAAAATGTGTACTACTCAGTCGTACTGTATGATCTACCAAAACAGATTGTTTTTAGGACAATAAAAACATATGCAGACCCTTAACACCTTTCAATACAAAAGAGTAAGAAGCTACACTTTTTGGGGCCACAGGCATACACTGATAACATCTATGTTTCTATCAACATACAAACAATAGTCTCTATCTTTTTCAAGAACATACAAGTACACATTGTTTATATCTACAACCAAAGAGCACATTTTACACAATTATTTGAGCACTGAATGCAAATCGGCAAGTTTTTATGAAAACTTGTATTGATTGGCAGATCTAAACATGTAATGAGCTGTTCAAAGATAGGGATAAATCATTCATGGGCCTACCGGTAGCTTGTAAAACAGACAATCTAAATAAAAAGGTATTATGAAAATGAAAGAACTCACATCTTTTTGATGCCATTTTCATTGATTTTCTTCATATACTGAATGCTGTTCATCAATATGGATGCTACTAAAAATCCAAGACTTTCAAATATGTATCTGAAATAAAAATGAAATGAAATAAAAATTATACAAGATATTTTGAAAATATATTATCTTTGATATACGGTACATGGATTATTTATTGAATTGTCTTACTTAAATTTTTTAGGTTGTAGACTCTGTTGCAACACCTCTTCCATACTGGTTAAATCTTTGTTCAGTTTCAGCACATTGGAATCTGGATCAAGGTCATCTATTGGGCCTGCATAGTTTGACTGAAACAACACAATACTGGCATATACATGTAGTTTAATTAGAATAACACAGAAAGACATGAAATAAAGTATAACACTACTGGAATGCAGTAACTTAATTTTGCAGGAAAAGTACAGGTAACACATTATACCACTGGCTTTCACTAACCTGCTTGGCGACTGGCAGCAGGAAGTAAAAACAGTGAACTCTGACCTCCAGATGAAGAAGCAGAAGACATATTTCTGCTAAGTCCTGGAAATCCTTTACTAGATTCTTCAAGGAGCTACAATTACACAAGGAAATAATTAATCTTGAGTAAACATGTACAATGTACAATTAATTTAACCAATCTTAAAATGATAAATGCTTAACTTCCCTAAAATAGGAAATTCTGACATATAAACATGCAATACATTTAAAAGTACATCTAAATATACAAGAGTATCAATATGTAAACATGTCAAATAAAACATTGAGTAAACATACCCTA
This sequence comes from Magallana gigas, assembly GCF_963853765.1. NCBI lineage: Eukaryota > Metazoa > Mollusca > Bivalvia > Ostreida > Ostreidae > Magallana > Magallana gigas. The sequence goes on along the minus strand of NC_088860.1, from coordinate 13,391,271 downwards.
ATGTCTTTTCAGATACAGGTGGATATTCCTGTAAAAATTCATACAAATACTTAAAAAGATCATGCAAAAAGCTATAACATTAAACTATACATATTAACACTGAAGTACGGACAATTTTCATTTCCATACTGAGGAATTATTTACAGAATAGTAAGATCTCTGATGACCTAAATACATGTTTAGTAGTCCAAACTCTATCCTACATAAATTAAATAAATATCAACAAAAATATTATCCAGAAACTTTATTAACAAAGAGAAGAATGGAGGAGGTATTCTGAGGTAAACACCTCAAGAGTACAGCTCCTTTATTACAATTAATGGACAGCAAATGTACTCAAAGTTTAGGCAAGATACTTTGCAAATGTTCAGATTCTAAGCAAAAACCAGTAAGATTCACTTACAGATGCTGCTGTTTCAGCTGCAGTGGCAGTAGATCTCGCTGACAAACCATTGGAGAAGTCCTTCATCCTATTGAAGAACCATTCCTGTACACCAAATAAAAACAAAACTTGATTTAAACTCACTGCACATCACTCACCTACAGACAGTTTTTACGTAAAGTCTAAGCAAAATTGGACTAAACAGAAAAAAAATAATCGTTTGGACAAAGATTTTTCAAAGAGATCTGTTATGACCTTGACCTTTGACCCAGAAACTTGATTTCAAGATTCAAGATATTCTTAACCTATGGACAGTCTTTTGGCAAAGTCTGTACAAAATTGTGCAATAGGGAAAGAAACTGGAATTCAAAGATATCTGCTATAACCATCATCTTTGACAAGAAACTTAGCTCATGGCCACTGCACACTCTACCTGCAACCGACAAGCTCTCTGTGTGAAGTATGAATGAGACTGCATGTACCAAGAACAGAGAATATGTGCTTCATTCAAGTGCCCCGTAGAGTTTGGCCCTAAAAGTTATTACATAGAAGAAATGTTGATCACCTAGCATCCATAAGACCACTGCAATAAACTGAAGAACTCACCAAGCTTTCATGAACATTGGCAATGGTCCTCATTTGCGTGACGTCTGTGATGATTTCCTGTTGGATCAGGCCGTCGGATGAAGTGAGATTACTGATCAGTATCTGGGCCTCCTTGGAGTTGAGGGCCTTGATTTCCTCCTCGGAACACACGTCCTCACTGGCCAGTTCCTGACCCCGGGACGACTGGAGGGACCGCCAGCTGGGCAGGGATCTGGTATAGACACCAAAGCAACATATTTACATGGACATGTATCATCTTAGTAAGACACCAAAACAAGCATACGTACACGTTTATGTATGTGATATACATGTTTATCTTCAAAAGATACTGTATATGTGTTAATTAGTTTATGATGTACACATGTACAGTTTATAAATTGATATCAAAAGTATACAGTAAACAGCAAATATGCTTATAAAATATCACACTTAAAGTGATGTTAGTTTCATTCCCCTCTATTCCCATAATCTTACAATTGTATTATAGACTGAGCGGTTACAGTTATAATAATTGCTTATCTGTTTGATCCCTATAACTGTGTTTTACTGTCTAGTAATATTATAATATCTGGTAGTTTGGTTTTTTCTCCGCTTATTGCAAAATGTGTAGAGGATTTATCATAAAAAGGAACAGGATGTGTCGTGTGTATAAAACTTGTAATGCAATCAAATAACAATTCTCAAATACATGTATATATATGTGCAAAAAGTCTGCTGCTGTGCAGATACTGGATGTAAGAGCATGGTAGAATAGGGATGTGAAGGTAGGGACATTTTTGTATTGCAAATTTCAAAAGCCTTGACTGTTGATATGTGAAAAAAAAACTAAACATTCTACCTGACTTCATAACTGAAACTTAATTCAATGAAAATGACAAAATTAGCAATTTTAAATGCAACTCAAATATAATATGATAGGAAATCTTGTTTACTTGCATAATCTGAAAATTTATATGTAGAAAAAGAAATAAGAACTGAAAATGAAAAAAGACGAAGTCAAACATGTTTCAAAGGCCATTCAGAGAAAGAAAAAAAATTATGATAGCTGTGCCTTTACTGTTCTTTATTAAAAGAAAACCAAAACATAAAATAAGATAGATGTGCCTTAACTGTTCTTTATTTTAAAAAACCCCATATATATCTACCTAAGAAAGCGGCTGATGTCTTCGTCTTTGGCCCACATGGCACTTATCACTCTTCTCTCATCAGAATCATACTGAACAATTTCTACAAATCAAAAGGATCAACATGAACCATATACATGTATCTGCAATATACTTGTATTAGCATAAATGACATATACAAGTTCAACATGCCAGTTTACAAAAATTCAAGAACCACAACTATTCTCTATATTATCAACAGTTATTATCTCCCCTATATTGATTTTTTTTAAAAATATTGATTCAAATTGAATGTATAAATCCTTTTTTTGACATCTCCCTCTATGTTACTTTGAATAAAACCATTCCAAATGAATATACAGGTGCCCTTTTTGACAATTTTTACTTAAGCGAGTATATAACAGGTGCCCAGTGAGCTTGCTTGTACTGACCCCTGTAAGCGGAGTGGCAGGTGTCCCGGTACTCCTTCAGTGTGTTACAGATCATGTTGAGGAACTGGTCCGCGTAGTCAGGTAAATCCTGCATCAGCTCCCTCAGTTCTTGTAAATTCTTGTCAACAGTAACTGTACTCTGATAACAAAAAAATAAATAAATATAAAGCTTATATATTGATAACACCCTTCAGAAAATATCAATACTAGTACATGTAGCAATTTTATTTCAGGCTTCTTATGTGAAAAACAAAGATATATCAAAAGCATATTATCTTTAAAAATATGAAAACAACATGTAGTTTACATGGTTTCTGGCTATTATTATGGAATACAATACAAATCTACGAGTGTATACAATAACATGTCCGTACCGTTAATAAAGGTCTGTTTACGCCGAGTTCCTTTTGGGTTTTATGATCCACAACATGCCGCAAAGCATCAAAGCCTAGAAATATGCAGATATAAATATCAAATAAGGCATAAGATAACTTTAAAAGGTATGAAATCAACAGGTTGAATCACAATTACAGGTGTACATACACATGTACATGTACTTCAGTTGAAAAATAGAAATGACATCAGACTTATGAATAGAACTTGACAGACAAGTCATGTTAACATGTAAGTAAGTAACAAAACACAACTAAAACAGGGTTAACAAGTTCACATTCATATAAAAAAACAACACTTACACACAGAAGGTACACTTAAACTTGAAAAAAAAAATCAAACAAATCTGATACTACACAAATCTGTATAAAGATTTCTGTTATATTGCATCAATACATTGTGTATTTTGGAATGAAGGTGGGAAGGTTGCACCTATCCCCAGGAATTTTTCAACTGCAGACATACATGTTCACCTAAAACTTGATCAATCAGCTTGATTTGTTAAAATACAAATATCGTACATTGTGCAAGTCAAGATTGGATGTTAATTGTTGTGAACAAATTAATCATCAAATGGTTCAAATAGTCATGCACCCTACTTTTCTTTAGTTCTGAAGAATTCAATGAAGTACCAGTATATGAAATTGTACTTAACTTTGTAAAGATCATATAATATACATGTACAAAATAAAAGACAGGCATATAGACAATGAAATAGTTTTTTGTTTAATAATCAAAATAAATACGATATGTACTGCCAAAAATTTAGTCATACTTCAAGCTCTGTGGTCTCTGTATATTTAACTGCGAGATTTTTAAAATGTTAAAATGTGTAAATAATCTTAAAATATATAGTGCCTTGTTACATGTAAGACCTACTTATATCAAGCCAGTGATTCATGTGTAAGACAGTATGATTGGAACGTAAGTTATATTCATAATATATGTACATTTATTATGTACCAGTAGATATTGTCATTCTAAATAGTACATGTATATGTATACATTAAATAAAAATAAAATATGACATGCAAGTTATTTACATGTACTTGAATCCATACTGCACCGAGTACATGAATCTACTTCATACATGATAAATACTCTAAATTGAGTATACATATATCTTACCCATAGTTTTAGTATAATTTTACATGTACAAAGGTTGCAAAGCATATTCCATAAAAACTGTTAAACTAATACAGAATCTGTAAGAGTGAATTAATACTAAAAGAAATTTAAAAAAATCTAGAGTGCAGGTCTGCAGATACAGGGTCACATGACAATCACATGACATGCCCACTTACTCTCATCCTCCTCATCGACTGGAGAGGATAAAAACAAGAAAGAGAACTCTGATCAGAGATACTGTGTTACATACAATGCGAGAATGGAAAAATTAAAGGGAAGATAAATTGTCTTGCTGAAAAAAGTTTAATTGAAATCATGCATTATTTTTGCAGATTATTTTTGTTGAGCAAAAGCAGTTATAAAAAAATGTATGTTTCACTTAATTGACAAGGGTAAAACCAGACTTTTTAACATTGAATCCCAGTCTTGGGCATTCTCTGGTTACAAATTGAGAATTCAATAAAATTGAGATCGAACAATGACTGAAAAAAGTTTTTTAAAGAATTTAATAAAAATAATTAATTCATTCCATTTTTCATGCCATAATTTAGAAAATAATATGAAAGCTAAGGAAAGACACTTAAAATTTTATTTTATAGCAGAATCAAAAGAAAAAATGGAGAAAATTTATTTGCATAGCATACAATGTACATTGTATAACTGCAGTCTTACTAATAGATAAAAAGTTTAAATAGGATGTTATATTATAAATTCAAAAATGAAAGTTGTCACTAGCATTGAAAGTTAATTGCATATCTGTCACCCATTGTAATGAAAATAAAATCTGGCAGTTATCGGTAATCATTTCATTAATTAAAACAAAACTTGAAAAGTGTAAACAAAAAAAAGAATTCTGTGATCAAACTCAAGATGTGTGACAGACATGTGACTTTGTGTTAGTGACTACAAACTATACATACTCTGAGGGTTTTTGTAGTAGCGGATTAAATCTTAAAAAGTGGAAATAATGTGAATGAATGGATATTTTACATAAAATAATGAACAAAATTTTTTTCCTCTACAATATTTTTATATTCCACCGAACAACAGAGTTACCATAAATAAATAGTGCCAACTTTTAATGGTGCACTAAATATTACATTCATAATGTATAAAACTGTACATTAATTTGATTGGCTATTCATCATGATGAAGTTCTGTGTTCAACTATGTGCCTACACACAACAAAATTACAGGTAAATCTATTGAAAAGCTGCCTTCGTACATTTACCAATTATAATCATATTTTCAGAACATTGTGTTCAACAATTAAATAGTTATACTGGTACAAAATTCATTCTGTCAATTACGACTTTGTGCAGTGTTTATGAACTATAGCTTACTGTGTTACATATTCTACCTTTTGTGGCCGAGGTTATGCTTGTAGACACCGTGTAATGGACATGCCCCAGGAATATGTTCTGTACAAAGTCTGTCACAAAGGCCTGCAGACTGGAGGTCCTGAAAAAATGTCAAACACTAATCTGTTGACTGTTAAATCTAGCTCCATGAATTAAAAGTCATAAATCAAGTAGAAACAAATATTTAAAGCATTTGTATGGTCAAGGTATAGATCAAAATAATTAACTTATTTAAGGATGTGGTGACAATTAGCATTTTTAGTGAATTTGAAAAAATAAAATGAGTTGGATCCATATACTTTGGCTGTAAAGCAATGTCTGTATAAATCAGCAAAAATGCTTAACAATTTAATGCATTTTGTGAAAAACATGATGCAAATTTTACATTCCAGTATTAGCATGTACATCAAATGTTTTTCATTATATAAAAATAATTTACCCGTCCTGACAAGCAATGGCATCTTCTATCTCTCTTATGAATGACTCCAGGGGCCTGAAGATTGCTGGAAAATTTGAACAAAATAAGGTACATGTACATGTAAATGTAATACATGTACAAATACTCTTCAGGAAAATATTTATAATTTTACCTCTCAAGTTTTCTCCCTTGAAAAAATACTTCCCTTGGTATTCAGTAGAATAAGCTTGTAAAATAATAACTTGATCAAGAAATGTCATTGAGCTTACCTGTGATATTGTACACACTGGGTTTACAGACCATCTGATTTTTCTCCAGACCCATCTCGGCTAACAGTGAGCTACTGAACAAATCTCCCTACAATATATACTCATGTATGTCATTCTTTCCTAAATAAAAGGTTCAAACATGGAATGTAAAACTGAGAAAGAAAAAAGAGATATCATATTTAAAAGTAAATTCATTGCTGCAGTTAAATTACGAAAAATTTGAAAACTTTGCAAGGATAGGCAGGTACCAAACATAAAGGGTCAGAAAAACTCAGGCGAGCTTGAGCCTATAGACAAAATGTTGATGAGCTTATAGGAGAAATAGTTCTTCGTGGACGTACGACTTTTCAGCTTATTCAAGTGACTTACTGTATCAAAAGCCCTACTGTCATCCACATAGCTGTTTGTACTGATGGCATGGATCGAAGCATCAAATCGGAACAAAGCCATCTACAAAATACAGCGGACCTCTATTCTTAGACATGCTAACGGATATATATGTACAAAATCATAAACTGTAGGACAAATGTATCTACAACAAAAGTCTGCTCCTGTGAATGTTATCAAGTCATTCGCATTCTTAAGTACATGTAATACATGTATTCATTTCTTTTATAATTCATAAAAGAGGTTAAGGACTCAAATTAAGTGAGCATGATTTTGAAAAGACTGGATTTTTATAGCTAATTACTGCCAACTACTGATAGGTTACTTTACTTTTTTAGGTTTTGCTGGTCGCTTTTTTGCAAAGAAGGAGTTGATGTCTGTGCTGGGCTCATCAAAGCTGGTGGGGGCCCTCTGTCTGGAGGCCGACGTATTCTCCACATCTAGATACTCCCGTAAAAGTAACTCCACCTAAAACACACATCAGCCATCAAATGAAGCAGTTTTCTATTAACAAACATGAAGACATGCACACACACAAATATGTATGTACTCTGTGATTGGATAATTATCCCTATATATACTTATAAGTAAATTTTTCACAAATCAAAGTCATTCAAAAGATTTCAAAATAAGTAGCCTTGAAATGGTTGAACAGTGTATTGTAATCAGTAGATATCATATATCTCCATCTATACAAGTATACACATCAGTGTTTTGTCAAAAATTTTTAATCAAGTAAATAATGTTTGCAATAACAATTAATTGTAAAGGTAAGAGTACATTTATGCTATAAAGACTTACTACGGCTTGTATTTTGGACCACACATCTGTCATATCATACAAACATTCCTGACGAACTGGCACACCAGAAACCTAGAAGTATATGATATATATAAGAGACTGTCCATCAATCTGTCCAAGAAGAAAACTAGTTTGATGATATTTTTTTCTTTAAATCATTCCACATACACTTCCACAAGGAGAATGTTTAAATGATGCTAACATGTTGCTTGATTGATACATGTTTACTATGTATATTGTCAACTGTACACACTCTCTGTCCATCCATCTCTCTCTCTCTCTCTCCTCTCCTCTCTCTCTCTCTCTCTCTCTCTCTCTCTCTCTCATAGACTCTCTAGTGCTAAAATTTCTCTCAACATTATTCATCACAAGTATTAATTTAACCAAAACCACATTTAGCCTAAGCAAGACCCACTTTATCACATACAAAAGAACCAAAATTAAATCCTAGCAAACATGATGGTACAGGCAACTGCAATAAAATGATACACTAGGCATGCTTCCCATCACTCTAATGTAAGGAGGCAAAATTAATTCAGTCTGTAAACTGATTTTCAAAACTTAAGCATGTTAACATTAAATATGAGGAAATGCATATATGAGTTGAAATATGCAAATTTATCTAGAGCATGTTATATACAATTCCTACCCCTCCAAACAAATACATAATCTTTTGTTTTAATTGCTTCATCAAAATAAAAGGTTGAAATATGAATATTGGTAATCATTCAGAGTAAGGTTGTCCATCCCTAAGCAAGGTTTGATACAATCTAATTAAAATTATATGTTAGATCCACTTGCTTACTCGTAGCGAGTAAGCGAGCGGATCAAACATCTAATTTTAATTAGATTGGGTTTGATAACTCTTGAATCTTGTAACTTTTACTATAAATGCATGTACATGTAGATCATTTAAAATAAAAATAAAATCACTGTAGTAGTCTTTATAGTCTAAGCGTGTTTTATTTCAAAAAGGTAATCGCAAAAGGTATAGGACATTGATTACTGTTCCTTCATAATAAAAGGTTATGGGTTTGATTATCTGGTCCACTTTGTTAAGATTTTGAAATTGTTGTTCATATTCTTCACATAATAACTTGATAAGTTGAGCAGTAATTAATGCTTAAACTTTTTAAATCACATGGAAAGATTCTTTTGATTTCAATCTATATATATAATTACAACACTTTCATTTAGTGGACTGAGGGTTGGACAACCTTAAAAAAAGTATATATTGTTATCATAATAAAAATAACACTTAGTAGGAAGTAGAGTCACTTAATATGTTGCTATTAAGGTACTTCAGTCAAAGTTCTTGCCATGCTGTATAGTAATAAATAGTCATACAAATAAATTGTGTGATAATTCATCCAATGTATAGAAATCAAGCGATCATAAATAGAGAAATCAAACTGTTGAATTTCAAAAGCAAAAAATATAATTTAAGAAAATGACATTCAAATGAAAAGTATCTTCGAGGTAAAAAAGAAATAATGGGGAGAATTCAGGGCATTCAAAAAACATTTTTGTTCACAAGTTACCTCCTTTTGGCCTCCTGACATCTTGTGTAAAATAGAAACACAGTTTTTTGTGAAAAGTATTGTAGTTGATTAACAAACTGAATTTAAGGGAAGATGCAAACAGAACTGTGAACTTGTGATGAACTGCCAAGCAACACGGACAAAAAGTCACATGGCACTAGAAACTAAACTAACTGAAGAAAAGGGCTTCTTACAGTAAAAACACCAGACACCTGAAAAGTCCAGTCAAAGAAAAATACACGATACAGGTACTAGTTAATCAAAAACATTCAGATTCAAGATACAACAGACATTTTATTATTTAAGGTACCTCACTACATCAAGACTTATAATTTTAAAGACTACCTCACAAGATGGTGGTTTACATGTAAATATTTCGTATACATTGTAACTGTTTGAATCAATGAATTTAGTTGAATATCATCATAGCTCAGTGGTTGAAGTATTGAGCTTGTGAACAGCAGATCATGACTCATAAGTGAATCCGTCTGGAGATTTTGTTCATTTTTATCAAATTAAATTTTTGAAAATTAAATTCTTTATCCAAAATTGCATATCAGTTTGCCTATTTGACTTATATCCTTCTTATGCATCATGCTACTGGATCTATCATAATCAAGTATTTTTCTGTTGATTTAAGAAACTATTTCAAAGTATTGTGATCCAAAAATTTGATAGTAATTTTCTTTCTATTTACATGTACATTAATTTACATGTATATGCTGACATATTTTTTCATACAACAAAAAATTAAAATAAAGAGCAAATTCTCATCAATAGAACAGAATATGCATGAAGTATCTTTGAACAACCATGGAAATCAAAACTTTAAAAATTAAAATCTTCAGAATCAAGAACATAAATATATACCACAACTACGGCGAAACTAATGTTTAAATAATCTCTACTATGAAAATAGTACAGTGTACATGTATATACTCTGATAAAGAGGTAAATCTCAAAGATTTAATCAAGTTTATTTAAAAAAAAAAAAAAACCTGTTATTAAGCATTTGGACTTACAATGATCCTGTCTAGATTTCTTAGAACCATCTTGTGCATGTGGGCGACGAAGCGGAACTGATGGAAGATGTTTTCTAACAGGTCCAGCAGACACTGGGATTGGTTGGAGGCGTCCACTTGATTGGAGGTACTGTAAAAACACCAGGCTCATTATTATTGTAAACCAAGTACTGTATGTGACATAATCACATTTTTTTTTTGCAAACGGCCAATTCAACAGGTCAGTTAGCTGGTAAAAGGATTTTGCAGAAAATAACTTTGAACCCCAGGTTATTAGTTATGGAGGGTAATAGTATTGTGATTTTGCGGTTGCAACCAACAAAATGTTGCAGAGTTAGCAGGTATATGTATACCAGTAAAATTTAATCCACAATGATCATACTGCATTTTGTGTAGCTGTGTGATTAAAAATGGAAAGCAGAGGTTGTCTGCAAAACTCATTGAAATTTATCGCAGCATACATGACTAACACATATTGGTAGATATATAGTTTACAATGCTTTCTTCGTAACTGTAATATATAGTCAATTCTGATGTCTGAAAGAGTTAATGGAATGACAATGTCACATTTACATGTGTACCTTTCCAATAGAAGCTGTGAGGTTCTGGCTACAATAGCTGAGAGCTCTGGTTGAATTCTGACTTTTAATCCCTAAAAAGTAAATTTTCAAATCTGCATGATCAAGAAAGGCGAGGAGCAAACTGAGCGATAATTTTATAAATCAAATCCTACCTCAGCTGCCTCTGGAATTTTTCTCAGCATGTAAAGGGACTCCACTAAAATGGCGATGAAGTGGGTAGGATCATCCTCAGGGTCCGAGTTCAAATCTTCTTTGACTTCCTTGCCAAACTCAATCTTCTCTGGAGGTGGCACACCATTTCTTTCTTCTACAAAATCCCCCGATAATACTCACAGTTTTATAAGCATTAAACAAGTTTTCTTATTTCTATTTTTCAATTCCACAATACAAATAACTCACTTCTTTTTAAGGTATCTTGTTTTGCTGCACTGCCACCTTTTTTCCCTGGGAGGGAGGAGAAGTTGGGTGTCTGAGATTTTATGTAAATCTGTCTATTGAGTTCCTCAATCAATACCTCATGTAATTGCTACAAAATGAGACATTTTACAAGTTTAATAAACAAATTTGATTAACAAAACACCAGAATAATGCAAACAAAACAAAGTTTGTCTACAGGTATATATTACAAATAAACATGTACATTGTACCATACCTCTTTTCTTGTGATAAGTTCTGCTTTCAAATCTCTTAAAGCTTCCACACCAACCAGTTGATTCTCTAATTTTGCAACTGCACAAGAGTAAAACAAACATCCTATGAGTTTGTCCATGTAATTCTGTGTACTGGCTGTTATTTCACTTTTTTATTACATTATTAGATATTACATGCATTGGTGAAATGCTTCAGAGATTTATCAATCTTGAATTAACAAGCAAAAATGAATACATCAGCTTTCAAAACAATTAACTCTATCAATACTCTCAGTACAAGCATATGAATGGAAATAAAAAATAAAAAAACCCAAAAATCTTTCTAAAGTAGAGTGTGATTACAGCAATCACTTACCTGCGTTGACCACTAATTCAGTTCCATGGAGATAGTGCTTCTTCAGAAGAAGGTTATCTAGTTTTGTTGGAACCTCTTTGATTTGTTCTCTGGATAAAAAGGATAACATTCATGCAAAAGTACAGAGGAAAAAATTTTTACTTTAAACTTAATATTCATATTACCTTGCTTATTAAAAGTCTAACAAAACTAGTACCGGGTAGTTGTGTTTTAGGATAGTTTTCTTACATCTGATCTAACATGGCAACCATAGTTTTCTGTTCCACTCCCTCTATCCAGAGTCGTCGGAGTTCATCCCTCTTACAGTGTAACAGAGTCTTACAGCTGCTGAGGTCATCCTTGATCTTCTTTATCTTCTCTCTAGCCTCTGTAAAAAACATGTACCAACTTATTAACAGCTTTCTACAGCTTCATTTCTAAGTACATGTAAATCAAAAGACAAAGAACACTGAATTAAACCTACTATCGGTATATTTACATTTACCTGTACTCAGGTAGAATCAAATTGAAAAGCAACACAGAGTCTTACCATTGACTGATTTACTGATGGTGCTGAAGTCTTGTGTAATCTGGGTGAGGTCCTGATAGTTTTCTTTAAAAAAAAATATAACAAGCTGTGACTACTGCAAGTTTGAAATCAATAGAGGAGTGTCCTGATGAAACCTCAAATCTAAATACATGTAATCAAAAATCAAATCAAGCAGCTTTAATAACTTGATATAAGATTTTTTTCAGCAATTAAGCAACACGCACCTGAAACAAGTTCTCCAAGTTTTTTGTCACTTTCTGTAAAAGTCTTCTCTATCCTTGCCTTTTCCTTTTCTCTTTGTTGGAAGTCAGCACTACAAATCACAAAACATTAAAAAAATCATGCTACAAATACTTTAAAGATAACTTTGTAATAAAGGATAAGAAATGAAATAATAATAATTCTTCTAAATGTACTGTATGATTGCCACAATTCAGTCTTACCTTGTTGATAAAGTTCTGACAATTGCCATCAAAAACTCAGACTACAAAGAATGACAACAAGTTACATTAATGTATAAATTTAATTAATTAACTGTGTAAAGAAAATGATAACCTTAATGTGGCAGTGCAAATGACAACTATTTATAAATAGGTTTGGCATATTTTTTTCATTTCACTTAAAAAGTTTCCCATGATTTTCAGAACTTAATGTGTAAACTCTTTAAATCAGTTATCTTCATAAAAGATACAATGATTCAGGTTAAGCGAGGGAACTGTGCTGGGAGGAAGCACAAGAAGAAACGTTTAGAGGAAATTCGCGCTGTATACATTTGCAAATAAGAACCGGTCCATGCAGAATTCAATGTAACAATCACGTTTCTAAAATATGATTTACAGTTTCTCTTCCTTTTGCTGCTGGGTTTGCGACCTTTTCCCCATTTTTCTCCATTTTCTGTTTTTTTTTTACAGAAATCTGGAAACTGGGAGGAAACCGGATGTTTTGAAGGAAAATGTAACAACGCGCCCGATATGAATGTTTCCTCGTATGACACGATTTAAAAAAACAGAGGCTGGGTTTAAAGGCTTTTCAGCTTTTGTTAAATCATATGAAATTACGAATGTATATTTGTGTGGCCCAATGAATTAAATTTTAGAAAATCACAATAATTTTCCTCTAAAGTTGTTTATTTTTCTCGCCTATATGAGTTATATACTTCTTATGCATCATGCTTCGTTGTAAAATGCAAAATTTATTTAATCAACCAATTTGTAAACGAAAAGTGTTAGCCGAGAAACAAACGAATGATACATTCTATAACCAAAAGCAGGTGTCTTCAATCATAGGTAAATATTTGACGTACGTTCATGGTTTAATAAACTTATAAAAGGTTATAGGTAGAACATTATAGAATTCCCCCTGTGGACACTGGAAGGGGTACAAGAACCAGTTAGCCGTGGGTCTTTTTAAATTAAAGTAACATATATGGATGGTTTTTTCACTTAGGGAGTGGATGGCGCCTGAAATACAAGCAATGTCAACCATCCGGAAACCTTTTATATATAAAGATAAGAACTTGAAATGGCCTTATATTTTATTTGTTAACCATGTCACATGCCATTTTTTAAGCATGGGGTCCCAAACAGAAATGAAAATTTTCCAGAAATTATTGCTAAAATTTTGTATGGGAATAGAAAACTAAAGTATTTTAAGAAATCAAACAAATATTTAGTTTGAACTTTTATTTAATTATAATTTTAATGCAGTACGAAGTTGAACGCACATAGTGAACATGGTGAACATGTGAGTAATATATTCAAGCCGAAGTTTTTTTTTTTTAATCTTGTCTTATTGGTGACTTCAAATGCCAATACATAATATTTACATCCACTAAGAACGATTCCCTCTATTTCTTACGGAAAATGATTGTAATTCATAGCTCTGTAGAAACTGACAGGATTGAAATCTACACGCGCCGTTTATTGATTGGTCGAAACCTTCACCAACCTTAGAAAAACCACGGACTTCACAAAATAGTCATGATGGTGTAATGCAGACTCAAATTCCCACAGAAGCCGATTTGGCTATTCAATATGATGAATTATTCGGCATTGCAAAATATAAATATACGAATAGAATTAGTATATTATGCTGAATTTTCTGATAAGATGTGATTCCTAATGGCTACCCTAAAACAGGAACGAACCTCTGTAAGACAAAGTTTGGAAGAAGATGGGTGGATAAGGCGTGTAAAATGCCCATACGCGGTCGGACAGGCTACTAAAAAATTAAAGTATCAACAAATCTGATGGGTTTTTTTTAAATCATTTAAAACAATATATATTTAACGAATCATTGATTTGTAACCTGTAGGTATGTTCAATACTTGGAATATGTTAACTCAAACAGGCGTATACGCATCAAAACCTGCAAATATTGTCACTTTTTAGAACTTCAGGGCATTTTCTTTTATAGAGTGGGTCTGTGCTCCATATTTTTCTCATAGTCTAATTAAGGTCTAATGGAAAACAAACCGATTTCAATCAACAAAAACGTGGAGAGATGACCCACTATACATTAAAAATATCATTTTGTATCCCAACAACTGAACGTATTGAAAAAATAATACAAGTCCGGTAAATCGTGACCTTAGTCACACATAATATTTAAAAAGCCGCCTTTGTTGTGTCTGAAATGGCTCAGTGGTTAGAGTACCTGGCATAAGCTAACCGTATATATCACGGGTTTTTATGTTACGGGTTCGATACCACCAAAATTTCCGACAATATTTCTTTTTCTTATTTTTTGTTAAATATATTAAAAACTGACTATAGTTAGAAATTTTGCTTTTGCAAAGTTGTATTATAATATATTTGAATAGATTTAATTGGGGAAAAATAAATTTAAAATTGTATTTCACTACTAAACCGAATGGGCATTTGTGCCATCTTATTCCCCCATCTTCAAATTTATTCATAATTAATCTCCTGTGTACTTTACCTTTTGATTTCTGTCTTGAGACGGAACCATGATAGCCAAAGCACAATTTAAAATAAAACTTCGTGTAAAATAGTTATATAACGTTCGATTGTGCATAATTTATTTGTGTAAAATAAAAACGTTTACAATAAAAAGAAAATGAAAACAAAAAATATGCAAATATACAGAGATCTTCAAAACAACTGAGATCTTGTTCAATTTGAGGAAAAAATTGATAGAAAGTACATGTACATACGTAATTTTCAAATGTGTGATTGGAGTATAAAGGAAAATATACGTGTAAACGAGCCTTCATATCAAAATGAAAAGTTCTTATTGTTCGACAATGGTATTATAAAAGTCCGTCGAATATTCTATCACATGTAGATTGCATGTATGTTTTTCAGAGTATATTCACATAAATTTTACAGTCCATCATAATCAATTTACATAAACATTAAAATTGACGAACACACAAGCTATTTTTAAAAAGTATATGTAATGGAAAAATATATAGATTCCGCACTTATCGTGAACATAAAGTTACATGTAGCCTAAATTACTAACACAACAACATTAAAATTGAACTTTATGACTACAGGCACGGAAATAAGATATATTTGCAATTTACAAAGAACACTAGACAGTGATATTGAAACATAATTATCATTACAATTACTCAACTCATACATGGATCGACTGATACAAAAACAAGGTTACTCTAAACAAATAGTACATTTTTATAACAAACACAAATGTTGACGTACGTTGCATTAAAATTGAACACGTTGTTTTGGTACAAAACGTAACTACATTGGAGGGGGCTTGATTGAGCTTCGATCTGAAATATTTTAAATTTCATTTTTCTATTTTTAATACCGGTATTTTCAATGCTTCTATCACGCTTGGAACATAAGGATATAGTTAATGATAAAAAATGTTTAAATTAGGCATTGTAAAAATGAATAAATGAAACAAAATCACGAAATCAAATCATGACTACTAATGAAAAAAATGGGAAAAAAATAAAATACGAAATAAAATCGTGACCATTTGCTAGGAAAGGAAACATGTATAATAATTAAGTTGTAAAACAAAACTCTATACAAACATTTTTCTAAAAAAAATATTTCTAGACAGCATTACTATGAATTATTTGAACAAAAAAGTTTCCTTGTTGTAAAATCCCGGAAGCTACTTCCTTTTAATCCAACATTTTAAACCAATTTAAGACCTTTCTTTTTCTTCCTCTACATCTATTTCTATTACGGCCTCGGACACATCTTTGACCTTATAATGACTGACAAATAAAACGAGAGAGGCACACATCGTCAAAGTCCCAACGAAGTGGTAAGTCAGAAAGTAATCTCCAGAAACGTCCCGAAGATAACCTGAAAAAATAGAGCAAACATTGAAACTTGATACCATATTCTTGTATTGTCTGGCGTGAAGATACATCTAGAAAGGTGAATGACTGAAAGGGTGCGCACCTGTTAAAGGTAAGATGGCACTCCATATGATTCCCTGAGACAACTGTAACACGCATAATCCACTACGTAGGTTCTCAATGCCCAGAACGTCAGCCACCACGGAAGCATACAGCCCGTGTATAGGTCCACCAAACACTCCATTCGCGACGGCAAATATAGCAAGGTACCAAAAGGACTGGAAAAATCGGACGAGATTTTGAGCTAAACCCGCAAGCAACAAGCCCCAGGCAATTACAACCTGGCGGTGAATCCATTTCCCTGAGAAAAATCCGCTCCCACAGCGCCCGATTATCTCCCCTACCATATAGATGGACACCAAGAGAGCGGCGTCGTCACTGGGTATCCCACAATCCTTTGCAACATCCGGGAGGTACACTACGGTGATAACCACCGGAACTCCCATTGTAAATCCTATTGCGAAAAACAAATACGAAGTATTTTTAAAGATAGAAATATTGAAGAAATTGCGCATATTAGCAGTCTTTTCACGAATCTCTGCTGTGGGGTTTTGAATCTCGTGGTCTGCAAATCCGTTCGACAACGAGTTACTCGGATGTGTTCCATTTAGAAACAGACTATTAGATTTTCTGCCGTTGACCAAACTATGTGTCGATCCTCTACCATACTGTACAACCATTATCATATCCGCACTACCATAGATCTTTTCCTTCAAACCCAACCTATGATCAAAAATATTGCTATTAGAATAAAAGTGTGTCCCGTTTGAGATTCTTGGCATGTCATAGCTATGCACACTTAGTGCGTCTTTTGGTTTCGCGGATGCAAATAACAAAGCGCGGTCCGAAGATGGACAAACGTCATCCATATCATGAGCTTCTTTCGGAACGATGGCGACTGATGCGCCATTCAGGAGCTCATTTTCGGGCTTTTCAATTATAAGTACAGTCTGTGCTGAATCGATATTGGGTATCTCGTCTTGCCTTCTCCGTTGAGCCCATTTTTCGTACAGTTGCGGGGGACGGAGTAACATTCCTGCTGGAACAATGTGAAAAGCTAAGCCGGCTAAAATCAGCAATGCTCCTTTTAAAAGAAAGTTGTCTATACAGTAAGTAATAGCCGGCGCCAACACGAGAGCCCCAAAACTAGCGGAACCCGTGTGTATGCCATTGGCGATCCCTCTACGTACGTCAAAGTACTGACCCGTGATTATCAAAGACGGACCAAGCACGGCAGCAAGTCCAATTCCTGCAAAGAACAGAAACATATTAATAAGTACAGAAACATATTAATAAGTACGTTATGGTTCGATTGGACATGAAATTGATAAAATCTATTGACAAGGAATTACCCATAAGAACACTGTGAGTGAAAATCAAATGAAGAACGCTCTGGGCAAAACTACTGAGGATGAGGGATATAGTAACAAAGAACCCGCCAAAGATGACACATTGTCGGCTGCTGAAGTACTTCATCCCAGCAGTCAAAAACAACAAGCCTGTAAATAGAAAAAATGTCATTGAATGATACCGGTATTCGCGTACTCGTACGTGGCAAGACGTGTTAAAATATCGGAACAGAAGAAAAAAATGTTATTGCAATGATACTCGCGTACTCGTATATGGCACTGTGTTAAAATATCGGAACAGAAGAAAGAATGTTATTGTAATAGTATTCGCGTGCTTGTCTATAGCACTGTGCTAAAATATCGGTACAATAGAAAGAATATTATTGTAATAGTACTCGCGTGCTTGTCTATAGCACTGTGCTAAAATATCGGAACAATAGAAAAAAATGTTGTAATAGTACTCGCCAACTCCTACATGTATACATGTATGATACTGTGCTAAAATATCGGAACTCCGGAAGACAAAAAGCTATATATAAAATTTTGGGTCTGAAATGGTCTTGGTTCTATACAGTCAACAAGTTGAAAAGCCGACAAGTAACAATACAAAAGTATTTATCTAAATACTTTGCCGAAAAGTATATGTCATTATCTAGAACAAAATTTACGGAATGATTAAAGAAAAATCAGAATTCAAAGGAAACTTCAGTTCAATTGAATCTACGTTCTAGATTTGTACCGACTTCTTTTTACAGACTCTGAAAAGGAAACAAAACTTCAGAACTAAATATCGATACAAGAAAAATATGCCAATGTTCAAGGTCATTTCATGGCGTCCTAAAACATAGCCCACTAATCTGTTACTCGTACGAACTCAATGTGGTCCTAATTTTTAAACCGTGCGGATTTGACAAAGTGTATATTTGTTGGTCAAAAATGCCTTTGCTTTGTATAGCAATTCGAAATTAAGAGGTTTTTTTTAAGTTCTAGAGATTTTCGATGTACAACAAAACATACTATATTACTAATTATTTATTTCTCGATGAGTTATATGCTATGTAACCTTCCCCTTTTAAATAGTGGCGGATCATCAGGTGCAGCGACTTTAAATGTAGTTGGGTTTTTTTTTTTTAGATCGGTGTACACAGTGAAATATTCTTTGAAAACCTAGGTCTATTTATGTCCCACTCCCTATGAAAATGAAATTTAAAAAAAAAATCAGCAACTCTGTTATGACAATACTTGATAAAAAAGAAAACATATAAAAATACAGTATCAAAATATCGTTTTGCATGTTGCAAACCCAACCCCAATTACAGAAAAAATGTTTAATGTTGCACTCTGATACAGCTGTTGAAACTGCATTAGACATGCAATGTCAAAAACTGAAAAATATGCAAAATATTATTTTGTTATGAGTTTCTTTTCTGATGTTTGTCCTGATGCAATCGATGACATTGCTGGGTAAATATTCCGCAGGCAATTACTACACATTCCTGACTTGTTTTACTGTTTGCTCATTAAATGGTTAATGTAGTGTGCATGAAATAAAATAAAAACTTTCATCATTATTCTAAATCAAAACCAGCTGTTTCAGCCTGCGCATCAGTTGTATAGTTTAATTACAATTTCCTATTTTCGTCAACTATTACGAAGTTGAGGTTTAAGAATCTGACATCGTTAATGGACAAGGTCATTGGATTTTTACAAATGCGTATTAAATAAGGTTTTCATTATATATTTCATGTACATGAATGGTCTGATCATATATGAATTGATTCTGAAAGAAAAGCCCATGATTGTTTTAAAACCATTATCTAATGTATGTATTACATACATGTATGATGTAGTACAACACACTGTGTAGCATTACTACATCATATTCAATGTACTAGTTATGAATTGGTCAGGCATGTATATAGCATCGTTTCTTTTTGTTAAATAGTGGAAGGACCTGACCTTCTCCGAATGTTTTTTAAAGGGGAGGGTCCGGATAATCCTTCACCCCTACAAACACCACATTTCTTATTCATGTACTGTTATTATAATTGTCTGTGTTATATTTTCCTCAGACTTGAGTATCAATTTTGATACTGAATGAGCCTGTACCCTAACTAAATAAACTTCCTTCTTAAAATTCATTTGCCACGAAAAGTGGAACCTTTAAATACATTTTAGATTGAATTTGATTGATCTCAGTTTTTAAAGGTAGTTTTGCCTAAAAACTAATATATTCTGGCCGAAATGCAATCCATCAAATTAAAAATGTATCTTTATTAAAAAAAATCGAAACGCTCTAAAAGTAAGCCTGCAAAATGGGAATTTAAAAGTCTCTTCAAGATGTAAGTCTGGTTTAAATCAATTTGTCCCTTGAGTTTTATGGTAAACTAACTTTTTCTTCTATTCCTATTAAAGGCCCTCAACACCCCGTGGAAAAGTTTCACATAAAAGTCCGATTTTTATATTCATCAAAGATATGGGATTCAAGCATACATTCCATTTCAAAATGACAGAATTAATTGAATGTATTTGGGGAAAACCTACTTGTAAAAATGTTAAGTTGTTTATAAAAACAAAAGTTCCTGCTGTAATCAAAATCAGGACCTGCAGGTTCGTAGACTGAAGCAATACCCATTGCGCTAGAGAGATAGACAACACATGCTGAAGACATAATCAGTTTCACAATGGGTAGCTTAGTGGACAACGCACCCGAGTTCGATCCCCGTGATCGACAGTGGCTGTATGTGATAGGGTATGGCGGTCGCCCGCTTGGACACGTGGGTTCTCTCCGGGTACTCCGGCATCTTCCCACTCTAATGACCCCCCCCCCCCGCTTACATCCGTGCCAACGAGAAACATTCAAAAAATAAGTTGTACAACTTGCTAGCTTATTAATCGTTGTAAAATAGAAAAAGTTTACAATGGGTTCACAAATCGCCATGTTGTGACGTACTGTCCTAAAAAGTATAAGTCACGGGGTGTCGAGGAGCCTTAATCTGTTAATAGACTAACCATTAAATATTCTCGATGAGACGTTAAAATAGAAGTGAGAAGCATAATCTGTTAATAGATTAACCATTAAATATTCTCGATGAGACGTTAAAATAGAAGTACCCAGTAGTAGCTCTGTATGTAATCTCTATGGTGATAAGGATGCTTTTTTCGTAATCAGATAACCAGAAAATGAATGAAAGCCTTAAACTTACTAGCGAGACTCATCACCGCTATCTGGATGCTGACCACCAAAGACATACTGGCGGAGGAGGAATTAAAGGACTTCCGGAATTCTACAAACAAAATCCCGAACCCGCGGTGTATTCCTCCATAGATCAGCATGGCGCCGAGGGATGCTGGAATATACAGAATATCAAACATAAAAATAGTATAAATTAATTTAGTAACACAAAAACATAGAATAATTTTACTGTAGAATCATTATTTATTCTTGGTGACTAAATCTTCAAGGATTTTGTGGGTACTCATCCGCAGTAATTTAATTACATCCTATTATAGTTATAAATTAATATCTTTATCTATTAATTAAATTGGATTTACGAAATAACGTCCTCGATCGCGAATCTTTTAAACATATTAACAATCCGCGAAAATTGAGCCCACGAAATTAAACGATTACGATGTTATTTTTAACAACAAAATTTCTTGGCACAAAATTTCCAAAGGCGCAAGGATTTGAAGTTTATTTTGATTGGGGCGAATAAAAATGTGCTTTAAACCTACTTTCTAACTTGTTAAAGAATCGACCTCTCATTTATGATTTAATTGTTATGTTTCGTAATCTGTAAAGGGAAACACTGTGTAACTTAAACACGTAATAATTGCGACCGAATCCTTGAGCATAATCATGAAAACAGATCAAGGTCAACAAAATACGTAATAAAATGCGAAACAAGAAAATTCTAGTAAATAATGAAAGGAATTTTGCGCACTGTAAAACATCAAAGCATCGACTGAGGTAGTGGTTATAATACGCTGGATGAAAAGTTTAAAAACCTTGTTTTGACGTCGCACGTTTTTACATGAATAAAATAAGAAATGATGTAGGGTTTGGGGAATGAGCTTAGACACGGACTACTTTCAACTCCCCACCCACAATTATTCGTTTATTAAATTTTAACAAAAATCTTGATAATAAAATAAATGGGTGCAAACTTCACATAATGACCTGTATGTATATAGCCTACATGAAGTGAGATGTAATGTTTAGATGAAATGTACATGTTTAGGATGTTTATGTTCCGTGTATGTCGGTATAACTACACACTTCACAAACCGTTCTAACCAGGCCATTTACAAATATTGACATCAGTCCATGCACATCCTGAACGAACGCATCATGTGGAACATACATACACACAATTATATAGTTTTTATTGTTGAACTAGTTTTATGAATATATTGAATAGAAAGGAAAGAGGGAAAGGATACGGTTGGTGGCCTTAATAAAGATTCTTTACCAAATTTCAACATGCTTTACAACAAATAATCAAGGATATACTATAAGTATGAATTGACATAATCAATATTTTCCAGATTATTCCCCACGGAAAGAATTCAAGCATGGCACCATGAACAAGCTATCAGTCGCTACAGCTGCATAGGTTAATTGAGAAAATTAATCGATCAGAAATCAGCTGGAATATTCGATGTCCCTGGTCATGGGACGTTTTAATACAAAGGAAGTTAAAATCAATGCACAAAAAGAAAGCTCTTACCTGACAAAATGACCCATGCCCAGCCCTGGTCAACCGGGTGGGCAGGTGCGTGGATTGCATCCTCCAACCCCATTCCTTTGGATGAGTTTTTTCTAGAACGAACAAGTCACATAATGGAGGCAATTCTTATCAAATCTAGGCGCTGCGTGGCACATCTTTACTATACACTGATCACAGAACTAGATTCAGTCGATTTCGTTGTCAAGCCGTCAACAACGGCGGAAGATACAGGCAGGCTCACCGGTACTGCCGCTATCCCGGCCGGGGTCAAACACAAAAAGTAGATTCTTACGTCGTCAGCTGTTTCATATTTTTTTAAACAGTAAGGAAGTATTAGCATTTCTAGAGGACTTTAAAGGCTAGAGAATTTAAAACGCTGCACGGGTAATGCTTTCTTAAATGGCCAATCTACATTGAATAACTAAACAGAGGATATTTTGTGTCTGTGTGGAATTACAGAGAGAGTGGGAGAAAGAGAGAGAGAGAGAGAGAGAGAGAGAGAGAGAGAGAGAGAGAGAGCGAGAGAGAGAGAGAGAGAGAGAGAGAGAGCGAGAGCAAGAGAGCAAATGGTTACGGACATTAATTAAAATTGTCATTAATTCAGCCCTCCCCCTTCCTTCTTTGGTACTATGCAGATACAATATGCGGGTACACGATCTGATAATTCTCCATGCTTTGAAATATACCATGGAAACCCATGTAACCCTCAAGATGACCTGAATTACATGGAGTATCTATAAAATGACACTCCTCGGTCAAACTTAAACAAAGGTTAACGAATCGTACAACATACACATATATTTTTTTGTGCAAAATGAAGCTTTTAAAAAAAATCAAAGCTGTTACCTGATGCAAGGCTAGGCGATTTACTGACGTTATGTCAGATAACAAAATATATATACCATTTATTTTTTTACGGCAAATTTGAAAACTTCACCTATAACCTATTTCAAATTCATATAAGATTTTGTCATTGTTTATTTTACAACTCAATCAACAATTACCCAATAAAACCCCCCAAATCCGGATACAACAATTATAACCGCTTTATGATGATCGGGGTTTTTTTCCTGAGCGTGTGCTGCATACATGCAAATGAAATGTGGTACGATAAAGGCGTGGGGTCAGACATGACAAACATCTATACCATAGCCAAACAGGGTCCATAAACCTTTATGTACTTGTGTCACACTAGTAAGTACTAGTATCACATTTATATAGGTCAAAACTAGTATCTGTCTATCTGCTCCAATTTGTCATACTTAGACTATGATTCATACATGTAGTTATATAGGATTCATTATAATTTTTTCAGCAGAATCCGACTCAGATTCATTAGGTTTTGTAAAAATGTGTTTTTTTTCTCTTTATAGCATGTACATGTAGATCCAGTGTCCCTTAGTTCAAAGTATCTTTCTAACAATTTATGCATAAGCATCTACACAGTTAACAGGCAATGTGCCCATAAAAGTTCTCTATATTAACCCAATTCTCCCGCCAACCCGTTTTAACGAGATGAACTAAATTCAACATACATGTAATTGTTTCCGAGTAAAACACAGGTACAATTAACTGATGCTACCTTCGTATATTATGAAAACACGCCATCCATAGGATAATCATACTATGATAAAAAACAAATAATCACTTATATCTTATTTTATAACATTAAATATAATTTTTAAAAATAAAGGATTTCCGGATTTTTTAAAGGAATTTTCGTTGATTATTAATTAGCGAAGCTTGAGAAAAAATAAAAACAAATTGGTAATCTTCAAGTACCAATGATGTTTAAAATATAGAAAACAAAAGACAGTTCTCTTCCGATTTCTCGGTATTAAAGCCCAAAAATTCGAGTCTATAATTTTAATATAGTAGTATAGATAAAGGATTTTCCAATTAAACAGTTAGATATATTACCGTGACTGTCAATGTTTGCCACTTATTGTATGTCTTTGCACTCTTAATTTTAAAACCTTTATAATTATGAAGATCTTATTTAGATTCAGATAATGAATAAAAAATGCACGTCCTTCCGATTTAGTCTGTTCCGAGGTCTGTCCATGTACATACATGTAACAGTTCTGGTGCGGATCCAATGATTTACAAGAACATGGCATTCCCATAGAAAGGCCAATCCAAATTTTTTCTATGTTTAACGTCCGCGGACGGATTAGTTTTGAAGCATGTACCACAAAAAATAATGTATCATATGAACTCTTCATATTTGAAAATATAGCACGAACATTTTGAATTTGGTTTGTTTTATCATTAAAGCCTGGGGTTGGGATATTTATGCATTAATTTTCGCCACAGTCCAAAGAAAATGTTCAAATAATGATAATAGATTTTATTTATGTACTTAAAAATAAAGAAGTGTGGTTTTTCTGCTGATTTGTGATTATTACTATCTTTATTAAAAAAAATAGGTTTGTGACTTTTGAATAGACGCTAAACCTAGAAAAAACTCGGAACTGCCTATGAAGGAAATGCGTGAATTGTTTATTTTAATTTAAAGCAGTATTAGTTGTATTTTTTAGAATTTTATTTTGCTGGAAAAACCTGCTAGTTTGATAAATCTGCATGTAACTTAGACTTTTATGATAAATAAGATTTGAAAAAATCATTAATATTTGTCAGAAGAAAGATATATAGCAGATCAATTTTTGTACAGGATGACAATTATTCAGTTTTGCTCCAAATAAAGCTTCATAACGGCCTTTCCGCATAAAAATTAACAAATTTTTTGCCATTTTAGTAGAAAAAAAACATTTTCTTAAAAAAGAAATTCAACATGGAAATTGCAGCTTATATTGCTTTAAACAATATTTCATTATGTATCACACAGACAGATGGGGTAGCAGGCATTGCCTATATAATTTGTAGTAACTAGTAATGATGATAATAAACAAGAGGGAAAAAATACAAACAAATAAAACATTTTTATTCTTTGGTATACGACAATAAGTTGAACAAGAAGGACTATTTGGATCTCTTTGTAGATTTAATAAATTAGGGTACATATTTGAAGACTGCAATAATTTATTCATATGTAAGACTAATGACACCATTAAGAATGAGTTGATCTTAAAAAAAAGGTATTTGCAGGCGTAAGAAATCTTTATTTTAGGTTTATAGCAAATGTCTTTGATCACACTATTTTGGATATTCAAAAATAAAGTGATGAAATATTTCAAAATTTTTCCACATATACCACAACTTGAGTTGTCATTCAAAAATTGATTGAATAAATCAATATTTAAGTTACTAGCTGAGTTACGAAGTTGACAGTGTATTTTATTTTCCTTTCGAACACCATATATTTCTTGGCCTTTGAACAATACATGATTTTTATGGCATGTGTAAATGATGAGAATGTTGGAGGGCTACGGATATCATCTGGGAGATCATTCCAGAGTCTAATTGTTGAGGGTAAAAAACTTCTCATGTAAGAGGTCGTTTTTACTTGGGGGGCATACAATGTAACGTTGTCCTGATTCTGCAGAGGATGACAATTTTGAGATAGTAAACATTGTTCGAGCAGATCAACTAAATACTGAGGTGCTAATCCATAAACGTTCTTATAAAATAACACAAGCTTATGTATTTTACGTCGAACTTCAAGTGTATCCCATCCAAGTTCATCATAAAGCAAGAATTTTGAAGAATCTGACCTTAATCCTGAAATGATTCTATAGCTACTGCAACTTGAATATCTTTAAGTAGTTTAGGATCTTTATCAGAACAATTACCCCATACAATGTCAGAGTATTCAAGAACTTGGCGAACAAAGGCAAAGTAAGTGTTTATCAAAGCATCCTTTTCAAGGATGCGTTTCAACATTCTTAAGATATATTAACGATCGTAAGCTTTAGAATGAATATGGGTTCTCCGACTACCATCCTGCTGGAATTTTATACCTAGATGAGAAAGTGTTTCAACCTTTTCAATAGCAGGCCCATCAGTGCCAAAGATAACTTTTGGATGACAATCACTCTTTCTACCAAAATCTAAATTCACTGTATTATTTGGATTAAATTGTATTTCCTATGATAAAAAATAACAATACCAGAAAATGGGGTCCAGATATTTTATAGCAAATATATTGGTTTGTTATATTCAGTAGTATATTCTCACTATATAACTCTATATAGACGAATAGTCAATAACTGTAATATTATCTCGTCCGAAAAATATTGACCGGTCAATATTTTTTTAAATATTGACC
Organism: Magallana gigas; assembly: GCF_963853765.1. Classification (NCBI taxonomy): domain Eukaryota; kingdom Metazoa; phylum Mollusca; class Bivalvia; order Ostreida; family Ostreidae; genus Magallana; species Magallana gigas. Next base: position 13,364,617 of record NC_088860.1, on the reverse strand, counting down.
GGCTAGGAATATTTGTATAATATTGTTGTGATCAAATGTATAAACGCACTTCTTTAATATTATACCACACTTTTGTACATATATGTGGGGCATTTCTTCTCAATTTCTTTTTAAAAACTAAATTGCAAAGCTTCTGAGATATATATAAACCTTTAAACACGATTGATTCATAAACCGGATTAGGGTGGTTCAACGCATCTATCACACTTGATAATCAATCAATCAAAATAAGTAACAAAGTAGGTAAATCCCGTGAAATACTAGTAAAGAACAATTTACAGCTTTTGTGCGCATCATTATCTCTAGTACCTGTATAAGTTAATCTATTGCATTTTTAAATAAATTACGTGATCAGATACTAAACAGAGAGAATTCCCCAAGCAAAAAAAACTTTATTTTTTTAAAATATTTTAAAATTCATATCTGACTTGCCATTCTCGTAACCCACTATCAAAAAATAAAAACACGTGCAAGGTCCCGGATTTTTTTTTTCTTTTAAAGGATCAAAAGGAGAAAGAAAGGCGCGCATACATAAAGCGCTTCATATAAATCGGTACAATATATGAGCTATGATCTAAACTAAAATTTCAATTGCAAACCGGGCTTAAATTAAATAAAGATATTCAGTTAATTTGAGGTTAATCACCAAATGGAAACATTAATAAATTAAATAACTTCGATAGCGCAAGCCAATCTACTACTAGAATATTCTAATAAAGTTTTATCCGTTTTACAAAGGCGGTTACATGTAATAGTATTCAACATAAACAGGTCACTCATTATTGTTTTATTTATTCTAATTTTAAACAAAAGCAAGTTGCATTTCAAACTCGAACCAAACTTATTGATCCTTCATTGAGTAAATTGAGATAACTCAAGAAACTTGCATTTTATTTTTATTCATAATTTTATTCCACGTACAAAATAAATTACAAAACTGACCATTTAATTAAAAAATATATATACCCGGTATTTCCATTCATATATAATCTTCATGACAAACGTTCAGAAAATAATACAGCCGAGGAGATAATATGAGCTGCCCCAAACAGATAAAAGCACGTTACATAGGTTCCGGACTTGTCCTTTATGTCACCTGTAATCAAAAAAGTGCAGGGAATTCAGATTTTTTGATGGATTTGAATCATTTAAATAACAATTGAAATTGTTGAATATTCATTTGAATTATTTTAAACCCCAATTTTTAAAATATCATCTAAAAATCATTTTTTGAATTGGCGTGTTTATATCTTCGTAATTGGTAATATTTAGTTTGTGTTCTATGAAATGCACGAGAATATATCACACACCAGATATTTATTACAAACAACGCAAGAAGAAAATGGGACTGAAACAGTCCGACAATGAACTTTGTTTGAAAGTTGGTTTAATTACAGCGTATTTTTTTTAATATCAAGAAATGAAGTTTTATCAGAAAACATAAAATGCATTTGAAAGGCCTTTCAATGATAATGTGAATTGAAGCGGCAACAGCCCACAAGCACGTAAAATGCATGTGAAAGGCCTTTCAATGATTCTGTGAATTACTGACTTGAACACTCACCGATAAATGGCGCAGCGCAGCCGCTAATGATACCATAGCCAACGTACAAAACACTGAGAGCGCACCGGAAATCGTCAACTCCCAGAATGTCCAGCAATACGGGGAAATACAGGGCTGATATAAAGTTTGAAAAGAACCCATAGACCATGCTAAAGAACACGAGACTCAAATAATTTTTGTAAAAGGGAGATAAACACTGAACAACACCACTAACAACCATACTGATGGCAATCAAATAAATACTCTTGATCCGTTTTTTGTCGGAGATCCAACCGATGGTAATTCGTCCTAATAAGTCGGCAAAGCTGCTGATGGTTATAAGCCAGGCGGCGTCTGTTCTGTCTGTTCCTTGTTCCATTGCAAATGCAGGTAAATAGCCTTGTGGGAGAGAAGTGCCTAAAGAGCCAATAGTGTATGCAAACAAGAGTCGTAAATACGACGTGTTTTTGAATATCTTGATGTTAAATATCCTTTTCCTACCAACTGTGGAATTCACTACAGCTGACCCCTGACGTTCAAAATTCAGACTACACTCTTTGGAGTCATTTGACTGAAACACAGAAACGACTTCATTACTCGTTCTCCGTTTTGGGCAATCCACTTGCTGAAAATGCCCTTTCTTAAGAACAATGTTGGGATCAGATGAATAGAGTCGATCAAATTGATCGCTGTCCCTGGTCAGAGAATCTACTAACGGCCCTTGTTCCTCTGTGGATGAACAATCGGACTCATAGCTAGCTTTGTTTCTCTTTCCTGTGTAAAATGGAGTAGGACGGAGCAACAGCCCACAAGCAATGATGTGACTGGCAACAGCCGCTATTATTAAGAGAGCACCTTCAACCGAATACAGGTTTAACAGTACCCGTAAAAATGGAGCCATCACCAGAGCACCTAGACTTCCACTTGACATTAGTAGTCCACTCGCAAACCCTTTTTTCTCATCAAAGTATGTCCCCACAGTGACTACAATGGGAGAAAATGAAAGCGCCATCCCTGCACCTACAAAGGAACAAAAATAAATCACTGGAACTTACTCATACTTACAAATGTTCATCAGAAAATGGTGTAGAATATATCGGAATATACTTGTACATTCATACCAATTAAACAACTGTAGCTGAAGAATAAGAATTCCACCGATTCTGCAAAGCTGCTTGTAAGAAATCCAAAGAAGTAGAAGATACCGCCAATGATGACCCATGTACGAGATGGAAACAATCGCAGACCAAAGAGACAAACAAACACCGCTACAAAACCAAGATAATGAAGTCAAATTGCATCAGACATTCACAAAGATGAAACAAATTTAGTTATATAGCTTAATACGTGATAATCTTTATCATTTCAATGATGGCATTAATATGGCATTTTCACTTTGCCAATACAATCGTTGTCTTTGATTTAGAAGTTTTGTATGTATGAAATCATATTTTACTTACATCCAAAACTATACATGAATATAAGTAATCCTTGAACGACGGATGTCATTGTTGCGTTGCTATGAAACACTGTGATAAGTTCGACGTACAAAACCCCAAAAGATTTGAAGGTTCCAGTGATGAGAAAAACGGCAACACAACAAGCTTGAAAAAAGTTTAGTTAGATACACATGAATTATATAAGATTGACATGGGATGAAAGATGAAAGAAATAGAAGAGTTTGTATCTACATAATATTGTATTTACCCACTAAAACAACCCAAGCGTAACCCTTGTCTATCGGATGCCCTCGTCTCTTTTCAGCCTTCGAGTAGTGCGAGGAATCTAGATCACTAGACCTCTTGAAGTGTTTGATGATAGCCCGACTTTTCTCTTTAAGATCTTCATCACTCTTTTCTGCATTTTTCGTTGCCATTTTCAAAATTTGCCATACGCATGGTACCTCTTTACTACAATACAGACAATATTGTTTTGGTTTTTTTTTTTTTTTACTAATTAACAATTTTTAATTCTCAATGAACATGGACAAATCAAAAGTGTGGTTTTTCATTTTTGAAAATATACATCAAATATTTAGGTTAAACTTGATTTTAAGTACCGACAAAGATTACTACAACTGCAGGTCTTATAATTCATATCTTTTTTAGAAATAAATAGTTGATGTTATATACATGTAGTGTGCATGCGCGGAATGTGAATTTTTTCATGGGGGGGGGGGGGGGGGTCCGAGGGTTATCGGTATTTATGTTTACAGGGGGGGGGGGGGGGTGTCTCAGGCATAATTTTGGTAATTTTACTATGTAAAAGTCTAAGAAAGTCTGAAGGAATATCAATTTTCCAGGCCCAAACCCCTTTTTAGATCCGCGCATGGTTTGACAGGAAAATCGTAAGTTGAGCAATCCAAATCTAAGGATTGGATTTTAGATTTTATCTACAGAGTAGAGACCTTTTAACACAAATAGATAAGGTACGGAATGGCTAAGGCATGCTGATTGAAAATTAATTTTAATAAGAATTAAGGTCTATAGAGATTAGAAAGTATTTAAAAGCACATAATCGATAAAGATGGCGTTGATGAAAAGATATTATAATAAGACACTACTAAAAAGCGCTTGCACTTAGAAATAAAAAAAAAACCCAAAAAACCCCGAAATTTTAAACGTCATCGAAGATAATTTCTTTAACAATACATGCACATCATCTACATAAAAGCATTATCGATTGAAATTTCTCCGGTTTGAAGTATAGAGGTTTATTCACATGCAAAAAAATTATGAAATATATTTTTAGAAAAATTTCAATTATGAAACTAATGTAAATGTAAGCATTTTTCTCACCTTCCTTTTGGCACTATCCGAACACTTTTCGTATATCGTGCTCTGTATGAAATTCACAACTGGCACACATTCATGATCTGTAAATTAACTTGATCACTGTGTAACAGATAAAGCTATGGTATATCATAAAACTAAAAACTCTCGCAGTAGATCGATATCAACGAATTTGGTCATAAATATCTTTATTTTTATTTTGTTCGTCTGAGGCAATGACTGTTACAAGGATCGATGCAATGCATGCTTTTTTTACCATACAATTCAGTGAATTTTTAGAAGTAAACAATCTTTGTGTGTATATTAATTTGGCAGATTTTATTCACCATTTATATGAAACACAAGATGTAAAAGCTCTGACGCATATCTGATGAAAGATGGTATCGGACACTTCCATGTTGTGACGTATTGTTTATTGAAATAAATATCGAAAAAATAAAGTGAAATTATATGAGTAGTTTCTTAATCAATTTTCGTAACTAACAGCGTAGCGAAGTGGGTTAGAGGGTTACTTTGAATCTGTAGGTAATTAGTTCAAATCCCGGTGGGGGTTTTGCAAGCTTTACCTCTCCAAATAAAAAAAGTACTTTTATTCATATAAATATCAATAGATGTCTAACACCACCTTAATCATTCATGCGCGATATGAAAAGATTGTTACATTATTCAATCTATATAAATACAACATGACCATTTATCTGAATTTGCTTGATTTATCTGCCTTGACATTTATTCTATAGATTTATCGCCTGCATGGCCGGTGTTCCGTAACTTGACATTTATGGAATATATTCCACCAGATTCGCCTTTAATATTATATTAAAAAAAAAGAAGATTAAAACTCTGAACTACTAAGTCTAAAAAGAGATTATTTTCTCAAACATACCTCAATCCCACCCGAATTTGTGATGTAGGACGATGCAAGAATGAATGAATTAATTAATCATATATTACACGTACTGTTGCATCTTTAATTTTACGAATTCTTGTCGGAGGCTTAAGTGTTTGCATTCTCCTGGAATATAGCAAGAATTAATAATATTGTATAAAGAATCATTAAATTGTATTAATTTTTAAGTTTTTTTAAAATCTCAATCTAAGTACAATATTTAGATATCCACATGTTCCTACAAGATAATTTTGCGTATTTAAGAATTGTTTTTATAACCGATGACAAAGAGCACATTTTTGATGAAGCACTTACATTGTAATCAATTTTATACAATAGCCGAAACTGGTATTCCCCGATTACAGTGAAATAAAAAATCCCCGATATTTTTCAAAGAAAATTCATCCAAAATTAACGATACTTTTTGTTAGCTAGAAGAGTTCATACCGTTTTCATATATCAAGAAACACGAATATATTTTTGCAAACTGTTTCATAAGGATATTTGAAGTATTATATTGTATTACAAAATTTGATTGTAAGAGTTAAATTTTGATACATGTAAGTGTAGTTATATTTGTGTAATAATTTGCATCACCTGTTGTAGAATTTCTCGAAACCGTCGACTTTATCAAACATAATTTCAATTCGAATTTTTGCCTAAAAGATTGCAATACAATTTAGCAACAAATATATACCCATCAATTAATTTATATATTAGTATTTATAAGTAGAATATGTCCACTGTTGACGAACAGAAAATAAAATTGATGATCATCAGTTTGTTTCGCAGAGATAATCTTGGTCAGCATTTCGAAAAATTAATGATATCAAGCATAACTAATGTAGAATGAATAAAATAGTGAAATAATTAAGAAAACAGAATTATTAAACTAAAAGTTTCATGTAATTTTTGAATTTCCCAGCGATAGACAATACTATATTGTATTTTTATGATTCTGTAATCAGCCCCGTACTGACCAAAGACACTTGTTTCTACGATAAAACTTAATCCAAAGTACATTATAATAAGTGTGATTATGTTATACTACTTGGTACACTTTTATTACAAAAACAAATGCCTGTGGTCCAGACCTAAAATATTCAGCGACGGAATACAGGGCCAAGTTAACATTGAAAACTTGATTGAGACCATGTACATGTATTTGAGACCCAGTCTCTCTCTCTCTCTCTCTTTCTCTCTCTCGTCAGGGACGAGTGTAAGGAGAAGGGGTGATTAAAATCAGACTGTTTGAGACCATGCAAAGAAAACTATTCGCTTCTGGTAAGTGAAAACAACTATTATCAGGCACGTAGCATCAGGGGGGGGGGGGGGGGTGGGGCAGTGGGGGGAGGGGGGGGGGGCCTGCCCCCACTTTTTCTCGCAACAACAATTTTTTGAATATTTACATATAAGAAATTGCAGTATCATGGAGTTGCCCCCCCCCCCCCCCCCACTTTTTTGGGAGTATGTAAAAAATTGATATGAAAATAAGGAAATGAGGAGTGAAATTGAAGTTATATACTACGCCCCCCCCCCCCCCCCCCCCCGGAATAGGATTTTGAGAATTTTGAAAACTTAACATTTTCGTTGTTTTTTTTTTTTTTTGGCTTGTCAAGAATTTTTGGATGAGTCTGCCCCCCCCCCCCCCCCACTTTCAAAAACGATGCTACGTGCCTGATTATAATGTCTTGCTCGGGTTAAAATAATCAAAATAGAAGGTCGGGATCGGGAATCGATAGAGAAACAAACATGTCTGCGCCCTGTGAGAAAGGTAGACTTTGAACTTGAAAGTATCTTTGCCGTCCCAGTTTCTGACTTAACGATGTGATAAATCAGGACAGACTAAATCTATGTCCTGGATCAGACGGATGAGCGGAAACCGCTCAAATTCTCGATTGCAGGTAAGGGCATTAGTTTTTATATCGTAATAATAATTCTTAGAATGAATGTGAAGGCAATTCGAACGATGTTATATAATGCCACACATGTACACATTTCAATTAAATCTTGCAAATATTTCACTTTACGTATAGATGTAATGTATGTGTTGTTTGATTTTATGATTCATCTTAAAATAAAAGAGTTATATTCTTCGTTGATATCTTTATATATTGTATGATCTGATAATGATCAAGTTAAAAAATGTTAGTTATAAACTTCATTTACATTCATTTAACAGCTACATGTAGTCAATGTATCCATTGTGCAAGTATGTGTATGTTAGACTTTTACTTAAAGTTAATCACATTATATATTTAGTTAAAAGTGTCCTCGGAAGATTGACAAATTCTGAATATTAAGATTATTCTAAGATAGTGCATTTAACAGAAACGACTATATTTTATATGCTATATCCTGTATCATGTTATCCTTTCTGTCACTTTGATGATTTTTTTTCATGTTAGGCAATGAGTACCATTTGTACCCTGAGATATCAAAAAATATTGAAAAGTTAAACAAAATATTAACCTTTGTACAAATGTACATGTTGTATTCGTTGTAACCATTTACTTAAAGCAATATGAGCTGTATTTTTTAGATTTTTTTTTTTGCTGCAAAAACCTGTTAGTATGATAAATCTGCATGTAACTTAAACTATTATGATAAATAAGATTTGAAAAAACCAACAATTTTTGTCAGAAGAAAGATTTCTCTTCTGAGAAATATATAGCGGATCAATTTTTGTACAGGACGACAATAATTCAATTTTGCTTCAATTAATACTTCTAAATGGCTTTTCCCACAAAAATATGGCTAACAAATTAAAAAAAAATTATATCTTTTGTCATTATTTTTAGTAGAAAATGACATTTTTGTAAAAAAATATTTCAACATGAAAATGCAGCTCATATTGCTTTAATGTTTGTGAAAATTAATTGAAAATGAAAAGATCAGACATTCAACTAAATGCAGTTGGCATATACTCATAGTAATACATGTACATACATATATTCTCAAGATTATGCTCACAGACTGAACTGTTTGTATAAGGTACATATTACATTAAAATTTTATTGTAATATTAAGTAATATGATGTATCTATCTTAAGTCTAATTTTCTTCTACATTCAACAGGTGCTTAAAAACATCTTGAAGAATGGTCCCGAGAGGAATGATTACTTCCTCACCATTCGCCGGTGTTCTAATCAGGCCAAAAATGGTACTGAACAGGTGTCAATAGGCGACATTACAGTAACAGTGAGACCACCGAGAAATGTGGAGGTGGTGCCAGTGAAGTACTTACAAGACACGCCACCACAGTCTGTCCTGCATCATCTAAAATGGATCATGCAAAAAGATGGCCTCAAACAGGACGTGTTCCTAATTGGTAGGTAAAACTTCATCAGTTTAAAACTCATGTAATTAAGTAAAAAAATTATACAATTGAATTATTATTAATGATTAAAACTCCAAAAGTACATTATAAAATGATTGAAGCTTCTCTGATCAAAACATTTTAAAAATTACACTATATAGACTAGAACATGAATTTCATATGAATAGCTAGTGTGTTTCTAGTTTAAACTAACAAAATAAAACTTGTTCACTTGCAGGAGGGCCAGGTCCATTAAGAAGACAGGTGGCCATGATGTATTTAGAGCTGACAAAGAGAGAAGTGGAGTATGTCTCTCTGTCCAGAGACACAACAGAAACAGATATCAAACAGCGACGAGAAATTGTGTCCGGCACTGCGTATTACCATGATCAGCCGGCTGTTAAGGCTGCCATCGAAGGGAGAGTGCTGGTATTAGAAGGCATTGAAAAGGCAGAGAGAAATGTTTTGCCTATATTGAATAATCTTTTAGAAAATCGAGAGATGCAATTAGATGATGGTAGATTTTTAATGTCAGCAGAAAGATATGATAAATTATTGGATGATCATTCAAAAGAGGAATTAGATGCATTAAAGTTGGTAAGAGTAAATGAAAATTTTAGAGTTATTGCCCTTGGTCATCCTGTTCCTCGATATCGTGGAAACGCACTTGATCCACCATTGAGATCTCGGTTTCAGTCTCGAGATATTAATGCCTTGCCATTTAAAGAGCAGCTTGAATATCTTCAAGAAGAGTTTTCAGGAATCCCAGTTGCAAAACTCTCACAAATTTTGTCATTTGGGACAGCAGTTAATTCTCAGGAGTCATCCACTTTGGGTTTACCTGATTTTCCCATCTCTAACATATCAGGTGCAGTAAAAATGTTGCAAACAAATCCAAATTTGGAGGTAACTGATGTCATAGACAAGCTGTACCCATATTCTGTTATTCTTAACAAAGAAGGTGTGTCTTCAGTCCAAAATCTTTTGAAGACTTTCAAGTTGCAGCACAAAGATAAATATATAAATAAAGGTCAGATCGTATCAGTTAAAAACAGGGATCAAGGTCTTGTCTCTGTTGAAACAGACAAATCAAAGACATTTGATGTACTGAAAGGATGTCTAGAAACTAACATGGAAAATGAATCGTTTATACCTACTCCATATCACAACTCAGTTCTGGTTGAACTTATGCAAACGCATGCAGCTCACGATTTTTGTGTCATTGGCGCCCGAGGTTGTGGCAAAAGTATTCTAGTTGAAAAGTTTGCTCAGCTGTTAGGATACGAATTGGAACCCATCATGCTTTACCAAGACATGACCTCGAGGGACCTTCTCCAGAAGCGCATTACCGAGCCTAATGGCGACACAACCTGGATGATGTCACCTCTTGTTGAGGCCGCTCTGAACGGGCGTCTGGCAGTCCTCGACGGTCTTCATCGTATCAACCAAGGCTCATTTGCGGTCCTTCATCGTCTTATTCACGACAGAGAGCTCCAGCTGTTTGATGGTACGCGGCTATTGAGACACGACCGGTATGAACAAATAAAAGCCAACAGCGAAATGACCGATGAAGATATGAAAGAGCGTAAAGTTTTCCCCATCCATCCTGCTTTTCGAATCATTGCATTGTCAGAACCACCTGTCCCCGGAAGTGCCTCCCAACAATGGATGACACCTGAAATGTTGACGATGTTCCTTTTTCACCATCTGAGACCATTGTCGTTAAAGGAAGAAGTAGACGTTGTAACAAAAGTCGTTCAGAAATGTCCCAATATGGACAAACTGTTGAAGTTTGTACATGAGCTCCGCAAGTCCACTGATCCCGCTATGACGTCAATTGCTGCGTCTCTCTCCACTCGACAGTTAATTCGAATTGCCAAACGTTTAGCAAGTTTCCCCTCAAAAGATCTACACGGAATAATCCAGAAGGCTTGCATGTCAAGTTTCCTACCTAAACTACCACGGGATAGTTTGGAGCAGACTATGGAAGCGGCCGACATAAAAGTAACGCCTAAAGCTGATGTGGATACAAACAACAACCCAGACCATCTCATCACGTGTTCAGTGAAGGATGGAATGCTAACAATAGGAAATACCCAGGTACCGGTTTTCAATCCAGGAAATAAGACAAAAGTACCAGACGTACTTTTTTACGAAAATCCCCAGCATCTAGCTGTCATGGAAGATATGTTGAAAGATTTCCTATTAGGGGAACACCTGCTGTTAGTTGGAAATCAAGGTGTTGGAAAGAATAAAATTGTCGACCGTTTTCTTCATTTGATGAATAAACCCCGCGAATACATCCAATTACATAGAGATACCACAGTTCAAACCCTGACATTGCAGCCGACAGTTAAAGATGGAGTCATTGTTTACGAAGACTCGCCATTGGTGAGGGCAGTGAAAATGGGCCATGTCTTAGTTGTTGATGAAGCAGATAAAGCACCCACACACGTGACTTGTATCCTGAAGACTCTGATTGAGTCCGGCGAGATGCATTTAGCAGATGGAAGACGTATTGTGTCCCATAAATCTGGGCACGTCTCTCTAGATAACACAATCGTCGGTCACCCAGACTTCAGGATGATTGTATTGGCAAACAGACCTGGTTTTCCCTTCCTCGGAAATGACTTTTTTGGAGCAATGGGGGACATCTTCAGTTGCCACGCAATTCTGAATCCCGACATGGAATCGGAAATGTCAATGTTACAGCAATATGGTCCAAATGTGCCAAGGAACGTCCTGGAGAAATTAGTAAATGCCTTTGGAGAACTCCGCAGCATGGCAGATCAAGGTTTGATCTCCTATCCCTATTCAACCAGAGAGGTCGTTAATATTGTCAAACATATGGAGAAATATCCCAATGATGGTCTTCGAAAAGTAGTAAAAAATGTATTTGACTTCGACGCGTACAGTAAGGAGCTGCAAGAGACCATTATTAAAACAATGCATAAGCACGGAATACCCTATGGTGTATCCCAAGCGGAAGTCAATCTTGCGAAGGAATTTCCTCTTCCTCCACTCAGTAAAACTGGCAGTTGGTCTATTCAGAGACCTGAGCAAAAAAGGAGAACAGCTATGATGAGTTTACCTGTTGAAACTAGCGAAATAGTCATCAAAGGACCATTGGAAGTATTTCCTCAGTCTGTAGCCATGGAGAAAAACACCGCCCGAGCGTCACTTTTTACTGAGCAGGAATCTTATTGGAACATTCCCATGCACGAAACAAATATTATCAGTGATGTGGCCGTCACCAAGGCATCGAACCAGGCTGCTGGCAAGTTTGACATTATTCACATTGTAACGGCTAATCCTATTGGTTTGTTTTCGGTCAATCCAAAACTATCAACTTGTAGCGTCCTTGACCTTTATGATATGTTTCCATCAACATCTGGCTCATATCGCCCGCGTGTTCGAATCGCTCCTTTAGCCGAACCTCTTGATTCAAATGTGTTCCTTCATGAGGAAGTAACCAACTCGGTCTTGGTTGTCAACTTTAAAACGGGTGACGTATGCCGGCTTTCATCTCGAGCACTGCCGGAAATACCCACAGAAAAGAGACGATTTCCAGCCTCTGCTTCACAAACTGTGAACCCTTACAGAATGTGCCCAAGCACTCTTCCCGACGCCAAGGGGACAATTCTCTTCTACAAGGAAGGCGGTGACAACATTGTGGCAGTCACAGGAAAATATGCTCATTCTGTTGATGTTCCCCTTGTAATCAAGCAGGCACACCAAGCAGGCGCGGACCAGTGGCTCCTCAGTAACGACAAGGATGAAAAGTTCTTAGTACAAATGGCGGATGACAATTCTTTTCTACTGTATCCTATAAGTGAGAGTGGCGACAGATCATTGGTACGTGGTCTATCGTCGGTCCCACTGAGTGACGAACAGCTCAACCTTTCTCTGAGGAATGAAAACGCGGGACCAAACAGAACGTCAGTCCTGCGTGATTCTTACGTGTCTGTCTTGAAAGGATTCCCTGACTCGTCAGATGTTGAAGTGTACAGTTCTCCAAGAGAGCCATTACCAGAAAATAAGTCACAGGCTCAAGAAATTGTCAACACACCTACCTTCGGATTGTTTGGATCGTCCACACCCAAGCCAAATGTTAATCCAACAAAACGATCTCAAATAGTCTGTTTACCGGATTCTGGTCAGATAGTAGAGGGACTACCTAAATGGAAGGTTCCTGAATCTGCTTTGACAAACGCAGAGAGAGCACGAGATGTCAGTGGATACCTAGAGGTCATTGACCCAGTAAACCATATGCTACGTTATATCCCAGTCCCTCCTGCTACTAGACAGTCGCCATATTTGTCCTGGATGTCCTCCATAGCGGACTCGCACCTGTTCGTGGCTCCAATGAGTGAGGATGGATTGGTGACTGTCGACGTTGGGGGTTGTATTCGTACGTGGGAGACAGCGTTGGTCAATTTACAGCGGTCACTGGGAGAATGGAAAAACATGATGGGACTGGATGATGGTAGACCACTTCAGGTAAAGTACATTTGTTCAGTTTTTGACTAAAATACCGAGGTATAATAACCTTGGAATGAATGTTTAATGTTACCTTTATTTATTCAGATTACGAAAGAAAGAGAAAGTGGTCGAAAAGCAGAAGGTCCGAAGCACGGGAAAATTGACCCTAAGAATGCTCCGCATCATGGTGGAAACACCTGGGCAGGTGGTACAGGTGGTAGCAACACTGCAGGTATGCAAATGATTTAATACACGTTTAATTTTCGTATAGTATATTGTTTAGCAGGAGGTATGCAGATATTAGTATCTGTATTGAGTAGTTTAATATGTAGTCGGTTGACATTGCCAATGTCTTAACATTTTGCGTTAGGTTGCTTTGCTCCCGTGAATTTTAAAATTTTGGGTGTGAATTGTAGGACTCGGTGGAATTGGAGGACCGTATCGACTTGATGCTGGACACAAGGTTTACCAAGTACCTCAACACGAGAAGGACGCAGTGCCGGAGCACGTCAGAGAGGCTGCGAGGGATATGGCGCAAAAAGCATTCAAAGAGAGGCTCAGGGAAATTAACATGAGCGAATATGACGCGGATGTGTACGAAGAGTTTTCAAAAGCTGTCAGAAACCAGGTTTCATCCTTGCGAGTAATTCTAGACAGCCTTCAAGCAAAGGGTAAAGAGAGGCAGTGGTTGAAAAATCAAGCATACGGGGACTTGGATGATTCAAAACTGATTGAAGGAATTACGGGTGAGAAATCTATTTATAAAAGACGAGGAGAGAAAGACCCCGAACTTGGCACACCTCAGGAAAAACCGAAAAGAATACGCTTGTTGGTTGATGTATCCGGAAGTATGTATCGATTTAACGGGTATGACGGGAGGATGAATCGCGAAATGGAGGCTACACTTATGATGATGGAGGCATTAGAAAAGTACGAGGAAAAATTCAAGTACGATATATACGGGCATTCAGGGGAGGATCACAAGGTGGTGTTGGTTGACAAAGATAAAGTCCCCACGAACAATAAAGAGCGCCTTATTGTTATAAAGACCATGCACGCGCATTCCCAGTTCTGCCTTAGCGGTGACACGACTTTAATGGCGACCCAGCATGCTTCCGACGAACTCGCCAAAGAAGAAGCAGATGAACATTTCCTGATCATTCTTAGTGACGCTAACTTTGATCGATATGGAATTTCTCCCAGAAAATTCGGGGAAATTCTTAAGAAAAACGAGAAAGTGAACGCGTATGTGGTTTTCATTGGTTCCTTGGAGGACCAAGCCAGCCAGCTGATCAAGCAACTTCCTACAGGCCACGCCTTCATTTGTTTGGACACTAAAAATTTACCGCAGATCTTGCAACAAATATTTACATCTACCATGCTATCCGGTAGATGATGAAGGTTAATTTTATATGCATGGAAGTACAATTTTCATAATTTTACCGTTAATATAACTGTATACCTGGACTATTGTGTACTAGTATACATATCATATTAACGTATTACTAAGTTATGCTTATTCACACGTTTGTTTTTTTATGAAATGACTGTTCACAATCAATAAACAATAAACATTTAAGGGATGTAATTTGATGTTTTGTTTTTGAAAGCAATATACAATGATTGCGTAGTAAAATGCTTGGCAAAAATAAAGAGAGTAATGAATAGGTTTAACTTTATTACAATCTTACGAAAAAGAACTCTGTTTTAGATATTTTAAGATTTAAGAAGAGATATGGGTATATGCGATCACCATAGCAGATCTGTATTCTGCATTTTGAAATTACATATTAGCTGTAGAAGTATATGTAGATCAGAAAATCATTAATGTGTTAACTGGTTTTATAGAGATCTAGAGACCTAAAATCGTCGGAAACCCAAGGCCAGCCATGCTAACTGTCTTTCCATAAATTTATTTAAAAATTTAATTTATAACAAATTTAGTTTTTAAATAAATTTGTGGAAAGACATAACCAACGAAGCAACGAAAGACATGACCAACAAAGCAACGAAAGCGCTTAGACGTTGCGAAATATTTTGTATAAAACCACCCAATTTATCATTTTAATAAGGTGAAAAATATAAAACATTTTAACATTGTTACTCCATATCTTGGTGTGTCTTCCCATTACTTATATAAATTTAAAAAAAAAAAATCTTTACTAATCTGTCTTGAACTCCAAAATACAAATGAGCGTACTGTGGTATATCCCAGATACTAGTAATTGTAAAAACCTCATCTAATCTAATATGGACTTCAAATTACGTACTGCTATTAATTTCCTGAAAACAATTGAACATTGTACTACAGATATATATTTTTTATACACGGCCATAAACTTTTAATGATTGAACCCTGGATTCGGCTCTATAGGGGGACACACCCCCTCCCCCCACTCGATGGAAAATTTAAAGCTTGTAAATTTACGCAGTAAAATTGACGAAAATAGGCATCCCCCCCCCCCCCCCCCGGCAAACATAGATATCCCTCGGACCCCCCCCCCCCCCCTTTTTTTTAAAGGGAAATATATTCTTGATCCGCGCATGAACTGACTCTGCCGGACAAAAATGTGAAGCGCAGACCCTCTCTATTGTAATGTTGACACTTTGAATTTCATTCGTAAAGGCTTTCCTACCCACGGGCACTTGTTTCTATGGTATGAAAGTATACAAAATACATGTAGTTTTAAAAATAATTTTTATCACAGAAACATATTTTGTATACACCCGCCTTTAATTAATACCTCTTCTTCCATGTTTATTCAAGTCGGTATATTATTATACACTTAGGTATACTCCACTCTTATTTTTTAAATTAGTTTTTAAATTTTGAAAAATTCGCAACTGTGGTAATTTGCGGTATATTACACTTGATTGAGACAAATAATGTCCAACCCGTCTGCTTCAAGATGGGTCCCAATCGAGTGCGCCTCTGATAAAAAAACACAGTGGAACTCTCCTGCTATCGGAGGTAAAATACCAACGAGGATCTAGTTTTGTTGACAGGTATTCCAACTTATAATTCTATTTTCAATTTCCTTGTTTACTTGTCGTTACGTTTAATGGTTTATTCGGTGTTAGAATAGAAAAAGTAAATTGAAACACGTGTCTGCATGTTGTCCAATCTAGCTGGACTTTTATTCGGTATGTATATACGACCGTGTTCTTTGATCATGTTCAATGGACGATCAAAGAAATTTACCTTGGTAGGTGTGGTCATTAGATTTTAACATTTAGGTCTTGATTTATTGGCAGATCGAAACATGTCTGTAATAAGCATTCACTGACTGGTAGTTTTTATTGTTTTTTGTGATCCACAATAAGAGAATGAGACTGAATGCCAAGTTTTGTTATAAAAAAAAAAACAGGTTGTTGGACCACTCTCCCAAATGGGACATAATAGACTGTTTAGGATATAATAAATTTTTATTAAATTTAAATATTTAAATTTTGAAGTGCAAAAATTAGAAATTTTTTATTTTGCCAAAACATCAGTCAAATCTGCATTAGATCATATGAAATGTAACAACAGTGAACTTTTGGTTAACATTTTTTTGGTAACCCTCATTGTTGCAGAGATTGGTCTGTCAGTATATCCAAAACTTCTTGGGAATCAATCTGACAAAGTAAGGGAATTTAGAAAAACTTGCTAACCAAAAGTTGTTGCATTTGATATAAGTTTATGCGGATTTATTTAAAAAATTACAAGATCAAAAAGTTTAATTTTTTGCACTTCAAATTATTTCCCATGGGGCTATCCTAAACAGACTATTATATCCCATTTGGGAGATTGATGCCAACCTGGTTAATACATCACATGCCTCTATATTTTATAAACAGTGTTTGATGAATTATACAAAGTATTAAAATAATTATTTGTAAGCATATCTTTTTCGATTTGGAGTCTTTTTATAGATTTAAAGAAATTGTGATGAGTCGAGATATTACACTCAATATGCTCTTATTGCTTTCATTTATTTTTTCATTTACACAAATATTTTTATTTCAGAAATTGGTACCTGTAAATCATATATTTTAAAAAAATACTTAAAACGTTTTAAACTGTGCACTTCATTGACTTTCGTACTGACCAAGCATATATTATTATGTAATCAACTAATCGCACTTTTGTTCATTGTTTTTTTTCCAGGCCAAGTTTCTCCTGATGTGGCACTAAGACATTCTATTTTCATCGGCTGAGTTTCATCAAACGATGACCATGGGAGACAGCAATAAAAATCTATATGCCAAAATGATTGTCGATGTTGTACTAGGGCCAGTGTTAGAAAGGGTACAGCTTTCACAAAATTATTTTCAATGACATAATTATCATCAAAGAATTGTCACATTTTATGGGTTGACCAATAAACAGATCATTATATCAACTACCAGTCAATCCATATGAGACATACATCTAAACTCTGTATAGTGAAGTGTTTAATGCTGGTACAGGAAATTGTATTTGATAATTTTTTCTTTAAATAACAAAATATAAGTAAATTATGATTAATATGACTGTCATGCATTCATGAATGTATGATAATAATACAAAAGGGAATCTTTTGGAAATACAATTGTGGTCTTTATAACACTTGTTTTTGTGTCCCATAGTTGGAGAAGAAAGATGTTTCTGCAGCCCAGACACTGAGAGCAGCCTTTACAAAGGTTGGTTCTTGAACAATGTTTTAATTCTGTTGCATTTCTTATGAACCAAAGACAAATGAGAAATATTTCCGAATCATCTATTTCATTTCTGTTTCAGGTTGACAACACATTACCTGGTTTTGCGTATGATTATGTGAAGGGAGTCTTAAAGAAGGCTGAAATACATGACAAATTTGATCTTTGTGAGACCTTGTTACGATTAGGTGGATCACAAGATTGTGAAGGTAATTTATACAATACATATTGTTTATATGTTTGTGTTTTGGCATGTTGAAATTTTCCAAAAATGAATCAATTGTCTGAACTTTTAAATTGCATAAATTAAGTCATTTCTTGCAATTTTAAAAGATTGTTATAGTGCAAAATAACTGATAATTTCTGCGTGATTTTTTTTTCTCGATTGAAATAATCAGGAAGAAAGGAAAAACTAGATAATTATGAAAAATATGTTATGCTTACAAAGCATGCATTTCATGCTAAATGATTCTATTTTAGCATAGACTAGTTCTTCATCTAAAACAAAATCAAGGAGTTAAGTCATGAATTGTATGCATCTTTGTTTTATTGCCTCTTTCCAGAGCTTCGCATCTCCAGACAGGAGCCCACATTCCAAGAACTGAATAAATGTGCCACAGCTTTGAAGAAGATTCTTAGTCGAATTCCAGAACAGATTTATGACAGAAAACAGTTCCTAGAAACAATCAAGTAAAGTCAAATATCAGTTATACGATACTATTCCTCTTGTACAGTTGAACCTTGATACATGTATCTTGAACACTGATATCTCGAATACATGGGTATGTCGAGGTGACTTACAAGTCCCAACCTCTTATTTTTTAACTATTTTACCCTTTAATGCTAGGATATCTTGAAGTTTTTAAACAGTCCAATCTAGTTTGAGATACGAAGTTTGATTGTACTTACATTTTAAGTAATTTTATTTTGATATTGTTACATTATAGCATTAAAGCAGTAGTTGCATACATATATGGCATAGTGCAATCTTAAAAATGTTTTCTCTCTTCAATAGATTTTTAAACCTATATACATATTTTATAAGTCATATAAAAGCTTTAGATTCCACTTGCACTCATTTTATGATTAATTTGTAGAGAGATTGCCAGTGCTATAAAACGTTTACTTGATGCTGTGAACAGAGTGATTGCTGAAGTACCTGCGGCAGACAACGGTAGTAAGCAGGTAAGAAGTCATGTGACTAGATCAATTTATTGTCAGTGACCACAGCTCTCTGCTTCAACTGATGCCATTAACAACCGATTTATTTTTTTGTTACTTTACTTTTTCATTCATTAATACTTAATAATATTTTAACCAATTTATTTTTTTGTTACTTTACTTTTTCAGTCATTAATACTTAATAGTATTTTAACTTATCCAACCTCTTAATTCCGATAATTAATATAATTTTATAATTTTTAACTTCAATATCAATATAAGTTCAGTTGGTAATTAAATCTATACTGACTTCATTGTTGTATACACACAACAGAAACTTCTGGTAAGTGGCTCTTCCATCTTATGCTGCACCTCCCTCTGTTGAACTATGCACTCTTCATATATATATACCATCGTCTGCTGATATTTGTATTGTTTTGTTAGGGAAGGTCTCTGTCTTATTAAAAGATATTGCTTTTTTTAATAAATCGAAATGTTTTGTAATTTTTTTTATGCAAATAATTTGAATTAAGTCAATAGAACTTCAGAATTCTTTTAAATTTAGTTATGATCCATTGAAAGACAGAATTGTTTGGAAAAATAAAAATCTTCACATATTCAACACAATTATTGACTGGGTTTGGGAAGCATATTACAAATGTGCATGAAAGGAGATTGTTAAAACAAGGAGGAAATGGCAAATGTACTGAAGTTAAGGGTCTTGAGGCCACCTGTTTGGGTAGGATGGTATAGGTCCAGCACAGCAATAGTGAAATATATTCTACAAAACCAATTTCTTTTAGAAACTCAGAGTTATTGAATTTACTTTTAAATCTTTTTATTAATTTATCTGATGATAGATATTTGCTTCATATTCTGCATGTGTTAAAATGTATAGTACTTTTAATATCACTTTCCAAATGCTGATAACTTTTCTCTCAAACATCCATAATACAATTTTAGTGCCAGAAAGGTATTTTTTTACCATTAGCAGAATTTTGCCGAATCTTGTTTATCTGAGTTTGGGAATATGGCAAGTATGTACATATACCAGTACTGAATAGACATGGTCCCAGGATCATAAGAAAAATGAATCCCTGGCTGCATTTCAATTTGAACAAATTATTCATGTTTACACTCACTCATGGTTCATTCTTTTCCATTCAGCAATCATGAGTCTGAAAGTTTTGTTCTTATCTAAGAATTTAATCAATGCGTACGGTAAAATCGTCACCTCTATCAAATATTTAAATTGACACTTTTCAGTCCATGAAAAGGACACCCAAAGCTTAACTGGCAAAGGCCATATCACAATCATTAAAGGAAGACAATTACTTTGTAGTTCATTTTGAATTTAACTGACTCTTTAATCAATATGCCAAAAGTGAATTATAGCAACTATAGTACATACTTATTTTGGTCAAGTTGTTTACAGAAGATTTTTTCTTTCAGATCCTTGAAGACAGGAAAAAAGAGTTTGTCCGCTATTCCAAAAAATTCAGCAACATGTTAAAAGAGTTTTTCCGAGACACAAACCAGTAAGATCTAGTTATGACCTAAAACATCTCCAGATTGTTCTAAATTATTCAGTGCACAAAAATATTCTTGTGATAAAAATATATGACTATATTTATAGATATGTATTTTTCCTTATCGGTTTAAATAAGTGATATAGCAAAAAATCAGTGAAAGATTGTAGATACAGGGTCATCCATGATATCATTTTTTTCTCTTCAAATTTTGTTTCTTTCACTGATTTTTTCCTCCTTCAGATATATCCACTGTTACATAATTATTGAAAGTTAAGCACTTAAGAAAAAGGTCCCATTGCTCTTTTGTCCCTTATTTTTGAATCGCTTTTCCTTTTCACTTTCAGGAACCAGAGTGTATTTATCAGCGCAAACTACCTGATCTACCAAACCAATTTAATTTTGAGAACTGTAAAACAAGAATGTTGTTAGTTGTAGTTGTCTGAAGAACAAAATATGGCCGATTCTCAAGGTTACCGCCAGGAACACTGTCCACAAAATCTTACTGATGTCTAATGCACGCAAGGAAGCCGATGAGAGTTTCCACATTTTGTTTCTTTAGATTGATACATATTATTATATGTTTTTTATCAGAAAAACTTCATATATGTTTTATAATATAAATTTGCACAAATATTTACAATGATGGGGTTGAAGATCATACGCATAGCACATGTTCATACTTCTTGAGAATCGAACATATTGGATTGATATAATAACAACTGATTAAGTCATGTTAGCACATTTTCATACTTCTTGAGCATATAAAATTACATTTGATTAGTGTGGTAACAGCTAATTATAAAGTTTATTGGCGTCCCTTAGGTCAAGAGAAATTTCGAATCATGGTGTACAAGTACATGTATAAGTTCAAGTTTTATCATATAAGAGAAGACAAAGATACCATATTGTATTGATTTATGTATTAACAAACATTTCATATGATATTAAAAAAAACGCTGTTACTGTATTCATAAAGCTTTGTTACTGCTATGTAGACTTGCAGTTTTCCACTATCGTGATTGTGTTAAGTAGACTAAAGCTTCATTTGTAAGTACTTCTAATATCTTTCTTTGTTGAATTTGCACATATTATTCTCTGATTAATGACAGTAATTTATCGTTGGTAATGTCTCTGGTGCTACCAATCAGTTATCTTGAGATGCCTCTTTTTCAAATAGATTGCCCCTCTGTACATATCATTTACTTCCAATGCATAACACATTCCACTGATGTTACCATAGCACCGCTCCTGTGTATCTCACTGTTATCACCCATAAAGTGGACAGAAAAATGGAGCTTTTTAAAGATTTGACAAAATCTGGTTGTGGTGAGAATTTGTGAACAGCTAGGTTGTTGAGTTTTGTCAGAAATGAGCATAGATGTATTCTAATTCCTACTAATATGATGAGTATTCACTAATATGAAAAATTGGAAGTATATTGAGAATTGTGTATTCAAAGGTAATATTCAATGTTATATTTACTAGATGTATGCTTTCTAGAGACAGAAAATTAGTTTTCGCCATCGTTTGTCATATTCATCCTCATGTTATATTCCAAATATTTTATCATGTGTATACATTTATCTGAAAGTTATTTTCTTTTTGCAAAAAAAAAAAAATCATTATAATTACTAGATTCTTGCAAGATGAAATGAAAATGATGAAGAAATAAATATTCCAATCAGGGCTTTTTCTCTCTTTTTTTCTTCATGTTGAGGACAAGACTAAGTATTTTGAAAAGGCATTTATATGATTAATGTATAAATTACATGTTGACAGATTCTGTCCTTGTGGGTCTTAATCATCTTATTCTTATTAAGTTGGTAGTCATCAAATTTGCTGTTCTCTGTGCCCTACAGAGACAAGAATTTAAAGTAACAAAGAAAACCTCAATTATAACTATTGGTTGTCACAACACCTGTCCTGTTTTACAGTAACTGCGCAATTGACCCCAAACGTATCGGTTTATTTACAATATATCCGTGTTCCATTTGTTTTCGGAGAGGTTGACAGACACAGTAACTGTTTTTTTCTATTCATCCTTGGACACTTAATCCATTAATACTACGCACATGCTAAGATCCAACACAAATGCAAATTGTTGACAAATCGCCGTTTCTCCTTATATTGAATAGTACATATAAATAAGTAATTCGTCGCATTAATCAGCAGGTTTTCTTTTAACAGCTTATCACACCGACATCACGACCTGGTTCCCAACATATAGTGAAAATTCCTCAGCGAAAATAAACAAGGGCGATAATTTTTTAAATGATATAAAACATAAACTGGTGTATTGAAGCTGTAGAATTTTATACCATGAAAAATTGACCTGCCATTAAAACGTACCTTATGTGAGCAATGTGGCCCATAGGCCTCTTTATTCAAGAGATACCCCCGATATTTCATTTAGAACACGGGGTACAGTGTTACTTTTTCAGATATAGCCCAAAACTTCTAACATTAAAATTCATAAACAGTAACATGTCTATTAACCTCGTTAACTTTACGGTTTTTGTTATATTTTTATTTTTTTCCTTTAACTTAGAACTTCTAAATAAAAGACCGCTATCCATTTGCTATTATTTTTTGAACTGACATTTCTTTTTGTGTATATGAAAATCGTTTACGTATATTCGATTAAGTTGTTTAACGACTTGCCACATGAATGAACGTTGATACGATTCAACAAAATAGCAAGATAGTAAGAATATAAAGATGCTGGAAAAAGGTAAATATAAACAATATCCTTCACTCGTAGGATTCTTTCGAAATTAATGCAAATGTCCGACACGTTCTTTGATCCTTGAATGAATTCGATACGAGAATAACTTTTACAGGATTTAGCTTACAAAACACGTACTTTCGTGTTAAAAAAAGCTAAGTAGAGCGACTTTGCTATAAATATCTGTTGTTCTGTCCTTGTATTCCGAGTACATGTAACTGTCCCAAATACTTTAGCTATCATAACATTGTGTTTATTGATTTGGGTGTAGGACAAACATGTTGGCTGTCTTCTGTTTTGATAGATACATTATCATCAGGAAATGATGTCTTTTTATAATCGGAATAGAGTGGGTCTTATCCTCTGAAATACTGGACACATCACATGAAAGAATTCAATCGTGTATCGTCTTAAAACATTGGCATTGCCCTGATTAATAAAGATAATGATAACCCACATTCTAAAACTGAGAACATCAATTATGAAGTTGGTTGTGCATTGTAAACAAGAGACCCGTGGGTCTTAACGCTTACCTGGGTATGTTGTGATTTAATATACACATGTTAGCTAAAAATCAAGCGCGTCAATTCATCAGTGAATTAATAGAGCAAATGTGCAAACTGATCTGAAAAAACCCCGCGATTTTGGTCCAGTTATCTGACAGAGATTTCATTATATATTGACCACTGATTTATTATTATTATAAATGATTATGGTTATTGTAGATGATCCCAGGGCACTTCCGCATGTCCACCCTGCACCTATCCTCCACTTTTCATTCAATAAGTAGTATATGTACGACAATGTAAGGATTATACATGAACTTAAAGATTGGTTAACAAATTAAATGTTAGACTAACATCTAATATTTGATAATTACATTTAATAAGCAATGATTTTTTTTTGGGGGGGGGGGGGTCGATTTCGCCGCTAAAATTGCATTAACTTCATACGAGTATGTAAATAATGCGATGGGAAATTAAATAGCAATTCTAATTTCCAAAGTTCCATGTGATAATTTGTTTTCTCGAGCAGGTGCAACTTAAATTTCAATCACAAATGCCATTCAAGAGAATCTGTGTCACTGCAGGTCATTACAAGTACCTACTGTGTATTGTGATAGATTGATGGCGTATTAAAGGTAAAACGATACGTGAAATTAAAAATCTTTTTTTTTTCTTTTGGTCAATAACAAAAACTTAATATCATTTTTGTCTGAGTCTTTCCTTTTATGACATATACTGCATTCGACTTCATTTCCAAAAAGACTGAGTATTAATGACAATGATTTCATTGTGTTTTTTATCAAAGCAGATCTATAATTTGTGAACTCCTTTATTCTTTAACTCAAAGCACGATGACTGGCTTATCCTTGTTCGCCCATTGACCTCGTGAAATTTTCAAACTTCTGTATCTCCTCCTGGGTAACTGTTTTTCTATGCGTTTTCAAAGCGGACAGAAAGTCGTTGAGTGTAACCTCACGCGGACGAACCTAGGAGAAAATGACAATCAGTAAAATACATAAACATTGTCCTCAATCGCCCTATTGCAACAAAAGCTGTCTAGTTCTTGGTTCTGACCTTGTCCGCGGGTATCTCCACAATGGAAGCCTTCAGATCTGCGTCTTCATCCTCCTTACACGGAACAAACTGATCATCTATAGAGAGCATGGTCGGTTTTGTTATCAATACACAGTACATCAAAACGTTATAAAATTTCTCCAGATTCATTATGTTGATTGAACAAGGAACGAAATGAAGTATTAGTCCCATCATAAAATCTTTTTATCATAAAATACTCTGACAATAACGTTTTACATAAACTTTTATTATGATAATTACGAACTAGAATTGCATACAGATTTTTTTTAGCATTCTCGCATTCTCTACTAAGGATGTTCTACCTTTCTGTTTCCATTTTTTGGATGTCTGAAGCTCTCTGATTGGACAAAACAGCGACTCCAAGGTCAGATTGGCGAGGTCACTTCCGGAATAGCCCTCTGTCTGCTCCCCCAGCACCGTCCAGTCTTCTTCAGACATCACGATCTTGTTGTCCTTGGTGTGGATTTTCATCAACTCGATGCGAGCTTTCCTATGATGAATAATGTATACATAAATTATTATTACTGTAAAGTATGAACATTTGCCATTTATCACTGAAACGCACATTGAGAGGCTGACAGTTAGATTAAAATGATAGGAATGTTTTTGATTAATACGAAATTTGATCGAAAAGATAATACATCGAAAGATATACATTAGTAAAAAAAATTGATTTAACAAAAAATATGAAAATACGAGCTTAATTTTAAACATCAACTAAGACAACAGTCTAAAACTCATCCTTCTGTATAAAAACCATATTATAGTTAATATGGTTTTTATACACTAAATTTGTTTGTCTTAACTATTTTATAAATATATATATTAAATTATATATATATTATTTATATATAATTAAATATATAATTAGATACTCATATAATGCATTTCTAGATCAACAAAATAATTGGTGCAATATTTACTTATCCGGGAGCGGAATAAAAATTCGTTTCTGGAATCTCCTTAGGAAGGCAGAGTCGAGTTCCCAGGGACAGTTAGTGGCACACAGGAGGAAGATCTTGTCGGACAGGTGCGCCGTGTCCGCCCCCTCCATCTGTTTCAGCAGTTCCGTCTTGATCCGCCGGCTATACTCCTCCTCTCGGGAACTCCGCTGTCTACAGATACTGTCTATCTCATCGATAAAGACCACCTGTCAACAACAGGTAAAGGGTGTCTATTGTAAATTTTTTAAATTTACTTGGTTAGTGTTAATAAAAAAATTACCCACCCAGTAAAATAAAAATTTACAATATAAGAATCGTAGCATAATACACTAAATCAAAATTTTCCGAATTCCTGTCTTATCAAAACATAATTGAATGTTTTTGAATAGTTTTCTAGTATAAGTACTAGTATTTAACTTTAATAAACTTCCCTTAATAGAAATTTTACATAACTAATTCAAGTGAGGGAATTACTAGCATGAAAGATTTACAATAATTGTATCGAAAAAAAAAAAAAGATGAGCACTCACAGACCGGCCTGTTTGTTTCGTTGCATGATGAAACAATTCCTTAATCAACCTACGAAAATCATAAATTATTGAAAGATGATCATTGCGTCAATGCTGAACAAACGATAAATTTACAACGTCACAGCAAAAGCCAATCAATAAAAAGACTAGAATAATACCCCAGGAAAAATAGAATACGGGACAAAATACTAGTATTTCGTTAGATTTCCCCCTTACTTTTAAACCATCCTCTATAAGAATATGTTATTAATGACTTTTAAGTTTATACATGTACCAAAAAATATTCTATGAAAATGATTTTTTTTGTTAGTGAAGTCAGCAAATCACAACTGTGTATTCCCTGTGCTTTTCAGACAGAGCATCATTAAATTACACGTAAAAAATGCGGTTCTTCAAAATCATTTCAATTAAGATTGGATACTTTATAAATGCATAGAAGTGCCTTACTTCTCACTCTCTCCGACCCAGCTGGACACAAGATCAGAGCTAGAGACACAGTAGAAGGTGGACTTGATCTCCGAGGAGACGGCCTGGGCCAGGCGGGACTTTCCCGTGCCCGGGGGTCCGTACAGCAGGATCCTCTTCCAGGGCTTTATACTCCCTGTAACAGACTCACAGAGTCAGGGAACATGAGAGAGAGAGAGAGAGAGAGAGAGAGAGAGAGAGAGAGAGAGAGAGAGATTGAGATTTTCTCTTTGAAGAATCCACACTTTTAAAAATTTAAAAATTGCATTTTAGCAAATTCTGCAGTCTAGAATTTTGTGATATTAAAAAGAGAAATCAGTTGACAAAATGCTTATTCACTGAAACGATTATCATTGATGAAAATAATTGCGCATGAATACATGTAAATCTGCATCCCCTTGTAATTAATTGCTGTTCTGTTAAAGATAAAATTTCCGCACAGCATTTTTATGATGTGATACTTAAAGAGTAGTAATAATAATAAATCATCTATCCAAAAATGTATTCCATATTTTAAGAAAATGTCATATCTTACACACAGGGTATTACCTAAGTATGTATCATAGGCGTCGGAACCGGGGGGGGGGGGCGAGGGGGGGGGGGGGGGGGCTTAGCCCCCCCCACTTTTCTTGCAAAGTTATACCTAACCATTATAAACATAGCATGATAGAGGGTTCAGCCCCCCCCCCCACTTTTTCTCGCAGGATTAGTCTAGCCCCCCCCCCCCCCCACTTTCAATTTGCTTCCGACGCCAGTGTGTATCTATTCATGAATTCATTACCATGGTATTTCATAAACGTATATATACGTATATATGCTAAAATATAAACTATAAATATTATCAAAATTTGAGCATCAAGTAGGTTTAGAGCACCAAAATCACATGGTTAAATATGGAAAGTCAAGGCCATTTATAAGTAAATGATCCTCCGCGAAAAAAATAAACACAAAACTATTTAATGAAAAAAAACTTTGACAACAAAGCTAGCAAAAACTTTTCTTTTTTAAATACCAGTAAAAAGTTAATGACTCAAAAAAATATATTTAAAAGATTTGTAATTAGTTCACATCCAGCCCCTATGGTGTCCGGATAGGGCCATTTGCGTTAGCGCGACATCGCGTTCAGATAAACGAGACATCGCGCTAACACACAACACGCCGTCGCGCTAACGCAACTTTGCACAACACGCCGTCGCGCTAACACAACTTTGCACAACACGCATTCGCGCTAACACAACTTTGCACAACATGCCATCGCGCTAACACGCAACACGCCGTCGCGCTAACATAAAACACGCCGTTGCGCTAACACAACTTTGCACAACACGCCGTCGCGCTAACACAACTTTGCACAACACGCCGTCGCGCTAACGCAACTTTGCAAGTTTCACAGTCTAGTAGGAAGTCGTGTCCGGAAATATTATACTGCGCATGCTGAAATCTGTAGGCCTGCATGCAAGCATGGATGAAAAATAAATAAAATGTACTTTGAAATAGTTACAAATCAAATTAGAATAAAATCCTGCAAAAATGAGGTCACGGCGCGCGGTCAACATTGGTGTTATGTCAACAATAAACCATATAATGTTGAAAGTAATACCTCTTTAAATTGGGCTTAAAACCAAATAATATTGAAACCTCACATTAAGTATAGTAATGAAATTCCATGTTCCAAATAATGACGGGATATATTGTTTTGTCGAACAGATATTTGTAACTAAGACAGGTAGTCCTCTTTAGAGTAGACTAAAAACATCGACGTCGCCGGACGTCACGGCGCAACGAGAAGTACAAACGATACAAGTTGTAAAAATGCTCAATGGTGCAAAAAATAAGTCAACAATTATTAGCAAGTTTGTGTTTAAACTGTAATAAATTTTGTGGGGGTGGTGGTAATTGTATTTTGAATATAAACCAGTCCGAGAGAGAGTAGACTATCTGTAAATATTTGGTCAAAAAATAAGTAACGTCAACCGACGTTCAGGGTTATCCTTACTGTAAACTAAGAGATACACGGTTAGAAAATGAAAACTTTGAAGAACTTACTTATGATTCTCGAACAAATGTGTGAAAATAAGATGTAAAGTGGTTCAGTGCCATTTTAAATTGTAAGGAGAAAGGCACAAGAGACTAAGCGTGATATAAAGATGGGGTATATCTATAAACTGTGCGTGTTTAATCTTGACGTCATATTTTGAACGTTACCGTGCGGCGTGGTGACAAAACATGTTGTTTTTAAAAAGGGGTAACAAAAATACCGTTTCATCAAATGGACTTAAACTTCGCATATCAATGACATAAGTGTTGATGCACAGATTAATCTGTTAAGTATGACTTTCATGAAAAAAATGTGATAGACAGTCACATTGTCTTCGTATTTTTTATTGACCCTCGTATATTTCAAAGTACTTTTTATTTATTTTTAATCCATGCTTGCGTGCAGGCCTACACATTTCAGCATGCGCAGTCTGATATTTCCGGACACGACTTCCTACTTGACTGTGAAACTTGCAAAGTTGCGTTAGCGCGACGGCGTGTTGTGCAAAGTTGTGTTAGCGCGGCGGCGTGTTGTGTGTTAGCGCGACAGCGTGTTGTGCAAAGTTGTGTTAGCGCGACGGCGTGTTGTGTGTTAGCGCGACAGCGTGTTGTGCAAAGTTGTGTTAGCGCGACGGCGTGTTGTGTGTTAGCGCGACGGCGTGTTGTGTGTTAGCGCGACGGCGTGTTGTGTGTTAGCGCGATGTCTCGTTTATCTGAACGCGATGTCGCGCTAACGCAAATGGCCCTATCCGGACACCATAAGCCTCCCTAAAGTGATCACCGGTTGCTACTACGATTTTCCCTCCGCCTCGTAACAAGGCTATGATTTATCGCTATTACTTTCCGCACAATCCTCTCGTTTATCACTGATACTGACTAAAAGTTCCACTAGTCGAATCAATGTCACGGTATTATGTTCGAGATGTATAACCTGTAAACAGGTGAGGGAACAATAAAGGAATTATGATGGCTTCTCGTAGAGCTTCTTTCGCATCATTTAATCCTGCAATATCCTGAAACTTGATTCCTCCTTTTGTAATAATCGTGTCTTCAATAGCATTACGCCTTACTCTTTGTTGTGGGTCACCTATAATGTATTAGAGAATTGAATCAATTGTCTTTTTTCTTGATGTATTAAATGCAATATTGAAAGAAATGACAATAATAGCTGATATTTCAATATTTATATCAAACCTTGGGTCATTTGGATCTTTTTGCCGTTGAGTTGTTCAATTTTTGCTTGTAGAATATTCGTTTGATTTGTTAAAGTTTCCTCCAATCGCAATATTAAATTCTAAATGAACAAAACATATAATGATGATGATAAAAAAATAAACAACACAAAGAAAAACAAAGAACTATTAATAACAAAAATTAATGACAAAAAATATCTATAAAAAACCAGGTTCTTTAAAACTGATTTGGACTTTCAAATATGTAGGATAGAATGTGTTACGTCATGTAGCCTACTGGTAATTACCTTATAAAAAGGATCGGTTTCCGCTCTATTGAGCTGCTGGACGAGACCCCGACATTTAGATATCGACTGATACATCGCCTGGATATCGACATTAGAAGATTTCCTTCCCTCAGCAAGTGTTCTCTCAAGACTGTTTATGTTGGTAAAAAAGGTTATCAAAGTAAAAGTTTGCTGAGTTTTTAGAGACATCAATACCATGATATTTTAACCTTTCATATGTCACAGAGAGAGAGAGAGAGAGAGAGAGAGAGAGAGAGAGAGAGAGAGAGAGAGAGAGAGAGAGAGATTATTCATCATTATAAAGATCATATTCTTTAATTACAATATTAACAAACTTAAGGTAAAAAAAGAATAAGAATTATTTCTTAGTATAAACAACAACATTAACAAAACAACACGAGATAAATAAATAAGAAAAGAAGTTGGAAAAAATTCTTACTTAGATATAATTTCTGTTGGAAAAAGAATATCTGGTTTATAATACAAGCCATTTAGAATTGATACCCATGTAATTTTTTTCAATTCAAACTGTATGAAAACATTTACCAAAATAAATAGAGTTCGTGTCATCCATTGCGTCGTCTGCATGAAATTTACAATAGGAAGTAGTCATCGTAGGCTAAGACGGGGGCAATTTAGGTTAAATTTGAAAAATCCGAAATAATTAAAAATCACACTAATTTCATTCTCTGTTTTATTGTCATAAGTTAAAATGTGAGGCTAAAATAAGATACATATACATTTACTATCTGTGAAATTTGGGGTAAAATATGCAAAACAAAATGTTTTCACCGGGTAGGGGTGGGGATACTGCAGTCTATCTAGGTGACAACGTGATAAAGGCACGTAGCATCAGGGGGGTCGGGGGGGGGGGGGGGGGGGGGGGGGGCTTTCCCCCTTTTTTAGCGCAGTAAAGACTTTTCTTAAATTTACAATACATACAAAAAATTGTATTCACATTGAGTTGCCCCCCCCCCCCCCAATTTTATGGGACCATGTAAATAATGGAATTGAAAATAAGGAAATAAACAGTGAAATTGAATTTAAAGGTATACTCCTTTAGAAAAACCTGTAATTGTTGAAAATCGGTGAAAATTTAGTACTTTACGGGTGTAAAATTTATGCGGGAATGAGCTTTTTACGTGCGTGGTTCATTCCTATCATTCTTCTTCCTTTAGTCGGACCAAACTGAATCACACCAACAAAATGCAACCATTAATACAGGGTCCAAATATAGAATTTTTTTATAATCTTATTCTCACGTGTGCTTGTAAAACGTGAAAAATAAATTCACAACTTTTAGGTAGATTAAACATCAGACTAAACCACATTGCGAGAATCTGTATTCTACGTCTAAAGTTAAAATACGTGTAGAGATTGATATTGTGTTAACATCTGAGTGTACTTTCCATTCTGAAATAAGCACTGATTTACAGGGACAAATCCATGCAATATAGCTACTGGTCAAAATGGAACATTTTCGAGATACAGGCACGTAGCATCGTTTTTGAAAGTGTGGGGTGGGGGGGGGGGGCAGACTCGTCCAAAAAATCTTGACAAGCAAAAAAAAGGGGGAGGGGGCAGTAGGTATACTTTTAACTGTTTGTAGGTATGCTTTTAACTTCAATTTCACTGTTTATTTGTTTATTTCCAATTCAATTTTTTCATGGTCACAGAAAATGGGGGGGGTGGGGGGGGGGGGGGTGGGGCATTCTATCTGAATTCAATTTTTTGTATGTTAATTTAAGAAAAATCTTTGCTGCGCAAAAAAGTGCACCCCCCCCCCCCCCCCCCCCCCCGATGCTACGTTCCTGAGATATATATAGATTCACACATGAAGCATTGGTAAATTCGCTATATTGGAGCTCCACCTCCGCCCCAACTCTCCTAGCAGTGAGCGTCCACCGCGCTAACCACTCGGTCATCTAGGCAAGACTGTACACGCATATCAATGCCGATTTGGTTTTTCGATGTAGCGTACCTCATTTACAATACCATCTGACCTAAAAGTGCATACATTCAAGCCAGGTGAAATGTGGTTTTGTTCGTTTACATGTTAATGGCGTGGTGTATGGTATTCCTCAGAACTGACAAAAGACCAAGAGCTTAGAAAGGAATAAAGTGATAAATGTTGACGAAAGTCATCAAAGGGACAGGTATCCCCAGGTCTGAACCATAGATTGAACCAGTCGTTTGATATGGAAGCAGCTTAACTTGTAAAAATGAGTTGGGTGATGAATCATGGCATGTCTCCGAGACCTGTAGTCAGTGTATGCCAAATCGAAATAGCGAATCGCATAGTATTTCAATGCTAGCATTGTTAATTGTGTAATGTATATGCCAATAGATCTATTAACATGCACATCTACCGAGTACTTTGATTATTTTGACATATGATATGGCCACTGAAAAAACAAATGATGATCTAACCGTTTAAATTAATAATTTTTACGCGTATGAGTATACATAATCTGACTGTCATGTTGTAAATTTTGAATTTACCGGGTGGCAGTAAATACAAAATTTACAACATGACAACTTTACAACATGACATGACGCAGGGTACGTACTTTTTTTTTACTGCAATGTTCACTTCCTTCATACTGTCCATTCTGACATGTATTATTTTTCAAATAATATCTGCAATATGACTACTTTATTGCAGATATTATTTGAAAAATAATACATATCAGAAAGGACAATACCCACATAAACTACCAAAGAAAGAGCTGTTTTTAGAGGATGGTAATTCAACAAAGTTTGTCATATTCTTAGTTTCACTCTAGACACCGTATCATTGGGACGGTGAACACATAACGTGTTATTTTATCAACTGGCACTGAGAAACCACTTGGCCTTTACACAATCACAAAGTCAGTTTTTTAATAAAATATACAATATTTGTATATTATCTTTATAGGTATGGGTGTATTTAAATTGAATGCATTATTTTCTTGGGAAAAATCTAATATATCGGATAATCTACATGTAACATATGTACTTCAAACAAAATATATCAATAAATAAATTCCCATAAACAGAGATAGTGATCAAAAAAAATATTGGAATAAACAGGATGGATTGAGCACGTGGTTTGTTTTCCAATCGTTTGTGAATATAAAAGAGTCTGTCTCCTGGACTTACACCACAGAGCCCATATCATGGAGGTCACGCCAAAGAGCATCTTGATCACGCTGACGCTATGCATCATCGTTATGGTTACCATCGTCGGCAACTGTCTGGTGCTCCTTGCGTTTGGCTTGGATTCCCGGCTCCGGCAGCCATTTAATTACTTCATTGTTAATTTGGCGGTGACAGATTTTTTGGTGGCGCTGTTTGCGATGAGTTTTTATACGATTGACACACTTCTCGGGTACTGGCCGTTTGGAGTTATCGTCTGCGGGTTTTGGATTTACATTGACTACGCTATGACGTTTGCCAGCGTTTTTACAATCGTCGCTATATCTCTAGACCGCTATTGGTCAGTGACCTGGGCAGTCCAGTACAAAAACATGAACGGCAAAAAGAAAAATCTGATCATTTTATCCATCATTTGGTGAGTACTTTAAACAATAGTATATATAGTTAGAAATTTCATCGGAATAGTGCAATATTTTATTACTTTCCAAATACATGTATCATGATAGAAATTAAAAATATATATATATAGATATATATTTATTGCAATTTTGTAACGTTGGATATCTTGAGAACTCAAAGCAAGAGACAATCTTCACACGTATTTTAAAAACACAACATAATTTTGCCGAACATAGTAACTGTTAAATTAAGGTAAAAATTATCATAGCATTCTGATTTTTTAATTATCTATTTTTTTACAGCTCTTAATATGACTCTATACATATGATTTATGTAATAAGATAAACAATGAATACATCACTTACTGGTAATGTTAAATCCTTATTTAGATTGTTAATGCAACCTTCATATTGTACATTGTTACTATTTTAGGATCTGCGTGTTCGTCATATGGACGCCGCCATTCATCGGCGATCGCTTGAAGCACCAGGAGGTAGACAAGTGTATCTGGGAGCCGTCCGACAACCGAGAGTTCATCATCGTTGTCGATATCGTCGGCCATTACATCCCGTGTCTGTTGGTAGTTGTGGCTTACATAAAAGTATACACCGTGATGAAGAAGAGGTCCAAAACCGTATCTCACAACGGCGGCGGCGGCAAGCCAACTACTATCACCGTGAAAGGTCCACACTTGATGGTGGATCCTGGTTTTAGAGAAGGGTCCTCTGTCGGGGCGTCCGTGTCGTTCATAACGTCTACTATGGCGCCTGCGTCGCCCTCTGTGACGGCTTCTACCTCGTCCAATTCCTCAAACAATACGAAAAAGACGAGGGCCAGCAGCAAGGAACACCGGATCTTCCGGACTCTCACTTACGTCATCGTTAGTTACCTCATCTGCTGGTTTCCGTTTTACGTCGCGTGGGATATCTACGCATGGCTTCCGTCACTTGTTCCGGATTGGCTGTACACGTTTTTCTTTTGGATGACTTATATCAATTCAACATTAAATCCGGTTCTCTATGCTTACACTAATAAAGATTTTCGGAAAGCGTTTAAAGTTGTAATGAAATGCTCTTGTAAGCGCTTAAATAGAGTCTAAAACCTGAAAGTACATTTCCACGGTGTAGTGCCATATAAACCGGTTGTTGTCAATCACATGTTGATACAATATAGATTACTTATGTATTAAAATCATTTTGTTATACTAACAAAAGCTATGATATATAATTAAGGTCTTCCGTTTTCAACGGAAGACCTTGTACTGATTCTGTTGGTAATTCTTTTTATTCTTTTTTTTCTTCTAGACGTTTTTTAAAACTCAAATATCTTGCTTGTTTGTTGTCCTATAAAGTTCAAATTTGCAGAGCTTATTGGCAGTTACTATTTCTCAATATCTATGGAAAATCGTTGATATCGACACTTCCGGTACCGAGTTATTCCCCTTTTTCCCCAAAATATAGGCATTCTTGTGCACGCAAAGGCTCTGAAACCGCTCACAGCCTGTGTTACAAAGTCACAAATCTTCAAAATAGAGAGTTTGAACGTTGTCCTCCGAGTTTTGTTTTTACAATTTTCCTCCTTTAAAGTTTCAAAAAATTAATTTGAATTTGTGTTTCAAAAAATGCTGATTTTTTGTTGTGTTTTTGTTATGTAGCTCTTTAGTTTAAAATTTTCTCTAAACACATATAGAACAAAATATGTGCAAAATGTCAAGGGCTTTCACTTGACACCATTGAAAAAGGGCTGGCCCCTTAAATTAGGGGTCTAGAGCACTTAAAAGTATTCGCTTTATTACTCAAAAATGGTTAATATTTCGCTATAGCTGTCGATAGAAAAGTTGTTCATTATTGTGTTATCAATGTCGTTACAAAACTATTTTGTACCGGTAATGCGTATTATGAGTGTAAAAAGCTTGTCTTGTTA
This sequence comes from Magallana gigas, assembly GCF_963853765.1. Lineage (NCBI taxonomy): Eukaryota > Metazoa > Mollusca > Bivalvia > Ostreida > Ostreidae > Magallana > Magallana gigas. The sequence goes on along the minus strand of NC_088860.1, from coordinate 13,328,974 downwards.
ACATGTACCTGTATTCATTTGGCAAGTAAGCGAATCGTCTTCGTGCGAATAACGTACATATATTAACAGCTGAAAGTGTTCCAGCATATACGGGATGCTTTGATTCATTTGAAAAAGTGTCTAAAAAGTATACGTGTACATGTTTTTCTTACAGCCTTTTTTTTTGGAGTAACCTCTGTTTAGGTCCTATAGTGGACAACCGTTAAGAAAAACAAAAACGAGAAAATATAAACGTTCTTTTTCTTATCTAGTGAGATACATAAACTAGATTTTAAAAAAAAATAACTTCCATGAAATGGATTTGAGTCATTTTACTGCAAGCATTTCAAATCGACCTAAATTCTTAGTTGTGTGCGTCATTACATAACCCATCTCGCCCGCGGCCGAGAAATTCGATCGCCAAGGTCGCGGCTGGACTACCTAGCGGTCAGCTGTTATCTAATACACAAGAATCGCGTCTGTCATATGTGATTTTACTTAGCAGCAAACACAAGAATCGTACACAATGACATTAAAGCTTACTCTTCTTAATTTGAATTAAACGATAGAATAAGAAATCGTTCTGTTTAATCATAAACTCGAACTGAAGCAGTATCAGACAGATAGATCAACTGTGGGATTAAAGGGGAAAAAAACTTATATTAATAAGAGTTTATTCATCATACTGCAAACATTGTAAATCTTCCTGGGTTCTGAGCTTTTTATGTGTGTTTTAACTTTACGTAAGTTATCCGATCCCTCATCCGCGGCCGAGGAAATCGGTCGCGGCTGCACTACCTAGAGGTCAGCGGTTATCTAATAACAAGATATATATACAAGAACTGTTTCAATTTTATGTTCTTTTTGTTCACCTTCAATTTATTGAATGAAACATTAGAATGTGAATTGAGAAGCCCCTCTAAAAATTGATAAAAGCGATATTGTTCCAAATCAGAAACATCATCAGACATAAATCAATAGTGAATTTGTAATTCTAAAATGTTCTAAAAACTATACATGTACTAATAATGTTATAGATAAACAACGAAAAACCACAAAGATTAAACCTTCAAATGATCACCCCTAGAACATAGCCAAGGAGATCCCGCGCGAGTGGACAAGTTATCCGCGGTAGCTCGTGTTCTTCTGCATGTACTTGATCACACGTGCATGTTTATTGATATTTTGTACGATTCCAACTATTTGTTAATTCGAGATTTTGACCGGTACATGTAAGATTGACTTGTGTTTCAATTTAAGATTTTTTTTATTTACCCACGAATATTCCCGCTAGATACTGCTGAGAGGTTTTATAGATATCGTAGAAAGTAGTTGACGTCTTCATAAGGTTGCACATAAAATGAGAGAGAAGGAGAAGGAGCGAGAGCGCGCTCAAAATTGGAAGCATTATTTAGCCGAATTAAGAAAATGAAACAGTCTCCAAGCGTTCAAGGCAGGATAAAAAAAATCAAATATCAAATTAACACATGCGGTAGAGGCAATTGCAACTTCTCTGGCCTTTCTGGCAAGTTTGGAAAAACACCTCGAATGTATTAACATCACCGGATGTTAGAATATTATACAAAATGGAGTCGCTTCCCATTAAAATAAGTATCGGCAAGAAGATTTGTATGTCGTTTCTGTGTTATATTTTAGTGTATATTGATACCTTTAATGAAATATAGCTCACATCTCAACAGATCATAAAATGTGTTGTAATTATATCAAGTTTTAAAAAAAGGGGGTCGTCATGGACGCCTAGGTAATACATTCGAAGTGTTTTTCCGAGCTTGCCAGAAAGGCCCGAGAAGTTGCGATTGGCGGTAGAGGCTGACACGATAGAATTGAGGGATTTAGTGATTATTTTTAGAATGTTCACATGAGTTTTTAAACAAGATTTGTTTAGATTTTATCGTTTCATGATCACAGTGCAAGGGATTTTTTTTTTCAAAATGTGGCGAAGACCCATTTTTGGCGACTGCTTAACATGTGTACATTTTTCTCCTCAATGTATGTCACCTTCCCACCCGTGTGTTTATTCGGTCAGTCTATGCTAAGTCAAATGAATCCGCTCCACGTGCGACCGAAAATCTCGTGTCGCGTCAGCGCACATAGCCTAGAATATTGCCCCTGGGCTGCAGATCAGCAATTGATAAATAATTGAGTAACATTTGGAAGGATGCTTTCAATGCAGCGGTCAATTGTTAAACAATAAGTGTTTAAATATTCGATGTCAATCAACCTCACATTAAAGGTGCGATATCGTAATCTGAGAATGTGGCTAAAAAATTAACCTGTTGAACACGCTAAACTTCTATAGTTATGAACAGAATAAAATATATATTATCAGAGACTTAAATAACTTAAAAAGTTATTTATGTCTCTGGTTTTATAAGTTAACAGTTTTAAGTCAAATATTAAATAAAATTTGTTCTCAGGATTAGAAGTAATGATATACGACTACATTAAGCAATAAAGTCGGTCGATCGTCATTAAATCATCAGAGTACTGCAAGTGTCGACAGTTTCTTATTTCTTTGAAATAATTGTAGTAGTTCAATTGACTTGCAGACTATAATATAGCGACTTTTCTGCCTCCCAAAAATGTATGCATTTAATTGCGATAGATATTTGTTCTTGGGGATTTTACTTATTGTTATATGCACATTGATAAACAAAATCATTGAAGTTGTGTAATATGAGGTTGTAATGCAGATTAAAACTCAGCTGAATATTTTATTTTTAATCTAGCTTGTCAAAATGGGAGATTGTTAACTTGTAGCTTGTTAACTCTGAAAAAGTCTAGAACAGAAGACATAAAGTCTTTATAGCTTTCGCTACATCTTCTTATTTATGTGTACGCGTACATAAAGCTATTTTAGATTTTTTTTTTACTGTATAAAAAAGTGTTGTTTTTCCTAACCTTAAATTTAAATCTATAGAAATTCAATATCTACATGTAACATCTCAATAGCTTTGATAGCTTATTACCGCTTGGAAATCATTTAGTGATGCAAATTGACAAATGCCCATGAAAAGACATTATTGGACCCCAAGGGTTTCTTATCCTTTCCGACGATGATGAGGAGAACTCAAATGTGCATACAAATCATACATTTACATGTATATTTATATGTGATATGATAGAAATAATTGAAAAATATAGGTCTTTTTTGTGCCGCACAAAACGGGCGAAAAAGATTTTTAAACCCTACGAAAAAAAATTGAGGGGGGGGGGTTAAATAAAAATCACCTTGTCCGTCCGTACGTCGTGTCCGGTCTATATCTTTCTGATGGAGAAACATTGGAAGTGTTCTTACTTCATACAAATAATACTCGTTAACTGACGAAGCTTCATGACCTAAACCCAAGGTCATTTGGACAAAGTAAAGGTCACTGGCAGGAAAAGTGCAAAATTTGTTTCCGATCCACTTTGGAATTTCTTACTTCACACAAAGATTGCTTATGACCTGAGGGTGTGTAATGATTTGTTCCTAAGTCATTTAAGGAGAAACATTGGGAGTTTCTATTTCATGTAAAGATTCCTGATGACCGATGATGTGTCATGAACTTGACCCAGGGTCAGTTGCGCAAGTTCAAAGTCATATTAAACATGTGTCATATCTTGTATTAATGGAAATGAGTAAAAGCTAGAGTTTGTCATAAAGATTACTTGTGACCTGTAAATATACCCTGCCTTGTCTGACTCACTTATTAAAGAAAACGAACCATCCATTATTCTCTAATAGAGAAATACGTGAGTAATGACTTCTTTCTTAGCGGGGATATCATTTGTGAGCTTGCTAACAGTACCTTTTAGATGGTCCAGTGGGAGCAATGCCCCCTTTCTCTCAACCAAAATTTCCCTTAAGTTAACGCTTAGAAAATTGATTTTTGGGTCATTTCCCCCACCGCCACATCCACACTTTTATTATAATTAAATTAATTATATACATGTACATAAATGATGTACTTTTTAAAGTTATCCTAAACTTGAAGTAAGTTAAACGAAGAACTTGCCTGGTATGAAAATAATACTTTGAAATTGAGTCTCGTTTTCGATTTCTTGAACTTACTATTATCATATTGATAATCCAGTATAATTAAAAATCATTTCCCTTCTCCTTACACTCGCCAGGTTCTGATAGACCTGTATCAATAACAGACTATACCCACTTGACCTCCACATTTGCATACAAATTAAATAAACACCTACTTAGCAAAGATATGCCTTTATCTGTTTAATGAGTAGTGCAATACGCAATCTAGAGGTTACATAGAAAACAGGTATGAATTAATAATTTTTGTCTCCATTTGAAGAGTTCCAATCAATTTTCTAAAGCTCTAATTCGTAAGAAGAAATTGTCATGTAAAGATGACCTTTTATCAATACAGGGTCTGTCAGGCTCTGACAAGTGTCAGGAGAAGGAGGTATTTTAATGAGACTGATGGACAATCCTTTCGCGACACGAAGTTGCGACGGAAGACCTACTCGTTGCTTTGCAACGAGCTCGGCTCTAGTTATAATTGTGATTGATATGTGTCATAAATTTCACTTGTTTTCACATTAATTGATTTGAAAACATTTGTCATTTTGATAATTATGTTGTTTTTATGGCAATTGATTTGAACTTGCAGGACAGCTTCTTTGTTTAAAAAAGATGTTTATTGTTATCTAACTATTTTTTTAAAATGAATAATCACTACAATTGTTTAAAAATACTCCTTTTGATATCGCATTTTATCGTACACATGATTTAATTCGTGGTGTTTTTCTGGCATAAATTCTTAAATAAAATATGCCATCTGACAAAGTTTTAAATTTTCTTTTTCACTTTCCATGGTTAGTTTCTACTCTATTGTCATATCTCTGATCGTGTGGACTTTTACTACAAGCGAGACAAAAGTTATATTATAAATTCAGACACGACAGCAGCAGTAACAATGGGGACAGTGAAACAATGATTTGAAATATCTGTGTTTTGAATAATAATCATATAAATATGAATGACAATTAAGCCTACACTAATTCATATGATTTCCCAGTGATTGGTTAGGAGAACTTTTATATATACATAAAAAAGCACATTGTATCAAGAAACGAGAATATACTTTCCGAAATAAATAAGTAATTTCATGAATAATAGCACATTTTTTTCAGAATAATTCTCTGGTATCTTTACATAATTATAACAACATTCAAATTGTAGCCGCTCTGACCAACAGGGATAACAAATATCAACACCATGTATGTATACATGTTGTTTAAATATATTTTACACTTTTGCGAAAACCGTAATTACTATTTAAAGCTTGTTCGTAAATTGACTATTTATTTTCTTTAATTCTTGTGAAAGTCTTCGTGATTGTGATGTGACAGACTTTCAACATGTCATTTTTTCTCACGAATTTTTTTTTTTTTTTACATTTTGGACATGCACATTCGGTATGCGTCTGTATTTGAGAGATCGTTATTATATAAATATGTGTGCAAAACGTGAAGATTGTTACGGTTATACGGCAAAATTAATCCGCATATTAAAAAAATTCGCCAATACAAAAAACCCACATTATTCACAAATCCGTTCGCTGTACATATTGGTAACTATATATATTATTGAAGTGACGATAAATTATGTAATCTCTAAGAATGTCCGTTTTGATAAAATACGAACATGCATGAAGGTACATATCTCAAGTGGAGTGGCCAGACAAATCGCGAGGAAACTAACATGCATGCATTGGCCTGTACATTTCTTTTTTTGAAGAAAATTTGAGTATAAAGAACATGAGTTAATTATAGCATCCATCACTTTTTGATGATATTTTTTAAAAATACACATACCTGTGAAAGAAATACAACTGAAATTGATAAAAGGAAAAATATCCAAGATATCTTCATTTACCATTTTTCACTCTGGAACGAAAACTTTCAAGATTACGGAGACTTATAACGGGAAATTTTCACATCTTTTCACTTCACCATTCGGAACTCACTCGGAATACTTGGCGATCGCACAATTCCCAACGTTATCATCCGGGATATTACACGGTGGTGCAATGCAAAATCTCCGTAGACTTTCTATTTTGGGTTGTGTATTGAAGCACAAAACAGATTATCTGGACATTTTTCATTTTAGTGAATGAACGCAGTTTTAGCACAAAGGTATAAATATCAAGCGAAAGTGGTGGAAACAAAAACTCGGGACACAGTAAAAGTGTGCATGCAGCGCGACTAAATTTTTTTCAAAGTGCGTTTATAAAATATTTCTGTCTCTGGTAATATCGACATGCATGGACTTGGTCCCAAATTTAACGCACTTTGAAAAATATTTTCAAAGTGCACAATATTTCAAAGTGCGTTGTAACACTGCCAAAGATACACTTAATCATCAGTCTCTTGGACCGAACCATGAAACCAATAAAAAAAACATTGTGTGTTGCATGTTGGACCGCCATGAGCCGAGGTGTCTGAGGGCCGAGACGTATGTCTACCTTTAATCAAAATCTAAATCGTCTATGCGCTTCTTGATTCATGTAAAATGTTTGCACAATTTTAAGCATCTTTTCAACGTCGTTTGTTATGGTGCAGAAAACTTTCCCGCCACGTGAAATGCCTCCGAGAAAATCTTCCAGACAAACTAGTAAAGAAACAACAAACGAAGATGTCCAGAGTCTGCAACAACCCTACAAAGAGGCAGACCAATGGATCTGTTTTATAAACAGTGAGAGAATTATAGAAGTTATATTTTTTGAACACCCTTTATGACTATATGAAGCGGTGCCTGTTTACTTTAAAATATTTTCAGGTAAACAGACACCGCTTCATAGTCTGTATGTTTAACAATATAGACAGTCAAGAAGCGTGTTACAATTTTGTCGAAGTTATATTTATTGAATTAATTATGTTTGATATGTACAGAGTTCTTGAAATCTTTTTTCCACTGTCAGTCATTTGGACTGACAACCATCCCAAGTTTGTCAGTCCAGACTGATTTCTGTCAGTCCAAACATTTTCAATAGAAAGATGAAAAAACTACAAGTATATTTGCCTTCTAATTTCTCTCTTTTTTCCTTAATTGATCTGATTTCTCCTAACTTTCACATTCTGGATCCTGATAACATTCTTATTTATCACTTCATGAATCACTTATTATTTCCCGAAAAAAATTATAAATGATTACATTGGGATTTGTGTGTGTGTTTTTCTGTGTATTGCAATAAAAAAATTCACTGAAAACCCTGTTTCTGTGTATGCAATGTACATGTACATTGAAAAAACGTATGGAGACAACACTCGCCATCTTGGATTTAAATAGGGCCCTCAGTTCACGCTATGTTTTAAACAAGTTATCCCAATTTTTCCCATGATTTCTGACAAAATCTAGGTTGGAAAATGATTGAAAGACTTATTCCTATTGTCTAACTACATCTGTTAGCTGCATTATAAACACACCGTATCAATATGTACGAAATACTCGCCAAACATATCGAAAGCAACGGAAGTAATAATTACTACGGTGTTCCGAAAATGTATAAGTCTAGAAAGAGCGAAAAAACCTGCAAAAACTCCTCTAGATTTATCGTATGCGTTTGGATCTCCTCAGTGATTACACAGAGGCTAGGGTTTTCATCATATTTCTGTTGCTTTTGTACGAAAATTAGTTATATTTGCAAGTTACTCTGTCCATATCTACCGGTCATTTGGACTGACAGGCAACCTCAAGTAATCGGTCCTTGGTTATTTTTATTGGTCTTGCCGACAGGACCGAAAGATTTCAAGAACTCTGTATGTACATATATGACATAAATATATAGTCTGACATCACTGGTTAAGATTGTAATTCATGTAACTGTGTGTGGTACATGGATTCTTGGCTTAGCAATCTCTCCAAATGGAGCTGATGACATTCCAATTTTTATTGCACATTTTTGGTGGGTTCTTGAAAAACTGACTTTTTGTTTGAAGATACCATTGGCATTTATTTACAACAGCTTTTTGTACTTTAGTCTATAATTAGAGTTATCTCTCTTAAGGTACCTCATTACTCCTACACTTATAAATACTTTTTAAGACACTATGTCACAAGGTAACGATTTATATGTTTTGTTAAATTGTTTATACCATTTGATTAGGTTGTATATCGTCGTAGCTCTGACTAGCTCAGTGGTTAAAGTATTGGGCTTCTGAACCGCAGATCATAAGTTCAAATCCGCCTGGAGCCTTTGTTCATGTTAACTCAATTAAATTTTTGAAAATGTAATTTTTCATCCAAAACTGCACATTTGTTTGCCTATTGGACTTAAAAACTTCTCATCCGTAAATGACTGTTATGATATCTATCATAATCAAGTAATTTTCTGCTGATTTGAGAAAATATTTCACGGTGTTGTGAGCCACCTTTAGATTCTTAAGATATACATGATGCATGAACTGTGACATACAATACTACATGTATGATAGGCATTACATGTATTATAAGAAAGACATTATCAATTATATATCTAACAATTTAAAACCCTCAGACATTCCATTTTCCTCAATATGAATCTTGCAAAGTAGTGCCCAGTCTACAATCTGAGAAGATGCAATTTATTTTTGTGTCCATGACGTCATTTACTTACTTACTTACTGCCCGTGACGCCTTTGGCATATAGGGCAGTAACGAGGGCTCTCCATCCCTGTCTGTCACTGGCTAGCTTCTGGAGAGTGCCCCAGCTTTTCTGATGCTGCTCTTTCATCTCGGCTTCCATTGTTCGCCGCCAGGTAACTTTTGGTCTCCCTCTCTTCCTTTTTCCTTCTGGTGTCCAGAAGAGGGCTGTCTTTATGATGGATTCAGGGTCCCTTCTGAGTATGTGGCCAATCCAATGACGTCATTTGTGTGACTATAATTACCAGATACACTTTAATTTATTTGAAATCATATCATACATGTCTGTACCTGATTCATGGTGACTTTAGATGAATTGGTGTCCACATGCATTATAGGTGTCAGCATGTAAATTATTCTCTATTAAATCATAGTCTTCATACATGTAATGAGCTTACCTGTATGCATATCATTGCATGTACAATACATGAAAGCAAAATAAGAACATTGATAAAACTGCATTTAGACTATCATAGAGTTAGATTCTGTTTGATGCATAGATCTTGGCTTTATATAAAGTTTTGAGAATTTGAAAGAAAAAGAATCTTGAATTTACTTGTACACTATCTTGAAAAAAGACTTCCATTTATTTAAGGATGTTGGGTGGTCAACACATTAACCATTAGATCTACCTTAGATTTTAAGATATGATTTATTTAGCTATAGATTATTATTCAGTAAAGAAAAAATCCATATATTTTACCTTTTAAGTTTGGTATTTTACCTTTAGAGCTTTTCAAAGGAAATTAAAAGGGCCAACCAGTCAATTTTAAAATTTAAGTGTATCATCTTTTGATACAGTTACATATGTTCTATTTTTGTGTTTAAAATGGATGTTCAATGTGCCACATGCTGTACTACTGGTTCAAAAACAGAACAAGTAAATTGCAACTGTTAACACCAAAAAAAGAAATAGAAAAAGAACCTTAACTCCATAGAGAAACCATAGGTACTGCTTGTATGAATATGAAACCCATAAAATTATCCTTAAAATAACTAAAATGAATCAACAGTAAATTCTCCCTATCAAGAAAGGAAAAATGGTTAACTCTTAGTACACATACTGTAAGATTTCCAATTTATGGAAGAAGGTGGATGATAGTAGTTCTAGACCAGCAAGCAGCATATGTTTATCAGTAAGTTTCAAATTTTATATCGCATTCAGATTATGGGTTTTTCATTTTTTTTTTTTTTTTTTTTTGGGGGGGGGGGGGGTTTACCTTTTATTATAAGCCTTATGGCAGTTGCTTAATAAGGCTTTTTCATATTCATGGTAATGAAATTGAGTTAACAAATTATGTAGTAATGTTTGTACACTGACAATAGGTAGAGCATTGGAAAGGTTAACAATTTATTGATAAACTAACTTTTATTGCCATGACAACCTGTGTCTTTGAGTTTAATTGTTTTAAATCTCCAGACGATTGAATGACATACCTGTTAACGTGACTGTTATTAAGCTGATTAAAAGGATTTTAATTATTTTTAAACCAATTACAAGTATTTAAAATTGATTCTGCACATTCATAAGTAGTTAAGTCCAAAATAAGGATTAACCACATATTTTGCAACAAGTGCAGTGGGTTTGATCCTTAAATAAATGTGCATATTGGAAATCCTCCACTGACTTGGATTAGGCCCATCCAAGTTCACTTTTGAAAAAACTAAAGTTACCTATTATGCAAACAGCAAATTTTACAATGTTGGCCAAATTTGATCACATCTTATGATTTTAAAAGCTTTTTCTAATATTTGTTGAGTATTGATGTGTGAAACTTTGATTGAAATTATCATATCTGATATTTTTGTGAGCAGTATGGCCCTGGGGCCTCATGTAAGCTTCTTACAGGATTGCCTACAAATAGATGTATAGTGTCAATGCAGGATTGTTATTGAAGTTTGATTGAAATTATGCCAGTTAAACCAAGGATAGTAAGGGCTTAACCATTTCTTTTAATAAAGAAATTATTAAAACGTTCACTTTGTTTACATGTCTAATCATACTATCAAAGGCTTTGCGTGTTGTTGTCATTTCCCCAAGCTAAGTTACCCCGCATTACACTGCGTTTTAATGTTAAAAAAATAAGTTAATACCTTTTCAAAGATTCAAATGAAACGTTCATTTTTATCCCTTTTGGTTATCTTGCAATGGCACTGCTAAAAAATCGACAGAGGAATTGTTGAATACATTATATCTCTTTCTCTCTCTCAAGAAAATATACAATTTCATGTTGACAAACCCTAGGAGCTTTTATCCTTTTAAGCAACCTCTCTCAAAGCATCTAGATTATCGACCTCTTCGGGTTCCACCATACATTTTATAAAGATAACGGCATTTTTACATGGTCATGGATTGAAACAAGCTAAATCTTTAACAATTTTTAGTCAATGATGAAAATGATTGATGCCCACTGGGCTTGATATTGAACTTTATTATCGATAAAGTGAAAACATTGATACATATTACAGTATGATCAGAATTTGTACAAATTTGTAACCATTAGAAAATTTGCGAAAAGATAGAAAAAACCTTATGTACTCAGAATATTTACATCTGAAGAAAAGATCGGTGTGAAGTTTATTTTTTAAATATATTTATTGAATGATTACGAAGCATTATTCATATAAGGTTAATTTCCCGCTATCGTTTTATGAAATGAAACCAGTTATTTTATAACCTGTAATGTCGTATTGCATAAAGTTTGTGTTTTTAACTTTCCAACAGTATATGTTGCATCATTTGTGTTAAACCCCTAATTCGTGATGCAAATTAAAGTACTTTATATAAATAAAACATAATCCACGTTGTAAAGACACACTTTTCTTAATGTGTTAAAAACCTTATCAGAGTTCTTGAAATCTTTTTTCCACCGTCAGTCATTTGGACTGACAACCATCAAAAGTTTGTCAGTCCAGACTGATTTCTATCAGTCCAAACATTTTCAATAGAAAGATGAAAAACTACAAGTATATTTGCCTTATAGTTTCTCTCATTTTTACCTTTATTATTCTGATTTCTCCTAACTTTCACATTCTGGCTCCTGATAACATTCTTATTTATCACTTCATTAATTATTTTTATTTCCTTCCCTCTCTCATTATCAACTTTCTTCTTGTTCTCTTTCTGCACATCTCATGTAACTAGGGCTCGGTTGTCAGATAGCGGAGTTCTTATTTCCCGAAAAAATTTATAAATGATTACATTGGGATTTTTGTGTGTATTTCTGTGTATTGCAATAAAAACATTCACTGAAAACCCTGTTTCGGTGTATGCAATGTACATTGAAAAAACGTGAGGAGACAACACTCGCCATCTTGGATTTATAGGGGGCCCTCAGTTTACGCTATGTTTAAAACAAGTTCTCCAATTTCTCACATGATTTCTGACGACATCTAGGTTGGAAAATGATTGAAAGACTTTTTCCTATTGTCTGACTACATCTGTTAGCTGCATTATAAACACACCGTATCAATATGTACGAAATACTCGCCACTTATCGAAAGCAACGGAAGTAATAATTACTGAGGTGTTCCGAAAATGTATAATAAGTCTAGAGAGAGCGAAAAAAAACCGCGAAAAACTCCTCTAGATTTATCGTATGCGTTCGGATCTCCTCAGTGAGTATGAAAATTTGTTATATTTTCGCAAGTTACTCTGTCCATATCTACCGGTCATTTGGACTGACAGGCAACCTCAAGTAATCGGTCCTTGGTCATTTTTATCGGTCTTGCCGACAGGACCGAAAGATTTCAAGAACTCTGCCTTATCAAATGTATACCTTGACATCTTGCATCATGTGTGTTATGGGAATGCGTATACATTTCATTTAAAAAATGTTAATGGCTGTCTAAGACTTGCTCGACATCCAGTCAGAACTAGTAATGTCTAAACCAACATGTCATATTGCATCAGTTTTGTATTGATCTCAATTTTGTTTTGATCTTACGGAAATCGTAAGTGGCTTTAATATTAAATAAGGTCACCCGTTGACACATCTTTCGTCATTTGTATTAAACCCAAATTCATGATGCGAAGAACTTTGTACATTTGTAAATAAAACATCAACAACATTGTAGAGACGTACTTCTCTTTATGTGTTAAGTATGTATACCTTGACATCTTGCATCATCTGTGTTATGGGAATGCGTATACATTTCATTTAAAAAATGTTGATGGCTGTCCAAGACTTGCTCGAAATCCAGTCGGGTAAACACAATCCCTAGGATTGACCCCGAGAAAGAAGTCGATCGGCATTCGATAACCTACATAACAAAATATCATTGATATCTTGTTTTTAAAATCCCCCAAATAAATGAAAATCTATTGGAGGGTAAAAAAATATCTTGGAGGAGTTCCAAATTGGCAACGCGTCCTGGAGATTAAATAATTGGCAAGATAATATATTTATTCGGCACGGTTGTGTTTGAAATTTTTAAATATAAACAAGACTTCGAGAAGAGAAGACGGACAATTGTTAATGTGAGAGACAATCTATTTGCGTACAAGGAGATTTCGTTATCTTAAGGATAGAAGATTTATTTGATGTTGGAAGAAAGGATACAAATTACAAGTAGAGGAAGATTCACAAGCGATTGAAATCAATTGAGTAGAAGAAAATTAACAGTACGCTTGGAGAATTATTATTTATTATTGAACTTCTTGATTTGTCGAAGTGAGGAAGATTATAACAAATCTGGACAATAATAAACGGGACAACAAATTCAAAATTGAGGACCTGGAAGAGAAACAGCCATTTACTAAGAAACTATTCAAGATGGAGTCCATGGATTCTCTACTTCCATGCGACGAGAGCAAGAAATCCATCTTTGAAACTGACACCCTGTATCGCTGCAACTCACTAGACAAAAACACGACTTTCCCGCCAAAACAGCGGTCGAAATCTCCATCTCGTCAGTCCGAGAAAAGACGCGAGGACCGAACTCACGTTCGCTTTGCTAAAGAACCCAGTCTGGAATTTCATATCCCGGAATGTTCCGAGGAGGCGGAGGACAGAGAAAGCCCCTTGCCTATTTTGTGCTCGACTCTCCATCCAAAGCCAATACTGAAAAAGACCACTCCACGGAAAACTCACGCGTGCACAATTATTGTGTATGGAGAATGAGGGTTCGTATCACTGACCTCAGGTCGGAATGAACTTCCCACGTGACGTGTCCTAATGGGACCGATGACCCCGCATCGACACCACAATCCTCCCTTTCTCTCGGGGACTTGTCAGCAAACGCAAGGAACTTGAGCCCGGAAAGATAAAATGCAATATATACATGACTTCATCATGCAACACCTCTACATTATTTTGTATGTGCAAGAGAAAACGTTCAGATAACTTGGTATTAATTGAACCAGCTACGCATGTGTTTGAGAGTAATTGCATGACGATGTAACTTTATTTATTGGTCAGTTTAATGATCACAGATCGAGTTGTATGACGGGATATTGTTGTGATTGTATGCCTGTCACGGTGTGTGTGCTATACAATTCATTATGATTTTTACGGTTTAATGTGACAATGACATGATGATGTGTAATACTTGTATTAATATTTATGGCCATTTCAATGCAATAATAAACATACATAAACTTAAATAGTGTGTCTTATTTGTATTACTAATTTTCTATATTTGATTCCCGAAAAACGCTTTTTTGGTGTTAGAATGTTACGAGATAGGAAGTCTTTTCCAACGGTCCAGGGATTAGTACCCTGTAATTTCATTGAACGTTGTTGGGAAGGTGGATCACAACAACTCGAATTGGTTTAACACAAATGCTGACGTTCGCTACATGCACTTTTTTCGTTGAATGCAAGTTCATTGCCCCATGAACTTCATTGACTTATCTCTTTAGATACAGTATCAATTGAGTCACGTAATGTCATTTGTTCTGTGATGCTTGGGAATGGAGTATCTACATGCACATGTATTACTTTGAAACTTAACTGTGTAACATAAAAGACTAAATCAAAGGATGCGAGAAAAGGTTGAGTTAATGCATTTCTTTAATCCTGTAGTATCCTAATATTTGTGCACCTACAATTATGTTCACTATACTTCAACTTGTCTGTTGAGTTATCCCGTAATAGGTTACAACGTTGTTGATCGAATTTGTGTGTAAAGAATTGTCGCAAGAGTCGTGAATACTCTTCTTTGGAATCCTTATTTCACCTTTCGGAACGTTCTGAAACTGCCATCAAGTTCTTTAGACAATTGTGTTCTTGAATTAAGACTAAATAATTTAATTCTGGTTGTAACGCACTTTCTGATTGGCTAAAAAATCATTTATATCGTATAAAGAATGTTGCCTACGTTATAGTAAGACTAACGTCAAAAACGTATCAATGCGCCTGATGTTACGTTTGAATTTTGTACAATTTTAAATCATTTTAAAGGTCAAATGACCGTTTTTATCTACAATGAAGAGTTAAAAAATTAAATTATAAGCAATGAACTCAATATTTATTTGTTTTATACAGTTTTGCGGTTTATAAAGCGTAAACTGCCCCAAACCATTTTATATCGTATTAAACAAATAAATATTGAATTCATTCCTTAAATGAATAATAAATAGAGGCGGTTTTATTTTAGAGATATCATACCTTTTGTTGTTTTTTTAACCAAATCATCAAAACTTCTTTTTTCTTTTCAAGTTTGAGTTTAAGGTACCGTACCCATGTTTTACGTACAAGCGTACGGAAAGAAAATTAACCATGTTTGATAATGTAACATAAACACAAGTATTGCATCAAGATACGTTTGTGCTTACAAAAGCTTGGTTGTATCAGGCCGACCTTCGTTTGATAACTTTCTGGAAGGAAATGTTTTTCTTTGATAAACCATTTATATAAAGTGGAGTTGCTTAATTAGAGTCATGCCCAGTTTATATAAATAGTAAAGCCCGGATTAACGAAAGCCGAATTAATATTAATCGTCAGCAGAAAATTAAGACTTGCATGAATGTAGTTACAGTATTGTTAGTATACTCTTGTACGTATAAGCATTAAAGTAGCAAAAAATAATTGCAATGACGTTACATTTTGTATGTTAATCGTAAGAATAGAACAGTTGAGCAGATTAGACTGTTTTTTGATTAATATGGTTGACAACTTTATAAAAGTAAAGCCTTATAACCAATTGGATATGTTGAATATAACCAATCACCACTGTAAATTACAACGGCTCTGGAACTGATAGTTGCGGATTTTTCAGAAAGGACAAAAAGCGATGATACTAGATAGTATCAACAAGTAATTGTGATGTCATAGCATGAAATAATAAAAACATTAAAACTAAATGCAACGTGAAATCAAAATCAATGAAATTGGGATCTTAAAAGAGAATTTCTTTGTAATATTTTGGTTTTTTCTGCTGTTTGTTGTTGCAGTTATTGAGGCTATGAACTAGTGCTAAAGATATCACGTGTACAATTTTGCATGTTGATGTTAATATTAATTTTGTGAAAAACCAAAACATAATTTAAGGGTCCATTCATAATGTCTTTTACTAAAATTAAGATACTTTAAAATGAAAATCAGTATATCTAAAATCAAAATTTACAAATTTTGATTTTAAAGCATTTAAACTGCTTTAAATGTCATCGTATGCAAAGGAATCGATTTTCTTTATATTGAATTATGCACATTGATACAAGACGCCAACAGAGAAACAATGAATTGGTTTTTATGAGTAGCAGTTGTCATGGTAACGTAAAAATAAAGATTAGGTATTTGCAAATAGAGGATTTTTTATAGCCATATAAAAGAAAATTTCAACATCACAAGCTATAAAAAACAAAAATCAAAAAAATATTTATCGTATGCATAGTTAAATGATCTTTATGTTTCATGTATACGTGATTATATATTGGTCCAAATAACAGCAAATGAACAGTAATCTGAAATCAAAGGTTGTACATGTATGTTGCCATAGGGGTAAAGACTATTAATAATGAAAATAAGTAGAAAAAAAGTTTTGAATAGTTTACAGAGGTGATGAATATTGCAAGGACAACATTCTTTTGGATCTAATAGGTCCTGGTCTCTTGCTTGCAATATTTTTTCAACTTTTCTTTATATATTCTAGACTTTTGTATTGTTTTGAGGCACAAAAGTAGCAAGAGAAATACTATTTATGTGATTTAGTTTTAATTATTTCTTTGAGATTATTATTGCATTGAATTTATTATATAATCTATATGAATATGATATAGATCGTTTTAAAGTTCCCTTTACAACTTTTCATGCCAAAATATGTTGCTTATAGTATTTTTTAGCTCGACATTCTTGGATTGTCTTCATCTCAATGCACATTTATACATTATATTCTTCTGAACGGCATAGTTTTCCTTCGTTCTTTGGTATGAAACGTTGTTCGCTTAGATGAAGCGATATCCTATGCAATTAATATTGCATAACAAACAATTCAACTTTTGTTTGGATTTAAAAGAACACACGCCCTTTGCCACCGAGTACGTAAATGGCCGTGTTGACTCTTTTGTGTTGGCGAGCGGTTCTAGATAGGAGTGCTGGTGATAGGGGCTTGTTGACTGAAGGAGAAAAAGGACCGCCATGCAGTAGCGGTCGGTCACTTGATAAGGGGGAAACGCCAGAATGGAGGAGTTGTCGTGCCCTTGGACCGTTTCCAGCCCGGCGGGTTTGACATTATTGTAAACAAAATTCTCGTCAGAAAGAAAACAGTGACTGACTTAGGCAGACGCGTCGGTTAATTTTCAATTTTTTTCGCTGTGAGCAGAAGCTGATGAGTGGTTTCAAGTGAATGCTTTTTAAAAGACAATTATTTGAATAGAAACGTGGAAATTTGATCGATCGATTCAAAACCAAGAGAGGGAGAAGTGAAGTGAAAGAGCGAGGACTTGTTATTTCATAGTTTTACCCATGGACGGTTCATTCCTCCAGAATGTCTGTTTAGATCCGTTGCTGGTCATGACAAGGAGTATGGATGTTGCTGTGTCGAGCGCCTGTGAACACAGCAAAACCTCCATGTTTTGTACAGGACCTTGCGAATCGTGTAAAATGAAAATGATGTTGGAACGAGAGAAAAACAAGACCATCAACGGCGCAGCAGCGAACAGCCAATCAAAATACTCGGGACATTGTCTAACGATTCCTCAGCTTCCCGAACATCCAGAGCTTCATGTTCATTGGTCAGATGAAGATGACGCCGGAAATTCTAGTCATGAGTTAGAAACTGTGATTGAACCAGTGAAAAGTTCGGATACAAATCACGTGACTAAAAATCAGGAAGAAGTTCATGTTAAACCGATTTTAAAACATAAACCCACGTGTGTCGTCGTTGTTCACGTAGACACCAAGTAATTATTGACCATTTTACAACATGGCTATTTCAGACTGCTTTACATGTTGTGTTTGAGAGGATATATGCAAATTCTTGCAACCCCTTTGACTTTCTATGTTCTGCAACAAGGTGCCCTTTTTAGTGGTTTAAAGATTTATACAATTATTTTTTACCACTAGAAGACGTATTTATTTATGTTTTGTTCATCATGTACATGTATCATTATATTGCATTAACTATGTTTTTATATATGATATTATAATGATGAGGTATATGGGACTAACAGGTTAAAACAATATTTTCTTTGCTCATTGTATGTATTCAGTTATCAATGCAAGCTACATTTGTAGTGAGGATTTTTCCTCAAGGTAGATACGTGTGTATGCGTGCGCATTAGAGTAACCAAGTATTGCATGTAATCTCTTGTATTGGAAATGTGTGTTTGTTTGGCCGCTGTGAAAGTTAAACAACTAAAGCTTCACCTAAGAAAGATTTCATGAATTTTCGAAAAGTTAAACCTGTGATTTTGAAATGTGTATTTGATTTCAAATGTCGGTCAAGAAAATGTTAACGTTAAACTCCTATTTATTTAGAGTCATGCTGATTTTGAAATAAATGAAATAACAAAATCTCCTAATTGTTGTGTTTTAGTAACTTTAGCTATCTCGCACAAACTTCTCCAAATTTATTTAGTTAGCACTTAGCACATGTATCATATGCTAGTTCATCTAACACTTAGTCTTCTAAGGGAAGGTAACAATTTCTATTTTAAATGATGGCGATTTGTTACAATCATGAATACATGAGTTGAGCTGATTTTGACCTTTTTGTGCGAAACAATATTTTGTAAGCAGAAAATTGAACTTTCGATATCGTTTATAAACTAACTGTATTTTTCAACAGTGGTTCATTTTGATTTAGATACTTACGTGTATATTTCAGGCAGCGTTAATATTTGTAAGAATATTTGTTATAATTCTGGTATGCATAATTATTAGTTATATTGAAATAAAATAAATATATATTTAAAAATTGCCGGTAGAAATGTTTTCAGAAACTTGATTTTCTGAAGTAAAGTATCGAAAGATAACTTTAACATCAATATAATACAGGTAAGCCGTCGCTTAATCATCTCACCTTTTTAGCAGTGTTCGTGTTTTAAACTCGAACATTAATTTTGACTTAGATTAGGTCATCTTCTACACATCCTGATTAATGAAATGTGGATTCTGTAACAATTCTATATGTTATCGCTAATCTCCAGGTTTTCGAGTATGGTTACAGATAAAAAGATACTTACACGTTGGTAACGTTCATTTAGTGAGGCGATTTGTTCTAAATAAATGGCTGTCATAAGAAGCCAGAAATGAAAGAAAATAACAGAAACAAAAAGTGTGCAATGAAAATTGACTGGATACAAAAGAATAGGTTCTGCTGTCACTTTTCTAATTGTGTGTAGATGGCGCTGAAGCAAAGGCCAGTGCAAAATTTGACAATATCAGTAAGGGCTTTAGGTATATATATTAAATAAGAATAAACTTCAAAGATGTTTGAAGTTATGAGTAGTCGGGAAGATCTTCATGATCGCTCTTCACTCTATTGTGTTAGTAGCTCTTTGAGTGCCTGGATATGTCGAATCAAAACAAGGCCTGGGAATTGAGGTTCACCCCGTTTCTATCAACACGACCCAGACTTTAGTGAAGGACATCAGATAAAATTAGCCGTTCTTGTCAAAAGAAGGAATATTTTAAAACACTGCTATTAACAGATCGAGGTTTCGGAAAAATACATTATAGTACAAACGTCTCATTGTCAGGATTCTGGCACGGCTGTAGATTTTTGGTGTAAGACGATATGGGATTCCAACGTCAATGACAAAATATTGGGCAATGGGTTTATTATGAAATGCAACACCGAGCATTAAGGAAAAAATCAGGTCTTTAAATGCCTTTTGAATTGATGCATTTGATGGCATTTATTTCTTCTACTTACAGACTTGGGTTTTAAAATGATCATTTTGTGTCTTCCGTTTGAATGAACTTCGTGAATTGAGATTATGGAACTATCTTTTGAAATTCAATAACTGTTTACCAGTCCTGCGCTATTTTGAAGAAGATAGACACTTATTGCCAACAAAAGCAGAGTTTTGAGTTTGCTTTTTTCAAAGCCTTATTTTAGATATAATATTTAACGCATTCCAAGGACCAGAACAACTTAAGGGACATTGTTCCCTTTCACCTGCATTCACTCGGTCATGGGTGAAAGAAAACCCCGTATTTGTTTGAATACGATGTTTAATTTTTAACACATTTTAATGAATATGTAGACAGTTGGTCTAACATTGAGAAGTACTTTCCGAGAATGTTTGTAGAGTGAAAATATTGTTTACTTTTTGTTCTCTAGGGTTGTAAAAACACCTCCCCTTCTCATTAACACCTCCCCTGCCGAAGACTGTTATATCTTGTTGTACTCGTGCATCTCCAAATAAACCGAGACCACATGCAGCGACGGAAAAATTATTTAAGTAAACTTACATTAAAGGTACATGTGTATTTATATATGAATGTTTAAAGATGCATCTTTTCTAAAAGGACATTGCTACATTATAACGAGGGTCGTTGAGGAGATTTTTCCAGAGCTGTATTAATTGTCCTGATGCTACATTATAACGAGGGTCGTGGAGGAGATTTTTCCAGAGCTGTATTAATTGTCCTGATGCTACATTATAACGAGGCTCGTGGAGGAGATTTTTCCAGAGCTGTAATAATCGTCCTGATGCTACATTATAACGAGGGTCGTGGAGGAGATTTTTCCAGAGCTGTATTAATCGTCCTGATGCTACATTATAACGAGGGTCGTGGAGGAGATTTTTCCAGAGCTGTATTAATCGTCCTGATGCTACATTTCCAGAGCTGTATTGTCCTGATGCTACATTATAACGAGGCTCATGGAGGAGATTTTTCCAGAACTGTTAATCGTCCTGATGCTGGTTTATATGTTGATTCATGTATACTCGTATTTTGGTAGTATGGAATTCGACCATAAAGATAGATCTCTTACACACATTTGACATAGAAACAAATGTACAATATATTCACTATCGACCGACACGATAATCATGATTTTCATTTCTTTACTTACATCCATGTACACATTCGGATTTACATATATTACTAGTTTCATATAGGTGTATGAATTTGGATTTGCTATTAAGATGCACTACATTTATGGAATTATACCATGCAACATCAAGGTTAGGCTTAAGTATTGTGTATGAATATTTTCGCCTATTAGTACAAAGCCAGGTATTTGTTATTTATGTCCAATAATCAAGATGGTTTTCTTTTGTCTTAACACTGTAATGGCTAAAAAAATCCGTAGACACTTTTATGTTGTATGTTCCAACAACGTTGCTTTCGTGTTTTCTTTCCTTCTAAATTTTGAAGAAGAAAAAGCAGTTTTGAAACTTTATACGACAATGACCATATAGGTCATGATTAAGTCGAAGCCAATGGTCAGATGGCCTAGTTCGGGGTCAACCATAGAATTGGCTTGGTGAAATGACTACGACGTTGGTCATTGTCTCAAGGTTGTTAAATTCTGTAATCTTAATGGAAATAGTAACCAGTATTCAGGAAAGTTAATGCAAAAAACCCCCAGAAACCAGTTGAAAAATGAATTGCTTGATTAACAATGTAAGATTGGTAAGGCCGAGTCGCTGTAAATGTTCAATTTCTTATTGCTGAAAACTTCTTATGGGACTGTAATATTTCTAAGTCGAAAAATGTGATGTCCTATAGGTTTAGTTTACTTTTGATGTGTGTTTATGTTTCACAGATACATCACTGGAAATACAGTTTTCATTTCAAACACTATTTACAGTTTACATATGGAGCGTGTATATTTCAGATACAGCCTTAGAGATTGACCCCAACGATGACACCAAAACGGTTTTCTGTAAACTCAGACATCCGAAAACAGGTATATCTAGCGTTATTTTATTCATTATTTATCTATACTAATTATATTTAAAATGAAAAATAACAACCAATATTTTGGACATCACTGTACTCTAGATTCTTTAGCTTTTGCTGGAGTTACTAGAGGGGGCTTGGCAGTTTAGTGTCGATTAATGGGTGAATTTATAATCTAATTGATAATTGATGTACATGTAAAACTGCAAATTTAAAAAAAGTAACTTCGTTCTCGGTGTTATTTAGCAAGATAACATGAACGCTAACCCCCCCCCCCCCCCAAAAAAAAAAACAAAACAAAAAAACGAGAAAAAATGTCAATGGAAAATTTATTTTGTAGCTGTTATAGGCAGAGGTTATAAATATGCAATAGCTTTCATTTTCCCTATTACAGACAGAGGTGCTATTTTTCTGTTCGCTAATGGAGATAAGGACGTGTTCGAAGTGGCGGTTTTTGCCGAGAGTTGTCGATCTTGGTTGATCGACAATACAGTTCAGCAAGGTAAAGAAACTATGAATTTTTTAAGATGTGTGCTCAGTAAGAATAAGTATGAGGATAAAGAACAGTAGAATTAGTTTCTATGCAAGTGACCGAAAACAGTGCAAGGGAGGGACATACTTGTATGCATATGTTGAATTAAAGTACACATGTATTAAAGTTGTTTGACAAAGCCCCGAGTATTTTTTCAGTCGATTGCCATTTGGTTATTACTTTATTTTTTTTTTAGTTATAAATGTTTTTTTTCTTTTCCCTAGATGGGCGTCTCCATGTCACAACTCCTATCGATTCATTGTTCCTTCTCCTTCCCTACCTGAAAAAGGCCAAAGAGGTACTTTTATGTTTTGATTTTCTGTTTTGAAATAGATATAAAACGCATAACATAAATTGGCAAAGATCTTTTTTATAATGTAGTAGTGTGTTTACTATAGCAAAGGATATAGACTGTGACATCTATTGTGCAAAAAATTAGACACTGAATATATAAATGACAACAGATTGTAAATAGACTGAAAAAAGCACATGATGAATATAATAGATATTTATTTGGGAACTTTTTTGTCATCTTTTGTACAAGTATGTTGCAGTGTGTTTACTAGAAAAGGATATAGACTGTGACATCTATCGTGCAAAAGATTAAATACTGAGTGTATAAATGACAACAGATTATAGACAGACTGAAAAAGGCACATGGTGAATTTAATACATATTTATTAGAGAACTTTATTGCGTCTTTCTGGCATGTGTGTGTGTAATTTATTTTTTTGGTGGGGGGAGTGCTGCTGGACAAATCAACTTTTGGCACGTGGCTCTAGTAATAATATATCCTATACATGTAGTTGATAAAATCTAATTTTTCGATTAAGATAATGAATTAATATTTATAGTGATATAAATCAAAAATTCTTCCATTGTTAGGGTGGAATGTTTATGACCCTGGACCAGATTGTCTGTGACTCCGATTACCCAGAATGCAGTAGAATCGTTGCTACATCCGGGACATCGGAACTAAATCAGATAGCCGATGTCAAAGGTAACTGTCAATCAAACACAGGAGATTGTCATAACATTATCAATTGAATAAAATGCTAAGAGTACATGTTTATACTTCTACAAAACCTTGGAAAAATATATATCATGTAATAAACTACAGAGACGTCGAATGAGGTTATTTATATTTAGAAAATCTGTTTGTTGAAACTTTAAAAAAAAAATTTTTTTTTTGCTTTATACTGGTCATAAAAATTGTGTATAACAAATAGTTTGTAGCATGGTTATATTTTTCTGTTTCAGGAAGCGATGATTTACAAGTGTACAGATACAATGAAGAGAAAGTGTTGTCATGGTTACAAACAAAAGTAGGTGTAAAGACCTCATGATACACATTTTACATTCCTTCCTGTCAACCAACCATTGGCTCACAAGAAGATGATCCCATGACACCACGTCCCTTTACAATGTTTTCATATATATTGTATTCCATTGATTTACTTTCTTACGTGTTTTTACACCTCCTTCTCTAATCCTTGTAGAAAAAATATTTCTTCATTTATAATAATTATTGAACATTTATTTTTCCATTAATTATCACATTTTCCACACTGTTTGTTTCTTTTCTTATGAACTGTGTCTGTTTCTGATGTTAAGATAAAGCTTTACTAAAAGCTTTAAGTCGAGATGTACATGTAGTCCAAGACTGTAAACACATACGAAATTCAGTAAAAGTGGATTTAGAAGCGGATTAAGAAATCAAATTTAGCGTTTCTTTTTCTGGTTTATCTCCTTGATCAGTATACTGTGATAGTGATGTCCATGTATTCTCTCCGCAGACGGAACGTATGGCGGACAAGCTCTCGGAGAGGGGGATATGTGTGTCCGGGGCACAGAGTTCTACGTACGTCCGGACCAAGCGCGCCATGACGGCATCACATGGTACAAATCTCTCAATCAGCGATCATTTGTTTTATAATACAAATATTTAATAAAATGTAATAATAATAATAACTTATGATATAAAAATAACTTCTTTGGGATGACTTAAACTTCCGTTTTTACAGATTTCTAACATTTAAGACTTAATTAATTAACTAAGCGAGTTGTATAGAAAGGGGGATAACCGAAAGTTATGGCTTAACTAAAGCGTTTGTTGGAGTAATCCTGACTGCTTTTTTACTCCTTTACGTAATCAAGTGTTTATCTTTTCACCAGATGACTACATAAGATACGCCTATGGAATGGTGTGTGATTACATCCCTTCTGATGTCGCCAGCCAACTCAGGGAGCACATGAAGTAATAAAACAGTTATTGAAGTGAAAACTGCGAAAATAAATTTATTAGTATCCTAATTAGTCAGTATGTTTCAATGGTGTCTGCATACTTACATTACAGAATTCCAGAAGTTGTGGAGAAAAAAGAAAATGAACCGCCAAACAAGGTAAGTCCACTTCCGGTCTGGCATTAATAGTGGATTATAACTGTTTATGACTTCTCATTCTTTTTTAGCAATTTTTAAAAATCTGTCATTATTCACAAATGTATAAAATAGGAACGGAAGATATCTTCAGTACTTGAATGTAGGTTTCATGCGCGGATCCAGAAAATTTTTCCGGGGGGGTCCGAAGGATAATTGTGTTTGCCAGGGGGGGTCCGAGGCATATTTTCGTGATAATTTTACTATGTAAATTTAATAAATTTTCATTTTCCAGGGGGGGTCAGGACCCCCCCCCCCCGACCCCCCCTCTAGATCCGCGCATGGGTTTTAAGTGTAAACTGGCTACTTTGGAAAACTGTTATTACGTTTTCTAATCTATAGTTGCTGAATTTGTTGGCTAGGTGTTCTTAAACAACATTTTACTGGCTAAATTATTTCCAGGAATTTATAAAGGAAGAGAAATGAAAAAAAAATATTTTAGTTCTACTTGACAATGTTATTTCAGAAAGCCAAGTTAGGTGATATCACTCCTACTGAAGACTACAGCCAGGAGAAATCAGATACAAAATCGGCAAAGGTACAGGGCTTTATAAGATATTTAAGTTACACGGCAGTTTTCGTGGGAAAGGGTAATTTGTTCTGTAAGAAATCATACAAACTATATTTATGAATAAAGCAAGAGAAAAATTCAATTCTCATTAATATAAGATGAAGTTTACATTCACATTTTCGGCGTTATAAGAGAGAGATTTGTTATCTGTTTTTGTTTTGTTTTGATTCACACTGGGTTACTGATTGGTTTAACATTGGGTTACCTTCTTTTGTAGGCCGGTAAGCTGACAGCCGGCCAGAAGAAGCTCAGTAAGGTGGACAAATCTGGAATGAAGTCCCTGGCCAGCTTCTTCTCCCCCAAGGCCAAGTCTTGATGCCATAAACTACACAGTGCTATTTATATAGATCATACCGTATATTTAATACGAACACATACCAGCAATGCATTTGCGCTTTGAGGGTAGTTGTTTTACCTAGGCTTTAATGAAAGTGAGGATTCTGGGCATTGTTTTGATTTTTTCAGGAAAAAAGCAATTATATTAATTATTTTAAACAAAACTACTTAAGAACAGGATTTTGGTGCTAGATGACTCGTTTTTATATGCTGTCTATGTTAGTTTTTGGGTTGTTAACATGGCTATGTTGAGAATAAAGGCCACGGAAGTGTTCAATTTTTGTGCAATTATTTGTTCTGTTGTTTTTCTTTTAATTTAATTTTATGAAATTAATTAATATACATTGTATAATAGAACTTAACATAATTCCGCTATTTGATTTTATCAAATTACGATTTTGCAAGTGATATTCTACAATACCAGAAATCATTGTATTACGAATCGATAGATATCTAACGTTGATTAAAGGTAGCAATGTATAAAAATATAAAAAATATCATTTTTATTTCAAGGAAAAAAAAACCGGAGCGCAACTTGCATTTGAAATGTTGGATATTGGTAAGGTGACAACTAGCACTACAAAACATATTTTAACAAATTGCTCTCGCAGTTGGTGCCAGAACATTGTATGTTTGGTGCACCCCATTTTGCACCTCGTTCCGCCCAGAAACGTAATGGTTGGTACAATAATGGCTAGTGTGTACTTTTTAGCGGAAACTTAATACTTCTGCCAAAACGTAGAAATGGAATTTTACAGAAATTTATAACCTGCATCTTTTCACTACTTTGTCTTTATGCAGTCTCATATTGTATACTAAGTCATGTGTTATATTCCATCGTCGAAAACCCATGGCCATGATGTAGCACAAGCGCTTACTGACTTGGACTATATGAGATTGGTCGTAGTACACATGTACATGTATGTACTTGTATGATAAAGTAGTCGGAAGAGAAATGCACAGGGGCTAAGTATTCTATCACATTATTATACCCCCACACGGCAAGATGTGGGCACAAATCTCTTTAACATGTTAACCTCTGCACCGAATTTCAAAATCTTTGAAGGTAATAGGGGCACAATGTGTTGATGCACGCATTTCGAAAAAATTCCAATTGTATTATTTTTCAAGGAATTTTCTTAAATCTGAACTTCTAAATTGGGTCGTTTATTTTATCTGATATTGATTTGTTTGTCAGCGGAACTCTTCCTTTAAAATTTGCTACACTAAATTGCATTAACTTTGGGGGTAACCAGGAAGTTAAAATGAGCGTACATGTATTTGTAAGACTGCCCCCTTTTTGAACTAAGAGTGTTGGGTCTTTTTGAAGATACAACTGAATTATTTAAAAAAACCTGTTGAATTCTCTACGAAATAGTTTTTAGCTCACCGAGACGAAGTCAGGGGGAGCTTATGCTATACCCTCGGCGTCGGTGTCGGCGTCGGCGTCCGGACCTGGTTAAAGTTTTTGTTGCAGGTCCTGTATCTAAGCTATTACTTGTCCTATCTTCACCAAACTTGCATAGATGATGCATCTGGACCTACTTAGGGACCTGAAAGACTTGGATGCTGAATCTGAGTCCTAAATTTCAGATGCTGGAGGAAGATAAGGTTGTTGGACCAGGTTAAAGTTTTTGTTGCAGGTGCCCTTTGATAGCAATATCTAAGTTACTGCAGGTCCGTACTTCACCAAACTTGCATGGATGGTGTGTCTTATGATACTGATGCACCCGACAGGCTTGAGTGCTGAATCTGAGCTATAGGTTTCGGATGCTGAAGGAGGTTAAGGTTTTTGGAGCAGGTTAAAGTTTTTGTTGCAGGTGCCCTTTGATAGCAATATCTAAGTTACTGCAGGTCCGTACTTCACCAAACTTGCATGGATAGTGTTTCTTATGATACTGATGCACCAGACAGGCTTGAATGCTGAATCTGAGCCATAGGTTTCAGATGCTGGAGGAGGTTAAGGTTTTTGGAGCTTGTAAAAGTTTTTGAAACAGGTGCCCTCTGATGATTATATCTAGTTATTACTTGTCCTAACTTCACCAGACTTCCATGGATGGTGCGTCTTATGATACTGATGCACCTGACAGGCTTGAATGCTGAGTCTGAGCCATTGGTTTCAGATGCTGTGATATGGTTAAGTTTTTTGAAACAGGTCACATGTTTAATAGATAATAGTACCGGTACTATTTCAAACTTGCATAGTTGATTAAACTGTAATATGAATGAATTACAGAGAAAGCTTCAGTTGCAGAGCTTGATCTTCATTATCAAGGATGCTAAAAAATATATCTTAGTTATTACAGGTCGTTACTTCACCAAACTTGAATGGATGGTGTGTCTTATGATACAGATGCACCTGACAGGCATGGATGTTGAATCTGAGCCATAGGTTGCGGATGCTGGAGCAGGTTAAGGTTTTAATTGCTAGTGCCCTCTGATGATGATATCTTAGTTATTACTGGTCTGAACTTTACCAAACTTGCATCGAGATGTGTCTTATGTATACTGATGCACCTGACAGGCTTGAATGCTGAATCTGAGCCATAAGTTTCGGATGCTGGATGAGGTTTAGTTTTTTTTTAACAGGTCACATGTTTTATAGATGATAGCTTGCATAGTTGATTTAACTATATTATAAATGAAACGCAGAGGTTGCTTCAGATGCAGAGCCTGATCTCCATTATCAAGGATGCTAAAGAAATCTCCTACCTCACTCAAACCTGCTCGATAGATAGATGTGTTTTTTGATAAATGATATAACATGATTCCTATGATATAGTATTGTATGGTATGAAACAATATTGTTTAATATGATACAATATAATATCATATGTAATATTATAAAAAGTTATATGATACGATATGATATTATATCAATTTTTTTTATATTTTTTGTTATGATATTGTATCATGATATCGTTATGTAAAGTATTGTATATTATGATACAATATTGTATAATATTATATTGTATTATTAATTTATTATTTTATCACATGATACTATTACATAAGATATTCCTATGATACAATATTGTATATTCTATAAATATTGTATCATACGATATTGTATAATACGATATTAGTTTCTGTAATATAGAATTATATCACATGAAATTGTATAATATGATACTGTGATACTTTATAATATCGTATCATACGATATTGTATAATCTGATATTGGTTTATGATATGATATCACATGAAATTGTATTGTATGATATTGTAAAATATATTATTGTATCATATGATACAATATGTATGATATGATATTAATATTATATAATATTTTACTTTATCACATAATATTGTATCATTTGATATGATACAATGTTGTATCAAATTATATTGTATTATGTTATACAATATATTATATATCAAAAATGATACAGTATCATACAATTTCATTCTATATTATACAATATAATATCATACGTTTTAATTTTATGATGTATTATGTAATATGATATTGTAATATAATACTATATTGTTTTATATATTATGATATTGTATTATGTGATCAAATACAATAATGTACAACACAATACAATGTCATATCATACGTTACAATATCATATCTCATCATTGTTTATTATAGTATTTTATTGTATTATATGATATATGTTGTAAATATGATAGGATGCAATATTTAATTTTATATTATTGTATTGATTAACATATTAACATATTATTATCATACAATTTTTTAACAGATGATATACGATATTGTGTCAAAACAGAATCCATGAGTATCCAAGATCATAAAGTATGATTTTCATTTAATATGATAAAGGTGGTCTCATAAAGGTGAAGTCTCATAAGGGTGATGTCTCGTCTCGGTGAGCTTTGTAATCTGTGATTACCTATGTTTAATGTTTGTTTTTCCTTTACAAAAACTATTCTATTTAATCCTCACGTCCTATACATGTACCTAAACCCCTCCAATGCTTAAAAAATAATGAGTCGAGTATTGTTTCAATACCGACAAACGCTGCCAGCTTGGCTTGTTTTGAAAGTGAATCGGTTTCATTTTTCCCAGATAAATACACCAGTAGTACTACAAGACAGGAATAAACCCAATCCTACACAAAGCAGTCAAACAGACCATCGTTCACCCAATAAAAAAATCAAAGCATAAGCAACAACAGCTAACAGACGATAGACGGAAACAAACAGACCCAAACAAACAACACTAGCCAAGTTCTGTACGATCAGACAACAGCTGTATTTTCTCCAGATGTTAAGATGAACAACATTTTCTAAGCAGTGAATGAGAGAAGATTCTTTGACACATCTTTTTAGAAAGTTTAAGAATGAGTTTTCGTAAATGTATTATTATAGATTAACATATGATAAAATTCACAAATTCCATGACACTAGGATTTGATTGACCAAGTATCATACATCCATGTATTTATTAACATACTGCACGAAAAAAAATATGTCATGATTACTTGTATGGGTATGATGTCGCAACGAGTTCAGGTTTGAAGTAAAACAACAATGGTCGTTTTAGATATTTGGACATTTTCAATGCGGGTCAAATGATTCTGAGTTATCTCTCTTACTACATGCACCCTTGCCTGACTGCCTCGTTCATTGGAATAAGAAATTATTCTTTGAATATTATGAGGTGATCAAATACGGTCTAGGGGGTGGGGGTGGTCAAAGCCTATTAAGTCCGAAGGGCTTGATGATAGATTTGATCATGCCCCGACAGTTAATATTCAAAGGACGATTCTTTATTATTTATATTCATATTATTTTCAGCTATTGTACGACTGAATATCAAAAAATACATCGATCTGTAGCGTTATCATAGACAAAGACGCTAGGAAATGTCAATATATGAAGTTTAGGACACTAATAGATGAATTACCAACGCTTATTTATATAAAACATATCCCTTGTCTTGTAGATGTGCGAATTGTATAACTCATTTCAACAGATTTTTAACAGATAAAAAATGCGCATCCACTAGATAAATATTTTGTTCTTCGAAATCGAACTAGAATTGTCCGAGTAGAATTTTTCTCCAGCGTGGCGTCTTTTGGTTAATATCATATTAGTGATAAAGTGACCTTGACCTTTGTCACTGTCAAGGACATTCATGTCAAAGGCAAACTCTATTTCTTTCTTGACCAGACAAAATTCAGACTGAGAAATGACCGGACGAACAGAAAGACAGACAGATGGACATGATTTGTTATAATACTCCCTCCTCAACTTATTTGTAGGTTTCTGTGAGACAACACGTCATTAATTTTTTTTTAAGTGCATAAATTAAAGTTGGAAAAAAGGGAAAATCGTCCAATCATTATGAAATGTTAATATCACGATTCATGAATGAATATTATAAAAATGTTCTTCTTAAGAAATGTATATAGCATTTATAATGAAAGGATAGTGTGAAAATTTTAGAAAAATCCATGCATAACTCTGCACTGGTCTAGAAATCATGTTTGATTCCTATAGTATAGACCCCCTTCTCAAACTTTGTGTGCAAGGGTTGTGAGGGTTATGATGAATGATTTTGTAAACTACAACATGTGAATTTTAATTTCCTCTAAGAAAGATGCACTTGTTAGGCATTTTGCATCCACGGCAGGGCCTCGGTGAATAGTAACTGTTGCAATGTCTCCATAATGTGTAGCTGATAAGTTAAGGAGTCAGCAAAGCACTAAAAAAAATGCACCCTCAGTCATTTAAATCATAATGAAATTATTATTATGAAAATCATTATTATTTATAATACATGTATTCTAAAATATTCAATAATTACAATTATCCAAAATATGTTTATTAAAATTATCTTTATCAAAACATAATAAACTCTTAGTTTCATGTTGTTTTTCTCATTTTATTATGTCATCATCATAATCATAATCAAATAATCTACAAGTTTTACAAAGTACTTTAAAATCACAGACCAGCTGATTTTATCAAAACTTGGCACATGGATGGAAACAATACTTTAATGTACAGAATATGTATAATATTAAACAGAAAAGCTCACATTCCCAATAAATTAATGGTAAAAAAAATCCATTCACACTAAATAACAAGGCAATCAGACCATTGAATTCCACAGAATGGAGATTTCAATTCAAATTATTGTCATGGAGGTCAAATAAAACTGCTCACACACAATATATTTCACTCTCCAACAAGTCTTGGAGACAATAGTTCATGAACTCATTCCTCTTAAAGCGAGAAAATAATTCAGATGATAAAAAAACATATGTTGTTGGCAGTGGCTCAGTGCCTCAGTACAAATTTGTTTTGTGATGAAATCTTAAGATATATACAATGAAATGTCTGGGGTTTTTTTTTACATAGATGAAATCATATATAGACAAAATATATTAATACATGGGATAAACATGTAATACTTCATGGCGCATGAAAAACAATATTCACAACTATGAAACAGCACCTGTCATTGATGAATGGAAATATTGCACTATTATATTTTTTTTTTGCATCCTCCACACAGGAAATATCTAATCTCAAATGCCAAAGTTTTTTTTCTTTCTTCAAACACATGTTCAAAACACATTCAAATGAACACAACCAATTTGATATGATAACCAGGCGATATAAAACAAAGGAGGTACTCTTTCGCTCCAAAATTCAAAATATTTTGGCATCTGAACTAATACACTGTATTAAAAGATTTCATATCAGATCTTGCAATTTTGAAATCATGAAACTGACATTGCAAAAACTCTTTAAAAAATTCAACAAATTTGCTGTAAAATGCACCCTATCTTGCTCACCGAAAACAAAATGGAGCAAGAAATGAGAGCATACCCAGTTTTCAATTTGAAACAAAGAAAGTTGCCTTGAAGCAAGGTACATATATCACTGGTAGATATTTATCCTTCCAGATAAATTCACTATCTTGTGTACCATGTTGCAAGACTTGAAAAAAATCCATAGGATTTTGTCATTGCAGAGTTATCTTTTCTTCCCATCCAACCGCTTTATAAAGGGAGGTAATCACAAGCTTCGGAATTTCTGCAGAGGGAGGCAATTACACTTGCCAGACTTTCTCTGAGTCATCCTCAGATGAGCTATTGGAATCCTTGCTCTGCAGGGAAGAAAAAAGAAACATAAAAATTAAACATGGCAATTACATAACATCGCTCTGATCAGGCAATCCATTAAATTTTCTAGCAGTCTTTTTTTTTTAATGCTCTGTCTGATGTCTGATGTGGAGAGACAAGTACTGCTGTCAATTACGGGAGAGAAAAATTTTTTAAAGCCGCCAGCAGACGGAAATCAATTCCTACCTCTGTTGAAAGATGCTGAATGGAAGACACTAAATCTTCGTCTAATGAAAAAGCTCGACCAGTCTCCAAAGTGCTTGTACTACCTAATCAAAATAAGGAAACGATGAATTAGTCTCCGTCAAAAATTGACATTTATAAAGACTCATGTTTTAAAGTATCTATCATGTTCATTATTTAAAAACCCATTCTTGCATCTCACTTATATTCATTTTCATGTAACCTCTCTCCCCAACTCCCTAATTTTATTGAAGTGTCTAAGGTCTCTGTCTTAATGTTGTCATGGTGATAAACTACTGACCTGTTTTGACATGGCGGATGGTTGGGAGGGTTCCTTGTCTGGTCAGTGAACAAGTTGTGTGGTGGTAAGGACGGGGGGACAGAAGGGAGGAAGAGGCCCCAGACAGGGTGTGTACACTGCTACTCCTTGTCATCGGCCCAGAGCGCTGAAATACCCGAATCATGGCATCTTTCTCAGCCAGCTCTGTCTGCAGGCTCTTTACTCTAAAAAATAAAAATTAGTATAATTACTTTTTGAATTTCATTCTTCAAATCAAGATTTTTCTTCCTCTTATTTTGTGATCCTTTGAAGCATATTATTTTTATGACTACTGATTGAATTATGATAAAATAGAACAGATATTTCTCCTTACTTTGCTTCGAGCTCCTCCACTTGCTGTCTTGCTTTCACAACTTCCTCCAACTGTGTCAACTTCTCCATCTTCTCGTCGGTTAAACCTTCAGAATCCAACAGATCCGCTGACAATCCGTTCTGGATAGAGAACTGACGCAGGGCACTCTCCTCCAGGTACTTTTGCTGCCACTTTATCACCTCCGTCTCCAGTTTCAGAATTTTGGATTCCTTCTCGTTCATCAGAGTCTGTAGTGAGTGGAGATTGGTGGCCTCCGCCTGCGAGGCGGCGGTGTCCGTCTGTGATGGAGCCCCGCTCGCCTTCTGTTGAGCTTTTAGATTGGACACCTCTTTCTCTAACTGAGTCCGTATTTGTTTCTCGAACTGTTCCCGTTTTTCACATGCTGCTTTTAAACACGAAAAGGATTTCTGGAGTTTTTCTAGCCGTTCCATCTTCACCTGTTTCTTACAACACTGAAAAAAAAAATTAAATATTTTAAGAAAAGGGGGAATAACTCTAAATTTATCATCAACAGCATTGAAAATAATTTCATAAAAAAATCCTTTGATATGCAATGAGAAAATCACCAGAATAAATAGCTACAACTGTTGCTGGTTCTTACCTCTTCCTCAAGTCTGACCACGTTGCCCTGCGCATTAGTCAGTGCGTTGTCCAGTATGTCCATCTTGGATTGCTGTTCCTGGAGGGAGGTCCTTAATGAGGTCACCTCCAGCTCCAGCCTCTCTTTGGAAGACAACAGCTCCTTGTCTGGAAACATTAACGATTCATTGTAAATAACTTTCCCTATACTCATTTATATTATAAAGATCATAAAGCATCTGTAATGTCTGTTGTCTTGTAAAAAAAAATTTGGAAAAACAATGTAAAGAAATCGAAATAAACAAAATTTATAATGTGAAGTCAAGGGAGACTACTCACTGTGTGCGACCACAGCAGCAAACTTGCGACTTCTCTCTGAGTCTGACACATGCTCTCCGTCTTCTACGCACTCTGCTGTAGATTTATCCACTTGTTCTGTTAAAAATAAAACAAGTATCGATTACATTCAAATCTATTCTCATCAATGATCACAAAATTAATATTTAATATTTTATCTCAAATTTGAAACTGAGTCAGCTTTCCTAATTGTGTGTCTGATTTAGTAATTTAAATAAGTATGGTATATTTCTCTGACCATAAGATGACATCATAAAATGCTATATTTATTTATATGCACACCTCACAGAAAATTCTTCACTTCATTAACATACCAATTACACCACATATTTAAAAAACCATCAAAACACAAATGTTTAAAAAATTGAAATTTATATGATTCATATTTGGGTCTCTTTGTACTTTTCACAGTAAACAAACTTAAGGAATTCTCCCTCCATTATGTTCAAGCAGATAAAATTTCACACCAATAAAGAGATTTGGGCGCTGGCCAAACAGCACAGAAGAATAACTGAGAGATTTCTGCCTTGATAATCCATGCTTAAAGCCCTAATCCCAACAGCACACATTGTGTGCAATTATTATACCCAGACTTGACAACAAGCCACATCTACTGTGTAAATACCTAACCATTTCATATCTTTTGTTCGGAGGCCATTGTCGTTTCATAATTTAAAAAAAAAAAAGATTCCTGCCTACATTGGGTTTATCCCACATATTATCATGATGATCAATTCTTACGACATGAGTAAACAGAGAATGAAGTATAATTGTCTCACAAAGAGACCCAGAGACCGCAATTCTTTATTTGATTCTATATTTATGAAGGCTAAAAATGCAGGTATATGACATGCATGAGGCCAATGCATGAGCTACTTGTTGGAAACCTGCCACGGCAGTTCAATGGGTCGCCATATCTGACATAACTGCGTAGGCCGACAGTCTTACCTTGTAACTGTTTGTTAGTGGCCTGCAGTTTCGTTAATTCCTCCTTTAGTTTCTTCTTCATAATGGCTTCCAATTTCTCTCTTTTCTGGGAGGATTTCACAAGAGATTCATAAGCCTCATGCACTTTTTGAATTTCATATTCAAATTTTTGAAGTCTTGAAACTTTTCTATTAAACACTGTTAGTTCATCACGAAGTTTCCTATTTTCCTCTGTAAGCATGTCAATCATTTTGTTGGCACGTGCAGTAAGTGGATCTACATCTTCATAACGAATGGAGGAGGTTGGAGTACTGAAAAAAGAACAACAAAAAAATCATTAAAACAATATCAAAAGTGCAATTTCCTATTCCTAGATTCTGTACGAAACCAAAGAATGGCAAAGGTTGCCATGAGCCACCCCCCTTCCCTCTAAAAAAGTTTTATACAGCACAATTTGCATACAAACCTTTGATCCTCTCTCTGAAGGTTCTGTTCCACCATTTTGCTGTGGGCCTCCCAGTAATGGGTCAGATCAGGTTGAGATTTACAGGCGGACATTTCAGCAGGATCACAACGCTCCATTGTTTCGTATGATCTTCGCAGCTGTTCAGTTTTCTCAACATGAAACCCGGGATACTCTGGGGGTGGGGGAAGCTGTGTGAAGTAAGGAGACTGTAACTGGTCCATGGTCCACTGTTGTCCGCTGGTAGAAGTCACATTTTCGGTTGTTTTTGATACGGCAACACACGAGTTTGACACTTGATGCGGATGCCACGAAAAAGAAGATCCACAGCAAGGATTGTTTAAATATCCGTAATTGTCTGTTGGATGGGGAACACAATGTCCGGCCATTTGGTAATATGGCTGTGAAATCGTTGAGGTTTTCATTTCTAGAGCAGTTGTGGGCATTCCAAGTCGGGCTAGAATACTGTACCCGTTATCACTGCTCCCATAGTCTAAGTGAGGGGGGTAACCAGTGGTAGACTGGTTCTCCTCTCCCTGGGGCTCCTGTCTCACGGAAGTAGACAGATTTTCCGTTGAAGACACAGAAACATCCGTGCTTGCCTCACTTCCAGAGAAACTCTGTCTCAGACCTACGAAACAAAAATAAAACAACAAAATTACTTTAATTATCAAACAATACAAACAATATCAACATCACAGATTACAATCAGATATTTAAAGAATGGAAAGGGGGGGGGGGTCTTAGTTTTACCACAATCAATACATTTTACAGATAGTTGAAATAGAGGCATTTAATGCATGTATTTGAGCAGACAATGAGCCACTTTACCTGGTGTATTTTGTAGCTGTCTGGAATGGCCGGGGTAGGGAGGGGGTTCCCGGTACTGCTGCTGTGACATATTTACTCCGTCTGGGTCGGTTACCACCAGGTACTCGTCACTAGAAAACTGTCCGCCATTCATCAGATCTGTCAAAAACAAAGAAAAATGAAACTGAGGTTTGTCACCACAACAACGCATTTAATTTGGATTCTATACTTCAAAATTCCATTAAGCACCACATACACATAAGAACTTAAAAAACAAAGACAGAGATCAGTTTCCAGCTAAAACTTCCACTGTTTCTCGTAATCACAAAGAAATTGCAATAACTGAGGGAAGGTTATGACTAAGTCTTTCTCTGTAGGGGAAATAGCCGACATTCCAGGCAGGTTTGTGTTGTCCTTTCAGTGTACATAAACAGAGCCGGCTTCACTGAGTAAATACACAGGTAAATTTATTCACAGATAATGTGGCCTTAATCACCCCACTCAATAGCATGTTCACTATTGACTAAATAATTCAGCTCCCCCTTAATAACAACATGCAATGACAAAATCCTCTATCCTTACTTAGCATGGCTATAATCTGTATCCTCACTTATCACTGTAGACACTGATTCTTTACTTTATTGATAACTCTGATGACTTCTTTCCTGCTCTCATACCAGAAACACACTGAATAATAATTGATAATATGGCCTCTCTCAGCCAGCCACAAGTGCATTGTGGGATTGCCAAAAATACCAGGCGTTCAGGCATTGAGCAAAACCAGTGTAGCGAGAAAATTATTCCACACTGGAATGCAGTACATTTCCTGACAACAAGCTTGACTGAGCGGGGCTCTCTTGTATTCAACGACCAGAAAACCCCCCTGGCTCTCAGTGACTGCATATTTGTTATGGATCAACATAAAACTGTAACAAAATCACAATATTTACAGCCCTAGGCCATCTTCTGGTTTTTATCAGCAAATCAATAGAAATTAAACACATTCCTTTTAATGTATTACACAAATTTTCTATGCCGTATCCGTACCACTAGTAGATTAGGTGTGTAGTTTTACATCAAATTATGAAAGATTATATTCATGCATTCACACATTATTTTATTGATTTTAAATTGTCAACTTTGATTAATCTTGATAACAGTTTTTTTTTCATTACACAAGATTCGAAACATATCTTTCTTGTTTCATCAATTCAATATGCAGAGCAAAAAAGAAAAAAATCTCTTGTGAATGAAAATAAATGACTACGAAAACATGTTTTTCCTAAAAATGTCTTTATATTTTTATAAATAGTTGAGGGCGTGTATAATAAATTTGGCATAATCACAAATAAACGTTTTTGCCACATGCATAAATCTTTCTCAAAATACTGAGAACTCCCTTCATTAATATGCAATCTAATTAATTACAACGCTAATTAGCTCCACAATACCAGAAGAATATTTGTGGTTGTGTACGATCAATCTTAATACAACATGATCCAGCTGATTTTACTTTACATATATACCTATATCTATAATATATGCATTAAAAAAATCAACTGGAACTTTTCAACCACAATTTGATTAAAGGCCCTTCAAGTGTCACAAAAAGTATGATAGCTGAATATCTAAACAATATCATCTATGTTTAAATTCATATAAGCAAAAATTTTATATTTTGCCGAAAATGACACTAGCCAATTTGTGGCTTAAAATATGCATTGTTGAGGTCACTATAATTCAAAACAAAAGAATATCTTGTAGATTTTTTCCCTCTCAAGAAATTCTTGTTTTTGTGTATTTGAAACACTTTATTAAATTTATTCACCAAGAGTGTCATTCTAGGATATATAAAGCTTAATTACATTTCTAATTACTTCTGATTTATTGTTTCATAAATAAAAACATTAATTAAAATTGCAACAATTTTCACCACAAATTACTTTTAAAAAGCAACATTTAATAATTTGGGTGATGATTTTCTTAATGAGATAGAACAAAAAATATCAAAAATTCAGAAGGCGAGTTAAAGTGTGCACAATTGCATAATTACAGACATTAAAATTTTAAAATAAAAAAATATGTTATATTGGTAAATTAAGTTTTTCATTTTTTCCCATATGAACATAAAAATCCACACTGAATTGCATTGACTGTTAACAAACAGTGGTTCTTCATTATTCTAAGAATTGTCTAACTCCAGAAAATGACAAAAGTCAAAATTAGATACAAATTACCAAGATAAAAATTAGGAATTGAAGACAATACCTTGAATCATATTGAGATTAGCATAGGTAGGAGAATCGCTCAATCCAACACGACCTTCTGTATGCATGGCTCAAACTCAGAGTGAGGGAAAACAGGAAAAAAAAATCAAATTCCTCCCTGCCGTAAAACCAACATTCCAGGTTTATAATCACTTGATATCTACTATAATCTTTGGGATGTTAACTCTTATATACATATACACCAGTATATCTATACTCCAGCAAGAATTCACATAATCACTATAATTATCAAATTTATTCCTAAGCAGTTATAAACGTTGACTTCCCCACAGAGAAAAAGAGACAGACACTCGTTGGGATGTTGACACTGAATTAGCGACCCAATTCCCTGACTCCACTGATTTTGTTAACGCATAATTTTTTATCCCACAATTAATAGAACACGTGGTGAGGAATTCTAAAAATTGTTCCAGCGGAATGCTTGTCCTCTTTTGTGTTAAATTATTCTGGATGATGGATAGTTAAGGCAATGTTTTACACTTAATTCAGCTTCCCAGTCATTCACCGAGACAGGAAGAAAAATCGCGTATCCTGAATAAATGAATCCTGTGGTTCGCGCCTCTTAATAATTTTTCCTTAATACGAATTTCCACATCCGTGACACTTATCCTTGGAGGGCAAGTGAAAATGACAAGGGTTAGTGACGTCTTTCCAAAAAAAAAAAAACCTTTTTAAAAAAGAAGTCACTCTCTTCTCTTGCTGTACAAATTATTGGAAGCTCTTTTGTTGGTTTAACGCCCCTGGCCGGAATTAAAGAGTGCAATAGCTCTCCGGTCAGTGATATTTTTTGGAGGTGGAATTTGATCGGAAGATCTGAAGAAACAGACAACCTACATTCCTGAATGATAATACCCAACCGACAAATTGATTCCACTAAGATATCGCGCTACATCAGTGGCATACTTTACATAGTTCACCCCTCCATCCTGTTTTCAACTTTCCACCAAGCACTGCTAATCTACAAATTCCTTTATTTCTTAAAGGCACACAAATCCCCTGAGAAATGTCCGAGATTGGAAATCTCCTTATAAAAATAAGGCAGGAATTAACAAATAAGTTCTTTTTTCCCTTTCACAAATCTAATATTTGCAGAAGTTTTTTGAGGATACAAAAAACAACCCTCTTGTAGAATTAATGTCACGTTTGTATATAATATGAATAGAGAGCATGGTTTATGAAATATCTGGGGCTAAATTGCATTCAGCAAAGCGTGGCAATTTTTGTATGGGCATGGTTCAATGGACACATGTATTTGATGAATGTAAACATATCACCTCTATGCATTTTTTCCTTTGGTTTATTTAAATGGATTGGAATGTTTGAAATCTGGCACCCTAGCTTAATAATGTCTAGACCGCTTTTATCTATAAATTATGTACAAAAGGGACTAAAAGTTAGCTCACACATAAAGACAGTCAAAGAGACTTTGCCTCTAAATGACTTAACATTACAAAACACCCATTATACAAGAGTCTTTTCACACATGAGCTGAATTCAAAATTGATTTATGTGGAATTCTGAGGGCAAAAAAGGGAAATTAAAAATCAAATTTCTTTTATCCTTCCTGAACTTCATTTTCATATCAATAAATCTGCACTTTTTAATTTACTTCCACTCAAATTTCTTGCATTTTTATTGCACATATATTAATATATTAACATATGAATTCATTTTTATTACAAAATAAACAGATTTGATTTTTTCACACATTTTTCATTTCTCTAAAACCTTCAGAAAGAGAAGTGTCAAGTGTCAAAATTTCCAAAGCTTTGTATATAAAGGTAAAAAAAGAGGGGGTGGGGGTGGGAGTGGGGTTTGAAAGAATCTATGATTAGGCTGGATAGTCATGGTCATTTTTGACAATAAAGATATAGGGAAATATTTTTGATGCTAAACTTAAAATATATTGAATATTTCTTTACTAAGTAATAATTCAAAGCTTAAAAAATCAAATCTTTGAAATTAAGGAAGATCAGATGGGTAATTTATTTACCTCCCAGTCTCCCTAATATTCACTTACCAGATTTCAAAAAACATCTTGTTATGGAATAAAAGGAAATGAAAAATCATGTACGGTACACAAGGTTCATAGGTCACATCTTGAGGTCAGGCAGGCTGCTTACCATTTCCTACATAATAAGTAACAGGTTGGGTAGGGCTTTTGACAGAGAGTAATTAGCCACAAGTGGTTTTGTTAAGTCAGCCAGCAGGGTTCCAACACCTCGGTCGTCATCCAGAGGCATCCCTAGGATTTATGTAACTATTCTGAGGGGTGAGATATGGTGAGCAGCTGCCCCCAACATTCCACAAGCACTATGCATGATCCTGTGCCATCATTTTGATCACAGGTTTTACAGAGATATAGAGACCTGGACAAAGACTTGAATGCCACGAAAGGCCAAAGGTCTATCACAGCTGTACTGTTCATCTCCACATGGTATCTCAGCAGTTTTTTTTTTCTCAATTATCTAGTGTTTATCACAAAACCTAATAACTACAAAGTAACAGGAAATTTTTGTACAACCAACTGTAAATGAAACAAATAGAAAATAGGTTTTTTTTTAAAAGTGTTAAAATTCAAACCAAACTTGGTATAAATCATATTTTAAACATTTTAAGGACATCATTGGATACTGGTTTTTTCAAGACTTTAACTTGATATTTATCCTCTCTCTCTCTCTCTCTCTCTCTCTCTCTCTCTCTCTCTCTCTCTCTCTCTCTCTCTCTCTCTCTCTCTCTCTCGGAAGGATCCCAACATGTCTTTTCTATATTTCACTGTCTTTCCACAGCACCCCTTCCTCCTCCATCTCCCTCCCCGTCTCTCTTTCTCATTCAGAAGCAATTCTGGAGCCCCCTCATTTTCTCTCTCAGCATGCGAGCTGTGATTCCGCTGTCAGGTCACATCACACAGAAGCCCGAGTTCTGCCAGAGAGGAATGTTCAGAATGTGACCACTGTGCCGGCTTCTGTCTGATGTACATGCCCAAGTGGGTCATATATCATCATTAATCCTCACAAATATTTACCCCATAAAACCTTGTATGTCCCCCATTACTTTCCTGAATACTGTTAGACAGTGGGGCCCCGGGGGTATTGGTTAATTAGATAGATCACAGGCTGCAAAATGTGCATTGTGTTCACTAATGACTGGTCACAATGTTGATAATAGGCAATAATCTCTTGTCTTGTTTCTCTCCAATATCTGCTGAGAATAATTAAAAGGCAAATTCCTTGACCTGGTCAAAACTGAATTTTTAACACTATTGGGGGGAATTGATAGTACATGTACAACTTGAAAAAAAAGAAAAAGAAGTCTGTATCTATCATGAAATCAATATATTGTCATCAAATCAGATATACTATCAGAGTATATAAAATAGAGTAAGACAAATGAAATGATTACATGTATGCATATCAAATAAAAGTTCAAAGAGAATTTTTAAAAAATTCAATCTACCATTTACACATATAAACCCTGGGTACTTCCAGCCCCAAAAAACTTTAATAACCTGAGCATTAGACAATCAAAGGAATGCTTGGTTATTTCGAAAAATTATAATTAAACAAGTTGACAGATCGTCTATCGTGATATAGATTCCTGTTGTAGTTTGTTAAGAGAGCGGGTGGACCTTTGAATCTTGCCGATCGTTGCCCAATATAAACTCAACATTCCATTCATCTATCTTCAAATTCTATACGCTTTCAAACTTGGCACTTGACAGACAAACTTGAGGACCATTTAAGGTATTTCAAACAATCAATGGAACACTGCCAATTACAAGACTTTAATACACAGTCAGACCTTGTGAAATCCAAAACCAGTTCTATTTAATTCTTTTTTTTTAACCATTCTGCGCAACATTGTGTCGATTTCCCTGTCAATAGCTATGACGGTTTAATTGCGTAAATTTACATTCCGAGGGTAGAATTTGACACTGGCTGTTTTTCGTTGGCGCAATGTTAAGCCACCATTCATAAAATCGTGATCAATTTAGACCAGTTAAAAGAATAAAGGATTCCAACTTTTCCTTCCAACAAATTAATGTCCATAAAATTTTCGTCTTTGGGACAAAAAGAGAATATTCTGATGTTTATAATTCATCAGGTCCTTATTTCTATATTTTTCAATTCTGTACTAAATATTTTCATATTCAAAGAACTTCATTATATTTAAAAAAGATTTTTATTTTTCAAATATCTGATATATTTTCTTAAAAACCTGTCAATTAGCTTCTAAAGACGGAAGGGGGGGGGGGGTGTGCAGAGATAGACATCAAACATCACTTTATATTTCATTAAGAGAGGCGCGCCATAAAAAATGAACCAAGTTTTGATCTATTGTTGTAGTTATAATTAGATGATACAACTCAAGCGAACATAATGCAACATCATGGTTGACAGGGGTCCAAATGAGGTGACTGAGAAAATTGAATTCTGTCTCAATTCAGTCAAGATTTTTTAAACTGATAGCATATCAGTTATAAATTCCATGGATTGAGATCAACTATGGCCTGTGTACTATTAGTACAGGGCTAACCTGGTGTGTGTGTGTGTGTGTGTGTGTGTGTGTGTGTGTGTGAGAGAGAGAGAGAGAGAGAGAGAGAGAGAGAGAGAGAGAGAGAGAGAGAGAGAGAGATAGATGCATGTGCATGCAGTCATAATCCACAATTATAATGCTTACAATTTTAATCATAAATATTATTCTGAATACTCTTTCAATCTTTTCTTTTTTCTAAAATAAATTGTATTTTATTTTATTCAAAAGATTACAGACAAAAATTCAAATGATTATGGGATAGTTCTCCTTAAAAGGTAGTTCTCCTTAAAAGGTAAGAAGGACAGAAAATCGTTATAACCTTAGCAACAAACCCAGTTCTCTGGTGAGCTAAAACTAAATGTGATGACAGCTCCTAATCTGGGCTAAAATCTATTTGTTTTGTATGGTTAATTTTATAAATCTGTTGTATCTAGCTATGCGTTCCATAACGCAGCTGGCACAACCTGTATCAAATTTACATTTTATACAAAAAAGTAACAAAGACATTTAATGCCATATAATTTTAAATGCCCCCCTTTTAAGATCGGAATCTACACAGGCATGCAAAAACCTCATGTACTTTAATCAAAAACTGACAAGACAAAAATTTCAATGAACAAAAAAGTGTATAAAGGTGATAAGGTTAAGCGATTCTTGGTCCATATCCCGATGCACATGTTAAGTTTTGCATTTGCCTTTGAGATGTTGGTGAATGTCCTATGATGGTAACCAAAAAGAAAAAAAATTCCTAAAACGCATACCAGCGGGAATAATATGTCACCTCTAGAGGGGGCTGTGTACACAGACTAAAGCACATGTAAACAGAATTACG
This sequence comes from Magallana gigas, assembly GCF_963853765.1. Lineage (NCBI taxonomy): Eukaryota > Metazoa > Mollusca > Bivalvia > Ostreida > Ostreidae > Magallana > Magallana gigas. Next base: position 13,284,430 of record NC_088860.1, on the reverse strand, counting down.
CAGGGAATCTGCCTGTCCTTACATGGCTTAGGAACCACGGAGCTCCGATTGTCAATAAATAACCGTAAATTGTCAAATTCCGACCCTGTTTAATGTAAACGGGCATTCTCCTCTGTGGCATGTCGCAAAAGTAAACACAATACAAAAAGAAGTCCTCTCGACTGCCAAAAGAAAAATGGAGGTCTATTTTAGTTTTGATTGCCTGCATTATAAGTCTTGTGCAATTAATCACCAGAGTGTTCTTCATTGAACATTTGCCATGCTAGATATTTGCTTTTGCAGCCAAGGCCGTTCATTGAACACTGGAGAAGTTTTATGTGTACCGATATATTTTCTACAACTTCTGCTGAGAGCTAGCACAACTAAGCAATACACTTCACTCAAAGTAAACTGGCAATTGTCACCTACATATGTGGATCACAATTTCGAAATCCTAAAAGTACCCTACTTTGACAAGTAATATGATGAATTATACATGTACATGTAAATGATAATCAAACTTGCAATGCTTTTTAAAATATCAGTAATAAACTGAATATTGAATGTTAATAGTAATGGTAACCCCCCCAATGTGAGAGCACATTGACACTGGTGTCTAACATGTTCTTAGATTGTAATTATGCAGATCTGTGTGCATTAAATTTACAAAACAAATGAGCTTCTGCAGTCTTTTTCAAGAAAAGAATTAAAATATTGTAAAAAGTTGACATTCCAAGGTCGTTGTCACAAATAATCATTCTCAAAGTTTACACTTGTTGTCATTTAATTCATTTCTATTAAAAATGTTAATTCACCCAGTATATGACGTACATACACGGTACATCACTGCACTTATAAATCTGCGCACACCATTACCATTATACTGATTTACCATTCACCTTTTCTAAGATACTAATATCAGTGCGTCAATAGAACATCGCATGCCCCCCGTGACACTCTCAATTGTAAACATCTCTACATGTATCTAGACTAAATTCTTTTAAAGCCTTTATAAAAACTCTTTTTCATAGGATTATAAATTCCCATCTCCTCTATAAAGCATATTTTGTAATTTTCTAAACCCTACAGTGTCAGCCAAAAAAAAATCCTACTATTTCATAACTTTCTTCAAAGAAGATTTAATCAGGAGTTTTAAGATGGTTGTGGTTGCAAACTTTGAACTTTTGAGAAGAAATAAAACTATTTCTGTGGTGTTTTTTTAACTGCATTGTTTTAACTTTTTAAAAATCCTTTTAAGTCACCATTTCATTTATCTTTTTAGAAACAAGAATTCTAACAATGCCATAAATGCTTGCTTTTTATTTTAGATTTACCTGGCCAGGTAATTGAGGTGAAAATTCTGCTACATCACTCAAAGCCTGTGATCACCCTACCTAAAAATTCAATAAACAAACGTGTACAAATTGACACTATTTAAACCATACCGCCCCTCCCCAAAAAAGTTCAAAAATATTATCATCAGACAATTAAAATTCCTATGTAGCTTCAAGTGAAAAAAAGGGCATACAGTTTATAAAAGAAATCAACCACAACATTATTGTATTTTTCGCCATCAGTTTTCATTAAATATATATTAAATTTGATGAAAGAATTTAATAAAAATAAAATAAAACTTTTCAAAAGAATTCATTTCAAATATGTTCTCTCCATTAGCTGTGAGTTTCTGCAAGTAATGACCCAGAGCAGTTTTGAGTGTGTGATCATACAAAATGCTAGTTCAGCCATAATATTTAGTCTTCTTTCATCAGCTACATGCAAATAATAACTAGTAAAAATAATGATGACTGAATTTATTTTTCAACACATGCTGAGTACTGTACAAATGTACTTCAAAATAAATCATTAACCGAAATTAAAGCATTTCTCTTATCGGCCTTTTTAAAATTTTCCTTTCTCATTAAAAATCAATTGACCAAATTCTTTTCCTCCTTCAACAAAGCTGGCTTGTAAGAAATAGTCTTGATAATTGAGCTCTTGCTGGGGTTCCATTTCACATGAAATTGAGAATACTGGTAGTGTTCAGTTGGTTGTTGCTCCCGACTTTATGGTGCATATATTACCCCATTTCATTAACTGATATAAATTTAAATCTTGTGGAAGTATCACGAGTCTTCATAATCTTCAAGTCAAAGCCCCTTTTATCACTTCAACTGAAGGACTGAAAAAAGTCTGAAGCACTGAATTACATAATATTAGAGTTCAAAGGTCACTGCGTCTTACATAATCAAAGGTAATATTCGTTACAATCTTTTTTAAACAGCTCAAAACATGCATACTCATGGAATAATACCCAAAGGTTTCATTCTTCAAGTAAGTTGTATATCCTTACCCCTTCAGGCCAAAAAAAAAGGAACCAAACAAAAATTGCACCCTTAGTACTAAATAACCTCTAAAGCTAAGACTAAGCCTCACGTGTCGCTTCTTGTAATGCGTTTAAACTTATTAAATTCCTGTACTACGATTTAAAGCCGAGCAGTTGCAATCGTACTGAAGTGCTGGTTCAACTTTTATTGTAAGACATATCAGCGCTAAACTTCTGAACCCAAGAGACACGAGTGTAAAATTCTTCCCCAACGTGTTTGTATAATTATTAATAAACCGAACACAATGTCTAGCACAAAAGATAAGTAAATCGAACTATGAATGAAATTTCCCCTTCCCTGATGTACTAAGCGATAATGATGTAGAGAAGTGTGGGAAGACAATTAAGAAAATGATAGTCTGTATAATGGACTTAAAGAAGAAACATGATGTAAAATATATAATGGGAAACAGCGTGGCTGAAAATAGGGTCCGCCAGCGCTCAGATTCCGGTGAGTCAGCAGATGAAAGCGGCAGTAACGAACATTTCTTAATTAAAAAATAAAAAGTCTTGCTGTTTACTCATCTCAAAAATTCATTCATTAATAAAGAAACTGTAGGATTTTTTCCCCTTCCCTGACAACTAGGTTATGCTCATGATGCCTTTTGCGACAAAAAAAATACCAATACATGTATATATAAACGAAGAGTTTTTAATACCTTGAAATTTGCTGAATTCATATATTATATATATTCTACTAGTTTTTCTTTCTGTGGCTCCAGTTTATAATTATTTAAATCAAACAAAAAGACAAAGAAAGAAGGAAAAAATTAGAGATAATGAAATTATGCATTTGTGAAACATATTTTAAAAGTTCATGGTCACAAACAGTTTTAGCCAATCAAAACTGTGAAAACTTTGACCTATCTTAAATTTCCTTGACCTTTATTACTAAAATAGCTTTGCACAACCTTCTAAAACAAATAGCTTTTATCTTGTACCGTTCAATCAAATTTTTTTATCACATATACCGGTACTCTGTACCTGCATGGATAATAAAGAAAATAATAATCAAATTACCACAAAGACCAGCTATATATTTCATCTGATATAGCTTAATTTTCATTTATAACACATTTCTTTTCCATTATATTTTTAAATTTTTCAACATCTATTATGTTTCTCATCTCACATTATTGCTTCTTACCAAAAAAAAAAAACCCAGTAAAAAGCCTCCTGACCAATTTAAATTCTTTGAATATTTTTTGGTTAACCATATAATCAGTTCAAAATTGTCTGAATACAAATTCTTTCTAGCAGTTATGGGCTCTGTGGTTTAATGCTTCTATAAGTTTGTAAGTTTATGAAGCATTCAAATTGTGTAATAACTTTAAAGTATTATCATGATAAAGAAGATCGATTCCATGCAATTTTCATCCCATACTGAATCTAACTGCATACCAGTCATAATTCAATTGTATATTTTCTGATTTAATAACCCTTGAACATATCTGATTACACTGATATCTTAGGACGACCATAAATGACTTTACCGAGAGAGAGAGAGAGAGAGAGAGAGAGAGAGAGAGAGAGAGAGAGAGAGAGAGAGAGAATATAATTTAATAAAAATGCAATGAGATGCAAAAAAATCATGAAAGTGGGAACCAAATATAAATAAGGAGAGGAAATTTCATGATAAAATCATTTCTTTTTTATACCTTTTCCTGTCTGACTACAGATCTTTATAGATAAGGCATCATGGAGTCAATAGGACGGTATCCCATTTGATGCACTCTTTAAATGAAAAATGAGAACCACCACCTGGAAAATAGAATTATCAACATTCTGCGGAGACTTCCACCTGCCATTGAAATGTACTGGCATGTTAAATGATATTCTATAGACCTGAATACGCAAAATCTGTACCACATTTTTTAAAACTTCAGAAAAGTACACTCCAAATGTTTAACAAGACTGCATGAACAAAACACTTGTGAAAAGTGCAAAATTAATGCATCATTATCCAAAAAAAAAGATAAATAAATCCAAAAAAAAATTAAAATAAAATAAAAAAAATTAATCCATTGCACTTCTAAAATCAAACATCTAAAAGTATCATAAATAACAGAAGTTAAAAACCTTTGAAAGTTTCATAAATCATTTTTTTTAAAACTCCAAGGCATCAATGCATTGGAATTATGACCCAGCATGTTTTGCTATTAAGAAGGAAGTCAGCCTCAAGACTTCTAAAAAGAATAAATACCAGCTAAAACACGTGACTATGCATTCTTAAAACAGCATTGTCTAGTCCGTAACAAAACTTTTTCCCTGTATCTGGGAGTGCATTACCAAACAAAATAAAAAAATTCCTCCCGTTTACTGGACTGCACAATGTGTTTTTTCCACAAGATATTTCTATACATTTGAGTACTCTTGGTCTTTTCTTCTGCTTAAACCAATTATTGCTAGTTCACAGCAATGCCATAACTTCTGAACCCTGAAAGTTTGATCTCAGGAGACACAAACATGTTCCTGGAGACAGACTGTCTCTCTCTGTAGCTAAGTATGTACCAACAATCTAACCTTGTTTGTGATTTTTACACATCTTTAAAAATTTTCATTTAAAAAAAGATGGGTTTAATTTGAGGGGAGGGGGGGGGGGTTGTATAAGTGAGGTTGGATAAAGATAAGTTCAAATTGAGCAAACAAATTTTGTGATGATAAATTTTATCTATTAAGGTTACAAAAATTGCTTCCATATGAAACACAAATTGGGAGACATTTGATTACATCATCAAAGGTATTTGCAATTACATGATTGTACTGGTACCAGCATACCACTAGTAGAGGCCATTAGTTCAAATCAAATTTCAGCTACAGATATCTTGTAATAGGCAAAGCTTGGTTAGCAATACTTCCCTTATATTCAAAGAGTATACTTGGCAATACCCTTTTACAATACGATTCTGATATACTTATTAAATATTAGTATTTTAAATATCATATCAGTATTTATCACAGACAAAAGGCAAACACAGGGTATTTGATCTCGATCAGTATTCTGAAATGACAATAAATTTTGAATATGTGTGCCAAATAATAAGAGTTTAAATGCTAAATAATTTAAAATGACATTTTTCAGAGACAAACGGGACCTAAATATAAACGCCCTAAATTTGAGCGTATAAAAGCTAATGCTATAATATCTGGAATATTTTAACTCAGTTCACCCACATCTTCAAAAGTACAACTGAAACACTCTAGTTAAATAACTTAAATATCCCCACCACAATAACTTTATTATTGATCATTTGTATCCTTTGGGGTGGTCCTGAACTTATATTTCACACTCAGAGAACAGTTTCACACAAAAGCATAGATGAAAGGTGTGCAAATCAAAAGAAACACATTTTGGGTGTTGTCACCATCTCAATGACAAAATATTTAGCGGCCAAGGTACAGCACTGCTTACTGATCCTTAGAGAAGGTGTTGTAGCATAAAGCTTTTGTTGCGCTGTACCAGAGGTGATGTATGTAAAATACCTGGACGTAAATCATTCTCCTATTGCTATTTTGAGTTCCATAAAAAGACTGAGGGCTCTGTGATCCTCAACAAGGTGCTAAATACTGTCAAAGCACTCAAGTGTTAACTTGATATTTATCCTCTCTCTCTCTCTCTCTCTCTCTCTCTCTCTTTCTCTCTCTCTCTGTTATTCACAGGAGGAAAAAAACCATTCTTCTCAATATATTTGTAGAATTTCTATAATTCACAAGTTTCTAAGTTTTCTGAATAAATATATATATAAATCTAGTCATCTTATTATCTTGAAATTTTTGTTGTACTGAATCATGTACAGCTAGGTAAAATATTCTAAAAGGAAAGTATTTTAAAAAATTTAAATAAAATGCAATGAAACTGAAGAAATAAAAACCTTTCTGGTAAAACAAAAAGCATAGGAATCTGAGAAGAATAGATTCAAATTCATTTTTCAAAACTCGAGCATTTTAAAAAATCAAACAACTAGGTTAATGTGTCACTGACATAATTCAGTATTTAATTTCAGCTAAGACAATGGACATGCCCAAAAAATGTCGAATTCTGCCGCAAATTGAATGTTAGCAAGACTCTTAGGCTCGGGACATCTTTAAAAACATTTCCGATTTGTGTACCATCGGTGATTAAAATTTTAATGGGATTGCCTAAGGTAGATGGTATTTGCTGTGTTATCACGTAAAAGGTAAAATTCTTGACTAATTATCAAACAAATATTTACAAGTGGGAACCCGGATATTTTGAAAACTTCCATCAAAAGTACATTCAAGCTGGCCATCTGATGAAAGTTGGCTTCGTTCTTTTTGTAAATGACTAAACGTCAACTGATCTCCCCACGACAAACAAAGTTACCCTAAATAAACATGCGGCTTTCTTTTATCATATATACCAGAGAGGAAAAGTATATTTTTTACATTGTCTACATCTGTTTAAAAAAAAAATACGATGACCCCCCCCCCCCTCCCCTAAATTTTGTGAATAAAAAACCCAACTTATATATATTGTGACATGACCTCACTGCCCTGTGATGGTTAATCATCGTCTAAAGTTTCTCTAAAAGTACAGATCAGCTGATCCGACCTCAACTATGGTGTTGACCCTTAGTAAGAGAAGTTTTGTCTGTATAAGGAGAGAGACCATTGACAGGCCTGACAAATATTATAGGATGGTAAACATCTTTCTTCAGATGTTCATAGCTTTGGTATTCCAGAACACATGACTAAAATAAGACACAGTCACAAAACGGTGTTACAATAGCTAAAATCATTTAGTCTTCTTTTATTTAAATTTTATCAAAAAAGTTTCATTGCACATATATCTAATACTTCTGTTCCCAATTTTAAACAAGCACACATAAAATTATGTACCAATAAAAATGAACATTTTCCTACAATTTTATCTAACAAATTCCTCTGATAAGTATTCATAAACCATGAAAGTCAATTAATTTCAAGCATATATCGTAAATAAAATACTTGAAAATTTTTTTAAGCAATAAACTGAGAGTTTTTGTGCCTATCAAGTATTCAGGAATTCCTTGTAAACACATGCAGGTGCTCCAAAAATAACCCAACTTTGAAAGCTTGAGGACATTTACATTGTCAGCAAACATTATCAACTCCAGGTGAAACCTTGTGGAAATAATTTAACAACCAGGTTAGGCAGAATACCGCGGGAAATTTTGATATGACATATATGTTAATGAGATGTAAATTTCTGTCATGGTATTCTGCACGCGCTCGTATATGATTTTTGACAAAAACTAACTACCGCAAATGACATACCTATGGAAATGAGAAAATTGAGGTTGACAGAACGCCTCGAGCTGAAATGCCGCTTTTTTATTGGACGACACTGCAGAATTAATGAATGAATTCTTTAACAATCCTCACGAGTCCTTTTTTATTTTTTAATCTCAATAACATGGATTTCATTAGTTTTATGTTTATTGATATAAGAAATGCTAAATAATTATTTCATGCACGTCAGCAAACACAAGCACCTGCTGAATTGTTTGGATTTTTAAAAGGGGCTTTGGGGATGAAAAATGTAATGAAATTCAGCTGACATTACACATTACCACTGGGATCAAATCCAAAATTTCAATTTTATGTTTCCTTGAAAGAAATGAATTAAGCCACAATGCCCATAGTTTCTGTACACTTGGTGTCCAATGCATACTGTAAGCAACCTGAGGCCAGCAATCGTAAGTGTTTGATGAGAGAGATGGAGACAGACAGACAAACAGACAAACGTAGATATCCATAAACTTCTGTCAAAGGAATATAATACAAGTACCAGTATATCAAATTCCTGACAAATATAATTACAGAATATAACCTTGTAACACTTCTGCATACAGTATACTCTCCAGTTCTAAAGTTATCTCAGAATTACAATGTACCGGTACATGTACCCGGTATATACATGTGTATATCTGCAAATGAATTTACATGAATGTCCATGCAAAAAATTGTAATTTTTTCACTTTAAGATTCAAATTTGAATTGACTGTGAGGATCTCCAAGTAGATACATATGTAACCAAGCAATATTTTCTGAACAGGGTCTAAAATACAAATGAATATCAGTCTCGGTTTTCTGTTACATATACACTCATCTTATAATACTTACACAATTGCACCCTTCTTTCAAGCCTCCTTTGGTCCCTGTATCGTGTCAACAGGAAATGACTTCTTAAAAAATTGACAGTATGATGTTACACATACCCTTCCAGCGTGATGGGGACTAATGTACCATAAATCACCAAGAGACCTGACTCCCCACTGGGTGCAATTACTGCTATTTCCTGAAATTAGAAGCACCTCTAATTACTTCTATATTTTGAGTGATTTGGGGGGTGAAACCTCTTTTTGTTGTACAGAAAAGGGGGGATGTGACCCCTACTGAGATAATGTTAGGGCTAGCAGGAGGTATGAAGGTTAATTGTTATTTGAAAATCATTTACCAGCAATTACAGGAATGGTCAACTCACAGGTATGATTAAATTCCCACTGACCTTGACTTGTTATGCTATATACATGTAAGTCAAAGTCCATAGGCGGTATGCAGGAATACCAAATAAAATTTTAAAAAAATAGATGATGAAATAATATGTATCATTGAGAAAAATAAGTTCATAACATGTACTTCATATACACTTTGTATGGCATTAAAAACATTTTTAGATGATGAGATCGATCATGATATATATATATATAAGTGTAAGAATTACATGTCATAAGGAACATATTCCCCATGAGATGGAATACAAATTAGTTTTCAGTAAGGTTGAATGCAGTAGCTATTGGCTTGTCAAATGGAAGATTCATTATATACATTTTTGTAAGAATATGATATCTTCTACTGGTATATTGGAAGGTAAAATCTTAAGACATTATTCCACCCCTCACAAATTACTGATCTTTTTTTTTTATATAAACTACATGTACCAGCATTGTAAGATATCACAAAGTTATATTCAACTAACAACTAGTGGGATAAATATGTTTCATTTTTGTTTGGAAACATAAACTTGCGACATAAAATCTTCAGACATTGTGGGATATATCTATAAGTATATCTATATGCATTCCACGACTTACAGGTCAGGGATGACCCCCCCCCCCTCCCCTCCACCCCCAGATAATAAAGTAAATAAAAAAAATGTGGTTATTCATAATTCCAGTTCAATTACAAGGTTTATTTCTACCTTTCAAGTAAGTTAAACATCAAGTTTAACATTTCTAAAAAGTAAAAGCAAATTCCTTCGTTAATTAACATGCATAATGATCTAATGATCTTACAAAAGCTTCCCTGATTCGTTAGCTAACATGATTTACAATTATGCTCAGTTAAAGCAATTACATTGAAAAGCCTGAGGGTAAAATTCATAAAGTAGATTGAGTGTTTATTTCGATTAACCAAAATATATATACATGTATACCGCAACATTTATGAGACTTTATGTAATTTCCAAATTTACTTTTACAAAAGGTCTAGACTAAATCTAACAGGCATCAATTAGCTTAAAAAGTGCAGATTAAATTTTTTGTGGAAAATATGAAAGAATAATGAGAATAATTTAATTAACTTATTTTTTTTTTTTTCCAAACAAAAATATCACTTTTGTTTAGTTAAAAAATTCAAGGAATTTTTCACTTTCTTTTGAAGGAGAAGTATAAATGATTACTCTTTCTACTTCATACACTTAAATAATTTCCTAGGTGTAAAATATGTAACCTCCAGTGTATTCATTATTATTGCTTGACTACTTGAGTGGTAGAGAGTGAATTTATTATCCTTGAAAGATAGGAATGCAATTGCCCTTTAAATAAGTCATCAATTTTTTTAAGTGTTATATAAAATATCATATTTCTCAAAGTATTTTTATTACCATTTTATAGTTTCCTGCTCAGTAGACTGAACCTTCTTGTAAATTGAAGGCATTTCCATAAAGTAACTTTTTTTTAATACGGTATGTGTATTTTAATTACCCTATTAATAATAACATGTCAAACAGCTAAGGCTTTTGGATTGATTGAATTTACATTATAATAAACATGCAGTATAATGGGCCAAAACAAATTCATGAAACATTCATGGCAGATACCACAGTAATTTTACTGGGCTAAAGCATATCACAGTACTGAATTTGTATGGTTCACATGAGCCATTGGGATACAGTAATTATCATACTTTGAGGCCATTCAATTTGTTTATGTACCATAATAGAAAGAATAACTTGATACTGGACCAAGTACCCCTAAAGTGGACCAATAACATTCAAGTATAAAAACCAACCATGTAATGTAACAGTGTAACCATCCATGGTCAATGTAACGGCCTTTGTTTATGACAAAATCATTTTCATTCCTGTTTATTGAGTTCTATTTTTAAAACACATTGAAAATGAATGACCAAGTAGTATTTGTACTTTGATAGAGAGAAATACAAAACTTTTGTACAAATTCTTGCTTCTTTTAAAAAGTCAAATACTCAACCAAATTAGGCTATGATATACACATGCAAAGAAAGAAAAGACAACATGTTAAATACCTGTAGATGACACAGCAGTTTATGCATATGTTGTACAAATGAACATTTTAAAAAAATCCCTCCATACATATTTGTTCTATCATTAAATATAGTGATACCCTACTCCAGCATCACTTCATGTACAAACAGGTCATTTGAAAATCTGAAATTCAACAAAGGGGTGTTCATTTGGTTGGGATGGGTATAGATTTTGAATTTTCTGATCAATTCAATTAAATGTAATAAAGTTTACAAGAAATATTCAGCTACAGAATATACATTCATTCCTTAAAATTGCAAGGAGTTTTTCGGTCTGTAACTACAACTCTCAACGCCAAGTACTTATTTAAAAGTACATCTGTTGCGTCCTCTTTTTTTTATTGACAAAACAATTTAGCTTGCACTAACAATCTTTTTTGAAAATGTGGCTATTGACATCTCCTATTTGTATCAATTTCATTAAAGCACCGGTCATATTTTCTTTCTGGATTATAGTGTGAATACTCTGATCGGAAGTTAGGCTTAAGCCAAAATAAAAACATCACCATGCAAGTTTGGTTAGTTCATTGGCGCCACCTTTTGTGAAATAATTGCTACACAAAAACATTCTTTTCACATGTTATACAAGGTGCCGACTCAGACATAAAATAAGAGGGAGAGGCTACAAAACTTGAACAATGGCAAACAAAAGACTTCATTGGTCAAAACAGTATAGATGACAATCAGACTCTGAAGCTTGCTTTCTTGTTATTGCACACCCTTTATAATATGTAGACAGTAAACAGACTAGGTGATACTTTATGAATAAATATTTTGGAATACAATATTCTCTCTCTCTCTCTCTCTCTCTCTCTCTCTCTCTCTCTCTCTCTCTCTCTCCATTGATTTGTATGCTCTCCGAATAGCTCAGCAGATTTTTCATATTTTACTTTTGGAAACATTGAAACTTTTGCACTGAATTTTATGATGATGAATGTAAAATGATTACAAATGTACAGGTAACAGAATCATTTCCTCTTTGAGCTCTTTTTGAGTATAAAATGTGTATCAAATAAAAAATGTCATATGCCAAAAAATACTGAGGTCAAACATATTTTCAGTTGATTTAAAGACTTAGGTTTAGTGCCAAAAAGCATTAATGGTAAGGGGCTGTATAGCATGAAAAATGGATTACTTTTATTAGGAATGAACGAGTTATCTTTCCTATCGTTAGCCTTTGATCGTACTGCAACTGATCAGCTGATGTATACAGACTGTAAAGCCAAAAATAACTAATAAATAAAGACTGCATTATTTATAAATAACTGTTCTAATTGACATGACATGGATTCCGATGGGTTTCACGACTTTTTAAAGAGAAACTGAAAATATAACCATAAATAAACGTTTAACATGTTTAACGTCGGCTTTGTGTCGCTACTGCAGTATAGCCGATATAGCAATGAACTTCGTGTAATTTCATCATTGAAGATATCCCATTAAAATTTAAATACTCACCAAAACAGAAAAATTACAATTGATATTCAAAAATCAGACAAAATTTTGCAACTGGAAGTAACATGTATAATATAAATATAAAACCGTATCGTATTTTAAACAGTTCCGGAAATAAAATGCAAGAGAAATGATGAAATGAGGTGCGTCAGGCACATATCCAGGATTTAACGTTTTACGCTGATTTATCAGGTTAAATAAATCAAACTGATAGAAAATCCTTGTTTATACTTCAATAAAATCAAATGGTTGCAATGGGTTTTTTATGCTCATCAAAGTGAATGAACTCCGCCCCCCCCCCCCAAAAGAAGGAAAAAAAACGTTTTAAAAAATTCAGAATACACACAAGTTTATATAACTCTGTATCTCACTATTAACATGACTTTGAACGTTCAAATGTAGGTCAAAAATGAAAAGAAAAAATATTGTTTTATTTACAAAGTGTGTATATGTCAGAGGTACACATATAGGATGTACACATGTACATGTGCGTCTGCCTACCGGTTGTCTATCTTAAATTACATGTACCATATGCAATGTTATGCATGCACTTATATCTGTGCTGATTAGTAGAAAACTTATAGAATGTTTCCGACACGAGTTATCTCTCTTTGTAAATGATATCAGTTCAAAAGCAGACAAAATCTAGAGCTTTTTTAGGGGGCGATTTCCAACCATAACCTTATACCCCATACACATTATTTTAGAATGTGATAAACATTTCCGTAACTTTGTTTTATTTACTGATCTAATTTGAATTTAAAACGAATTTGAAGATAAACGAAGAATATAATCGTATGCTTACAAACACAACTTACTACTCAGAAAAAATTCAGCATTGTGCTATTTGGTAAGATTAAAAATATTTGATTCAAATTATTAAAAAACTAAATCATAAAATAAAAATAGATTCAAATCAATAATAATATTAATAATTGTGTTCCACATATCACTTTAGACATTGCAATCTCTTTTATTATCTATAACTCTTATATAATGCAAAAATAAGTAATTATTTGTAGATACATGTAAATTGGATTCAATCTAATTTTAGACTTCCTGGAAGATTACCACAAGTTTCTCCCACGGATTTAATTTGTGCAGAATATACTTACTATTCTTCATTCCACTCATCTCAAAACTAAGTACGTAATTCTCCCATTCAAAAACAGCTAACTATAGAACTTTCGAGAGAGAATTAAGCAGCATGTTGAGTATCAATCCCCGGATATGATTATTTACAAACGATGCATGTTAACAATGCTACATGAGAAACGGAACCCCCTTTAGTTACGCAATGTTTAGAGATTTCGGGTGGTATGAGAAAATAACACACTTTAACTTGTGCCAAAAGTTCTTGCAAATCTGAAAAAAACATGCAGACTTCAAGATCGCCAAGAGATATTCATTCAGTACCTAGATATTGCTTACATGAATAACAAGCATTCTGAGAGTATTGCATAAGCAATACACGTCCCCTACCGGTTTGTGGAAATTGCGAAAACAATGCACTGTTATGCTTAATATCGAACCCAAACATATAAAAAATTAATTTTCTCGAAAATATGTCAACCAGACGCTACAAAAGTGTAAACTTGATCTGTAGTTTGACATATTGAAGCTGTTCAGCAAATTTCATATTATTCATCAAACACATAAAAAAAAAGTGTGGAAAACTGAAGTGGGAGAGACAGACGGACGGTCAGACAGACGGACGGACGGACGGACTGACGGACTCAGAGGAAAGCTATAATCCCCTCCGGTGAAAACCGGTAGGGGACTAATAAGTTAGTTGAATTTATCCTTTAAAAGCCATAAAACCCATTATGACGGCATGCAGGTTTAGACTGTGGTCCTAAATGGATCAGTTCACCAAATTATCGCTCGGCAAACTGTTATAACCAACTTTTTTATTCGCTTGTGAGTAATTTTCGCGAGGATTGCGAGAGCGAAATTGTCACGAAAATTAGTCGCCGTGAACCAATTCATAACTGGTAAATCTTGAAATAGGAGCGTCGCGAATAATGGTTGGTTTACAGTAATATAAGCTGCATGGTATCCATTTTCAGATGGGATGACAGACACGATGTGTATAAGGTGTTTTGCTCAACAAAAAAGTCAAACAATGTAGTGTTTATAATACATCATATTTTAATGCACCTTATTAACTGAGTAATTAACGCTGGACTTTCTTTAAATGAAAAAAAGTCAATGCAATATAATAAATCAATCAATCAACCGATCAATTATCAATGTATATGGAAGGGAAGGTTAATCAGATGCGCGGGGGTGGGGATAAGCCGCATGATTGCAATAAGTACAATGATGTGTATAAGACAGACTGACAAATGGAGTGGGTGAGAGTCAGACTTGTAAACCTTCTCCATCAAATAACAAAATAATTATGATGATAGAGATATCTTGAAACTTCGTGTTTACTGCGTTTCTTTTTCAGCTCAAAAGACGTCGCGATCTCAGATATCAAACGGCCTTCTGTAGCGCCTTCACCGGCAATAGATGTTTCAGTCCATATTCTTTATTAGGTTTTCCCTGTTTTTTTTCAATATGGCGGGTCTGTCAATGGCAGACGAGATAATTGAGGAAATTGATCCCAATAATTCATAAACGTTGATAAATGATATTCATTATCGACACCAGCGTCCGAGGCTTGTGTTGATCCCTTGGAGCTTCTATCGACTCCCCGTCAACACAACTGATAAATCAAATTCCGCCCCAACCATCTTTGGACAATCCACACCAACAAAAAAACACCATAACTTTTCTTTCCCGTGTGTAGGTCAAATATCCCGTTCTCAATAATAGCCACATATTATAAAAGAGGATGATATTCATATTCATAAACATCGTTTATTATCATCCGCATCTTCTTAAATCTCTCTCTCTCTCTCTCTCTCTCTCTCTCTCTCTCTCTCTCTCTCTCTCTCTCTCTCTCTCTCTCTCTCTCTCATGTTAGCGTGCCAAGACACCATAAAACACATAAATCAACAGATGAGATTAATACATCCCATTCCATTCCTTTCCTTCTTCAACATACATCCCAACATATTGGCATGTCAATAAACAATAAATGAACATTTATACCATATTTTCATTACTTTTCGCAATGATCTATATTTCAGCGCATCCATTTTTTCGTCCGTCTTTTTTTTCTGTTCATCATATTAAGTCAGTAACATTTTATAAGTACTACAAGCAGTGATCAGTGTCATAATGACACTGCTTGAAACAAAAAAAAAAAACAACTGATGGTCGTACACTTTAGTTTACATGCACGATTTCATATAAAGTTAAGTCGCTAATCTTTATTAATCTATTTAAATTATATAAAGACTGACCAAGTTGTCAGTTGATAAATATCGAAGCATTATCATCCCAAACGGGGTCTATATGCACATGCACCTGACCTTATATATTTTTCTCATATTAAGGTATATATTTTTATTACGAGAAAAATATATATAACGTCAGGTGCCTGTGTCATTTTGTGTTATCAAAAGATAATAACAAAAATATGGAAACCGTTTTTTAATTTTACGTGACTGACGACGGAAGCTGTCACAATACACGGAGATTTTTCGGGATAAACAAAGGTTTACAGCTATTAGATAACACAAATTGCATCGTACTAATAAAGCCCAATGCTAGGAGATAACAAAGCATTTCTGGGCATTACTGAGTGTATCCCTTAGTTTAAAAAAAACCCAGTTCCTGCCATGGATATATTGGGATTGCCTGCAAGGAACAAAGAGACTGCATTTTGAGACCATCCTTTTGATTTACATGTACATCATTTGATAAGCAAGTTGTTGTGATCACTCCATTCCATGATAGTTTTTCATCATTCTTTCGTGTTTATTTTTTTCAAATTGGAAATCGCAATCGAATTTGCATTGGATTGCTGTTGACTTAAAAGTAATTTTACCATTTGTGGAATTTTCCATGAATATTTAATTTTTCTCTTACTTTGAGTGTGCTAGAAAGTGGTTTTTGACAAATTGTTTCGTTCAAATCAAGGACTTTGTACTCAGTCAGAGACATGATTATCTCCCTGCTGCATGCATTTGATATTGGTTGAAATTCGATACATAATACTTTTCACAAATCTTCAAAAATAGCGACAGATATGAAAGATTTCTACGTCACTTATTATGATTCGAAACAAAACATATAGCCCGCAATTTTGCCATATACTAGAACTTTAGAAATATTAGTAAACTCTTCTGTGTTTAGAGATATAGAAAACACTATAAAATATCTCGACCAAACAGCCTCCTTATTAAACACTATTCTATTAAAGCGACATCAGCTGACCATGCAATTGTTTAATTCTATGTAATCACGTGTGGAAGGGATCGAAACTCTCGACATTTGGTTACTGGTAATTCATTTTCTAGCCAACTGGAACAGACGTAAGCCGTAATCTCCCAGCTTGGTGTTAATATATCTGGTCAATTTTGATACCAGAGGATTGTCATATTGGACACATTTACAATCACTGGACACCCGATCAATACCAACTAATTGACAATGACATCTGGCAATGGGAAACGATGATTTCCACTCACTATTGAAACTTGATAGATACTTTGTACTGTCGGGTGCAAACGAACAATGACAAAAATACTGTTCAAGCCTGCTGCAATTGTTTAATTCGGGTGATTATGCTACATTTAGCTTTAAAAATAACGTTGGCTCTAAATAATAAATCAACATATTCGTTGTTTAGCAGTTCTATATTCAATTCGTGTTATGGTATCGTTTGTTGTCTGAAAAAAAGTGAATTGTTCCTTTTATTGCGATAATAGGTCCTTTACAAGAGGCATGAAAACGAGAGGAATTTTGTTCTCCAGGATAACGTCTTATCGACCTTGTATTCTATGTCCGATGTTCGGAAAATAAGAGCAGTTGGGAAGATAAAAAATACAATTTACCCCACCGAGGGAATAAACAATATTATTAAATTGGGTAAATTTGACACGAATTCTTAAATGGAGGAAACTTTGCTTGAAAATGTGATTATACGTTGCGATTTCCGAAAACATGCGTTTTAGTTGTTTTCTACCGAATTCATCGGTTTTCATTCCTTCATATCTTTTTCTCCGAGATGTTTCAAAGTGATTCTCAGAAAAAAGAGTAATTGCTTTTCTCTCTCTTTTTCTTATTGAAGTGTTTTTTAACCTCTGGGATCGCAGAATTCCATCATCATTTATCAAGATCAGAAACATTCAGTGAAAGCGCAATGATAACAAATGACTATATAAATGTCAGTGTTTGTTTACGACCCAAAAGAAAAATAGTTGTCAATAATTGGACATCCTTTGAATGGAGGATGAACACATTGAATTGATGCTTCATTAAAGAAATAATTTGTATTTATCAAATTGTACACTAAAGAATATGAAATATAATAAACACTTGATTTTAAAAAAGACGGGTGCTGCTTTTATGTCGCATACACATGGACTATTAGTACAAGTAATACGAGAGGACTTGTTTGCGTTCACGAGGAAATGAAACAAACCACGCAAAACTTTCCTGCACGCGAAAAAAAATGTCGGTTTACAGTAAAAAAAAAAAAAAAGGTTTGCAGTGTGAAAAAAGAAAGAAAGAGCAGATTGATGGTTAGGTGGATTGAGTAGAAAAAATGGATGGATGGATGGATGGATAGATAGATAGATAGATAGATAGATAGATAGATAGATAGATAGATAGATAGATAGATAGATAGATAGATAGATAGATAGATAGATAGATAGATAGATAGCCAATAATAATAATAATATCTTTAATAAGCAGAATAAATAGTGACACAGGGGTGACACAAAATAGAGCTAATGCGGGCACTGTCAATCGATTCCGTGACAATGAAGCAGATTTTTATATCTCTGGGAGAAAATTATAGGAAAACCAGGATAATGTAACGAGATACTCGTCCCTTGCCAATCCTACCAAAGCACGGTGTCCTGGAAACAAAATTCATATAAAGAAGAGACCTCTCAGGTGACAATTTCAACTGAATAATTTAAAAAATCCTGAATTGACTGCGATTGATTAATTGAGACCATCGCATTATTAAATGAACGGTTACGGAACTTTGTTGGTCCCCTGTCCTCTGTTCAGTATAACTGATAAACATCCAGCGAAGGATAATGGCTAAAAATATCATATTCAAAAATTCAAAACAGGATGGGTAATTTGATGACCATTAAGCCTCCTTAATACATGTATATACACAAATTACAAACGATTATTACAGCAGTTTTGAAAGTGTCGACATTGTTGATTGGTCATGGGTTATAATTCACACGTATAGTTCAAAACACAAATAGCAATTGCATTGATTTAAGTTTACAGTCAACAGTTTTTGTTACAGCTTATGCTCTCCCTTTATACAGTTTACAGCGTTTGTTACAGGGTATGCTTTCACCTTGCACAGTTTACAGTGTTTGTTACAGGGTATGCTTTCACTTTGCACAGTTTACAGTGTTTGTTACAGGCTATGCTTTCACTTTGCACAGTTTACAGTGTTTGTTACAGGGTATGCTTTCACTTTGCACAGTTTACAGTGTTTGTTACAGGGTATGCTTTCACTTTACACAGTTTACAGTGTTTCACGGTTACAGCATATCCCTTTATATAGGTTAAAGTTACGGTAACACAGTTTACCATCTGGCCAATTTTATAACAATTCTAAGTAAACAGTAAAATGTAATTTAGATACATTTTACAGTCAACATGAAACATCTGTTGGTTGACAAATTACATTTATAGTTGTGTGAAAAATAATCATTAAAGTTTAAACAATTTTTGTGAGAGCCCTTGTCTAGTAGAGACGAGATGATCAGTGTGAACCCAGTCCTTCATGTCCTGAAGATTAGTCCTCCAATGTAAAGCACCAACACACACTAAGGTAATCCTTCCTCAATGCCAATATTCCAATCACCTTGTATGAAAGGTGTATTAACCTTTATTACTGAATAATCAATGCACATGAAGAGGATTAGCCAAATCAATCAAATTAATTTAGCTGAGTGCATTGGAGATGGGTGGGTGGTGTTGAATAAGAGTCCTCTAATTTGTAATTCCATTATTTTATCTGAGGCAATTCGTATTCGTAAAAATTAATATTGAAATCGTTTGGGTGTTTTTTTTTTAAA
This sequence comes from Magallana gigas, assembly GCF_963853765.1. Classification (NCBI taxonomy): domain Eukaryota; kingdom Metazoa; phylum Mollusca; class Bivalvia; order Ostreida; family Ostreidae; genus Magallana; species Magallana gigas. The sequence continues at coordinate 13,264,867 of NC_088860.1, read as the reverse complement.
GTAAAGCATTAATATGTTAAAGTATTGGTTAGAGTGAGTTAGCATTTCGAAAAACAATTCTATGAATGAAATTTTTAAATAAAATACATATTTACAAGCGACATTAGATACTAGATATATATATTTTTCATTGAGAGAGAACCACTACCAATAAATAAATTAGCATTTTTACATTTAAAAATATACTAAAATGTCCTTGAGAAGGTTGTTTCCAACCCACACACCCTTCTCCTATTCTGGACCCGCCAGCCGTACCATTACCTCTTTGCCCCCACCCTTTTCCCACGCACTCCATATTAAATATAGGTTTTTAAGTATAAATTTATAAGTAAAAACATTTTAGCTTAATGCCCTGTTTGATTTATTTCAGAGACATATTTAGTATATCCCAAGCCGCTAGGTACACATCTCTCTCCCAATCCCCATTTTTGTCTACGATGGAGGCTTGTAGATTTGAACAAATTGAACCACAAGATTTATTATACTAGATCGACTGTCCCACGATTATAATCAATTTATTTGCATTTAGAAACAAGTAAATGTTGTATGACTTGATGTATGGCTTGATGTATCAAATGAAATTGATTTTTGGCGCCAGGTTTTATACTGACCTTATTTACTGGTAAGCTGCAAGATTAGTCGGTGTTCAGATAATGCAATTTTGTTGTCTAGTGGTAAAAGTAGTCACTTAATGGAGAACAGTCAAGCAATAAATGTTCGGGGCGCGGATCCACAAAATGATGTACATGGAAAGAATTATAGACAGACGGGTCGAAAATGTAGGAATTTCAGATGGTTCATACTGATTTCGTTTTAGAATGGCATACTCGATAGTTGGATGAGATCGTCCAAAAACAATCTAACAAAATTACCTGTTTTTGAGTTCGTACCATAATCACATTAATGTAATTATCTGTGTAAATAAATAGTCTGCGAACAAAATTAGGGTGAAAATATGGGCTAATGTAATGCATCACCCATCAATTTACAAACATTGATAAACAATATTGCAATCAAATTGATTGGAGTGGTTAGCCTTGGCAAACAATCTTCGTTCATGTCGACTCGATCTGAGATTTCCGCCGATTACATACCACATGGTACCATCTTCTGTCATGGCTGACATTGCCGTTTGCTTCGATTTCTCGAGATGTCGACGAGGGCAAGCATACTCGTGCGATAAAAATACAATTAAAGAGCATTTGTTGTGTTTAAAGATGATTTGCTTACGATAACGACAACAGGTTTATAATTGATTGTGACTGTCTGAATGTTTGCTAGAAGTAAATGATGTGGGGTTTTGGATCAAGTTGAGATGAGGGGAGGGGGTGTGGGGGTATTGTACATCTGCTGTATAATGGTGGTTACCGTTAGTATGTATGTACATGTTCTTTTTCCTTTTCAAGTGAAATTCAAGGACATACGTGTACAACAAATTTATTATTACATAATTACATTGGGTTTTTTTTCGAACAGGTGGCACGATTTTCTCACATTAGGCATTAGAAAACATTATACTTAAAAAAAAAATAGGGCATATTCTCAAATCAAACCGGTAGGCTTTTACACTAGTACCTATTCCTATATGAAGTCAGTACTTTTATTGATCAAACCAGATAAACTGTCTTTTGCTGTTGTGTGGTGAAAGAGGAAAGTGGGGGGGGGGGGTTCGACGTTAAGTTGCCCAGAAAATCTAGAATCAGACGGAATCAGCTCGCAGCAGGTTCTGAAGTTATTTGCTTTTAAGCCCCAATCTAAACTAATACGAACCAAGAATATATTTTGTTAAGTAGAAAATTACATAAGAAGAGTTTAGCTACGAGAAAAGATATTATCCTCTCAGCAGTGCCCTCGCTCCTGTTTTTAACTGACCGGGCATTATTTTGTTTTGCCGGTTTTCCTTTTTGGTTTTTTTTTGGGTTTTTTTTTTTTTTGGGGGGGGGGAGGTTGTTTTTGTTTGTTTTTTTTGTTTGTGTTTTTGTATCCCTCAAAGCATTTTTTACTCTCTATTTTGAAAGATAACATGCTATCTTGTTTGGGACTGGAAATCAGAAATCTGTTTCGATCGGAGCAATGAATCGTTATCTTGGGTGTTTTCTATCAGTTTGCCAAATGTTGTCAAAAATTCAGAAGCCATTAATTCCAACAAACGCATATTTTTTCCCGTATCTATTTTTTTTCTCTCTGCTGAGAGTATCTGAACTTTGAAAAAACTTTAACAAGGAGTCAATCGATGGTGGGTTTTTTCCTCAAACGATTACGATAAGCAAATATAGAATAACAAAAATATCCGATGTCTTTTGCGTATTAATTAACGACCTGAGCGTTTGAAAAGAAAAAAAAATCCCCTGAGCGAAAGAAGTTGTTTATTGTTATAGCGAAGAAGCTTATGCTTGTATGTGTTAAGGGTCCCTAAAGATTAAAAAGAAACTTTACCAAGGTCACAGAAATGCTTGAAAACAACATGTTTACAAAATGAGTCGACATAATACTTAATTAAACGTTAATCAAGATTAAAGTATTACACATGTAAGGTCTGCGTGGGTAATCAACTTTTTATGTAGAGTTCATTATAAAGATCTTAGGGTGAGAGAAATCTGAACGAATTCCTGAAGCGATACGGCTCATGTTTTCGGCTGATGGTTTTATATGAATGTCAAATATTTTTACGATTATTTTTTTTTAGGACATTGGGTAGAAAATGTGAAACAAACCCTTCCAGGAATAATCATAATTTTCTCAGCACATAAAAAAGATAACTATCTTCTGTTTGTATCTTCGAGGTTTTTTGGGTTTTTTTTACCTTAAAGCAATACTTCGCCATCACTGATAGAGACCGCTGTAATCTGTGCGATACTTCTAAGATTTATCGTAAGCACGTATAAACCCTCCCGATTAACCACGTCTATTCGTGTTCCGTATATCTCTGTATCCTCCCCTACCCCTCAGCCTCAATAAACTCACCAAGGGGCAAAATATAACCCAGATCTATATCCGTTACAGGGGCTGATTTCTTCTTTATCTTAATTACCTGGTTCAAGTTTAAAGACCCTCGTAATAAACACTTACTGTGTTGATAAACATTACCCAATAGCGATTACATCCTTGTGGGTCTTTATGTTTAACTAGGAAGTGAACAGTGAGATTACAAAACCAAACGGGATATGATCTGTTTTCACTAGGATGTTGATTAAATGTTTCTTTTGATAACGATGCTATCATTCAGGAATAAGATTCATCACTTTAATTCGCTATACAACAGGTGGGTTATTTTATAATTTGTTGTCAAATATAATTTTTAAGAGCTTTTTTACCAACCTCCCAAATGTAAGAAATTGATACTTATTGCAAGTGAGAGTTATTTCCCTTGTCAAGGGAAACATTGAACCCTTATATGTTTATTTCCTTCCTGTCATTCAAACTCGAAGAAACAGCCTTGAAAGAAATTTCCTGATTCAAGTAATTCGAGTGGCAAACACAAAAAATCGTTATTCATTTTATTACTCTTTGAAAATAGAGAGATATTTGATAAACGCTCAAGGAATTCAACAAAAATACTTGGTAATATTCAATATTCATACCTCGCTGCACCATCATAATGTCTGAATGTCACTGGGTTTTAACATATACATAAATCCATCAAGAGTGAAGTTTTAATATCCTATTAAGGCGGAAATTATTAATCGGAGCGATAAAGCTCCATCCATAAATTGCGAAATATCGTCCAATTGTTCCGTATGATTTTGATCATATAGAATTCCGAGAAAAACTTCCTTATCCAAACTCTGATAATCCAATGGTCCTCGACACAGGGGGAGTAATGGAGCCGTTAGATTTTGCACCTTCTGATGCACAAGAGCTCATTTCAGTTATAGTTAAAACGATTTCCGGTTTAGGTTTATCCTCTGTGTCTTCAGATACTTTTGTAAGTTTGTGTTTTGCAAAGGTCACTTTATCATGCCTTGGGCTATGAGACAGTTCTCTCCATGTCAGTTTCTTGCCCTCGATGGGGGGCGGGGTGGGGGGCCTGTTTGATTTTGGTCGTTGGAATAGGTCGTTGGGGCACGTGTTCGCCCTTGGTCTCATGGGTAGGGTCAAGTCAAAATCAAATTCATCCTCAATTTCGTCTAAACTCATTTCGGACGAATCATCGTTTGTGATTTTGATGTCTGGAATGACTGGTTTTGAGTTTCGTCTCGCCTGTTTATACTGAGAAGCATCGGAAAGGGACCTTCTTCTAGAAAGGTCCGACAAGGGAAGTAACTCATTTTTCACCACCGGCATGCTTTGTTTCTCCTCCATGTTCAGTTGTTCTGAATTTCCTTTGTCGCCAACTTCACTAAATGAATCCTCTATATCTCAACCGACGACGCACAGCTAACATCCAGAGTGAACATCAACTGGAAGAATCCTTTTATGTGAGAAATCCATCAGCCATTTGCAGCCGATACATTTAGATCCAATTTTCTTCCGAAAACTTAATACACTAGAACCAAAACGGTCGCAAGATTCACGGTTCTTAAGTAGTTAAATAAATACACGGGACGACGACGGTCTTTGGCTCTAGCGTCTATACTGTTTAAGTGATTTGAATAGCTCTCCAAAGCCAGGCATTATACGGCGCACTGGGTCCACGTACTGCTATTAGTTCATGTTTAGCCGCGGGATTACAGCGCGCGATCGATCTTTGATACACGAAGAGGTGCGAGCTTATTTCCCGCTAAATCAAAACAATAAAAAAATTCTCTCAAACCATCTGTTTTATAACTGCGCGAGTAGTACTGTTTTTTCTTCCCTTATCTCTTGTCTCCTTTCTGTCACTGTCTTCTGCCTCCTAAAAGCATATTTTTGTTCTGATACATGTTAAAGGAAGTATGATGAGTATTGCTGTAAAATAAAAACAGTCCAGGAACTTCCCGGGTTTATTTCCTGTGCGGAAAAATTTCACAATGATGTCTCGAAATGTTTAAAAGCGTCACGTTTTTAAAGGCAATTTTCACGTATGCTAGTATTCAAATATTATTTTTTTAACAGCTTTTAGCATTCATTTGATTTAAATGACTTTTTGCATTGGTTGTTTCTTAAAATTTTCTCTTCGTTAACGACAAGCGTTAGATATCTCAGCCATGCATTTAGAGATGGCGCCGATTTTCATTTAGTTTACATTAATAGCCTTTTTATGAGAAACGTTTACAATGACAATAAATTCACTTGTAATAACTTCCTTATGTGGCTTTATAACATCAGATAATAGCAATAGAATAACACATTGTTATATTAAAATAAGGCATGTGAATGTATGGTGGTCTTCCTATTTGCATGCTTGATACATACCGCTAATTTATGATATTAGCAGATATCATATGACTCTTATGATCAGGAAAATGATAAAGATAGAGTAATTCCATTTCCTTAACGTATTCTTGTTCGGTTATTGTTCCTTTTTTTAGGGTTGTTGTTCTCGTTTTGTTTTTGTTTACTTAACACTTGAAATCACTATATTCAATCATTTTAAAAGCTTTTCTACTCCTCACCTTACAGCGACTGTTTAAGGTCGCCAACCCCTCGAGATCCAGATAGAGAAACAAGAAGGTAAACAAACCTTTTGAGACCATATCGTAAATTACCCTAGTGTATTTTATGCCCGCTGATGAGATTAACGCACTTCACATGGCGAGCTACTATGTTTTGGGTCCAGAGACAAAATTAACGTGTATCAATACGGAGAATGATAGGCACACAGAGCCTAAAATCAAGCAGCATTGGCGGAAGTCAGGGTATGCATTCTTTTCAGCTTTATCATAACATACACGCAAAATACCATGCTATCAAGTTGTTAGCTACATATTTCAAAAGCCATGCAGTTTATGATTAAAAAACATTCTATAATATTGATGAAAGGTCTTTAATGAAGCCTTTTTTGGGGTTAACTTATCAAGGATTATTCTTTTTAAGGTATCCCACCCCTCAATGTTGTTGTATCAAGATTTTCTTGAGAAGTATATCATTGAAATCTGTAGACAAAACAAACTTAAAAAATACAAAGATAATGGGGGATCAGTATTCATCCCTCTGAGTTATGGCCCATTTAATTTGACCTTTTTGCACCTAAAATGCAATTTCATCCTGACTAGGATTTGTTGTCAGTATTTTTGATTAAGCAAATTTATTTCTTCAAATATTGTTTTTAATTATGCACAATGGTCACACTGAATAAGAGGGATTACGAAAAAAATTTGTACAAAGCTGCATAAATTTTTGTGTGACCTTTTTGCACTTAAAATAGACAATTTCTATAATAGTTACAATTTGATTTGAATTAAAAACTATTTGAATATCAAGAATTTTATAAGATTAATCCAGTTTGCCTAAATATGTATTCAGTATCATTTTGACATAATATAACATGGGGGTCAGTGATGTCAAATTTTAAATATAGGGCTTCAAAGGTAAAATTCTCGCAAAATTTGGCTTAAAACATGATTTTATGCTAAACGGCTATCATATTCTCAAGATTTGATTTTGTACATGTCACACAGAACCTATAAAATATGTTACAAACCTATCAAATGTTAAAAATGTGAATAATGAATAAAGTATAATAAAAAGAAAAGTATATTGAAAATTCATAAAATTGCTTGTTTCTGTCATTTTCGTCTAAAAAGCCTTCCGCACGAAAAAATAGTTCCCCAAAAAACGTGCTTGTTTCTTGGAATTCAAATGGATTTTCTTTATGAATGTTGTGTAATTATGAAATAATAATCTATCTGTGATGATTAAATAAATAAAATCATATTCATTTTAAATATAATGATCATCTGCGCAATGAAATCAAAACATGAGGAGTGAGATACCTTAAAGAAAGGTACGTAGACATCTATTTTTACCTATATTTTGGTGGTGGTGGGGGGGGGGGGGGTGTTTAAAAGTACGTCTTCCTTGTGATTGCAATTTTTCCTTTGAATAAAAAGGTTTCAAAAACATGAAAACAGACGGGGAAAATATATTTTTTTTTTCAAAAGAAAATATGGTGTTTTTGATAATTAATGATGGACGTTGACTCGGGCATTGATCTAAATCTGAAAGTTCCCACATGTGCAGTGAATTACGAGCATTTGTTACCCAGATACTGCTGATAAAACTTTGTAGTGTACACACATTAGTAAGAAATATTGTCGTTAAACCATATTTAAGGGAGATTTTCATTCGCCTCCTTATAACGGATGTGCGTCATCACGCCGGAGTCAATGTTTGCCAAGCTAACCGGTAGATATTACCCATGTGATAAATTCTATTGTTAGTTAGATCACTGTGCTTATATTGATCTACACCGTTTCCTTATCTCACCCTCATCAGTTGTTTTTTTATTTTCATTGTTATCTTATTTTTCACCCAGTCCTATTTTTTAATAGAACGTTGGGGGTTTTTTTTGTTCATTGTTCTTGTTTGTAAATTGTGGGGTTTTTTTTTACATCACGAGCTAGGCAATTAAATTCATGTAAAAAATGGGTCTCTTTTTCAGTAAAGAATTAACAGGCCTCTAAAAATGTAGAATATGTAAAAAAAAAAAAAAGTTCTTCTAGTAAGTTTTGAAAATAAAATACACGTACAATAAACTTTCTCAATCATTTTGGGCGGATGTCAGCAAGACAAAAACATAAACAAACAAACAATCAATCAAAAAAAAAAAAAACAGTTTTGGATAACACTTCTTAAATAGCTCAGTCTTGTTGCACGGATATTTTGACAGTATAAGCTACGTGTGGGATAAACAGTACTTTATACATCCGTATGACAAAAATTTGTTCTACAAAAGTGAGATGTACGCCAGTACGATAGAGCAGAGTGGGTGTTAGAGATCTGAATGAAAAGGAAACATGTGTGATACATGTACATGTCCTAAAATAGCATTTGAAATGCCATTTGAAAAATCAAAGGCCGGAACGGCCACAAAGGCGCCGAGCTGACATTTTTTTCTTTTATATAGAATGATACCAATAATTTGAATTTCTGTACTAATAGTCATATCAAATGATATTAGACTTAGAATAGAAAGTATATGAATTATGTTTTCTGCTGCTTTAAAAACAAAAATCAGTCTATTTTCTTATAAAATAGGTAGTGGTGCTTTTTTAATACAATAACTCATCATAATTGCAAAAATCGAAGAAATTCCAAAGTTCAAAAATAATTTATTTCTTTCTGCTTCAAACAGTCTTTGAACAACTTTCACAGGTTCATAATTTGAATACATTAACAGTGTGTCCCTAATTATAATAATAAAACCTACATTTATTTATTTCAATTCCCGTTTGAAACAAGATTTCCTATGGTATGGTTGTTTACAAACAAATCCACAACACGTGCTATCTAAAATGCTCGACCAAACTAACTGCATTATCGAGTTTATTTTTTGCAACGAAATTACTAGATACGTTTATCGCTTACATTTATTTTGGAGACCGTGCCCGATAACAAATAAATTTACATCTAAAATGTTATTTCTATCGGGCACGGTCTCCAATTAAAATGTAAGCGATAAACTAAAATAATATCTAGTGAATCTTTACACTTAGGCCTGATTGTATTCATCCGCCATTTCTTGATTAAGCAAATTTATTCTTATGCAATGAGTTGTCAATCACCAGGGAGGCAGAGTTGGGTTTTTTGTACACAATTTAGTTGAATAAATGGAATAAAAATTTTTGTAATACGTTTAATACTTTTAGGAACTTATTTCTTATGCGCATTTAAAAGGCGGTGCAGCGCGTGAATTTTTGGACGATTGCCAATCCAGACGATCGCTAGAAGGCTGCCGAGCATTAGCTCGACGCCTTAAAAAAGTATCTGCTCCCCTTTAAAAAGGAAGAAGGGGCTCTAAATCAATTTCCAAAATTTTCCTCAACATTGTGGAAGCAAGACACAATATGGTGTCAGTATAGGTTTCCAGATAAAGTTAAAATGACTTATTAGGCTATTGTCCTAAAACTTTCTAGAATATCAGAGTAATTAGCTTTGGATGATAAGATCATGATGTCTCAATAGCTTATCATCATATGACCCCATTATCTATTTCTGATTTATTTTTCTTTCAATTGTATGAACAGAATACATTTATACCGCTTGAATAAAAAAAAAACTTGATTCAATTAATTCTTTTGTATAAATTTATATTAAGGGACCAAATAGCCCCAAGATATTTTTATTTCCCATTAAATGTTTGAAGCTATTTAAATGAAATTATTTTATTCTATCTAATATTCAGAAAAAATATACCGGGTGTGTACTTAAAATGTACGAAAGACGAATAGGGCCACATAAAAAATATTTTTATCTCGTAATTACGACCAAAGATCTCGTAATTACGAGTTAATTATCTCGTTATTACGAGAAAAGATCTTGTAATTACGAGATAATTATCTCGTTATTACGAGAAAAGATCTCGTATTTACGAGAAAAGATCTCATAATAACGAGAAAAGATCTCGTTATAACGAGATAATTTTCTCGTTATGACGAGAAAATATCTCGTTATTACGAGCTGATTATCTCGTTTTTACGAGTTAATTATCTCGTTATCACGAGAAAAGAATCTATATATAAAATGGTACTTTTCTGAAAAGAATTCCAAGTCAACTGAATCACCCTTTTTAGTTAATCTTTTTCATTCCAGAAAGGTTGATTCAATTTTGATTAATAATTGATTAACTACGGTCATTATTCATTAATTTCTACATGTCAAAATGATCGGATTTGACATTTAATCTTATATGAATATTAAGTGGAAAGAACTTCATGTTATTTTTCTTTTCAACTTATTTATATCATAATCATACTCCGAAGTAAATACCAGGTAGCCCTAATAGTCGTAAAAACACGATTTTATTAGTTACAGATAACTTTAATGACTATATAGTTTCAGTCGTGGATAGAGGCCTACAGGATTTACCAGAATTTTGTTTTTTTTATGTTCATACATAATAATTGATTTTGTATATTAACATTTTGGATTCTGAAAACAAATTACACGTATCCTTCTTAATTATTAATAAATAGTTTAATGAATTTATTAATCAATCTTCTTTGCTACTTCTTCAGAAATTTCTTTAAAACTGCTTGGTCCGATTTTATATCAGATTATGTGTACTCTTTTCAACGATGTGTATAAAAATTGACATTGCAGTAGTTCATACACTTTACATAAAGATAATAGAATAATGAAACGCACCATTTTAAATAGATCTTTTCTCGTAATAACGAGATAATTACCTCGTAATAACGAGATCTTTTCTCGTAAATACGAGATTTTTTCTCGTAATAACGAGATAATTAACTCGTAATAACGATATCTTTTCTCGTAATAACGAGATCTTTTCTCGTAATACCGAGATAATTAACTCGTAATAACGAGATCTTTTCTCGTTATAACGAGATAAACTATTTTTTAAGTGGCCCTATTCGTCTTTCGTAGAAATGATATATTTTTTAAAAATTTTGATGGCGTCACTTCCAGTTTCTAGCTATGGCCCTACTGTTTAAAAACACCTCAGAACTTTGAATTTTCAGTGATAGTAGATAACACTTTATCTAAATACATGACAATCCGCATTGTATTGTGAAGACGTAATAAATTCTCGCTTTCGATTTTCCCCAGATTATTTATGATTGTATGAATAGAAAACATATCTTATATACTTTTTTATACTTATAATATGCCCAAATAGTTATTTTTTTATTGGCGTAGGATTCATCAAAAGGACCTTTTAATGATCAAACCTCTAAAGTTCCAACAATGATAGACAATATGTTATTCAATTTTATCCTTATTATTTTTTTAAAATTAATTCTTGTTTTAAAAATGTATAGTCAGAGTTAACGTAAAAAACAAAAAATCAAACATTATAAATAATAATGATGATAAAGAGACTCGCAGGAGTTCTAGTACTTTTTTAAGGTACTTCACTACACCTAGACTTATACTTTTTAAGATACTACGTCACAAGATGGCGATTTAAATGTGTTGTTAAAGTGTTTGTATCAATCAATTCTGATGTATATCGTCATAGCTCAGTGGTTAAAGTATCAAGCTTGTGAACCGCAGATCATGAGTTCGAATCCACCTGTGGCTTTTGTTCATGTTTACTGAATGAATTTTTTAAAAATATCATTTTTATCCAAAATTGCACATTATTTCGCCTATTTGACATATATACTTCTTATCCATCATGATCTCTATCATAATCAAGTAATTTTCTGCTGATTTGAGAAACTATTTGAAGGTGTAGTGGAGTACCTTAAAACACTCGAGTATTTACGAACGTAGGTTCACTGACCTCTGACAAAGAGAGATAACTCCTACGTAGAAGTTCAGCCTCATTATTGACGCCTTTCAATTCTAATGATCTCCTTGTATCAAGTTCATAAATATCATTTTGTTTATTAAGCATGCACGGATCTAGAGGGTATGGGGGGGGGGGGACAAGAACGGACCCTGTCCCAGTCGAACATATACGTATATTGAACATCTTAAATTCACATAGTAAAATTACCTAAAATATAGACTTCGACCACCCCCAAAGAGTAATGAGTAATTCCCTTGAAACTTGGAACCCCCCCCCACCACACACACACACACACACACACACACACACACACACACAAGAATGGGCGATGTATCCTCATCAATGATCACTTTAAAATTGTTACTGATTTGTTTGGAATGAATGAATCTGTGTGTTTTTATGCAACATCAAGATAAGTGGAAAGGCGTCGGGTTATCGAGACCGAATGTTTCTATAAGACTCGCTTCCTTCATACTGATGTTGTTTAAAATACAGTTTTAATAGTACAGACAAGGGACATTTGAATAGTTTAGTAGACAGACGTTGCATTTTTTAGGTCAGGTTTATCGAGACCGAATATTTATGTAACACCCGCTTCCTTCATACCCACAAGACACATCAAAGAGACCATTGTATTGTTATTAAGTTACATGTACTAGTTTATTAGCCTGAAATTCATGGGTTTTTTTCGTCAACATAATTCCAAACAGCGGACGTTTTATGCAAAATTATCATTTCATCTCTTCAGATAGTTTCGTGCAATACATTGCATCGGTGTTTTGGTTTATAAACTTCCAGACAAAACTTCATACAGAAAATCATCCTGAGGGATTTTTGAAATATCAAATAGTTTGCATATCTATATATCATTAACATCTTGCTATTATTCTGAAAGCTTGCAGATAAATTACAGCTCTAGTTCACACAGATAAAAAAGAAACAGTAGTGCAAACAAAGTGGGAAAAGGGAAACCTTTTAGACCGCAGTTGATGAAATGCCGCGAGAAGAAAACGTGTTACTGTGGGAGCAATTCTCCAATTTTGTTCTTTTCATTTACCATGTTTAATGGAGATTGGTACCATTGAATATTCCTTGGTGTATACTACATCAAAGTTACTCGAATTTGTTCAGGCAATCTAAAGTTTAAAATCGTCTGGGGAAATTGATATTTTTAATCTTTAAAACGTAACAAAATGAGTATAAATGTATGTTGAAATAAATGATGGCCGAGATGGATGTTTGGAGAGATAGAAAGGGGGGGAATACACTCGATCGGGGGAATAAGAGAACAGAGAACGGATACAAATATTGATTGATAAAAGCTCGAATGTCTGCAAGTCTTGATTAAACCTAATGAACTTTTCGACATCATCTATATATGAAACAAAAACACCTGATTGCAACGACCTTGTTTGGAATTCAAAGGACTTGGACTCACCACGTCGAACGGGAAAGTATCAACTTGTGTTAAAACAAAGCACCAGAGGATTCCAATAAAGGCCCACTAATTACACTGCAAACTCCCCGTTGTCTTTCTTTGATGTTGTTTAAAATACAGTTTTAATACCAGTAGTACAGACGAGAGACATTTTATAGAATAGTTTAGTAGACAGACGTTGCATTTTTAAGGTCAGATTTTTAGTACGCTGTGGTGGTATATGCACAAAGCCTCCATAAATCTACTATATTTTTATTTTTATCAAGATTAAAGTTTACAAAAGGGTACTATAGTATTTATACATCCATCAGATATCCTTAAAATGTTGTTTTTCATTCATTCGTTTATTTGAATCTCAACACAATTGTTACCATGGTATATAGAGCTAAAATTAGTTAATATTAACTATGAATACTAGTTCGTGAAAATAAGACCAGCTCATATAAGTTAAATAATTCTAGACCGGGTAGCACATTTTATTTGTATTCCTAATAAAAGGGCATACTTTCATTAAAAAAATGTTTCGTATTAAACATTATGAATTTAACACTAAATTTAAGCATTTATATGTTTTTGTATTTTTCTCTAATCAACATAGAATTCGTTCCTGTTATATAAAATTACAGTTAAGGATGTGAAGGACATCATATCCTATTTTGTACAGATTGCGAGTATTTCATGTCTTGGTATTCACCGACGCCCACTTTCAATCATCTTCGCTAGCCAAGGGTTTTCGGTCCACTTTGCTCCCCATAAACCCTTGGCGGATTCCATTACGAAAACTCGGTGATGTGGTGGCGCCATCTAGCGAGCAACTTTAATACATGTTGACTACCGAATATTAGAGAGGTTGAGATTTCAAACGTGTACGGGTACGTGTTCGTGTACTAGGCGAATTACCTAAATTCTTCGCGTATTACGTCATCAGTTTTTGTGACGACATGGTTTCTACACGTTCTCTAAACTTGTAGAGTGTCGTCTACACGTAAGTACAAACGTGTAGCTTTTTTACAACAAATAAAATCTTATTGATGGGTGAATGTATTCTTGTGATACATTATATAGATTTTTAAACTTCATTTGCATGAAAATTGATAAGAAATTTATCATTTACTAGTATTTGAAATTAACTAAATAAATTCATGTCACAAAACTGCGTCGATTTACGTACACGTTTATATCCTACAAGTTAAGAAATCTCAACTGATAAATTACAGAAACGTGTACGCGTACGTGTAGTTTTAACACACGTACGCGTACCCGTACACATTTTAAATCTCAACCTCTCTATTGGAACATAATTAACGATGTTATTAAATACGAATTATGTTATAACCTAGGGAAAGCACGGGATGTTTTATTCATAGTGTTTTCAATTTGTAAGGACCTGTACCGGGAGTGAAAAAGTCGCCGATTTATATGAAAGCTTTAATGTCATAAAACCAGGTATCGCTGTCGTGAATATTGTGGACCAAAGAAATAAATAAAACACAGCTTTATATGGGGGTTTCTCGACATTCTTGTCCAAAGTCCAAAAATTCATATTATAAAAATGTGCGTAATTCAAATTAGAAAATACATGTACTTGTCATACAAAATAACATATCATCGATTTTAAAAGAAATAAACATCGACAAAATCAACTCCCGTCAGTTCTTTAGTACTTTGATTTTTATAATGTATCAAATTAGTTTTAAAATTAACAATTAAAATTCTATAATTCAATCTTTGAGTATAATGATTAAAGGGAGATTGCTAATTCTGTTTGATCTATCATTAAGAAGTTGACTTTCGCTTTCAACCACTTTGTATATTGTAAGATTTGATTAATAGAGATAAACTATTACAATGTACATCATTACTCAAAATATATTTTAAAACAGCCCCTCGCCAGTTCAACAGGAAATAATGATTTTTTTCGCAATTCCTTGTATTGCTAGTATTCATTTTTTGAGCCGTAAATGCAAAATTCTATCATCATTTGAGATGATAATTCTCGATCACTGGCATTTATTTAACAAATCATCTGGTATATGTGGGCGACATTGAATAATTTCTCTATCAAACATAATCTTTAAAAATTTGCGTGTTTGATAGAAATTATGTCACCTCAGGGAAGAGTTAATGGAATAGAGTTAACAGAAATTGATGAATTCACTGCCAACGTAAAAATCCCTACCGTCAGAAAAGAAGCAAACTAGCGCCATTGTGTCTTGTCGCCTATATCCTACAAAATAAGTCATCTTTTTAATGTGCAGATTTAAATAAATTACAGGAAACCACTGCATGGTCAAAAATAACTTTAACTGACTTTGTGAAACCGTATGGTTCTGTGGTTCCTCGTGTACCCTTTTCTCTTTAACAAAATAAAAACCAAAAACATAAAAATAACTAGAGCAAAGCTCGTTACAAAGCAACGATTAGGTCTTCTGTTAGTGTTAAAAGTAAAAGTTTCAATCTACAAACATAAAAAAAGAAGACAAAAAATAAAAAAACAAAGCGGGATTCTGAAATCAATTACGGTTGAACAGGTAATCCATCAAAAGGGAGAAAAAAACCGAATTCTTGGTACGGCTTAACAAGTCCGAATAATTTCAGGTACGAATAATACAAATGCCCGCCTTTAAGATGACAGGGGATACTGTAAACGTATTACTGGACCCGTGAAAGTGGGAGAAGAATGCAAATTTTTAGAAAATTTCGAGATCGTCCCTGGCTATTCCATTTAGTGCTATATGTAAGTTGTACTTGTTTTATTCTGGAATGTTAAAAAATTCTCAGCAGTCAGGACCATGTGTTCTTAAAGGCTTATGAGTGTTGCTAAAATTCATGAAATGATTTTTAATGATTATTATTAGTTAGAAGAATGTCTCTTGTTGAAAATAATATGCAATATGTAGGCCCCATATGTTAGGTACATGAGAATCGGAAGTAAAATGCGAAACCTGTGGCTATGACTGTTGTGTTGACTTTACACAGTGAAATTGCAAGTTACAGACGGGAGGGTAAACAACACTAAAAGTAGGGGATGGGACATTGTCAACTATACACCGGTAAGTTTCTGACATGTAATGGGCAACATGCACACGGTACGGAAGGTCAACCCTTTGCAGGGAATTAGCTGGGGGAGGTCTAAAAAGCTGAAAAATCATGAAAAATTAGCAAAATATGAAAGGGTCAAAATCTCATAATATACAATTATTTAATGCTTGAGCAGTCAATAGACCAGAATATTTTTCCCGAGGTGCAGGGAACAGCTCAGTATGATCTATTGCCCGAGGCCAACGGCCGAGGGCAATAGATCATACTGAGCTGTTCCCTGTACCAAGGGAAAAAATTCTGGTCTATTGACTGTTCAAGCATTAAATAATTGTTTTATTACCTAATTCCTTTTTTAGTTTTCGGGGTTTACAATTTGCATATTGCAGATGGTTTTCGTGCCATTATGTAATATACATGTACTAAGATTTTTTTTTTTCATCTTTTACATGCACAAAACCTGTTGCATGCATTACAACATATCAATTTAATATTAGTTTACACAAAGAAGGGGGAGTCTTCAACCCATTAGATTTTAAATAGTCTTTTACCTTATATGAGGCTTTAAAACTGTTGATTATTTGATACTCTATTTTGATAATATTGAATTTGGTTTCACCAAGTACTAAAAACAGCGTCTATGTAAAGGAATATTCATTCCCTGAGAACTATCGAAAGAATGTAACATTAACATAACCGCGTTCTGAAATACGTTGCCGGTCCAATAGATCGCAGTCTATTGACCGGCGGTCTAATAGATCGCAGTCTATTGACCGGCAGTTCAAAATAGACGCAAATATTTAATTTGTAATAAAACAACAAAATCCCTTTGATTAGGTAATAAAAACCACTATTTAGAAAATTTTACAGGTTTTGACTAGTAATTTTCTTCCGAAATTAATGATTGGACTTATAAAGAGTGGAATTAAGGTATTTGTGTTGAATGTGAACTGAGGAAATTCTAGTTGCAGAGTTCCGTACACATCCCCTGGCTTCAATGAAATGTATAAAAAAAACTGTCCCGTGACACCTTAGATAGCAAGGGATAATTATATTTTTGTAAAATTGAGAGTTGCTTTACATAAATTCTTATGAGTATGAGTGTTGCTTTTCATGAAATGATTTTCAATGATCATCATTAGTTAGAGGGTTGCCTCTTGTTGAAATTGATATGTCACATGTAGGCCCCTATTTCTTAGTACATGAGAATCAGAATCGAAGTTAAATGCAAAACTTGCGGCTATGACTGTTGTTTGACTTTCAACAGTGAAATTGCAAGTTACAGACGGTAGGTAAAATAGCACAAAAGTAGGTGGATGGGACATTGTAACTATACACCGTTATTTAAACAAATTTCTGACATGTGATGTTGCAACATGTACACAGTACGGAAGGTCAATCCTTTACAGCTGGGGTGGGGGTGGGGGGGGGGTCTAAAAAGCTGACAAATCAAAGGGTCGAAATCCAAAAAAAACCACTATGTAGAGAAACTGTACATCAGAAATTGGTGATTTGCCATATAAGGAGTGAATGAGGAATTTGTGCTGAATGGGGATGGAAGAAAATTCTAGTTACAGAGTTCCGAAGACATTCATCATGACTACAGTGAATTAGAAAAAAATGTCCCCTGCCACCTTACATATTTTTCTGAACCAACGATGCAGCGTTTAAATGGATTTCAGATTTGTATTCAGAAAAGTAATATCCTCAAGAAGCATACTTAAAAATAAATGAAAAAGGACCAGTCACTTTCCTTGATGTAATTGAAAACATTTTTCTTTTACACGTTATAAAAATAACAAAATATTAAAATATTTAAAAGAAAGGTCTAATTCAAAGTAACATTTAGAAGCTGGCCCCATAAATCCTTAAAGTGATTGTTTATGAAAGAGGTCTAGCGCATTTGATATACGTTTTGGCCTCAAATATAGCCTTTTGCAAACATCAGACATTTTCAATATTATACAATATTGAGTTTAAATATATTTTTAAAAAACGCAAATTACACAATCACCATTCTCTAAGAGTCTTAATTATCTTACACGACATCATTAAAATATTCAGGTTTTGTTAGGGATATATAGGAAAGTAGTTAGTATACGATAAAAAAATTGGATATTTGACTATTTGAACCACTCTAAACCAAAGGCATCCGATTAAAATTATATTCTACAGGTATTGTAGTACACGTTTACATTGATTTAATTTTGGTTTAATGTGGTCTTCGTACTGAAAATTAGACAAATATTTCAATTAGTGTCTTTTCTAATACAATCATGTATATAGCCAAATATATTGAAAATGCGTCTGCTGAAAATGTTAGATTCGTGGCGTAGTGGTAACGCGGAGGTCTTTTTGATTTTGTGGTCGCTGGATCGAATCCACTAAGAAGTATTTTTTTCACATAAATTGAAACACGAACAGAATAGAGAGGTTAAGTTACATGTATCTTTTCTTCTTGTTTTTTTTTTAAATTATCTTGTTTGATTCAGTCTGAGGATGAGCACACCCAATATTAACAGTTTTCTTCATTAACACTATACATGTACTCTTTTTACACTTTCCAGATCCATTGCATTCTGCTTGAACTTATCACGGTTCAGAATATCAACTACTGCTATACACAGATTTTCCCGAATTTATGACAAATCAGTTCTTACAGACACCATTATAAAATCAGTACAGTGTATCCAGGTTTCGAAAATCATATTGCGACAGCTATAGGTACCTGAAGCTATATTTTTTGTAACAGGTACTTTCCGTCCAAACACATGTGTAGGCAAAATAATGGTTAAAGGCGCTATACCTCTGTGTATGGATGGCAAATTGTCCACAGCATGGATTGGTAGTCCCTATCAAATTGTTTGAAATCATTGAGTAACATGAGATTAAAAATCTATCTCTCTGGACCTTATAGTCCTTAGTTACGTAACACATACACAATATATCTGGTAAAATAAACGAACAAATGTATCAATATTCAGGTAAATAAAACCTTAATTGACTATAATATATTTTGTTAATTAGTAGCCATTGTAGGCCAGGGATGGGGTCAATTACATTTGAAAGTAATTAATTAAATTACAATTACTTGCTTAAAACCTTCAATTAAATTACCATTACCATTACAAAGATTTTCAAATGTAATTAATTAAATTACAATTACTTTGCAAATGTAATTAATTAAATTACACATTACATTTGAGAAAAATACATTTATTGAATTAAAGCAGATATGACATGTACAAATTTTGTCATGAAAATTTACTAATTATTTAGCAACAACACCAACACATGTTTACAGTTTCATTAAATGATTATTAATTGTTCATTATCCCTTAAGGTTTTCCGATTCTCAGCCTCAAAGTATATTTTTCATCATTAAAATGTTATTTATTGTTCAAACTTTATAAATGAAATAAAACAGAAAGAGATTTTCTTTATGGTATCCATACATTTTATGAAGTTATTGCAACTCAGGCCGCGATGGATAAATATATGGAATAAATATACAAGTTGAGATCAAATTAGAGGAAAAGGCTGTTGTACTGGTACATCGGTGGTTCAAACCCCTTAACTTGTATGTAGTAGGTCTCTGTGGAGCCATTAAGCAAAGCAGTACTTTAAAGAGTTAAGTGTAATATTAACACTACAAGACTTTGTCTAGATATTAAAGGCAGATCTATGGTACAAATAAAAAAATTCCAAGTTATCAAAGATTGCTAAGGATCGGAGATCGTTAACCTACACCTATCATGTCTACATTGGCAAGTCTTTTCTGGGACACTGAAAGTAAACATTTATCTCAACTAAATTCTTCTTTAAAAATTGGAAAAATACAGGTTACTAGGTAAATCTGGGGTTGAGAGCAGACTATAATTGCTATCAAAACACAATTCACACCTATTGGTCTATTGGCCCTTAAGGAAACCCACCAAGATTTGGCAACGAAAACTTAAAAACCTTATTGAAGCCATTAGCTCTAGGCAAACTGGCAATTAAAAAGCATGACTTAATAGTTTATACAATTCAAATAACATTGATTTTATTTGTAAAATAAACATATTTTTTTTAATCAAACTCAATTAATAATTGGAAACATTAATTATTCCAATAAAATAATAAAATTTTTAGGTAAAAGAGATTGAGTATACCATCAAAATTATTTGGTCCCTAACAAATTAATAAATATTAAAAACATTGATATTCATATCTGACATAAGTTTAGGAACCTCATTATTAGATAGTGAATAAGTTTATATTAAAAAAAAATACATGTATATTTGATAAAAGTTAAATGCATTAAAGTACTCTTCCTAATTTGATCTTGTAGTTGTATTGTTTTTTACTTTTGTACTATTGGAAGTGTGGGGGGCAATGGATAGTGGACAGCTATCTTATTCATATTAACACTCATCAGTGTAATTGAAAGTAATTGAAAAGTAATTTGAATTACATGCCTTTTTTGAAAGTAATTAATTAAATTACCATTACATGTAATTGAAAATTGTGTCAATTACACATTACTTTCAATTACATCAAAATTTGTAATTAATTACACTCAATTACCATTACAAATTACCATTACCCCATCCCTGTTGTAGGCCAAAGGAGGTGTCAC
Organism: Magallana gigas; assembly: GCF_963853765.1. NCBI lineage: Eukaryota > Metazoa > Mollusca > Bivalvia > Ostreida > Ostreidae > Magallana > Magallana gigas. The sequence continues at coordinate 13,244,428 of NC_088860.1, read as the reverse complement.
TAAAAATGATCGAATAAATAATTACTGTCGACAAATGATACACTACAGGATCGCTGTACAGTAGACAAATACTTAAATTAAAGAATCATTGAGTTAGCAAAGGAATCATTGCAGATAAACACTTATATATATCAAATAAGTATGGCGAACAAAAACATGTACTTATATCGATCAAGGAATAGTTGTGCATTTTAGAAAAATCTAATCTTCCCTATTGACGACTAGGTAGAGCCACTGTTTATTAAGGTTTGGTATCAAATTAAATTAATACCGGTATGGTCTTTAGATATATGCAGACATATGAGGCAAATCAATTAGTCGTCGAGACAAAACCGTAAACGAGAAGGCGCTTAATAGGAACTACTGTATACAGAGTTATTTTCGTTCCGGGTTTTTTTTCGCCCTTCTTTACTTGCAAACGGTTTGGCCCGACTTGAATTTGTCCAGACATAGGTTTGTTTAAAGAGAAATAATTTAAGACCTTGGAATTCGCCCAGTCTTAATTCGCCCGTTGACAACGAGGGTGAAAGGGGCGAAAATAAAACGGGGGCCAATATTTTACAGTAATTAATACTAAAAGAAAAACTGTGTACATTCAAAAATTAAATAATACAGGCTCAGTAGTTGACTACATGTAGGAAGTATATAAGATTGTTATCAGAGATTTCAAGTAGAAATTGTAGACACTCTCTAAGACAGACAGAAAAATCAAATACTACAAATTGTTTTATAGAAGTATCAGCCATTACTTCTCATGTATTTCTTTTTGATGAGTTTTTAGCTCACCTGAACCGAAGGTTCAAGTGAGCTTTTCTGATCACCCGTTGTCCGTCGTCCGTCCGTCTGTCCGTCCGTCCGTCTGTCCGTCCGTCTGTAAACTTTTTACATTTTCAACTTCTTCTCAAAAACCACTGGGCCAAATTTAACCAAATTTGGTACAAAGCATCCTTATGGAAAGGGGGTTATAAATTGTTAAAATAAAGGGCACAGCCCTTTTCAAAAGGGAGATAATTGCGAAACAGTAAGTTTAGGGTGCATGTCTTTAAAAATCTTCTTCTCAAGAACCACGGCACCAGAAATGCCAATATTTACACAAAAGCTTGTATATATAGTGAAGATTCTAAATTGTAAAAATCGTGACCCTCGGACCAAAACTGAGGCCCCAGGCGGGGTTCAAAGTTTAACATAGAAATACATAGGAAAATGTTTAAAAAATCTTCTTCTCAAGAACCACTGCACCAGAAATGCCAATATTTACACAAAAGCTTTTATATATAGTGAAGATTCTAAATTGTAAAAATTGTGACCCTCGGACCAAAACTGGGGCCCCAGGCGGGGTTCAAAGTTTAACATAGAACAACATATGGAAAATATTTAAAAAATGTTCTTCTCAAGAACCACTGCACCAGAAATGCCAATATTTACACAAAAACTTGTATATATAGTGAAGATTCTAAATTGTAAAAATCGTGACCCTCGGACCAAAACTGAGGCCCCAGGCGGGGTTCAAAGTTTAACATAGAAATACATAGGAAAATTTTTTAAAAATCTTCTTCTCAAGAACCACTGCACCAGAAATGCCAATATTTACACAAAAGCTTGTATACATAGTGAAAATTCTAAATTGTAAAAATTGTGACCCTCGGACCAAAACTGGGGCCCCAGGCGGGGTTCAAAGTTTAACATAGAAATACCTTAGGAAAATCTTTAAAAAATTTTCTTCTCAAGAACCACTGCACCAGAAATGCCAATATTTACACAAAAGCTTGTATGTATAATGAAGATTCTAAATTGTAGAAATCGTGACCCTCGGACCAAGACTGGGGCCCCAGGCGGGGTTCAAAGTTTAACATAGAACTACATATGAAAAATGTTTAAAAAATTTTCTTCTCAAGAACCACTTCACCAAAAATGCCAATACATACACAAAAGGTTGTATACATAGTGAAGATTGTAAAAATCGTGACCCCCGAACAAAAAGTGGGGCCCCAGTAGGGGTTTAGATTTTAACATATGTAGGAAAATGTTTTAAAATCTTCTTCTCAAGAACTATAGTGCAACTGTTTGGGATATTACTATGCATACATGTACATCCTAAAATATTGTAGATTCAAAAAATTGTAACTCCCGGACAATTGATGGGCACCAAGAGGGGTTCAAAATTTAAACATTTTAAAAAAACATAAAGGAAAAGTTTAAAAATTTTCTTCTCAAGAACTACAATGTTTTAGTTTGTGGAATTTCTATGCATGCATCCTTCGCTTATGTAGATTCCTAATTGGTAAAATCGTGACCCCCGGACCAATACTGGGGCCCCAAGATGGGGTCAAAATTTATTAAAGAAATATAAAGGTAACATGTTAAAAAATCTTCTTCTCGAGAACTACAATGCTTCAATTTGTGAGATTACTATCATGCATACAACCTTGGATAATGAAGGTTCGACAGTTTTAAAATAGTGACCCCTGGACTAATACTAGAGACCCAAGATGGGTTTAAAGTTAAATGTAGAAGTACCGGTATATATGGAAAATGTTTAAAAATCTTCTTTTCGAGAACTACAATGCATCAATTTGTCAGATAACTACGTCAGCACCCTCAAATAGTGTAGATTCGAAATTATAAAAGCCGTGATCTCAATCTAATACTGGGGCCCCAAGAGGTGTTCAAAGTTTAGCATAGAAATATAGAGGGAAAATGTTGAAAAATCTTTTTCTAGGGAACTATAATGCTTCAGCTTGTGAGATAACTAGGCAAGCATCCTTAAATAATGTAGATTCCAAATAATTAAAACTTTAGCACTGGACTAATACTGTGGCCCCAAAAGGGGTTCAAAGTTTAACATAGAAAGATATATTGAAAATGTTTTTAAAAAGTTTTTCTCGAGAACTATAATGCTACAGTTTGTGAGATTACTATGCAAGGATCCTCAAATTGTGTAAACTCTAATGTAGTGGAACCAAGAGTTATCTATCTTGTGTTCTGTACAGTCTGAGAGTTATTCCTCTTGAAGTGGAACTCTGCTATGTTCAGTTTTTCAGGTTGTGTACGTGCGGTCCCACCGCAGTGCTTCACATTTTCATTCCTATGTTACTATTTATGTTGTTCAAGCCAACCATAAACCTCGGACCATAACTGGGTCCCCAGAAAGGGGTTCAATGTTAAAAATAGAAAAAGCGTATGCTACGAAATGTAATGTTACAAGGAACTGCTGTTCAGGTGAGCGATGTGGCCCATGGGCCTCTTGTTTTAAATGGTAAACTATTTGGGTTGTAAACTAAAGGTGTTTTCATGTCATTATCGACGGATACTTAATGTAAACAATGGCATAAAATAAACCAAGTCATCGAAGAATTAACCAATTTTAGATTTTACAAATAGACTGCACACAGTATCCCCATGCGCTTCTGTACATCTGCATAGAGTATCGAAAACTCTCTATCTTTGTAACGGCAGAATATATCGACTCCTTTAACACATAGTCGATAGAATTCAATTTGTAAGGAAAATATCTCACATTGATAAACTAGCAACAATTGATGAAATTAGAACATCTCGTTTGGCTTTTTTATGCAATTTGTTTTTTTTCCTCAAGAGAAGAACGTTTTACTTGGAACGCAGGTGCAGACTCATTGTCACTTAGGCGGAATAAGCTCAAAGTAGAACTCCTCAATCAATATCTGTGATTAACTGTACAACGTTTTCATCCTACTCAATATATTTTTGGTTTAGTTTAAATATGGAATAAAGGTGCAACCTCCTTCTTATATAATATTTTCCCCCAAAAATAAAATATTTCCTTTTGTAAATTTCAACTTTATAGATCGAAGAAGAGGAAAAAATAAAACTAGCTAATTATAAAATCAAACATCAAAAGTAGGTTTCAATTCCATAACGACTGTGCGTAGACTTCCTGCAATTGACACGTGGGAGAGAATGACGGGAACATTAAAGACACAAATAAAAGCCGGAATCTTTCAGGATCGTCCACGATGTATGCTAATTGGTTGATGGAGATCACGTGGTAATTCGTTTGATGGATGCCATCAACTTGTTCTCATTATTCTGACAGTGCTGGAGGAATCAGATCTTCTAATTTGGTTATATATGGATAAGACTTTTAAAGATAAAAACCGCTAAGCCGTAGTTCCAGTCAGCACTTTGATAACAGATCGCCATGTCGTTCATTGCTAAGGAAGATTCTTTTTATCTATATCGGAATTTTGCTGATTGTGCGTGCGTATTATATCATCAAAAATCAAATAAGGTTGGACTATTCAAAATCAAATCGAACGAATGTACTTTAACAATGTTTATTTAGCATTGCATTCATACCATATTAATTACTCGGCATATTCATTGAGTATGCTTGTTGTGCTGGGTTCTGAAGAACCCGTTGAAGAATTCCATTCTTAAATAGTTTTTAAATTGGGTTACTTTTCTCCGATTAGAAAAATAAGAATATATATCATTTTTGATAAATGCAATATAAGTTTTTCCATAGTCTGACTAAAGCCAGGCCCTACTATTTCGAAGTAAATTACTAAAGTCTGTCCCAAGATATTAATGCTTCACATTTGGACGATTTTTGATAAAAAATACACATACCTGTGGAAGAAGTGCAATTGAAATCGATTGAAGGGAAAATTTCCAAGATAACTTCATTCACACATTATCATTTTCCCTCGTAAAACTTCACAGGAATGAAAACAAATTTCCTATGGAGATTCACAATAGGGAATGTTGACATCTTTTCTCCATTCGGAAGTCACTCGGAATACCTCGCAAAATTTTTCAACGTTACCATCCGGGCTTATTTATGGCCAATGCAATGCAAAATCCCCGTAGACTTTTTACTAGTAATTTTAGCAGTGTTTTGAAACCTGACAAGCTAGAGGGTGCGTTTCGAAAGGGAAATCTTGGGATTTTTTCATAATATTTAATGAACATCGTCTGAATCAAGAGGGATTTATAATTATTAACTAATTTAAGAAAATATGCGACATATATATCTTGGGACAGACTTTAGTTGTGGGGACTAGCTTTAGTCAGACTGGTTTTTCCATTGCGTAGGACATTGTCAAGGAAAACTGTTGAAGCTTTTGGTTGCGTCTGTTCAAACAATAAAATGCTTTCTTAGGTGATTTTAAGCATTGATTTATTACTTTTTGAAAGATACAGTCTCAAAACTGCAGCGATGTGTGCATAAAATTTGAGTAATGCGCGTTATGAAAATTTGTATGCACACATCGCTGCAGTTATGAGACTGTATCTTTAAAAAAATTACAATTTTTTTTAACTTCTTGCCTTGTCTGCAAATGTGATTTATACCTTAAAATACCTATTTTATCCTAAGGGTAAGTTCTTATTAATGGAAGAGCCACTGTAACAGCCACAAGCGTGAACAATGATTATTGTTTGTAACGTTGTAGTTTACAGCGTTCAATGTTTCTGACGTTTGTGACATCATAATAAAACTCGTCAATTTAACCTTTGAGTACCCTGTGTGTGTTACAGTGCTATGAATGCCGTAGCTTTCAACACACTTTACAAGCAAAAAAATGTGGAATGTAAATATTGGTTATTTGATGCTGGGTAAGTTTTATTATTTTTCTTTACCGTTGAAAATGGAAAGGGTATAAAATGAATTGTTCTTAAGTCGGACAAATGGAATGGAAGGAAAAATGATGCAACAGGGCCCTAAACAGGCATGATGTAGAAAAGTTTTTCAAATCGGCCGAACAAAAAATGGAGAGGTCATTTGTTTAATATCATTTCATCAGACGCAGATCAATATTTCTTCTGTGTTTTTGTTTTGTTTTGTTTTTTGTTTTGGTTTTTTTTTGGGGGGGGGGGGTTCAGAATGTAAACGCTAAACAATCTGTACTTGGATAAAGCCTTTGGTATCAAAGAAGATATACATGATACTTGTATACGGCCAGTGTATTCTTTCCAGTTCCTCTGATGTCCCCGTTTTTGGATCTCGATTTGACAGATATGACGTCAATTGGAGACGGTTAACGGTCTTTAAGAATCGTAGCTGTCAAAGACAACCAGTTCTTTAGTTTCTTAATTATCACAATAAATCTCCAAAAGACCCCAAGATAGAGACATTCATATCAAAAATATGGGCTATCAACTATGGATAGATTCATGAAAAATCGGCTATTTTCGTTTAATTAAAAATTCGTGGTTCAAGAAATAATTGGTTTATCTTGCATGAAGGATCTCCTAATAAATATGTCAAAGAATGATCCCTTATTCCTTAATTATTTTATAAATATTCATAAGTTTGACAATAGAGAAAATACAACCCTATTTTGTCAATAATGAAGTATTGAAACTTGAACGCTTTCTTTTAAGATTAACGGTTTCAGACGAATGTTTTTACAGTAAAACTCGTTTAGTACGAACACGGATATTGCGAATTTACGGATATAGCGAAGTCATCTTGGATCCCCAACTATGTTTATTTAATGAATTTCTTATACGGTTATAACGAATTACGGATATAGCAAAGTAACTTCGTAGGTCCCAGTGACTTCTTTATAACCGAGTTTTGCTGTAGTATTATATTTGATTCTTTACTTTAGGTCTGATCCTAGATATTCATGCAGCACATTTGGACGATTTTTAATAAAAATACACATACCTGTGAAAGAAGTGCAATTGAAAAAGTTGAAAGGGACAATTTCCAAGATAATTTCATTGACACATTATCATCTTTCAGTCGGAAAAATTCACAGAAACGAAAAAAGATTCCTTACGGAGATTTATAAGGGGGAATGTTTACAACTTTTCTCCATTCGGAATACACTCGGAATACATCGCGCAATTTTACAACGTTATCATCCGGGCTAACTGCAATACAAAATCCCCGTAGACATCACTTTTTTTTAGCATGTCATGTAAACATTTATGTATATTTTCATTAAATATAAATGATTTGATCAAACAAAGAGAGATAACTTTGTATTTTGGGTTAAAATAGCTCATTTCATAATAGAAAATAACGGAAAACAGAATGTTTTTTTAAAACACCCCCCCCCCCCCCCCCCGTGAAACAAAAATTCCTTATGAGGGGTTTTATATATTGTTATTTAGCATTTTTTTTACCAAAGGGTTTGTGTGTGTGGGGGGGGGGGGGGGGGGGGGGAAATATGTCTACAGACCGAAATACATTCCCAAAAAAAGAATCTTGCCTTGTAAATTTTCGAAAAATAAATAACAGATATGAATTAAAATGAAATTTTACATTAATATCTAACGTAAACATGTGATTATTAAGTTTTTATGCATATATCGGCCGCTAAATAATATTTTCATCGACCGCTAAAAAATATTTTCCTCACTCATAGAGACCGATTTCGATGAAATTTTTTAGACCCCCCCCCCCCCCCCCCCCGTAAGCAAAACTTTTGTTTAAAAATTATAAATTTGACTACAAATTTTATTTTGATATAAATCAATTAGGATTTGATCACACTTTTTAGTAGATAGATTTGTTTTTGAATATCTGACAGAAATTCCGAAATATTTGGATGCGAAATGCAGGCGGGAAACGGGCGTTAGCGTTCACAGTTCTTTGTTACTTTTCGGGTTTTTTTTCTAAAATTCCAAAGGTTAACTAAGATTCAGGTTGTCATATTTACAGTTTAATAGATATGACGTACATGTCTGACAGTTATGGATGGACCACTTTATTCTATTTTGTAAAGTGGGCAGGCATAGCTTACATCCACTTCTCTTCGCAAGCCCTCATAATTTGATTCTTGAAAACGTGTAAATGTTGGAACCGAAGACGGTCTACACTTCCACCCATGTTTCGACTCCAGTTTTTTTATTTCGTATAACATACCTCAAAAGTGAATATGGCTACCTTAAAGTCGTATTATTGGTCCCAATCCATTTTCATACAAATCAATTCTAAAAAGCTAATCGAACACTCACATCGGAAAGACAGAACGTTAGAGGGACACAGCTGGTTGAATGTTGGATTGATCAGTCTCACTCCAAGCCAAATACATAATATGCGTACATCAGTCATGTTTAACCTACTTAGTACATTTTAGTGCAATGCAAAATGTACCATGACGCCATGTAAAGAAAGATAACTCGTAACCTACCATGTGTACTGCAAGTCTTAATATGTATGCCTGTGGACGTATTAAGTCCACCCGACAAATTTGTGGACCCTCTCTAAACCAAAATGGAATGTATGCATATCAGGGATGGGGTAATGGTAATTTGTAATGGTAATTGAGAGTAATTAATTATAAATTTTGATGTAATTGAAAGTAATGTGTAATTGGCCAAATTTTCAATTACATGTAATGGTAATTTAATTAATTACTTTCAAAAAAGGCATTTATAATTAATTGCAATTACTTTTCAATTACTTTCAATTACACACTGATGTACATATAAATATGAAGCGCAGTCCATTACCCATTTTTCACCACACTAACAATGGTACAAGGTCAAGTTACGAAGAGTAGTTAAAAGCTTTGAACTATTATCTATATCGTACTAAATATTTTTCAAAATGGATTTTTTCAGTGATTCAATATTTAATGATAAGTTTCCCAAATTTAATTAAGTACATGTATTTGATGATTTGTTTGATCTCTTTTTTCTTAAAAAATACTTATTATCCTTCTTATTAGAATAATTAGTGTGTCAATTATCATTAAGTTAGTTTAAAACATCACTGTTTAATTTACAAACAAAATCATTGTTATCGAAATTATATAAATTATCAAGTCATGCTTTGTAATTGATAGCCTAAAATACATAGAGCTAAAATGCATGGCTTCAAATGGGTTTTAAGTTTTTGATGTCCACAGGGTGTGTTCCCTTATTGCAAACATTTTATAATTAAGTAGAGAACAACAGGTGTGAATTGTGTTTTCATAACAATTATAGTCTGCCTCCTACCTGGGATTAACCTGTACTTTGGCATTGTTTTTAAAAAGAACAAAATAGTGTATAAAACTGCAAAGGAGAAAGTTTTCATATATTGATAGTTTTGCATGCAGGAAATACTTAGTTGACAGGTGTAGGTTAGGGGATATGACTTTTAAATGTTTATTGAATATCATGGTGGTATGGGACACCTCCATATTGTGACTACCAGTACCTGCGTTTTGAAATAAACAATAATACCAAATTTATATTTTTTCTTTCCAAACAACTTATCAGAGTAGTTAGCAAATTCTCAAACAGTGAAATTATTTTGATTACGAGGAAATATAATAGATACCTCCTTAAACGCTTATGTGTTGTAGATATATCATGGTTTTAGTAAATTTTGATGAAAATGTAATTGGTAATTTAATTAATTACATCTGCAAAGTAATTGTAATTTAATTAATTACATTGGGAAACTCTTGTAATGGTAATGGTAATTTAATTGAAGAATTTAAGCAAGTAATTGTAATTTAATTAATTACTTTCCATTGTAATTGACCCCATCCCTGATGCATATATACATTTGGACCTCTCTTCTAATTTTCTCTGAACCTTTGGGCGAAGGTATAAAGGAACTTAAAGATTCTAAGTTAGCTTACATTCAAATTATTTCTACAAATAAAATATTACATCCACGGATATCTTCAGAGGATCTTTTAAACAGCATGTTGATGTCAAATTGGAACTTATCCCACCCAGTTGTGGCCTTTCTACAATGTATAACACCCACGAATTACAGTATAAGGTAAAAAGCCCTCCCCAGGATCTATCTGAACCCCAGTGGTACAAAAATTCTGGGTTTTTTTTTCTTCTTTTACAGATTACTGCCTTCGTTTTATTAAAAAAAAGAATAAGGAAGTGCTCTTCTCTCTATATTATTGATGAAGTCTGAACCAAAATCCAAGCCTCTCCCTGACCCCTATGGGTCATGATTTGAAAAAAAATAAATCTAACAGCACAATATGTAAGATGCTTGGTGCCAGAGTTTTTTCATGTCTTAAAAATTAAGACTTTAACAAATGTTACACCCTTTTAATAATTATTTCCTAATTAAATCCATTTTGAAGGGAGCTTTATTTGAACAAACCCCAAAGCCCTTCAACAAGGGATGCTTTGTGAAACTTTGATATTGGACCAGAGGTTCTGGATACGAATTAAGCCGAAAAAGTTTTCCGATGGACTTTCGCAGGACACAAAAAGTGATCAGAAAACTCACTTGAGCTTTCAACTCAGATGAGCTAAAATTGTGCCTAAATGCATAACAAATTGAATACAAGGTTTAGGTTGAGTTTCACAATTATTTTTCATATTGTAACTACCGGTAGTATTGTTTGGTCCATACTTTTTCAATCTCTATATAAGTACTGGCATTTATTCCTGGTTCTAATTAAAACAAAATAGTTACCAGTAAGCTTTGTTTCATGTTGCAATTTTTGATCATGGAAACCAGCCTTCATTTATAAAAGAAAGGAAAGGTACTGTTACCTAAGTTTAATTCTTTCTATATCATTAACACGATGAGGCAACTAATCATGTAAAGTAAGGATTTGATAAACTCAAAATGTGTTGTTTTCCTTCAGATAGGTCTCTTCATGAAGTCCATAAACAGATAATGTCAGCCTGTGAATTGGGGTAAACAGACTGCCACATTCAATGGTTCTTGCAACTCTTTTGGTAGTGGTTTAAAGATCTGCATCATCATCAAATTGTATGCACACACTGCTGCAGTTATGATACTAATTATATCTTTCAAAAACTAATGTTTCAATGCTTAATTAAATGGCTGTTCATATCCCTTACTAAGAGCGTATAAAGGTGGCAGAGGATACCTTTTTGTCGAGGAAATGTAAAGCAGATACTAGTAGTGCGGCGAGTGCTCATATAAGTGATATAAATTTCCAGTGGAATTTTAAAGGAACACTTGTATATAACTAAAGACTTGACCTATAGGACCGGTATTGGTTTCTGTCTTACCAAAAAAACATATCGATCTATGTTACAATTCTTGATTTCAGGCCATACACAGTAAACTCTTAGGTTTTAGTTCTCATAATGTATAGTGATTGAAAAAAAAAGTTCAGTCGTTGTCCGAGCAGTATGAGTTATGAACGTTTTTTTTTCCAGTGTGGATCCTGTATTACAATACATGTTCTTTATATATGCGTTTATTTACAACCAATGCAGCATTAGCAACTATCGAAAGTCTCGTGTGGCGCGAATTTTAAGGTCGCAAACCATTTGATTCTTTGCGACAAATAACGCACGTTGCCTCAATTTTTCAGAACAGAAATAACAGAAAGAGTGATTTTTACGAGGCGTTCGAACACTATCATCATTCACTGTACATTCAATTTAACTCTGTATTAACAGCTGCATCCCTTGCATAAGGGGACGTTCCTGATGCCGGGATAACAAGGGGACAGAAAACTCTAACTGGTCCACCAACATTTTTTCTAATCTATAAACCTTCCTCCTGCAATTTTTGCTTAAAATGTCACCACTGCACACGTTCTTTGCAAAGAACGAATTGCATCAACTTTGCAGTATTTCTCCCACAAGTGTACCATTTCCAATAGATGTTCTGGAAAGGCAAACGAAACAGTTTTCCCTCGGCATGATTTTTTTTACGTAGCAACTGTCTCGAGTAACACAGAGTAAATGATACTTGTCCTCACACAAAGCGTGCTTACTCTACGGTATGTATTAGTTCCGGTTGATTGCTTTTACGTGAAGTTAAGTATATACCTTTTCTATCGGTATCTTTAATTCAAAAAGCAAATTTGTATTATAGCGAAGTCCTAGCGACCAATGGATTTACTTCGTTATATCCGAATTCGTTATAACCGTATAATTTTGCAGAGTTCTTATAAAATATTTTACAGGGGACTCAAAAAACTTCGCTATATTCATATTCGTACTAAACGAGTTTTACTGTATGCTTTCATCAGGAAGATTAAAGTTACATATGCAAAATGCAGAAATCTGCATAAAGAAAATTAAAGGGTATTCATTTATAAATGCCAGTCATTTTAAAAAAAGAAAAAATTATGCCCACAAATGGAATCGAATCACGGCAAAATAAAAATCATGTGCATGTGACATAGCCAGCACTTTAACCTACTGAGCTATCCGAACTTACACTTTCAGCTGTAAATATAGTTGCCGAAATTTTTGTCGGTTTTTTTTTTCAAAACAAATTCGACCCCAGGGTTAGGGTGCCCCTAAAAATTCTATCTTAAGTTATTCCTTGTACAAAACTATCAAAATATCTAAGATTTTCTTTAGGAACAGCTAAGCCGGTTCTGAAGGATATCTAGGCCAAAAACCATGCATAAATATACTGAGAAAATGCTGTTTTAGCCAACTTTGAGCATTAATAATAAAAGTACATGAGCAATAGGATAGGTTCAAAATGCAAATTCGAAAAATTTAGAAATATGCACAATAGAAAATAACAAAAAAAACTTTGATTTTCAGAAGTAATTTTTTTCTTTGGGAAATCCATCTTTCTTATTGGTCAATTCTTTTGTTATTTGCAATAGATCCTTTGCTAAAATTTTGTTGCATGGTCCTGACTCTCAGTTGAGAATTTTTAAACATTTAAGAATAAAACAAGTACAACTTATTATTTTATAGAATAGCAAGGGATGATCTCAAAACTGTACTTTTTCACAGGTCCAGTACCATGCTCCTGTCCAAAGCAATAAACAAACATATCAGGATTTGTAGAATAATCTACCCATGCAAAAAATCACCAATTAATGGGGGGGGGGGTGGTGGTGGTGAATCACCTTTTCTTTGAGTGACATTTCGTCTTCTGAGCCCACACTTTTTTCATGTGAAAATTTGGGCCAGTTTCACATTTTCATTCCACATCTGATCAAAAGTGCAACCAGTACTAAAGTGTCCTATATCAATGAAATTGACACGAGCTCCTCGATTCACAAATTGAATGCAATAAACATTCTAGCAATTTTCCCCTCAAATAACAAGCCAAACCTCAGGTTCTCCCCTGACCAATCTAATGCAAAACTATCCCCTGCCACCCATAAAGGCTTTAAAGAGACATTGCCACTCAAATACTTCATACAAATTAACATCAAAATGAATATAAATATAAACATTAAATGCTTATTCTAGGATTTTATCGGTCCTGAAGCATACCTATACCTAGGCGGTGCACACAAATTATCATACCGCACATTACAATTTGTCTGTACCGCCATGGTGTGTTATAAGACCAACGACATCCAAAATTAAGCATTCAATGCTTAATTGACCTCTAAATGTTGTGTAATCAATAATTATCTTGTATCATGTATTTGTATAGGGAGAGGGCAATCTAAGAAACAGAACTTGTGCCCAATCAAAATTGTAAATCATAAAATAAAAATATATGTTCAAATCAAATCACTTTATCTTGGTCTAATATACAACTCAGAGCAATTGATTTAATTCAATTTACAACATTCACTGTAGACTGCAGAGTTTTTTTTTCTTCTATTTTACATTAGATTAAAATTGGCAATTAGGGTAAACACACAGCAGGACATTAGTTAATATTTGATGAGTCAACATTCAATGGTTCTTTTAACACTTTTGGTAGTGGTCTAAAGCTATGCCTCATCATTGCGATCTGATCTGCAACCTTTTGGACCTCCTCTGCATTGTCCCCAGTGACAATACATTGTAATTTCTTTCTATCATTTTCACTCTGAGACTCATGAAAATGGATCTTGACATTAGAATGGTAATCCCTCTCTAACTGTCTTTTTAAGTTTTGGTTTATATGATCTTTAAAGTTTCTTGTGTATTTGTCAACTTTAACAATTTTCTTGAACTGATTTTTGGCTTCTTCTGTTTTATTTTGAAATGTATCCAAAACATATGCCTGAAATTTTGCTGCAGTTTCTTTTTTGTCTGCATATACTGTTACATAAATCCTTCCTTCTTTCCTTGAGGTTCCAAAATAAACATTTTCCTCAAATTCTTTTTCGCATTTTGAGAGAACATCCGCCATTGAAAATTCATCTGGGCAATCAAAAATTAAAACATCAGCTGATCTCAGTTCTTCCAAAGCTCCATCCACAACTTTCTTGAGGGCCACTTCTGCCTCATCTCGTATTGTAGCATCATTAGAATGTACAGTGAAACCTTTTCTGTAAACAAATCTCTTATAATGTATCTTACATTCAAAGTGCTCCTCAATTTTCCTTAATTCACTTTCTTTATCTTTAAGCACTTTGAATAGTACATGGCTTGCAGGGATGTCACCTTCTTCAGGTTGGGCTGGCACAAACCCTTCAAAAGTGTGCAGAGGTTTTGGTTTGGAACCCCCTGTTCTTTCTTCAAACCATTCTTTTAGCAACCTTCCAACCTTTTCTGCCTCTTCCTTGGTTTTCCCATACAGATAAACATCAAACTTGCTCCTCTCCCCAGCCGATTTTATAAAGTACCCAACATCATTCTGCCAACTCAGATCTGTTAATTTCCTTTGAAGAAGATATATCTTATCGATGGCTATTGGAATTATCACACATTCTTTTCCAAACTTTTCAGAAATCCACTTGGGTTCGTCAGCTTCGTTTTCCTTCTCCCTGGAAGCTGATAAATGGAATTTGCTCAGTGAAATTGAGGGAACTCTGATCACATGACTGGTCATGTGATTTACTGCTCTGTCTGACCGTGCCACACTGACCTTGGCAAAAGCTGGCACGGAGATGAATCTCTGTGTACAGTGGCTTCCAAAACTGAAATTCAAAAATAAAATATACTTTATCAATAATATCATACCTGTAAAGAAAACAACTTGCAAGAAATTATTCTATTAAATAATCAATACAATTTAGAAATGCTCTAATATCTTACAATGGTCATTCATTCATTTAAACAGTAGACTGCTTCCTTTGGTGATTCATGTGGGATATGAAGATAGCGACATTGTAGAAAAAATACAAAACCTGCATTAGAGTGTTACTTAAAATTTTTTCTGCAATGATCACTATCCTCATAATGGAAATGAATCATTAAAGAAAGCAGTTCATTGTTTATAGTTACACCTTTCTTTTAATAAAAGCTGAAGATTTTTACCAGATTATCATTGATAAACTGTTTAGAACTACATTCTGTAGATTTCAGTCCTATCAGATTCTATACAGGCTTGCAACCAGTTCTTGCCGAGTTTCATTTTGCCAGTGCGAGTTTCGCTTAATCCGAGATTCCTCTGACTCTAACCCCCGCTTTTATATTGTGACGTGTGTCACAATATAAAAGTGGGGGTTAGAGTCAGAGGAATCTCAGATTATGTTTTGCCATTTTATCAACACATACATTGTGTAAAATTATATAAGAAAAATGATATAACAATGCACTGGAGAGAAACAATACTCAGCGAGAACTGGTCGCACGCCAGAAAAGCTGTGAATTACGATCAATCCCGTAATAAATAGAGAGATTCATACTTAGTGAATGTAAATATATACAGTCGACAGTCTTATTGAATATGAATTCTCTGGTATACTATAAGAGCAGGGAGCCAAGGACGTACAGTGTAATAAGGAGAAACCATTCATTGTGAAATGGGAAACTGGGACAGACTAGTTACATAAAGAATACAACATTTGTGACAGTGATTTTGGAAAAAAAATGAAGGTCAAAAACAAAAACATAATTTCTGTAGGCAGAATGTAAAGCCACTGTGTGACCAATGTTTTAAATGCGTTTTGACAGATACCATATTTTGACAGAAGAGCAAATGTTGTCATATAAGCTTACAAATTTTCAATCCATTTTAAGCCGGCTGAGAGGTTTGCTAAGTCTGACATTGACCATGCTCTAGGCCTGTAATTTTTTGTAACTATGCTGAGCAAGATTATTTAGCCGACAAGTCCGTTTCACTTCATTATCTTCATTAAAAATATATTTACATTAATTACTACTCTATTACTATATTTCCATTGATTAATAATCAAACTTGCCATGTTGATGATGAGGCGGAGAAAATTTTTGATGTCAACACGTGCGTCCGTAAACATCTACGAAACGCCATTTTTCTTTTTTTTTCCTACGGTGACGTTCTGATTCGTTCCCATTTAGTTTAGGATCGAACTATATCATCGGTTTTAATTATAATTTCATTGCAAACTCTGTTGTCTGAAAATTTGGTAGAATCTGAAAAATGCTCTTATAAATAATACTTTATTTAAAAACTAATAACTTACATATATGCCTACAATCATATTTAAAGGTAAAATAAAACCCAATGTTTTAAACCATACTGTTAACGTAGGCATATAACGTTACATGCATATTTATAAAAAATAAAGTATATCTAGAGGGTCTGAAGGTGGAGGGGGGGGGGGTCCCCCCCCCCCCCCGAAAGATTAAAATTTGTAAAACTTGCAAAGTAAAATTATCGTCCATATGCCTCAGCACCCCCCCCCCCCGGAAAACACAATTATTTCTCGGACCCCCTCCCTGGGAAAAAAATTCTGAATCAGGATCCAGAACGTTGTAAAAGTTGTTGCAATATTTAAGAAGAAAAGTCGCATCTGCTAACCGACTGGTCTAGCTCAGCATCACGTTCAGGATGTATCATTGTGAAAAACTGATTCAAATTACTTTTATCGAAAAATGAAAATGAATTTAAATGACTTGACCTAGGATTTGCTCATGGCCCGTAAATAAAATTCATCCTATTAAACATCACTCGTTTCACTTATTCATGTAATTTTTTCGATCTTTTGTATAATTGTGTGCACAGCAAAATAAAGTGCAACCAACGCATGTACAATGCATATGGCATAACAATACGGGTCCGTCTTCTTGTTGATAAAAACGTGCTATGTATACAATCAACTATATACATGTTCATGACGTCAATGTGTGAAACGACAGTTTTGTGTGGGCGATGGGTCTGTCTCTTTTCAATTTAAAAGAAAAGTAAAAAAAAAATGAAAAAGACTAGAGGGTCTTAGTCATCCTGCTTTTAACTGCACTAAGTGATCCGGATATCAAACAACTTTCAACATGAAATGTGAATAACAGACGGCACAACTCAGCCCTGTACATAACGTTCTCGTTTGGATCTGTATTGGTTGCATACATGTATTTTAGATACCTGTTGAAGACTCAGAGATAATTAATTTCATCCTTAAATATACGGTGTACGTGGACGATGTAAGTACATTCATCCATTTAGATACTTCATCACAAAAAATTACGGATCAAATACATGTATTATTTAGAAATAGATGATTTTGTACACCTTTGTTTAATGATTATGTAAGAACAATATGGTTTGTGGTGTGTGTGTGGTGGGGGAGGGGGGGGGGGGTTAAACACTTTTGAAATTATTGGATAGTAACAAATGTTCCGAGATCACAGTACGTTATTACATGTCACTCCTATTTTTTTTGCGCCCCCCCCCCAAACTTTTCATATAGCGTATACATACCCATATTATTCATTCATGTATGTGGATGCCTGGATGTAAGGGGGGGATTCGGAGTCCGGGCACCCCTTTCTCCCGGAAAATTGAAATTGATGAAAGGAAAAATATTTAAGACATCTTTATTGACACATTATCATTTTTCACTCGAAAAAATTCACAGGAACAAAAAAGATTTTTTACGGAGAGTTATAATGAGAAATTTTGAAATCTTTTCTACATTCGGAAGTCACTTGCATTGGAATACATCGCACAATTTTCAATGTTTTTCATCCGGGTATTTTCCTTGCTTTTGCAAGAAAACCCCCCGTGGACTCTCTTTTTATTTGGTTGTGTATTGAAACCTGAAGCGGTAGAGGGGACGTTTCAAAACAGATAATCTGGATTTTTTTTTTCAATTTTCGTCAGTTCCGCATCTTTTAAAAATGTTTAAAAGATTTTTACAAATTGATTCAAATTCACTCAAAATTGTTACATTTGTAATTCATTATATTTCAATTACACAATTTCTTAATTGTTAAATATGACCATCAATGTGCTGAAACACAGCTATAAAAATGAATAAATATTGCCAAAACAATCAATCACATTACACTAATATTAAACCCGAGTGCGGTACTAGTATGCTTCTAATGACTTTACGTTTCTAAGAATAATTGAACATTGCAAATGACCAAAATGGTTTACATGTCAAAGATATCGATATCATCACGTGCCAATGAAAAGGTTATCGCTTATTTGACACAATTAATCGTAGATAAAATAAACAGGATGTAATTTTGCCGTGTTTTGACACATTCTAGCTTGAACCTGACCGTTGTAAATTGTTGACATTTGATTGTAGATTTTTGAAATGCAAAAAATGACGTACGTCATAAAAACAGCGAGGAATTTTTCGGGAGTTAGAGTAGTGATGGAGTAAGGGAATTAAGCGATATATGCATGTATGCCCAAGCCTGGAATTTCTGTGGCACCTCTGACGACCCCTGTAATTGTAACTTGAGGTAAAACGTATATTTAGTGATAACCCATTGTCAGAATCTTAGCTGCAGGTCTGTAGCTTCCGCGGTCTGAAAAAATTCGGATGGACGACCTGGGTCGCATGTCGTCCCTCCGATTTTTTTCAGACCGGGGCGGGAGCTACAAAATCTTAAATGAATTTGTGGACATCAACGAATGCGAATTTTTCAACCAAAGGACTATAATATATCATTTATGATCAATATTTGGCGCCGGATGATTCTGGGACAGTTTAATCGGGGGAGTGGCGATATAGTGTAGCGGCTTATATAGGTCAATATTTCAGCAAGATATTTCACTTGTGGATACAAGCACCAAATTTTGCATGAAGGTTCCTTGAACATTACTTGATCAAAAAATATCGTTTGCCATTCAAGTTTTGGTCATTTTCAAGATGGCTGCTTCTTATTTCAAAATGGCGTCTTTTTTTCAAAATGTTCTCATGATATTTTAAATATTTCTGCGTAAATTTTTTATTTTCTGTGAAATTATGAAGAAGAATTTGTTGTAAGATAAAATTTGATGTTCATTTCATATATGAACACTCTGCGCATGCGTTTAAAAACATGCTGCAGCTCATTTTTGAATGTACATGATCTAATCGTCTAAGCAGTTGCGTTGCAAAGAGCAGTGCAAAATAATTCAGACTTGAAACATTTGCTTTCCCCAGAACAACAAATATTACATCAACATTTCAGTAGTTTTTGACATGAAGCCGCAATTGATGGTAAGGATGTCCCGTGTGAATCCGATAAACCGCAATCTTATCCCAACCCTATCTGGAAGGCGATGCTGTGGTTTTTTACTTACATAGTAACTGACCCAATGTGTGTTTAGCTTGCAATACAGATCTCTTAATATACTCTACAAGAGCAGCTCTTGAGGGATCGAGGGATGCCATTGTACGGACGCTGCTTACGAGCAAAGAGGCCGATGTGCGATGTCATTTACTCTATTGGAAGTGCTAGACCGTACATGTACGTACATGATGACTACAAATTCTTCTAGTTTATTAATTTTATGTTCTGTCACACTGTCACAAGGAGACCTTAAGAATCTGAGTACCTCTGTTACGTTCTCGAACACATTTCAGCCTGCCATTCTGTCATTTTACCTGTCTCAACAAATGCAAACTCTGTATCCCAGTCCGTGAATGCATGAAAGAATGACAATGATTTGATCTTGGACCCAGTGATCTAACAATGTCATGAACTGGTATCCATCGCAAATCCTTGCCCTTTCCAAATGTCACCCATAACTCATCAATTTTTAAATCATCAAAAACAACCACACCAATAACAACAACAATCTGTATCCGAACTTACTGTGATGATTGAATTGATACTACCCAAGGCTGCATGTTTTGCATTAGCATTTTGCATTGATTTGCATTTTTCCTTTGTTACAACTATAGTAGTTTCTGTCGTAATAGTTGCAGATACGATTTGGTCTGCTTAAATCCAGATGGTCTTGTTTTGTTCTTGTTACACCGAAGAAGAGTGTTCCAAGAGTTTGGAAGTCTAGTGTTTCTAGTTACCTTCCGTCAAGATCTTATGCCTCGTTTTCGTCTAGTTTCACCTTTATGACTATCATCTTTGTAAACATCGAAGGCAATATCTACTATCCGATGGCCTTGTGCAAGCGAAGTGATGTGCGTTAGGATAATGTCATTGGCATAGTTATCAAAGGTTTGACATCGTTCGGTTGTTTTGAATTGACTAATGATGGGCCGTCAATAACAAGTGAAGGAACTGTCGGTACACTGTTGGCAATACTTGACTAGCTTCCAAAATAGGCATCGACTGAGATTTCACACCAGTATTAAAAAAAAATTTTGAGAAAGCGAGGGGGGTTTCTGATTTTCATATTCCAAAAATTCTTGCTCATTGCTCTGACAGGAAATAAAAGTCTAGATAACAGGCTACAGTCATCTTCTAAATTTGCTAACTATGTCTTTAAAGAATCAGCTTTTTGTTTGGAAACTTTACCATTAGAAAAACTGAATCACTGAATTGTTCAAGCATAGCCATTGCGCAACCCATGAGCAGAACAGTGCAATTGTAAAGGGTGATGATGGTGCGATATTGCTAACTGTCAAAGAATCTAGAGGGTAGGTAACTGGAAACACTAGACTTGGAACTCATTTCTTCGGTGTATCGAGAAAAAAACTGAACAATTGGGTTTTTAGCGAACAAAATCGTATCTGCAACTATAACGACAGAAACTACTATAGTTGTAACAAAGGAAAATATGTTGTCAGTAACAGAGCTATAGATACAGACTTTGTATCATCTTGAAACCATGAAGAAGCTGACACTTGTATGTTCCAAAACATGCAGCCTTGGGTAGTATCAATTTAAGTTCGGATACAGATTGTTGTTGTTATTGGTGTGGGTGTTTTTGATGATTTGAAAGTTGGTGAGTTATGGGTGAAAGGGCAGGAATTTGCGATCAATACCAATTCATGATAATGTTTGATCAGTGGGTCCAAGATCAAAAGCACTTTAATTCTTTCATGCATTCACGGATTGTGATGCAGAATCCGTATTTGATGGGACATGTAAAATGACAGAATGGCAGGCTGAAATGTGTTTGAGAGCGTTGCAGATGTATTCGGATTCTTAAGGTCTCCTTGTGACAGTGTGACAGTGTGACAGAACATATAATTAATTTATACACATCATGTATGTTTGGTCCAGCACTGCCAATAGAGTAAATGACACGCGCCTTGACCTCTTTGCTCGTAAGCAGCGTCCGTACAATGGCATCCCTCGATCCCTTAGAAGCTGCACTTGTAGAGCATATTAAGAGATCTGTATTGCAAGCTAAACATACGTTGGGTCAGTCACTATACAAGTGATAAAACTCACATCCCCTTCCAGATAGGGTTGGAATAAAGATTACGGTTTTCGGATTTCACACTGGACATCCTTACCACCAATGGCGGCTTCTAGTTTAGAACTACTGAAATGTTCAGAGGCGGATCCAGCAATTTTGAAAAGGGGGGGTTCCAATATTGATGAAAATCAATACGTGCAAAATACATTATTTGTCAATAAACAAGGCCTTTTGAACGTTTTCCGTGCGTAACTTTAATGAACATTTATTTCATCAATATCTATTCACATCTATTTTAATATCAGAGTGCACTGCATTATTGAGCGTTTTGGTATAGGTAAGGAAGATTTGCATAATTTCCAGCCTTTAAAAAAACCCAAGTTTCCAGCAATGAGAACGTGCGTCTATGCTATGCTTAATAGAAAGAAACACTAAGAAACCAAAAATAATTCAAACTTATTACGACAAGCTATTATAAAAATGAATTTTTGGTAAAAAAAAAAAAAAAGTTTATGTCTTTAATGTTTAAATTCTGAACTATTTATTGACTTTGTTTTCTATCGGATGCCTTCTTAAATAAAGGTCTAAATGATAAGATATTACAAAAATGGGGATAGTTTATCTGCTGAATAGATGGAACCTGTGAAATACAATTGTACAAGCAATAGTCGTCCCAGGGAACTTGGTGTGACCTCTGTATAATGGGTGCGCCACATCACCCGGCACTAGTACAGATGCGATCTTATTCAAGAAAGTTTTGAAAAGTTGTGCATTTTCATAATGGTTTAAATATAAATCCCTTACACGGTATTTTGTAACATAATTTCCGATTCTTGGAAACAAAACAAAAAAGGGCTTTCTTTTGTGTTTCATGTGGGTATGAAGGTACGGTATAGCTAGCATTCCAGAAAAATAGCAAAACTTGCATAAAATTAACTATAATCGATTTTTTAAAGAAATAGAGTAGACAATAAATTGTAGATGTTATTATAAATCTGTGTTTTTAGCGACACTGCTTAGCTAATTTTTTAAAAATTCTCCACATGTTTACTCACAGATGTGAGCACCGGATGTTGATGGGGAGTACCTTTTTCGATAAAAAAAAAATCGTTAGGGTTTTTCATATAAGAAAATTAATACATGTTCATGTAAATTACGGTGCGTTGTCAAAAAAAATTTTAAATTAGCAATTTTAAAAGCATTTATTTGAAATAATTACAGCATGTGTATTATAAATGGGGGCAATTGCCTTTAAATAGGCATTACAAGTTTTCAAAAATTTTTATATGTCCCAGAGAAAGGGGGGGTTCCGACCCCCGGAACCCCCCCTCTGGATCCGCCAATGAATGTTGATGTAATATTAGTTGTTCTGGGGAATGCAAATGCTTCAAGTCCGAATTATTTTGCACTGCTCTTTGCAGCGCAACTGCTTAGACGATTAGATCATGTACATTCAAAAATGAGCTACGTCATGTTTTTAAACGCATGCGCAGAGTGTTCATATATGAAATGAACATCAAATTATATCATACAACAAATTCTTCTTCATAATTTCACAGAAAATAAAAACATTACCCAGAAATATTTAAAATATCATGAAAACATTATGGAAAAAAGACGCCATTTTGAAATAAGAGAAAAATGATTTGAAAATGACCAAAACTTGAATGGCAAACGATATTTTTTGATCAAGTAGTGTTCAAGGAACCTTCATGCAAAATTTGGTGCTTGTCTCCACAAGTGAAATATTTCATCCACTATCCGCTACACTAATAACGGTACGAAATGAATGTTTTTTTGCACGACCAAGGTAAAAAACGATGGAAATTCACTCTCATATCAATATGCCGGGTTATCCTTTTATGAACTATGGAAAAAGCTCTGAATCATTTGTTTATCTAAGAAATAAGGAATCACAAGTATTTTGTGAAGTCGATAACGCAATAAAACTGGTTAAATTCAATAAGGTAATAGAAATCACAAGATACAATTCAGTACATTTGCATAAATGAGAGTTCATAATACTTTATACATGAATGTTGACAATACATTAAAGAAGGACAGTTTATAAGTTGAAACACAATAAGTGTAGGCCCCGATACGCTTCCGTACTTGTGCGCAATTTATTTTTCCATCAAATAAGTCGATGTGCAAGATAAACATGTTAACAAATAAGATAGCTATATGCGGGGGTTGTTAGGCCTAAAAAAAAAGTTGTGTAACCTACCCGACGTAACCTACAAAAATGGCCCGATCCTACCATTTTTAGATGTCTGATTTTATCCGATTGTGAATTTTATGCTTATTTCCGATAAAAAATACGTTTTTAAATATGAAACAAACAGACATTCTTAGGATTCATGCAAAAAAATATGATAAAATTAAAAAAATCCCTACCTACCTAACCTAATTTTTTCATCAGTGTTACCCTAAACACACAATTTTTTTTTTAGGCCTTAGAAAGGTTCGTGGACACAGGGATTTACGGGAAAATCACTGTGTACTTTGAAGGTTGACGTATGTTTTATTCAATGACTATCAATTCCAAATAAGCATGCAAAAAATCTGATGATTTTGATATTTTTTTAAAAATATGCAGCGATTTTTACTTTCCATGAATCAAAATTACGGAGCACGGCGTTTCATATTTCTACGACGTCAGGCGACCTCAAACAACTGAAAGGCAAAAATATCATGCTTTTCAATAAGTAAACACTTTTCAGTTCCAAACACTTTTCGTGTCTTTTAACCCATTTATAATATGTGTCTTAATACCAAGATTTGTCACGTTTTTAATATTTGTCTTGAGGCGTATCGTAGATCAATTAGGTCCAAAACCTCTGTCCAAGCAGTTTCGTCTTTAGATAAGGAAGTTAAGCGAAATCCGTAAGTGCAGTATGGGATTTCGTTTTTCATCCCATCTTTAAACCCCTGATGCTAGACACATGTGGGCCATTTTAAGCAACATCTAAGAACCTCTTGGTCTTCCTCGGAAATTTTCCTGCTTGCACACATAATTTAATGACGACCCGGTGCTACAAGCTGCACCTTGAGGTTAACGTTTTTCACTCAATTTTCAAGCGTTGGTCGTCCATATTCGGCGATAAAACAGTCAAAAATTGTTCAATTTAATTGAAACTTTTACAAATTAACCTTCTTAAGTTTTTGTAATTTCATATGCAATATTTTGCATATTTATGCGCTTAAACGATAGGAAAAATTAAAAAATCTCAAATTGAAAAATAATACGGTACATGATTGTATTAAATATCGCCCACGTGTGACTTCCAACATCCCATGCCTCCAGATGCTATATATACCTATTTATAGACTTGCGATTTACCAGTATTTACATGTATGTTGACATGCAACTTAAATCTATTCATGATGGCTTGTAATTCATGTAACTTATTTATATTGACAAGCAACTATAATTCATTTTCAGTTACATGAAATTTATTTATATTGGCAACCGAGATAAATACGAGGGTTGATCCAAAAGTAATGTCACAAATGCGATAAAATCTTCATAAAAAATCCGCGTAAAGTGACAAAAACTTGAGCTTTGGGATATCTACCTATTTCAATTCAGATCTGAAAATTTTGATGCTTAATGATAAATTATTCTGAAGATGATATATTTTGTAGAGCGTATAGCAATTAAGGATAGTGGCCGCATGCTTAGCGACGTCATTTCTAGCATGTTGGAAGTCGCATTTGGGCGAAATTTGATATTTTTGAGATTTAAAATAAAAATCTGATTGCAATTTTCTTGCATGTTCACCAGAGACATACTATCGAAGTATCACATGAGGTGATCAAAAATTTATCCTACAATATATATATGAGTATTATGAGCCAGAGCCGATTAGATATGGTCGGGCGTGATCAAATCTATATCAAAAAGCTCTGCGGGCTCAATTGGATTTGATCACCCTGTCCCCCGACCATATTTAATCATCGCCTCTGGCTCATCATACTCGTATATATACTGTAGGTATTTATAAATATATATGTGTATATATAATATACAATATAAAATGTTACTACAGACAAATACATTGGTAAATGTGAATATTTGTTTATCAGTTTCTATCTAAACGTTCCAGTTTCAAGACAATGCCCTGATACTCAGAATACATCAGTACATACATTGTATACGTGTAGATCACATTATGTTTGAATAACATACATGTACAAAATCAAATGAAGAAATTATTAAACTGTCAATCCTTAATATACATATATTGATTGTCGATTTGTTCACAACTGTACATAATGACCGTCTTCGTCGGTGACCCCATTTCACAAGGTGAAAATGTGTCAAAATTCCGGAACTAAAAATTCCGCCAGAGATTATTCAGGAAAAAAAACATGGCTGCGGAGTTGGTAAGGGCAATGTATAAACAAGTTTATTAGCAGTTTTCGTCAAATATCTCAGAATATGTTTATTTATTTTTAAAGACAGGACTATCAATAATAAGTATTTTATGTTGTATGTATGGATTATTAAGAAAAAGCTTTGTTTCATTTTATTTCGACGTCACGATTGTACATTCCTAAATTTTGCAGTTACATTCAGCTCCAGCACAGTCACTATATTTAGTTAGGTAGCTTGATTTACCTGTATAGCTTTATTTACCTACCCGAAGTAGGTTTATTTAGCTACCTTTAGGCAATTTTGGTTTTTATGTAAAACAGACAAAAAGTCGCAAAGAACTGTCAACCTTTATTGTACTGTGAAGTTTTATAAAAGCAACCCAGAACAGCAGTTTCAAGCTATACATGCAATTCTATTGTTTCTGTAATTGTATGACACCTTGTGTGCGATGAGGCATGGATAAGTGTGATTACTTCACATTGTGCTGAATTATTACCAATCAATTATCATGTTAACCAAAACTGTTCTTCTTTGTTATTCCATTTATACTCTGTCCCAAAATATCCTCGATTCACATTTTGCTTGATTACTCGATATTTATAAATACCTCAGGGTTCAAACGATGTTCATTCAAAAGTATGAAAAATTTCCAAGATTTCTTAGTTGAAACGCTGCTGTTAGCTTATCAGGTTTCAATACACTGTTAAAAAATGTGATGTCTACAGGGATTTTGTACTGAGCATGCAAGCCCGGATGTTAAGTTGAAAAATTGCGTGAGGTATTCCGAGTGACTTACAAATAGAGAAAAGATGTAAACAATCCCCATTATAAATCTCCGTCACTGAAGGTATCTTGGAATTTTTCCCATTTATTGATTTCAATTGCACTTTTTTCACAGGTACATGTATGTATATTTTCATTAAAAATCGGCCAAATGTCCTGCATAAATATCTGGGGACAGACTATAAGAAATAGATGTTTGGTAACACATAAACAGTTATATGTAGCACCAAAACTTTTAGAACTTTGACTGTATAAGAGCAACATTTTTAAGTGTGATTTCTTCATGAATTATTTTCAGATCAGTTCAAATTTAAGAAAAATATATGATTTTTTTTTAGCTAAATAAATGTACCAGGTAGATAAATAAAGCTAGGTAGGTAATTCAAGTCATGTAGCTAAATCTAGTGATTGTACTGGACCTGTTATTCCAATTTTGACTTTCAACAATACAAGTAATAGACTATATGGTCACGCGATACAAGGAATCCTAGTTTAGTGTACAGCGCTAGGTAGTTGATTCTCAAGCTCCTTTAGCCTAGTTAACCCATGTTTTAGTCCATTTTTATAATTAAACGAATGCTTTTCTTCAGTTTCATTGTTTAATTGATGGTGTTTTACTTGCATACTACAGCACAGTCAAGTAATGTAATTTGCTGATGCTTTACTCTTTTTGGAAAAATGGACAGGCATAGCCTTAGTACATCCAGTTTGCCTTTCAACACACTTTTAGGTGGTTTGGGACACCTCCATATTGTGACGTACTTCGTTTGAAAATTAAAACAATAAAATAAAGTATAATTTTATAAATGTTTTCTCCAAAAATTGTTACCTAATAGCAAAGCACAGTGGGTTACAGCAATTACTACCAATCTGTAAGTCATGAGTTTAAATCCCACTCAAGCTTTTCTTAAATTAACCTTTCCAAAAAATTTTGAAACATTTTTGGTATAATATTTTAAAATTTAAAAATTCTAGCTTTTAAAAGTATTTTGATTATAATGTACTTTTATTAACATTTGATTAACCAGTGTTCCATACCACCTAAAGAAATAATTGAAATTTGAGATGATTTGGGAATGGGGTATCGGGTAAAGGGTTGAAAATTACAGTAGCTTGACACTCAGCACAAGTACATATTGGTACATGTATTAAGTTACAAGACTCAAACTTCGGAACAAAAATGATGAGATCCCATAGCAAGTCAGCAGCCCTCTTTCATACAATGGATTGTAATCTACTTAGAGTGGCTTTCAGTGATTTTTCTACAGCCAATTTAGGTCTGAATTACAGCCCTGCAAACATTACAAGTTTCCCCCCAAATTAATCTGCACTTTTCTGTTGCTATGTTTTTGGACCCCCCCCCCCCCCCCTTAAAAAAGGCTGAAAAATTTAAAAAATAATACTGTACAATTTATTATACATGAAGTTAGATCATTAAATTTATTTACTTCATGATTTAACAATGAATCATTGAATCCGTTTTTCCAAATTTGCGATGATTTTTAGCTCACCGAGACGAAGTCAAGGAGAGCTTATGCTATACCCTCGGCGTCGGCGTCGGCGGTGGCGTCGGCGTCGGCGTCGGCGTCGGCGTCCGGACCTGGTTAAAGTTTTTGTTGCAGGTCCTGTATCTAAGCTATTACTTGTCCTGTCTTCACCAAACTTGCATGGATGATGCATCTGGACCTACTTATGGACTTGAAAGACTTGGATGCTGAATCTGGGTCCTAAATTTCAGATGCTGGAGGAGGTTAAGGTTGTTGGACCAGGTTAAAGTTTTTGTTGCAGGTGCCCTTTGATAGCAATATCTTAGTTACTGCTGGTCCGTACTTCACCAAACTTGCATGGATGGTGTGTCTTATGATACTGATGCACCAGACAGGTTTGAGTGCTGAATCTGAGCTATAGGTTTCGGATGCTGGAGGAGGTTAAGGTTTTTGGAGCAGGTTAAAGTTTTTGTTGCAGGTGCCCATTGATAGCAATATCTAAGTTACTACTGGTCCTAACTTCACCAAACTTGTATGGATGATGCGTCTTATGATACTGATGCACCTGACAAGCTTGAATGCTGAATATGAGCAATAGGTTTCGGATGCTGGAAGAGGTTAAGGTTTTTAGAGCTGGTTAAAGTTTTTGTTGCCGGTGCCCTCTGATATTATATCTTAGTTACTACTGGTCCTAACTTCACCAAACTTGTATGGATGGTGCGTCTTATGATACTGATGCACCTGATAAGCTTGAATGCTGAATCTGAGCAATAGGATTCGGATGCTGGAGGAGGTTAAGGTTTTAAGAGCTGGTTAAATAAAGTTTTTGAAACAGGTGCCCTCTGATGATGATATCTTAGTTATTACTTGTCCTTACTTCACCAGACTTCCATGGATGGTGTGTCTTATGATACTGATGCACCTGACAGGCTTGAATGCTGAGTGTGAGCCATAGGTTTCGGATG
This sequence comes from Magallana gigas, assembly GCF_963853765.1. Lineage (NCBI taxonomy): Eukaryota > Metazoa > Mollusca > Bivalvia > Ostreida > Ostreidae > Magallana > Magallana gigas. Next base: position 13,215,535 of record NC_088860.1, on the reverse strand, counting down.
CTGGATAAAGTTAAGTTTTTTGGAACAGGTCACATGTTTAATAGATGATAGTATACTATTTCAAACTTGCATAGTTGATTTAACTGTAATATGAATGAATCGCAGAGGTAGCTTCAGATGCCAATGCACCTGATGGGCTTGAATGCTGAATCTGAGTCATAGGTTTCGGATGCTGGATGAGGTTTAGTTTTTTGGAACAGGTCACATGTTTTATAGATGAAAGCTTGCATAGTTGATTTAACTTTATTATAAATTAAACGCAGAGGTTGCTTCAGATGCAGAGCCTGATCTCCATTATCAAGGATGCTAAAGAAATCTCCTACCTCACTCAAACCAGATCGATAGATAGATGTGTTTGTTGATAAATGATATAACATGATTCCTATGATATAGTATTGTATGATATGAAACAATATTGTTTGATATGAAACAATATGATATCATATGTTATATTATAAAAAGTTATACGACACGATATGATATTGTATCATTTTTTTTGATATTTTATGATATGATATTGTATCATGATATTGTTATGTATAGTATTATATATTATGATACAATATTGTATAATATTATATTGTATTTTTAATTTATTATTTTATCAAATGATACAATTACATAAGATATTGCAAAATATTATATTGTATCATATGATACAATATTGTATATTCTATAATATTGTATCATACATTATTTATAATATGATATTGGTTTTAGTAATATAGAATTATATCACATGAAATTGTATTATATGATATTGTAATATTATATTATATTGTATCATACGATATTGTATGATATGATATTGGTTTATATGATATATTATCATATCACATGAAATTGTATTATATGATATTGTAATATATATTATTGTGTCATATGATACAATATATATCATATAATAATGTATTTTATAATATTTTACTTTATCACATAATATTGTATCATTTGATAAGATACAATGTTGGAATCAAATTATATTGTATTATATGATATAATATCATATAATATCATATAATGTATCAAATATGTTTCAGTGTCATTCAATACAATATCATACTATATTATACAATATAATATCATGTTTCAATGTTATGATGTATTATGTAATATGATATTGTAATATAATACTATATTGTATTATATTTTATGATATTGTATTATGTGATCAAATACAATAAGGTATAACACAATACATTGTCATATCATACGTTACAATATCATATCTCATTATTGTTTATTACGGTATTTTATTGTATTATATGATATATATTATATATATGACATGATGCAATATTTAATTTTATATCATTGAATTGATAAACATATGAACATATGATTATCATCAAAAAAATTATCAGATGATATACAATATTTTGTCAAAACAGAATCCATGAATAACCAAGATCATAAAGTATGATTTTCATATAAAATGATAAAGGTGGTCTTATGAAGGTGATGTCTCATAAGGGTGATGCTCCGTCTCGGTGAGCTTAGTAATCTATGATTACCTATGTTTCTAAATTTAAAAGCAGCAGTACCCTTTATAAAAATATATTGGGCTTCTTTAGCTCACCTGAACCGAAGGTACAAGTGAGCTTTTCTGATTACCTCTTGTCAGTCGTCTGTTTGTCCGTCAGTAAGCTTTTCACATTTTTTACTTCTTCTCTAAAACCACTGGGCCAAATTTAACCAAACTTAGTACAAAGCATTTTTATGGGTAGGTGATTCTAAATTGTTAAAAAAGGGGCTTAACCTTTTTTAAAAGGGAGATAACTGCATATAGGAAAAATGCTAAAAAAATCTTCTTTTCAAGAACCACTCCACAAGAAATGCCAATATTTTCACAAAAGCTTGTATGTATTGTAAAGATATTGAATTGTAAAAAGCATCTTCTAAAAAAAACCAGTGCACCACAAATGCCAATTTTATACAAAAGCTTGAATAAATAGTGGAGATTCTAAGTTGAAAAAATGGTGATCCCAGATCAAAACTTAGGGCCATAGGTGGGGTTCAAAGTTTAGCATTGAAATATATAGGAAAAATGTTTTTAAAATCTTCTTCTCAAGAACCACTGCATAAAAAATGCCAGTATTTAATCAAAAGAATGTGTATATAGTGAAGATTCTATATTGTAAAAATAATGATCACCGTATTAAAACTGGGGCTCAGGCAGGGTTCAAAGTTTAGCATAGAAATGTACTGAAAAAATGTTTAAAAATCTTTTTCTCAGTACTACAATGTTACAATTTGCTAGATAATTATGCAGTGATCCTCAATTACTGTAGATTTTAAATTGTTAAAGCCTTGACCCCAAGACTAGTACTGGGGCCCCAACAGAGGTTCAAAGTTTAACAAAGAACTATATAAGGAAAATGTTTAAAAAATCTTCTTTTCGAGAACTACATTGGTTCAATTTGTGAGATTACTATGCATGTATTCTTGGATGTAGATTCAATATTTTTAAAATGGTGACCCCAGACTACCGGTAATACTGGGGCCCCAAGAGTGGTTCAAAGTTTAATATAGAAGTATATAATTGAGAAAATGTTTAAATATCTTATTTATCGGAACTACAATGCTTCGATTTGTCAGATTACTACATAAGAAATCTCAAATAGTGTAGATTCTAAATTATAAAAGCTGTGACCCCAGAAGGGGTTCAAATTTGAACAGAAATATAGTGGGAAAATGTTTAAAAATCTTCTTCTTGAGAACTACAATGCTTCAGTTTGTGAGATTACTATGCAGGGATTCTAGATTAATAAAGCTGTGACCACCGGACTAATACAGGGGCCCCAATAGTTGTTCAAAGTCTAACATAGTCGATACAAAATTTTCTTCTCAAGAACTACAATGTTACAGTTTGTGAGATTACTATGCTAAGATCCTCAAAAAGTGTAGATTCTAAATTGTTAGTGCCAACCATTCTAAATTGTTAGTGCCAACCATAAACCCTGGACCAATAATTAATTAATTAATAATTAAAGTTTCTTTCATTTTATTTCTTTTAATATCTTATTTCTTTTATTAATTTGTTAGCAAACATGGTAAATCTAGATTTTATATTTGATGTAGAATTTTTACAGTCCAGTTTTTATCAGTGAAACAGTAATTATTTTTTCACAATTCTCTACACTCTATCCATACATGCATTTAGGTTTTGTAATAGTATCTGAAACATAATCAGGTGACAAGACTTGTTTCCAAGGTAACCGACTCTATTTGTTATCACAAATTATTCCTAAATAAAGCTATACAGCTCTGCAAGAGGCCAGGTTCTCTGTATTGTGATGAATTTCTGTAGGCTTGTGTATTTTCAATGATTTAAAAGAAGAAAAAGAAAGACATTGTATTCCATAAAGAATGGAAATGTAGAAATTTATTAGTCTTATTGAAATCTAAAGGAACATTAATATCTGTGGTGTTTGGAATAAGAATTCCTCAGTGCACTCATCTGGATTTAAAATCAGTGGTACATGTTTAATCTTGTAATCCTTTGGTGAAAAATCATTCTCATTTTGCTGTTGCAAAATAAATGGAATATTAATTTTTTTTTATGAAGAGTGTGATGGCTTTGACTTTTTGTTTATGATTAAGGGAAATATCAAGCATGCTATGACATTTGATAAACGGACCAACATACTGACATGTGAATAACAAGTGTTTAAGTTCCCAATAGAAATGAGTATAAGAAAGTAAGGTAATTAACGTTGATAATCACAGATGTAGAGGTTATAGATGTGATAATTGAGTTTTCTCTGTTTCGAAATGAGTTACGGTAATTATGGGAAAAACCTACCTGTAAAAAACTTACCTGTATGTGTTTGTATCTTTACTTAGTATAAAGAGTCCCTCATTTTTGCCATCATTTGTAGCCTTCATCCAGTGAGAGTGGACATGAAATGGAGATGTGCAGTACCATTGATAGCAGCTTTCTTCAGGGGTCGGGCTCAGAGTCGTCTGAATTCTCTCAGTCCAGGAATGAGGTGAGCTCGTATTCCGGCCAAAACGAGGACTCCAATTCCAGCAGCAGTGATACGGTGGCATCGAAGAAATTCAAGCGCAGCAAGGAGGATAAGATATGTCTGGTCTGTGGGGATAAGGCACTTGGCTACAACTTTAATGCCATTACTTGTGAATCATGTAAAGCATTCTTCCGGAGGAATGCTCTGAAATCAGATGTAAGTTAGAATTGATTGTAATAAAACAGAGGTTAAGCATTTGAACGTGTATGTCTACAGGTACATATGGAGCTACAAGTAGTAGTTATACAAGAGGTTTTAATTGGTTATGTACAGGAGGACGAAGGTGGATCAAAAATGTCACAAGGGCGCGCAGCATCCGAGTGACATTTTTGACCCGCCTTCTTCCTTCTGAACATAACCAATTAAAACCAATTGTGTAAGTCACATGTATCAGAGCAACCAAAAATCATATAGCACGCGCAAAGAGAAATTTTGGCCCTTTATTTCCCACTTAGAAGTGGACAAGAAATGGAAGTAGACACATGCGAGGGATTTTTTGATTTGGTGGGCAATGGGACACCACAATTGACCATATTACTCTTTCGCAAGCAAGTGAGCATATAGAGATGTAGATTGAGACTCTAAGAGCACGGACGTGGAAACGTCTACAAGGCAGGCCGAGCCAATTATTGAAGAGGCAGAGAATATTCTTTGGGAGAAGGGTCTCCTCGGTAACAGTACAGGAGAATCAATCCTAAACACTGTTTTTCTACAATTGCAAGCTCTTTGGTTTAAGAGCTGTTGATGAACACAAAACATTATCCGTAGACCAGTTTTAGCTGGGTCAAGACCAGAAGGACAAATTTATAAATTTTACAGGAAGGGCAAACAAGACCTACAAAGGTAAATTTAATTTACTAATAATTAAAAACTCATACATATATAAAAGCTGTGTAATGGTTTTGTAAATATTCTGACACAAAATAATTGTTCATCTGCATATCTATCAGTTGGTTTGTTTTTACTAGTCTACAATGGTTGATAAAGCTTATATGGAAATTATAATACATGTAATAACAAAGATGATATTGCCAAAAAAATTTGTTTTAGAAAAAAATATATATTTGAGCAAGTAAGGTTATTGCTATTTTTACAGGTGGATTGTATCAAAGACACGTGAGCGCAAAATCTATAAAGCATCATTTCCAGGGCGAAAAAGTCTACAATATCTACAAGGAATACCTCAATCTGGTGGTGGTTAACTCCAAAAATAACCAACTGTACCGGCGACCACTGACAAACGGAGAAAACAACGAAGTCCGTTTCAGTGTACAACCTATTGGGGTCAACAAATTATCTACAATTATGAAAAATATGTGCGACAAAACCGGAATTCTCAGATTCTTCTCTTATAATTCAGGTAAGCGCACCTGTGCAACCGCTCTTTACCGTGCTGGAACAGGAAATCATGGAACAAACAGGACATAGATCCGTCGAGTGTCCATAAATATAAGTGTCCGAGTGAATAGATGCTGCGTGATATTTCCAACGCATTGGAGCCAAATGAAACGGTCAGCAAAAAGGCCAAAATTTTTGATGGAACTGAAAATTCAAAGTGTGTAGATTGTAAAAAGACGTGTAATAACTGTGAAGTTTATTTCAACCTTTGAAAGAGTCAAAGTGTTGAGTATTTTTTATTGTTAAATGCTGGGTGTGAATTAGTTTTGTTTACCCATACAGCCTGAGAGGCGAAACACGCACTAGATTTGTTTGTAAATTTTTGTTGAATAAAATTGATGTCAATTTGCAATGACAAAAATTATGCAAATGATGTGTTGCATTATAGCTTTATTAGGGAAGTTTTACCACGCCTACTGGGTATCAGTGGTTATGTACCGATACCCACAGTTAAGATCAAAAGAAATTTACCGCTGCTATGGTACATGTACACGTGTATGTTTACACGTACACGTACCAAAATTTGGCTTATGTTAAATAAACTTTACATTAAAGTGAACATGTAAAATAATAAGATTAATATTTTCAACATGTTTAGTTTACTCTCACTGTTTATGAGATAATTCTATGAATTTGATGAAAACAAAAGCACAGTCATCCTCAACTTATCGTCTGCTTTACGTAAAACAATGTTTGGTATACACAAAGTCTGTATTTCTATTTTTAAAGGTTTCACCTCCATGTACTTTTGATTTTATGTGTTTTGTACAACTTGTAGAATTATGGGGTAAATACAGAAATCACATGACGTAATACACTTAAAATTAGGGGATTCCCCTAGTTTATATACCGGTACATACTGGTACACGTTCAAATGCTTAACTTCTCTTTTGTTTACTAATCCACTGGGTAACTATTTTAAATAATGTTTTAAATTGATTACAAGTTAATTCAAAATGTAAGCCCATGTTATTCTGATTTTTTTCTATCATTTTGAGATTTTTTTTTTTCACTGAACTACATGTTTTTGTTATACAAAATTAAGAAATTTATTTCTACATGTACAACATGATCTCCAAATATGCTAATATATATATAAATATATATTTTTAGTCTCAGTGATTATAAATATAAGATGTTAAATTCTTCTTTTCTTCAACAAAATTCTGCAACAACATTAACATTTGTATGTTATAAAGTGCAAAATAAAAGATTGCTCAGATTTGAAATACCAGGGGTAACATATTTCTTCCAAATTTGATGTTTTTTTAAAAGTTGAGAATAAAATTTACATGGAGAAAGTTTGTTTACAATTTGAACTATAGATATTTCCACATTAAAAAAAATGTGCATTTTTTTTCAGCAACCAAAATGCCTTTTTCAAAACGACTGCCTGATTGATGTTCGCACACGCCGCTTTTGTCCTCACTGTCGTCTGCGCAGATGTTTTGAAGTTGGAATGAAAAAAGAAATGATATTGGGTAGGATGTTCAATTGTTGTTTTGCAAGCAAATATGTTTTGTGGTCATGATGTAAAGACATATATTTTATTGAGAGATGATAGGGGATTGTTATTTTCATTTTGAAATCTTGTAGAAATCTGGAACTTTTGCTCTTTAATCCTACCTGCAAATAAATAAGCCCCTCTGAATCGAAGGCAATTTACATCATTATGGCAAAGGTATAAATAGGTCACTGATTGAAGGCTATATGAATGATTATGGCAATTTAAAAGGTAAAAAAAGTTCACTGAATTGAAGATGGTTTGAATTATTATGGTAAAGGTGTAGTATAAAAAGGTCACTTGTTCTGATTTGTCTCAACCCTATTAATTACGTACCGGTATTCTGATTTAACATTTCCATACCAAGCATCAGACACATTGTATGTGTTTATTGATCTCAAACCTTTGTCTAGTATACATTTACTATTGTAAGGTTTCAGGCAGATGATGTCCAACAAGAACATTATTGATTTAATCTTAACGCAAAATGGAAAGTGTCAGTGGTTCCTCTAAACAAACTCAGGGAACAATAAGAACATTTACAAAGAATATGATCTCTTCAAATGACAGCTTTATTGAGGCATTGACCAACGATAGCTTTGGTTTATTGGGTTACCTTTATTTGGTCAATGCAAGGGGTAGTTGCAGGATAAATAATTGTATCTTCTTTTAATAACCAAAAATCTTAATCATCAAACCTTGTCATTTGAAGAACTTCGTTTCCTTTACTGTATTTCACCAAGACAACAGTGAAGTTTTTGGCAAAAAAAAAATCTTTTGATTTATTTATTTGAACAATTGTCTTCTAAGATTAATAGTCATTTAAGGATGACTGACCTTATTTGCTTTGCTCAGATGTATCGCGCACCTAAAAGGAGTGTTTGTTACAACTTACAAACATCAAATTCTCAATATCATGTCACTAAAAACACAATGAAAAATCGCTTAATACACAATATATATAGCTCTTCCAAGTCATAAATACACACTTTATAAAGTACAAGTAGTAGCTGAACTTGCTATAATTGAAACATGCTAATAAACGCTCTTTAACATTATTTAATATGCACAAATTTCCTTAGGGAATATATCACAGTACTGTAGTGAGTTTTAAAATAAGCTCAAGTTATTTATAACCATTTACTGAGATTAGTTAACAGTTTGAGCCAGTAAACAAATCATTTACATTCTGATTCGCTTCGATACTTGTATTAAAAATAGAATAAAACCCTCCCTCGATGTGCTTAAGGTTTGAAGTATTTTATCATAAAAAATATTTAGCACAGTCCAATGCTTGTTTTGTTTCATAAATCAACCTTGAAATGATGTACATAACCTGTTTCTTAGGATTGCGCAGTACTGTTAATAAAAATTTGAATAAAAATAACAACACATCGCACTTTGGCATCGCCCCCTTGAAAACGAAGTCAATGACATGGTCATTTTTTACAAGATGTCATTTTAAAATCATCATATATGTATCTTCTTTTACATGTAATTTGGATAGAAAATCTATTGCAGAATTTAAAAAAAAAAAAAAAATTTCTCTCACAAAAATGCTTTTCCCCATTATGTTCATTATTAAAAAAGAGAAGCAATATGATTTTTTTTAAAACGGTTCCTACTAAACATCTAGTTCAATTTTTATGTTATTATTTTTTTTTTTATATTAATTTTGATATATCTTTAGAAACTCAAATACATGTAAAATTTTCATGAAAATCACTATTGTAGAAATGAATTGGGTCCATCATCATTAATACAATTAACAGTTGGCATCAAGATGTGTCAGATTAAAAGTAGGTCAAATTAGCCTACTTCTTATTCTTAGTCAAATGTGTCAAGAATATATATTTCTGATATATATGGTTCTGTCAGGCCTGAGATGAATAAACCTCTTTATATTTATGCAGCACATCTGGCTGATTTTTAATAAAAATTACACATATCCATGAAAGAAGTGGAATTGAAATCGATAAAAGGGAAAATTACAAGATACCTTTATTGACAAATTATCATTTATCGCTCGGAACGAAAACAAATTTCTTACAGAGATTCATAATGGGGAATTTTTACATCTTTTCTCCATTTAGAAGTTACTTTGATACCTCACGCAATTTTTCAACATTATCCTCCGTGTCTGCTTCAATACAAAATCCACGTAGACATCACATTTATTAGCCATGTATTAAAACCTGATCATCTAGAGGCTGCGTTTTGATGGAGAAATCTTGGAAATTTTTCATACTTCTGAATGAACCTAATTTGAGTCCTGAGGTATTTATAAATATTGAGTAATTAAGCAAAAGGTGAATCGAGGATATCTCGGGACAGAGTAAACCGGTAGTTTCAGACATGTAGCAACTTGAGGTGGGAAGGCTAACATTTCCCCTACCCTACTTCTTTTGCATATAGACTTTTTTCTCATATGCACATACATGTAGAATTGAAGATGTGTATACAACTCATTCTTATGCAAACTGGTCCTTCTCTTTCCAGTAAAAGTCTAAAAATGCACATATTGGGATGATATGATATATCAATTGTCAAGGCTGTATCTTAATTTGATACTTTAAATGTAGGCCTTAGAAGCATGTAAATTGATTCAGGTTTGACATAGGAATGTGTTGACCAAGAAGTAGATAATGAGACTGAGAGACACAGAAATAAAAATAATTGTTTACTCCCTGTTATAAAACACCTGCTGTTATTTACATTTGCAGATGAGACAGAAAGGAAAGCCAGGATGCAAAAAGTGGCCATGAACAGACAAATGAAACAGAAGCATCCCCAAGTTGGTGAAATTATCATTAAACAAGAGCCAGTCAGCATTTCAATTGAAGCTACAAGCTCGATGCCAGACACTCAGAGTGGTGGAGATGAGAAGACAACTTTTCCCACAGTAGCGTTTGGGAATTCCCAGCCCCTGATTCTGCCCACCCTGACGCCTGACACTGTGCCGAAGGACCCCAAAATGTACCGTATTCTGAAAACAGAGGAGAAAATGCTGGTGGAGGAACTATCCGTGGCGTACGTGGAGACACTCGGTGGGTTCGCCAATGAAACCCATGTCAACAAGGAGGAGAGTTACTCCAGTGCAGACGAACTGGTCAATAATTCCGAAATTGCTGTGCGAAGACTTATAAAATTTGTGAAAAAAATTGCTCAATTCCGGGGCATGAGCCAAGAGAACCAAGTAGCCTGCCTTAAATCCTGTGTGTTGAATGCGTTGTTGTTACGATCCGTAAACTTCTATGATGCAGAGAACGATGCATGGAAAACCCCCACAGGAAGTATTCCGACAAGTGTTTTAAAGCACGCTACAGGGTTCAACGATCTTCACGATGCACACACTTCGTATTGTGCAGGGTTGAAGAAACTGACGCGAGATGACAGTAATATCATGGCCCTGATTCAAACAATCACAGTGTTTAATCCAGATGGACAGAATCTTGAGAACAGACAAACTATCTCTGACATCCAAGACCAGTTTATTCAGCTCTTGAGGCACTATCTCGAATCAGAGGTATCCTTCATGCATTCCCAATTATTTTTCTCGAACATTTTGCAGAAGATATCAGAATTAAAAGGACTAGGGGAGGATCATGCCCGCATTCTCTTACAGATCAATTCCAACAAGATTGAGCCCCTCATGCTAGAAATTCTGAATCTTCAGTGATTGCACACAATAAGGGACTGAGGACCACAAAGAAACTCCTTGTACCCGTATTTGTTACATTCCTATTTCAAGATGAAAATATGGCAGCTTTTGAATTTCATGTATAGGAAGAAGTATTCACAATATCTGAATTACACCGGAAATGCTGTTACAGTAACAACATCCCTGTGTATGACTTTTGTATTATGACTTACAATTACAGTACATTAATGGTACTCCAGAGCATCATTGCCCTCCTTACTAACTTGAATACCTGGACTCTTTACCAAAAACTTTTTCCCCCTCAGTACAATTTTTTTTCACTTTTCTGTTCTTTTGACAAGAAGACTAAATGAAGGTATTATTGTCAGATGTTCTTCTATAAAAACACACCCCCCCCCCCCCCCCCTTGGTTTAGACACTGTTTTTCAGTTTTGACATTTAAGATTGGATCAGGTTAATGATGTGTTAAGGGCTGAATCATGCAATTACTAGGGATTGTTTGCAATGAGTGATTTTATTATGTTTTTTTGACAGGCATAATAATGTACCAATACCAATATTTATGATTAATGGAAATTATATTTTGCAAATAATATGCTCACTGATTTTTTGCTTAAAACCTTCACTGCGCACCTATAATCACTACACATATATTCATATTAACCATAGTTATAATTTCCTATGAAATTTCATCTAGAGGTTATAAAACCTGCATCATATGATAAGGTTAACAATTTATTGTTTCATTCTGTGTTACTGAGCATAAAACATGCAAGTTTGTTGGGGAAAAAAATGATTCTACATGTTAATATAAAGAAAAGATGTAATATTACTATCTACATGACTGTGTACAAATATAAATTAAATATACTTGTACATTTAATGATAAAAATTGCATTTTATCAGACTACTATCTTTAGAATATCAAAAAAAGTAAAGATGTTATTATTATTTGGAGAGGATGAAGTACGAAGGTCTTATAGAGGCACATATTGTTTAAACTATTTGATATTGATAACAAATTTGGCATTATTCCATTTGCAATATGTCTTACTTCATCATAAAATTTACACTTTGGTTACAATTATCGGAGCCAGAGGTGGATACAAAAATTATTATTACAGAGTTGATAATCTTACTTAAGGTACTTATTCATTTACGCTGAAGGGACATGTGGCATTGATAACAGCTCTCCGTTGTTTCTATCTTGATTTGGATGCACATTTGACTTCACTTAAGGACATTTGGAAGTGATTGGTAGTGGCTTAATTCTGTTTGTTGAACCCCCACCCCATCAAGAAATGAAACATTTTTTCCCTTCATCTAAATCACTTCATAATATTCTTTCAGTTGAACTTTAACAGAATACTGGACATATATGCAATATTAGAAAGAAATAACATAATACAGTGGTTGTTTGTTAATTGAAGACCTCCGTTACTTTCAGTGACACTCAGTAATAAGGTGTATGTTTCAAATACCAGCATTAATTGCATTGGCACTTGAGTCTGCAGCAATTATTCTTACTCTGTGTGTTTTTGTTGAAAATTGGATCAGAAATAAAAAATCATGAAATTTGACCTAATATAGGAACATGTATTACTAAAATGATTTTATAATACAAGAATTGACCAATTTGCAATGATTTTTTTGTTCAGTACAATTCTTTTTTCTTTGTTCATTTTTTATTTAGAATTTACAGCGTGATCATTTTCTAAAAGTTCATGTGAACACAGTTGTAAGTGAAACATCCTGGTTTTATTTACTATGGGCCATCACATCACATGTAGCATTTTATCCTAAGTTCCATGATTCCGTGTCAAAAGTTTGACCTACAAGTGCACTATAAAATCGACAGTCGCTTTCCAGTGACGATTTGTATAGTTGGTAACTGTTTACAATTATAGTTCTTGTGTCAGGTAATATTTTTGGTGTTTGGCATTGTTCCAATTTTACTTGTAGATTTTTGTAGTAAACTTAAGGTGTGGTATTGTAGAAAATATAGTTTGGATATGATGTTGGTTCAAAATGTAATAGAATCTTTTATATTGTTTTAGTAGTTAAGAGTGTGCTCAATTTATGCCTATGAATTAACGACATTGTCCCTATCATAGTGCTATTGAATGATGTATTTTTAAAAAATATTGAAAAGGTGACAATCATGAAATAATGCACAGTCTAGTGTTTGTGATCTATGTGTCTTATGAATTCCATGTGTTTGCTGTGCCATTTGTATATGTGAGGAGATGGAGAATATAATTCCAGGGTAAACTAAACAACTTTTTGAAAGTCATACATGTACCAAAGTTAGGATATTTTTTATTTCATCTTTTCTTGCTCTCCAAGTAGCACCTCTTATTCCTTAATTACTTGGTTTCTGTACTAAAAAGAAGATGTTAAATTACTTGCTTTGCAAAGTATAACTATTTTGATGAGAATCATATTTGTTTACATGTACAGCTACATCCTTCATGAAACTATAATGCTTTATTAAATAAATATCAATTACCGGTAAATTAAATTTAAGTACTGTAGATTCCTAATTAAATGCGAGGAATAATATCCGAAATTACCAAAATGTCTCTTTAATTTTTTGGAAAGGTGTAAACTTAATAGAACTGTGATAAAATTTGGGGGTCGCGATTTGATATTCTCAAAATTTTATGCAAAACTGTTGAATCGTGGAATTAAGTACTCACGTAAAATTAGGAATTCAGTTTCTATAAAGTTTGAATGCTTACCTTAAAGTCAGATCTACTAAACTTCATGGTACAAAGCTTTGTTCCAGACTGTGTAATTTTGTGTAAATAATTTATTTTTTCTGTTAAAAATCAAAAGTATACAAACTGGTGATGGAAACACAATTTGCTCTTAAAACACAATTATCTGTGAATCAGGCTGTAGGACTTCATAGATGTACCGCAGCAACAAGATTGTTTTAACACAGATTAAATTGATCTTTTTTATGCCCTTAAATCATTATGTTTTGGTAAATTTGGAAATTATTTTGCACAAAAATACCAAATGTTGTTTGAAACTTTTCTTATCAGCAAAAGTTAATCTTCAAAAAGTATTCCTTTATTCATTATATTTTGGTAAATTTAGAAATGATTTTGCACAAAAATACCAACGGTTGTTTGAAACTCTCCTTGTCAGTAAAATTAAATCTTCAAAGAGTATTTGAAGAGGACGTGTATAAGAAATATAATCCAGATTCTAAAAAAAGAAACAGCAGAAAGCGATAGATATTTATGAAAATGCTGTGTAAAATTTTGAGGGAACGCGGATACTATTTTATGTAAGATTATAGAGAATTTTAAATAAATCTACCTTGGTTGTCTTTGCCTTTGATTGTCAATGGCATTATATAGCAGGTGATTGTGTAATACTTCACTCTTTTAAAAGATATTTTTGGTAAAAATGTCTGGCTGGAATGTACAAGACTGTTCACTATTAAAGTTTGATCAACCAGCTGATTTTCATACTTATAATTGTTAAACCAGGAGATTGGCTTTAAACAATATATTATGTGCTCAAGTTGATGATAACGAATTGTTAAATTTTACTTTATCTTTGTTAAGTTTGATTTTGTTACCATTTTTTAGGGTTATAATTTCTCCCTTGCTTTTAGAATGTATCTTTGTTGTTAAGTGATAATGATAATATTATATTTATATAATTATTTATCGTAATATTCATTGTCATAACGTGCTGTGCATGTACCATTATTTTAAATTATGTATGTTTTAAATGTACTGTATATTTCTTACAAATATATTGTTTTGAAATTGCTGTCATTGTGTATTAAAGTAGAAATTTATTATTGCCCTCGATCATATTGAAGTGTCTTAACATAAATAATATTGGGCATATATATTTTTTACCATATCAGCTTAAATAATTTTGACCTTTTTCTCTTACAGTGAGTTTAATTTTATCATCTTGAAAGTTTTATGGTAACTTTCTTATTTTAATTCGTCATACTGTGCATTAATTACTAGTAGTTAAATCAGAACCTGTTATTGATTTAAGAATAGTTATTGTATCATTGTCCATCCCATTAATACCCATTTCATGACTTATATTAAAAACAACCTCATTAGTGAATGTGACCCACTGACCTAGAAACACAGATTTCAGACATAATACCGTTACCAACTCTGTTAATTTTTTTCTACATCAATTATCTTTAATGTAATAAAAAAAAAATGAAACGTCAGACAAGCTACAAACTTTTTACCCCTAGAAATCTGCAAACTCTTTGATAGATTTATATACTGATATGTATAAATTTAATTTTAAGTAATAATAATAACTTAGTAACATAGAAACAATACTTTTTTGCGTTTGTTGAAATCAATAAGTATATATTTTCTCCTTTTTGATATTTTAAAAATTTGATATTAATATCATTTTCATCAGAGTGTATTTGAAAATCTAAATTTGGTAGCATGTTTTATAATGTACAAAAAATTGTTCATTTATACAGTTTATGAGAGACCAATAAGTACTGTATTAGAAAAAGTAAGTTCATACTGACATAAATGTGCATATAAATATGCCAAAAAGTCGAAGCTATTATGATTTAATCATTCCATGAATTAAAAGTAAAAAAAATTGAAATACTCAATAAATAAAATTCAACTTGCAATATCAGGGACCTATATACTAACTATACCTAAACCGTTTAATAAGACTTTGGCAATATCAAATTTGTGCAACAAATTAGCAAACATAATAATAATGTACTTGTAATATTTTTGAAATTAGTATCCATAAGAATCTGGTATTCTCTGTTCAATCAGACCGACTTCATCCTGCTTTATACCTTAATGATTTAGGTAGATGTTCTTGTGATCACCTGTGTACACATATGGGATTAAATTCGGTGTACAGGTATTACATCAGTACGACCCGTTGTTGTGATGTTCATTTTTAAACAACTTCATGTGAACAGCATAACTTGTTTACATATTGTTGAGAGTATGTATTTTTCTTGCGGTTTCAAATAAATATATTTCATGATAAAATACTTGTTTTTTATTTTGTTGTGGAGTCTCCAGTTGAGTTACTGTGGAATCATTAAAATTTGTGTTGGCTCAATTTTCGTGGTTTTCGTTGGTAGCCCTCACCAACACATCTTAAGAAAGAGTTATCTTTGTTGCTGAAACAGTAACCGACGCATCCACGAAAATACATCCCCACGAATGAGCAAAAAAAGTCATAATCCACGAAAATTGGCCTCCCACGAATTTAAATGATTCCACAGTATCCAGGCAGATATCCTTGTAAAACAGCTTAAAATTATTGTGCAAAATTAAATCCTGACACATATCTTGAGATTATTAGAACATATATGCACAGCGTGTTTGAAATTAATTTTGTCAACCAATCAATGTTAATCATTGAGGTGTAAAATGATTGCTTTGAATTAGAATATTAAACACATGTCTTCAACCAATATGCCAATGGGAAATCTGATATCTTACCAAGGTACCGGGGTTAACAAGTTAACCATTCAGAAAGATTTATTTCAAATTTATCACTACTGAAAATTTCATGTATTTCAAAATAATAAATCTCTATAGTTGTGAGTGGAATATTGTTCTTTCATTGACTGCAACTGGTATTGATTCCCAAGGATTATTCAAATCTAACGACTGTATCATTTAGCATAATTTTGGGAGGCATAATCTTAATGAGAAAAAAACTTAAAGTTGAAACATCTGATATGAGATTTTATCGTATTTTGTCTGGTACTTATCTTTCCATCTGTCCGCCACTTCGCTACTATACTCTTACACTTTCAACTGAATCCCATTAACCCCAAATTTCTTAGGAAAATAGATTTCAAATTTTAATGAAGATACAGGTTCCTTTCCAAGGAAAGGTAACAAAAAATGTAATGAAAATGGGTAGGGTAATTCAAAAAGAGGCTCATTACCACATTGCTCACCTGAGCAACAATTCGCAAATGACTGAAATCCTTTTCTGTAATACTTCACTCTTTTAACTATATACAATTATATATCTGTAAACGAAATGTCCCATACCACAGATTGTTCAGTGTAGGTCTGATATTACACTGGCCTTTTCATACTTATATTCTGTTAAATCAGGAGATTGGCTTAAACTATACACTATGTGCTCAAGTTGATGAACAACGAATTGTTAAATTTTACTATGTAAAGTTTGATAATGATCATCATCATCATGTTACAATTTTTAACGGTGTTAAATTATCCCCTACATTTTATAGTCTATCTTTATTGTTGGGTAAAAATGATGATAATATTGTTATATATATATTATATAAATGATTTTCATAACATTTGTGCTTGTTTGTACTAATATGTGTAAATTACATCTATGTGTAACTACACTGTATATTTATTACAAATGTCTTGTTATGAAATTGTTATGATATTGCCGTCACTGTGTATAAATTAAAGTAGAAATATAGTATTTGTCTCGATCGTATTGAAGTGTCTAAATATAAAAGTAAGGCGCATATATTTTTTACCGTATCGACTTTGTTTTATCATAGTCTGAATTAGTAACTTAAAATCAGAACCTGTTAATTGATTTCAGAATAACTTACGTATCTTTGCAAATCCTATAAATATCAATTCCATGACTAATAAACGTAACCTCATTAGTAATTTGACTCAATGACCCAGAAACACTGATTTCATCAAATCTATTAATCTTTTTTTCTACAGTATTAAGCTTTAACGTAGAGCAATAAATGGATCTTCAAAATAGTACAATACCTATATATATATATATATATATATATATATATATATATATATATATATATATATATATATATATATATATATATATATATATATTTATATACACACACACACACACACACACACACACACACACACATACGTGTATCAACCCCTTTTTGGGGACCTTGTCAAAATATCTCAAATTGGGGACCAAGAGATTTCACAGCATAGTTGACATTGTTCAACTCATTTTATTCTGTTTGTATCCTGATTTGAGTAGATAAAGTGAATCGTTGTGTTTAAACGAAATATCAATGGATTTTGAAAACGGGGACCCGGAAGTGCCAATCTGAGGACTTGAGTGTAAAGTATGGGGACCCTGCTCCTTATAATCAAACAAAACTGAGGACCTTATCTAGATTAGACTAAATTCTTAAAAAAAATAATGGAAACGTTCATTGCAGAAAAAACTTTCACTACCAACGTTAGCGTTTTATGTATTTTTTCTGCAATGGCGCCATCTTAATATCCCACATGGATCCCCATTTTCTGAGGATTCATACAATGATATATGATTAATTGATAATTGATCATTTCAACATTCAACAAATGAGATTTAAAACGTTTGAAAAATGTTATGTGATTAAAATCTTAAATCGCGAGGAATACTTGTACCGATAACATAAAAACCTGAAATCCTAATCCTCACATAACTACGTGTATAGTTTAGGAACTTAGGCATGATAAATTTATTTATTTATTTTTTAAATATATTTAACTAAGAGCCAATAACACACACAGTACACCTTTTGATATTGACATATGAATCCAATTTAAATTAAACTGATGACAAAACACACACGGTACAACTTTGGGGACTTACACATGAATAAGGTATACACTAAACTGAGGACCTAATACACACGGTACAACTTTGGGGACTTACACATGAATAAAGTATACACACTAGACTGAGGACCTTATACACACGGTACAACTTTGGGGACTTACACATGAATAAAGTATACACTAAACTGAGGACCTAATACACACGGTACAACTCTGGGGACTTACACATGAATAAAGTATACACACTAGACTGAGGACCTTATACACACGGTACAACTTTGGGGACTTACGCATGAATATAGTATACACACTAGACTGAGGACCTAATACACACGGTACAACTTTGGGGACTTACACATGAATATAGTATACACTAAATTGAGGACCCAATACACACGGTACAACTTTGGGGACTTGCACATGAATAAAGTAAACACTAAACTGAGGACCCAATACACACGGTACACGTTTGGGGACTTGCACATGAATATAGAATACACAAAGTAAACATTGCAGACTTTAACAAATATTAAGCTTTATATTGAAATTATGAAATATAGACGATTAAAGTCACAATTTACTGAACTTTCAAACGTTTCCAGGGCAATTTTGCACCTTTTTTTCGCCGATCCTACATTCACCACTAAATTATAATTTATAAACTTTTGTTCAGAGTATGTGCTAAAGGCTATTCAAGGTATGAGCTGAAAGTTTCATTATTCTTCTTCCGTAGTTATTATAACAAAAATAAGTATTTTTATGTCATTCAAATCAAAATTTTAATTGTACGCAGCATGATCACAATACCACGTTTTTGCAGCACAATAAATTTCTGAACATTACAGCTCATGTGAGCCTCGTATTAACATATTTACATTTTGATGTAATGAATAAATTTCTTACTGCTCTACAACAAATTAACACTAATATAAGTAATCAAAATTTATTGGCAAATATTTTCATACAATTGATAAAATTGCAATTAAAGTTGCAATTATAGTTATCATTTATCATACACTTTCAATCCATTCATGTCAGTTTAAAACTCCACTTAAACATAGGATTTAATGCTGTAAGAAGTTTAAATTTTAAAAAACATCTCCATCCAAATTAATTAACAAATTCTATGTAAAACAATATACTATTTGATCATATACAAATCATTGATAAAATTGTAGTACTTAACAGTTAATTAACATTCTCTGCATATTGATTACATTACTTAAAATCAGCCAATTATTTATTTCCAAATCTCCAAATCATCCCAAACAATCAAATACCTCGTATGTATAGTGCATGTGCATACTAGCTGTAAACGATGCATCATTCATATCATTGTCAACTCTCAACATCCACAATGAAGTAATTCATTTCAACAGTATGAAATATGTCAATATCTACTTCTCCAACATTTCATCAGTGCAATTTGTGAATTTACAAATTCAAATTATTCAGAGTTTACTAATGCTGTCAGTTCACTCCAAAACCGAAATCGTAAAACACTATATATATATACATGTACATACAACATATTCTCTACATTTTGATTAAAATAACCAATTCTTATATCTATCATTAAAACATTTCAACAAATCTACAATTCTTGTGAATACAGTACACATTCTGTTGTTCATACAACTATCATCAATGCACATCAACAGTACAATTAATTTTTATATAGCAAATCTAGCTCATTAATATAATTTGCAGTATGCAGTTACTAAATATTTTCTTAATTTCTAGTACATTATATATTTGTCAAAATCTATTTCCAAACATCAAATCAAATCAATTACCAATTATTGTATAATTCATACAAATACTAACTGTAACCATAGTCATTCATACAACCAACAATGAAGGTAGATATACCGGTACACAATTTGCTCATTAAAACTACATGTCCAGTCACTGTAATATTTATTCCAATCCCTCTGTATTTCAATGACAATGCTAAAATTAATCAAGATCTATACCCAAAATATCTGAAAATTTTTTTTTTGTCATTTCAAGTTAATGTCAACTAAAAACACAAAACCATATTAGTTTTACAGTTGTATTAATCAATTCCAGCTAAAGTTATCATGGCCCTTATTCCTTAGTTATTTTACAAAGGTGAATGCTCATCACAGCAACAAACATGACAACAGTATGTATTGGTAAAGCTATACATGGAGTATTTTCTACAAATTCGCTAATCCTCACACTTCTGTGCTTTATACAATATATGAAAATTGATGTCCACAAGCTATAATGAACTTGTAACTACTTCATTATCAAAGTAAATAAAGACAAAAAATCAGCATTTTCTTTGTTTTTTTATAAGGTTGTACACTTCTCCAAGTTCTTTTGGAAAGGATTTTATCCTTTTTTAAAACATTCTCGATATCGTTCTTGCCAGGAACTTTGGACATTGCAATAAAATGGGAAAAATGCTTGTTGACTGAATTCATTTCAGATGGATTCCATGGTTTTTTCTGTGTTTTGTGACGTTTGCCTGCAGAATTTTCATCGGTAGATCTGCCATCAGAGGGTGCTTTCCTTTTCCCTAAAATTACGAGTTTTACAATATAAATTGGTTGATGATATGGTTGGAATGTGAAAAATGCAAATAACTAAGAAGACATACAGTACCGCAACATTTTTTTTCACAAGATAAATGATAGAATTTACGCACGATAGGACAGGCTTAATGTATGATAGAACAGGATACATGCATGATACAATAGGATTTATACACCATTGGAAAGGATATACTATGCATGTTCATAATTAACGAATAATCACGATATATGATCTTCACGATTTACCCGAAAATGGCATAATTTGATAAAGAAAATGTAGGAAATAAGAAATATTATGCAGAATTTCATTTTATTAAAAAAGTCAAATTATTACGAGCTGCGTCGTTAGAATAAATTCATTGGAAAAATAAACTAAAATGATGTATGAATTATCTTTATCAATAATCAAAATACAATGCGTGTTCTTTAATAATATATAATCTATCTAAATATTATCATTTTTTTTTATTGAATTAAATAAACAAATTAGATGACATGCAAGTTAATGTTTACACAAGTAATTCAAAACACTCTCTGCGTACGATTTAATATGTCAGACATACAGTTACATATGTTATCTTGTTCCAAAGAATTTTCGATTGTACACATTATCCTATCATCTCCAAATGTTACTTATGTCTTCTTTTTAAAAATATCTTTCGACTTAAGAACTTCAATACATAGAGCTTAATATTGTTAATTTGATGGAATGTTTGATAAAGATTTGCATAATTTGTTCCAATATTATTGTTAACGGAGCGATGAACGACTTATAACTTTAAAATAAAATAGCTTGCTTACGAAAAGGCAGGATACAGCTAACACGATAGGATAAATGGAGAAACTGATAAAATATAACGATAAACCTGGTAAGATTACTGTACGTTAGGATAGGACTAATGCACGATAGAACAGTTTACACGCGCGATACAATAGTATTCATACATTGATAAAAGATTGTAAAATAAATAACTTTGCAGGTACCATAATTTCATATCTCATTCTGGCTAAATATTTTTAGAGAAGAAAAAAGGAATTTGTCATCTGCATCTATCATACATGTATATGTAATATGAAAGATACTAAGTATATAAAAACTTTCTGTATAAATTACATGGTCTTGACATGTACCTGATTTTTGACTGAAAATTCTTCACATTATGAGCAGACAGAAAATATGGTAATGCCAGTGATGAAGTTTATCAACTATATTCATGAGTCGTATTTAAGCTTTGTTTTTGTCTTGTTTTAAGAAAACAAATTAACTAAGAAAATTGTTTTTTTTTTTGTAAATCAGAATTTGAAATCTTTCCACTCAATTAGAAACATATTTTCTAACAAATATATTCTTGGGAAAAATGTCAGTATGATAATTAAAATACATCTGTTGGGAACTGTTTTGTTATGGATGGGGGAGATGTAAGAAGTTTTTCAAAGATGCATATTGTTCAGGAAACATTTAGTTTAAAACTATGACCCTGTGTGGACTGAAGCTTGACTGTTAATGTACCCAACATTTAATCTTGAGAACTGCTTTTTTTTTCATGCATCTAGTTTAAAGTAGAATTATAATATACCAGAAAAGGAGAATATACCAATAATAAATGTGTACTGAAATAAGGGTACAGACCTTGAGCGCTTTTATTATGAAGACTGTCTTTATCAGTCTGGTAATCCATTTCTCCATCACTCTCATCTGCACAGGACCCGTCAATTTCCTTTACCTCCTCTGGAAAAAATAATCAAAAAACGATAAGAGTAAGTTATGAACATTAATTCTTATATCATATATACAAGAAATTAGAATTCTTACCTTCATTAACTAATAAGAGGCCTACAGGCCTTGACAGTCACCTGAGTACCATATCATTTAGATTAACCTGGCTGAGGGTCTCGTTTTTGCATTTTAAGCTTCATTTTGGAGTCTAAACCCTAATCCAAATTTTAATTTTGGTTAAAAGAAACTTGCAGACTTTAACGGTAAACTTTTATTACATTCAGTTTTGCTAATAATGCACACGTGCAGTTAATTCCTAAATTATGGCAGCAATATGTTACATGTACCCATGTGAATTAATTGACCTAAAAAAAAGTCATTCACTATACGGCCAAATTTATCCATCCCCCCCCCCCCCCGAAAAAGCCCCAACCCCTGCCCCACTCCCAGTGAATTTCACAATTTTACAGTACAACAGTCCACAATAAACATACTATACTAAACCAAATCTAAAATCAAATGTTATCAAAAGTCTATAGATCAAACTTGCACAGGAGGAATAAATAATCACCATTGAAATATAACAAATGAGTTCATTTTAATAATCTATTCACAACACTGAATCCTTCCCTGCCTATCATAATTTAAAGAAAACAACTCACCCTGATTATTAAAGAGCATCTCTGTGACATTTTTCCCCTCGTTAATTAGCATCAACATCTTGGAGATCTTTGTTTTTTGAATGATATCCAATGGTTGCCGATAAATTTCTCTGTGGACTCTTATGTCATGGCCAAGGAATTTGGCTAACTGATCCTGACCGTTTTCACTAAGCTCATGGATTTGTGCCATTGTGGCAATGTGTTTTCTGAGGTTTGTATAGGTTATAATGTTTCCATAGCGCAATTCTATTTTCCCACATATTTCATTCAATACGTCACTTGCCCTTAGTGTTCGTGTGGAGGGTGATGGTCTAGCAAATAAATATTTTCCACATACATTTGCATCACTTCTTTTCTGCATTAAGAGATCAATGCATTTAATCATCTCTGGAGTAAGTAATATTGCAACTTTTCTTTCCTGTTTGCCTTTGAGTTCAATTCGAGTCAAAGAACGACAAAGCTCAATTTCCACGTCTGACAAACTTGATTTAAGTTCGTCATCGTAGGGAACACTGTTTTGTGCTTCAATAGCTTGCTTGTAATTGTCTACAGTAATACGCTGCACATCGCCTCCACGCTTCCTGTTAAAGAGAGTTATGTGACATAGCGTCATCTTTGCCAGCTCAATGTAGAAAGCTGAATCATTCGACAATTTCATCAAAAGTTCTTTGATTTTTTCTTTTAGGTAGGAATTAAGCTTGTACACATCCTCGCATAGAGGTAACATTTTTGGCGCATTATACTTTTTCTCACTCAAAGTTTGTCGCGCGCGGGAAGAGATGAGATCGTTCCAATCAGACTCATACAACTGAATAAAGGCTGAACCATTCTCTTGTTTTGTTATATCTGACTCAATAATTCCATCTGATCTATAAATCCTTGCACATCGTTGAAGACTATACCCTATTTTCAGTGCAAGTGAAGGAGTTGCATACATATGTGTATCTTCACTAAATCCAGCAAGGGACTTCACACATGACACAACATTGTTAAATTTCTCAGGACTAAAACAATCCTCAATCTTCTGGATACCCCATTCAGGTGTCTTTTTGGCTTCTCCAATTAGTCTGCCTAGTTCTCTCATTCTGCAGCTGATGTGGTTAGATGTATGTTCCTGGATGTCCTTATTTTCATACAGGCGCTTTCCAAATTTCAGTATGAGTGGATCGCGATATATATACATATAAATGTCATCTTGAGACATGGATAATAAAACATCTTTGTAAAATCCTCCATTAATATGTTCTGGAATAGGTAGTAAAAAACGACCTTCTTTCACTCCTTGATTTTTTTTATCAGTCTGCTTACTAACACATGTCTTAAAATGATCACTCAATGAAGTTTTGGAGTACAAACCCTTGCAACCACTACATGGTATAAATTCACTATGTGCTCTGGTCTTCTGCTCTCTATACTTCGGTATTAATGTTCCAGTTCCATTTTTCAGAACGTTGAAGTTGTGATCCCAGTCTCCTTCATTTCTTATTGTTTTCCAAATTTCTTTTCTTTCGGCACTGTTTTTGGGTAAGGAAAGAGCCTTAGCTACAATAACTTCATTTTTGTGCATTGTTTCCAAGTGTCTAGCCAGTTTTGGGTACAATTTTCCACAAAATTTGCATGCATGTTTTTTGTCCCATTTCTGCTTTCCTTTCTCTGTGTTGGTTTTCTGTACAGTGATAGTTTCCAAAGGGATAGATATTGGCACAACAATACTTCTCTCAGAATCATTACTGTCACTGACATAATCGGGAGGATTGGATGAATCTTTCAAATGTAGCAAGGAATGAACTGCATTGTCATCTGTATCACTAGAACCCCTATCAAAAGGAATTGTATTAATTCAATCTGACAAATAGCAAAACTCATGTTTCTATAAAGTTCACTTCTGATGTACTTAAATTTAGCAAATTCATAAAAATATAAGAAATACTAGACATGATCTCATTGCGAGCAACAAATAGGTTTTCTGTTTGATTATGAACTAATGACAGGGTTCAACTAATATGTTGACATTATTTCATTTCTAAAATTTAATAAATCCACCTTAATTGGGCAAAATCATAACAAATACAATAACTTTATTAAAATCCAAAAATCTTAAGAAGGGCTTAACTAAAAGCCCGAATGATTTTATGCATTACTTAACAAAAACTGGAAATTAAAAGGCTTAATATAAAACAATTCATTTTACTAGGTACAAATTAACAATTCTTCTGAATCAGATTTGGTACGAGTTACTATATTAATTTTCTCAGACTAATTTTTGGCCCAACACTGCAGAATTAAGATTTCCAAAAAAGGTCATTTTTAAGAGGCAATATCTCTGCAATGTGTTGGAATCACTTCCAGTGACATTCAGAAGTGACGGACAACCTGCCCATAATCAAATTTGGTAAGTTTAAAACATATTTTGATGAAGAAAAAAAATCCAAATTTTTAATTTAAAATTTTTTTAAAACAGTTTTCCAAAAATGCCATTTTAGCAGACCAGAAGTGACGGATGATCAGGGTATTAGCTGAAAATAAGGAATCTACAGTATATTCTTGTTTTTGTACATACCTAGTTTCAAAAGGGATAGATATTGGAACATCAATACTTTTCTCAGAATCATTACTGTCACTGACATAATCGGAAGGATTGGATGAATCTTTTAAATGTAGCAAGGAACAAACTGCATTGTCATCTGTATCACTAGAACCCCTATAAAAAGGAATTGCATTAATTCCATCTGACAAATAGCAAAACTCTGTTTCAAAAAAGTTAAGTACTGGTGTACTTTAACCAATAAATTTATAAATATAAATAATATTGAATTTGCTATAGGTATGTTAATTTTTATAGTGATTACTAAACAACAAATTAAGACTGATGAACCCAAATCTGTATAAAATTCAAATCATTAATTATACTCTTATTTTTATACAATCCTTTATAGACTTTACATAACCTATTCTTGTAAATAATGATCAGGTAGAAAAAAAAGAATCTGCAAAATTCCATTTTTTAAAGTGTCTACTTACTGATCAGTATCTTCTGAAGGTGAATAATCAGAATCATTGGAATCCGAAAAAGAAAACTCATCATCATCACCAACAAAATCATGGTGTATAAAGCTGTCAAGTTTCTCTGGAAAATCTGTGGCATTCCCAGGTACACGGCTGTCAAGTTCCTCTGGAGGATCAGTGGCATTCCCGGGTACACAGCTGTCAGGTTTCTCTGGAGAATCCGTGGCATTCCAAGGTACACTGCTGTCAGGTTTCTCTGGAAAATCCTTTGCATTCCCAGGTACACAGCTGTCAAGTTTCTCTGGAGAATCTGTGGCATTCACAGGTACATTGCTGTTAAGTTTCTCTGGAGAATATATGGCATTCCAAGGTACACTGCTGTCAGGTTTCTCTGAAGAATCCGTGGCATTCCAAGGTACACTGCTGTCAACTTTTTCTGGAGAATCTTTGGCATTCCCAGGTACACAGCTGTCAAGTTTCTCTGGAGAATCTGTGGCATTCACAGGTACATTGCTGTTAAGTTTCTCTGGAGAATATATGGCATTCCAAGGTACACTGCTGTCAGGTTTCTCTGAAGAATCCGTGGCATTCCCAGGTACACTGCTGTCAAGTTCCTCTGGAGGATCAGTGTCATTCTCAGGTACACTGCTGTCAAGTTTCTCTGGAGAATATGTGGCATTCTCAGGTACACTGCTGTCAACTTTTTCTGGAGAATCTTTGGCATTCCCAGGAACACTGCTGTCAGGTTTCTCTGGAGAATCTGTGGCATTCTCAGGTACACTGCTGTCAAGTTTCTCTGGAGAATATGTGGCATTCCCGGGTACACTGCTGTCAGGTTTCTCTGAAGAATCTGTGGCATTCTCAGGTACACTGCTGTCAAGTTTCTCTGGAGAATATGTGGCATTCTCAGGTACACTGCTGTCAAGTTTCTCTGGAGAATATGTGGCATTCCCGGGTACACTGCTGTCAGGTTTCTCTGAAGAATCTGTAGCACTCCCAGGTACACAGCTGTCAGGTTTTTCTAGAGAATCTGTGGCATTCCTAGGTACACTGCTGTTAAGTTTTTCTGGTGATTCCGTAGCATTCCGAACTAAAAAAAAGAATATATGTATGTCACTTTTGGACAAAAATAAAATTAATTAAGGTTGTCTAACCAATCACGATAAACAGTTTTATAAAAAAGAATGCAACATAATTATAAGATGAGGGCTTTATTTATTTAACTGGCATGGTAAGAAAAAATCAAATTTAATAGCTAATTATGTAAATTAATAAAGAGGACTTATCTAAAATCGACAGGGGTCTTTTTGAGTATCCGAATATCTAAAATCGACAGGGGTCTTTTTGAGTATCCGATTGCAAAGTTGTATAGTGAAAGTTTATTTTGAAGCTGACAAAATATATTTTATTAATATTTCTATTTAAATTTTCACTTAACCAATTGGTCAATGAAGTTCCTAGTTTCACTTGCTTCCAATAAGATTTTACGTGCCCCAAGCAATCGATTAGTTGTGAATATACCGGTAAATCCCTGAAGTCTTTATTCTTCATTACTTTTTCCATTTTTTTCAATGTTACACAATTTATTGTAAATGGACATGTATGTATGACTTCTAATAGCAGCTGTATGCTTGCAATACAACAAAGTGGACAACTGAATCTTTTTTACATGTCTTAATGGTAACTGATTAAACTGACAAAACTTAAAATGAACTGGAGGGATTTATATCAAGGGTGATAATTGGTAACTAGTTAATTACCTGGTACATAACACAGCTTATTCAAGTGCAAGTCCCCATAGCTGTATCGTGTGTATTAGGTCCTCAGTTAAGTGTATATTATATTTATGTGTAAGTCCCAAAGTTGTACCGTGTGTATTAGGTCCTCAGTTTAGTGTATACTATATTTATGTGTAAGTCCCCAAAGTTGTACCATGTGTATTAGGTCCTCAGTTTAGTGTATACTATATTTATGTGCCAATCCTCAAGTATTACCGTGTGTATTAAGTCCTCAGTTTAGTGTATTCTATATTTATTGTGCAAGTCCCCAAAGTTGTAATGTTACTCAACATGATGGAAACAATTCAAAATTGAGCAATTGGTTAATCAGATGAAATAAATAAACTCATGCAAATATAATCAAAAGAAAAAAAAAACTCTTCAAAATGCTTAAAAACTTTAAATTCAGCAGGATTTAGACTGCTACTGCATATATAGCTTTCAAATTGTCATATACAGTCTAGACTGCCATAGCAACTCTCTGTCTTATGCGACCATATCAAGACCCACATAACATATTTTTCATTGATATATTATGTCTTGAAACAAGTTATATCTTATTCTATACCAATATCAAAGACAACAAAAATGCTAAACCGGCTAATCTTATAATTGCATGGTTAATCTGATAATTTTTCTCGGGCAAATTGACTATAAGATTAAGTGGAACCCTCGGTATCTAGATTCTCATCTTGATTTGGATTAAATAATGGGGCGGGTGGGTGGATTTATTTTATATTATCTTTTAAAAACTATTATTTTCACCATTCATGTCCTAGAAATTACAACTGCTCTATTCCTGAAATATTTAAATTGTTAATGCTAATATGAGTATACAAACCCATTTGTAATCTTTTAATTTCAACTTAACTGCACATGCAGAAAGACATTTGTATTCTTTATTATAAAAACATGAATGGAATCGAACGTTTATCCATGTTAAGCAGCCATTGCAATGTTTGTATGTGCCGAGCTTGATATTTTTTCCCTGAAATACACTGGAGCGGGTCATTTTCAGAGAGGTGGGCGGGGATGAGAATCTAAAAAATAATTTTATGTGGCCTAATGGCCATGAATTTTAAAATACAGCTAATAATTAAATCCTAGTTTTAAGATAAAAGATACCGTACATAACATTTTATCTATTTGAAACAATGTACTAAGTTAATAATGATTAATGTTGGATTGTCACATAAGACAGTCTAGATTGTATATAGATTGACTTTACTCCAAAGGACAAGTACTGTGAAATCATTAGAA
Organism: Magallana gigas; assembly: GCF_963853765.1. NCBI lineage: Eukaryota > Metazoa > Mollusca > Bivalvia > Ostreida > Ostreidae > Magallana > Magallana gigas. The sequence goes on along the minus strand of NC_088860.1, from coordinate 13,186,362 downwards.
TTTGTGGTGGCTAAATATTTGTAGTATTTGTGTGTAGCACTCCCCCACAAATTTACACTCTTGACGAAAACACATTTTGAAAGAGTACCTGGGTAAGTCATCATACTAAAACTGAAAACCGATGCATCTATGAAATTTCATCCCCACAAATGAGCAATAACCCATAGTTCATGAAAATTGGCCCTCACAAATTCAAATAATACCACAGTAGTCTAATGATAACGAGTTACAACCTGTAACAAAACAAATAACAGAATATAATGCACAAAAAATGAAAAACGTTTTAAGGATGTGTATTACATGCATCTCTTTTGGACATCTACAGAAAAAAAATATATGTTGTCATTGGACAGCAAAAAAAGAAGGCCACATGCTATATCTGGTAGTTTTTAGGGCTGGGACGATACTGTACTGAGCCTATTCGGTACATATCACGATACATGAGGTGCGATACGATACATATCACGATACATTGCAATTAAATGAAAACATGAATAAAAGTTTAAAATTTATTCAACCTGCCGATGTATTACCGCATGTCCAAAGTTATTTTGTTATATTCATAATGAGCGTTGCACAATTTACAAATTACTTTAGTCTCGTGTACACTAGTTTTTCATAAACAAGTACTCCAAAAGTTTTCCACACTCCATATTTAGCTTCCTAACAGTTTTGACAACTTTACGAGGTTTTCCGCCATCTTTGTACTTTCATATTAGGCGCGCGGACTAAAAATAGCCGATATATGAAGCTCGGATATTTTTGAAAAATTAAAAAAAGTTCGGTAAGGTATCGTTGTATTAATGGTAAATGTATCGATCCAAATATCGTCAAAATCAATACCGCGATGCACCGGTGCATCGGTGGATCGTCCCATCCCTAGTAGGTTTTGCCTGACTTTATGACGTCAGGCATATCAAAGGTTTAAAAGTTGCCTTCTCAGAAACAGTGCAGACAGTAAGAGCAAGCAATATCAAGATTTTCAAAAAAAAAGATTGACAGACAGACTAACAGGGGTAACAACAATAACATTCTTTACAAAGTGTGGGTATAATTTTGATTACTTAAAGTGTAAAATACATACAAATTTAAACATCAACATGTGAAAATCTTTCATCGACTATTAAATCACAAAAACTTCCACAATCAACATATGCAATGGAGTAATTACCTTTCCTCTCCAAGGATAGATGTTGCCTGGGCCATAGTCATATACCAGTTCTGTATTAGAGGATAATGGCCTTAGAGAGAAAAAACAAATGACTGGCTTTTCATCAATCTCCATCACTTTTGGTCTACAATTTGGATGGATATGATCATCATTTAACAGACGTCCAAATGATCCATCTTCTTTTGAAGCATCAACCCTTGATGAAAATAAAATAAGCAACATAAATTTGAACCTTGCATAACTGGTATTGTCACAGTGAAAGATATGAAGACAAAATATCTAAAATTGCAAATCACTTCATAAGTTCTACATATATATGTGTATGTAATAAAATATAAAAACAAGGCTTTATATACGTAAAAGGGTATACTGAAACATTTTTAGAGCTAGATAATCACAGTTCACTAGGGCTGTGTATTGGTAAAGATTTTCTGATACATTACGATACTCGCTAGACTTATTGAAAGCAACGGAGGTTGATGCAAACTATCCATGTAAACACTGAGGAGATCCAAAAAAATACAATAAACCAAGAGGTTTCTCACACAGCCCTCAGATTTTTGCTCTCTCTGGATTTATCATACGTTTTCAGAACATCTCAGTGATTATATGGAGAATTTACGTCACTCAAAAGTAACCTTCCTATTGCTTTCGACAAGTTTGGCAAGTATCTAGTCCATTTTGGAACAATGTGTTTATTATGCGACAGACAGATGTAGTTAGACGATAGGGATAATTCATTTGATCATTTTCCCACCTAGATCTCATCAGAAATCGTTGGAGATATTAATATAGAACTTGTTTAAAAACATATGTTGAAGTAGACTGATAAGTGATGTTCTAATCATTGATTATAATCTAAAATTAGTAGATTATTACCGCATTCTAAGTGCTCGATTATAAAAAGTTTCATTACAATTAATTGGTTGGGTTTTTATTTCCCTCTCGACAAGCGCATATCATATAGCAGAATATTTGAGACCCGAACTATCAATACACCAAAAAGGAGCTGCGGTTTAAAAATGGCTGATATGTCAGACGTGCGCTATCCCTACCCATGAAATAAAGCACAATCTCTTGTTTGGACATTTTTTTGTTTCAAGAAATTGAGTGTTGAACCGTCTAGCTACTTAAGAACATCTTTTGAATACAGCATTTTTATGGCAAGAAATATTAAATAAATTGAAATATCAAAGGCCTATTAACAAGTCAGTGAATTGTATCTTGTTTCTTTACATTTTTTTAACACTTAACTAAGAAATATGACAAATTTTGATTATTATCGATAATAAGTTAGTTGCAGAGAGTCGATTATTGATTATGAAAATCTCACCGATTCCTATCACTAGCTTGAAGTGAGGACCTCCTATAAATCCAAGACGGCGGGTGTCGTCCTTTTACTTTTCTAATTTACATTGAATATACTTTTTAACATGATTGAGACTGGGGTTTTCAGTGAATTTATCTATTGCAATACATACACCTTAGATTACCAATTTTAATCAATTTTTCCTTCAACAAATATCTAGAAACTCATTCTCCAACAACCAAGCCCTTGTATTCTTAACATAAACAATAAAACATGGTGAACATGATGTACAAATTAAGCAGCAAAAATTTCTTACCAAAAAGGCTTTCCTTTGAATGTAAATTCAAAAATATATGTGTCATCTACATCTGGTTCTTTCTCTAATAACTCTCCTTCATACGGTAATAGGAATTCATTTTGTCCAAATTCTTTCTTTGTAAATACACCTCTTCCTGAAAATAAATAAAGAACTTCCATTAGGGGTTGAAATTTACAAGATATACTTGCTGTATGCAAATTAAAAAATGAAATTGTGCGCTAAAAGAGACATGTGGTTGCCAACTTTTGCGAGTTACAAAATAATGGTCTAGCTTTTTCGGATTTTGAGGTTTATGATTATCCATTCAAATTTTAATTCAGAAGCTTACACTCAAGAAACTGTAGATGTAGAAACATTAGTTAGGGTGTTTTGAATTATCCCAGAATTAACCCTGTTAAACACAATCAGTTGTTCTCTTCTATCTTTATCCTAAAACAAAGTCTCAATACAAACCCTAAAATCATTGAATTTCACAATTACAAACAAGTTCAAACTATACTCAGACATACTAAATAGAATTCAAATGTTGGAATATTGACAGACTGTTTCCATGTACAAATTGTTAGGTTAAGAAATTATTTATACCTTCACAAATTAACAGAATCATGATATCACTGCATTTTTCACAGCCCCTTAGGCATCTGACAAACACTGCATTTTAACAGCCCCTTAGGCATCTGACAAACATTTTATTATTTTATGTAGTAAAATGATCAATTTTAAAATTATATACAAGAATGGGTTCCTCAAATTATACAAAAAAAAGATTTTATTCCAATGCAACCTAGTTCAAAATCACTTTATTGTATCTAATTGTTAATGATATAAACAATTTTTAGGATTGGTCTAATGTGTGGAAAACATTTTTTCCTTAAATTTAAATTATTTTGCAGAATATTTTTGTTGTACTTAATCATTAGGGCCTATATATTTTTACAAAGTTCCCAAGATAATTTCATTGTTTCCTGACTTTTTTCTAAACATTTTTAGGGTTTCTAGACCCTTGAGATCAACATGGGACCTATCAATATGTAAACCATCAAATTGAATTAAAATATTTTATCCTGCAACTACTTCTTGCATTGACCAAATAAAGGTAACCCAATAAACAAAAGCTATATTCGGTAAATGCCCCAATATAGCCTCATGCATTTAACTAACGTTCAAATACACTATGACATCATTTTTCTTGCTTGGTTTACGCCATGGTGTCATGGTTTCAACTGCAGATAGGCAGCAAAATCTGACGAATTAAGCTTATTTGAGATGCAAAATGTGATATTATGTTACAGGATAAACAAAATACATGATAACGTCTTAAAATATGGGCGATATTTGGGCTCGGTCCAAAAACATGAAGAACGCCTTGCAAGCTTTCTTTCCCTTGCCCAAATACCATAGATTACTAATTAAATGGAGGAATTAATATCCGCGTAAAATCGCAAGAAGCCCCCTCCGCAGAATTTATAGTCTCGTCATTATTTTCTGAGAGTTGAGAACCATAAAAAATATATATTTATTCGTGCAATTTGATTCAAACCAGCGGGATTGCATGGTCATGATCCATCACTTCTAGTGTTGTCAAATTGTTTGGAAATGATAATATTGATTAATCGTTCAATCGGTTGTCTCTTACAAACCGATGATCGGCAAATAATTGAATCCATTACAAATTGTGTTCAATTCATTTAAATGAAACACTAAATAAAAGCTAATAAATAGGATGTATGCTGTATTGTTATCAATGAAAGTGTTACATATCTTATGAGATTAAAAAAACTAGTTTGCAACGGTTTTTATTTAACTAAATATATTTTTATTTTATTTATCTCAATAGGAACTCAAAAATATTGTTAACAATGAGATTTTTAAATACAATTGAAGGTCAAAGGTGATCATTGCATGCTTTTAACATTAGATTTGTTATCTCTGTCTAAAGATATCCTTGATTCACATTTTGCTTATTTACTTGATATTTGTTAAAACCTCTGGGTTCAAAACTAATGACATTCATTCAACAGTATGAAAAATTTCCAAGTTTTCTCCTTTGAAACACCCCCACTAGCTTATCAGGTTTCAACACACAGCTAAAAAATATGATGTCTATGGGGATTTTGTACTGCAAAGTGACCCGCATGATAATGTTGAAAATTCTGTGAGGTATTTAAAGTGACTTCCGAATGGATGTCAACATTCCCCATTTGGTCCTATAATTATCTTGTTTACCATAACTGACCTTCTTTATATTTCATGCAAGAAGTAATTGGGAGGCCATTATACAATTGCCCCAAAACTTTTAGAAGTTTGAATGCAAAGTCTATGAAAGAAACACAAATTGATGAGTACCCGTAATCTTTACATTGCATTGTTTACAGACACAGTTCAAAGTTGAAAACTATCACTGCTCTAAAAAGCGATTTTGTTTACATGCTGAAAAAAATACACATATATGAAAATTGTATGTCAAAATAACTAAACCAAGCTATTCTGAATAGCTTTATTATCTACATAAGTTTTAGAAGCTATACTGGCGTGCGACCAATTCTCGCCAAGTACCATTTCTCGCCAGTACATTGCGACATCATTTTTCATATACCGGTATTATTTTTTGTTTTGATAAAATGACTTCACAATGTACTTGCGAGAAAAAGTACTCAGCGACAACTGTTCGCACGCCAGTATAGCTAAATCAGGAGATTGTGTTGGAGCTGTATAAGCCATAAGAAATAAGTTTTGTTCCTGTGAATTTTTCTGAGTGACAAATGATATTGTTTCAATTAAATTATCTTGACTATTTTCCCTTTCATCTATTTTAATTGCACCTTTATCACAGGTATGTGTATTTCTATTAAAAACTGTCCAAATGTACTGCATCAATATATTTGGACAAACTTTAGATAGATGTGGTATGTTCACAATTTTTAAACGTTTTAAATAAATTTCTAAGGCCTATTCCCCCCCTGGAAAATTAAAATTTCTTAAATTTACACAGTAAGATGACCAAATGTATGCCTTGGAACCCTCCGCCCCAACCCCAGGGAAAACTAGGCCTAGCATACAACCGAGAAAAAATCCTGGATCGCACTTGAGCGTTATGCACAAAGATATTCCTTTCATGATTTGCAAGGGGATTTTAAAAAGTATACATTGTGCATTTCTCGGAAAGTTCACTATACAACCCGTCTTAATAAGATTTTCATTTCTAATGTTATAGCAAATCGTTATGGAAGAAAATCACCGAGTGCGAGTACCCCCCCCCCCCCCCCCCCCTTCCACAGCACATCGTATTTCAAGTTTACATCACAAATGTCATCGAAACATGTTATCAACATACCTTTATTCGGAGTTTCTCTAATATAAAAGGCATCCCGGTCAATGATTCTTTGACCATGTTGACCTGGCCTTCCCCGTTCCCTCCGACTTCTTCTCGACATACTTTTCCCCCGCTTCAACAAAATGGCATTTCCGTTTTCTATACACACGCGCATGCGCATTTCGAACATGTGTATCGTCAGAGGTGCGTAAGTGAAGATGGCAACTACAATCCGCACGGTATCTGTGTAATCACATGTCTGATGAAAACCCGAAAATGGGACTATATACTTTTCGATATTTTTTAGGTTTAGAACATGCTATTTTTTTGATTTAAGCAATAAAAAAATATGGGGACTTAAATCAAGTCCCCAGACTATTTGAGGTCCCCATTTTACGACTTGCGTATCTGAGGCAGGCCCCCAGTTTGGCAGAACCACACACGCACACACACACACACACACACACACACACTTTATTTAATAACCAGGTACTCTCTCTTCTATTAGATCGATTTTAGGATGTTTAAATTTAAGAATCAGGTAGATGTCCTTGTGATCACCCGTGTACACACACATATATATATATAAAATTGATTTTTATTTTATTTTGTTTATGTAAAGTTTCATTTTTAAGAAAAATGTACCTTTACCATATTATTCAATGCTATATAAATAATTCTTTTATTGCTTGATCATGAGTGGAAACCTATTCCTAACCAATTATTGTAATATTGAGTTAACTACGCAAAACTTCTTGTAAAACAGCTCAAGCGACCCACATATTTAATTATTTAATTTGAGGTGATTAATGATTAATGACATCAACAGAAAAGGCAGTTATTTTGCCAAGTTGACATTTAAGACACATATCTGAAGATTTAAAAACATATGCAACACATGTTTGATTAAAAAAAAAAATTATGGACTTACGTAATTCGATGATGGCTGCTTTAAATATACATTGTATCATCTCTTTGAAATATTCAGCATCATTTTGAGATGAATAACCTCTCTGAGCAAACTTTTTAGCTCAAACCTTAAGTGTGACTTTTTAGTAACAGTTTTTTTAAAAAAATTCTTTCCCCCCTTTTATCTGCCCATTTGCTTTTACGCTCTTATTCTTAGGAACTTCATTGCCAAGTTTTCTGAGAAAAGAAGCTTTCAACGTTTAATGAAGATATCTGCTCTTTACTAAGGGAAGATATTAAAAATATATTGAGAATGTGTAGGATGTTTAAACAAAAAGTTCCTAAGGCACATTGCTAACTTTAGCAACAATTTGTAAATACATAGGGTAATTGAATCCTTTTCTAAATTTTTCAAACTCGGAAAGGAAGTGATTCTACAAAGTTTTGGAGAAATAATGGAATCAACGCTATATTGTACATCACTATGCTTCCATGTATGGGTTATACCACTACTTGTAGGTTTGTATATTTGAAAAAAGAGAATTGTAAGAATGTTTCTCAAAATGAATTCCTCCTGAGGTCCCATTATAAGTATAGGGATTACTGTTCAAACAAATCTGATACTAAAGTATATCAGACAACTGTATACAGGATTATTTTCGCCTCGTGTAATTTTCGCCCCTTTTACACTTGAAAGTAGTTTTGCCCCTTCTTGAATTCGCCCAGAAACAGTTATGTTTAAAGAGAGATATTTTGTGATGTTGAAATTCGCCCTCTAACAAAAAAAAGTGAAAGTAGTGAAAATAAAACGTGGCCAAAGCAGATCTTCTTAAAACGATTTAAAAAATTAATTAGATATAAATGAAAAATCAACAATAGATAAGGATGATTATTTAGTTATATTATGAATTGTGGCATTGTAGTTCTTGTGAGGGTATTTCATGATTTTGTCCCCATCATTATACTGACAGTATACTCTGTTTTGAAATTTTACCCCTCTCTGGGGCCCCAATTTTGGTCTTATGAAGATGTTTTGAACAGTTTAGAATCTTCACTATATCACACTGCTTGTAAATACTAGTAATATCACCAATAGTTTTATTGTATTACTTATCGTATCCTTAACTACTTACCCCTCCATGCGACAAGTATGGTCTTGGTTCAGCGTTTGAACATTATATATACATAGATGAAACGTGTAAATATTGACATTTCAAGTACAAAGATTAAGAAATTTTGTTAAGATACCCGTCCTATTTTCACAGTTCTCTTCTCTTTGAAAGGATGAGTTCTCTTTTTTTGGGAATTAAGATTTCCTGTTTCATACGAATGCTTTGTCAAGTTGAAATTGGCCAAATGGGTCGAACATTTTAAAAGTTAATGGACGGACGGACGGACAGACTGATAGACAGACTGACGGAAAACAGGTGATTAGAAAAAGTTCAATTAAGGTGGAATGTCCCTCTGATGAGGGAGATATCTTCTGTAGAAAATATTCTCATTCTGTTTCTGATAACTCACAATTATAAAGGCATGTAGCAACAAGGGAGGCGTTACTGGGCCTCATTTTATGCTGGAAGGCAACTTTTTTTAAAATTCAAATATTAAAAGATAAAATTTGAACGGAACGAACTGAACCCTAACTTTAACCGGAAAGGGGGGGGGGGGGTAAAAAAAAGTCAGAAAAGTTTTACAAAAAATTACACGGAACATATCATAGTGATCAATTTTTTTTAGGTAATATCTTTACCCCTCCCCCTTTTCCCATCCCCCAATGCATTGTTGTTGTTGTTAATTGTTGTTTTTCAAATATACCAAATTATATATACTAGTACAGTACATGAACAATAGAAAGAAGAATTTGAAAAACAAAAACCTAACAAAAGCATCCTTAAACATAGAAGGTTTAGTTTGCTCACACCTAGAGGCCAGAAAGAGGTTCATCATAGAGATAAAAAGATAAAAGTTATTTCTAACTCTAAAGAACATGGAGACGCCTTCGTTTGTTTAGTTTGTAAAAGGAAGCTCCTTAATTATTCTAAAAGCAACCTTCTGCATAGAAGATTTCAATTTAAAACCATATCTGAAACCATAGAGACGGGACAAAGTTTATAGGGTGTTTATTATCTTAACCAAAATACATAAATGCAAAACAGACAGACTTCTGCAAAGCAAGAGGACGTTCAAACTTACTTTATCAAAAAAAATGTGGACCTTAAAGTGAAAGGAATAGGAAAGAAGTGTGTACAGATCACATTGTGTGAGATTATGCAATCGATTCGATAGGAGGTTACAATGTTGAATGGATTTTCTTAAAAGAGGAGTTATTTTGAATCATTGATTAATGAATATGATTAAAACGAATGCCGTTTCTGGTTAACCATTTTATCACCTTGCGCAATTGTTGATTTAGATTCAAATTCTGAACCCTTATATCTATAGTCATGTAAAACTACAGGCTTGCACCCCATACTCAAATTGAATCACATGGTCTTACAAGGTAGCAACGGACCTGAAGCAGAACAGGAAATCAATTGGAACGCGCAATGTTCATTTGCAAAGCTTAATACTTTATTCATCAGCTGCGACTTCAACTCGTAGAGTAAACTTAAGTAAGTTCCACAAATTACTAACCACATTTATTAAATATATGAGAAGTGAAATCTTAAAAGCTTGAATATAATACCGGTATATGAGTGATGCATTAAAAATAATTAATCCAGTAATAATTACGATTAATGCTCTAAGTTATTCTTTAATATAATTTCATCTAGATTTCAAAAAGGCTTCCTAATTATGGACCCCAATTGCAGTGCCCAGGATGCTGTGCGCTGTACTTTGTGTACATCCTCTGTGGCTACCATGTTCTGTGAAGTTTGTGATATCAATCTGTGTAAAGATTGTATAGAGATACATGTATCTGACTCTTCCAAAGTCCATAAAGTTGTGTCACTTAAACAATGCTTGGCCACTTTGAATTATCCTAAGTGTGTAAAACACGAAGACATGCGATGTGAACTTCATTGCGAACAATGTAACACTTCAATCTGTGCGCAATGTATTTCTTCAAAAGAACATAAAAATCATGACATTGTGGACATTCTGAAGTATTTTGAAAGTAAGAAAGAAGTTCTACATAATGATTTACAAGAATTAGAGGAGTCTATTTTTCCCAATTATCAGGAGATTGCATCCAAAATTCCAGTTCACAGAGCTGATCTGAGTAAAAACTCCCAGACGTTGACAACGGATTTTGATAAGCAGGGAGAAGAGTGGCACAAAGAAATAGAAAACGCAATCATGAAACTGAAGTCTGATATTGAAGAAATGGTAAACCGACACCAGACTGTCTTAAACAAACATGAAGACGAAATCACAGTCACCATAACTGAAATCAGACAGTCCATTGCTGATCTTAAGAAGTTACAAGAATCTAAAGATATATGTCATGTCACGGAGTACGAATCCAGGAATGCTGAATTTCAAAGATTGCTTCCTAATATCAATATTTCCTTACCAAACTTCACACCCCAGAAAATAGACAGAGATCAATTTTTGAAAAAGTTTGGTTCTCTAGATAAGCCAGCAGTATCTTTTGCTACAAAAGAATGTAGCAACACCGTGCAGATCCCGGGAGCCGAGTCTTCTACCCTCTCCGACAAACCATTGCTGGATATACCCAAGGTCGTCACAGCTTTTGTCACAGAGTATGAAGAATTAAAAAGTGTGGCCTATCTAAATGACGACGAAGTTTGGACTTGTGGTGATGACAACATCATAACACTCTATAACATTCAAGGAGAACAATTAAATTCAGTCAAAACTCAATCGAGAAAGAGGCCATTTGACATAGCAGTGAAACAGAATGGAATTCTAGTTTATACCGTTGACGAAAACAAAACTGTAAACGTTGCAGAGGATACAGATACACATAGGGCAATCAGCTTAAGCAGATGGGAACCAAGTGGCGTATGTGTAACCACTTCCGGGGATCTCTTGGTCGTCATGTACAGTTGGAAGAATAGTCAAGTGAAAGTTGTGCGTTATTCTGGTTTTGCATCGAAGCAAAGTTATCATTACGGTGAAAGAGGCTCCAGGGGTTACGTCTGTGAGAACAAGAATCTAGATATATGCGCGAGTTTCAATAGCGAAATAGTGGTGGCCAGTCAGGCTGGTAAACATCGATTTACTTATTCTGGTCCTGAATCTGCTACCAAAAAATCGTTTTCTTTTACTGGGATCGCTACAGACAGCCAATGTAAAATCCTAACGATAGACGACAACAACAGCTGTATCCACATCCTTGATCAGAACGGAACGTTCCTCCGCTTCATTAACAATTGCGGTTTACGCAGTCCATCGAACTTAGGTATGGACAACAACGACAACCTTTTGGTAACAGAGTTAAACTCAGGAAAGGTGAAGAAAGTCCAATACTACGCGTAAACAGACTGACTTAATTATTCATCATCTAAAATTGTCAATCTTATTTCGAATTCATCTTGCTTGTTTAGTTTACGATTTAGTAGCTTTCTGACATTTTCAAATAAATTACATCATTTTAAAGACGGCATCCGATTCGGTGGTTTATACATTTCGTTTTCAATCTAATTAAGATTACTAAATCTACTGATTTGTAATGTTATTGAGTATCATGTTGATGAAATTGATTCTCAATCGTATGTACCCTATCAAGAGAAAAAAGTCTGTCGGTGCACTCTATTGATGATAGAAACACTTTTAATTGTATAAAACCCCTTTCACAATTGGCGCACGACCACTTTACACCACTTTGCGATCGAAATTTTTGAGCTTCGCACGAGCTCTCGCATACGTTGCACGAGCCCTCGCTTACATTGCACGAGCTCTCGCATTCGTCGCATACGTTTTACTGGTCGCATCAAGTCTCCTCTGAATAGTGGACATGCACACTATTCAGACGCGACCGAACGCGATCCAAATTATCGCAGTGCAACGCACGAACATTAGTACGAACGTTTTACAACGTTTTGTGTACTCGCAAGAGTGATAAACGATTTATGAAGATCGTAAGATAAATGATAAATCGCTGGTGTTTATGCGTCTGTTTTGCGACCGTGAGACTGTTGCTCAACGTGTCTCATGTAATCTTGCAACGTTTTACTATCATTGCACGACTTATCAGCCTCAATTTGCAATGCTTTGCTACTAGTATATCTACCCTGTATAAGTATCTCTGTTTCAGAACAAAATTTACAATATACATTTATTGCATGATGGTGAGGGAAATACATCATATATGAAGATTTATTCCCTCAAGAAAAATCATATTTCCCGAGGGCTTCACCCGAGAGAAATTTGTTTTTTCTGGGGCCACATTTTCATTTTCCCTGAACATTAATGCAATAAACGTTTTATTATACCAAGCAACATATGATTACACAAAATACGTTTGACTTTTCAACAGTCGCAACATTAACGTCGTGATTGTTTGATTTCCCATGTAACTGCCTCACTTTCATAAATCATAGATAGTTAAGTTAGTTCAGAGATATAAAGAGAATCATAATGATTAAATATATTTGATTTAATCATATTTGTCTACATCGTATGCTCATATCGGCTTTTTCATTCCTATGACATCGCCCTGTCACGTGACTTTCTAGACCAATCAGTTATAATAGAATACTCATATTGAGGTATAATAATAACTGCTGCTGCATATCTGTATCTTCTTGGGCGGCATCTTTTCTCGCTTTTAGCTATGTCTTCTGAATATGGGCGGTGTATATATACCCCCCCCCCTGACTCGCACGATCATTCGTACCATGGAACGCATAATCGCACGTCCAATCACATTGACGCACGTTCAATCGTCCGATCACCTAGTCTCTCGCGCGATCATATCGCATTATCTTTCAACAGTCGCTTTCATTGTACAACAGTTGCATAGAGACGCAAGATATATCGCAAGATTTAATGTGTTTACATTGCACAACGCTCGCTTAGATTGTGCGAATTTCGTACGAATACTTTTTTCAAATGCGATTATTTTGGCAACAGTTTACGATTCATACAGTTTACGATTCATTTTATCGGTTGCACGAATATTCAGTCGCTTCTGCTCGTGCGCCAATTGTGAAAGGGGCTTAACACATGATATGAGACCAATGAAATCAGTTTCAATCATCTTATTGGATCATTTTTCAAGGCGCGACAGATCGCACTTTATATCGTGACAATTGACAATATTGCATGTATATAAGTTTGTTTTTTTAATTGTGGATACTGAATTAAAAAAGAAAACTAATACAAATTATATCGCTTGCTTTGTTTTCTATGTAAAATTGTGAAAACATACATCAAAAACAAAGTTGAAAAGACAATTGGTATTGCATCTGGTTACTACAAAAAGACTGAAAGGTGTACATGGGTGCTAAAAACTCATCGTCGTTTCCATATCGATTGCTTATGTATTATTCCCGCTTTGAAAAATACTTCATGAAAAGTAAGGAAAATCTATTTTGAAAAAAGCATACATGTAATATGTCTTTATAACTTTCATATTTCATATCCGTTTCATGTCTTTATATATATCACCATTCCCTTTGTGTTTCATATGGGTAGTAAGGTAGCGAGCACTAGAAAAAAGATCATAACCCGCGCCTGTTAAAACAGAAATCTTACTCTCATTAACCAATCGCTGACCATCTTACTCGTATTAAAATAAATCGGTCTTAATGAAAAGAAATCAAAGCCTCATTCAAGTTGTTTTAAATTATTGTCATGTACATGATGAAATTACAAGTAAGTATATGTTTGTTATGTATATTTGATATGTATGTATAATCAATGTTGGTGCGTGTATTCGTGTATAGTACCGAGTTCGTGGTTATGCAGGCTCTTTCAATTTCAGAAACCCTTAAAATGCTCGTGTCTCCTAGATCCACAGTTATTATGTGACCAAGGGGATTTGTATTCGTATGTAGCACCTATCTTTATATTTGTAGAATACATATTATATGCACATTGTTGATATGTTTTGACATACTGATGTACATTTGCCCGGCTGTTACAAGTTCATGTATGTGTATGGACTATTTTTATATGTAGAATCTCTCTTTTAGGCATTTCTATCTAATATCTGTAATCTTGTATGCTCTCTGGGCCCAAAATTGGAAATAAACTATTATTATTATTATTATATTATTATTATATAAAGTCATATAGCTTTTACTTTTATTAATTAAGGGTCCTCCACACACCTGGAAATATTCTGCATACAAGCCCATTCTTCTAAAATACTTAAAGATATAGATTTTTTGTTAAACTTGAAAATGACCAAAGCCCAGGTAAAGACAACGCCCCATGCTATGCTTATATCGAACTAGAATTTCAATTACAATATGTATTTTAGGTTTAAATAAAAAAAAAATAGAATGTTTCATACCGGTGTTATATAGTGCCTATACAACACCGGTATTCCTGAAAATTCCAGATATGGAACCGCATTATTAATTTATTTATTTTGGCCTAACATTGGTCATTACTGAATCTCAGGTCAGCGCGTTGTCCGTACAGGGCAACTGCAAAAGTCCAACAGTTCCTTCTTATATTAAAAAAACCCGTCACACTTCATGTTAACACAAATCAAGACAAAACGCTATCTCACGACACAATTTCACAAAAGAATCCAAACAATTATCTGTGTGGTAAAGTAAAAATTAAGTTACCAATATAATAATTTAGTTAAAAAATATGTATGTGCCTATTATCGTGAGAAGAACCCTTCTAATTACGGAACAATCAAGATTTAAAATAAGTGAGCCTGTTCATGCATATTTATCTTTAACACTTTCACCAATATTTTTATTCTATATTAACAATATTAAACATTCTATTTATGGCACGCCGAATTCACAAAAATGAGCTAAACATAGTTTCACAGTCGATAAACAAGGTTTATCAGCTGTTAACTATAGTTTACGGATCGTAAACTATAGTTATGACGACGTTAATCTATATTTCACATCTGTAAAATATAGTTAACGCGATAATCTATGTTTCACAACTGTAAACTATAGTTAACACTGAAAACAATCATTTGCGGTTGTTAAACATAGTTTATCTGATAAATAGGGTTTTATGATCAGTAAACTACCGGTGTACAAATCTAAAGCACGCCAAATTCACATAAATTAGCAAAACATAGTTTCACAGTCGATAAACTAGGTTTATCGGCTGTTAACTATAGTTTACTGATCCTAAACTATAGTTACCGACGTTAATCTATATTTCACATCTGTAAAGTTAAAACTATACTAGTAGTTTACGAATGCAAATCTATGTTTTTTTCTGTCTGGAAATACACGTTAACGATAGATTTTGCTGATAAATATAGATTCACATCTGTAAACTATAGTTTACATTCGTAAACTATAATTTAGAGTTGATAAATATAGTTTCACGATTGTGAAACTATATTTTTCAGATAAACTATGTACAATTAGCATTCGTGAACTATAGTTTTGTGTTTCATAGTTTCACAATGGTGAAACTATATTTATCAGATAAACTATGTTTAACAATCGCAAATGATTGTTTTCAGTGTTAACTATAGTTAACAAATGTGAAACATAGATTATCGCGTTAACTATAGTTTACAGACGTGAAATATAGATTAACGTCGTTAACCATAGTTTTCGATCCGTAAACTATAGTTAACAGTCGATAAACCTAGTTTATCGACTGTGAAACTATGTTTAGCTCATTTTTGTGAATTTGGCGTGCCATATCTATTTAACCAAAACCAATACTCTTCAAATATGATTTCTAACCTGTTCGGAAATTCATTTTGAAAATAAGCGTGTTCGATTTTCAGGTAAATCAAGTACGGAGTTCCTAACCATACCTGTCAATTCGATTCAGGCAGGCCGTATCATCAGGACTCAACCTTAGGCGAGATTAATTTTCAATTGGCTTTGGTTCTGTTCTATAAGACTGTAAAATCGCGTGACGAAGAGACGCTTCGCTTCGCGCCCATTCTTCGAGACGGAGGTTTTTCTTCATATGATCTTAAAACAAAACTCAAGCCAAATCAAATAAAAGATTTATAAATAAACCTGGTGAACGATTGTGTTATAACAGTACGTGTCATATGAGGCCTAAATTGACGGGTACGGTTGGTGAACCTGTTGTACTTAATTTACGTAGAAATCGAACACGCGAACTTTCAACCAAGTCAAGTTAGAATGAATAGGATTCAAACGATTTTGGTTTTGATTGAATTGGATATTGGGATGGTAGAAGCGTTAAAGCTACGGCGATTTTCTTTTTTTTTTTAAATATTGATTATTTATACGTGCATGTTGACCTAAGTGAGATTTGTAAAATGTGACTGCCATATAAATAGCAGCCATTTTCTCCCTTCCATATCAATGCGTCGAAAACCGTATTTTCATTCTCAAAATCGTCATGATGACGATTGCGTTTTTCCTTCTATTTTCCAAAAATGGGACAATTAACCTCTTACGAACTATGATAAATAACTACTTACCTATGTTTAGAATGGTAGAAAAAAAAATGTACAATTAGGAAAGAATTTAAAAAAGTCACTTTCAGATATAACTTTTTGAGAAGGGGTGGGTGGGATTTAATTAACATAAAGTGAATTTTCACCAATCAAACTCTCTTCGATCAGTTATCTAGAGAACATGTTAAATATTGATGATTAAGCAATTGGTAAAATAGAATTAGCCTTTTAAGCTTTAAATAACATTATGTAATAATTTGCAATAATTTTCAGGGGTAAAATATAACATGTTAAGGTTTAACATGTTTAAAGCTGCTCGATCGGTCGCAAAGAAGTCATTTACCTGGGGACCTTGACCTCTGCGCACCGTGAATATAGCGTGTATGATATGTTTTGTACATCCGTGGTATCAAAGTAGAAATCGTATAAATTATAGCAATATTTTTCTAATTTTTAAGATAATGAAACCATGTCATGAAAGTCCGATACACACCCACATGCTTTATCACGGTAGACGTTAGAAGTAATCCGGTAGACCGACCACGTCACGCCTCATAAATATGCATGTATTTCCGAGTTATTTATAAACGCTTTCCAAGTTATTTATAAACGCCTTCCGGGTTATTTATATACGTCTTCCGAACAGTAGTTTGTTATAAACGGAATGACTTACTTTACATAATGAAATGTATGTACATTTATGAACAGGCAATAGTGGTCCGTGTTGTTTAAAAAAACATGGATAGGCACGATAATAAATTGATTCTAAAATGGTATAAATCATTTAGTAATTAATCTTGTAATGTACATATATAACGTTAACCGTTTTAAATCCGAAAAAGAAATCACCAACCCTACATTAATTAATTGTATTTGCGTAAACCGAAAGCCAGTATGGCGCATTTTCCAATGTTTTACCATGTTTACCACTGTTTACAGGCATGATATATAGTATAAGAAAAAGAACAACTGGTTTATGAGTAATTTTCAGACAATTTCCTAAGTATATCAATTTTGACATCTTACAATTGTGTCATGAAGAGAGTTTGACGTAAAGACTGCGAAGGAATACAGGTAACGTTATATTGCTGCATCATATATAGTCAGGTACCTTTTAATTATCCCGGAAATCCAAAACAAATATTCCACATAACCGAGTGGAATAATGACAGGAACTCCATTCGTCGTGTTATTGTGTTATTGTTATTTGTGCATGACATCAAAATAACTTAAATATTTTTTCAAGATATGCTTTTATTTACGATTAATATACTTGGCTTATCCAAACAGGTTGTCATAGCACCGTATCTGTCACATAGATTGTGCTATATTACATAGGTCAGTTTAACATATCTCAATGCCAGATCCCAATAGGAAAGTTCACATATATGTTGTGTCATTTTACAATACTCACATATATGTCACTATACAACAACATATAACAATTTACAATTTCTGGGGTCTAGCTCTTACACCTATAATATATATTAGAACATAGGTCAGTCTAGTAGATTCCAAGGTCAGTCTGCCAGATCCAATTACAAAAGGTCACATATATGTCACTATACAACTACATATAACAATTTACAACTTCTATACGAGTTCTCTTACACCTATAATATATATTAGAACAAAGGTCAGTCTAGCAGATTCCAAGGTCAGTCTGTCAGATCCCATTACAAAAGGTCACATATATGTCACCATATAACAACATATGACAATTTACAACTTCTATATGTGGTCTCTTACACCTATAATATATATTAGAACATAGGTCAGTCTAGCAGATTCCAAGGTCAGTCTGCCAGATCCCATTACAAATGGTCACATATATGTCACTATATAACAACATTCAATTATTCACAACTTCTATATGAGGTCTCTTACACCTATTATATAAATTAGAACTGGTCAGTCTAGCAGATTCCAAGGTCAGTCTGCCAGATCCCATTACAAATGGTCACATATATGTCACTATATAACAACATTCAATTATTCACAACTTCTATATGAGGTCTCTTACACCTATTATATAAATTAGAACTGGTCAGTCTAGCAGATTCCAAGGTCAGTCTGCCAGATCCCATTACAAATGGTCACATATATGTCACTATAGAACAACATTCAATTATTCACAACTTCTATATGAGGTCTCTTACACCTATTATATAAATTAGAACTGGTCAGTCTAGCAGATTCCAAGGTCAGTCTGCCAGATCCCATTACAAAAGGTCACATATATGTCACCATATAACAACATATGACAATTTACAACTCCATATGAGGTCTCTTACACCTATTATATATATTACATGCAGAACATTGGTCAGTCTAGCAGATTCCAAAGTCAGTCTGTCAGATCCCATTACAAAAGGTCACATATATGTCACCATATAACAACATATGACAATTCACAACTTCTATATGAGGTCTCTTACACCTATAATATATATTAGAACATTGGTCAGTCTAGCAGATTCCAAGGTCAGTCTGTCAGATCCCATTACAAAATGTCACATATATGTCACCATATAACAACATATGACAATTTACAACTTCTATATGGGGTCTCTTACAACTTTAATATATATTAGAACATAGGTCAGTCTAGCAAATTCCAAGGTCAGTCTGTCAGATCCCAATATGAACGATAAAATATATATCACTATATGACAATTTACAACTTCTATATGTGGTCTCTTACACCTATTATATAAATTAGAACATTGGTCAGTCTAGCAGATTCCAAGGTCAGTCTGCCAGATCCCATTACAAAAGGTCACATATTTGTCACTATATAACAACATTCAATTATTCACAACTTCTATATGAGGTCCCTTACACCTATTATATAAATTAGAACATTGGTCAGTCTAGCAGATTCCAAGGTCAGTCTGCCAGATCCCATTACAAATGGTCACATATATGTCACTATATAACAACATTCAATTATTCACAACTTCCATATGAGGTCTCTTACACCTATTATATAAATTAGAACTGGTCAGTCTAGCTGATTCCAAGGTCAGTCTGCCAGATCCCATTACAAATGGTCACATATATGTCACTATATAACAACATTCAATTATTTACAACTTCTATATGAGGTCTCTTACACCTATTATATAAATTAGAACTGGTCAGTCTAGCAGATTCCAAGGTCAGTCTGCCAGATCCCATTACAAATGGTCACATATATGTCACTATAGAACAACATTCAATTATTCACAACTTCTATATGAGGTCTCTTACACCTATTATATAAATTAGAACTGGTCAGTCTAGCAGATTCCAAGGTCAGTCTGTCAGATCCCATTACAAAAGGTCACATATATGTCACCATATAACAACATATGACAATTTACAACTTCTATATGAGGTCTCTTACAACTATTATATATATTAGAACATAGGTCAGTCTAGCAGATTCCAAGGTCAGTCTGTCAGATCCCAATATGAACGATAACATATATGTCACTATATAACAATTTACAACTTCTATATGTGGTCTCTTACACCTATTATATAAATTAGAACATTGGTCAGTCTAGCAGATTTCAAGGTCAGTCTGCCAGATCCCATTACAAAAGGTCACATATATGTCACCATATAACAACATTCAATTATTCACAACTTCTATATGAGGTCTCTTACACCTATTATATAAATTAGAACATTGGTCAGTCTAGCAGATTCCAAGGTCAGTCTGCCAGATCCCATTACAAAAGGTCACATATATGTCACCATATAACAACATATGACAATTTACAACTTCTATATGGGGTCTCTTACAACTTTAATATATATTAGAACATAGGTCAGTCTAGCAGATTCCAAGGTCAGTCTGTCAGATCCCAATATGAACGATAACATATATGTCACTATATGACAATTTACAACTTCTATATGTGGTCTCTTACACCTATTATATAAATTAGAACATTGGTCAGTCTAGCAGATTCCAAGGTCAGTCTGCCAGATCCCATTACAAAAGGTCACATATATGTCACCATATAACAACATTCAATTATTCACAACTTCTATATGAGGTCTCTTACACCTATTATATAAATTAGAACATTGGTCAGTCTAGCAGATTCCAAGGTCAGTCTGCCAGATCCCATTACAAAAGGTCACATATATGTCACCATATAACAACATATGACAATTTACAACTTCTATATGGGGTCTCTTACAACTTTAATATATATTAGAACATAGGTCAGTCTAGCAGATTCCAAGGTCAGTCTGTCAGATCCCAATATGAACGATAACATATATGTCACTATATGACAATTTACAACTTCTATATGTGGTCTCTTACACCTATTATATAAATTAGAACATTGGTCAGTCTAGCAGATTCCAAGGTCAGTCTGTCCGATCCCATTACAAAAGGTCACATATATGTCACCATATAACAACATATGACAATTCACAACTTCTATATGAGGTCTCTTACACCTATAATATATAACATACGTCAGTCTAGCAGATTCTAAGGTCAGTCTGTCAGATCCCAATATGAACGATAACATATTATGTCACTATATAACACTGATACTTCATGATATCAATTTACAATTCCTGTACGTTTTGTTTGTCACCTGTAATATAATTATTATATAGGTCAGTTTATTTTTGTATTTATTGATGAAGTGTTACACTTTC